>NC_062214.1:54199853-55514745 GCF_902686445.1 Sciurus carolinensis | reverse complement strand
ATCGTTTGCTTCCCTGATCATTTTAATTATGTACATTCTGAACTCCCTTTCTGTCATTTCTTCTGCCATGCTGTCGTTGGATTTTATTGATGTAACATCTAGATTTGTTTGGGGCATTTTCTTCCCTTATTTTCTCATATTGTTCAGGAATCAGTGGGTCATTAAGATATTGCAGATTTCCTCTTTTGACTTATAATGTCCCTGAAGATTGCTAGTATATCCCCTCTTATCCTACAGTAGCCTACAGTCTTGGAGGAAGTTGATAATGCGGTGCTCCACAAGGAAGCTGCCTCTCTAGGGTTGGTGACCCTCAGGTGGGGTATATTCCCTGATAGTGGGCAGAGGTGCCTCCACTTGTTGACCAATGGTCATCCAAAGGGGAACTAGGCTGCGGGCTGAGGCAAGGCCTGTTGTGCCTTTGTCTGTGGTTTTACCTTCCTTGTGGGAAAACCTCACCCGGCAGGGAAGACTCACCCGGTGGGGAGGTCTCGCTGGTCAGTTCCCCACCTATAGGTTCCCCTCAATCTACAACTACCACCTGGGCTGGGCTGTCTTCCTCTGCAACGTTCCCAGGGGCCCGGACCTACCTCCTGGGCCTGGGAGCCTCACCCTTCGCAGACGAGTCTCCTTAGGCTGCCTCTCCTCAGAGAAGCTGCCTGCAGTCCTGGAAACTTCGTCCGCCCCTAGGCGTGTCTCTGTGCGGCTCCTCCACCAAGAAGCCGGTCCTGGGACCCTGCTCTGCACCTAATCACCTGGCAATGCGGCCCCTCCTCTGAGCCGCCACCTGGAGCCCCGTACAATAGCTCTGAGACCCAGAGACCCGCCACACACCTCTTCCTCCGGACAGCCGCCCGGTGTTCAGACGCAGCCACTAGGAGTCCAAGCAACTCACTTCGTGTCTCCTCCTCCCGCCAACCGCCCGTAGCCCTAGGCAGTCACTCAGAGTCCAAGTGACCCACCCTGTTCCTCCTCCTCCTCGGTGTAGTCCCCCGGGTGTTCAGGAGTGGTCGCTCGGAGACCAAGCGACCCACTGCGCTCCTCCTCCAGGCAGGCCACCGGTGTTCAGGAGCAGTCGCTTTTGAGTCCAAACAACTCACCACTCTCCTCCTCCTCTGGCAACCGCCTGTGGCTCTGATGCAGTCACTCCTAGACCAAGTGACCTGCCGCGCTTCTCCTCTTCCTCCGGGCAACCCCCCGATGTTCAGAAGCGGTCGCTCTGAGTCTAAACAGCTTGCCACGCTGCTCCTCCTCAGGCAGCCGCCCGGAGCCCCAGTGGTTGCTCCGAGTCCAAGCGCTGTGCTGAGCCGCCTCCTCTAGGATGATCCCAGTTGTCCGTGTTTACCGCTCCAGCGGCGGGGGGTGGGTGTGGGGGGGGAGGGTGGTGTCTCGCCGGGCAACTCTATTTCACAAAGTTCCCTGCGTTCTGGGACTACCGCCCCATCCAGGACGCCTCCCCAACGGGAGTGACTCACCCGGTGACTTTGAGTTGGTCCCAAGTCTCTCACTATCTCCTCTTTTGAATCCTGCGTCCTGGAGCAACATGAAATGCAGCCGCCCTCTAGTCCGCCATCTTGAAACCTCCCCCACATTTATTGATTTTATTGATATTCTCAAAGAACCAGTTTTTGAGTTTTTAAAATTTCTCTATTTCTTTTCTATTTTTCACTTTCATTTCTTCTTTTTTGTTTGTGTTTTCTTTTTTCCTTCTTACTTTGAGCTTAATTTATTCTTCCTTGATTGGAAGCTTTTGCAATTAATTTGAGATCTTAACTCTCTTTTCCATTGTAAGCACTAAGCTATAAATTTTGCTCTAAATATTACTTTAGCTTCATCCCATCAGTTTTTTCATTTTCTTTTAGTTCCAAATATTTCCTAGTTTCCCTTGTGGGTGTTTTTTTGCTTGTTTTTGTTTTTGTTTTGTATTTAAACTTATGAATTATTTAGAAGTGGGTTTAGTTTCCAAATATTTGAGAATTTTTTTTGATATTTGTTACTGATTTCTAATTTGTGTTCAGAGAACATACTTTGATAGTAATTCTCTTAAATTTTTTGACCCACAGCTTCCTAAATGGTTTTCCAGCCTTCTCTTCTCCCTGCAACAATTAAGACTATATATTGCTGCCAGATTAGTATTCCTAAAAAAACTACCCTGTTATGAAATCATCAGTATATTCTTTAACAAATTATCAGCTCTTCATTCTGGTACTTCAGGTCCTTCAGTTTGATCCTAACCTACTTTTCCCACATTAACCTCCATAGTATACTTTTCTGAATCCTTCACTCCAGTGCTACTGGTTTCCCTGTCATCTTCTGAATAGGTGTTCTACCGTTCTACTATTATATTTAGTAGACCTTCCTGATCATTTCAGCATGTATAATGGTACTCATTTTTCAGAACCTAGTTTAAGTTCCTTCTCATTGGTCTTTTTTTATTGGTTCTTTTTAACTGTACATGACAGTAGAGTCCATTTTGATATAACTATACAAACATGGAATATGTCTTATTTTAATTAGGACGCTAGTCTCGGATGTACTTGATGGTGAGATTCACTGGATACTTCCTCACTGCTTTTCTAAAGTACATCAACTCAATGTTTTTTTGTGTTGAATCATATTTAAACTTTATCATTTTTTAGATAAATATTTGGCATTATTAGATATTTGATCTATTCGTTCTTTAATTTTTCTAAAATATTTTTTGACTTCCAACTAAATTATTCAAATTTTTGAAGGAAGAGAGACCCATATTTTAAACTTCAGATATTCTTGATAGTACAATATTATGCTTACACATAAAAAAATTCATAAATGTTTTGCTTTATTTTAGCATGGAAATATGAAGATGTGCTACTTGTCTAGGTACCATGTTGGATTTCTTCCTTTCTTTGAGGCAGTTTAATTTTTGTTATCTTGTACTGCCAACAAAAAAAAGTTAAACTATCCTGACTGATGGAGAAACAGTGTGTTTGATTAGTAGAAATTTGTAGTGCTGTATACTTAATTCATAAAGGAACAAGATTTTTTATCATTTCTTTCCTCATTTATTTTCCTATTTTAAAAATTAAGTTGAGGTAACTGATTATAGATTCTGTTTTTCAGATTTACTTTCAAATATCATCATGTATGCACCCTTAGTTCTTCAGAGCTGTTCTTCTAAAGTCACAGAAGCTTTTGACTTTTTGTCCTTCCTGCCCCTTCAAACTGTACAAGGCCTACTTAAGGCAGTGCAGGTAAGTTTTTGACATCAAAGTTTAACTTGTGTCAAAACTGAGGTTAACTGTGTAATGGAAGTCTGATACATTTCTTTATAAATATTAATGTCCCTTGAGTCTGAGATATAAAACTTCATAGTAAAATGGCAAGAGTATTGAGCTGGCCTGTGTTCCAATTTGACTCCTCTGTAGCATATTCTCTCTCCTTGGATTCATTTTCAAGTTGGTGAAGTAATTGAAATTCTCTTAAATTGTTGCGTACAGTGGGTTTACAAATATATTCAAAACTAGTTTCAATTTACTGTTTCAGAGTATACTATTATCCTTATGAAGTGTAGTCAACATTAAAATATATATACAACAGAACCAAAGTTCCTTATATAAGGCTAATGCTAACAATAATAGTAGAAATGAACTAAAGCTAATAAATAAGCAAACTCTGTTTTTACCACTTTGTTTTCTTCCTTCAGCCACTTCTCAAAGTCAGTGTGTCAATGAGAGACTCCTTGATACTTGTCCTTCGGAAGGCTATGTTTGCCAGGTATGTAGCATTCCTTGAAATCATAGAAAGTTATACTTTGTAACGTTGCAACTAAAAGTTGTCTTTGCCATCTCCCAATACCACCTATTCACATGAAATTCCTAATCCAGCAGAGCACTCATATCAAGTAAAGCATTGTGCTAAGTATATTATGTGCTTCTTTTCATTTAGTTTTCAGAGCAACCCTGTGAAGTGCAAAATACTTCAGTTCCCATTTTATAGATAAAGAAACAGGATTAGAGAAGATTATTGGCTTTCCAAAAGTCAAGTGGTAGTTGATGGTGGAAGTAATCTAACATCAAAGCTTGCGATCTCAAGTACTCTGCTATACTACTCCTAGAATAAACTTTAGGAAGAAGTTCCATTGCCAAATTCTCTGAAACCTCAGCTGGCAGTAGTTCCAAAAGGTTAAGTACCTTAGTTAAGAAGAATATACTCAAGAATTTCGGTTTTAGTGAACATAAGAATTGTGGTCAGGGACCAGGTATGGTAATACTGTATTCTAAAAATAAAGAGACAGTAATATATATAAAGCATTTGGTATTTGTAGAATAAGATGCCCAATTAATATCACATTAATCGTGATATTACAGATGTTCAGAGGAACATATACTACTGCTATTCTCTGTTCTAGAATTGTCAGTTTTGTGTTAATCCTCACCTAATAAAATTGCATGTTGTAGAATGTATAACATGAATAAATGTGTAACATGAATTAATCATTGAGCCTCAGCTGCATTGCATGTGTCATTTTTCTGGATAGAAGGTTTACATGGCACAAAGTATTGCACTCCTCTGTGAGAGTTTGTGAAGAGAAGCACTCCTTTGGACACAGAAGAACTAAGCCATTTCCTTTGCCCTTCAGTACTTAAATTTGAGTTAGCAGCCCATTTTATAACCTGTCATCACTCTAATTCTTATCCCCATAAAGATTTGAGAGCGGGATAGAAGAAAATTCAGATAGATGCATGAGGTTAAGATGATAATGAAAAAAATAATTGAATTTCCATATCACTGATTGCTTTAAACAGTTGATTGCTTAATTTGAAAATATAGATTGTTTATTTTGTGCTACTTTCTTTTTGGGGGTTGAGTGAAAGGGTACCAGAGATTGAACTCAGGGGCACTCAACCACTGAGCCACATCCCGAGGCCTATTTTGTATTTTATTTAGAGATAGGATCTCACTGACTTGCTTATTTAGCACCTCACTGTTGCTGAGGCTGGCTTTGAACTCGGATCCTTCTGTCCCAGCCTATGAGCTGCTGGGATTATAGGTGTGCACCACTGTTCCTGGCTTGTGCTTCATTCTTTATACATATTCTTTTTCTGTATGGAACTGACTGGATATTCATATTCCTATAAAATTAATGCTGTTTGTTATCCTTCTCTGTATTCCTGAGCTAGCCAGCTTGATGCCCGAAAATCTGCAGTTGCTGGGTTTTTGTTGCTCCTGAAGAACTTTAAAGTTTTAGGGAGCCTGTCATCCTCTCAGTGCAGTCAGTCTATTGGTGTCAGTCAGGTAAGGATCATTCACACTAACTTTTAATTTGAGCATTGAAGCAGAAGCCAGTGATATGAATACTCCTTTTTAAAAATTCCTCTTGTAGTTTTAAGAATGATCTTGAAACTGAGTTTTATCATGAAGATGATGATGGTGGTGTTATCAATTAATACTTATCTCAATTTTTATATTCATTTTACATTGAGATAATATTTGTCACCTGTTTAAAAAATATTAAAACTTCATCTGTTACCTTTTACTTTTTTGATGTGGCTAGTAGAAATTTTTAAATTACATAAATGGGTTATATTTGTGGTTCATAATACCTTTCTATTGGATATCACTCTGCTGGACACTGTACTTAAGTGATTTACATTTATTATCTCATTTAAGCTTAACTATCATTGTCTGAGGCTAGGTATTAGACCCAATTTTAAAATAAGTGAGTTTATTTACTTTGTACCATTAAAACATGTAATCTGAGAAAATGAAACTTTATGGTAATTTCATAATCTGAATTTTGAGCAGTAAAATTGTCTTCATGATTTAAATGATGTCTTATAGAGTTTATGAATAGACATAATTAGCTATTTCATTAAGAATCCTTCACTGCTCTAGTATAACTGTATAAAACCTGCCAGTAACATACAGTTAAATTAAATATGAGGAATAGTGGGTGTCATTATTTATTTTTACCCCATTTATTGTTCCCATTTTAAGGATAAGGAAACTAAGACTGATAGAGGTTAAGTACTTGCCCAAGGTTATTTGTTTATTTATTGCTTTAGGGGATGTTTATGAACCCAGGGTCTCACACATGCTAGGCAAGTACTCTTAGCACTGGGCTACACCCCCAGTCCCCAAGGTTATATTTATATAACCGGTAAAGGGTAGAACTAGGATTTGACCTCAGACAGTATGAATTATTTCACTATATCTGAAGTAAGGATTAAGAAATTTTTTGTAATGACCAGTTTTATTTGAAGTCAAAGAATGTCAGGTCTTTGTCATGTCCATTCCTAAACAAAAGTCTTTACCTCTAAACATCTCTGGAATTTGTGGGAGAGATAGATTCTTTTAGCTATTAAAGATATTTAAGAAATTCTTAGGCCTTTTAAATAAAATCATGTATATTCTGATTGCTGTGTTTTAGTAATATAAGATAATTAGTGCTTCCTAAGCAGCTGACATTGTTAAGGAAGGGGGAGAAAATTTGATTTCGTTAAAATGCTTGAAAATTCTTTTATCTCAGTTTAGAGTAAGAGCATCACCGATATATGGTAGCGATTATAGTGTCTGACTCAGTTCTGGGTTTTAGCATAGGGAAAGCTCAGTCCATTTCTTTGACCAAAAATATAGACTTATTTTACTCCTTAATGGAAACACCTAAGATGGATGTGAACTGGCCTCTCCCTTTCAGGTTCACGTGGATATTCACAGCCGTTACAATTCTGTTGCCAATGAAACTTTCTGCCTTGAGATCATGGATAGTTTGAGGAGATGCTTAGGCCAGCAGGCTGATGTTCGACTTATGCTTTATGAGGTAAGTCAGTAGAGTGGAAGGAATGTAGCAAACCTTACCCACCCCCAAATTAATTTATTTCCTGGTTATAAAAATTGTTTTCCTGGTTATAAAATACATTAGATAGGCGCTGTGGCACTGTCTGTAATCCCAGTGGCGCAGTAGGCTGAGACAGGAGGATCACGAGTTCAAAACCAGTCTCAGCAGCAGCAAGGCTCTGACTCTAAATAAAATACAGATAGGGATGGATATGCGACTCAGTGGTTGAGTGCCCCTGAGTTCAATCCCTGGTACCTTTAAAAAAAAAAAAAAAAAAAAATTAGACATGCCCTTATGCAATTAGTATCAGTAGATTGTGACAGTGAGTCAGAAAGTTAAGGTGAGGAATCATAAGTGTTGCTACACTTAACTTTTAATTTATTTAAATGTATTGTTAATTTGCCAGTCTTTTAAGACCAAACTTGCCATTATGTAACTTCTTGTCCCTCATCCAAACAAAACCCTTAATTTATTCCCTGTAACTTCAAATTTTTGTTTACCTAAAGTGGAGTAAAAACCCGAATATACTCTAGACACAGACTTAGTGCAGAAACCTTTTAGATGGGTCGATTTTTCTGTAGCTTTTACAGTTTTCTTTTATCTAATTTATCAGAAATTGGTTTTAAAGTCTTTCTGAAACATTCAGCTTAGTTTTTATCAGAACAAGGTTTTTCTTTTTTACATTTGGTTTTTTAGCTGTTTATAGAATGTCTGATTAAATCACATAATTATAATGGCGGTACAGTTATCAAATATAAAGGATGGTTACAACTGCTGACTTGTATTAGCATATAACTGAGCTAGTGGAAACAGAAATGTATGGTATGGAAGTACATTTCTAGCATCTAGTAAATCAGTCATATATTTCAGCACAAATGTTTCGTGGAAGGAGTAGAGAGTATTAGATACTCTAAACAAGTATAAGTAGAAGTTATTTCAGGGAGCAGTTATTATACCTTCATTTGACATCTTAAAATAACACTTACTGATCTATAGGAGTTGCCAGACACTGAATTTTTTGGCTTATTGTAGAAAGTACAGAGAGAATACAAAAATGCTGTTTTAGTAGTATTGCTAATCCTGCCATTTATATATACATATTTATGCAAAATTGAAATAAGATTTCTCTAGATTTTATTTCAACATTATGTTGTAATCATTTTCCCACTTTATTAAATTTTCTTTGATGACTTTTTTCTTTTGTGGAACTGGGGTGAATCCAGGAACACTCTACCACTGAGCTATATTCCCAGGCCTTTTTTAAAATTTGGTTTTATTTTGAGACAGGGTCTCACTAAATTGGCAAGGCTGACCTTGAATTTGCAATCATCCTGCCTCTCAGCCTCTTGAGTACCTGGGATTACAGTTGTGCTCCACTGTGCCCATCTGGCAACATGATTTTTAATGCCAAATTGTATGTTTGTTTTTTAATAGAGTATTTTAACTATTTATTTTGGAGCATTTCTGATGTTTCTAGTTTTTCTACTATGAGTGAATGTTTGACCACATTCAGGGTCTAAGATTAGTTTCATGGCACACCTTTGCAAGCATTATTATTATTATTTTTAATGGGAAGTGCTGGGGATCAAACCCAGGGCTTTGCCCATGTGAGGCAAGTGATTTACCAGTGAGCCACACCTCTAGCTCCTGATTTTTTTTTTTTTTAATTATTAAAAAAATCTTTGCTCAGCACCCTTTTATGATACAATTTCTCAGAAACTCTCAGCATCCTAGGATTAGAAGGGAACCTCCTCATTCTGATGAAGGGCATCTAACATTAAAAGAATGAATGCTTTCCCTTGTGATCAGAAACAATGGTATTTGCTCTTAACACTGTGGAGATGCTATCTGATGCAGCAGTGCAAGCAAAAGAAAGCCATACAGATTTAAAAGGAAGAAGGAATATGTGGTCTTGATTTGAGTGGTATAGATGGTACTAAAGGATTTACAGAAATGAGTTCAGTAAGGTTCTAGGATATAAGATGAATAACCATGCAAAAAATTAATTTTAGTTCTGCATGGTAGCATTGAATAATTAGAAGTGGAAATACTTAAAATAAATAGCAAAAGAAATACTTAAAACTAAATCTAACAGATGTGCAAGATATGTATAGCAAAAACCTCAAAGACTTGCTGGGAGGAGTTAAAACTAAATAAAAGGGAAGATATGACGAGTTCACAGATTGCTCAATATTGTCAACGTTTTCAGTCTCAAATAAATAACATGGATTCACTGCAGCTTCATCTGAAACCCAGAAGACTTTTCTGTGAGTGTGGAAAGTAAGAAGTTGATTTTAATTCAAATAGAATGAAAAGGATCTAGAATGGTCAAAACAGTTGAAAAAGTAAAAGGTTATGAAAACCCCAATGTCATTTGGTAAAGAATGATCTTTTCAAGAAAAGGGTTTAGAACAATTATGCATTATATTGGGGGTCCTCAAGACTGCTCCCAGTCTAAAAATGTCACTAGAAGGACTCTCAAAGCTCAGCATATGTATATTCTTATGGCTAAGATTTATTACAGCAAAATCTGTAGTGAGAAGAGGTGCAGGGAATGAAGTCAGGAGGAAATCAGGCCCAAGAGTCTAAGAGTTCTCTCCAAGTGGGATTGCACAGGATTCACTCAGTTCCCCAAGCAAATGAACTGTGACATATGCACAAGTGTAATACTTGGCACCCAAGATTTTGGGGGGCTGGTCACATAAGCTCCCTTTGCCTAGCATGTACCAAAATTCCAGACTTTGAGAACTAAAACATATTCAGTATAAATTATATTGTTTGTACAGTTTAAGCACATTGAACCACTCTTACCATTTAGGGAAAGGTTTGTGTCCGTGTAAGGATCTGTTTAGCAGTTAAATTTCCAATTACCAGCCTAGAAGGGCCAATCTTGAAGCATGCCTTACTAAAGATAGGCAGTCTTAGACAATCTTTGTGACTCTTCTGTAGTCATTCATATACCAGAAAAGATAAACTTGAAATGAATCATAGATAACCTAAACCTGTTAGGGTATCAGAGTTCATTTATTCATCATTACTTACTCTAGATTTCTTTGGTTTGTAAAGAACTCTTTATGTATTGATGTAAACATTTCTTTGTCATATTTCTTGTAAGTATATGCCAGATTTTTATTTGCTTTTTAAAATTAATAATCCTTTTAGACCTATAGAAATAAATTGATACTAAATCAGTTTATGCGTGTATAGGGGGTTGCTGGGGATCAAACCCAGAGCCTTGCATTTGGTAAGCAAGCATTCTGCCAAATCTTTTTTTTTTTTTTTCTCCTTTGAGATATCTAGTATTTTTATATAGTCTATTCTTCCTGTGAACATTTACTAACATTTTCTTCTAGTGAGGATTTTTTTTTTTCTTTTGGTTTAGTTTTTGTTTTTTTTATGTTTAGTTACTTAATTCATCTGGAATTTGTTCTTATATTAGAAGGAGCTAACTTTTTCCCTTCAGGTTAACCAATTGTTCACTTGCCTCCTTTGTGCTAGCCTTTATTTTGCCTCTAGATTTTGGTGCCAAGACAAAGCATTTTTTAATTATTATTATGCCCTGTAAAATATATTAATGCCTAGTAGGGGCTAATCTTCTTTCATTTCTTTTCTTGAAACAAGTTTTTGGTCAATTATCATTTGCTTTTTCTCATAGGTAAGTTGTACAACCTCTTTGGCAGGTTCCAAAAATAAAGTTCTCCCCAGGAGTTTAATCTGAGTAGTTTTTAACCAAGACTGGGAAATTTTAGATGGGGGAAAATAAAACTGTCATGATCCTTTGCACTTGGGTATTTAGATCCTTATAGCCCTGTAAACTAAGTGGGAAGAATGTCCTAAAAGGAAAGGCCACTAATATAGGATGAGGAAAAAGAATAGACACCTAGAACATCCTGACTCTGATGGGGCAAAGTACGCCAAAGCCAAAGTGGTCCTTTGCTTAAAAATTGTGTGGATTTGTGGGTGTGGTGGTAAACACTTGTAATCCCAGCAGCTTGGGAGGGTGAGATAGGAGGATTGAGAGTTCAAAGTCAGCCTCAGCAACTTATTCAGGCCCTAAGCAACTCAGTGAGACCCTGTCTCTAAATAAAATGTAAAAAATGCCTGGGGATATGGCTCAGTGGTTAAGTGCCCCTGGGCAGTGGTACCAAAAAAAAAAAGTGAGGATTATGGTGAGATTATTAGCCCTGTTATTGGCAATAAAATATCTCTTAGTGTAAACAGATAATCTAAATTTTCTAAACCGTTTTCCCTCTAGCTAACAGAGTTTTTATCTTTATCAAAGAACTAAGAGTAGGATAAAAATAGTATTTTAAAATTATGATTGTTTAAAACACTAGTATTTCTGTTAAAGAGATTATTCTCTGGTGCTCTAGGGGTTCTATGATGTTCTTCGAAGGAACTCTCAACTGGCTAATTCAATCATGCAGACTCTGCTCTCACAGGTAAAATATATTTGTACATAATACAGAGAAACCAGTGAGACTTTGAAAAGCAAGTGAATTTTTCTAGACTTTTCAAAACAAAGAATAATTCCCAACTAATAAAATGGTATGTTGTGCTGGGTGGCCTGTGGTATATCATGCTATTCTGGGTTTTATGTCAATTACCACTTACTATCTGCCAAATTGTTGCCATCTAACTGTTATCCCTGTGAATTAGCTATCTACATCCTAAGTCTGAGACCTTTTGTAGAACCATTTACAAATGCTGTCATTACCTGTATCTATTATGTTTTATTTCTGAAAGAAAGAAGAAATCTACAGTAAATATAGCACAATGTTGACATCTGTTCAATCCAAGTGACACATACATAGATATCTGTTAGGTTATTTTCTGTACTTTTCAGTTAAAAAAATGTTTTAAAATTATGAAATATTTCAAAGGACCATCAAGATGAGAAGAATTCAGGTGGAAAATACCTGGTGTAAATAAGACCTTTTTGCTCTCAACATTAATTAAGCACTGATTTGAATCTTTAATAGCTTTGTTAAGATATAAGTCGTATGCCAGTAATTTTTTTTTGTGGTGCTGCTGGAGATTAAACCCAGGGCCTTGTGCATTCAAGGCAAGCACTCTACCAGCTGAGCTATATCCCCAGCTCTGCCAGTAATTTTTATTGTTTTTTTACCAGGAGGGTTCTTAGAGACCCTTAGTCCATCATTTTGGTAGAAAGTAACCATGTGTATTTGCTTGCTAGCTCTCTCTCATTGTTTTGTGATAACTCTGAAGAAGCTCCTTTTGAAATTAAGTTCTCAGATGTATAATTGGAAGGTCCTTTGCTATTAAAAAAAGCTTTTCATTGTGCCTTCCTATTGATCCTGTATAAAACATAGGTCCTGATTAATAATGTCTTTCAAATTATAATGATCAATCTGTGTTCACACATTTAACAGAAATATAAAATACGTTTGAAGGCAGTGCTTCACAATTGAGGTTAAAATACAGATTTCAAAAGGAAAAAAATGAATACTGGCCAACATTTTTTTCAGTTCTACTATATGCCAAGTAGTGCTTAAACTCTTTACATCCGTTGTCATGTTTAATCCTTATATAGCATTTGTATTAACAACTATACTCTTTTTCAAATGAGGAACCAAGGTATAGAGAACTTTATCAAAATCAGTAATAAGTACTGGTACTGGTATTTTGGACTTAGCTCATCTGAAAACTCTAGAGCCTATAATCTTAACTACCACACTCTACTGAAAATGCTAATTTCCTATGCAAGTTTAGGAATTGGTGTGAGGGAGTGTGCTGGAAGTGAAATAGGAAAGTTGCCTCTTATTAGTATTGTGCCTGAAGCAAGAGCCAAAGGATCTAGGTGAGCCAAAGCAATATAAATTTTGCTATACTGTTCTTCAGACACTTGAGAAATGTGTCTTAGAAGGCATTAGATATGAAATAACCTTTAGCTTGACCAGTTTAAAAAAAGTGTAAAGTAACTGGGCATGGTGTTACATGCCTGTAAACTCCTGGACAAGTTAAAGTCCAGCCTTAACAATGTAGTGGACCGTTTCTCAAAATAAAAAAGAACTGAGGTTGTAGCTCAGTGGTAAAGTGTCCCTGAATTCAATCCCTAGTACCCCAAAAAAAGTGAAAAAAGTATTCATGAACAGTGATGACCTTTTTTCCCCTTGCTGTACACAGTTAAAACAGTTCTATGAGCCAAAACCTGATGTGCTGCCTCCTCTGAAATTAGAAGCTTGTATTCTGACCCAAGGAGATCAGGTCTCTCTACAAGAACCATTGGTGAGATTTTTATTCCTCCTACAACTATTATTTTTACTGGTAACAATAGGATTGATCTTCAGAAAGAGATTACTTTCCTTGTGGAGCTTTCTTCCTAATTCTTCCAATGAATTTTTACTCTGAAATCTTCCCTGGTTATCACTGCTAAATGCCAGGCATGGTGGTACATGCCTGTAATCCCAGGGACTCCAGAGACTGAGGCAGGAGGATTGCCAAGTTCGAGGCCAGCCTCAGCAACTTACCAAGACCCTGTCTCAGAATAAAATTTTTAAAAAAGTATTGGGATGTGATTCAGTGGTTAAGTGGGTTCAATCCCCAATACCCGAATAAATAAATAATTTCTGACCCATTAGCACCTTGTATCTATTAGTAAAATAACTTCAAGTTAGCACTTTGCTAAATCATGGCATCTACCACTTTAAGTAACATCTTATCTTTGATTATGTACATTAAATAAATGTATTTAAATACTTATATTTTAGAATGGAGATGTCACCTGGGAGTTGATGAATCCAGGGACCTGCTTAGTTGTAGAGAATATATGGTTTAGGTTAACCTAGTTTGGCACTCTGTCAGACTTTCAGAGGAGCTAGGGCAGGTGCATTGTTTTTCTTGTTACCTGGCATCACAAAGACATAAAAGGACAAAAATTAAAATTTCCTGTCCCAAAGACCTAGAAATCTTGGCAGTGGGGAGGTGAGTCTTTCTGTTGTCAAAACCTGTCTTGGTATGCCTTTTGTTCCCAGCCTAGGATGCTTCCTCAACATAAACCTCTTATGTTTAGGACAGCCTATGGGACTCAAAGGAATTAGAAACCATTTAACTTCACAAACTGGCTCCAGGGGTTTTTCTGTCAAACTAAAGACAACATATCTAATGTTGCATTCTGAAATATCAGCTACTTATGAGACCAGTTTAAGAAAGGTTTCTAAAACACTGCCTGTTATTTCAGTTAAGTTTTCCCAGTTTTCTAAATTCAGATATACTTAATTTGTAATGCCAACAAATAACTTACTTAAGCTTTCTAAAGAATTATTTACTGAATATCAGTAGTGTCTCGGGTTATCCCTTAACACTCAAGAATATGATTTGCTTATTTATTTGTGTTCTTCTGCAGGATTATCTGCTGTGTTGTATTCAGCATTGTTTGGCCTGGTATAAGAGTAGAGTGATGCCCCTGCATCAGGGAGACGAGGAGGAAGAAGAGGGATTCTACCAAGAACTAGATGATATATTGGAGTCTATTACTAATAGAATGATTAAGAGTGAGCTAGAAGACTTTGAACTGGTAATGACTAAGTCCTCCGTGTATTGAATAATCTAGTTATTAATAAGTTAGCATATTAATATTTATCTTATGTTTTTTAGGATAAATCAGCAGATTTTTCTCAGAGCACTGGTGTTGGTATCAAAAATAATATCTCCGCATTTCTTGTGATGGGAGTTTGTGAGGTTCTAATAGAATATAATTTCTCCATAAGTAATTTTAGGTAAGGTATTACTATAACTCCATTTGTAGTTTGATGAATATATTATGAATATTAGAACAAATGAATATGATTTTTTTTTTTTTTAACTCTTAGCACTGTTAAGCCCTAAACAGACCACAGACTATAATATCTTTTAAACAGAAGCCTAACCTAGCCTAAGACCAAACTACTTTCTTTCTGTCAGAGAACACTAAAGGATATGCTAGTCAGGAATGTTGTCTTCTAACAGGTTTTCATTTATTCAAAACTCCCCAGACCTTGAACTCAAGTACTCCCCATTTTAATAGAAAAATTTATTTGTGCTAGTATTAGACTTTAATGCTCTGCTTTGACATAGTATTAATAAGGGGGAATGGGACCTAGATAGATGAATGTGAGTGAGAATGCTGTTAATGAAGGTCCAGTCGTTTAGACTGTTATGTCTAAAATATGACAGTTTAAGAAGCATTGTGATTTCCTTATTGTTCTTTGTAGCATCAGGCCATAATAATCCTGATGTTTGTCTGTTCCTTCTACACAGTAAGAATAAGTTCGAGGAGGTTCTGAGCTTATTCATGTGTTACAAGAAACTCTCTGACATCCTTAGCGAAAAAGCTGGTAAAGGCAAAGCTAAAATGACCAACAAAACAAATGATAGTTTTTTGTCCATGAAATTTGTGTCTGATCTTCTTACTGCTCTTTTCAGGTAAGGTTCTACTTGAGTGTGTAAAGATAGCAGCCCAGTAAAGATAATACTGCCTGTGCAGGTTCACTTGTACAATTAGATTCACAAATATTGCTATGTATACAGTAAGAAATGTAAGAAGCTTGAAATGAAAGCTGGACAGTCACAAGTAGGCATTTTAAAGAGGTGCTTCAAATTATTAAAAAGCAGAAACAGTGGACCAATAAGAGGGATGAATTCCAACAGTATTGTAAGAAAATCTACGAACGAAGGCTGAACACAGCATATCAAAGGGAAAAAAGAAAAAAAAACTGAAAAAAATCAAAGGCACAACAAAAATAAATGAAAAACTTAGACATTTAAATTTTATCAAATTAAGGATTCCAGGAGGGAGAGAAAATCGACAACACTAAGAATGATTGTAAAAGAACAGCCATGGCATAACTCTAGCAAAGGCTTCGTAGACTCTGTCATTTAAAGGTCCTGTCCTGAATAGTCCCTAGGAAGCCTAATTGCAGATTCCAGTAGCAAAAGAGGAATCTTTTTCCCCTGCTCTCTTTCTCTAGGGATAGTACCCAAAGTCATGAAGAGAGCCTGTCAGTTCTGAGGTCCAACAATGAGTTTATGCGCTATGCAGTGAATGTTGCTCTGCAGAAGGTGCAGCAACTAAAAGAAATGGGACATGTCAGTGGCCCTGATGGCCAAAACCCAGACAAGATCTTTCAGAACCTCTGTGACATAACTCGGTAAGCCACTCTCACCCTCAGAAACTTGTTGACTTACTTACCTGTGCTAGATTCTTCAAGAGAGGAAATTGGGAATGTGAATGAAGGTGATTTGAGGTGGGGCATACCTTAAGAGTTGGGGTTGGGGTTCCCCCCCCCCAATCCTGCTTTGGTATAGGTTGTTAGTTGCATAAAATAGAGGGAAGGATATTATTAAATGATGAATAGATGATTTCATCAGGGATGGAAATTTAGCTCAGTGGTAAAGTGCTTGGCCTAGCCTGCTTAAGGTGCAAGATTCCTTCCCAAGCACAGCCGAAACAAACAAAAATGATTCATTAAGTAGGCATAATAATTCTAAATGTACATGTTCCTGACAAAGATCCAGAATACATAGAGGGGAAAAAAATAAACTGATAAAACTGAAGACAAATTCTTTTTTTTTTTTTTTTTTTTTTTTTTTCGTGTGGTGCTGGGGATCGAACCCAGGGATCTGTGCTTGCAAGGCAAGCACTTTACCAACTGAGCTATCTCCCCAACCCTGAAGACAAATTCTTTATCAGCTGTTTCTCAGTAATGAGCAAGACTAGTAGATAGAAAATCAGGAGGTAAAAGACCTTAACAACACTGTCTTCCAGTTTGACTTAATTGACCTAGATCACTGAGCAACAGCTTCTAAGCACACAGTCTTTTTATATACACATGAAATAGTCACAAAGATGTACTTTGGACTGTAAAACAAATCAGAAACTTTTAAAAATAGAGATCAGTTTGTTCTCTAACTACACAGAACTAAAAAAAGAAGTAACAGAGATAATGGGATAATCCCCTTATTTGAAAATTAAATGTACTTCTAAATAACCCCTAGTCAAAGGTCAAATGGAAAGTCATAAGGGAAATTAGAAAATATCTTTGAAGGGTAATAATGAATATGTAGCATATAAAATGTGTAATCCAGCTAAAGTACGGTTAGGTAGGTTTTTTTGGTACCAGAAATTGAACCCAGGGAGGTTCAACCATTGAGCCACATCCCCAGCCCTTTTATTTTTTGTATTTTGAGACAGGGTCTCCCCAGGTTGCTTAGGGCCTCCCTGATTGCTGAGGCTGTCTTTGAACTTGGGATCCTCCTGCACTGCTGGAATTATAGGCATGTGCCACTGCGCTCAGTTTAGGTAGAAACTTTTTGCAGTGTTTTAAAAAAAAACTCATCTACATAAAACTCATCATACATCTTATACACTAAGAAAATAGGAAAAAAAGTAAATTAGAATGAAAGTAAGCAGAAGGAAGAAAATAATAATGACAGGCACAATCATTGACAATGAAAATGAAAATGAGAAAAATGAAAGAAAACTATTTTTTGTGAGATGAGTAAATTTAATAAACCTTAGCCAGACTAGTCAGGATGAGAGAAGATGTAAAATACCAAAAAATACCAAAAGTGAGGGTAAGGGGACATCGCTGTTGATCCTACAGCTGTTAAAAATTAAAAACTGCATAACCCATGTGATCCTACATTATGTATAATCAGAAAAATGAGAAGTTGCACTCCATTTATTTATGATCTAGCAAAATGTATAAATGCATTCTGTTGAACAAATTAGAATAAAATTTTTAAAAATTGATAACAGCTGCTTAATGAGTTAAACTTAATGAGTCGAATGGCCAAATATCTTGAAAACTCCCTCAAGAAGCTATAGATAACATGAGTAAATCCAACTTCTACAAAAGAATCTGAACTTGGGGTTCAAAATGTTCTCTCAAGCTGGGTGTGGTTGGACACATCCAGGATCCCAGGAGCTCAGGAGCCTGAGACAGGAGGATCGAGAGTTCAAAGCCAGCCTCAACAAAAGCGAGGCACTAAGCAACTCAGTGAGACCCTGTCGCTAAATAAAATTTAAAACTGGGGATGTGGCTCAGTAATTGTGCTCCTGAGTTCAATCTGCAGTAACCCCACCCCCCACCCCCCCTTTTTTTTCCCCCTCTTAAAACATTAGGCTAGCCGGGTGCAGTGGTGCACACCTGTACCTATAATCCCAGCACCTTGGGAGGATCACAAATTCAAGGTCTGCCTCAGCAATTTAGCGAGGCCCTTAGAGCTTAGTGAGATTCTGTCTCAAAATACAAAATAACAAGGGCTATCACTGGCTCAGTGGTTAAGTGCCTCTGGGTTCATTCCCTAATACCAAAAAAAAGAACAGCCACTAGGCCATATTTAAGGAAAAAATAATACCAATTCTGTACAAACTCTTCCAGAAAATAGAAGAGAGAGGACATGTTCTCATTTGATGAGACTAATAGTATACTGATATACTGATACCAAACCCCCAAAAAATACATTGTGAGGAAAAAAAGATTATGTGCAGATGAAGTTCCCTTATGAATGTAGATGCAAAAATGATTAGCAAATTAAATTTAATAGTGCGAAGAATAATATATCATAATTAGGTGGAAATGCAGTGTTGGTTAAATAAACCACCCAATGTAATTCATATATCAAACTGAAGGATAAAACTATGGATAATCTCAATAGGTATAGAAAATTAGAATTCAATGTAAATTCATGATAAAAATCTCAGAAAACTAGGAATAAAATAATTTTTTCAGTTCAGTAAAGGGAATTTACAAAAACCCTACAGTTAACATCTTATTTAATGATGACAAGACTGAATACTTTTTTCTTCCCTTGTACTTTTATCACTACTATTTAACATAGATCCTAGCCAGTGCAATAAGGCAGAAAAAAGAAATAAAAGCCATCCAAACTGGGAAGAAATGATACTGTCATTCATAGGCAATTAACATCTCTAAAAAATTCAAGAGTTTTTTAAAAGCTGTTAGATCTAACCTAAGTATATTTAACAAGGTTGAGAATATAAGTTTAATATAAAAATGTTTTAATTTACACACCAGCAGTAAATAATTGGAAGTGGAAATTTTAAAAACTTTATACTAGCATCACAATATGGGGACTGCTTAGCAATAAATCTAATAAACATGCAATACTTCTATGATGAAAACTATAATAAACATTAATGAGAAATCTAGAAGACACAAGTAAATGGAAAGATATACATTGTATATGAATAAAAGATTTGATACTGACATATAAATTCAACACTAACCCCGTCAAAATTCTATGGAGGGGAAGGTGGGTGTGTAGCTTAGTAGTACAGTACCTGCTTAGCATACAGAGAACCAAGGTTCAATCCTCAGCAACCCCCTCAGATTAAAAACTCTTAACCAAGGTTTATTGTAAGAATTGACAGTGATTCTAAAATTTATGTGGAAAAGTAAAGGATCTAGAATGAACCTTTCTCCATTTCTCATACTATGTTTAAAAAATGTAACTTGAAATGAAATGGATTAGATACTTAAATATAAACGAAAATTATAAAACCTTTAGAAGAAAACATAAGAGAAAAACCCAGTGACCTTTTGTAGGCAAAGATTTCTTGGCTGTAATACAAAAGCACAATCCATAAAATTAAGAAATACTCTTAATTCTGTTTTCCAAAAACTGTAAGTGAAAAGACAAGCCACAGGTAAAGAGAAAATATTTACAAAATACGTTTGATGAAGGATTGATATCCAGAATTATTTGAAGAATTCTCAAACTCAGTATAATAAGAAACAGCTACATTTAAAAATGGTTAAGAGACTGGGGATATAGCACTGGTTAAGCATTTGCCTAGCATCATAAAATCCTGGGTTCAATCCCCATCATCATCTCTACCACCCCACTTGACCCTGCTGGGGTGGAGGGTAGAAAGTAAAAAGATGGGTAAACATTTGCACAGACACTTTACCCAAAATATTGTAGACATCACAGATAAGCACACAAATAGGCATGGCCTTTAGATAAATGTACATCAAAGTCATAGTGAAATATCACTTAATGAAATGTCTAAAATTAAGAGATTGACCATATCAAAGTGTGTACAGTGTTTTTGGGAGTTTAGAATTGTATAGCCACTTTGGAAAACAGTGTGACAGTTACTTCAAAAGTTAAGTACATACCAGGCACTGTGGCACATGCCTGTAATTCCACTGACTCATGAGGCTGAAGCAGGAGATTGCAAGTTCAAGGCCAGCCTCAGCAATGCCGTGAGTCCCTAAGCAACTTAGTGAGACCCTGTCTCAAAATAAAAAGGAATGGAGATGTGGCTTAGTGGTTAAGCACCTCTGGGTTCAATCCCTGGTAGCAAGAAAAAAGAAAAGTTAGGTACATACCTACCATATGATCTACCTAACCTGCTATGTATTAAAGCAGCTATTTATATAAAGGCTGGCACACAAAGATTCATAGCAGCTTTATTTGTAACAGCAAACTGTGTAAAGAATCCCAGTGTTCCTCAGTTGATGAACTGTGATATATCCACACAATGTAATACTGCTCAGCTGAAAAACAGAACAAGCTACTAATACGTGCAACATAGGTGAATCTCAAAAGCATATGCTGGGTTAACAAAGCCAGAATTGAAAGGTTATATGTTGAATGATGCTACTTTTATATATTTTGTAAAAACTCAAACTGTAGGAACAGAAAATCATATCAGTAGTTGCTTGGTAATGGGCAGAGAATGTTGGCTACCAAAGGGCACAGGGAACTTTTGGAGTGATGGAAATGCTCTGATTGTGAGATTTCACACCTGTATAAGCTTTTAAAAGTCCATAGAACTGTTCACTTCCAGGACATAAAGTTTACTGTGTGTAAATTTACTTTAATGATCCAGTCTTTAAAAGTGATCTATCACACCTTCCACTTTCATCAGAGTCTTGCTGTGGAGATACATTTCAATCCCTACTTCAGTGGAAGAGTCAGCAAAGAAAGAGAAAGGAAAGAGCATCTCACTGCTGTGCTTGGAGGGCTTGCAGAAGATATTCAGTGCCGTGCAACAGTTCTATCAGCCCAAGATCCAGCAGTTCCTCAGGGCACTAGGTGGGCATTTCATTGTCAATAAATTGCTTGTTCTAGGTTTTTTCTCCTTACCTGTGCTCCTTAATTGTATTTGTTCACCTACCAGAGGACGCCTGAGAGCAGTTCTGATGTTGAGAAGTGAAGACTGGTAGATTCAGGATCACACTTAATGGGTTACACTTAAATAGCAACTGGAAAATAGAACGTAAAAAATTTGAAGAATTTTAGAAATACACTTAAGTCTGCCTCCAGACTTTTTTGACTGTCTTAACTTTTAGCTATTTAAGGGCCAACACAGAATGAATCACCTTCAGAGCAGATAGAGTTCTTTTCTGTTTCTAGATGTCACAGATCAGGAAGGAGATGAGGGAGAAGATGCAGATGTCAGTGTCACTCAAAGAGCAGCTTTCCAGATCCGGCAGTTTCAGGTGAGAAGCTGTTGTATTGGGCTGAGGGTTCTTAGAAAGGGCAGAATGTGAACAAATAGAATAGGAGGTTTTTCTGGTCACTGAAGCAATGCAACAGTTCTTAACATGAAAGATAATACATTCAAAAGAATCCTAATGGGGATGTGTATTTTATCCAAACCACTCCTATCTGTTGCCTCCGAGAACCACTGTTTGAGGTGACAAGAAGAGACAACTCAGGTATTATGTTTTTCATTTTTGAGTCTATGGTATGGTCATGCTTTGTCAGATTACATAAAGAATGGACAGTGGAACTTGTTAGTTTCTAATGCATTGTTGTCAAACTATCAAGATGTTCTATCATAAGGATTTCATTTATTTAACACATTTTAAATTTCCTTCTGTGTGTTAGGAACTACTGTTGGGGATACAGCAGGGAACAAAAAAAATGAAAAATTCATGTCCTCATGAAGCTTACATTGTGGTAGAGAAAGGCAAACAAAAAGTATATATAATATTTCAGTTAGAAGGTCTGTAGGGAATGCTGGGTTTAGGACTTGGTCTAAACCTGAGTTTAGTGGATAGGCTTCAGGGAGATGAGAACCGCCAGAAATTATAAGCTGTTTGTTCCTAATGTACATTTGATGGGAAGCTGGAGAGGAAAGAGTCCATAGTTTTCAAGAGGTTTCTCAGGTTTATAGTTGAAAACAGGTTTAGTACAAGTTCATTTTCAGATTTTGTCCTCTTGGAATTTTGGTAGCTTTAGATTCTGTCAAAGTCTTAGGAATGCCTGACAAGATGTCTCTTCTCCCTGATTGGAATGTATCTGCTAATGTTTCTGTGCACATTTTTCTTCCTCAGAGGTCCTTGTTGAATTTACTTAGCAGTGAAGAGGAAGAGTTTAATAGCAAAGAAGCCCTCCTCCTAGTCAGTATTCTTTTCAACTTGTCCAAGCTACTGGAGCCCTCCTCTCCTCAGGTACGAGCACTGCTTGTTCAACCCCATTTACCAGCCTTCAGAAGGCAAGGAGTGTTGCATAGTAAAAGATATCTCCTAATATCCTCTTGAAGTCTAGCTTATTGTAAATATATTTAATTCTCCACTCAAGTTAATAAAACTATAAGATGTATTTTCCTACATAGTATTTCTACCATAACATGCTGCCATGTAAGGATAAGATCGTACTTTCGTTTGGTCAAAGGTAAACTGTAAACACTATAGAAAAAAACTCACAACATCTTTGATGTCTTCAACATTCTTAATCTGCGTTCTTCCCCAGTCTTGGTGTTTCTCTTTTCTAAATTGAAAAGTATTATGAAGAAGGTAGCTGACATTCAGCAACTAGATTTCTCAGCACTTACCTGGTACTGAGTTTGGGGAGAATTCAACAAAGGATGATTAAGTCAGAATAGTGTGGCCATAGACACAAAGCAGAAAGCATTCTGATAGATAGGTTGTGTGTATATATATGTGAATGTGCCCACATATACTTAGAATTGTGCCCCCATATGAGTGTGTGTGCACACATGCTTATATACACACACAGAGTAAGAAAGGCCACATTTTTGGTCTCAATCAGGAGTAATTTCCCTAGGATGGTAAAGAGCATCCCCAGAAGCTAGGGGATCCTGTGTGCTCCTACTACATCTTTTTCCTGATCTGCAAAAAGAGTCCTTTCCTCTCTTTTTTTTCTTCCTTTGTTCTGCTTTATTCTAACCTCCTTTGACCTTTTGACTCCTAAGAACTAATTCTTGTATTCTTATGGTCAGGTCCTCACTGTTCCACACATCTCTATTAGCCTGATGTCCTTAAAGATGTCCGAAGTGTGTAGGCCCAGGAAGGAAAAGGAGAGATCTCAGTGACAGCATGGTGTGGGCAGAGGAAGCTTCAGATACAAGGATTCAGGGCTGGGATGTAGCTCAGCAACAAAGCTTTTGCCTCACATTGACAAAGCCCTAGGTTCAAGCCCCAGTTCTAAAAGAGAAAAGGAGAAAAAAAAACCTACCAAAAAATAAGAAGATTAAAAACAACAACCACCACCCAGATACAAGGACTCAGACCCATTCCTTGGGACCTTTGGCCCTTAATGAGGGCATAAATGTTGAGAATTAAATCATATACCATCTTAGAATCAATATCAATAGTTATAATTTTGCTGTGAGCAGTGGCACATGCCTATAATCCCAGTAATTCAAGAGACTGAGACAGGAGGATCACAAGTTCAAGGCCAGCCTAAGCATCTTAGTAAAACCCTATCTCCAAATAAATAAATAAAAAGGACTGGGTATGTACCTTGGTGGTAAAGTGCCCCTGGGTTCATTCCCCAGTACCAAAAGAAATATTTGTAGTTTTGGACTTTCTTTATGTTGTTCTTAGACTACCACTTTAGATCCATGTACATATTTTGGCAGGGATTTCAAGCTTAGACTTGGAAAGGACTAGGACTCTTCTGTTCTGACAGCACCTATTATTAGGATATTTCTTTAATATCTGATTGACTTCTCATTTAGTTTGTACAGGTGTTATCCTGGACATCTAAGATTTGCAAGGAAAATAGCCGGGGTAAGTTTTCCTGCTACATTACCTAAAGGCTTTATGTAGAATCATCATCACCAAATTAGTATTTAGAAAAGATTCCCCATTACTTGTTGACCAGACTATAGAGCAGATGGACCTCTCATTTAATGCTGGTGGAGGTGTAAATTGGTATGGCCACTCTAGAAAACTGGCAATATCTAATTATATATCTAATTACAAAATTAAACATGTCTATGACCCAGCAATTCCATTCCTTAAGAAATTTGTGGAAGAAATTTCCATGAAGCACTGTTTTAATAGGTGAAAACAAACCTAAGTGTTCATTGACAGAATGAATAAAGGAACTGTGATATAGCCACACAGTGGAATATTGTGCAGCAGTGAGAATGAACTAACTATACCTACTGACAACAGCATGAAGAGGGTTATACAAACATAAAGGGGAACAAAAGAGCCAGATGGTGTATAAGTCAATTTAGATCAAGTTAAGAATTACACAGAAGTAATCTGTGATGTTAAAACCATGATAGTAATTTGCTTGGTGGGGTGCCCAAGAGAGGGGTCTTGATCTGAGTGCTTTTTACCCAGTGATTTAGACTAGTGATAGGAAATGTTTTCCTTTTTGGACATATGAATAAAAGGGCCTAGTTGTGGAGCTATTTGGTTGGAGTGTGTGCAGCACTGGGATTGTTGGTTGCGGCTTGGACATGACAAGCCACATGTTCTGATTAGGCATGTGTGCACACTCACACAAAGGACCTGACTGGGTTATAACTTACCTTTAAATTGTCTTTCCTTCATACTCCTAGAGGATGCCTCGTTTTGCAAGAGCTTGATGAACTTACTCTTTAGCCTGCATGTTTTATATAAGAGTCCTGTCACCCTGCTACGTGACCTGTCCCAAGATATCCATGGGCAACTTGGAGACATAGACCAAGTACTATAGCAAACTTTCAGTATAACAACCTGTGTGGGGATGGAGGTCAAGGGATCATCATTACTGCCATTAGATCTTACTTACTTTTCCCTCTCTAGGATGTAGAAGTGGAAAAAACAAATCACTTTGCAATGGTGAATTTGAGAACAGCTGCCCCTACTATCTGTGTAAGTGTTGATCCCATTCCATGGGAAATAGCTTTTAAATAGCCTTGTCATTCATCAATGACTTCATGTGAAGAGTCATTTGTAGTGGCTTTTGTTAGGAGGCCAGTAACCCACCTGTAGAAGCCATGTTTATTGTATCACCCCAGCAGCTGTGTGCAGTGAACCATGCCAGGCATTTTTTTCTTCCACAGTTACTTGTTCTGAGTCAGGCTGAGAAAGTCCTAGAAGAAGTAGACTGGCTGATCACCAAGCGTAAGGGACAAGTGAGCCAAGAAACACTGTCAGGTAAGATGACTTCAGGTGAGTTCTAGGAATGTGACAAAAGCAAAGCCAGCCAAAATCTAATTTGGACCACTGTGTAAAGTGGAGCCCTTAAGCTAAATCTCCTATTTTTTTCACTTGTTTTTGAGGTAGACTTCTGATACGATGAAGGTGGTAATAGTTTATGACAGACTGAGTCGATTCACTCTGCAGAATGAATGCTCATTTCTGTGCCAGCTTTCTAACTAATGGTATTTAGTTGATTTCTAGTTTGTCTTTACTATTAGCTAGAAAATAAGACTGGTTGAAATATGCCAATTTCGTTACCCACAGCAGAAGCTTCTTCTCAAGCAATTCCACAAAATAATCCTGCTGAGAAAGCCATCATCATACAACTGGGAACTCTGCTAACATTTTTCCATGAGTTGGTACAGACAGCCCTGCCATCAGGCAGCTGTGTGGACACACTGTTAAAGGACCTGTGCAAAATGTACACTATCCTTACAGCTCTTGTCAGATATGTGAGTAGCCAAGATACCATCAGATCACCTCAACCATTCTATCCCAGCTAGCCAGGAAGTAACACTGGGGCAGCTGCCCACTACTGTAGGATGCCCCTAAACAGAGCTCTTGCCCTTACCTTTGCAAGTCATGGTTTCACTTTAGTTTTGTCAGTAGGTCGCAGGTGTCTCCACAGGCCTTGGGAAAACACTTGATAGCATAATTGTAAATTTTATTTTCAAAGGTCCTTATTTCCTTGGTTATGTGAAGTTTTTGGCACCTGATAGAAAGTGAATGCTCTTTCAAAGAAACTTTTCTTGCTCTTGCAGTATTCTGGTCCTCAACAGATTAAGAAGGTTATAAGAATAAGGTAGTTTAGTTTTATCAACAATCTATACTAAGTACTTAGAAAGGCACAGACAACTTTTCTTTTTTTTAAAGGCCTACCATCCCATATTGTACCAGCAGTGTAGTCATGTCTGAAAATATGTAGTTCTAGCTAATGTTGTGGCTACTAAGCTGCTATTAGTAGAAATACTGAGAACCTCTTTTTATTGGCATTTTTTAAAGACTAAATAACCAAGTCCCTGGTTTTCTAGATGCAGGGACTCTCAGCCTGAAGTATTTTTGAAGCAGTAAACTGACCAGGTCAGAAACAAACCCTCCATTGTTTGTTATCTGGGAAGCTTTGGAACTTGGAAGGAGGAGGAATGGAAGCCTTGTGTCTTGGTTTCTTGATGAATTTTATTTTTTTACTTCTCTAGTAAGGGTGATTAGTCACACTCCATAGGCTTACTGTAAGTCACCTGGTAGTTTCATTGTGTAGTGTACTAAATCTAGGAACCTTTTTTTATTAGTATCTCCAGGTGTGTCGGAGCTCTGGAGGAATTCCAAAAAATATGGAAAAGCTGGTAAGTTGAAAATGACTTTCCTATGAATAGGGGAAGCATTTTATTGCTTTGGTTACATTGGTTTCCTTCTGTGCTGCAGGTGAAGCTGTCTGGTTCTCATCTGACTCCCTTGTGTTATTCTTTCATTTCTTACGTACAGGTAAGTGACTCAGAGGCAGTACCAAAATAGGTTTTAAAGAAAAGGCTCCTTATGTTCCCAGGGGGCTGCTTGGTCATCTGAGTTGTTTCTTTTCTACTTACCATAAGGCAGAAGTGCTCATGTGAGACCAATCCAAGAATTGGGGGCTTTGCAGCAAGATATTTATTCAAACCAAGGAAATAAGTTTAGAGAAAGAAAGCTTTTGATATGCTAGCATTTGGAGGAGGGAAGAAACAAGCATGCCTTGGCTCAGTTACTTGGTTCATTTCTGTGTGATTGCCATGCTGTTAGGTATCTTTTTGAAATGTGAGCAAAGTAGCTGCACGCAGGCTGAGATTTGGTGGTGTTTGTGGGAAGGGACTTTTTCTTTGATTTGTCCAGACCCCTTTTGTTCCCCCTCCAAATTAATAAAGTAATAGGCTCCTTCAGGGAGAAGTGGATCATCTGATCCTAGGTACCAGCAGATTCTTGTAGTACTTGAATTTCTTTAACTCTTTCGTTAAACCAGAGTTTTTAACCTTACCACTATCAACATGTTGGACCAGATAATGCTTTGTTGTGGAGCCCGTTCTGTGCATTTGAGGATGATTAGCAGTATCTCTGACTCTACCTGTCAGATGCCAGTAGCAGATTCCCCCTAGTTGTGACAAATAAAAATGTGTCCAGAAATTGCCTAGTGTCCTTAAGGTGCAAAATTACCTATTTGGGAACCATTGATTTATGCAAAAGTAATGGGAGGCTTCCTAAGGCCACTTAGTCTCTGCAGTATAAATATATTGTAGGGCTGTTACTGATCTTTAAAGAATCAGAATGGATTTACCAAGTTTCAATCTCAAGATTCTAGAACCCTTTATTAAAGCAATGGATTTTGACTTTTGGGTGGGGGGCGGTGGCACTGGACATTTAAGGCCTTATGCATGCTAGGCAAGTGCTTTACCACTGAGCCACATCCCCAACCCCAGATTTCACACTTGATAGTGATGTTTCACTTGATTACTGCCCCCACATCACAGGCACAACACCCTTGTATGGATACCTTGCCTCATTATGTATATTATTTTACCTTCTCCTTCCCCTGACCATGGTCTGTCATGTCAGTTTATCTGAAGGAGTTCCCAGAAACGTGCTGATATTGAGACTCTGTAACTTTGCCTTTGTACCAGTTTTTTGATCTGTATCAGGAATACAACATCTGTTTTGCCATACAGTCTATAGCCTCTCATCAAGCCATACAGCTAGTCTTTATCTCACCCATATTCTTGCAGGCATACTTTCTCAAACTTCATGCCTATAAATTTTTATGTGGGTGCCATTCTGTCAAACAAATCTGTTGTCTCAAGAGGATGTATCCCTCTGTTCTTAAAATTGGAGTTTTGAGTTCTCCCATTGCCAGGTCTTAAAGACACCTATAAAGCCACATTTCTGGAAGTACCCTGTAGAGACTGAGGTAGTCATAATTTTTTTTTAAAAAAAAGGATTCTGTGAGAAATATTCCTACCATATTCGTCTTAATGAATTCATAGTGTGCATTAGCATATTAAAGGTGCTGAGAGGTCCAAGGGTATGTTCAGTAGTAGTTTCCAAATCTATTCAAGAACATTTTTTTAAGTAATAAACATTACCATTTAGAAGAATCGTGTTCTAAATGACAGCCAGGGAGACACTGCTATTAGGCCACATTTACCACCCCTTATAATTTAAAAGTCACTTTATCTGTTCATTTTATTACAATAGATTACATTTGCCGTTCCTTGTGCCTTTCATGTTAAGCTCTCTTCATGTTTCACCTCATTCATCCTACTATACTTTGTGATCAGTAGTTATCCCTAAATTAAAGAGGTTATTTGAAATACTCAAGAACAGACAGCTAGTAAGAGGCAGAGCTGAAAATTGACCCCAGCTAGTTTGACTGCAGTACATGTTTGACATCTGGTGATGACCTCTAAGTGGGAATAGTACTTGCCCCTGGAATAGTCTCCTTAACTTCCTTTCCTTTATAAAGAAAGACACCCTTTTAGAATCAGCTGCCCACCATGAAATGCCTATTCCTGCTACCACCTTAACACTTCCCATTTTAATCATCCTTTTGTACCTTCACCAGTTCCTTGGCTGGCCTAGTACAGAAATGGCTGTCCTGCCTTCAGTTTCCATGTGCCAGCTCCAAGAGCAGAACAATGGAAGAGCCATATTAAGATTATATAAAGCATCACAAAAATTTCTGCGTCTTCCAGCATTTGTTACACAGATAATCCTGTTCACCCCAACTCATTCCCCAGAGTCTATTGAAATTACCTTTTAGGAAAATTACCACTAATCTTTAGTTCTACAGAAAAATCTGTAGGAATGAGAGTATGTGTTTCTATTTCTTTAGAATAAGAAGGGTAACAACCTGAAATATACAGGAGAGAAGAAAAAGGAGAAAACTGCTGTTGCCACTGCCATGGTAAGCTGCTGACATGGCTTTAAATTGTTTTTAGGAAAAGTTGGTAAGTGCAAAAGGTGCTCCCTAAGAGATCAATAAGAATTGGGGAGGGTGCAGGAAATTGAGTATCCAGTACCTTGCCAGCCAAGGCAAAAATGAGTACAAACTCTCAAGGGAACAGAGCTACTTAATTTTTGTGATCCACACACTCTGGTGTAACAGTTCCACTTTTAAGATAGAGAAATTGTAAAGACTTAGGTACAGGATGGTTCTCACCACATTTTTTGTAAGAGGGCAGTATTGAACTATAACTAAGAAATCCATTAATGGGGACTAGCTAAATAGGCTATAGTTCATTTATACTGGAGAATACTATGTAGACATAAATACAAATCAATGTTCAGCTATAAAAATTATCTAAGTTAAAAAAGAAAAAATTTGTGTAGTGTATTTGTGGTTTGAAACATTATGTATATACCTTAAGATTAACATTTGAAAACATGCTATAATTCAGATTGAGGGAACAGTGAAAAATTCATTTCCCAGCAGTGAAAATTCATTTGCAGGAAGAAGGAATTGGAGCTGGTGCTAGCATATACTCATTGTTTCAGGAATATGAAGTAGACCGTTTGTGCAAATAGTCCTGCCAATCTTTAGGTAACAAGTATCTAGGGATTATAATTGGAAAGATTCAGTGCAATCTCTTGGCATTTAAATCTTCTGAGACTAAACTGCTACAAATAGTCTATCGGTATTCTAAAATACTGTTCTGTAAGTAAAATAGCAATTTATCGAATGATAGACTAGTTTTCCTTCAAAGCCATGTGCAGTTCTGCAAATGGCAGTTATAGAGGAAAATTTCAAAAACCATCAAACCTGAAATCTTTCTTGTGTTCTTTGCCCTTAGGCCAGAGTTCTTCGGGAAACCAAGCCAATCCCCAATCTCATCTTTGCCATTGAACAGTATGAAAAATTCCTGATTCATCTTTCTAAAAAGTCTAAGGTAAACATACTATTGTTTGTTACCATTTACATTTATTCTGTTGAGGGGATCTGGCAAACAAACTGCATAACTGCAGTGGAGGAAAAATTGGTACTAGGATTCATTCCTGTTCTTTGCTCTGCTCTGATGGCCCAAATGGAGACATTGTATAGGAAACTGATGAGACAGCAAGTCAAAGGATATGTGCTTATTGTTTTTCACTGCATAATCATCAGATTTTATGCCAGTTTTCTTTTTGGTAAAACAGTGGGGTGTGAGCATTACTTGAAACTTTTTTTGGTGGTACTGGGGGTTGAACCCACCAGGAATACGTTACAACTGAACTACAATCCTAACCCCTTTTTTAATACTTAAAAATAGGTCCTGCCAAGATAGCTTAAACCATGAATATAATAGCCTTGTGCTTATAATCCTGTCACAGGTGAACCTTATGCAGCACATGAAGCTCAGCACCTCAAGAGACTTCAAGATCAAAGGAAACATCCTGGACATGGTTCTTGGAGAGGATGTGGAGGATGAAAGTGAAGAGGTCAGTAGCCACCCCTGCCTGGAGCACAGCAAGCCCCACCAACCCTTCCTGACTGGCAGTAGCCTGTCTGGGGACAGCCACATATTATTGGGAGAGCAGCAAGCAGAAGACTGAGAAAAGGCTAAGAAGTGGTCAGGCAAAGGTGAAAGCTCAGGAATCTCAAGAGAGGGGCTAGAAGCAACAAAATCCTGTTAAGTTGACCAGATTGCCTAACTTTTTTTCTTTCAATACTGAGGACTGAACCCAAGGGAGTTTTCCCAATGAGCTACATTTCAGCCATTGTTTTTTTGAGACAGGGTCTTGCTGTACTGCCCAGGCTGGCCTGAAACTTGTGATCCTCCTGCCTTAGTCACCTCAGTCACTGGGATGGATTACAGGAGTGTACCAAACATCCAGTTCACACTTGAATAACCTTTTTGGTAGACATTTCCAGGAAGGGGATGGTGATATCAGTCTCTCATAGGTCCTCTCCCTGCTCCTTTTGAACCAATGGACCACAATCAGCTAACAGCAGTCTGGCTTAGAAACCAGTTTTCTTCCTCTTACACATGCCTTCAGAGTAGGGCTACTATTTAGATTGGGTGATGCTTCCTTCTATTCACACCTGCTTGTTCCTCTCTTTAGTTTTACTGGTTAACAGTACCACCACCCCATCCCTGCAGCATCTTTGAAGCAGGGCCCAACATATCTTTACCAAAACCTTTCATCATCTTAGGTTTAAGGTAGAAGCAGCAAATCAGGGACCCACTTGCATTTCATCGGGATTTCTGGCTTCTCAAAAATTTTGAACCTGCATTTCAGAGTACCACACTGGAGGTCCTAAGGTCCTTGGTCCCACCCATATTCCCTTTAACCTTCTTGGCATTTGAACTCACGAAGGTTGCATAGCATTTTTATGCCTGAGGCTAACATCTTATCCCATAACTCTCAATATTACAGATGTCCTAAGGGAAGGACTTAGCACTCATTAGTCTACTTTGGAATGCCCCCCTCCCTTTTTTCCCATGGGTGGAAAGAGGGTGTTGCCGGGGGGGGGGGGGGGGGGGTAGACATGACTGATATTGTCTTTGATGCAAGAAGATAAAGGGTTTTTGTTTCTTTTATTTCCACTGCCTTAGGGCAGGTTTCTCATGATAGCGCATTCTCTCCCCCCTTCTAGGGCACTCCATTAGAGCACGGGGGACAGAACGAAGAACCAGCCAAGAAAAGAAAAAAATGAAATGCCTGAGTTAATGTGAACTTGGGGGCTTCTGCTTTCTTTTTGCCCAACATATAACAGTGCCCCTTGTCCTACAGCCCACACCCATGTTGGCATCAACTGCACCTTCAGTTAGAAGGAGTCTTCTTGGCAGGTCCTGCTACCGAAAAATGGCTGGCTTTAGGCAAGCCCTTTTTGCTAAAAGCACAGCTGAAAGCCTGAGTTTGGGAGCCCGCACTGCCCCATGAAGCTCCACAGGAGCAAATACAGTGCCTCCAGGCAGAGCTACGGTCCAGGCTGGCTTCGTTTTTCCAAGGAGCCTTTGGTGAGTTCAATTATCTGGTAAATATCCAGTGCTTCACCTGAAAGACAGTGCAAACTGGTTAGGATGCCTCCTTAAGAATTGTCACTGAGAGCTCAGAAATAAGAAAAGGACCTAATTTAAGGTCAAATAGAAAGTAAGCTTTCTGATTTACTTGGTGTTTGTTGCACAGGGTTTTTTTCACCTAAAAAGGCACTTTGGACTTTAAACAATAAATCTACTTTAAACTTTACGGTCTGGTTGAAGGTGAGGGGACAGGTATAAAATAGAAGCTCTGGTGTCTTAATTTACTGTGAATTGCTTTCTAGAAACAGCTCTGATTTGAACATCACATTCATTTGGGACCTAGGGCACCTTATAAACTGAAATAGCCTCGAATATTGCATGAGTAGATTTCTTCTCTGGGGCCTCAAGCTGCCTGTTGACGAACCATCATTTTCTACTTCCTGGACCACCTTACACTGTTGTATGTATATGAGGAACAAATGTGTTGAGCTCACCCTGGGGAATCCCGTATCTCCTTTCCATCCCAGTTGGGTTGGAAGGGGTTTTACAATCCATGGTCACTTCTTTCCTGAGGCACTGGTCAATATCGACTGCACTGAAAAAGGCGACTGACTGGGGCAAATCATTCAGACCCAGCTTGTAGGCAAACATGCACCTGAAAGAAACCCAATCTCCCCTCACAGTCACGCCCCTGCTTTGAAACCAGGAGAAACCACCACATACCCCTTCAAGTAGGGCCTTCCCTGCACCAATTCCCCAGTCCCAACCAAGCCAAGCCAGGGAGCTGGAGGGCAGCACTGCTCCAAACAGCCTACGCCTCCTGCTGAGAGACTGAGATGCAATTATGGACAACACACATTTTCCAGTTTGTTACACTTTATTGATATAAAATTTTCAATTATTGGGCCAGAGTTTGAGCAGTAAATGAGGACTTTGTTAGGAAAAACCCATAGGGGATAATTAAGAGGGCAGTGGTGACAGTGTTATCATTGTGAACATTTGTTATTTACCCAGTAATCAGGACAGATCATGGTTCCCAAACTGCTTCTGGGTGGCAGATCAACATGGAATGGTAATTCCATTTTAGTCACCTGCATGAACTAGGAATTTTACTACAAGAAAATATAATTCAGTATAAAGTTTTTCTTCACTCACGTTTGAGTTTCCCCATTAGCAGTGTTTTGTTAGTAGTCAGAAAAACAAACTTGTGGCACTTAAGAAAAACATTTATGGGCAAAAGTTTTGTTCAGTAATGAGGACTGAACCCAGGTGTGTTCTACCAATGAGCTACACTCCCCAGTCCTTGCTATTTTTGAGACAGGGCCTCACACTAAAGTTGCCTTGGCTGGCCTCAAACTTGGTGATCCTCCAGCCTCAGCCTCTTGAGTTGCTAGGATTATAGGTGTGCACCACCACCCCCAACTTCTGGGTGAAAGAAAAACATTTCACTTCTCTAGAAATTGAGCAAAGTCTTGTGTCATTTGATTTTCAAAACAGAAACATATATTCCTAGGGAAACAGTTTGAGAACTATTCTTCAGAACAATTCCCCTGACCTCAACACCAGCTTAGTGATCTAGCCTTGGTATATGACATTTTGAAATCCAACAAATCTTTTTAAAAAGTTGAGGCCAATATTTTTAGGACTTTCATACATTTTTAAATTAGAGTTAAAAGCTAAGACATTCATTTCTGGTCTGATGAAACTAAGAACTGCTAATTTGGACCCAAGGGGCTCTCACCCAAAGCCCCACACAGCAAGGAACACATGGCTGGGCCAGAGGCCATGGGCCCCCACATACCTGGTCAGGAGGTTTGTGATCTGTAGGGCCAGGGCAGCACGGTAGCGGTCCTCTTCCCGCACCAGGTAGCGAACCTCATCATGGATACTGATGCAAAAGCGTCCATCAATGGCAAACTCTTCAAACAGCCACTTCATGGCCACGAGCATGAGGTGTAAATAATCCACAGCAGAGCTTTGCACCACCCAGTTGACACGGCTGGTCATAAACTAGGGAGGACAGGTGGGCACAGATGAGAGGAGCTCTACCATATACCAGTTAGCTCTGGGGTGGGGACCGAAGAGCACCAGCAGAAGCTCTACTCGCCCTATTTGCCAGATTGGTGCAGCCCACAGGGAGCCCTGTGTCCCCTCCATACTTCAAAGGTTGGCAAGATACCTCCCCCTGGACAGCCGAGGGCTCCAGGGCTCGGCTGATGCGGCAGCCCAGCACTGGGGTACGCGGTGTGTCTGATGTGGCTATGCTCTCCAGCTTGTTGAACATTTCTGACTCTGTACCGCCCATCCATGCTCGCTCAGCAACCACTTCCCACTTCTTCCAGCATGACCTGGGTGAAGGAGAGGCAGAAATAGGACAGGCTTTGTCTTTCAGCACCTCAAAGCTGAAAATCAAAGCACCCAGCTCTTGTGGAGCTAACTCACACCCATCCCTCCATCCCAAACAGTTCTCACTTCCTTGAAGCTGCTCTCTGGATCTTGCGCAGGTCTTGTAGGGAAATCCAGCCATCCTCCATCCTCTCCACAGGGAGGTTCAACTGTCTCACCAGCCACTCACCCTCATCAGAAAGCCGATACCTGGAGGTAGTGTCACAACCATGATTCCTGTAGGAGTACCTCTGCCATACCCACTTCACTCAGTTGCCAGAAGAGCCCTGGGGTTATACCTCTCCTACAGGGTTTTAACTTCAGAGAAGGAAACAAAAGTTCAGAGATGGCTAAGTGACTTGCATGCAGCAAGGAAGAGGTGCTACCCAGACAGGAATTTGGGCATTTGTGGCCCCAAAGCCTGGGCTATGCCATGGTGGCCCAATAAAGGACAGGCTTCAATGCAAGAACTATCACTGTTCTTATTGTCCTAACACCTGAGATGCTGAACTGTCAATGATGGGCAGTGACACTGTGTGTGTCTGGGAGCAGCAAGGGCCATCACTCCAGACTTGGGGACTGGGGTAAAAACAGGTTACTCCTTCAAAAGGAGAAGGCATCTGGAGAAGCAGAGAACAGTGAGGCTCCCTAATCCCCAGACTTCATTTCAACCTACACACCACCAGGCTTGTCCCCTGAATGCTCCAGAGCCATGTCAGCTGCTTTAGTGGAGCACCAGAGCTTCCCCACCATCTGAGCTTGTGGTTCCAACTCCTCTGTGATGTCTTCAAAATCTCTACAACCAAGCCAAACACCCTTTCTCATCTCTGCCCTTTGTGTTTCTCCAGGCCCACACTGAGGTATGAGCCTAAGCCAGCTCTTGCAACTATGAGGCACAACCATTTATGCTAGGATGACATTAGGCTCCCCTTCCCTGCACTGATGAGTCACCACTACACCATCTGCCACTTCCTCAACTTTTGGTCTTTCGTGAACAGGCGAGTTTCCACAATGAGTGAGCTAATTAAATGTGGATGCATATGCATTATATTGAACGAAGCTGTAAATTTACCTCTCCTCCCTCAAGAAACCCTCCAAGGAGCCTACGAGGGCTCTAAGTGCAGTATAAGTATTTAGAACCAGCAAAAGTGGGCTGGGGAGATAGCTCAGTTGGTAAAGTGCTTACCTCATAAGCACAAGGCCCTGGGTTCAATCCCCAGCACCGCAAAAAAAAAAAAAAAAAAAAAAAAGAACCAGCAAAAGAAGAGTTTGACTAATAAACTGGTAGCCTGGTCAAGCTTCTATGTCAGAACCAGTCTACCACTCTTTGCAGTTATCCACAGTGCTCTCCTGGCAATTCCTGTCTCACACTGACTCTTATTCCTCAGGCACTTGAGTTTAAGACCTCTATGCTGTTTATGCTGTGTAACCAGAGCTGTAGAGGTGCTACCACTCAGTGACAACATACCTAAGTACAGCTTTACCTCTCTAAGAAAAAACTAACACAAGCAAACATCACAATACCAATCACAACCACACAAAGCTTTGGAGGGAGACACAAAGATGGCAGCAGTAAAGCAGGCCTGAGATACTGGGCATTAAAGTGAGTAGAAGGACCCTCACCGTCGAAGGCCCTTGGTGACAGCATACATCTGGTGGGCTTTCTCAGCTGCCTCCTGCCTTGTAAGCCGGTGGTTGAACTGCATCAGTAGGCGTTCAGCAAAGGGCTGTCCAGCCCCGTAGATGCGGCCATAGTTGAAGACTTTAGCATGCTCACGGCTGATGCCCACTGTGACAGCTGTCTTACTGTGTAGGTCAGTGCCCCTACTCTTCCTGCCCTGCAGTGTCATCCACCCAAAAGCCGTGCAGCCTAAAGGATAAAGCAGGAGTGAAAAAGGAAGCTCAGAAACAGTTGGCCCAGCTGAGGGCTTGGGCTGCCTTGCCCCTGCTGAAGTCCCACTCACCATGCATGCCAGCAAAGTGGGCATCTCCAAGAACAGCTGCAATCCACAGTTCCTGTGAATCCACATCAGCACCCACAAAGACATAGCCAGGTGGGGCCTGCACCATGGCTTTCAACTCACTGCCTACCCGGTCACACTGCAGAAAGAGTGAGGTCAGGCCCACCTAGATAACTCAAGTGATAACTCCTATTCCTGTTCCTGAAGCCAGTTAACTGGGAATATGCTGAGGCCTTTCGAGAGGGAATAGTTTTAGAGAATGTGACAGTAGTGCTCTAAATTCCAGTTCCAGGGAGGGTCACCCCTCAGCAATGGGGCAAATAAGGAACCCCTACTCCATGCCTGGCCTCTCATCTACACGGCCTCATCTAAACAATTGTGGCTATTATGCCTGGCATTGTCTGGCCATGAGCAGGCACCCAGAACGGGTTGCTGAGGAAATGGACGAGAGTTATAAAGCCAGATGTGAATTATAGCCTGCCTGGCTCAGATCAGATTCCTTTTCATGCTCCTTGCTAAACCCCAAAGGCCCTCTGAGCTCCTCGTTTCTAGAAGCTTAGGAGTGGAAGAACGCCTAAAGATGCAAAGGACACATACCCGGGCATTGCTAGCAGTAAGCCATGTGGGCTCCACAGCCCTGCGGGTGATGGTGCCAGCAGTCACCACCTGGGGGAGGATAGCCCCATAGCAGCCTTCCTCATCATAGTCAGGGTGCCTGGGATGGGAGAGAGGAACAATGAGTATCAACAGCTTGCTTTGGCCCTACATTATGTTCCATGCAGTTCTATTCTCACGCCCACCCAGCAGGCCATACCTGGTCACAGCACGGGGCAGAGCTGACCTAGGAAGCCATACCACCATCTGGGAGCTGTGAAGACAGACAGGCTCAGGCATAGCCCTAGGGAGCTGAATCCACCATCCCACCATGGTCCACACTCAGCTTCTGGGCTGCTGACACTCCTCTTTGCCTGGCCTCAACCCTCTTTCTACTAACTTGACTCATGGCCTACCCTAAGTAGGACAAAAGCCTGCAGTCCTACAAAACACCAACCAGAAGAATTAACCATCTGGGACCTGATCAGGTCTCCAAAGTAGCTTCTGCTCCTCTCCCAGGGTATCCATGAGGCACCCCTGCCACCACTGCCTCACCCTACACCTAGAATAAACTGCACCAACCCATTACAGTTCTGCTCATAAGAGTATGCTTGTAGCCACAACCTTGGAAGGGGCCTTCAAGATGAATTCATATGCCAGTCTCTAACAGCTAACCCTCTGGGGTCCTCAGTCTGCTCCAGCAGTTAAACCAAGTAGTTCAGTTAGAACTGGGATGGGCCATCAAGGTCCATTCTCTTTACATAAACAGGGAAACAATCTGGAAAGGGTAAAAGACCTGTTCAAGGTCCGTGGTACCAGGACATGTAGCCAGGTCTCTGTGGCAGCCCAAGCTGTCAGGACAGGAAGAGGAGGAAATGAGTCCTAGGACTTCAGATGGGTCTCTCTGCCCACAGTGACCCACCTGATACGCTTATGGGCATTTCTCCAGAAAGAAATCATTTTGTTGATTTCCAGGGCACGGGGACCACTGGCACCTCCTGGGCCAGCCTGCAGGGTGCCATCCTCCATTTTGGGCAGGAAGTCCTTGGCAAAGGGGCTGCCCACATTATAGCTATTACCATCCTAGAGAGGAAAAGAAGCAAGGGCTGGAGGATGTGGCAGACCCCAGATGGGCAGCCCCTGGGCTTCTCCCAGCAGAACCTCAAGCCCTCCAGGGCAATTCTGATTGCATTTGTCCACCTTCATTTCTCTTACTGTCTCTGTCTCTGTCTCTCTCTCTCTCTCTCTCTCTCTCACACACACACACACACACACACACAGGCAGATACTAACATACAAAAACAAGCAAACCTGGCTCCTTTCAACAATAGCAATTAGTCAATAAAACCACCAGACACTTGATATGCCCTGTCATTTAACTCCATCAAAACCCCTCACCATCCAATCTTCAGAAGAAAAATGTAAGTTCAGAGAGATGATGACATTTGCCCCAAATCATACACTACCCCATGACTACCATCACTCTCTCAAAAAGGATAGTCTACTGGTCTAAGTCACTCTGGAGGCCTACTGCAGACCAAGAACAGGACACCATGGGATAAACATGAAGCAGGATACACACCTTGTGAGGCAGCTTGAAAAACCAGCATCCAGGGATATCCACATCATTATAAGGTCCATTACCATGATGATAATTGGGCTGGCTGGTCTTGGGGCCACAAGCAGTAGTCTGTGGGAGCCACACACCTAGATCAGGCCCTGTTCCAGAACCTGCATTCAGTGAGGGCCTAAAACTATGAGCAGGTAAGCTGGGAAGTGACAGGAAGGCCATGAGGTCTCAGGTTTCTTCCTTGACCTCCCAACATGTATGGGGCCACAGGGGCACCAGGGAGTCTCTCCAAAACCCCCCAAAACCTAGGGAACACTGGTGGGGAAGACCTATGTGGGCAACAGAAAGCCCTTGCCACCCAATACCCACCCAGAAAACCCCTAAGTGGGAGCCCTGCTCACCAGAGCTTGGGGTTGACCTGGCACTGCAGCAAATAAGTTCTCCATCTTGGCCTCAGCCTCCATGTCTAAGTGGCTCAGTTCTTCTACCTGGATGGCCCAAAGACCAAGGCAGAAAGTCAGGGTGCTTAATGGGCCTGGATCCACCAGCCCCACCCTTCAGGGCACTCAGACAGCCCAGTGCCAGCCCCCCACCCAAAAGGCAGACCGTTCCCTGCAATGATTAGAGACGCCCTTCCCCACCCCCTAGGCTTAGGTGCAGAGCCTTCCCTCACCGTCTGCCACATGGTACTATTATCAGAAAGCAGGAACTCCTCAGCCAGGCCTGCCTCCTGGGGTTCCATCTGCTGCTTCCCCTGTTCAAGACAGTGCTTCCTGTATAGGGACTCGATGGCTCTAGGCAGAGAACAGCAGCAGCCTGATTAATGGATACTGGGGGCCTCCCACAATCCCCTATGCTCAGTCTTAACACAGAAGTAGATAGCACTTCATGGTTTTTAGACTGAGAATGACAAATATGGTACTGGTGGCAGGCTGAGGTTCCAGGCCTGGTGACTCAAATCTATACCAGAGTTGCTTGAAGAGCTGAAAGCAGAGAAGTGGGAAGTCAAGACTCAAAGCCCCACCTCAGGTTGGTCCTGTTGCTCATGCATGGATGGGCTCAAAGGAGCAAGGCTCATCTTAGCCACTCTGATACAAAAACCCCAAGAGTAACTCAGACTGTCCTGGCTAATTAAGTAATTCTGGGCCTCTTCAAGTGCCACGGCTTTCCAACAACCCTGCTTGTCAAAAGTTCAGTGTTTGTGACCTCAGAAAGGTTAACTAGGACTGGGGATATAGCTCAGTTGGTAGAGTGCCTGTCTTGCATGCACAAGGCCCTGGGTTCAATTCCCAGTACTGCAAAAAAAAAAAAAAAGTTAACTAACTTCCTAGGCCTTGATTGATTATAAAATAGGAACACCAGGCTAGGGATATAACGCAGTGGTAAAGCACAAAGCTCTGGGTTTAAGCCCCAAAAACATCGCACAAAAATATAAATTAAATGGGGCCACCATCCTATCTCATGAGGTTACTTGGGACACAAATGAGGTAAGCACTGCAAAAGGTTCATTAACACAGTGCATTCCACATAATTAGCACTCAATTATATAAGAAAAAAAGAAAAAGCAAGCCCCCTTTTCCCTGTACCTTCCAAGAGCCCTCCCACTGCATGTTCCTGTGAAGGCAGCTGCACTGCTGGGACCAGGAACAGAGTTTATTCTCCAACTCTGAAACCTCAATGCCCCCACCAGGGCTCTGGCACCAGAGGGGCATGAAGTCATGAGTCTAGAACTCAGACTCCTGGACCCCAGTTCTTCCTACTGGCCTGAGTACGTTTTGGTTTCTCCAGCCCCTTCCTCCCTGGAGCCCAGGCATGAGCCTCACCTATAGGGGCAGGCCACCCCAGGTGACTCCAGAGTGGTGTCCACTGGCACCTTAGCCAGGTTGTCCCGCCGCCCAGGCACCAGGTAGCCCCAGCCATGACGTTCTGAGTAGTGCAGAGGGAAGCCATCCCAGGTCAGTGCCATGAGTTTAGGTGTGACACGCATCTGTAGACTGAGGAGGCTAGGGCCTGGGGTCCATGCAGGGTCATCTAGTCGGGGGCAGAGCTTCCGGTACCACCTACTCCCCACCAGAAAAAAAGCAGTGTCAGAGTGGTCAGGGAAGATGTGGGGAGGAAAGTAAATCTGCAACCCCACTGCCCCACTTCTCCATCCACCTTCCAAGGCCCTAGAACTTTCTGGTGACCCAGGCCTATAAGTCACTATCCCTTCCTTTCGGATGCTTTGGTCAGGAGTCCTATGGAATCTCTTAGAATAATTCAAATATATCCAAAAGAAAAGATCCTATGTCAATTTCACTGAAATAATTAGGACTCAGGATCAACAAGCATACCCTGACCCAGACCTAGGCTCCCTCCCAAGCCTATTGCATCCTGTAAGCAAAGGGAGCAGATCTGCTCTCCCACCTTGCTGCCCAGAAACACATCAGCAGATCCTTCTGAGCTCCATCTCTTACAGAGGTTCTTCACCAGGGAGAGGCTAACAAGGTGTCCAGAGCACTCTTTCAGGTTGTATAAGAACAAAGTCAGTGCCCTGCTATTCACCTGGCTGCCTTTTTTCATCTCTCCCACCATGAAAGGTCACCTCATCAAAGAAGCCTTCCCCAGTTTCCCCAGTCAGAACTGCCACACCACTGCTTACTGTCTCACTACAGATCTCCATGTCAGTTGTGCTGGTTGGCCTGTGACTTGCTCCTCCTAGGGAGAAGGAGCTACTGGGAGGACTTGTGCCCTAGTAGTTGCTGCAGGCAGCACACAGTAGGTACTCAGCACACTGTACTGTGTGAGTCTAGGAAGCTCCTGGCATCAGAATAAACACATGCAAGCAGGACTGATAGATGGAGTAATTAATGGCAGCAAATATGTATGCCACTTCCATACTGAAGCCCAGAGAAGATGACCTGAGGATGGCACAAGGGCAGCCTCTGGATATATTAGAGGAAACAGAGCTCACCCAGGGTGTCCAGGAAGGTGCTGGAGCCGCTTGGGCAATAGCACCTCTGTGGTGTCCTTCAGCCGCTGCAAGCAGGCATGGGCCATGACATCTCGTTGAACCTCTTCCTCCTCACTTGGTGGCCCCAGGTCTGTGCAGGGTAGGGGAGGACAGTCAGGACCAGAGGGACTCAGGAACACCTATCCACTTCTGTCATCTCCAGAAAGCTGGGGTAACATTTCCAATGGTACCCTGAATCCTAAGACCATCCTGGGGATCACCCTTCCCATCTCCCATTCATGCTCCCCACCTTCCTGATCCATGGGATCCCCAGCCTCCTTGTTGGGCAACTTGCTGGCTGCAGCTGACTCTTTCTTCACCTTCTTTGCCTTCTTCTGCTTGAACTCTTGCAGGTCCCACTCCAAGTCCCAGAGCCAGGGATCTTCTTTGTACCTGCAGAGCCAGTCCATCAGAGCAGGGTTAAGGCTGAGCCAAAGGCCAGGCCTCCAGCCTGCCTGTTCCCTGCCTACCAGAGGCCTAGTTACCTATCTCCTGAGAGCAGCTGGCAGGCATCATTGGCCAGGTCCATCAGTGACTTCTTCATCTCCCGCTGAAGCTCCTCATAGGTGTTCTGCGCTTCTGTGAGATAACGCTCCCAGTTCTGGTTGACAGGCAGGTAGGAGACACCCATCTCCAGCATGCCAGCCAGAGTCACGGGATGGGGACACCTTGGGGACAAATACCAGAGCTGTTGTAAATGACCACAGGAGGCAAGACTTTGGCCCAAAACCCTAAGCCAGTTTGGCAAGTTCAACCCAACCAGCCCCATGGCACAGTTCTAAAGTCACACAGGAGCTTAAACCCTAACTCTACTATGCCTAGCCCTACATCAGTCACGTTATCTCTCTGAGTCTCAGTTCTTTCACCTGCGACACGGGAATATTCCATTCTCAGGGGTAATGTGGGAACAACAGATCAGAAAAGAAAAAATGGCTGCCACTTGAGTGGCGTTAGTCTAATAACCCTCCCTATACCCATGATCACATATGCACCTCACAAATGGAGAGTGAAGTATGTCAGTGTCTTCAGGGTACTGAGGCTCAGAGAAACCAAGTAACTTGCTCAAGGTTAATAAGGAAGATATTGATAGTCAAGCTTTGAAGGAGGTCTGCTGACGCTTATAACTGAACACTTTCTAAGACTAAATGATTAATAAACATAAGCAGGACAGATGTGAAACCCACAGCTTCTTTGGGTACAGAGAAGGTGCCTAATAAATAAGAACCACATGCATGAGATATGAGTATAACCCCTTGGGCCTATGTAAAACATGAGAGTCCAGGGTCCACATGGACACCACTGGACAGAGGGGTTCCATTCTTTCAATCTGGAAAGGCCAAGTACCCAGCCTGAGAAAGAACCAGTGCCACTTGATGACAGTAGGCCTGGGTCCTGGGACCCACCAACCCCATGGATTCCACACAGGCTCCCCTCACCTTTCCAAGAAGAGTGGCAGCTGCTGCTGAAAAACCTCATAGGTAGCCCACACGTCCCGGGCACAGTACTGCATCAGGTCCTGGCACAAGGTGACAGGAAGGCACTGGGTGGGCAGCCACCCACTACCACTGCCAGGTCTCAGGGTCAAGGCCTGGCAGCTGCACCTCCCCAAGTTCAGCTGCAGATCTGCCACAGCCCAACTCCCCTGAGCCCCTCACCAATACCATACCTGGAAGTTCACACGAATGTCCTGCATGCTGCCCTTGACAAACAGTTCTCGAGGCTCCTTCTCTAAGGGAGGTCCCCCCACATAGAGGTGGTGCACATCTGCCAGGTTGTTGATGCTGCTAATGTCCATCCAGTCCCAGGATGAGATCTGGAGGACCAGAGCAAGTGACATGGCAGATCAGCCTGGCCTCAGGTCAAATAAGTGGGCTGATTAGTGAGGGGATCCCAAGCGGCCTGCCCACCCAAAACATGTTCTCACCACCGGGCCATTGGCTTTGCTCTGGGACTTCTGGCCTCGCTGTGTGGGGTGTCGGGCCTTGTGCTTGCCCTGTCTGGCTGCCACCCACAGACTGCGCTGGAAGCTGCTTAGCCCTGAGATGGCCATGTGCATGCTCATGGTATCCAGGAAGCGCATTCGGGAGCCCTGGGGGGGTGGGGATAGGCTGCAGTGCAGGGGCCAGCCAGCCACTGCTTCAGTGGTGTTGACCCCAGTCCCATATCAGTTCTTCAGTCTCCCCTTGCAGAACAGTCTCCATTGTGACACACAAAAACTTTATGCTTGTCCCCAACCTGTGTGGGACCTGCCTCCCAACTCCTAGCCATCCTTGAAGCATCAGGCCTGGCCCAATCCCAACATGCAAGTATTTCCTGGCTTCCAGCAAATGCTCTGAGCAACTTGGATACAGACTGGTCAAAACAAGACCTTCAGAGCTACCAGTGTGACCCTAGTCCTAGCCCCTCACAAGCTTTGTGGCCCTGAGCACAGATGCTCAACAAGGCAGACTGAGCCTCAGCACCCTTAGTTCTAAGATAACAGAACTCTCCTCTGCCCTGCCTTTCTCCTTCTCCTAGGGCTGCTGTGAAGGCACAATGAAACAACAATTTTCATAAAATTAAGAACTGTCATCACCACATGCCATACATAGTTCTGAATGTTTGACATGTATGCATGTTCAAATTCTCCTAATTTGAGAATAGCTTCTTCTATTAGTGCACTCTCATCTTTCTTTGTCTGTGTGCACGCACGCGCACGCTCTAGCACTGAACCACACCCCTAGGCCTTTTGATTTTGAAACAGGGTCTCACTAAGTTGCCCAGACTGGCCCAGAACTTGTGATCCTCCTGCCTCAGGCTCCCAAGTTGCTGGGAGTGCAGATGTGCACCACCACACCTATTAGCTTTCTTTATACAAAAAAGGAAAACTAAGGCTTAGAGATATTAAGGTGCTCATACTGCTCATTAGTGGCTAAGGCAGAATGAGTCCAGGCTGTGGTTCAGAGCTTCCAAAGGCCCATGCTAAGTTATGAAACCCCACAGAGATTAGGGTCATTATTACTCTGCGACACTCAGGTTCTGAACCAGACTTGTTCTGAGGACAGAATACCAGGGTACAGAGACCAAAGAGAGATGGTCAACAGAGTTCCTGCAGCTGCTGCAAAAGGGATGGAGATAGTGATCAGGAGAGCAATCCTTTCCCTAGCCACTGAGATCAGGGCTCCTAGCCATCTAGTATCAGAACCTTACCTGAATCAGGTACTGCTCCCTGATATGGGCTCTGTCAAAGCAAACATTGTGCCCCACCACTAACTGCTCCTGCCAATTCCGCTGAGTGGAGCTGCTGGCACTGGCAGGGACCTCCAGGGGAATGAGGTCAGCCGGCGACAGCTGGTTGGTCCAAGAGTAACGCTCTTCCACCAGCCGCCGGCTGCACCAGGAATACCTGAGGGAGGTGAGAGGTAGGCAGGTTTACCATGGAGACATTAAACTTCCACTCCACATCACCCACTGTATATCCACCACCACATGCCAGGTCCTGCTCTAGCAGCTGGGGATATAAGTGAGACCCAGGGGTACGCCTCACCCTCAGGTCAGGTGGGGCAGGGTGTGTGTGTGCACTGCAGGGAGGAAATACAAAGCTTCTTTACTGCTGAACTTTCACAGATGAAAATGGAGCTAAGTGCTACAACACGGGGTGCCACATGCAGGTGCTAGGCCTGGGCCATTGAGGCGCTTGCAAGGCCCGAGTTCAGAAACTGCATGAGACTCTGAGGTGTTTTATAAATGTAACCAACCCCCAACAGCTAGTGTTCAAAGTGCGAGTAAAGGAGATAGCTGATTACAATAGAACCCAAAGTGAAGATTTTTTTAAAATTGAAAGTGGCAAAAAAAATAAAAAATAAAAAAGACAAATGCTGCACACATGTATAGGATGAATCATCTGACGGCTGTAAAGATTCTGAAGGACAAAGAGCAAATCATGCACCTTACAGAAGCAACCACCCTCCATGAGAGACCAGGGAAAGTGCCAGAATGAGAAAATGTATGTACATGTGCTGGGGTGGGGGTGGAAGAGACAGGGGATGAGTGCTGCCTGTGGGGGCCTGACACTGACTCAGGAAGAGACTGCAGTCTGCTCAAGATTCAAAAGGCTACGTATGGGCAAAGGCTGCCAAGGAAAGGCCTGTTGGAAGCAACAGATGCTCCAAAGGGCGAAGACCCACTTGGCATCAGAGTGATGGGGTCCCATGTGTGGACGTACAACTGCATAACAATTGCTAAGGTGTGCCCTGGGGTTGGGCACCTTTGGTTTGCCTTTGGCAAACCTTTTTGGAAAGGAAGAAGGGTGATTTGCCTCAATAGTTTCAAACAACATAAAACTAGTTCAGTTCAAAAAGAGGTTCCCATTTTTAAATACAACAAAATTTAACTCAGCCTCCAAATTGTGGGAATACACCAAGAGACTGAAGCTACAACCCTCTCCCTTCAAAATTCACCATGTCAAAGTCCTTAAAAAGAAAAGACTAAATACCAAGTATTTGAGGCTGTAGTGATGAAAGGGACTTTAGTTACTATTGGTGTCAAGACACAGGTCTGTAGCTGCATGGAATCATCTTACTTACGATTTAACCAACTTATGATTTAAAAAAAAAAAAAGGAAAGTTGAAATGCAATACCTTAGATAAATTTAAGATGAGCTGGAATCCATGTCATTAATACTATAGTCTTCATGTGACTCTCAAATAAATGCCAAGGATCTGAGTGATGTCCCTGTAGCCTGATGACCAAATCCCTTACCAACAGCCTTTAGGAAGCTGCCCTGAGGAGGCTCAGGGCTGCCCAAGGCTTTCCTCTACCCCCTGGAAACAATGGGCTGGTTAGGTACCTAATGTCACAGCCAAGTGGCAGGGAGCACCAGGTTAAAAGTGGATTGCTATGGGGACACCATCTGGCACCTCCATACACCCATCACAGTCAGACTACTAGGAAGAAGGTCACAGCCTTTATTCAGGCCTCAGCAATGACTTCTGCCATTGGGCAAACTAAGCGATGCCCCCAGTACCACTGGCAAGAATGGAATGAGTATGAGGGCAGAATGGGAAGGACAGGAAGAGAAAGGAGAGGTAAGAAAGAGGAAAGGGAAAAGAAAAAAGGACTTTAACTGGCCAAAAATGACCAACAGATCAAAAAATAAATCTTTCTTGTCACTGGTTTCCTAATTTATTTTTCAGCCACCAAAGCCTACTTTATCTTTTCTAATGATGGCTGGTATTCCCCTTCACTTTGACCATCAAGTTACAAAATAAGCACTGTGACTCTTATTAAAACTGGAACTAAATCAATGTGAAATCATCTAGTTTTGCTCTTTTCAGCCATTAATGCCTACCTTATCTATTTAGCCATGCTTTCACCATTTTCAACTGCATATATAACATTTCGCAGCTTTCTTTACAAAGATGTAGCTTCCAATAGGAATAAAGAAACTGCCAACTTTTTTTGCTGGCCATGCCTGAAAGCATTAAGGTTGTAAATAGTATTTTAATCCTGGAATGAAGAATAAAAAAGGGGAGAAACAGTACGGCCATCATTGTTTGAAAAAGAAACTTGGGTAGCACCTAGAAAGTTATTTAAAAAGAAAAGAGAGAGATTGGATATACCTGTTTGGGATCAAAATGCCTGTTTGGGAGGCTGGGGGAAGGAAGCAATGTTTCTCAGGTGAGGTGGCCAAGGGCATGCCACCTACAGGGGGTACTTGGAAATGTTGGACGAGATTTGTTTGAGGTTTATGGGACAGGCTGGTGATGCTGGCTGTCTTACACTGCCTGGGACAGTCCCACAAAAGGGAAATTTCTCCTGCCCAAAATAACCAACAGCATGCCCAAATAGAAATAACTTTCAATGTCTTTTCAGACTAACTTCTAATGAAGCTAGTAGGGGAAGGGGCACAGGCAACAAATCATGGTGATCTCAAGTGATTTCCCCTAGGTATCAAGTACAGAACTCCATGTGATTCTCTGCATGGCTCTATCACCACCTGACATTTGCCCAGGTATCTTCCCACCAGAAAGTGAGCCCCATGAAGTAAGGGTTAAGCACACCAGCAGTCCTAGCACACTGTGGGGAGCTCAGTAACAATGTCCATGAACCATTAAGCTGGGTCCCCTATGCGGGTTAAAGTTCCCTGGCCCTGGCCCCTACTTACCAGGCCGAGGGGGATATGGCCACCGCCAATGTGGGGCAAGTTCCCTCTGCCAAGCAGACCTCCACGTCGAACACCAGGGCCCGCTCCTCGGGGATGGCCACGGGTACGGCCTCCCCCTCGGGGCCGTACCGGGTCCAGCCCTCCTCCCAGGCCCAGCTCGGGGGCTGGGGGGGCAGCTGGGCCTGCAACAGGGTGTTGGCCGCCTCCAGGTAAGGCAGGCTCTGCTTCTGGGCCAGGAGGCGGAAGTGCTGGTCCAGGCTGCCCCCGTAGAGCGGCGGCAGGCGCAACTCCACGTCTGGCAAGGGCGCGGCTGGCTGCCCCCAAAGCCCGTGCTTCTGCAGGTGCTCTACGCTGCGGCGCACCGCGGCCTCGTCGGGCATCTCCCCTCCGTGCCCGAAGATTTGCTCGTGCAGCCCTCTCGAGAGCATCTGGATGTGCAATGGGTTGTGCCGCAGCTGCCCGCCCTCCGAGGATGACACTTGCTGCTGCTGCGGCCGCAGCTGCCCGTCGCTGAGGACGGGGTCGAGGACGGAGGTGGAGGCCCAGCGGCTCGTTGCTGGAACCAGCCCTGGCCCGACGGTGGCGCCGGCCACCTTCTTCCAGAGCAGGCGGCTCATGGTTGGTGCAGGGAGCCCCCCGCTGGGAATCAGGACACCTGGCCTTCGCCTCCAGTTTGGCTGCTTTTACTGGATGAAAAACTTGGAGAGAGACACGTCCTGTCTCTGTTTTCCTGTCAGTGAAATGGGTCTGACCATGCCTGCCTTCCTCCCACAAATCCTAAAGGAGATAGATGATATAAAGTGTTACTTATTACATATGCATTATACGTTGTATTAATAACCATCGTTCCTTGGATATTCACTGCATCCAAGGCACTATGCCAGGCATTTTAGGTACGTTTTCCGTTAAGTCTCAAACAACCTTGGGAAATGGCAATACCCTCTTGAGTAAACCGAGGTCCACAGAGCTTCATTAGTAAGCTTGGGGAAGCTGCAGCAGAGGTTAAGAGTGCAGATTCTGGAGCAGCACCACGCAGGCTCGAACCCTGGTTCCGGCTCTCATGAGCTGTGACCTTGGGAAAGCTCTTTAGGTCCCAATTTCCTACTCTGTAGAATGGGGTTAGGGTCTACCTGCCACAGAAAACTGCTCTTGGGGTGACAGAGGGCGCACACACCGCGCAGCCCTGCCCTCTGTAAGCAGTCGGCAGATGGTAGCTGCCATTGTCGCGAGCGCCGCGGCCCCGGGCCTCGCGCTGGGATGCTGGCGCCCGGGTTCGAACCCGCTGGGAGGCCGCTGTCCCCCGGCCCCACCCACGCCCCGGCCCAGGGCGCCCTGCAGGGGGCGTCGGGGCAGCCCCGGCGGCGCGCGGTGCGCCCTGGGACTAGCCGCCGCCCTGCCCTGGCCCGCTCCCCTCCGGGAGAGGAGGGCCGCACCACCCCTCGTCGACCTGCCTGACCCCGCCGAACCCGCCGGAAACCTCGGTCTGCCCGGTGCTTCTCGGTCAGTCTGCCTCAAACCAAGGCTGACGGCACGGGGATCCCCTCCGCGCGGCCTGCGCAGCTCCAGGTGGGGTGCGGCCTCCGCTGAACAGTCCGCCTCGCTGGCAGCCGCAACTTCCCGTCTGAGCGCAGCTAGGTCCCGCGGCCGCGGGAGAAGCAGGCGGGAGACTCCCAACGCGACCAATAGGAGGGCCGCCAATGGAGCGGTCCGCCCGTGGGGGGAGAAGGGCACTTCCGGGCGGGCCCTCCCTGCGGAACGCTGGGAACCGAGGTTCAACCCCCCCCAGGAAACAGGTGGGTTGGTCCCAGCTAACCAGTAGGCTTATGACACTTGAAGTTGTGCAGAGCCACCTCGGTTGTTAGCGGCCGCGTGGCCTAATGGATAAGGCGTCTGACTTCGGATCAGAAGATTGCAGGTTCGAGTCCTGCCGCGGTCGCAAGACGGCCTCTTTCAACTTTTAGTTCATCCTCACAGCTGAGGGTGCAAGCATTCTAGCCGATTTCCCTTTACACGCTGAAATCTGGGAACCTCCTAGCGCCCCTACTGTGAAGCGACTGGCCTGCGAGTCCCAGCCTTGTGTCACAAGTTCTCAAATGTACTGGTGGCGGGCACCCCCGTACCCGTGGAAGAAGCGGTGGAGAGGCGCATCCAGCCCATATTTACGATCAGTTGATAGACCGCAGCGGCAGGGGCTTCCGGCTGAAGTGAACTCTAACCAATCCCGACAATCCCAGGCCACCCCTCTCCTTGTCCCGGGCACTTTTGACGAGAAAAATTGCTGCGCTTTGTTGTTTCTGCCCACAGGTCCTGAACTACCTCGCCGACGCACAGTCAAAGCGTGTCCTCTTCAGGTGGTCTCAAGTTTCGGCATCCATCCTCTGTTGCACCAGGGCTTCTGCTCTCAGCACTTCGTGGTTGGTAAACTGTAAAGTGCCACCCAGAATAAGGACCATATGAAATAAGGAGAGCCTCGGGGTCGAAGTCTGGAGATCTAGCTGCATGGATGAAAGGAAGTCTCAGCTATGCTTAGGGTCGACAGTGGATCACACAGCAGATTAGTCCACCTACCAACCTATGCATATGCAAGGACACAGTGACCATATCTGAAAAGTTGATTTTTTCCAGAAGTGGGTACTGATGGCCCTGTGGGCTGATGCCAGACTAGCCAGTTCATGGCACCAGGAGGGGCAATGGGAAGCCCTGGCTTACAGACTTTGAGCCTGGATTCCTCCATACATTGCCCTTTAAAGTATGAAATATATTTCATACACTTTTTTTAGGTGTACTTAATGTACACACAGTGTTTATCCTTTTGGAAAAAAAAAAAAACTGGAACACTGGAAACACACCATTTTATAACGTGAGAGGGGTTTTCTGTTTGTTTTCCCACAACCTTGTACATTAAGTTTTTACAAAATGCCAAAGGCAAAGCTCTTGGCATAAATCATTTTTATTTTGCTAATCTCTACTGAAGTTCAGCATCCCCTTCAGTTATGAGCAGAGGCAAGCAGCCACAGTGGTTTTAACTGTACCTGTGACTTTGTCTGTAGTAGCAAGCCCAGATATTTTCATAACACATCAAAGTTGCTACAGATTTTTCAAAATATTGTTTACATTCATCTTACAATACTTCATAATACCAGTAGTTACCAGGTTACCACTCTAGACCCTGTGATTTAATAAGTTAACAAAAAAGCACATGTTAGTCATCTATTTGTCCTCCTAACATTTCATCGTTTGGTTTCCTACATAATCCTATGGTTTTATTCATTTAAGAATATTTGGCCTAACTGTCTCTTCAGAGGAAATGCTGTTATTGGCCTGTGTGGTGTCCAGGGGAACAATCCTGCCCCTAGAATCACTTTTAGGAGATGTCCATCAAGGTACCTACCCCTCTGGAAGGCCAGTCTGACGCCCTCAACCTGGAATTGGAATCTTCAGCAAGGACAAAAATGATTGGCACTGATTCCTGCTGAGGAAGGGTGCTGGAGGCATAGGCCCTTCCTGCCAAGTTGCATCTTATTTCCAGACCTTTCTGCTCAAAGTTCCTCCACTTTCTCTCCCTCCTTTTCTGGGATCTCCCCTTTGTCCTAGAAAAGTCTGTCCTTACTGGTAATCCCTGAGAAGAAAGACACATCTCCCCTGGACCTTTCCCCACATAACAAAATACAAACTTCATTAAGACCCTGTCCCAATCATAACACTCCCTCAAACCGTCTACCTCATTTGTAACTAAATGATGACCTTTTTAAATCTCCCCTTCTACTACTGTCAGTTCCCACAGGGACTGGCCTTGTGTTTTATTTCGTGTCCTATTCTAGAACTTGGTAGTAATAACTGCTGCCTACTACTAGTATGTCAGGTCCTGTTTCAAGGGCTCACGTTAACTAAATTAAAATTCACATTGAGACTCCATAGAAATATTGTTATTACCCACTTTTATTGATGAGCAAATTGAGGTACAGAGAGGTCAAGAAGCTTGCCCAGAGCCCCATAGCTGATAAGTGGTAGAACTGGGACTTGAACACAGAAAGACCAGCTCTAGGGTCAAGTACATCAATAAGTGTACTGCACAGCACATACTGACACTCTGAACTCCAGGTGGGCAGCATGTCCTGGTGCTAAGGATGCAGGCTGGTGAAGGCCCTGCCTCATGCTACTGACCAGAGAGTCCCTCCCTTGCCAGCAGCTCCTCTAGGAGCCCTCTCTTGCACTTACTTTCTGGTTACTGTATTCTGTCCTGTTTGCCAAGCCCCAGCTTCAGTAGCCTCTGCCACAAAAAGAAAATATCATTGCTCCTTATTTGTCAAGAGTTCCATTTCCAAATGAACCAGACTGAATGCTTTCAAGTTCCATCTCATTTACTCCTCCTCTCCCATGAGGTACATATTGTTATTAGTTGTTTCACAGAGAATTAAAGAAAGGCTTCAGTAAGAAATAGAAGGTTGACTCATCCAAAGAGCACACAATGAATCCTCAGCCTAGATTTGAACCCAAGCACTCTATGATTCCAAAGCTACCAGTGTTTCTGAAAGTCCCCCAGACAGAGAAGGAAGTTTGGGAAGACAAAAATCCCACCCTGGCGACTGACCCACATAGGAATGGTTTGCGTAATGTCCCAGGAGCATGCTAATAATTGCCCTCCAATAGTTTTTGTCAGAAAGTAACCTGGGATGTAGTCACATTTTCCTCCTTTTCCCTGGACCAGTGGGGACCCGCCCCCCGCCCCAAGGCAAGAGAGTTGAGCGGGAGGATCCATATAAGGAGATGGAAGGGGGTGGTCGATTTGTTTGTTTTCGTTTTTTTGGTCCCAGGGATTGAACCCAGGGGTGCTTAACCACTGAGCAACATCCCCACAAACCCCCCTTTTTTCTTTTAATTTTTGGTATAGATGGACACAATACCTTTATTTTATTTATTTATTTTTATGTGGTACTGGGGTTCAAACCCAGTACCTCGTACATACTAGGCAAGTGCTCTACCACTGAGCCACAACCCCAGCCCCTCCCCAGATCTTTTTATTTTGAGACAGGGTCTTGCTATGTTGCTTAGGGCCTTGCTGAATTGCTGAGGTTGGCCTTGAACTTGCAATCGTACTGCCTCAGCCTCCTGAGATGTTGGAATTATAGCTGTGTGCCATCATACCCCACACCAAAGGTCTTTTAACCAAATTTTATTTACTGTTGTAGTTCCTTAGTTTCCTGGTCTGTAAAATGGGGCACATTTTGCAGTAGCAACCTTGAAGAGTTGCTGCAAGGGTCCGGTGAGGTCTGCATATAAAGCATTGAGAACACCACTGGCTAGTCAGGTCCTGCCTTGCTGGGCCTTAGTACAGTCATATGGATAAAATTGGTATCTCATGACCAGTGTGTGATATTCAGAATGAGAGATATGGGCTATTTTCAAAACATGCATCCTATTTTGGAGGGTTAATTGGTTAGATGGAACCTATAAAATTTAAGGGCAGGTAAAAAGAGAATTGATGATGGAAATGTAAATAATTTTTTGGTGATTGGGAAGCTTATTGATGAGAAGAAATGGGACCTTTTCCATTTTTATATCCCTAACTGTAGAACCTGGCACATAGAGGTGATGTTTGCTGTTCTTTTTCATACCAACAATCATCCCTTTGTGGCTGCTGGTCAGGGCTGAGGAATTGATTTCAGTCCTCAGAGTTAGGAACAAGGCATATTAACTAAGCTGAGCCAATTGGGACCTTTCAAAAAAATTAACAGTATTTCCTTCATATCATAAGTATTGAGATTTCTGCTTTAACTAATTTAGACTTGATTTTCTGTCACTTGTGATGGAAAGAGCCCTTATTGATTGGGTGTCCATGAAATATATGCTGAACAAATTAATGAGTTTCTTGTTTTTGTGTGTGGGGTTTTTTGTTTGTTTGTTTGTTTGTTTTTTGATACTGGGGATTGAACCTAGGGGGTGCTTCACCACTGAGCTATATCCCAAGCCCTTTTTATTATTTTGAGACAGGGTCTTGCCACGATGCCTATGCTGGCCTTGATCTTATGATCCTCCTGCCTCAGTCTCCTAAGTAGCTGGGATCACAGTGTGGGCATGAATGAGCTTTTTGGGTTTTAAATGTTTTCAGTTAAATTTCACTTAAGGAAATCTCACTGAGATGAGACTAGGCTATATGTAAAATTCTTACATTTATAAAGTGCCTTGCAATTTGCTGTTTATAAACCCTTATAATTTTACCTTAGCTCCCCAAGGATCTGTGATCCTGGAGCTGTCAATGGTACAAGTAACTATTTTTCAGAGACTTGATAGATTTTTACCATAAATTAAAAACTCCTATCACTCATCTTATGTACAATTTTAATATATGTAATTACATATTACTTTAAAATATATAATTTATATATTAAAATATTTAACACACAACATATATAATTTAGTTTAACATGTAAACTTTAAAATATGACAAATGCTGGTTTAAAAAAAAAAGTCAACCAGTTTACAAAAATTCGTACCTGAAAATAAATCTTTCCATCACGAAAAATAAATACTCTCTCAACAGTGTATAATAAGAATCTATTCAGTTAAGCTCTGTTAGTTTAAGATAAAGATGAGGTCAATAAGACATTTTAATTTAAAAATTTTGAATGATAGAGGACTGGGGTTGTGACTTAGTGGTTGAGCGCTTGCCTGGCAGGTGTGAGACACTGGATTCGATCCTCAGCATCATGTAAATAATTTTTTTTAAAAAAAGGTATCGTGTCCATCTACAACTAAAAAAAAAAAAAAAAAAAAAAAAATCTAGGGCTGGGGAGATAGCTCAGTCGGTAGAGTGCTTGCCTTGCAAGCACAAGGCCCTGGGTTTGATCTCCAGCACCGCAAAAAAAAAAAAAAAAAAAAATCTAAAAAAAAATTTTTTTTTAGATGATAGAGCTGGGGGTGCAGCTCAGTGATGGAGCACTTGTCTAGCATGTTTAAGGCCCTGCGTTCCATCCGCAGCATTTAAGAAAAAAAAAAAAAAAATTAGCTGGGTGTGGTGGCACACAACTGTAATCCCAACGACTCAGGAGGCTGAGGCAGGAGAATTGGGATTGCAAGTGCAAGACAAACCTCAGCAATTTAGGGAGGCTAAAGTACTTAGCGAAACCCTGTCTCAAAATGAAACAAACCAACAAACAAACAAAGGGTTGGGGGATGTGGCTCAGTGGTTAAACAACCTTGGGTTGAACTCCTGGTTTAAAAAAAAAAAAAACCTCCAAGAATCTCAATGTACATGTACTGCCAACTCTGGTGCACTTTTGCACACTTATACATATTTCACATATGAAATAAATATTGACTTTTAGAAGTGACATTTTGGCCAATTGCTGAAAAAAAAATCTCTATAAAGGTGGACACTGGACTATAAGTCTCCATCCTTGAATTCATGTCATCAGGGCACATATCCTTCCATATGGACAAGAAGAACCCTACATTCCTGAGGGATTGAAATGCCCATGGTCTCTGAGACCTGGCCAGACCCTGTGGCCTGTTTTGCCAGTTCCAGAATTGTGTGTTCCATGTCTCGAGGAGCTATCACAGCTATACAGAGCAAGCCCAGCTAGCAGTACCCTCTATAGGATGAGCATAGCGCCACCCACTGAGAACAGCTTTGACTTTCAGCCTTGACCAGGAGCTGGGTCCTGCAGCAGTCCATTTCATGTGCCCAAGGGGGTAAGTCGGTTTCTTGCAATTTGTTTGTCACAGATTTTTAGCTCAAAATATCAACCATGCTGAATGTAAATGGGATAAAGAGAAATGTGTATTTCTCTCTTGCAGAGACATTTCCATTGATGAGTAAATCGGGCTAAACTCTCCAGGTCAAGAATGTCTGTGCAACTGACCTTGCCCTTCTGTTAGAAAGAGACATGCTCACACTCCTTCCCGGGAACAAAAAGCATTCTAGTCATCCATCCATGAAACGGGGGCAAATGAGAACAAGACTCTGTGGGGAGGTATTTACAGGTGGGGAGACTCTTCTCCCATACTCATGTTCAGAAGTATATGACTGTGTTGCTTTTGCATTTAATTGTCAGAATTTAAAGAGAAGATTCTGTCTTTTGCTCTTCAAGAAAAACATTGTAGCCATTGTAGCCAGGAGGAGCTAACCTGTAATCCCAGGGATGAGTGGGCAGGCTGAGGCAGGGGAATAACAAGTTCAAGGCCAGCCTCAGCAACTTAGTGAGACCTTTAGCAACTCAGTGAGACCCTATCTCAAAATAAACAATAAAAAAAAAGCTCAGTAGTAGAGTATCCCTGGGTTCAATACCTGGTACCAAAAAAGTAAATAAATAATGGACTTGTTTGATCATTGTAAAGAATCGTTGCATTTGGGTTGGCTCATATTTATTTGTTTATTCCCAACTTTCTTCCAGAAAGATTTTCTGGTGGCACTGACTAGTGCCACCAAGCATTACTGTCCAAGCATAAGGCACGGAGTCCCCTCAAGTTGGCATCTGCTGAAGTCAGCAGCCACAGGGTCCTACTAGGAGGTTCACAAGGGCCTGCTACCCCATATGCCCCAGTCCCCAGGAAACTGGTGATGCTCTCCTGGCCACAGCTGGCTAGACCCAGGCAGGTGCCTGAGCCGAGATAATTGTGGGCCAGTCAGGCTTGAGAGAGAAACCAATGATCAAGGGAGTGAGATTTGGCCAGTAGGGGTGATCCAAACTGAATGGTGACAAAGCATTGCAATTGTGTCTTCTTTCAGGAAGCACAAGAAGAGACCATAGCTGTTCCCAACTGAGAGGACAAGCTCAGGGTCACCAGAGCTGCTGCTGCATTGCGTGATGATGCAGCTGGCAGAACTTCCCAGCCTTGGACGCTCAGGCAGTTCTCCCCACAATGCTCAGGGCATTACAGAGATGCCAAATCAGCAGTTCCAGGAAGGGCCGTGACCTTGACCAGGGTAGGGTGGTCTCTTTGTTAGAGGACGGGCTCTGTGGCATTCTAGAAGCATTCTGGAGGCCCCACTGAGAAGTCACCCTCCACCCCTTCCAAGGATTTATAAGCACCTAATTTCCTGCACTAAGTCATTTTCTAATTAATATATGGAAAGTTCTCTGTTTCTTGAGGTTGAACACTCACTGATTCCTTGTCTCAGTGCCCACTGTACCTTCTGTATGGATCATATGTGCTTAATTGCTTAATTTTCTCCACCATCAAAGCATGAGCTCCCCAAGAGCAGGGCTGAGTCTGGATTCTCCTGTATCTCCAGTCCCGGGGATATGACTGGCACAAAAGAGGGGCCATATCAGTACTTCTTGAATGAACAAATGAATCTCCCCAGAGAAAATAAAAATTTCACCTCGGGACCCATTGTCTCACTCAGAGTGCAGAGCAGGAACTAGCAAACATTCTGTTTATTTCAAGCAAAAATAAATGTAATGCAGATCTTTATGTGAATAAAGATGGAAGAACTGGAGGAGTAGATGTCAGATGGTGACTTGCTTCAAGTTCACAATGTCACATCTGTAATCTGGATTCAAATTCTGGAGGAAGGAAGACCACTGTCTTGCTTCAGCTACGACTGTTGCTGCCACCATGACATAAAGCCAGTGACAGTGAGTGACACAGGGAGGTGAGCTGCCACAGTCGGGCTTGCTGATCTCTGCCAAGGCCACGTGAGTGTTCCAAGCAGACCCTCACTGCAAGAGCATCTGGCAGCCTTCTACCTCATCGGGGAACAGAGAAGAGGCTGGGAATGGAGCCCAAACGCCAACACAGTATATGGCAGACACAGACATACGATTGTATTTGTATCTCTTCTGCCTGGCCTAGGACAGGGAGCATACATGCTTGCTCCCAGGAAGGAAGTCATTGCTGTGGGCTTTCCTGTGCCTGTCTCAGGGTCTATCAGAGAGCAAGTGCTCCATTAATGTCTTTGGCCAAGTCACTCATGTTTTCCATGGGTTCCCAGGGATAGGGATCCAGACTTGCAGCCTGGCTACTCATAGAACCACCAGCAACCCACCACCAAGCCCCAATCCTGCTCCCAGGCATTTAGAGTTAGCAGAGAAAAAGGGCTGTATGCTAGGGACTGGGACCCGAACTGTACCCATCTCTGGGACCAGCAGCATCGTATAAAGCAGAGGATATGCTGGGCCTGGTGGTTCACACCCGTAATCCTTGCTACTCAGGAGGCTGAGTTCAAGGCCAGGTGGGGCAACTTAGTGAGACCCTGTCTCAAAATAAAAAATAAAAAGGCTAGAGATATAGCTCAGTAGTAAAGCACCCCTGAGTCCAATCCTCAGTACCAAAAAAAGAAAATGGAAAGCAAAGAACATAACTCCCAGGGAAGCCTGATACAGGTAGACAGGGGCATCCTAGGGACCCTGTTGATGAAATCTGGTGACAAGGCATATCACCAGTGGAGGAGGGAGAATTTTGGGGAATGCTGTAACCCCAGGAATCCATAGGAAGAGAAGACAAGGGTTAGCCACCCCTTCACAGGTTTGTAGATAGACTCAATAGATCTGAAATGTCAACAAAACAAAACAAAACAAAATGAAGCATGGCTACTATCTAAGAGGCAGGAACCCAGGGACATGTAACCTGCTGAAGACTGTGCCCCCACAGGAAGGGTCAAAGAGCAAAGGTGACTGTCGTGACCCCCCCAACTTGGAAATCCCCACCCCTCAACTATGGTGGCTGGTGGAATCCAGCTGTTTTGGTTTGTCCTCATTCAGGGCCTCCTGAGTGGGTCTGTGATCCATACCTGGCAGAGAACAGTCTCTGAGGGCCTATTCAAGTTGATCGAGCTTCATGCCAATCTTGGGTTTAATGGGCTGCAAAGAGACCACAGGGGAGGCCACGATCAGGCTGGAGCCTGTAAATCTGAACCGGAGCTCCACCGGGTGGGGGCAGCGAGGGGAAGACATTGTGGAAGAAGTCATCACTCTTCTAGTCCATGGCAGAATGGCACCTCATGTATCCCCCAGGAACCCCCAGGGCCAGATGGGAACAGCAAACACTAGCTCTTGGTCATCTCCAGGGCTTCACCTCCACCCTGAAACTTCTGAGGAGTGCTCAAGGCTCCAGTGCTCCCCAGAATCACCAGTGCTGCCTCTAGGTGGAGGGACACCGTGGGGGGATGGCAGGGTGGAAGGCCTTGTACTTAAATCCTGTTGTAGCTTCCAAATGAACTTGTTGCCTTAGGAACTCAGGGCATGGCTCAGTGGTATAGCACTTGCCTATCATGCATGAGGCCCTGGGTCCATCCCAAATACCCCAAAGAAGAAGGAGAAGAAGAAAGGAGAAGGAATCTGGTATGGTAGGTCAGACCTGAAATCCCAGTTAATTTCATCAATTTGGGAGGCTGAGGCAGGAGGATCACAAATTGGAGGCCAGTCTGAGGAACTCAGTGAGATCCTGTCTCAAAATAAAAAATAAAAAGGACTGAGGAGTGAGGGGAAAGAAAAAAAAAAATAACAGAATGAATCAAAAACTATTACCCTAGGTAAATGTATGATTACACAAATGGTATGCCTCTACTTCATGTACAAACAGAGAAACAAGATGTATCCCATTTGTTTACAATAAAAATAAATTTAAAAAAAAAAAGGACTGGGGATGTAGTTTAGCAGTAGGGTGCCCCTGGGTTCAATCTCCAGGATCAAAAAGAGAGAGAGAAATGTAAGGGAGGAGGGGGGGAAGAGGAAGAAAACAAAGAAGGAAAATGGGAGAGAAGGAGGAAAGAAGGAAAATAAAAGTTATTTTCTCTCTTCAGATATCTTCAGAATAGTTGATACACATTTGGAGGTAGGATGGGGGGTGTTCAAGTCACTTTGATTCCTCCCCTGGCCACATCTGTGTTGCTACCCACCTCCCCCCACCACACAATCCTGCTTCCCACATGCAGTCCAAAAACAGATACAGTCCCCACCTAAGCCCCAGGAACTCATCTAAAGGTGGCAAGTGATCCCAGTGGTGCCCATCAGAGACTCTGTTTAGACTTTGTGTGTGTGTGTGTGTGTGTGTGTGTGTGTGTGTGTATGTGTGTCTGTATGCACACGTGTTTGGGTCATATGGTACTAGGGATTGAACCCAAGGGTGCTTTACCGCTGAGTTCCCCTCCACCCCGCTCCCCTGCCCCCCCCTTTTTAAAATTTTGAGACAGAGTCTCATTATGTTGCTGAGGCTGGCTGTCCTCGAAGTTGTGATCCTCTTGCCTCGGTCTCCTGAGTAGTTGAAATTATAGGCGTGTGCCACTGCACCCAGTTTAGAAGTTTTACAACTGCTTAGAAAAGAGTCAAATTCCAAAGCTGAGTGGTTGAAAGGTTAGGTTAGAGCTGCTGCCATCTGGGCCTCATGGTTTGGAGAAAGGTGGTCCAATCTGTAGAAAGAAGAGAGGAGGCGAGTCAAACAACACCTCAATGGTGTCAGATTCCTGTTGTTCCTTCCCTTTCTGCAGTTTGGCTATATGTGCCAATGAATTCCATGTTTGTCTGCCAAAATTGGTTTGAATCAGGTTTTGGTGCTTGTAGCCAAAGAATCCTAAGTGATTGGTCTTCCCCTCTGTAAACAATGGGGCACATTGGAGCAGCTGGTCTATGAGGGGCCTGGTGACTTCAGCATGGGTGTTTCAACACCCTGGCCCCCAAAAGCCCTGGGATGAGCCAGGATCTGGCCTGGCTGTAGTGGCCCCAGCTCAGGGTTGGAAGGACCTTAATTCCCCCTCCTTCCTCAATGTCAGGGGGACTCACTCCATCTCAGTGTTCAAGAGGTTGGGCCAAATGAAGAGATGCAATTTGGCTGCCTTCTCTGGTCCATTCCTGCCATCACTTGACCTCTGCTAAACTGACCAGCTCAGAGGAGAAGTGAGCACACAACCAAAGCCTCCTCTGAGTAGAGAATGTGCACATATCACCACAGTTAAACCCCAAGGGCTCCCTGAAAGGTCATTATTTTCCCATTCTAGAGATGAGGGCACTGAGGCCCAGGGAGATCCAGTATAATTTGCTTGGGAGTGCACAGCTTGGATGGTGTAGCCAGGACTCAAACTCCTTTCCTCAGAGACCTTCACCTTGGCCATACTGCAGGCTCTGCTGCTCTTAGGTGAGGCCCCTGAATCCGTGTAGGATCTCTAGACAAACTCAGGGAGGGAAAAGGCATCCACTCTTTTCCAATGGCTCAGCCACCAGGGGCCCCAAGGCTGCTGGCTCAGTGGATCTTTGTGTGAAGTCTCAAACCCAGAGCAGGAGGCTACTCCACTGCTACGTGACCTCACACAGGGGGCTTCTGAGAACCTCCATTCCCTCATGAGTAGAAGGGGAGAAAAGTCTTACTTTGCCTCCCTCACAGTCAGCCACTCAGGTGCCACTCCTACCTGATGTCAGTTCTGGGTGCCTTTGGGGAGAATTTTGTCCTCCTCCCCTTGCCATCCATACCCCATGCCAGTGACCAACTCCTGGGACCAACCAAGATGAACCAACACTTCAATTCTGCCCAAGTGATTAGAGCAGAAAATGGAGTTAACAGAAGTAGAAGCTCAATAGCTCTCCCAAATTCCCACTTTTTTTTTTTTTTAGTAACCAATATTTTTGTGACTGTTTACCAAAACACAACCTCCCTCCAAAAAATTAACTGAAGAAATTTTAGAAAATACATAAAAATCAGCATAAAGTCAGGGTTTATCATTCACATAGTCTGTATCTGTGAATTTCCCTACTCTCTCATGGTTATTTCTGACCTTGAAATCAATATTCACAGTGTATTCACAGCTGAAGACATTCACGCAGTGGTTCAAAACAAACAAAACGTGTGTGTGTGTGTGTGTGTGTGTGTGTGTGTGTGTGAGAGAGAGAGAGAGAGAGAGAGAGAGAGAGAGAGAGAGAGAGAGAGAGCGCACGTGTGCACTGGGGATTGAACCCAGGGCCTCATGCAGCCCAGGCGAGGCAGCTGCTTTACCAGTAAGCTTCACCCCAGCCCTAGAGTGCTGAAAAATGTGACAGGTTGAACAAAGTGGTGTCTGCCTTCTATTTCAACTCTCATGCTGTAATTAAATGTACATTTTGCATTCTATTCCAGAACACTTTTTTCACATTTTTGTGCTTTTGCTGTTGTTGTTGTTGTTATCGATGTTGATGTTTAAGATGAGCCCCCAAGCATAGAGCTGAAGTATGCCTAGTTTCCTAAGTGCAGGGTGGCTGCAATGGGCTGCTAGTCAGATTTCTATTGCCATGAATAAATGCCTGAGACAATCAAAGTTAAAAGGTAAAAGTTGAAAGGTTGGCTTCCTGTTGCAGAGGCTTCAGTTCAGGGTCACTTGGTTCCATTGCTTTTGTCCCCTGGCAAGGCAAAATATGGTGGGAGCACATGGTAAAGCAAAGCTGTTCACCTCATGGCAGTGGGGAAGCAAAAGAGAAAGAAAGAGGAAGGGATGGGACTCATAACCCTGTCAAGGACATACCCCCAATGACCTAACTTCCTTCCACTAGGTACCATCTCTAAAGGTTTCACAGCTCCCAGGAGCACACAGGCTGGTGAATAGCCTTTAACACATGACCTTTGGGGTCATTTAAAATTCAAACCATAATATGTACCTGACAGACAAATACATGTATTAGATAAATTAAACTTTGTTCAAGCAGAAGTTATAGGATTGTCAGTCGTGAGTTCAATGTTAGTGAATCAACAATATGTATTAAGTAACATGCTTTTAAACAGGAACATGAAGGGTAAGGTGGTGCGCACCTGTGATCTCAGGGACCCAGGAGGCTGAGGCAGGAGGGTTGCAAATCTGAGACCAGCCTCAGCAACTTAGAAAAATCTCGTCTTAAAATAAAAAATAAAGAGGGCTGGAGGTTGTCACTCAGTGGTGGAGCACCCCTAGTTTCAGTCTCCAGTACTAGAAAAAAATAGTGTTGTGACCAGAGGTTCAAAGAACTTCATCCTGTATTTCTCCTAAAAGAAATGGTTCTGTATTTGCTAATTTGGTGTTTATGGGAACTTTATAGAATAGAATTACAATAAATAATGAAGATTGTGTATTTCAGTCAGGGATACCCCATAATATTCAGTTGAATGAAAACTGTGGGTTGCAGAATACTGGGCATAATATGATCCCAAATTGGGGTAGAAAAAAAATCAAATAGAACAAAGTTTGTTTTTGTTTTGAAGGCCTCCATGTGTGCATCTCCTTTGTTGGAACATGGAAAAGACCACAAAGAGATTGAACCCAGCTTTCCTGCATGGAGGGGGAGCAATAAGAGGGGATGATGGTTAAATATTTTCTTTATACACCTCTGTTGTTTGTTTTGCTTTGAGAATCATGTGCCATTTTTGTTTGTTTGTTTGTTTGTTCGTTTCTTTCTTTCTTTTTTTCTTTCTTTCTTTCTTTCTTTCTTTCTTTCTTTCTTTCTTTCTTTCTTTCTTTCTTTCTTTCTTTCTTTCTTTCTTTCTAAGCCATTCTGGAAATCAAACCCAGAGTTTTGTGCATGCTAGGCCAACACTCTACCACTGAACTACATCCCTAGTCCCATTTTTGTAAATTTTTTTCAAATTTCAAACAATGACAATAAAAGTAGGAGCTGGGGCTGACAGGTGTAGCTCAGTGACCCAGCACTCGCCTAGCATGTGCAAGGCCCTAGATTGATCCCTCAGCATGGGGAGGGGACTCAACTTTGTCCTAAGCCTTTGCCCTGGTGGCACCACCCTGTGGATGCAGCTGGAATTACTTTGATGATCCTGAACTTCATTCCAGTGAAGGATCCAGTGGGGAACTGACCGGTGACCCCAGTCCTTACACCCAAAAGAGGGGTATGAGTATTCTTCAGAGTCCCTGGAAACATCTCACATGGATTCAGGAACAAGTTGCAGAGTTTGTTGACCCATTAAGAACTGTTGGGATGCCAGCAGGTACCCAGAATGCACTCTGATTTCCCAGCTCCTCCATTTAAGAGATGAAGGACACTCATTCCCAAGACCACAGAGAATTTCCAAGGATGGACACCGTGAGTGGTTAAAGCTGAGGCCAGATGCTGGCTCTACCACTTCTTAGCACTGTGTAGTCCTTGATGGGTTACTTAACCTCACTTGGCTTCCATTTCTTCATCTGTAAGATGGTGACACTAGTGCTACCTGTGCATTAAAATCAAAACATCTCTGGGGACTAGGAGGCAGCTCAGTGGTAGAGAGCTCACCTAGCACACATAAGGCCCTGGGTTTGATCCTCAGCACCACATAAAAATAAAATAAAGATATAGTGTCCACCTACAACTAAAAAATATATTTTAAAAATGTTTTAAAAAAATCAAACCATCTGGCAAATACCTGGCTCCTTGTCAGGCCAAGACGAAGGTTAGCAATTATCATTGTTTTTATAGACTTTTAAAACTTTCAGAAGGTTCTCACAGCTAACATAAGAAGAGTGTTCTGGCCAACCCAGACTGGGCCAACCAGACTGGGCCAACCCAGACTGCTTGAATTCCTCTTAGACTTGAGCTGGCCCTTGCCACCATCTAACCACCAACCTACATATCAATAAACAAAGAGAATCCAAACCTTCCATAAACTCATGCCCCAGAGAGAATCCTTGCTGACAACTTGGTGGGGGCATTTCATGGTGTTGCTCTATTTGTCATTTCCAGTCTGTGCACTGTACCCCCACGCCGTCTTTCTCACCTTCACACTGATGTGATCTTTTTTCTCAGGCCATAATCATGTTTGTGAGGGTCTGGACATTGGGTCGTTTTTCATTTATTTCTGGCCACACGTGGTCTTCCTCACCTCAGATGGTATATGTGGAACCATGTTCTCTGCTAAGGTGGTGACTAACCAGCTAGCAGGGTTGGCAGCCACCTCTGTGGTGCAGAAGGGCGACACTGCTGTTTCCATTTAGCTGAGACAGAACACCCACGGACGCCACCTGCACAGGCTGCTGGGAACATGGCCCAGATTTACACCCAAATCCCTCCTGATCTGGAACCATCCTGTCTGCACAACAAAGAGGCTTTGGACACATGCAAGCTGACCTTTGCAGAGATGGGCCTTATGACTCACGCTGGCTTAAAGGGAGATAGTGACCACTCTGGGCCCTGGCTGGCCTCAGAGAGGACACAGAGGAGGAGAAATGTAACCAACAGACCTTCCTAACCCAAGCAGCTGAACGCAGGGCTTGTGTCAGCCTGCAGCAGTCTGCGCTTTCAGCAGGTCTCTCAAGGAGTGAGGGGCCAAAGCAGGCTTCAGGGCAGAAGGTGGTGGGGACTAGCAAGGGAGTCCCAGTGACCCAGTGACAGCTAAGAGCTGGACCTGGACCACACCTTTGGGGAAATGTGTGGGAACAATCTGCACTGTAATACTTCTAGTATCCCCAACTCCACTTGCCCCACAGGCTGGGTTGAATGCCGCCCATCTCTTATGGGCTGATCGTGGTCCCCCATCAAGTTCATATGTTGAAGTCCTAACTCAAAAATCTGACAGATTCTAGCTATATTTGGAGATGAGATCTTTTTAAAAAGTAATTAAATAAAAAATGAGGTCATTACAATGGGCCCTAACCTAAGCCAACTGGTGTCCTCAGTAAAAGAGGAGATGAGGACACAGACTCACACAGAGAGGGGAAGCCGTGTGCCACACAGGAAGAAGAGGGCCCTTTACGAGCCAAGGAGAGAGGCCCTGGAAAAAGCCAGTCCTGTCAATGACAATCTTGAGCACTGAGAAATTTATGTTGCTTAAGCTATACAGTCTGTGGCAATTTGCTGCGGCAGCCCAAGACAACCATCTCTCCCAGAAGGTGGGATGCAGACCTGGACTGGAGGGAATTATTGACTAGGGAAGTTGTGGGCCTGTTCATTTATCCAATGCCTCCTGCATGCCCAGGACCATGTGAGGAGTGGAGAACGCAAGGTGAAGAGACAGAGGTGGTCCCTGATATATGTTCAGATCACCAAAATCAGCAAAAAACTGCTTGACTCTTAATTTTTGTCCTATTCTTGACACAGAATGCAATTATGATAGTCACTACTCTTGGCATGGCTATAGAAGACTGTTGGAGCCTGACGGTGTTGCTGGGTGACCTAGCCTCCTGCCTTTTTATCCACTGGGCCCTCACTGAGTCTGTCCAGTGCCTCTGCTGTGTACTGTCCCTCTGCTGGACAGTCAGAAGTGGCAGCTGGAAAGTTTGCCCAGTCTTTGGGACAACAAGGTTTCTCAACTTTTTTCTGTAATCACCTTTTAACACACATAAACCTCTCCCCTCCTGCTTCGATTGTGCACGCCATTGAGAATCACAGTCTTGTCCACAGGCCCCTTGAAAGGAAAGAGTTTTCCCACCTTTTCTTTCTGTGGTTACATTGCATAAAAAATGCAGGATCTAATTTTTCTTTTTATAACTGGGATTGAACCCAGGGGTGCTCTACCACTGAGCTACATCCCCAACCCTTTTTAATTTATTTTTGAGACAGGGTCTCACTGACTTAGGAACTTGCTAAATTGTTGAGGATAGTCTTGAACTTGTGATCCTCCTGACTCAGCTTCCCAAGTCGCTGGGATTACGGGTGTGTGCCACTGTGCCTGCCTGGCTAGGATCTAATTTTTCCAAAAAGAAAATTATGTCCCAACATTGGATTTTTAAAACATGACATCATCTTCTTTGATATGTACCCCTTTCCTTAATTCCTCTACAATATGCACTCCTAGGGGAAGGATCAAGACCTTTGTGACTGCCACTTCACTGGAGTTATTCAGTACTCAACCTGTACAGCTGTCCATGGTAGCCCTGGCTCAGAAGACAGCCTGACTTGGACAAATTTGCTCTACAATCTGTCAAAGCTGAACCCGTCACAGTGTGGGGGTTGTAGTCATGAAGGCAGGCAGAGAGGTCAACAGAAAAGGAGAGTGCCTGCCAAGCTCCTTCTGAGGTTGAAGCAGAGATCCTTGGTTTAGGCCTGAGAGAGGTATCCAAGTGCTGGCTGGTATCCTGTGGCCTTAGCTGGGAGGGTGATTTCAATCACCAAAAGGAATAGAGTCAGCCAAGTCATAGGAGTTTGGCAGAGGCAGAAAATCGTGATATGACAGCAAATAAATAGAGACAAGAAGCCCACTGAAGGTGAGAATGGGAGGAGGTGTGACATGGGGCCAAGGACACAACACACAGGCTTTGCCCCAGATGAACTGCAGCCTGGTTCACCCACACTCATAGTTCTGCTTACATACCTCCAGCAACAGAAAGCTCACTACCCAGCAGGAAACCTGCTTCCTAGTTCAGCAGATAAAGCTCTTGACAACTTTTCCCTTGTGAAATCTCAGTTACTCAGGCCACACCAAAGAAGAAAGTGGGTTGGGCACCATGGTACATGCCTGTAATCCTTGTGACTTGGGAGGTTGAGACAGGAGGATCACAAGTTTGAGACTAGCTTCAGCAACTTAGGGAGGACCTAAGCAACTTAGTGGTACTGTGTCTCAAAATACAAAATAAAAAGTTCTGGGGATGTGGTTCAGTGGTAAAGTGCTTCTGGGTTAGATCCTCATTACCAAAAACAAGAGGAAAGTGGGCTGTGGGTACAAGAGTAGAGGTGGCTAGCAGGGGCTGCTCATCTGCACGCAGACATTCTCCTTATACTCTCAAACAACTATCCCATTTAATCCTTTCAGTAACCACCACAGGGATGGCACAACCACCAGTCCCATGTTATGGTTTGGATCCTTAATGTCCCCTGAAATGCTCATGTGTTAATGCAGGAATGTTCAGAGGTGAAACGATTAGATTATGAGCGCTGTAACCTCACCAGTGGATTAATCCATTTGATGGATTAATAATTTGAATGGACTACTGGGTGACAGTTGTAGGCAGGTGGGACATAACAGGAGAAAGTAGGTCACTGTGGGGGTGGCAGGCTTGGGAATTATATCTTGTCCCTGGCTCCTTGAATGCTGTCTCGCTGTCTCTCTCCCTCCCTCTCTCTCTCTCTCTCTCTCTCTCTCTCTCTCTCTCTCTCTCTTTCTCTCTGCTTCCTGGCTGCCGTGAGCTGAGAAGCTTTCTGACCCACACCACCCTTTGCCCTCTGCCATGATATCCTCTGCCATGATGTTCTGCCTCACCTCAGGCCCAGAGCAATGGAGTCAGTCAACCATGTACTGGAGCCTCTGAAACCATGAGCCTAAATAAACCTTCCATCTTCTAAGTTGTTCTTGCCAGGTATTTTGGTCGCAGCAACAGAAATCTGACTAACACACCCATCTTACAGATATAAAAACTCAGGTACAGAAACATTATCAGTTGCCCAAAACCCCACAGCAAATAAGTATTAAGTGGAGCTGAGGGTGGGGAACATAAGAACCTTGATCTCAGGCCCAGGGTCCTTGGGAGGGCTGCTGGGCACTCCACCATCTCTTTGGCAGGTGCTGGGGAGGCTAGCACACTTCCCTTTGCCAGCACCAGGAGAAGCCTCACAGTGGCCACTCTGCTCCATTGCCTCATGGCCACTGCTCAGCTGCTCTCCTGGGGCTTAGGGTGTCAGGACTATCCTTGGTGAGCCTCTAGAAGGGCTTTCTGTGGTCAACCCACATGTCCCTGGGATTTTGGTTCACACCCCCCCCACCCCCATCTCAGGGCCTCCACTTTCTGGACTTGATTGTCCCATGGTGGGCCCCGTTGTGTGGCTACCAATCTGAAGCCTGCCCTGGCTGAGGTTCAGAGAAGCAGAATTAACAGGGTGTGTGTATGTGTGCCCCTTAACAACAGGGACACATTCTGAATAATGCATCATTAGCTGATTTTGTCATAGTGCAAACATCACAGAGCACACTTACACAAACCTAGGTGGGACAGCCTGCTACACACCTAAGCTGTCTGACACAGCCTATGATTCCTGGGAAACAGTCTATAACATGGTGCTATACTGAACCCTGAAGGTAACTGTAACACAGTGGTAAGCATTTATATATCTAAACATATATGGAAGCATAGAAAGGTACAGTTAAAATGTCAGGCAATAGGAATTTTTCAGTTCTAGTGTAGCCTTATTGGACCACTGTCTATGTGGTTTGTCATTTAAATCTTATGCAGCACATGATCATTTGGATATACAGACACATACATACATACAAACATATATATATATATATATATGCATACATAAACACATAGATATACAGATACAGATTTATGTTAAGGAATCAGTTTACACAATTGTGGACACTAGCAAGTCTGAAATCTTCAAGGCACACTGGCAGATGAAATTTCAACAAGAGTGGACTTTGTAGTCTGAAAGCAGGAGATAAACTATTTCCGTCTTTGGGCGATCTCAGTCTTTTCTCTAAGGACCTTTCCCTCATTGGATGAAGTTCACCCAAATTATGGAGATTAATGCATTTTATTCAAAGTCCAATGATTTAAATGCTAATCTTAAAAATACTTTCAAAGTAACATCTACACTGATGTTTGACCCAATAACTGGGTACCATAGCCTAGCTAAGTTGACACATAAAATTAACTATCAAGAGGCAGTTCTGACTTTGAAAGCACCCCAGTTGTCCTACCTGCTGTCTCCCAGCTCAGCCCTTCAGATATTGCAGAAAAATAGATTAGCATCCCCTTGATCTCCTCCAGGTGAAACCCCTTCCCTAGTCTTACCTACTAACACAGCCAGATGGCAGCTAAGACCAGCTTCCCAAGGAGTTCAAGACTGAGACCAGCCTGCGCAACTTAGTGAGACCTGATCTCAAAATAAAATTTAAAAAGGGTTGAGGATGTAGCTTAGTAAGCTAAGCTTAGTAATCCAAGCACCCCTGGATTCAATCCCCAGTACCTAAATAAATAAGTTAATAAATAAATAAAATTATGGTGCCTGCCTTAGATCCTTAGGTCCACTTACTCCAGAGTACCCTCAAGACAAGGATTTGTATGCTAATGACATACTAAGAACATGCTCCTAGGAGAACCAGGAAAAGAGGAGGTGAAACAGGACAGGAAAGGGACAGAGCTAAGCAAGGATGGGATTTTCAGCAAAGTCCTAGTCTTCACCTAACTCATAAAGGGCTCCAGAGTGAGAGTGACCCTTATAAGCATGCCCACAGTCCTTGAGGGAGCTGAGCTTTTTCCAGCACAAGTATCATCAAGGATACAGCTGCTGGGGGACTGGAGTCAAGGCATCAACTCCCAGCTACTTCTAGCTCTGGATTCATGCAAGGTTGAAAGTCGATGAGGCTGTAGGTTCTGGAGGATGGAGGGATACATCTGGAAAGAAGTTTGGCATGGGACCTGGATGGAGAACCAACAGTATCCACCACAGCATCCAAACCAAAGACCACGGTCTGGCCACACAGGTCTGGGAGAGTCTCAAGAGGCTGTGGATCCTTGAGGGCAGAAACTGTTTCTCTACCACTGTCCTAGCATGAGCACCCAGCGCACACTGCCTGACCTATGCCAGATATTCCAGAAATGTCTGCAAAGTTAACAAAGGAGGAAACAAACCTGTATCTATCAGGAATCTCAAAAGAAATAGAAACCATGCTGATGTTTTAAGCAGAAAGGAATTTAATGATATAATTTAATACAAGGAATTAGGCAACTGTTGGAGGGACTGGAGAAGCAATTATCAGTCAGTCCTGCAGGAATGCTGCAGAGCTGGCCTTCCAGAGAAGCTCCTGTTTCCATCTCTGCCTGGTGGACAGAGATGGAAGGTGGGAACTAAGGAGTTAGGAGACCCAGAGGCCCATGGAACTACTGACATTAAGAACACACCATTGTGTTCATGGTCCAGTAATCTGACAGTGACCATTGCCAACTCTGAAATTGCTTCTCCACAATCAGGGAGCAGAAGACAGTACACTGGAGTACCCTGCTCCAAGGCAGGTGGAAGATGGTCCCTTCCTCACTCCCCCCTTTTAAATTGCTTCAAATTAGTGCTTCTAATTCCTATTTGGAGTATTAGCTTCCAGGGAACCTGAAAGGGTAGTTCTAGCCTCCAGTTTGTCCAGCCTGGCCTGGCATTCTGTTAGTGCTGTCAGCACCTTTGCCACCAAACTGTTGATCTGTGATAAACTTGTGGTTCACGTGGAACTCCAAATATTTTTTTCTTCAAGACTTACCCCAGGATACACTGCATGGTGGTGTTGTATGTACATTGATTCCAAGACCTCCATTGCAATTGTTGGAAGAGGAATGTCAGAATTTGCCATGAGAGTAATGAAAATATGCAGAAATATTCTGGATATTTCCAGTTTCATATGTCTGGAAGGTGCAGCTTTTCAAAACATTGAATGTTGTTCATGTTTTCTGTCATGAGATGGAAATATGGAGATGAATGAGATGGAATTGCTTCCTTCAGTGGGTTCACGGTAATGTGGGGAAAAGAGATGAATCTTACCACAGAGTCTGGTAGGTGCTGGCTGGTTGGTTTTATGGACATTTCGATTCTTGAAACTGAAATGGACAATATAAACTATTATGAGCTGGGGATGTTGCTCAGTGATGGAGTGTTTGCCTAGCATGTGCTCCCCAGCCCTAAAGCGGGTTGGTGGGAGGACTGTTGTTAAGAGACAGTGTAACAATGGTTAAGAATCTGGACTGTGGGTTCCCATCCTGGTTCTGCCACTGTGACTTGTGATCAATACTTAACCTTTCCATGCCAGGGTTTTCCCATCTATCGAATCATAATAACAGCACGTATTACAGAAAGACAGCTGTGAAAATTAATAATAAAGTGCTCAGAATAGGGTTTGGCACAACCTACCCATTCAGTAATCATTAACTGTTAACAAAATCTCACCCCATGAGCAAATCTGAGCAAGGCAAATCCTGAAACATTTTAAACATTAATCAATAAACCGATGGGTTTATTCTGAGCTGTCCGCCAAGTAGATTATAAACTGTGTTTGTCACAATTGCCACCCCATGGCATGCCTGCTGCTGCCTCAGTGGAAACTCTCAGGTTGCACTGCTTGTGGATGGTGCAGATGTTCAAGAGCAGGGACCAAGACATGTCCAAGACATGGACTTGCTGGACTGCTCTGCAGCACAACCCAGGTACTGCCTAGGTGGGAAGACACACAGAGAAGGAGGGCCAGTTAGGCAGGAGTGGGCTTGGGTCAGAGAGCAGGCAGTGACAGAACAGAATCTTACTCAAAGTCAACCAAAGGAAAGAAGTGAGGCTTTTCTGCCAGGGAGTGGCATCCAATGAAGTCTCATCTCAGGTACTGTCTTTCTCTCGCCGGAGCCCCACCGTCCTTTCTCTGTTGGCTTCTCCACCCACCTGTTCATTCTCGTTAGAGTATTTTTTGGTTTCTGTTTTGTTTGTTTGTTTGTTTTGGAGAGGTGCTGGGGGTTGAACTCAGGGGCACTCCATCACTGAGCCACACCCCCAGCCCCATTTTGAATTTCATTTAGAGACAGGGTCTCACTGAGTTGCTTAGCTCCTCGTTTTTGCTGAGGCGGGTTTTGAACTCATGATCCTCCTGCCTCAGCCTCCCAAGCAGCTGGGATCACAGGGGTGTGCCACTGAGTCTGGGTCTGTTTTGTTTTTGCTTCCTCATCACCTGGGCTGAGTACCTGGGCTTCATGAGCTGCCCCTGCTCACTACTGACCTGCTCAACCTAGGTTTCACTTCAGTACTCACAAGAGACCCTGGTAGACTCAGTCCAGGCTGGAATTAGCTCCTGAGGGTCAATGACCATGTCAGATTCCATCAACTGGTTGCCAGTGGGAGGGGAGGATGCAGGCCCATCCAGCCTAGCTGGATGGATCAGAAAGTCACATGGAGGAGTAACCTTCATCCAGAATCTTAAAGGTACCTGAGAGAGGGGTATTCCAAGAGAGGAAGTGTAAGTACACACAAAGGCAGGGACAGGTGCCAGACCCTGTCCTTGGTGAAATGAAGTTGCCTGCAATGGTGGGGGAGACAGGGGGAGCATGGGATCAGATTGCAGGGGGAGCTCATCTGCCAGGACTTGAAATTTTCTCCTGGAGGCAGTAGAGCACCACTGAAGAATTTCAAGCAAGGAGGAGACATGATCCGATTGGTATTTTGGAAAGGTCTCTCCATAGTGGTGTGGACAGCATATTGCTGGGGGCTAAGTTCTGAGGTGAAACACCAGTTAGGTTTCTGAAATCATCCAGATAAGAAAGGAGACATAGAGGTAGGGTAGAGCATGTCGGAGCCTGAATACCAACTCCATCCATTTATAGCTATGTGACCTTGAGCAAGTTAATTACCCTTTCTGAGCTTGGTCACTAGCAGTGCCTGGCATATAGCGGGAGCTCGGCACATTTGCTGAAAGACTGAATGACAAGGACCCTTCAAAATGTGTGGCCAGACTGAAAACAGAACACCACACTGAGTTCACAAAGATGCTTCTGACACTTGAGCTGTGAGTCAGGGAGATTTTATGATCCTCCAAATCGCAGGCATTGCCTGCATATCATGACCCATCAATTCCTCTTGCGCGTCTCCCATTCACTTTTGGAATAGAGATTTCCCCAGACCTAATGAGAAAGGGCATTTATTTCTGATTTTTTGAGATCTTGCAGGTGTGAGGGCGATCCTGGTTGAAAAGTAATCCGCTCAGATGGAGAGAGCAAAGCTAGGAAGAAACTAACACGGCAGTAGGAACGGGGCTATAGAAATGGGGGCAAGGTTATGGGGGCAAGGTTCTGAAGTCTCCAGACCTCATTCGCCTGTATCTGGTGTCCATACGAGTGACTGTTTCTTGACTCGTAGAGTTCGAGAAGCAAGAGCAGCCAGGAGGGGGAAAGGTGCCCAACTCTTCTCGGGCTATGCATCTCCCGACTCTACTCATCCAGAGACACCTCCCACTCAGCGGGTCGCCAGTCTTTCCTGCCCAACTCGGCTGGCTGAGCTATGTGCGGCTGCATCTCCCGAGAAGGCCCGCCAGAGCGCGCTGTTGGACAGCATGCAGAACCCGCTACGACGCGAGAGTCGCTAGATCAGAGCAGCCTACTGGAGAACCCGGGACCAGGGGGAAGGACAGAGCAGGGAAGACGTGGGTTGGAGGGTGGGAGACCCTCAGGAGGTCCTGTGCCCTGCAAGAGCTTTGGTATAGTCTGCTCAGGTCTCGGAAATGTGCTAGATTCAGTCTCCCCAGCTTCGTGTCTAGAACTCAGTACAGCATCATGCGAGTTCTGGCAGAGCACGCTCCACTACCCACCCAGGCCGCAGTAGATTACACGAGATCCGCACTCTGCTGCTCCGCGGTATTGGCCTGAGGATCGGAGTTGTGCAGCCTCCAGAGGAGTGGGCACCCGTTCTCCCTCTTGCTCCCTCTTTCTTCGGCCTGCAGGGAGCAGCCCCCACCTCCTCTGAGACTATGCCCTCATCCGCGGCCTTTCTCTTGCTAGGATCATCACTTTAGTACCCTAACTCAGTTCTGGGGAAGGGTTGAGCTGATTCTGGGCATGTCAAACAGATCAGAGGCTTGAGTGGCCTCAAAACGCCCTAGGGTTGGGCATCAATTTTCAACCTGGACTCAGCAACCGGATAATCCCAGAAGGGAAAGGTCAAGCTTAGGGCGGGGTGAAGAGAAACTTTGTGGTGATGGATGCGGAAGATGGGGAGGATGGGGAAGCAAGAACAGCAATCAAACCCTTCCTGGGCACTGACTTCGAATGCACTATCTTCCTGAACTTCTCTGATCTTTTGTGGGCTCAAACCCAACATTCAGTGTATTAGGTCTTCCTTGGGCTTGGGGAGAACTTTCATTTCCTTACAGGGCTACAGGGATGCTATATGGGATGCTGGCAGGGCACATGGTCTCAGGACCCTACCAGACACTCACCTCAGAGCTGAGTTTCCTGCAAGACTCACATGCTCTATGTCTCCCTGAATCCTGAGGAAAGAAAGCATGGGCCTTAGCACCTTCAGTGATACCCTGGTACACGGGCACCCTGGGAACCTGGAAGGTTCTGCCAGAGCATGTCTCTGTGGAAGTCTCCATTCTGGGGTGACAGGCCTTCGAGGGTGACACTGGGGCACAATGGGAGTGGGGTAGAGTACTGCTCCATGCTGACTTTTGCCTGAAACTGGATCCCCTCATTTCACTCCCTTAATTCAGGAGAGGCTTTGAGGCATTGGAAACTGGGAATGTGAGGTGGGAGAAAAGAGAAGGGGAAATGCAGGCTATAGAATGGTGGTTGGAAGCCTAGAAAAAGAGGAGGAGGTGACTTCTGGGTGTGATCCTCCACTGCCATTTCTGAGGCCGGGACTGTAGTCCTTAAAAGTTACCCATAGAACTAAGCACCCAGCGGCAAGCAACAGAGTTTGGGCAGGCCCTGGCGAGTACTGTGTGGGCTGGGATCGAATCCGCAAGAATCATCCTAGGTCGAGCTGCGCCCACTCCCTCCAGTCAAGGTGAGAGCCAGATAAACCTCTGCGCGGACCTGCAGCCTTCTGTGACTTTGCACAACTGCATCCAAAACAGGCAGCGGAGGGCGACAGAGGGGGGCTGCTGGCGCCCGGGTGAGGCCGGCGCGTCAATGGGCCACAGGGGCCGGGCGGCGGCCTAATGGATTCAGGCCTGCATGGCAGAGGCGCACCCGCCGGCCTGCCCGCGCTCTCAATAGCGGACAATGGAGTCCCGGGGTGACCTGAACAAAGAATTTGGAAGTAGTTAAATTGCAGAACACGTTCTGAGCCTGGGTGCCTCCTTTCAAAAGGAGCGCTGGAAGAAGAAAAGAAAGCACTGGGGGGTGAAGGGGGTGAGAAAATGCCCAGGGGAAAAGTTGGTAGGTCGCCCTAGTTGCCGCCAGCTACCAGACGCCAGGAATTCAATAGGAAATGGGGGCGGGGGGAGAGTGGCCCAGTCAGACAGACTGCAGGGAGAGGCAGAGAAAGTTCTCCACAAGATGGGTTCCAAAACAAGGCATAGTCTTTGCCCTTGGGCAGTACCCCCCGCCACACACACACCAAACAGTCAAGTCCCCAAGTTGGTCTGACCAGAGAGATCAGGGGAAGACTTTTTTGGATGCTAGAACAGGGAAAAGAAGGTAGAGGGTGGGGGTGTGTCTGGGTCTTTGCCTGTTTCCTTTTCTTTTTCTTTCTTTCTTTTTTTTTTAAATAAATATTTTGTTGTAGGTGGACACAATATTTTATTTTATTTTTATATGGTGCTGAGGATCAAACCCAGGGCCTCATGCATGCACGTGAGCACTCTACCACTGAGCCACAACCCCCCAGCCCACTGCCCTGGTTCTTCACAACACATTCTGAATATAGCATCTCTCTGGGTTCCTGTGACTAGCCCTCCATCTCACTAGGTCTTTCCTTGCCACTCTAGCAGGATTCTGGGCAGATCTTCTTGTCTTAACCTTTTCTCAGAGCTTGTATTTGTTTTTCTTTCTTCATCCAGTTGAGAAAGTCTGGATTTATCATATTCTCCCCCGACTCTTACATACACCACAAACCAGTAACCTGGTTTTGGGTGTTTGTTTGTTTTTGTGGTGCTGGGGATTGGACCCAGGGCCTTGCAAGCACTCTACCACTGAGCAATATCCCCAGCTCCAATCTAAAGTCTTCTAATAAGAATACTACCCCCACCCTTTAAGTTCAGGCCTCTAGCTATAGAAATTAAGGCAAATTATTATTTTATTTCATATATTTTCCTGAACTTTCTAATTTTCCCACAATGAGCACAGTCATAAAATGGGGGGGAAAAGAGAAGGCATTTAGAAAAGCAGTCAATTATACTGGTATAAAACTAACTTGGAAGAGGAAGAACTGGAGAGATTGTGGAAACCAAAAGTAAATAAAATGACAAAATAAATGGTTAGTACAGAAACTTGGAAGAGGAAAGGATCCGTGGCAGCCACCAGTGCCTTCTGGGAGGCAATGGTTGAAATCGAGAGAGCGCTCCGTGGCTAGGCGGCTCCCTCCTTGAAAAGCGCTTGGTTTGTAACGGGTTAACAGCGTTGTTCATGAACTTGGCCTGTCTGACTGACCCCTGATGGATGATGAGACCCGTTGACAAATTCAGCCGGCGGGACCTCCCCTGCTGTGGTGCTGGGAGAAACACACAGGCAGAGAGGACCTGGGATAAGGCACCAGGGCGCGTGGGGAAGAAGGTGGTTTGGTGTAGGAGATTGTCTTTTTGCCTGTCCTCTCGTTCCCGCCTCTCCTTGACCTCTCGCCCCCTTTCCTGGAGCTTCCCGATATCATTTTGGAGCACCAAAGTTTCCATGGGTTCTGCACTGTACGTCCCAGAACCCTCCAGAAATCTTGGCCCGTCCTTGCAGACAATGCAGAGCGGTGGGTATCCGGACGTCTGGATCCCGCCCTGGGGAGGCCGGGTTCAGCATTTGGACAGCGGCTCCGGGGCGTTATCAGCCCATTGAGTTTGTAGGTGCACGCCCTGGTTGGGGTGAGAGTGGGAGGACAGCACTGGGGCTTGGAGAAGCAGGACCCAGATTGGAAAGCAATCCCAGCTCCGAACAAGACACATTTCCGAGATTTGAAATATCCCTAAATATCCCTTCTGAAATGACATGGGGACCCCAGGGCCGTCCAACCTATCATAGATAAAGACATCGTGGGAAAATATGAAACGCCCCCTTTCCGCCCAGAGCATAGACACCCCTCTCCCCTTAGCTCTCCATTCTTCCCAAAGCAGTCGGGATCCCTGAGCCTGAAGCTACCAGCAAGGCTTCCAACGCGCTACTCGCCACCACCTCCCAGGTCGTTCGTTGGTGGCTATGGGTGAGCTCGGTGGTGCCCAGCGTGGGCTGGCGGGGAGGGTTGAACCGCGCCGTCTCCCCCGGAAAGGCTAGGAGGCAAGCGGAGAGGCGGGAGGACTGGCTGGGGCTCAGGGCTGGGCACCCCTCACCAGCCTGCCTCGGCCCGCTCCATTCCGCGCTGGTCGGGGTGAAGGGAGGGGGCGGGGGGAGCCGCGCTGACGTCACTGCGGGCCGTGCCCGCCCGAGAAGGCGGCGCTGGGAGCCGCTCAGAGCCCGGAGAAGCGGCGCGCGGCCAGGAGCCCCCGAGCCACCGCTCGGTGCCTGCCTCCCGCAGCTCTCCGCCATGTGCCCGCCGGGGTAGGGGCGATTGGAGGGCTACCAGAGCTGGGCCTGAGCCTGGGGACTCGCTTGATCAGAGGCAGCGGAGCCGTCGTCGCCGCAGCCGCCCCACCCCCGCCGTCGCCTCGTGGGGCCCTGGCCCCCTTCCGGGTCCGTAAGTGCCACTGCCCGCTGTGTCTCGGCGAGGTTGGGTATAGAGGACTCGGGCGCCAGGGCGGTGGCCTCAGCTAGGGCAGCCCAGGGAACTGGGCTGGACTGGGAAAGGGGGCTGGGGCATCCCTGCCTGGCCCCCTTGGGCGGCTTGCAGCTCAGGGCTTCCCTTTGCTGTTGGGCGGGATAAGGGGTTCGCTCTACTACTGGTGGGAGGCAGGGATCAGTCATCTTCCAAAAGCCGTCAAGATCAAGGTCAAGGGTCCTGGGACAGAGGGAAGCTCCCAGAGATGAGGACTTTGGGTGTGCAGGAAGAGGAAGGGCATGGGGTACAATGGAAGTGATGGGACTGCAGACTGGTTTGGAATAAGAGAGAATGTTTCTAAAGTGAAGTCCAAAGAGTCCTCTCTCACTCCAACCTCTGAATTCCCTCTTCCTTCTCATCTCTATCCGCCCCCCAAATAATCTAAAAAGTGGCTTCTTGAAAAATATATTTTGAGAAAAATGCAACACAGGCACCCAATCTAGACTTATGTTTAGATTTATGATGTGTTTTCTCCCCTCTGAAATGAGAAGTTGTTGGGAAATTCTTTCTGTTTTGCTCCCCACTCTGTGCTCCAGAACAGGCCTTTTGGATCTGTCTGTGGGCGGCTTTTCAGCCTCCTCCAGCTTAGCCTGTTTTGAACTGGGGAAGAATGAGGAAGCCAGGGAGGTTGAGGCTGTGGTGAGGGGCTTCTCTGGAAGAGAGCTGGAACACTGTCCATGCTGGCCCAAGCAGAACAGGGATGTAGCAGAAGCTAGGAGAGGCTCTGAGGTCAGATCATAGGAGCAGTGCATGAATCCAGAAATGCACACTGTGAGCTTTGTGGCCAGGGAGACGTCCAGGTGTTGGGCTTGAAGGGGAGATCCCTTTTGAGCCCCCATATTCCGGAGGAAGTTAATTCTTAAGCCATGGAAAAGAAGAAGATGGAATTAAAGGGTCTGGTTTTCAACAAGGACAGAGGCCACAGGGTGGGTAGGTTACTTGGGAACTGAGATATAGTGTATCATGTGGGGTCTGCCTCTGGAGCCTGCCTTCACAATAAGTGGCTGCTGTGCCCAGGCCTTTTTAGAAGAAGTGTTTTGAGGTTCCTGCTCAGCCTAGGGCTCCCCAGATTCCCAACCCCAGCTGCCTACACCTCACCTGCTGAGGAGGGCACTACAGACCAACTGGTCACCTGTACATGAAGGTGGATGTGGAGGACCCTTGGGTGCCAGATTCCATCTGAGCTGGCTCAACCCTGGGTCTCTCAACTAGCAGAATTTGCAGCCTCCAAACAATAGGAAAATCAGCTGAATCAAAGTTTGGACCTGATAAAGGAGCACCCAAGGGAGGGAGAGAGGGAGAAAGGGCACCCTGGACTTAACTTGGGTTGTGGGTGGAGGTACTGTTTCCTTACTAAAACTCAGAGGGGCTCAGAAAAGGAGTACTAGTTCCAGGCTGAATGGCAGGCCAAGTGATTGCATCTGCTTATTTCCATGACTTCAGATTCCCAGCCTCTGGATCTAGACAGTTATGGTTGCTGGACAAAGGTGTCCGTATAGGGTTGTTGGTGAGGATAGGAAGTGCTTCCTCTCCTTTCACTTCATCACTTAACTTTCTGTATTCTGAAGTGGAAGATACACTCCTATGGGTTGTCAGGGCCCCTGTACTGAACTGCGTAACTATTGATAGGAACCAGGAACTTGGGCCAAAGCCAGCAGGGTGTTCAAATAGCCGGCACTCACCAGTGGGTACAAGAGCATTTGTACACATGTGTGCACGCACAGGCAAAGTGCCAGTCACTTGCCTTAGGCTGGCTGCTAGAAGGGTATATGGGCCAAGTGTGAGAGGGAAGGTTGTTCAGGTTTCCTGAGTTAAAGGGATACAGGTTACTCATGCAGTTGCTGCAGAATTGGGCATTTCTGTAGATACGGATGTTGGGGCTCAAAACCAAGGAGCTCTCTGTCCCTCAGTGGAGGGGAAATGTGAAAAATGAAAAATGGAGTCTCTGGTTTTTGGTAAAAGTGCCTAGTTACCCAGGCTCTCTCTTGCTGGCTATTCACTTTTCCTGGTAGCTGCATGTGCTCCTGAAACTCAGTTTGGGGATCTCATTGAGTAGACAGAGGAAGTTCAGGGCAAGAAAAAGAGGCCCAGTAGATGGCTCTCAGCACCAGTGCTCTGGCCTGGCTAGCCAGTGACCAACCAGACTTAGTGCCTGTGCTTCCCTGACTTAGGTATTGTTCTGGGGCTGTAGGCCAAGGCCAGGGTCTTGGCATGGGGAGAAGCACATGGAACCCAGACCCAGCCTGAAGTGCAGATGAGGAGATCAGGGCCAAGGTTGGTTGGGTTCTCCCCATTTGGGCTTGGAACTGGCCTGCCCATCAGCCTGCTGTCTTCAGCTGACAATGCCAACCCCACACAATGTGCTTCTGCCCAGTATCCACCTGGATGGCTTCCCAGGCCCCTGTTTAGCTGTGTGTGGATGCTGACGACCAGCTGCTGGGCCATGGAGAGTACAGCTACCCTGACCCACAAGAACGGCCTCCTTCTGCAGTCCATGACCTCAAGGCCTGGTCTTGCTGTGGCCTCCTTCCTGAGAATAGGACTACAGTGCCTGGGTACTGGAAGGTGGAAGTAGAGGGAGTCACTAATTCCAGGACAGGTTCCACTCAAACAGGGTCTGGGAGCTTCTCCCTAGCTGGCCTTCCCCACTCCCCATCAAGAGACTTGGTTTCCCAAAAAGGCAGCTGAGATGTGGCTCTAATGACAGTGGCCTCCCACATCTGAACTGAATCCAAATTGAGCTTTTAATCTTTCTCCAGAGCCCCAACCAGCCCTAGGCTTGCAGGCTGGGCCTCTGCGCCCGCTGCTGTTACTGTGAACCTCGCTGAGGAGCCATTTTGTGCAGCATCTTACTTAAATCACACTCCGAGGGGGCTCGGTCCTCATTCTCTCTTTCCCTTCAAATCCCCCTCTCCTTTCCTTCTCTGTCAGGTGAACCAAGCTTCACCACCCCTCCCTGCCTCCGCAGCCCCACCCCAGGGTAGCCCAGAAGGACTAGGGCTCAGGAGGCTGCCTACATGTGTATGTACGCGCGCACACACACACACACACACACACACACACACGCAGGCACACATCTAGAAAGGAAGAGGGTGTGGATTCCTGGAGCTGTAGGAGGAGGGGAAGCCAGGGGCATCTCCCAATTATGGAAATCCTTTGATATTAACTGTCTCAGGCCCAAATTCAGGAGGTTTCTTCTTGAGCCGGGTGTTTGGTTGGCCTCTGTTTCTCTGCTGTTTCAGCTCTGTCTGACCCTTGCTCGCCTTCTGGAGAAAAGGAAGTGTCTGCGAAATGGGATTTGGAGGAAGGAATGTAAATGCTAGGATGGGTTGGTCACAAGCTGGCTGGGATAGGTGCAGGATGCAGCCTGCCCTGGATTTAGGGTCAGGATGAAAATAGAACAAATCTGAAACAAGCGGTGGAGAAAGAGGTGTTTGACAAAATCTGGAACTTGACAAAATTCAGGTGTGTCATTTAAGGGAGAATACAAAAGAAAGGGATGTTTAGAAAAATCATGAAATCCTTTCCAAATCACCCATTTTCAGCCTCTTCAAACCAATCATTCAGGGGTTTGCCTGACTGAGAGTGGGCCAGTGTCCCAAGTCCCATTAAAATAGATCTGTAGGGGCACCATGATCCAAGGCTGTGGTGCTTCTGGGGATACTGCTGCAGCAGGAGTCTCAGGGACTTCCCTATATTAATTGCTGGAATCCAGGAATGCAATCTATACTACTGCTGAATATCTCCCTAGCTCTTGGCCTTCAGATTTTTCTGGGGTCATCTGAGAGCTCAGGTGTTGAATTTTTCACATTTAATCCTTTGCCTCTTGGGAATGGCTGGCAAGTGAAGGTGAATCTGCCCGCCCAATGTGGGGGGTAACCACAGCAGCAAGGAGGGAGGCAGTGGTGGATGGGGTGAACAAGAAGGGTCACTCATTGGCCATTCATATCTGAAAGGCTGTTATGGGGCCACCAGTTCTGTTTCCAGGTTTAGTTCTGAGGTGGTTCTGGGAGATCCAAGGTGACACTCCTTTTGCTCTGTTGCTACCACTTGTAGTGAGTGGGCCAGGTGTGTGCTGAGAGCCAGAAAAGGATGGCAGAGGCATGCTTTATGTTTTCATTTTTCGAGGAATATGAATTTAATCGGGAGCCGAGGACTCTAATCAGGAGCTAGGACATTGTCCAGTCGCGGTACACATTCTGCATTACACTTAGCCGTTCCTAGGAATAGCAAGAGAGGAGGGACTCTGTGGCCTGGTACTGAGAGCCAGGTTCAAGTCCGAGTGTAGCATGGCTTAGGGATCTCTGCGAGTCAGTTACTATGTATGGGACACTGATCCCTATACATCTGGACATTTAATCCCTCCTCTACCCTCAGTCTCCATCGTGTGTGCTGGATCTACTGCTAAGTGTTGGGCAGGGGGAGCGTAAGAGATAAGTTAAAGGTGAAATGACTCCGGCTGTCCAAAGCGCGCACTTCGTTGCTCTGGAGAGACCTTCACTATGCCCCACGAGGCACGTCCCTCAATCTCTTCACCCAAGCGCACTTGGCTCCCTTATTTTGACGCCCTGCGTTGGCTGCCAGTTTCCTCAAGCTTTGTAAGAAGGCAGAAGTGCTTGGAAGAAAGGCCAGAGAGTGCGCACCCAGGAGCGCAGCCCTAAAGCTTCCAAGAGGAGAGTGGGTGCTCCCCTAGCCCCGAGGCGCGGAAGCCGTGAACGCCGAGGCCATTGTAAGGCAGGGTGGTGCCAAGCGCGGGAAGGGGGCTGGGATTTGAATGGGAGCCTGTGATTGGTCGATCCCTGGGCTGACGTCACTTCCCCGCGGGGCGATTAGCCTGCGAGAGGAGGGCTGGCAGTCCAGTGCGCTGGGGGCGGTCAGGGCGCCCGAGGCTGCAGAAGCGCGCCTCGCGGGTGCCCTCCGTTCGCCCCCGGATGCCGTCTGAGCGGGCCACGGGCGCCGGCGTGCGGACGCACGAAATATGGACTCGGAGAGGAACATGCTGGGATCGCGAGGGAGGAAGGGAACTGGGCGGGGGTTGGCGGCCTCGGATGGGGAGTCAGTATGTCTGTGTGTCTGTCCGTCCCTTCTGACTCTCCGCGTGCGCTCCGGGCTCCGGGAGCTGCGCCCACTCAGGCCCCTGCGCCCGGGCGGCTGTGGCACGTGGGGCCCACAGCGCGGCAGTGGCGGTGGCGATGGGAGGCCCGTTTCTCTCTTTGGTTATCTAGCTGTATGAGTGCCACAGAGCCGTCATAAAGCTAGATAACCGAAAGTAGAAATGACTCTCACAACTTCTGCGTGTGATCGGCCGCCCACCTGGCAGACCCAGCCCGCAGGAGCCAGAGGAGCCAAGAGGAGCCCAGCGCCCGCCCAGCGGACTCCAGCCCGACAGAGCGGCGGCGCCCGGACCAGGTATCCGACCTTGGCTCTCCGGGAACACTTTTCGTGCCCTGGAGGAACTTGCCAGCTTTCTCCCCACTCCTTTTTCTCTGTTCCCAAGCCCCAGTCCCCAGCGCCAGAGCTGGAACCCCAAAGTGGAGCGAGCTGGGGGAAGGGAGGGGGCTGGGGTTGCAGAGGGGTCGCTGGCGGGGAAGGCGCCAGCCTTCCCCTTCACCCCATAAATCAGGCAGGAACAATCCGCGCCCGGAGCTGCGGACGGGGATTTTGGGATGCAAATGCAGTGAGAGAAGAGACAGCGACCCGTAGGGGGTGGGGTGGGGGAGAGTGAAGGGGTGGGCAGGGGGCTGCCCTGCCGCTAACAATGCGGCCTTTATCGAATTATTCGACGAGTCAGCCCCTGAGCACCATTAGCATACGGCTGGGGGGTTGCTGGAGCTTCGCCCCTCGGTGAGGTCAAGTTCTTGATAATTTGATCACTTTTCACCGGCTCTGGCAGCTGCCTTTGTGTGCAGTTGGGGGGTCTGTGTGCAGCGTGAAGCGGAGCAGAACTGGCGGGGAGTGCGCTCAATGGCAAGGGGCCGAGGCGGGGGCCTCCCTCCCCGACCGACCGGCCCTGCCCTGCATACAAACCAAGCGCCGGCGGGTAGGCGGAGGGACCCAGCTTGGTCCCGCGCTGCCTCTAGCCAGGCCTGGCAGAGCTGCTCCGGCTGGCACCTCCCTAACTTCCCCAAGTGGTTAAGGTGCAGACAGGCCCTGTTCCGAGCTCCCTTCCTCCCTGCCCCATGATGTGGCAACATAAGATGTATTACAATGTCTAGCAAATAAAAAAGCAATTGGGGGAAATCTGAATTCCGTTCCCATGGCAACCCAATGCTGCACACCGGCCACTCAGGCTCTGGCCCCTCTTAGCTGGGCACGCAAAGTGGGATGTGCCTGCTTGATGTATGGGGGTCCCTGCCCCACACAGCGTTAGGGACCTATTGAGGGTCCTGTTTGCCTTCAGGTCATTCTCCTTCCTGACATCTCCTCCCTCTCCTCCCTTGACTCTTCCTGAAGCTTGAGACTCCTGCAGCTTGGGAAACCACCTGGGCTCCCCCATGAGTGAATGTAGACCCAGATATGAACCCAGATATGAATAGGCTACAGAAAAGAAAGGATACAAAGTAGGGTCAGACTCCAGGATGGCTTGGCAGTCTGGGTGTGTGAGCACTATGACAGACAGGCTGAGAGGGACTTGAGCCACTACTCAGACCTGACCTCCTACCTTCTTTCCCTTGTATACATGGGCAAACAGATCTGGGGGTCAGAATAGACTCCTCCAGGGTCACACAGTTCAAAAGTGCAGAGCTGGGCCATAGGTCACCTTACTTCCATCTTGGCCTACTTCATTCCCCAGAACATCTCCCTCAGTTATTTATAAGGTTGGTTTTCTCCCGACCCCTACCCAGAACCTGCCCAGTTCCATTATAATCATAGAAATCTTTTTCTATCTTTCCCCTTCTCAACTTTTTATTGAAAAGTTTACATGTGTAAAATGTGAAAATTCCAATGGTACAAAAAGAGAACACTATTGGCTCTGGGAAGGGAACTGTAAGGCTGAGGTAGATGGTGGAGGGAAACTTTTCACTGTGTTGCTTTTAGAATTTCAAACTGCATGTCCGTGCTAACTACTGCCAATAAAATAAAAATAAAAACAAAACAAACAAAAGATAAGGCAGGAAAAGTTAGTTGCTTTCCTACCTCTGTGACCAGTTAGTTCTCAGAAATAATCACAGAGAAGGTTTTCATGAGCCCTGTTGTACCCCACCCTCATTTTAAATGACCAGTCTCTCTGGCTAGAGGCTATCAAAGGGTGACTAGCATGTTTCAGTGTTTGGGGACCCACAAAGCCATGAGCAGCATCCCTTGGGCAGGCCCTCCCTTCCCAGTACACCTGGGAGACTGTGCGCTGATGGTGACCTCATTTCAAAGGAAACCAGAGCAGCACTTCCCGCCGGCTTGTCCTGTGCTCTATGCCTGCATCTCTTATGGCCCGTGCTGGGGCTTGGGCAAGCCCTGGACCCTGGAACTTGGATCTTTTCCTCCCCTTATCTCTATTCCTTTGCTATTTCGTAAGAACCAGTCCTTCAGAAACCTGGGTGGCTTTGCAGCCTCACAACTGTGTCTACACAGTTCAGATGACTGTTTTAAAATAACAGGTTTTCCTGCTGTCTGAGCAAGCCTGAACCCCAGTTGGGGGTCCAATGGAGGAATCTGAGCCTGGGAGAATTCAGAGTTTTTTCCGCTTTCTACGAAAATCTGCTGAAGCAAACCTCCTATTTTAGGGAAAGGATAGGGACACCTTGGGGAGGAAGGCAAGCATAAGGATCCTAATCTCCTATATTCCACCCCACGCCTACCAGAAAAGGCCTTCACCACCAATTTTGGACTGGTGTATGAGTATTCATCCCTAATAAAGCAATTTTCAGATCCCCTCTGAACACTTGAAGCCCAGGTACATTCTCAAAATTGGCACCTTGTTCATTAACCTCTCTGGCCTGCCGGAGCCAGGAGGGCCACGGGCCTTCTCAACCTTTCCTCACCTCCATTCCGGTAGTTCCTGTGGTCACTGGCTCCCCAAATTTGGAAATCACTTTTATCTCCGGTTTGCACTACTCCATCGGAAAAGGCTTTGGGGATCCTGAGAACGCAGGTGAAACTACAGCTTGGAAGCCAGAATTGGTTGGGATCTCAAATATGCTCATTATCCAATCCCTTCATTTTACACCTAGAAATATCGAGCTTTTCGAAAAGGCCCAGTGACTTGCCAAACGTAGTACAGTAGGCCACTGGCAGGGCAGGGATCAGGGCAGCCACCGCGGTAGGTGAAGCATCGAGGGCTTCCTCTTCCCTGGTCCACGAAGTCCCAACTCGAACGCTGTAGGACCAGATGGGCCTCTGCCCCGGCCAATGAAAAGCTGGTATCAGTGAGCACCGCTGGAAAGGAGGCTGTGGCGGCCAGAGGCCTGATCTAGACAGGTCAGGGAGTTCTCCATCGCCGCAGTCCGACCTCCTGGGGGAAAATGGGACCAGAATGCGATGGGAGCCAGGCCAGGAGGCCTCCCAGGACCCAACCGCGACGCTGAAAAGCATGAAGGGTCGGAATTAGGCGCTCATTTAGCGAGCGTTACTAATCCGAAGTTACAGCGCTAATTCCCTGATCCGGCCGCTCCCACACGCAGTGCTGGGATTAGAGGCGCGGCCGCCGCCCCGCCCCGCCCTCACACCCCCAAACGCGCGGGGTCTTCGGGCTCTGGGCTCTGGGCTAATCCGCTGCTCTACGCTCCGGGCCCGAATGTGCTGCGGGCGGGCCCGGCCCCCTGGGGTGTGCCGGCCTGGGCGCCCTGGTTCGGGACGGGCGGGGAGCGCCCAGTCGTAAGCCCTGGCGGGATTCATGCACCCTCTAGGGCCCAGGTCAGGCGACGCGGTCAAGAAAACCTCCGGGATTTCTCCAACCCGGGTATGCGCACCCTGAGCAGCAGCCCTTTGGAGGCCGCGGCGCCATTTTAATAGCCTTCCTTTCCCCCTTGGCTTCGACCGCGCGCGTGTGTGTGTGGGGGTGTCTCTGTCCCCCATCCCATCCTGACTTGAGCCTACCCCCATCCCACCCCCACACACGCGCAAGCCACGATATAGTGACCAATCAGCTCTGGCCTAGGGTGGGATGCGCGTCACCATGGCGACGCCAGGGCGCCCTGGCAGTGCTACCCATCAGAGGGCGAATCTACACTCCACCTAGTAGGGTGTGAAGGGAAGGTGGGGCCAGGTGGATTGAAAGAAGGTTTTGGCACCTCATTCCCACTCTCACACCATTCCGTCTAGGGTCATTTCAGCGGGGTCAAATGGGGGAAAGTGACTGGTGAGGACAGGGCCTTGGGAAGGGTCTGGGCTTGTCCTGGAGCGGCTTTTCCTGAAGTTTTCCATTCTCTGAGAATGAGTTCCTTTTGGTCTTTCTCATCTTGGTCCAAGACCCATCTTCGTCTCTGTGTTGCCTTCGTCTCTCTCTCTTTTTTCCTAAAAGACTGCCGTTCAGAAGCCCCTAGAGCTTCCCCCAAAGTGCCTTTCTTTAAGTCTTGTGATTCTGGGCAAGTCACTTCCCTAGAGTTTTAGTTTTCTCATGCAGAAGATGGGTTGCTGTGCAGGCGCATCCATGGAAAGCATCAAGTATACAGTGGGTGCTCTATCATCATTAGAGCTCCTTCTCCCTGAGCAGAAAGGATAAGATCTGTGGGGGCAGGACTCAAAACCTCAGTTTTTTTTTTTTTTTTTTTTTTTTTTTCTATCCAGGACAGCCAAGTTTGGGTGTCTTGCAGCTTCCAGAGCCAGCTTTTCATTTCTCCTCCAGACAGCTGGGAATCAGAGAGGAGGGGAGGATTGTTAAAAATAGAGCCAGGATGGGGGCTGTGGCTGGAACAAAACCTTGGTCAGTGGCTCTGAGAATGGGCTGCTGCAGCTCCTATAGCGCTGGCTCCTTCCTTCCAGCTTGGTCCGGCTTAAGCACCACTTTAAGTGGTCCAGGCATTCACTGGCCAGCCCCTCACCGCAATTGAGCTGCAGGGGTTTGAAAAGAGGGCCAGGGCCTCAATGACAGGACCTTGGGCCAGGCTAATTGGTTTTGGTTCAAGGGGATACTAGATTTGTGAAAAGCTCCAAACCGCCTTTCCCACGCCAGAGCCAGGCCACAGTTTTAAGGAAAAGTGTTGGAAGAGTTCGGGCCAGGCGAGAAAGCTGGGAACCAGGTGCTTTGGACTGATGATGCTGCTCTACTGGCCAAGACACCTGTCTACTTGGAGTGTAGGGAGTTGTGAAGCACCTTACGTTTAGGGGCTGTTTAGGGGTGGCAAATTCTGGAGCTTTGCTACTAACCTTGCACACATGGCTATGCCAAGAAAAGAGCCCTCTCCTCTTAGCCTTTGGAGCACCTTAGTTGTGGAAGAGGCTCTTTCATCCATAAAAAACAAACAAACAAACAAACAAAAACCCAGAAAGGGTAAAGTTAATAGTTATAGTTCCTCCACTCTATCCTGAGAGGTGGTGCAGTTGGTTGCAGGAAAACTCACCTCTGGCCTATAATCCATCTACTGAGAAGGCTGAGGCAGGAGGGTCACAATTTAGGGACAGCCTCGGCAACTTAGGGAGACACTATCTCTCAAAATAAAAAATAAAAGGGCTGGGGATGCAACTCAGTAGTAAAACACTCCTGGGTTCAATCCCCAGTATGGGGGGGGGGGGGGGCAGGGAGGAGAAAAACAAAACAAAAAAACCCTCACTTTTGTCTTTTGAAATGTCCTTAATTGCCCCAGGCATGGGCAGACACAGATGTGATACTCATTATTTTTGGTTTCAATAAAGGGTCAAACATTTCTTTACAGCCTCAGAAGTCAAGCATTGATTGTATTATGACTTAAATCTATTATTGTAGTTTGTTTAAATGTAAATGCATTATGGCACAAATATTGAGGTACACCAGATACCTATCTGTTTGAACCAAGCAATTGTGTAGTAATGTAAATAATATACCCATTTTGTGTGTATGTATATAGACTATGTGCAGAATTGTGCACTTATATTAATAGAGTGGAGGAAGCTATAAAAATCAACCTTATTTAATTTTGCAGTGCTGGGGATCCAATCCAGGACCTATCACATGTTAGGCAAGTTCTCTACCTCTGAGCTACATCCCCAGCCCCAGCCCCACTTAAATTGATGTCACATTGACTGAGACTTTGTGTTTCATGGTCTATTGTGTGTTGAGGGAAGAGTTCCAATGTAACCACCAGCTATAGAAACTGCCTACCTTTTTTATTATCTTCCAGATTTTTCCCTGTGTTTGCCCACTTGAAGCACCTAAGTAGGAGAAAGGTGCTTGGAAGAGATACACAACCTTGTGTATCCCATTTTTATTTTTATTTCAATTTTTAATTGCCCAGAGTCTAATTTCTTTGGGCCTCTGCTGATTTGCACATTGAGACTCCTGTGTAAATATGCACGTGGCATGTGTGCATGCCTGGCCTCCTTATCACCAAGCCTGCTCTTTTGGTGTTTAAATACACACAATCCACATCAACACACAATCATGGGCTTACCATCATGGGGTTATATATTCCTTCCACAGATTCAGGTTAATTTTCCCTTTGCTAATTCTCAGACCTATTAAGTTCCCCCTCCCCACCCCCACAAAAAATTGCAAACTCTTACCACAGACCAGTGGTCTCACCCCACTTCTCCAGCATCAGCTCTCCAGGCGGGGTGCTGGAGTGAAGGTTCCTATTAGGCAGACTTCATTAATGTTACCAAATATACCCCAGCACATTTACTCCTCTACTATGAAGTATTATCATAAATAATTAAAATTAAACTGCACTTGTCAAAATAAATGAACAAAGTAGAGTTAGCGATGTCTTTGCTTTGAATTGCTTGCTATGGGTTTGCTTTATTCACTAATTTGAAGGAACGAAGAGAGGAGAAGGAAAGAACAGACTGCTGTAGAAAGGGCAAAGGAAAAAATGAAGAGAGAGAGGGGGAGAGAGAGAAAGAGGGAGAGGGAGAGGAACGAACCCTCACTCATACGCTTTTGGGTTTCCAGTCATTAGGGCACTCTGGGAGGCTGGAATGCAGCCTCAAACGTCAGCTCATAATGAATATTGAGGTGTGGATGTGGAAGGAGGGATTTCTTTGTTTACTGAGGAATGGCCATGGGAATCGGGGAGAGGATTGCCTTTGGGGATTAAGGAGTGGGCTTTGTTTTTATGAAGGGCCTTACTTCTTTTCTGAAGTTTTCTGCAACTAATTGATTCAATTCAGACGTTCCTCCTCCCCACTCAGCCAGCCAAGGCTGTTTGGTTGTGAGATGTGCACAGCTCCATTTCCCCATCTGCTCTGGCCCCCTTCTCCACTGTGACCCTTGAAAAGGGTGTGAACCTTCACATCAGCGAGATCGCAGGCTATGGAGAGATCAAGTCCTGGGCCGACACCTTTGTATGTAGATGTGTGTGACATACAAACCCACGTTCATATTCGGTACATACGTTATTCTTAGAGGTACCATTTTTATCTAGAAATAGACTACAGGTGTTCAGTTCTATGGGTTTTGACAAATGGATTTACATCCATGTTATCAATACCCAAAATAGCATTTCCTTCTCTCCATAAACTTCTCTCCTGCTTCTTCCCAGTCAACCTCTGTCTGCCTCTCTTCTGATGTCTCTTATTGGAGTTTAGTTTTACTTACCTAGAGTTTCATTTAAATGGAATGTATGCCAGCACTTTTAAAACAATTTTATTTCAAGCCTGGAGGGAGCCAGTCCTTGGAGGACTGGCTGAGCTGATGTCCGGGAGCACTGGACTTGGGTTAAACACTCTCCCCGAGATGGGCTCAGAAGTCAAATCCGTAATTAGGTTTTGGGGGAGGGGAGCTGGTTGGGCTGGGCTTCCTGCCGGAGAACCCTGTTCTCACCCAGGTCTGTTAATGAGCAGGGGACAGGTGAGCCTCACACATTCCAACTTGGCTGCCTTCAGCGGCATCCAGGAGCTGGTGGTGAGCTATTAATGGAAGGTGCCGGGTTTGTGCTAATTAGAACTTCCTTTCTTCTTCCATCTGTGCAGGAACTGGAGCCCCTCACTGGTCAGCCTCACTCCCCCTTCCCCAGCCTGCAACCTACTTTTTGTTCCCCCTGTGAGTTAGGGGGTGCTGTGAACAGAACTGCTCTCCTCTGTCTCTGGTCAAACCTTAGTTCTGTGTGACTTAAAGAAATGTATAGTGTGGCATTTCTTGGACTTTCTCTCTGGATGGGGTAGAGTTGGGTTGCAAATTGGAAGGAAGTTTGGACAGGATGGCCACCCTTCTGGGTAGGCTGGTCTTAAACCATCAACCTGGGATTGTTTTGTAAAAGACCTCTCTCTGCTTTCTGGAGAATGGGGCCTCTGCAGACCTTTGTCCCCACTAGTACTCCCATTCCTGATGTCTCCCAAGTCTTGCTGTACCCATCTCACCCTACAGCTGCCCTCTTTGCTATCTCAGGCTGCATGCAGGTGGAGGTTGTGAACCTGGCCCTCTTCTGAAAAAGCCTATTATTTTTGTTTTACTTTTGCTTTTTATTTATTTCACCTCAGGTCCAATAGACATAATTATTTTAAATGGAGGTTGTCTTTTACAGAGGTTTCTTTGGAAAGAAGAAATATTAACGTCACATTAACGTCATTTATAGAACATGCATCTTTCAGAAGGGAGCCTGGGAGAGTTACAGCTTCTTGCCTGGATATGCAGAGTAGAGAGGGGCGTTTCCTCTAATGCTCTTTTTAGCTCTTGAATCCCTTCAGGTCTCCCTTGGGGTTCTGTTTAAAAATATCAAGTCCTTCCTGCCAATGCATCTCATTCTCTCCTTCTTAGATTATCCTTATAATAATAATACAGGTCACCCATTTCCTTGACTGTGTAGACTGGAATTTTAAAAATCAGGAGTGGATTGTTGGCCAGGGTGAGACTTCTCTGGGTTCCTAAGGTTCTGGACCTATGCTAAAGAGGAATGGAACTCAGAAGGATTGCAGAAATTCCCTGGTCATAGGAGGGCTTGCTGGTGTGATTTTTTTCTGCTACTGGGAGGGACAATTCCTGCTTTGAGGCACTAGGTTGGAAGATGCAGTATCATCCAGGAACACATTAATAAGCTAAATTCACATCCTAAAATCCAGAAGGGCAGCAACTGGGAGCTGGGGGAAGAATGCCTACACTTACAAAGCAGGGTTGTTTCACATGCTTGTCCTTTACAACTCAGTGTGTCTTTTACAAGTCACATTTGCTTCTCTTGCTGAAATAGGGAAGGTATCTACAACAATCAAGTGAGAATTAAGTAAAATATACACATAAAATCCCCAGCATACAGTGGGCACCGATCAAATGGTAACTCAAATGGTAAAGGGTGCACACAGTGTCAGGATCTGAAATTCAAAACTCCACCCACTGGAGGGAGGCAAAGTGATTGCCCCAATAGATGCCCAAACGTGTCACAGAGGGATCCACAGCTGCCTACCTCCCTCAGCACTGGACATACCTGCTGGGCGCCAAAATGAGAAAAGAATCAGGACCTCAAGGAGCGCCCAGTGGAGGAAGGGAGGGACAAGTATAAAGTTCTGAGCTTGGTTGACTGGCCAGGGAACCTATAAGTGTCTTCAGAGATTTGAAGAGACCAAGGTCTGGACTGACTTGCCTCGAAAAGAGTGCTGGGGCTGGGATCACCGCCAGGAGGCCCACGTTAGTCTGATCAGGAGTTACGAAATTGTTAACAGTGGTCCTTCCAGAAAAAGACTTGGGGTCCATGCTCTGGCGTGTTTCTTGTCTCAGAATCTCTAGTGGCGCCGATGGGAGAAACCAAAGTTATTCCTGGTATGGTCGCGGGCAGGCTCTCAGCGATGCGCTGTGTGTCCCTGGGGCATCCAGGTGCCCTGCCTTTCGTTCTTCGTTCTTCCATTTCCGAAGCTCCAGCTTCAAGCGAGCAGAAGGTCGCTTCTGTCAGCGGGCCAGTCAAAGCAACACACGTGCACACTCTGAGGGCTGACGGAACCTGCCTCCTTGGCTGGTACCCTAACTGGGTTTCCCTCCTGCGTCCGGGGCGGGTGTAGTTGAGGCGCGGAGGCACGCGGCAGTCTCTTCAGGCTGATCGTGACTGGGGGACACGTGTGTCCCCACCGCCATGCCACCGCCACCAGACCACGAGGGCACCTCCAAATGGACCCAGGCACGCTTCTGGCTGGGCGTGGGAGGAGCCTGATGTCTCTGCTCTGTTTTACAGTTACTCGTCTGCAGGTGCCTTCTGCCCCCGCGCGGTTCCCGCCTGCGCTCGGCGCACTCTTAGCCAGCACGAACTCGCCGTCAGCACCGGCTCGTAGGAGGGCGCGCGGGCGAGGAGAGGTGAGTGGCCGGAGCCAGAGTGTGGGAGGAGCAGCTGGTTGCCTGCGCTGCCGTTCTGCCTTGCAGTGTCTAGAACAGCCGGCCTGAGAGTTGGGAGATTCCAGGATCATGTTGGCAGGGCGGCTGTTTTTATCTGGATCACCCAAAGGCGACCCTCCTCCTCCATAGGCCCAGAGCCACTGTCTTCCCCTAACCCAACCTGTGAAATGGCTTTAATAACACACTGCTGGCTTATGAACACAGCGCATAGCACACAGTATGCACAAAGCGCGATCTGATGTTTCTGGCCTCCGAGGCGGCTTCTCTGACACTCCGGCTCTCCCCGTCGCAGTAGAGCGGGCGCTTCAATGAGGCGCGCGGTAGCCAGAGCATCCGCTGGGAAAGGCGCGGTTGCCTGCGCCCTGCCGCTCGGGGTCGGGCTGGCCTCAGAGTGACTCGTAGCCGGGACTTAGTGCTTTGCACGCCTGGGGCTGCGGAAAAGAGAGTGTCATGCATCGAGCCGGAAGCCGCACGCGCTGTGGCGAGAGCCTAAGCAAAGAATCCATTCTTAGCATTCACTCCTTGGTCACATTAGGGCACTTCTTGGGACTGCGGCCTTTGGAACCAGAAGCACCCACAGCTATGTGGGCGATGTGGGTCTGGCTAGGCCGCAGCGCCCTGCCTGCCCTGGACCGCAGAAGGCGGACCGCAAAATCGACGCCCGGAGCTGGCGGGCCTTCGACCGAGTCCCTCGCGGTGCGGTACAGTTCGCCCGGTGCGCGGCGGGCCCGGGAGGCCATTTTGAGAGCGATGAGCGGCCGCAAGATGGCTGCGTGGGCACAAGGTGGGTCGCAGCGCCGCCGGGCCCGCAGAACCCTCCTCTCGTCGCCCCACCGCGGCCCTCGGAGGCGGCCCAGGGCTCGAGCGCCTGGCCGGGCAGGGCCCTTGACGCTACTCGCCGGGCAGGGCCTCCCGATGTTAATTAACCCGGAGGCCTCGAGAATGAACGGCCGCCGTCCTCTCTCCCACCTCCCTCCCGAACTCGCCGTCGCCGCCTCTCTGTCCCGTATTTGTATCGCCGTGACTGCAGTGCTCGTCACGACTGCTTGGGAAAGAGGGGAAGGGCACCAGTCCGCCTTACCCGGCCACAAAGCACCGGCCGGGAACAGCCCTCCCAGCGGCCCGGGCCCAGAGCAGTGCGCCATGGCAGAGGGGCTCGTCTACCGAACGAGGTCTGTGTTTTGGATGGAGTCTGAAGCTGCGAGCGATTCGGGCATTTTTTCCGAGGGATTAATAGGTGTAATGACAACGTCCGCATTTTCTTGAAACTGTGAGGTCGGAAGTGGCGACCAGGCAGTGGCAGCCCGCCGCGCTCCTGGTGGTGTGGTCCTGAGACAAGGAGGGCAGAAGGCTTGTAAGGGTGTAGTTGGTGCTGGGGACCCGCCGGAAGTCTCATTTTCACCGTCCTGAGTGGGCTGAGGGTGAGATACCAATGAAGATGTGGGGCTACTGCCATGGTGCAGCATCTGGCCCCCTCCAGACCTCAACCCAAAGTCAGTTTGACTATTCTGCCTCCTGTGCCTGTATTCCACCTGGGTGAATAATTTAAGTACAATAACTGTCTTTTTTTTTTTTTTTTAATTGTTTTTAGTTGTACGTGGGCACAATATTTTTATTACTTTTTATGTGGTGCTGAGGATTGAACCCAGTGGTCCACATGGGCTAGGCAAGCGTTCTACCACCGAGCTACAACCTCAGCACAAAATAACTGTCTTTTGAGCCACCTCACTTAACCCGTGGATTCCCTATAGCAAGTACCACATATGTGCATTTATGTGCAGACTGACCAAGAAACTTCAAGATTAGTTTGTCTTTATTAAGTCCTGTCCTCCTGAGGCTTTGGTGCTTAACCTCAGCTTCTGCACATGCGTGCATACACAAAAATGAAGGGTTTATCACCTTCACGATGTCATCTCTCAAACAAGCATCAAGCCTCTCCTGAATCCCTCACATATGAGGGCTCTCCTGTCACCATCCCAGCCTGAAGTCCTGACTTAAAGTAAACTTAGTGATTGAATATTGTGTTTGTTCTGAGCTTCCTGGCAGCCAAGACAAAGAAAACATGATGGTTTGTACTCTCAGAAAAAGAAGCTCATCAAGAATTTACAGAAGTGAACATTTTTCCTGCATAATATTTATATAAAATTAAAAGCTCCACAATTATGTTGGTCACCTGCATATGTCACAGATGGGGAACCAGACTCAGAGAGGTCGAATGACTTTCCCTAAGGTCATGAATTAGCTAGCGTAAGAACTGGGATCAGAGGTCCTATCTCCCAGTCCAGTCCCCATTTTCTTGTGACCAGACTTTAGTGGCCTTCCCAACAGGGAGATCATTTAATCATGGCATGGTGATCCCTCTCATCCCTACTAAAAATTCTTTAGACCTGGAGTCTGCCTTGTTCTTTTCTTTGTCCCCAATTCCTAATGCTAGTCTGGGATTCTTGTTGTGGATATTTGTAAATATTTGATAAGTGACTGAGGCTGAACCTCTTGTACTGAGATGAGGGTGAAAGTAGAGCTGGAGACCCTGACTTCAGTTTTCTGGGGGGCTTTGTATTTTTGAATTTTGGATTTCTGAGCCTATCAGTTCCCTAGATGTCTCTGTGTGTGTGTTGTCTGTCTCTTTCTTTCTCTCTCTATAGCAAATGGCGCAAGCTAGATAGTATATTTCCCCTTTGGGCTATGGTTCTGACTCCTGACTGTTCTGTCACGTTATTGGACCTCACAGGAAAGGGTCATTTGTTTCAGGGGATTGTGAGAACTACAAATCCTTTAGGTGAACCAAAGATGATTTCCCATTGCATTAGTACAGTTGCCATAAGAGCCCATTCTTTTGTCCTGCTTGGGTGGAGAGCCAGCCTCTTTCTGTACCTGTCCAGGCTTGATTTCCATGGCTTAAATACAAATCATAGAATGTGGCTTCTATTAGTGAATTCTCCAAAAAGGTAGCCTTTGAACCCCTGATTATTGTAGGTGCTAAATAAATTTAATGGCTCTGCTACAGACCAAATTCTTTGAATATCTGCACAAGAAAGATGCCACTTCTGGGAGTGGGGAGGGTATGCTTCTTGGTGGGGCACCCCAGTTGCTATAAAGGCTACACCAGATACTGGCCAAATCCTGAGTCACCTTTGAACAGCATCTGCACAGGAAAAGTAGGGTGGTGGAAAACTGTGGCCAGTTTAGAGCTAAAGCTCCAGCTGTGGAAGAAAAACAGGGTTCAGCTCCCCAGATTAGTTACTGTCTACAAGGATTAAAGGCCCCAAATAATGGCTGGCTTCTCCCCTCCTCTGTGCCAAGGGAAGACATGTAAATACAGCCGCACGCCAGCTTAGTCAGTAGATGTGTATAAATCGAATTTAGCAAATCAGATCATGGTTTAAATGCACTATTTAAAGCAGTCCTGCAGTGAAGCCTTTTACAAAGGGAATAATCATTTTGTGATGCTAATCATCAGCCTCCAATTTATCTCCTTTGTAAGTTCAGATGTTGGTGCACTGGGTGTTGTGAAATTGGGGCGCTCTTGTGTAGGGCTCTGGTGATGGCCGTCTGCCTTTTTTTTTCAGACCTCTCTTTTTAAATGGGTGCATGTCCTGTTTCTCACTGGGGGCCTCAGGATGCTTGTCAGCCTGATAGTTTTCATCCATCCCATTCGTCTTTTCATAATCTGATAGAATCCACCATTCAGCTCTTCCTGGCTGCTTTTCTGGGATTTTTACCCTTTCTGGGGGGAGATACAAGCGCTACTGTCCCTGGGGTTTTAGAACCAACTCCCTCTCTGATCTGGACCTTCTTTTGTTTCCTTATACCTCTGGTGCTGATCATACTCTCAGAAATAACTAAATGACACTTATCAGCCCCTGAATTTAGAAGGTTTATTATCAGCTTCCACTTGCTGACTAGTCAATGTCCAGATAATTCTCCCCATTCACAGCAAAAAAACTGAGGCCTGGATGTTAAAGTGACTTTTCCCACAAGTTAAAATCAGAACTCAAAGAGAACCTGTCTCCTGATTGCTATAAAAGTGTTTTATATGCTGAGCTGTAGTCCTTTTTTCTGCAGAGAAAATATAATCAGAGACCATCTGGGTGGGAAAAAAAGAATGAACGGAAAGAGATGGATCAGAGTGGAATAAAGGAAGTGGGCAGGAAGCTGGGGGGCTGCAAGGAGCCTGACCTTGCTTAGCTCACAGGCCCTGATATAGTGTCTTTGTCAATGCTGCCACTATTGACGTGTTCCTCGGTAATTATGACTGTGTGTTGGCATGGCGACTCAGAGTAAGAAGACTAGAGACACTGGGTAAATGCATGACTTGTTCTTGCCTTCTAAAGCAGAGAGGAGCTTTTGTGGGTAGTTCCTCCAGGGAGACGTGGAAAATCCACCAGACCCCAGTACTGGAACATGGGTATTTACAGGCCATGGAAGCCAGGTGGCCTGAGCAGAGATGGCACAGAGGGTCCTCAATAAGACTTGGGTCCAATGCAGAGTTCTCCCAGAGTATCCCTTCTGTCTTTGCCCCTCAACCTTGTAATGACAAGTATATCCACTTCTACTCTTCCCCGCTGGGTTGTCTTTTTTTTTTTTTTTTTTTTTTGTACCAGGGATTGAACCCAGGGTCACGCAACCACTGAACTTACCCCCAGCTCTTTTTTATATTTTATTTAGACAGGGTCTTGCTGAGTTGCTTAGGGTCTCATTGAGTTGCTTAGGGCCTTACTAAGTTGCTGAGGCTCTTTGAACTCATGCTGCTCCTGCATCAGTTTCCTAAGCCTCTGGGATTACAGGCTTTTGGGTTGTCTGTTTCAAATAGGTCTATGTTGCAGTATCCCTGAATTTGATTGATCATAAAATCATCTGTCATAGGCAATGGCTATGCATTTGGAGTCTGAAAAGAAAGGCTAATGGATCCAGTGACAGGTGGAGTCTAGGGCTTCCCTTTCTATCCTGGTTCCCTTTCCATAGCTACTTGGGCCATTGCCTCATCTGAAAATGGGAGAGGTTGCTGGAGTTGAGAGCAGTGCTGTCCATTATGTTGCCCATCACATGTGTGCTGTTGAGCTCATGAAATGCAGTCATGTAACTTGTCAAAATGATAATATTGGGTTAGGTAAGATATATTATTAAAATTACCTGTTTCAGCTGGGCGCAGTAGTACATGGTTATAATTCTAGCTACTAGGGAAGCTGAGGCAGGAGGATCACAAGTTTGAGATCAGCCTGGGCAACTTAGCAAGACCCTATCTCTTAGCAAGGTCTGTGGATAGTGCACCCCTGGGTTCAATTTACAAATGAGGTGGGGGAATACATATTTCTTCTTCATTTTCCCTTCATTATTCCTCCTCCTCCTCCTTCTCCTCCTCCTCCTCCTCCTCCTCCTCCTCCTCCTCTTTCTTCTTCTTCTTCTTCTTCTTCTTCTTCTTCTTCTTCTTCTTCTTCTTCTTCTTCTTCTTCTTTCTCTCTCTCTCTCTCTCTCTGTCTCTCTCTCTCTCTCTCTCTCTCATATGCTGGGGATCATACCTAGGGCCTCACACATGTTGGGCAAGTGTTCCATCACTGAGCTATATCCCAGCCCTCTTCTTATGATTTAATGAGAGTTCTAATTGAAATTGTATACCTCTAGCCACAGAGAGATCTATGCACAAAGGGCCATGGAAAAGTCAGTGTGGAGGCAGGTAGAAAGCCTCAGGCCTGAAGGGTCTTTTTGGAGTGCCTAGGACAGCTTTTTAATTGGGGATTACCCCCTAGATCTGGGAGGCAGAAGTTGTGGCCTGAATCTGCAGGCAACAATGTTTTTTTTAGCATTTAGGGTAGAGGTAAAAGAGCCAATGGGTCACCCCCAGAAAAGCCTTTGGATGAAGCCTTAGCCATGCACCAATCAGGTTTGAATGGGCAAAAAGATCAATGACAAGATGGCTCCCCCACAAACCCAGTAGCAATTTTATAGACTCTCAGATGTGCATGAACCCCAAGGAAGGTGACAGTGTATCCAGGTTCATGCCAAATCCCCTTTCAGCAGGTTTCCTTTGGCTGGAGGACTCCTGACTGCCCCTCTCCTGGCTGTCCCTCCTCCCTTCAGCTTCTGCTGTGCAGTGTGAACTCGAGCTTCTGGGATGCACCTTGGCTTAGAGCCAGAGTCTTCTTGGAGAGGCCTCCTGCCCTGGCTCCATGCCAGGCCTTAGGTTTTCAGAGAGATTTTCTGGGGAGACATTGGGCTCATCCTGCTGTCAGAGGGCAGAGGAGCTTCGCTCAGCTTTCTGATCTCAAAGCACCCCAGGCTGTGGGGCCAGTCTTACTTCCAACCTCCTGCCTCTCTCAGAAGCTCCAGTTTCCTGCCTGGGAAACCCTGGGTTAAGGGTCTTTTAGTTCCAGGAATCCAGAGTCTTTAAAAAGCAGGCTCCTTACAAGAGGTGAGGAATGGGCAGCCAGGAGATCATGATGAGTCATGATGATGGTCATAGGGTCTCTTTCCTGAGCACCTGTGCTCAGTGCTAACACTTTGCATACATGCCTTCTTTGAGGCTTGGCTCTTGGTGAGAAGAAAGAGTAGTAAACATAGTCTAGGTTCTGTACTTTTCTAAGCCAATGCCACTTGGGTGGTTGCATGGAGTGTGTCTCAGAAGCTTGAGTTCTTAGATAGGAGGGCATTTCCGTGCCCAGTGGGTCCTTATCTCCCAGGGAATGGGCTTTGGGAATTAGCATGAGTTCCCTGGGTTGCTAGAGAGTACCTCTACAATATCTCTTGTTTCAGACTTGCAATATATCTAGAGAATCTAGATGGAAAAGCTCAGTCCTGGGTTGCAGGGAGCTTTGGCAAGGTATCGGAGGGGTAGAAAGCATCCCGCCTAGTCCTGACTTGCCTCCTTATTGTCAGTGTACATCCTAGCCTCGTTGCACTTTACTCTAAAATCGAGTGGCCCAAGTCTGCTGGCCTGCCTATAATACCAAGGGAGTATGGCTGCTGAGGGGGAGCTTGGCCTTTTATTTTCTGTAATATTCTCCCCACTGAGGTAGTACCTACTGTCCTCTGGAAGAGGAAAAGTGGTCCCTGTCCCATTTTGTCTTGTGCTTCAGCAGATAATGTCAGGCCTCCTTTCATTTGCCCAGTTTGGCAGCACATTATCTGCTATCTCCCTAAGCCAGGAGAGGTGGTCAGTGCCTCTGAAGGTACATCATTTCCTTGACAAGTGCTGGGGAGAGGGAGAGTAAAGACAGGGAATTTGAAGTTTATAGCCACCCTTGCCCTTTGAACTTATATCTTCCTGTATTCCATTTTAGTTCACTCTTTTCTACTGTTGGATCACAGACTCAGAGATCTCAGTGTTGTGAGGCAGAAGTAGTGTGTTTCAAAGGGCAACAGGCTCTGGGGTCTCTCTGACCTAGCTGAGACTCCATGGGCACACTACCTCTCCTTTCTAAGCCAGTTTGAGCAAAATTATGGATAGTAATACTTACCTTGTAGCTCTCAAGAAATATCAGGTTGGGCTGGGAATCTGGCTCAGTGGCAGAACACTTGTCTAGAATAGGCGAGACCCTCAGTTTAGTCCCAGAACTGCCCCCTCCCCCTAAAATGAAAGAACTACCAACTTGTATCCCCTTTCTCACTGGTGTGTCATATAGTGAAGGCCCTGGAAGTTAGTGGGCAAGGGACTCAGCTTAGCTCTCTGTTAATTGACAATAAGTCATGATGTTTACTGACCATCAGTAAACTCTGCTGCAGGTAGAAGCCTTGACCTGCTCCCTGCCCTCTAGGAGCAGAGAAACTAGTGGTAAACAGCCTTGGAATGCATAGAGTCAGGGGTAGATTGTTTTGACTTAGGCCCTGGAAGTTTTAAGGTGGAAGCATCAGTTTGACTCCCTATATCTAATCAGGTCTTCCATGCTCTCAAGAGAACAGGACAGAGAATCTCCACTGGGGATGAAAACTCTCTGACCAGAGGTTCAGATGTCAGGGTAGAGAATTAGGGAGGAGATCTGCTGGCCCCGAGATTTAGGTACGGAAGGTCAGATCAGATGGTGAAGACTGAGGATGACAGGGAGGGCATGGGGGATGCCAGGCCCTATACCACCCAGGCTAGCTGGAACTGAATAGGTACACCCACCCTGGACCTGTCACCTCATGGCACTTGACCTGGACAACAGATCCAGACTGAGCCACTGAGCCATTTCCCAGTTTCAAGGAAACCATGGAGCTTAAGAATTGGAAATCTTCCCATGCCACATTGTATTTTTTCTACCACACTCATTTATTCATTCAACATTTATTGACTGTGCATTATGTGTCAAGCAAAGCCTTGGGGACACAGAAGCAGAAACCACAGTCCCTGGTCCAGCACTTTAGCTTGTGAAATATAGAATTTCATATATTCATCCAGAACAGGAAAGCCAGACTGAGGGAAGGGAGTGCTGGATTAGCAGGCACTGCGGGTGTGATAGTTACCATCAGTTTATGACTTCTTCTTTCCCTGCACCTCTCCATGTCCCAAGAGCCTGGTAAAACAGGGTCAGAGGCCATTTCATGCTCTTCATCGTGACCTTATGCTGTCACTTAATTTCAGCTAAAACTTTAATTCTCTAGATCCTGCCAATTCTGTATAGTTTTCCTTTCTTCATTTAAAAACCTCTTTTTTTTTTGCTGGGGGTTGAACCCAGAGTCTCACACATATTAGGCAAGACCCTACCATTGAGCTACATCCCTGTCCAACTTTGATCTTAAGAATCAGAATATGAGTAACTTACTGAGCTTTATATGTGAGGCTGGTAGGAAATATCTTGAATACAATCAGATAATAAATCATCTTTGGACGAATTCACGTACTGAAGATTTCTTCTCTTTAGAAGAAATCAATGCTATTTGGAACATCAATACTAGAATTCTATCCCAGTTCTACTCAGGCCGAACTCTGTAGTTGTTTGTAAGCAGGCCTGCAAATAAGTTGGCAGTAATAGGGACCCAACTGCCTTCTGTCTACACAGCTGGAGCTTTGAAGAGTTTTCCATGTAGTCTGTGGGTTGGGTCCCAGTCCTGCAAATGAATCCACCAGCCTAAAGCCCCAAGGGGCTCTGCCATTTTCTCACTTGCCTTCCAGGAGCAGGAAGGTAAATGGGTTTGTTATCATTACTATGACTACTACTGCTACTACTAGTACTACACTACTACTACAACTACTACTGCTTTGGTGCTTTCATTGTTGAGGTTGATATGTATATGTTAGTAAGATAAAACTTGTACATTATTGCATAGCATTGGTTAAGGTATCACTTCTGGCTACGTGGAAAGTTGTTCCATATCTTTGAAAGGAACCCCAGATTCTTGACCAAAAAGAGAATCTGAGGGAAACCTCAAGTTCATTATGGATTGATCAGCTTCTGTCCCTGGGCAAGATGAGCATACCTGGAACAGACTATGAGCGGGTGAGAAGCAGGTAGGGAGACATGGTAGTGTGGACTGTTTCTGAAACCTTTCACCTTTCCTTCAGTAGGAAACCCCAGAGACCCTGGTGAGGGCGACTTCCCAGAAAGACATTATGTATTCTGAGTTCTGTGACAGTGAGCAGTGGGACAAATGAGTGTCCAAATGCAGGCTGCAATTTGACCTTCCCTACACAAAATAGCTTAGCTCCCTTTGCTTCCCTTGCTCAGACCTGCAGGTGGTTCACTGAATGAATGACACATGCATAGAGACTGACTTTGGATTTAACTATGGTAACCAGTTGACAGCATGTGCTTCAATCACGAGGCAGTGGTGCATAGATTCCTGTGCTGGAGGAGCCAGTGCACAATTGTCCTTTTTCCCATTCTTTTCTCCCTCTCATGTACCTTCTTTCTTTTCCAGGACATGCTCCATGGTCAGAAGTCAGAGAAAAGAGAAGCAGGAACTCTATGGCAAGATCCAAAGGTGAGTCTCATCTTGACATGGACCACATGTGTGTGTTCACAGTTCTTTCCAGTAGCATTTCTGATCTCTCTGTGCAATGTGTCATTGTGGCTGTGGATGGATAGATAGTCCAAGCCAGATTTGGGTCTTATATTGCTGTTATTTTTTTTCTTCTTCGGGAAGAAAATAACTCAGTTTAGGGAGGACATTATAAAATGACAACTGGGCTTGGTGACAGGCCTTTAGTCCAAGCTATTCTGGAGGCTGAGTTAGGAGAATCACTTGAGCGCAGGAGTTTGAGGCCAGCCTGGGTAATATAGCAAGACCCTATCTCAAAATAATAATAACAAAATAAATTTTAAAAATAAAAAGGGCAATTACCCTGCTTCTTGGAACCAGTTGCCTATTAGGTTGATACATATGAAATTTCTTTTCTGTTGTTTAAAAACATTTGAATATTGATTGTTTCATGTTTCAGTCTAGTACGTTTCCATTACTCTGGGAAGGTGTCTGTTTTAAGGGGTCTCCGAGATTTTAACCATTTTTCTTTTTCTTCATCCTCTGAATTATTTTAACAGCACGAAGAAATCACTGCAACATATTGGTTATACTGCAAGAATCCACTTTGCCCAAACTTCATGATATGTCATCTTGTGATACAGGATAATTAAAATGATGTTTGAGTACCCTTTCTTTCACTATTAAAAAAAAAAATCTGGTTCACTCAACCAACCCTGACTGAGGACTGAAACCAGTTCCAAACTTTTTTGGTCTTGGGAGGCATTTTCTTCCATCTGGCATTCTTCCTGCATGGCATATTACTTCACTTCCTACACCAGCAGCTGTCCTAGTGATGGTGTGGTGTGCTGTGGTGCGGTGCTATAAGGGAAGGAGGTTGCTGGAGTGTTGGCAACAACCACACCATAACCTTTTAGCCACCCCAGTGTGGGGCAGCTAGCAGTGTGAGCTTTACACTGATTGTACTTGAGATCCCACATTCATTATACCACCATCAGTGTGTATGTCTGGGACTGCCTCTGTGTGTGTGTGTGTGTGTGTGTGTGTGTGTGTGTGTGTGGTGTATGTTTTGTGTCTGCTTGTCAGTGTCAGGCTAAGAGTGTCTATTTATGGCAGCCTGTTCAGGCATACAGTAAAACAAGGAGCTAGAGAGTGGTGTTGGTAAGAGGCAAGACATTTCAATGCCCCAACCCTCCCCGCCTTGGGGGCATCATGAAATGGGTGTGTATGTATATGTGTGGGGGTTTTGCCATGCTTCTCATTATGTGGGGCTGTATTTGAGTGTATTTGAGTGGCCAGGTGTGGTATGCACAGCCGTCTGACTGGGTGAGCCCCATCTGCCGTGAGCTCACAGACTTGCCTTCCTGCCTGCCATTCGTCCATGGGGAGCCTGTCCCTTTGCAGCTCACGTCTCCTTCCTAATTTATTAGCTGGGAAGGAGGAGAAAATGAAACGTTGCCCGAAGACAATGGCTGAGACAGCAGGTCCCACTCTGCACAGCCGCCAACACCTCTCCCCCAACCCTGTCTCCTCCTCTGCAGTTGGGTCTGCACTTTATTCTGTTAAGCCTGAAATAAGAAAAAAAGAATACCCAAAGCATTCTGTAAAAACCATTCCAGCCCTTGGACATGCAGAGGTAGCTGTGGACTATTGAAGATAGAGGCCAACAGGTCGAAGATTTGAGCCAGAGTTTGTATCAACTGGCCAATAGATATGAGGCCCCTTGTGGACTCTGGGCCCCCCACTCTGAGTCCCAGGACTTCTCCCCAGCTCCCAATCAGGCAGGGGAGGGGAAAGGGGCCCAAGGCAGCTGCAGAAGCTGTGTTAGTAAACACTTTCCTGGGTTCCCATTTTCTTTACCCCCCCACCCTTCTCCACTCCCTGATGCCCCTTACACAATCCAACCCCCCAGCATCCCCCTTTCTGTGGTCTGCACAATGAGCTCATTGTCCTGGGTGTGATTTGAATAAGGGATCTGCGGGCCTGTTCCCAGCATTGTCCAAGGGGCTGGGAAAAACCCCAGCACAGGCAGGAGGACCAGACCAGACAGAGACAGATGCCTAAATTAGCAACAAAGCTTTGTGCAGGTCCCCCGGACAAGGGCTTGCCTTGTTTGCGTGGACTCGAGGGTGTGGAGCTGGCCGGCTGCTCACATGTCTCCCCATGTTAATTAGTTTTGCATGCATGTCTGAGAAGGTGCCAGGGGAGATGTGTTTGCCTTTCCCGAGGAGGGGGCCCTGTTTGTAGCTGGCCAGCAGGCTGAGGGCTGTGGAGCTGAGCAAAGCTGGGCCTACCTGGGGAGCCAGACTCTGAGCTTGGTTGGGGGAATCTCAGCTTCCCCATCTTGTTGCTCTGTTTTTCTGCCTTTGGGGTGGGGGCTGACTTTATTCCCTGAACCCCCTCCTCTCCTACTCTTGCACATCTGAAAGTTGGTCAGATCTGACTACAGGGAACTCACTGGCTTCCACCCAGACCCTGGCCAGTGCCTATCCATCTGGCGGTCTGTCTCTCGCGACACAGGGCCCCTCGGGACAGGACAGCAGAAGCGGCCAGTCTGGGCTCTCCTCTGTACCCGAGCCAGATGGCCAGTCTGCTTATCGCATTACGACCTCCCATGTCCCCAGACCCATGCCACCCGTGGTGGGCCAGGATCTTGTTTGGGGTATGAAGGGGGAAGCCTGCTTTTAGGTTTTTGGAGAGGTTTGGCCTGAAAGGAAAGGGGTCTGGTACCAGGGCACAGCCTTACCACTGGGTGACCTCAGGCAGGCCATGTCCCCCAGCCTCTGAATCTCAATTTTGCTATTGGTGAGATGATTGAGTTGAACTTCAGGAATCTCTTGATCCCAGAAAGTCTGTGATGGTGCTGATTGTTTCAAACCTGTGTTTGATTTAGCACTCTCTGATTTACATGATGATAGGAATGGGACAGTGAATTCAGGCTAGAGGTGATGGTGGGATATCAGGAAGGATTTCATCCCTCGAGTGTGGGCCTGTGTTTTCAGATTGGATGGAGGATCAGGAGCAGATGAGCCTTGTTTTCCCAGGTTCTCAAACCCTCCTCTGCAGCATGAGCCCTTCTTGCCCTGCCCGTAGCTGGAGTGGTAAGAAGCAATCTTTTGCCCAGCTGAAGGGAGCTGAAGGCAATGGTCACACAAGAAAAGATGAAGGGAGAGCAGCTGCTGGTCAGGACCCTAGGTGTGTCCCAGTCGCCCCCTGCAGGCCCTGGGATGGGGGACAGGGATGCCTGCCAAAGCTGAGCTGGGCCAGACCTCCCAGACAACTTCCTGGGTAATGCATTCAGAGTCTCTATCTCTACAGCCCCTTACAGTAAGCCAGGGAGAGGCAGGAATGGAACACTGTTCTTCTTGTGCAGGTGCAAGGCCTTAGGATTCATTGGCCAGGCATCTGATTCCTGAGCTCTTTGCTGGTCTTTCCCTGCCACTAAACTCTGCTGGCCTTGCCCTCTTGTCACACACAGACTCTGGGTTAATTGGAAGCCCAAGTCTGGGATAACACAGTCCAAAAAGTTGTATACCAAAACTTCCAGTCCTTTTGTGGTTGTTGTTGTTCTTGTTATTGTTGTTACTGGGGATTGAACCCAGGAGCATTACAACTGAACTTTGTCCCCAGCATAACTCCATACAGACAGAAGGGAAATTCATTTAGTGTGTGTGTGTGTGTGTGTGTGTGTGTGTGTTATTTATTTATTTTGCAGTACTGGGGATGGAACCCAGAGGCTTGCACACATGAGGTAAACACTCTACTACTGAGATACATACCCCTTGCATTTTAAATTTTGTTTTGAGACAGAGTCTTACTATGTTTCTCGGACTGGCTTCAAACTTGTGATCCTCCTGCCTCAACCTCCCACATAGCTGGGATTACAGGTGTGTGTCACCCTTCCTGGCTACTATGGATGTGCTTTAAATAAGTTGAAGTGCCTTTGGTTCTGGAAATGTTGGGATCTTAGAGAAAAGCTTCAAAAGCCAGATTTTCTCTCCTGCCCCTTTGCCAACCTCCCCCATCTCTGGTCTTCCCTTTCCTATCTTCTCAGATGTGGTAGGATGTACTTTGCTCTAGAGCCAGCAACTGGCTAGAAGAACCCATGGGGAGTTCTGAGATTAAGTGTAGGTGGCCACTGGGCCAGCAGGAGAGGCCCCAGGCCTTGCCTTCTCCAGGTATCCTCCTCCCCTCATTGCACTGCTCCATCCAGTTGTCCACAACCAGTGCATTCACTCCTCACCTGGCCATCTCTCCCCTTCTCCGTCTTTCTCCATCCTTCTACCTTTCATTGGTTTCTGGGGGCCTCTTTCTTTGCCCTGTCACCTCTGTCCCTGGGTTGCTACTCACTCAGGTTGGGTGTCTGACAGTGAAGTCCAAAACTCAATGAAGAGCAAAGAGGTTAGATTATTGGGAGAAGTGACCACAATAGGGGTGGGGAGAAGAGGCAGGGCCTTAGGGGATCTGTCTCCTGCCCTCCCTGCCCCACCTCGCTCTTCCCCCCAAGGTCTTAGCTGCCTCAGCTGTAGCTCTGAGCTCCTTAATCTGGTGATCAGTGTGGTGCTGGGGGGCGGGCTGGCAGAGGCTTTAGGAGGTAACAGGGGATCTTAGGAGTCGCACTCTGCTAACAGAGCGTCACTGAGCGTCACGCAAAGCCGGGGAATCACATTCCAAGTGCAGCTCCCCCTCCAGAAGCAGCAGCCCCAGCTGGGCTGTACCCAGCATGGGTGGTGCCTGGTGGAGGACTGGGGCTCAGGCCCCGCATGCAGTTGGGCATCACCTTGCTCTTTATTCCCCAGGAGGAAAGTTCCCAAGATTAAGGCTATCCAGCTCTTTCTGCATGGCTGAGGTTTTATTGTTTGGTAGCTGCCCCCAACCTTACCCTAGTGCTCACGTCCACTGGCTGCCAATCCCAGTTAGAAGTCATTTGTACATTGCAGGTATTCGTTCCCCAGGTCAGCCAGGAAAGTGCTCTCAAGGTGTTCAGGGGATGGAAATTTATTCTAGAACTGTATAATATGCCTCCCATATTAGACTGAGCTGCCCTCAGAGAACCCAGAGAGTTAGGAAATTGAGGCCAGGATGCCAAATGAAAGCTCACATGGTTCTGAGGCTCGTGGCCCCGCAAGACAATGGCAGCTCAGGACCAAAACTTTGGGGATGAGGATATGCTGTGGGAAAGGGACCAGCCCAGGATCACTGTGCAGTAGATGTCTCAGAGCCTCTACACCCTTATCTGAAAAATGGGAATTATTCTTACCTACGGAGTTGCTGTGAGGAGTGTTAGGCACATGGGTAACAGTAAATCGGGTTAATTTTCCTTCACTCTTTTTCTGAGGTACAGGGCAGATATGAAAGAGTTGAATTTCTCAAGGTCATTTAGTATATCTGTGGTTTAGTGGATGGGGACAGTAGTTATATTCAGAATATTTAATCACTAGTACAGCCTGGGCACCAACTAGTCAGAATAGCAGCTGGTCCAAACTATCAGCTCAGGGAGGAGGGCACAGCTGGGCTGAAATAAGTTCATTTGTCTTTTGTCTTTCTGCTTCATCATGTGTCTGTTCATCAGCAAGAATACAGACATCCCTGGAGGGCAATTCCTGACCAGGTCACAGAGTGTGGGATGTAGAGATCTCCCCTGCATTCTGAGCAGGTCGGGTCTTCCTGGCATGGGGCACCTGCCTGACCTGGCAGAGGGCAATGAGCCAAGGTCCTTCCCAGCTCCAGGCTCCATGCTGGGTGCGGTGCTGCCACTAATTTCTGTGGGGGTGAGTTTTTCCTGGAGCTCTTGCTTTCCTCACATCCCTTCTTATAAATGTTGTGGGTCAGGATTAGGGAGCCTGTCTGCACTCTGGCTCACTTCCCCATGTCTGTTTCTTCCTTGGTCAGGGGAGGTTGGTGGTTCTTCTGACTGTGGAGTGTTAGCATGTGATGCTAGGGGTGATGTGGAACCCTGTTTTGTCATTGAAGAACTCTTTTGACCTCAGGCAACATCTACCTCAGCCCCAGGCCACCTTGGATATGAGTACTTTGCCAACAGTGGCTGCTTCTATTTGGCCTTTCTCTTTGCCTTATTGGGAAAAATCTCTGCCTTTGAGAACCTAAGGTGGGCAAGTGAGGAAACAAGAGCATAGAAAGACATTGCCCCATGGGGCTGGAAGTCAGACACTTGAATTCTGGCCCACCTTCCTACTGAGTGATCTTGGGCAAGCTACCTCTCTTTTTGAACCTGGAAAAGGAACATTGGATAAGATGATATTTGAGGTCCTTGAGCCCCTGCGTTTTATAATTTGGAGTTCTTTCTAGGTTTTCTACTTTGTTACCTGCCAGTAAACCTACCCTTGCTCTCTAGCTCACAGAGTACTCAGCCTGCGTTATCTCCTTCAAGCTGCCCTGGGATGCAGGGGGGCACCTTCACCCAGAGGCCACAAAAATGAAAGCCCGCCTTACTGCTGGCAAGTGCTGTGGGACTAAGATGTGGTCTGCCTTGAAATAAGACTTTAGCCAAAAGCATAAGTCTCGGCTGTGTGTGTTCTCGCCTTTGAATTGGGATGCCTTTGCCTTCTCTTCTACATGCCTTGAATAGTGTTTGTCTGAGTGGCCCTCAGGGTGTGTTTGCATTATCCTTGGGACTATCCCTGGGCCAGGGCCTTCAGACTCAGAAGCTCCAAACCCTGTGAAGTAATCTATAAGGACAATACTACGTTTTGGTTCCCAGCATCCCCAGCCAGATGACTCTGCCACCAGTACAGCTAAGTGTGGCCATAGAGTCAGGTGGATGTGGGCTCAGGATCCTTGGATGCTGGGGTGATTCCTCTCTGAGACTCTGTTTCCTTAGTTCTTAAAAAGATAACCACACATTTCTCATAAAGTTTCAAGACAGAACTAACACAGAGAAAGTACCTTGAAACGACAAGATTGTTTTCCCTTATCTCCTAATCCTAAACGAACTCAGAGGCTTCAGAGGTCACATACATGAGCCCTGGACTCCTCCTGCCTTCCATCTTCAGGACTGCTCTGCTGGGGAGGTCCTGAAATGACCCTGGAAGAGCTCCTCTCCTGCCCACCGCCCTCCTTCCCCAGGGAGCAGAAATACCTAGTTTCAGCCCTAATAATACCTGAATGAGATTTATAGGACACCTTCGTCCCCAGAGTTCTCACATACTATTTCTCTTATCTTTAGATTGTCCTGTGAAGTAAAGTGATGGTACAGCCTCTTTTCAGCTTTTATGGAAATGGAGACAGAGAGGAATGGTGACTCTTACCAAGGTCATGAGATTGGAATATGGAGCCAAGCTGCCTCAGGTCATACAAGATCATCAGAAGGAGAAGATCTGAGCAGGAAGAGAAAAGTCAGCTACCATCCTGAGGCTGTAGAAGAATGGAAGAATCCCAGGCAATCCTGCTTGTCTGGGACTTGGCAAGAGACCTGGGGAATGTGACCCAGCCCTTCCATGGGGCCTCTGCTTTTGACCTGTTTGCCTAGTATGTCCTCCACCATTTCTGCCCTTGTCACATCCTGTCAAGCCTGTTCACTCTGAAACACTCTGACCAGGCCTCTGGCAAATGGAAGCTCTGCACCATCTGCATTTTCACCCCAAAGGACTGGGGCAGCATGCTGGGAAGTTGCCAAAGCAGAGGCTTCAGCCCTCTAGGAGTTAACCACTCCTTCTCTCCAGCTGTCCTCCCCTTGGTGCTCCTCTTCCTCCCTCCTCCTACTCACAGCAGGCAGGGCCTGGACCCAGGAGCCATGCTGCTGTGCTGTTGCCAGGGGAGCCCGGAGGCAGATCTGAGCTATGCAGGGAAAAGGCCCAGGCTGTCAAAGTGTCTGAGATGAACCGCCGCTATCCCTATGCAGCTGGGCTCAGACGTGTCTCGGCTCTTGTCTGTGCCTGAGAATGGCGAAGCCCAGTGAGGTTCAAGGGCAAACTCGCTATTCATTAGTCAGGGGTTCTTGACGTCCTGTCTCTCCAGAGATGGGTCCCCCCCCTTCCTCTCTCTCTCCCTCCTGTGACACATTCCTGGGTGCCTTTGGTGACCACTGCACACCCTCCTCTTACCCAACCCCCTCCCATAGGCCCCTGAATAAACTCCCCTCAAGGAGACCAGGCAGGACAGAGACAATAGCTTCAGGAAATCATTCAGGCGGGACCCCAGCCACTCTGACCTGCCTTCCACTCCCAGAGCTCCTGTAGGCCCACTCTGCTATGACTCAGGGCACTCTCAGCCACCAGCCTGCATAAGCCTGGACGGGAGGACACTACTGGGCACTGCCCTAAAGACAACACACAGTGCAATGCCATTCTCACTGGGCTCCAGGGATACATCTGTCTCACTGGCTGGCTGTTTGTACATTTCTGCATCATCGTGTGTCTATTTTAAGACACTCTCCAATACTGTTCTTGGGAAGTGTATTTTCTAAAATGTAGCAGTATCAAAATATAAAAATGGTGCATGCACTGGGTGCAGTGGTACATGCCTGTAATTCCAGCAACTCAGAAGGCTGAGGCAGGAGGATTGCAAGTTCAAGGCCAGCCTCAGCAACTTAAGAAGACCCCATCTCAAAAAATTAAAAAGGGCTGTGGGGGTGTATCTCAGTGGTAGAGCACCCCTGGATCCATTCTTCAGTACTGGAAAAAAAATGTAAAAAGTACATACACTTGATCACAAACAGATTGCACTACTAGGAATTTATCCTGTGGGGGTATGTACCAAGATATTCATGGGATCATTTCTTCTTTAGAGTGTAAAGAAATGGAAATAACCAATGGGTTCTTTCATATGGTGGAATACAGTGTGGTTGTAAAAGTCCATGTGGTAAGATCTCTATGTACAGGCTGATATGGAATATTGGCTGGTATATATTAGAGGGAAAATAGAATAAATTGAAGAGCAGACAATAGAGTCTGATCTTATTTGTGTACATTTAAAAATCAGAGGCCAGCTGGGTATGGTGGCACACACCTGTAATCCCAGTGGCTTGGAAGGCTGAAGCAGGAGGATCACAAGTTCAAAGCCAGCCTCAGCAACTTAGCAAAGCCCAAAGCAATGTAGCGAGACTCTTGTCTCTAAATAAAATACAAAAATGGGCTGGAGGGCTGGGGAGATAGCTCAGTCGGTAGAATGCTTGCCTTGCATTCACGAGGCCCTGGGTTCGATCCCCAGCACCGCAAAAAAAAAAGGGGGGGGGCTGGGGATATGGTTCAGTGGCTAAGCACCCCTGATTTCAATCCCCAGTACCCTCCACCCCAAAAAGTCAGGGGCCAGGATCAGTGGTGCTTGCCTAAATTCCTAGAAACTCCGGAGCCTGAGGCAGGAGGATTGCTAGTTTAAGGCCAGCCTTAGTGAGGCCCTAAGCAACTTATTGAGACCCTGTCTAAAAATAAAAATGTCTGGGGATGGAGCTCAGTAATAAAGCACCCTTAGGTTAATCCCCAGTACCAAAAATAAAAAATCATAAGTATATTTATATTATGAGTAGTTTCTGAAAATTTGTATTGGATAACCACCTCTGGGAAGTGGGGATGGAGAGATGCGTTCTCCTGTACAACGTTTTCTTTCCATGTTTGTAAAATACTTTTCTTGAAAAATATAGGGACTATTTAAAATACTTGGCTTAACTTCTCTCAACCAACTTGGGATAGGAACTCCAAGATGATGTTGCAGGAAAAACATCCCAGAATCACTGGTGACATCAGCCACTATAGTTTTCTGAGCCTAATGATTACATTATTAGCACAGTTCTCTTAATCAAAAAGTCTGCTGGGTGCCAGGCTTAGCTTCCAATTTTGATCTTGTTTAGGTGGGTATCATGTTTCCAATTCACCCTGCAGGAAAGTTTGGTTGATCTGCCCAAAATTTTGGGCAGGTGGAGGGTGGAGTCAGGAACCTGGTGGAGTCTCAGGAGGGTGGTGTTGGCTCTTGGTTTCCCTCAGGCGGCCATTGCCCCTCGATCCTCAGGAGACTGTTTGGGGGAAGAGACCCTTGGGGATCCCAGGGTGGCACCCTAGTATACTGCAGTGAGTAGGGAGGTGTCTCCATCCGACTGCAGCCCAAAGGAGGTGAGATCGGGCAAATTGACAAGATGCAAGGGCTGGTGGCAAGTGGATGGGGTTCTGAAAGGTACCATTTGCATAAGCAGCATGTGTCCTGAGAAAGCAGCAGCATCAATTGCTTGCTGCTCCTGCTTCACACCCCATGCCCTCTTCCCCCACCAAAGAGTAAACTGCCCAGAAAGTGTTGCCTGTGAGAGGGGGACAGGAGCTCCAGGAGCCAGAAACCGTGGGGTCCTGCCACAGGTTGGGGTGCAGCAGCTCACATGGTTCTCTTCACTGGGCCCTGGACGACCTGAGAGAAGGTGCCAGGGAGGCACAGCCTAGCTGCTTAGAGGGGCCTGTGAAACCCATGAGAGTCTCTGGGTCTTGATTAGCTATGGTGGTCCCAGATCAGCTGCAGGAAAGCAGAGTGAAGAGAAAGGAAGCATTAAGAGCGACTGCTGTGGGCTAGGCTGTCAGGTGGCAGGTCACCATGGTTGGCCCAATGAGTCCTCTTAATTTTATGGGCTGTGGGTACCATTAGTACACTCATTTTACAGATGAAGACCCTGAGAATCAGAAAAGTTACGGTCCTTAGTCACACAGCTAAAAATTGCCAACAATGAGATTCAAAACCAAGACTAAATGACTCTAAAAGTCTATATTCCTAACCCCAACGAAATCCAGTTTAACTGGATCACTTAAAGGAAGTCCCCAAAGCTGCACTCTCTCCTGGCCAGGACCCACATGGAAAGACATTAACCTCTCCCTACAAAGCCACCTCAAATAGTCCCTTGCCTGGGTCCTCCCTAATTCCACCTAATACCAGCCTTCTTCTTGGGGTGTGCCAAGCCTTGGAGAATGGGCATGGGGGCAGAAGGAAGAAGATTCCAGACCTTCATACAGATTGGGACTTTGGGTTAATATTGCTCGTGAGTGCTGCTGCTGCCCAGCCTCTTGGCTGCTGGTCTTCTGCACTCCTGCAGACTTTGCTTCTTCCTTGAGGTTCTTGATCTAAAGGAGCCTGACAGGAAGGTGAGGAGGCTCCGGGGCCTGCCCTGGGCTGGCCTGATGGTGAGTGGGATTGGGGGGAGGGTTCTGGGAAGTTGATACTGGAAAGCAGAGATGGCACCCAGGTACTTGAGTTTCTAAGACTCTTATAAAACCATTGAGTCCGTCTGAATTGTCCTGAGGGAGAACTAGGGCAAATTCTGGGAAAGAGGCCTCTTCTTGTCCTGTGAACCCTCTGGCTTTCTTGCACCAGCCCATGTAGAATAAAGTTCCTTTGCAAAGCCTTCCAGGTCTCTGGTGAGTTTTTCTGGGTGGACATTAGTGAAGATTCAGCTACTAACAAAGATAACTCATGGTGTCTGGAGGTGTGGTGGGACTCTGAAGGATGGAGTGAGAAGATTCACATGGCATTGGAAAGTTGGTCTCCTTAGCCTAGGGTCACCTTAGTAGGAAAATGAAGTCCATGGTCTACCTTGCTTTGAGGGTGGAAATTATAGGAGCCCTGCTCTCAGAAGAAGGTCTTGGAGGTTATGGATTGGAGAGTAGTCCCCAGCTCCTCCTAAACCTTCACTAGTGTCTTCTCATTTAATTTTAACAATGATTGCATAGACAATTTCATTTTAAGACTAGGAAACAGAAGTTCAGAGAGGCTAAGAAATATACCATGTCATACAGCTGGAAAAAAGTGAATTTGGGCCCTAGCTCTCATCTCAATGACCAGAATGAAATGGAAAGGGTCATGAATCTCCTGACAGCCCCTGACATTTTTTTTTCATGTATGTGCAAAATTACAATCATGCTTTCATCATAGCATTTATTCTCACAAGGCTCTTGGACTCCAGACAATAATTAACACTTTCTTCTGCCAGGCACTATGTGCTTGTTTCTTTCTTAAATCATAGTTTAATCCCCAGACATTGATATAATAAATAACTGGGCACTATCCTTATTCCTAGCTACGCATTGAGAGAGTGAAGCCCAATAAGCAGTCTAAGGTGGCCTGTGTGGGTGTGGATGCAGCCAGGATGCCAGCACAAGTAGTCTAACGGTGCAAGTGCCAGGCACTTAACTACAGTGCATATTGCCTTCCTAAAGGAAGGTTACCCCATCAGCCTGACCCTACCCCTTGACCCCAAGTGAAATGCCTCTCATTCTGCCCCGCAGCAGCCCCGGCCCGGCGGCAGTTTGGTTAAAGCGGAATCACTGACTGGCAGGTGGCGCTGCCCCGGGGCGTCCGGCTCCCCTCCTCGGGGTAGCAGGCTGGAGCCCCAGGGCACCAGGGAGAGCCAGGACCCCGGGCGGGAAAGAGAGGACTGGGGGGCACGCGGCACAAAGAGCTTTTTATTCAAATTTGTTTAGAGTTTCGCGAATTTGCATGAAAAATGTGTGAGAAAAGCCAGCTCCGGTGACCTCATCCGCACCTGCCATTAACGTTCAATTAGCGGCTGAATAGCGGCTGCCGACGCGACGTGCAGAGAATCCGGCCTGCCGGGCGCAGCTAGGGCGGCGGGACTGTTCGTGGATAGGATGAGAGCGAGGGATGAAGGAGGGGCGCAGGGTCTGGGCCTACTCCTCTGGGCTAGAGATCCGGGCCTCATTCGCACCCCAACTCTCGGAGGGAACGCGCGGACCCCAGGACCCTCCAGTCCAAGGCAGTTTGGGTCGCACTCGGACCCTGGGGATTCTCGGCTCTCTCCAGGCGTGGAGGAGGATGGACTCGCCTCCTCCCCGGGACGGAAGGTGAACGGACGAGCCCCGTCCAAACTCGGACGGGCTTCCTCGCCACCTTCCGGACAAAGTGTCAAGTACAAGTTCAAGTTCAGGACCAGGCTCGTGGGCGGGGGATGGGGGGTAGGGGGCGCCGAGTCTTCCCCGGCGGCCTTTGTTCTCCGAGATAATCGCTCCCACGTCCCCTCCCTGGCGGGGCGAGGCAGATACCCCCGCCCCGCCCCACAGCGCCCCGCAGGAGCCGCCTCCTCCCGCCGGCTCGGCGCCTGTCCCCTGGTCCCGCCGACCCCGCTCAGGGCCACCGAAGGGTCTGGGGGCTCGGGGCAGGGGGAGGCGCGATCCGAGCCCGTGGGAGCCTCCCCAACCTCGCAGTCCCAGCAGCAAACTGCACTTGGTCGGACGGATGCCCGCGTTGAGGTAAGAACCCTCGGCGGGGTTCGCCTGCACCCCCTGTTGCCCCGCCCCCCGCCCTGGCCTATGCGCCCTGTTGGAGCAGAGTGTAGGGCTGTGTGCTGCGAAGCGGCTGGAAGGTTGGGCCGCCCCGCTGGGCCTCCGGGGGGCGCGCTGCAACTCCAGAACTCTGGGGGCTTGAGGAGGTGGGTACAGAGGGCAAGGGTGCCCTGTGAAGGCCCGGTGAGATCGCCGGCCTTTCCCAAGGGCATCTGGCTTACCCATCTTTAGCGGTTAGCCTCTTGGCCTCCACTTCTATCTCTCCTGGCTCTGGCGCTTTCTTGCTTTTTCTCAGATTTTGGCAGGAGGGTACCCCGGTTAGAGGCTGGCTGCCGAGGCCCTGAGGTTCAAGAAGGGTTGGAGGGATGTGTGTGGCTCAGCTATTAGGGGAATCCCCTGGGCCCTCTCCACCTGTCACCACCCAAATTAAGGTGCTGGGCAAAATGGTGGTAATTGGGGAGTGAGGATGGAGGGTGGGCTGTGACCTAGCGGCAATGCAGTGAGTGGGGTTGAGATTTATTGTAGTACATCCTGCTGTTTCTACATACCTGGTTCCTGGATTCTGTACCAGTGTGAGCTTGTACTCCTTGTACTCCACCTAAGCCAGCACACTGCCAAGCTCAAAGGGCACAGAGGGCTGCCGAGTGACTCAAACTTGTCTCCCCTTCAGGTGCTTGATTTGAGGTCATGTGTGTACTAGTGCTTTACAGACAGTTTAACACCAATTATATCTGGTTTCTGAATTCACAGCAAGTTAGAAGTAGCAGATTAAAAGAGGGAGAAGGCCTTTTCCATGCAACTATACTGCTCCCCTTCTGTGTTCCTTCTCTGTGTCTTCCCCTGATTTCTCACTTCTGGAATTTTATCCACACCCGAAGTTCTTCCCCATTAGAATACACTCCTCTAGATCACACTTTGACCTGCAGGGTACCTTCTCCTCCAGGAGGCCTGCTCAGATTTTCCCTACAATTCTCTCTTGACACTTCAACAGAGAGTCAGCTGCACTGCCAAGTGTTTAGTAGATACTAAGTAAATGAAACGATTCCTAGATGAATGAATAAAAAGACACATACAATATAAACTTAAGAACCACTGAGGCTTGGATTTGTTTGGCTTTTACTAGCAATTTAAGTGTAAGAGAACGGCTCCCACAAGCTCCTTTCTTCTGTTCCATCATATAATGAGGCCTCATTCACAAGCACAAACCAGGGTGAGAAGGCAGGTTTTCTGTGCTCTGTTTTTAAAAAAGGAGAAACATTTTATGCAAGTAGTTTTGAATTGAAGAAGAAGAAGAAGAGGAGGAGAAAGTCGTAGTAGGAGTAGGAGTAGTGGCAGAAGGGAGCTCTGTACAGCGCTGCTCTCCATGTGACTGGGTCTCTGGAGGACCTGGAGCAACTGAGGTGTCATGAGCCCTATGGTACCTAGGAGCCTCCTGCAAAGCCTCAGTGGGGCCACCAGGAAGTTGACTGAAAATGGAGAGTGTGACCTACCTAGTACACATCTTTAAGCTCCTAATGATGCATTACTGACATGCTGATGGTGGAGAAGCCTGGCAAAATGCTTACATCTTTTAAAAAATGGAACCTAACTGTTTTTCGGCAAAACTATCTGCAGAGACTGTTCCGGATCCTTCCTCCTGGGAACATTACATCTGAGCTCTTACCTGATCCTCCCTGGGTGGTTTTTCATCTAAGGTTCCCCAGCTTATTTTGGGTAAAATAAAGGCATTTAGGGCAGCCACGGTTTGCAAAGGGTGGTACAAATAGTACTCTACAGTAGACTGGGAGAAAAATAAGTTATTATTTATACATTTTAAGCCCAGCAGTCCTCCCAATTACTCAATTAAATTGGGTATTGTTATTGAACCCCTTTAAGAAGGGATTATAGGAGTTGGGGTTGTGGCTCAGTGGTAGAGCACTTGCCTGGCATGTGTGAGGACCTAGGTTCGATACTCAGCACAACATAAAAATAAGTTTTAAAAAATGAAGATATTGTATCCATCTATATCTAAAAATATTTTTAAAAAAAGGTTGTATAACTTGCCTGAAGTCTTACAACTAAAGAGAGGTCTAGGTGGGCTTTGAACTGGTTTAGACTCTTGCCTGACTATACTGCCAACACGGTAGCTTTGTTTCTAAACTAGTTATTGAATGCTCACTTCTCTCAACCCATGTTTTATTTTGGCTCTCTCCCTTACAAGCCATGTAACTTTTTCCAGATCTCTATTTCTTCATCTCTAAAATGGGCTTGCAACTTGATCTTATGGATTCATTGTGGAGGTTAAATAAGATGCTGTGGTTGGTGTGGTATCCAAGACATGGTAAATGTATCCACAAATGATAGCTTTTAATATTAATGGAAATCGCCTTTAATGACAATGTTTTTGTCACTTTGCATTTTCAAAAAACAATGCTCCCACCGCCCCTTGAAAAGATGAAAATCTGACACCAGTAGGTCTCTGTGTGTTTTAAGCATGCAGTAAGGAGAGAGGAAAGGATGGAACTCAGACTACAGAAGGGCAGCAGCTCCATTTTGGGAGCAGATAACTCAAACCCCAGGTCACATGGATGCCCAGTGTCTTAAATACAAACCCTAGAAATCTTATTCTTCCTAGACTCTAAGTACTTTGGGACAGGTTGTGTGTGGTGGTGCAGTTGAAAGAAGGACCCTATGAATAATTGAGATGATTAGAGACCAAGATAGAAAACTCTTAAGGAAGAAATCTGAAGTATGTTCTTACGGTCTTTGTTAGCCATAAATTCTGATCATCCCCCACTTTTTTTAATCCCAGGGGAGTTTTACCACTGAGTTACATTTCCTCAGTTCCAGTCCTTCTTTTCTTTTCTTTCTTTCTAAAGACAGTGCATCACAATTTGGATCCTCCTGCTTCAGCTTCACTGGGATTACAGGTGTGCATCACTGTATCTGGCTAACCATTGAGTCTTGATGGAAATTAAATTAAGACTAGACCCTGCTACCAAGGCAGATCTTCTCAGTGAAATGCTTCCACCTCCTTTCATTAAATTAATATTTATTTATTCAGTGCTTGTTCTGTGCCAGGCACTGTTTTAGGCATTTGGGGATGTAGCAGAGAACAAAACAGAAAAAAACCTACCCTCAGGGAGCTGGTGTGTGCATGTGTGTGCATGTGTGCCTGTGGCAGAAGTCAGAACACATCAAGAATTCTATGCTGCACAGGCGTACCCACCTCTGAGCAGGATCCCTCCTGGGTGAGATGGGTCAGTGGAACTTCCCTCACTCTCTCATTCCTTAAAGCCAAGGATGCACAGCAATCTGCCTGCAGATGTTATTAAGGAGAGGGAGATGAACTCTACTCCTTTCCCGGTCAGAAAATAAGTAAGCGGGGCTGGGACTGTCTTTCAGTGGTAGAGCATTTGCCTAGCATGTGTGATGTCCTGAGTTCTGCCCCAGAATCACTAGGAGTGAGGGAAAAAGAAAGCAGGAAAATGTTTAATGGGTGAAACAGATTTCCTCAGACACAGTACCCATCTAGCAGACAGCACACAGGTTTTCTGTCTTTCCCCATCCTTTCCTGATAGGATTCTGGGACCCAAGGAAGGCTGAAATCCTAGCAGTGGTATAGGGATAGAAATGGGTGGTGTTCTGTAATGAAAATCAAGAGACTGGGAAGAAATGAGGCTGTATCCGGGGGTCTGGGCAAATCATATTAACAGCTAACCTGTGCCAGACATGCTTTTAAGTTCTTTACATGTATCAGCTGTTAATCCTCACCAGGACCCTCTGAGAGAGGTACCGTTATTAATCTCTGTTTTAGAGATGAGGAAATTGAAGCACAGAGACTGAGTAAAGTGGTCCAGGATCACATAGCTAGTAAGAGGCAGATCAGGTTGAGATTTGCCCATTCTCTGGGGTAAGTGGTTTCCTGTCAGTTTTTTTTTTTTTTTTTCCCTCAATTTGAGCTTTTTCTCCATTTGGGAACTACTGACATTCCTCAAGTCAGAGGCCATGGAAGTTTTCTTGGTTGTCCCCTCCTTACTTCTGGCATATGCCTCGCACAGAACTGGGCAGTCAGTGACAGTGGCATTCAGTTGAATGTTTTCACCTCTGGGTACCAAATCAGGTCCCTGTATTTGCCCACAAAGCCTCTGCAAAATGCTCCATCTGCTCTGGAATCAGAATCGGTAAAAATACTGACTCTGCCTTCTTAGGTTGGGGAAACCTCTAGCAATCGACATCCATTCTCTAAGCCCCTTTCCTGTCAGTTGAAGAAGGTAACAGTGTCAACACAGGAATAAAGACCGTGGTGGGGCAGGAGATACAGGAGATGCTGTGTGTGAAGGTGCTTTGTAAAGGGTGAGTTTGGTGAGAGATCATGCTGATCTGCCTCAGGAGTAATCGCTGCTTTTTGGTCTTGGGCCAGAGAAACCTCAGTCCTTTCATCACAAACAAGAGAATTGAAGGGAAAGAGGCAAGGGTGTGTTTCCATCCACATTGTTGCTTCTGTCCTACCCAGTAGAGAGGCTTGTGGCAGTGAGGAGGGAGCTGGGGTGGCCCGAGGAAGGGCCAACAAACACCAAGCTTGGGAGGTTCAGGAAGTCAGGAAGTGTGTCTTCCAGCCTAGTGCCTTTGGTTAGATTTGACAGTAATAGCACTGGTTTCACAATATTCACCAGACTAGTAATAAAGAGGGTACCTGGCTAATGAGATGTTTCTGTTTTTTCCTGTTGCAGATAGATCTATCACCAATCACTTGAAATATGTGGCAGTGGTGATATGATAACTGAAGAAATAAAAACTCTTTGGGATTTCTGCCCCAACCCATTCCAAAAGCAGATCAAATTCATCATGGGTGAAAGGGTTCTGAACCCCGGGGATCTGGGGTGGGAATTAGGTGCATTGGGTCTGATCGGCAGAGTCACTCCTGTCCAGGGCTCCATCAGCATCCGGGTCTCAAGTCAACTCACTAGAGAGCCTGAGCTAGGGAGACCCGGGTTCAGTGAAACTTTGTCTGGAGTCTCCACTTCCCCAAACGACTTTGTCTGAAAAAGGAAGCAAGGTTTGGTAGTATATATCTCAGTGGCAGAGCACTTGCCTAGCATGTACAAGAAAGAACCTGGGGTGGATCCCCAGTACTAAAAAAAAAGCAAAGCTTAATAGGGGCACTGGAAGTCCACCAGAGGAGTTGAGGGGCAAATACTACATCTGGGCATATCTATTTCCCTAGAAATAACATTAATTATATTTTATAATTTATTCTAAATCTGTAATGCAAAGAAAATCAGTCGCAAGTGTTAATATTGATGGTTCTCCTGATCACACCTCATCTTTTACGTGTGCCTTAAAGGTATTGACAACGGAAAAGATAAAAACTGCTTTACCGTGCTGCGTCTTTATTACCCTCCTCACCTACATCATTCATTCCAATCCACCACTTCCTATTTAAGTTTGGGGCCACCCTGCCGGGATGCTCAGTCTTTTTGAGTCCGGGGCAGGGGAGGAAGCGTCCTGTAAACCCCAGCCTAGTGATGTGCTTTGCCTCCAGCGCTCGGCGTTCGGGGCTCCGCGACTTTTGGGCATAAGGACCAGAGCTATCTAATTCCGTGGTCCTCAACCGCGCAGCAATTCACCCAAGGCCATCTGTGCAGAGCGGATAACAGCACCGGATTGGCAACGCTACCGGGCTCAGGATTCGGCCACGTCTCGGTCTCTCTGTGGCTAGGCAGTCCTGCAACCCCCTACCCTGAGCTTCTCTTTGGCACGGGTTGATACCAGAGAAAATGCTTCGTCCTCAAACTCTAACTCGGCCCCGGCAGGAGACTCTAGGGAATGCCTAGCTTGTCTTGTTCATCTTTCTTAATCGTGGCAGCCAGCAAGACTAGCCTGCCCTGCTGGGTAGAAGGCTGGTTGATAGTGGCCCAGTCCAGGGTTGGGGCACACGGAGGCCTCGACCCTCCTCCAGACCGCTCCTGAGTGTTACTACTTTCAATTGTGCTCTTGTCCGGGATATCAGATTTCCGGGGGAATCAGGATTATTATATCTCTATAATTTTTCTTAGCCCCAAGGTTCCAAAAAAAATCTATAATGAACGTCAATATCTACACTCTTCCTCGTCATTTTGTATGGAATGGGAGAGTTGTCGGGTTCTTGGTCGAAAATGTAACATCTGCCTCGTGGTGGGTGACATCGCGTCTCTGCTTCTTGTTTCCTATCATTCTGAAAGAGTTTTCTCCCCATGGAGAACCCAACTTGTTTGAAACATATTTCTCCTGATTCTTCGGGCTAGAGAATGAATTATGTTAAGATGTTTTTTCGAAATTACTAAAAACAAGCAAATAATAACAAAAGGCAATCCGAGCAGGCCCCAGGAGTACGCGCTGCCATCGTGCCTTAGACCTCCAGACATTACAGGGAGAGTCTCAGCTACCTGGAGTACGTCAAATACAGATTGCCAAGCAAAACATCACAGTTGCCAACTGCTTGCTGCTCCACGTCCCTACACGCAGAAGACTGTCCTCTGTTCCCCTAGGCCCGGCGCCCGCTACGCTCTCTCCGCCTGTGATATGGCGACACTACCGCTCTAGAGGAAAAGATGGGAGCTCTGAGGGATTCTGGAGTCGCTCTCGGGGCGAGATCGGGTTTGTCCCACGACCTCGGCGCCAATACACTGTAGAATGAGACAGACCCCAATTTTCTCCCCTTGAAGTTGAAACAAAACCTGAAAGCCTGAGGTTGTCAGCACCGCCAGAGGTGGCGCCTTGGCGGCGGGGGCTGCTAGAGTCGCGTGCCCGCGCGGTTGCCAGGCCTGGGTTCAGTTTCTTGTCTAGGTGAGTTACTTAGCTGGCTAGCTAATAGTCAACTCACAGGCAACATTTATATAGACGCAGAGCCGGGTCCACGCGTTTCTGTGTCCGCCAGATCAAGAGCTACCGGCCTGGGCTCCCGGGAGGAGGGAGGATGGGAAATTCCTGGTAATTGGAGGGGAGGTTTTCCCTGGGGCGCCCCTCGGTGGAGTGGCCTTAGCTTCGGAAGAGGAACAAAGGGCTAAGGTGCCCGCGTGCTACGCGCCCTCGGGGCCCGGCGCGCCCTGCATTTACGCCCCCTCCCCGCGCCACGGCGGCCGCGGGCTTTGTGAGCTGGGGCGGCGCGCAGAGTTGCACCTGCCCGGCTTTAAGTACCTTGGCTAGGCATCGAGGGCGGCTGTTCTAATCGCCATCTCCAAAGTACCTGCTCATGAATAAACACCAGCCCTATTTATCAGGTACTTAGCGCTCATTGTGAAGGGGAAATTGGCCCTTTTCTGAAAGTGGCTATCCTCAACCCATCTGCACAGTGCTAGATGCAGAATTTTTCCTACCCTTGAGGCGCGCGCGCGCACACACACACACACACACACACACACACATACTCACAACACGAGGCTCTTCCAGACTAAGATAAACTCGCTTTTCTTCCGGTAAGTGCGTGATTGAGCCTCAACAATAGGCGGAGAGGAGGAGGCCGCTGGGTCAATAGCCTGCATTTCTCCCATTGATAGGAAAAGTCAGCTTGGGAAAGGCAGGGCCATTGGAAAGGCTGGTCCTGCCTTTCTAGCCACAGAGACCTTGTGGACACACTAGCACAAACGTGAAGACACGCTCTTCCGTGGTTTCCTAAATATTGGGCAAAATAATGGAAGCAGTGGTCTAAGGTCCGTGGTGCCTGTCAACCTTGGCCAGTTGTGCCCCAACTGCACCATTGTCTTCCCACTTTCTCCAGCTGCGCCTCCTGGACCTGGTTCTTAAAACTTGGACATTTGGGAGAATATAAAGATCACGATAACTCAATTTGCAAACTCCTATGCCAGTATACAAGGAAAAGTGTGTCTTTCAGGGACCCAGCTGGGTCAAAGAGCAGTTTTCTGCTGACACAGCTAAGATTTCCCAGTGCAGGGAACCAGGGAGTGGCCTGCTCCATCCACACAACCCTGGTAGCCCCAGAGAAACTATAAAAGCGTGGTAAATATGATTAATTTGTAAATTCTCACAAAGGCATGGCAGTAACCTTTAAGCACATTTGGGAGGGGGAATGCATGCTTCTTTTCCACTCACGCATTCCTTCCAACATATGTGCTTTCTGTGTACAGGTGTATAGGTTCCCAGGACTCTTCCCTGGGTGGAATTCCTCCTAAAACACACACGATTTTCTGGACTTGCGTACTGCCACAAGCAGCTCTGAAAATGAAAGTGTTTGCTAAGTGTGGAGATTTTGCTAATCCAACGTTTAGAAAAGGCTTTGTCTTCATTCAGCTTTCCTGATTTCATTCTGTTTTACAAACAGAAGCTCAAAGCCATTACTGAATGGCTCTGCCGCCCAGACCTTGCCTAGCTAATGAAGGTGGCCACGCAAGGTTCAGGGATCCAGGATGTTCAGAGGATTATTGTATATCGGGGTTTCCTGGCACATTACCTTTACACCGCAGGCGTCCCCTGCACATTCAACCTCCAGACTCTTATCAAGCACTGGGAAAGACCTTTGGGTCCTGCGTGGTGCAAGCGGGTGTACCTTGTGCAGTTCAGGGACTGACTTCCTTTGCAAGGCGCACACCGTGCCAGGCGAGAGCACCAGAACCCGAGATTGCTGGAGGTCGGCGGTGGGAACTCCCGGCTGCGGTTAGCCGCAGAAACACAGGCGTCCCGGGAGTCCCCAGCCCCTCCCGGTGTCCTTTACGGTGCAGGCGTCAGTCCGGTGGAGATCTTCTTTAGCCCTGGCAGTGCCATCAAACCGAAGAAAACAAAATTAGCCCTCTGAGATTCATCCCAAACACAGCTGCTTATTTTGGGAATATTCTAGAAAAAAAATAAGATCTTGTTTCTCTTTATGATTAACAAGGGGGTAGGTAATTGAAAGGGTAGGCCACTTACATGAGGGCAGAGACAGGGATGGTGGATGTGATCTCTGGAAATGGACTGAAAATCAGGACAGCTCGACATTTCCCTGTCTCTGCCTTTTCTGCCACAAATCGTCTTTCTATACCCCAGCAGTTCCTGTGTTGGGACAACACAGGCATTTCTGCCTTGAGGCTCCTAGGCTGGCTCAAACCCCTGTGGGTGCCTCATTTTGTCTGGAAAGGTGCGGGGTCTGCCCGGTGCCTTTCCAGTCCCAGAAGGAGACCAGTAGGTCAGGGCCACCAGGTGCTGCCCAGCTGACCCACTTGAGGGGTTTCCTTTAGCCGGATAGGATCCCCACGGATCCCTTTTCCACCTGTGCCACCTCCTCACCTTGATCCAGGGGCTGAGTTTCCCCATCTGAAGCTTTGCTAATTTTATTTGGAGAAAGCTCTGGAATCAGAGTTGGTTGCTCTTGTATGGTTTGCATTGAGTGTTCAATGGCGTGGGTGCTTGGGTTTCCTCAGGAAATCTTTGGGTTTGGGGAAGGGCTTGAGAGAGTGGCCCCCGAAATGGCTACCAAGGCGCGACTGGAACATGGTAGGAGCAAGGAGCAATAAGAACTTCAACCCCACTCCCTCTCCCTTTAGCGCCCCCATTTTCACTCTTCTCAGCCACACTCTTGGTTCCCATCTCTGCTGCCCCTAGGTGGAGAGTGATGGCAACCTTGTTCCCGGAAAAGGTCAGGGAGGAGCAGAATCGAGTGGGAGCAGAGCACTGTGCAGCTCCAGGGTGGAGTCCTTCACCCGCATGGCAACCAGGTCTGAGGCCCGGGCAGCCGTTTGAGAAATACTGGGCGGGTCAGAGGCCAGGACTGGACGCAGGCCGCGGGGAGGGCACGACCTTTCCACATCGTGCCGCTGGTGTTCAAATCGCCAAACACGCACACGCCTTCTTCTGGACGAATGTCTGCGGAGTTAGTCTGTCCTTATGACGGGAGTCCGCGGCGTTGGCTGGCCTGGAGCTGGGAAGGCGGGAGAACGCCTACAGGGTTCAACCTAGAAAACCGGAAAGAACTCGGGACTAGACCTGAGCTGGCTGGGGGTTGGGGTCAGAGCCGCGTGTGTGTAGGGCCAAGAATGAATCATTGGGAGCGCCTGACGCCTGAGATCTAGGTTCTTTTATTCCGCCTAGGTAGAGCTTGTGGCCCCTGAACATGTCACCTTGCGTTGGCTTTGGGCCTCTAGGGGCAGGGTAGGAATCTCGCCTACTGAAATTCATTGGTTCCTTGAAACGACCCGACCCTACCTCCATCTTAAAGTTTCTGACCTTTGGTCCCCCAAGCTCCCACTCTGTCCCCGTGATACCTAGTCACCACTTAGCGCAAATGAGTTCACTAGGCCGGGAGGATCTCATGTGCACGCCTTTCACCTGCAGCGCAGGGGTCTTTCTGCGACTCTCCTGCAACCTGTGCCGCCCCTCCTGGAAAGAGGGCAGCGGTGGGGTGGCCCCTATTGATTCCGGTGCTCCTAAGCACGGTCTTCTGGGTACTCGCGATTCTTCACTTTCTCTGCCTGGGATGGGTGGGAGGTAGGTTCTTGAAATTTCTGGTTTTTTTTTTTTTCCCCTGGATTTCTTTGGCTGCAGACCATGGAGAAGAACGCTGAGGCGATCGACCCTGGCTTTGTAGGTCCTGGCCTTGCTGCCCTGCTCCATACACCTTCGGCGGGTGGGGCTTACTCTCTGCGGGAGTAGGTAGAGGGGGTTGTTCCTAGGGGTCGCGAGGGGAAAGGGAGAGCCGAGCCTGACTTTACGGTTCCCACGCTCTCTCTCTGCTCAGTTTACTTTCGCGGTCTCTGTTCCAACATGGTGCGCAGTTCCTTGGCTCCTCCCACAGCTTAGCGGAGAAACCTGGAGATCGGGAACAGATTTCACTTTGCGGAATTCTCTGGGTCAAGTCCGAGGGTCACGTGCGCTCGCTCGGCCTCCTCCCCACCCGACTGTTTCAGATCCGCCGGCAGAGGGCGCCTTAAGCCGGAAAGAAGCACGTCTGGACGCCTCTCCTGGGCCCCTGGCGCCACACCGTGGGGCTCGAAGGCTTAGAGACACACCTGACAGCACTGTATCCCAAATTCACACAGTCACACTGAACAAAGCCACAGAAGAGCGTGGCGGAAGCCTGGGTGGGAGGGACGGCGTCGGTACCCTACAACAGGACCTGGGAGGACGTGGGGCTAAGGGACTCCCCAGCAGATCTTCTAGTTTATAATCATGTGAGCATTGGAGGGGATCATTTATGCGCACTATGGAGATGTATGCATGCCAGCAGAGTGTGTGCGTGTGTATGCACTTAAGTGTGCAGGGGTCGGGGAAGGGCAGAAGATGTAGTTCCTAAGACTTGGTTTCTCCTAATTTCTGAGCCGGAAAGGTTTTTCTGGAACATTTAGTTCAAGCGTTCCCTTTATGCCCTTTAATAGAAGGAGAGAGAAAGAGAGGGTTGGGGGCAGGGAGAAATCATGCAAGGGCTTCTCAGGTCTTGAAACAGTTAGAAATAGGACTGTTCAAGGAGGGCTGAGAAAGGACCAAGCTCTAGCTTTCTTATTTCCTCTGCTATAAAAAACACTGCAATGGTACCAGATTTGGGCTTCTAGGGTCACCTCTGAAGGGATGAATGCACATGTGTTCATGCTTGGGAAGCATATGGTCACCCAAGAAGGGGTGCATCTCCATGCATGAGTGCCCACAAAGTGCTCTGTGAATGCCTGAAAAAGTGTGTGGGGTACTATGTGTACCTGTCCATGAATGGGTGCCTGCATCTGCAAATTGTGTGAAGATGTATTTTTCTGCATGTTTGGGAAAGGGTGTGTAAGAAGGTGTGTGTGAAGCAGTGAAGGGATATTTGTGTCTGGAAAGGCGTGCCTGTATGTAAAGGGGTAACCAAATCATGAATAATTGCACCTTTGAAAGAGGTGTGTGTGCACACCCACGCACATATTGGTACCCTACCACTGACTGAAACCCCTCTGTCTACTTTCACTGCTCCTACAGATAAGCCCTTGAGCTCATTCTCTTTCTCGGGTTCCACGGAAACAAGGAGTAAGAGAGTGAGAGAGCCCAGGGGTGCAGGCTGCAGGGTGTGGCCCTGCCCCAATGCCCAGCAGGCTCTAAGGGCTGCAATTAGGCAAAGCTTCTGTGCAGCAGAGAGAGGGTGGGAGGGAGGGAGAAGGAGGAGGAGGAGGATTATGGCAAATTCATTTCTATTTTCCAGCCCACTAAGCCTGCAGTGTGTCCCTGGTGTTAGCATGAGAATGGGCCAGGGCTCTGTGAACCCCCCCGACCTGCTGACCCCTCTCCCCCCACGTGAATAGCGGGACTCGCAGCCTCCCCAGCCTCTCCAACCAGTGCCTGCAAAGCCACGTCTCCTAATCAGGGTAATTTAATATATTTTAAGCCCCCGGCGGCTTTATTTTCCCTCCTTTTCGAGTTTGTTTTAGGCATTCACAGCTCTCACCCCATCATTAGACGGCCTTATTTGACGGATGGAAGGAGCTGCTATGAGACCACAGTCCTTTGTGTCCCCCACATAAGCTGGGCTTCCCCGTAATTAGAATGGTATTCCCAGCCATTGAGGCCTTTCATGAGGCGGAACAAAAACTCCCCGAGATGAATATCCCCCAACTCTCAGCCCCCTGGCCGGAAAAGGGACTGTGAGTTAAAGGGACTCTTTGGGGAAGGCAGTCTGTGACCAAGGACAGCTGAGGTCCTGCCAGGGTGAGGAATTTTGAGGTCAATGGGAGTGGAGACCAGACAAAGGCTGGTCCAGGTTGCTGGTAAACACCAGTCACCTATACATACTTCCCCAGGCGTTAAGCCAGCCTCAGGACCTGCTTGGGCTCATTGTGGTCAAAGGACCTGCATCCACAAATGTTGGTTGGGGACATGGAAGCAGGCTGGAGTGTGTATATGAGCACACACAATCATTCTGATGCTCACTCCGACATGACTTTGCATTTAAACATACAAACACACATCACACATGATCATAGGCTTGAAATTACATAGTAAACACACGCTCATGCACACTCAACCACAAGATCACAGAACCAGACTGGGAAATACTTGTAAATGTACACATATGCTACACACACACTGTGTCACCCAGACATAGAACCAGACTGCAGTTGGTCTTTGTACTTGTGTAAACACACATACGCAGGTCACCCACATTAGGGTTTGCTTATGTACACACACATACTGCTGCATACTTATATATGTGCATACAGCCTGAGGGTCAATTCATCCAGACCCTGATTCCGTGGGTACAGGGCTTTCTCCAGCTTGTGCACCCAAATGATGGCATCCCTCCTTGTCTAGGATACAGACTTGCTTCTGGTCTCATATCTGGGTCCACGCTTAGCCCGTGTTAAAATATAGAGATGACATGAACACACACATATGGAATTGTGCATGTCCTCTGGTTCACACTGACACATAAAAAGAAAATACAATGGAATCAATATGCCATTACATTTCCAGGGCAGACACTCATGATCAGAAATGCAAGAGGACTTAAGACTGAGCCCCCATCCAGCCTGATCTTGTACTGTGAACTAAGCCCCCAGGTGGACTGGATTTTCCTCTGGGTCTCAGGAGGGTCTCCCATACCCTTTGGGAAGAGGAAATCTCCTTTTCCTGGATTTCCTAGTTGGACTGGGGCTCCAAGGACAGTAACCTTTCCCAGGGCAAAGGACTTTTCCAAAGGTGCTACTCTGGTCTGGGAGTCTCCAGAAGGAATAATTCAGCCTGGCACCCAGGGGAAGCAGTCCCATGGAGAAACAGTGAGTGTCCCATCTCCATAAGGATTCAAATAGGGGTAGGAGATCACCAGTTAGGAATGCTGTGTGTGTGTGTGGGGTTCATTTTTGGTACGGGGCATTGAACCCAGGGGTGTTTTACCACTGATTCACATCATCCTCAGCTGTCTTTATTTTTCATTTTGAGACAGAGTCACATTAAGTTGCCCAGGCTGGCCTCAAACTTGTGATCCTCCTGCCTCAGCCTCCTGAGTCCCTGGGACTCGTGCCACAGCTCCCAGCTTGTGGAAGGGATTTATTTATATAATTCAGCTCCTTCTCTGTGTCAGACTTTGTGCTCAGAACTTGGAACACAGTTATGAGTAACATACAATCCTGTCTTTGAAGGAACCTGGAGTCCTAAAAAGGGAGAACAGACATGCACAATGTAGAGAATTGGCACAGGGTATAGGGATGAGGCTGGGGCTGAGCAGAATGTCACATAATGAACCTCTAGTTTCCACATTGAAATACTGGCATCAGAGACTGGAGTGGAACATTTGACAGTTGTGGCAACTTGGAAGTCCCCATATTAGATAAATGATGGATTGGCTTCTCTGCAAGCCTCTTTCCACTCTAAGATTCCTGGATTCCTGGCCTGTGTCAATGGCTTTCTCACTGTGGCACAACTTCCCAAGAGTATGAGGGGGTGGCACTCTGTAAATCACTCTGCACAGTGTACCTTTATTACAACATTAAGGCACACACCAAAGCTATGCCCAAGTTCATGAGGGTGGTGGTTGGGACCCATTCAGGTCTCCAGGAACTAATGAGAGGTTCTTAGAGAGACAAGGAAAGAGGTAGGTCTCTTGTGGTTCTTGGCCACTTAGTAGTGAAAAGTAGTAAAGAACAGTCTCAGGTGTTTAAGCCCTATTATCTTCTCTCTCTTGCTCTCCTTTCTCTCTCTCTTTTTCTTTCTGTATGGAGGATCAAACTCAGGGCTTCTCACATGCTAGGCAAGCACTCCATCACTGAACTATACCCTCATCCAGAAAGAGTTTTTGTTTTGTTTTGTTTTCTTTAGTTTTGGGTACTGGGGATTGAACTCTGGGTGCTTAACCACTGCACCACATCCCCTACCCTTTTTGTTTTTTTATTTTGAGACATGGTCTCACTAAGTTGCTGAGGCTGACCTTGAATTTGTGATCCTCCTGCCTCAAACTACTGAGTTGCTGGGATTACAGGTGTGTGCCACTGCAGTGGGCCCAGGAAGTACAGTTTTGAAGAAATGGAGTGTGCTTTCAAACTGGTAGTGATTTTCATGATTTTTTTTTTCAAGCCCTACCTCTTCATGGGGATGTGGGAAACCCATCTTACTCTTGTAACCGTGGTGCTATATGCAAACACATGCCCAGGAAAACCCCAACATCTCTCTCTAGGTAAAATATTCATCTGTTTCTCTTTCTAGAAAAATATTACCTGGGGTGAATCAGAGAACAAAGGATATTTTGAAACCACTTCTGATGACCTGGTTTGTTTTAACTGCAGTGTTGCTTGGTAAATATAGTTGTTGGGGGGCTGGGCTCTGGAGATGACCAAGGTTCAGAGTCTTCTTTTTTGTGTGACCTTGGGCACATCACTTTGGGACTGGGTGTAAAGTGGGGATAGTAACAGCACCATCTATAGTAGGGTTGTTATGAGGGTTAAGCACATCCATCCGTATGAAAGAGCTCAACATGGCCCTTGCATGTAGTGAGGAGTACTCAATCAGTGTTATTCATGGTGATTCATATTAAGTATTTGTGGGGCAAATGAGACCATATTTCATTTTGGTTGCATTCAGGATAAAGTTGTAAAATTAGATCTTCCAGACAAGCCTCTCAAAGGTAACTTTGGTGGGATGTGGGGATGGAATCTGGGTGGCGCAGGATAAACTGAAGGTCTCCTGAAATTAAAGTTAAGCTTTCATGCGGTTGGCGTCTCAGTGGTAGAGCGTTTTCCTATCGCGTGGGAGGCGGAGAGTTACATTCCTACCACTGGAAAAATAAATGACTTCCTGAGCTGGTATGGACTCAGGTAGTTACGGAGGACGCCAGCAGGGGGAGCCCACGTCGCCACGGAGAGGGCTCCAGCCCGCAATACGAAGGAAATTAAACTCTACAGAGCACCTACTGTGTGCAGTACAGCCTCCAGGCACTGGGGGCGCCGTAAAGTCAAGACGGTGTGGAAACTGAGGGTGCCGGGTAGCGCAGTGAAAAAATACATAAGGGCAGGCCAGACTTTCTGAGCGCGAGGGCCCCTTTGCTGCAGAGGGGACTGGGCTGCTGATAGTTCAGAACCGAGGACTATCCCCAGGTCAGGATCTGGTGGTGACCTGCTCTGGAGGAGGGCCGCTAAGAGCTCTGCTTCTTCCCTGCGTCCCAGCACCCTGCTCCGAGTAGGCACCCAGTGTTACCTAGTGAAGTAAATAAGGCTGCCTCGAGGGAAGACTCCTGCTGGAGGTACGGACACGAGGGACCCCATTCACCCCATTGGAGGTGAAAAAACACCCACCTTCCTCCCTTAACCCATCCCTGCACAGACCCAGGAAGAGGCAAATCTCCGACCCCATCTTAGCACAGGACTGGGATGCCACATGGGATCTGACCACACAGTGTCATTCCTGATTCAGCTTCCAGCCGCGCCGGGTTTTCTTGTCCACTAAACTGCGGTGGCGGGTGGGCAACTAAGAAAAGAGCTAATTCAGGAACCCAAGCATGTATATTTGTGCGTGGGCACACCGCTACGTACGCATGTAATAATTGTTTTCATAGGTTTTTTTAAGTACCAAAACTCCCGACAGTCCACCGATGCTAATTAAAAACCTTGGCTTTAAAAGTGCCTGAATCGGAAAGACGTTGAAGAGCAGACGCTGGAAACATTTTTCCCTAGGCCCAGAGCAAACAGGTTTGTCCTGGCAGGGGAGGGTGCAGTCGGACAGCGGAATCTGGAGAGGGTGAGACCAGTCGGGGACTCCCCTGCTTCGCTTCTGGAGCGCTCAAGGTACCCAAGGAATAGGGTCTGACCACACCGCTGCAGCACGGTGAGAGGGGCCCGGGTGGTCCTGCCTGGGCTTTTGCCCCAGCAGGTTCAGGAACCTGACTGCTGTGCTCCCAGACGCTCCTAGAGCAGGCGGATTGGAGCTCCAAATGCCAGTGGTGTAACCTTGACCAGGTCATTTGACCTCTTGAAACCATTGGAGCGAAGTATCAGAGGGGTGGGGGCATCTTAAAAGAGGCGGTCTGTAAATCCCCCAGGGGGCGTCTGTCAGGTCAGAGAGATGGGGCGGGCGCGCGGGCGGGGTGGTGGGGCGGGATGCTGGATTTTTGTTTCATTAATCCTCTTGTTCTTCTGAGAGTCTCATTCTCCTCGATTTACAAATGTGAGAGCCCAAGTATTGGTGATGGGGAAATGAACACTCTTATTTCTGGGGCAGCTGGCCAGAAACTTTGTATTGTTTCCCAGACCTCTTTAGAACTTCCTAAACAGACTGCTGCAGGCCAGGGAGGGAAGAGAGGTGCCTAAAGTAACCAGCTAAGAATAGAGTCCTCTTCACCTGGGGTCTTGGTTTGAGGAACCCAAGTGGAATCCTGGACAGAACATGTTGAATTCCAGGCCTCACTTTTCCCATCCGTAAAATAGGTTTTCCCATTCTACAGATTGGAAAATGTTTCTTCAGTTCTCAATGGGAGGTTGCAGGGCTCCAGAGAGATACCAGGATATGAGCTGGTTGCAGGGAGAGGAAGTCTCCCTTAGTTCTGGGAGATCTCCTTAAAAACCCCCCTTCAGCAAAAGAGCACTCACATTTTAAAACAGAGGACCACTTTCCAGAGACTGATCAGAGGTTTACTTTTTGTTTCAGTGACGCCTGTCAGCATCCCTGGGGTGGAACTAAGTTTTCCCCATTTCACAGGCAGAGAAACTGAGAACAAAAACAACAAAGTGAAGTCATTTACTCAAGGTCGTCTAGTGAGTAGGAAGAGCTGGGGTTTAAGGAGAATTAAAATCAGAATAGAATGGAGGTCTGACCTTGCCTTCACACCAAGAAACCTGCTCCCAGGCACTCCTTCACTTCTGTATCCATCTCATTGTCCCTTAAGTGTGGTGTGGTTCTGATGTTGGGATCTGGTCTGTTTCAGGGACCAAGTGAACCTAAGGACCAGGACCCAGCCCAGTGCAGGCAGGTTCCTGGAAGGCAGGGGCTCCTGTGAAAGGGAAGGAGAGGAGGGTAGGCTGGCACTGGTGGCCTTGTGGAGCTAGAAAGTGGCAGAAAAGGCTAAGGTTAGGTTTGATGCAGGGTTTAGCACTATGGGGCTGGCCATGGTCTAGGATGGTCTCCTGCTGTGATTTTCAAGAATCTCCAACTAAAGCCAGGGTCTAACTCTCTGCTCCTTTCCCCCTCTCCACAGGGAAGCTTAAAGAAAGTTCTTTGGGGACTGGAAACCTGGAGGTTATTTCTGAGAGAGAAATTCTGAGCCCCTCTCATCTTCCCTGACTCTGCTGACCACACCTTCAGAACCCTGAGTAGGCATCACAAGGTCTCTTCAGTCAGCAGATCCCCATTGATGCTACACAACTCCTGGAAAAGGAATCCTACTGAGTGCCAAATATTTTAAAAAATAAATCAATCAAGGAAACTAGATTAGGTTAGCAATGCTGCACAGAGGAGGCCAGGAAGAAAGTGCTGGAGTCTTCTGCCTCATCTCAGAAAAGATCTGCTGTTGGAGGGAGGACATCAGATCTGGAATGATTCGCACCATCCAACTCTCAGAGAAGCCTCTTAATTCTTCAGAGCTTTGTCAGCAGAGACACCATGCACAGCAGGCAGCTGGGGCTGCAGAGTAGAAACTCCCCAGGATTAGATTGTGGAACAATTCCCTTCCCCCAATCCGTTGCAGAATCGGCTTCGTTTTTAATTCTCCAAAATCGGGGAAATAAACTCCAGCGTCTGGAGTGAAGGAGATTGTTCAAGAGACCTTGCTCTTGGGCAGCGTTTCCCACCGGTGTCTGGTTCCTTAGTTCTCACAGTGGTCTTTGGAGTCTGCGCAGCAGTATTATCTCCAGTGTAGAGGGTAGCAAACAGAGATTTTCAAAGGAAAGGTATTTTCAAAGGAAGGATTCCAGGGGTCCTTCCCCAAGGTCCGGGCCCTTGCCGGGTGCTGGCACGGGCTGAACCTTTAGTTCGGTGGCCGCTACTGTTCTTGGTGCAGAGGTGCTGGGGCTCTCTCGTAGGCGGGGCGAGAGCTGTCCATCCACTGGTGCTGAATCTCAGACCGGCACCGCTGGAGTCACCGACAAAGGTGTATTTGCTCAGCACCACATCTCGGGTCACCCTTTCTGCCTATAAGACAGCTTCTTCATGGAAGGGAAGTAGTCCAAGCCATCATCATCTTGTCACCAAACCTCAGTAGCCACCAAAGTGGTCATCATTTCCAGTCGTGCCTCTCAATTCATTCTTCACTCTCAGCACCCAATCTTTTATTTTTTCTTTCCTTTTTTTCCTCTCCCAATGCTGGGGACTGTCAACCAGGGACTTCGCACAAGCTAAGCAAGCACTCTATCACTTGAGCTATGCCCCCCCAGCCCTAGGGTGGTCTTTTAAAGCAGCAAATCTGATCACACCTAAAGTCTTTCTATGGTTTCTTGTATGGTTCATAATAAAGTTAAAGTTCTTTTTATGGCCAAGAGACCCTCTCTTCCCCTCAATGATATAGTACCTATTTACTTCTCCCACCTTAAACATCTATCCAAATGGAGTGAATTTCTGATATATTTGGAAGACTGCTGCTAAGACTTGCTGAGGGAGTCCAGGTGAGTGTGAGAGGAAGAGTGGAGCTAAGGATAAGCTTCTGGAAGGATGGATGATCACACTTTATCTCTTTGCCACCATGCCATCTTGCTTCTGAAATCACATTAGGGTGAAGACAACAGGAAGGTTCTGGAGTTGAGAATCATTATTGAACAGAACTGATGAGGCTGTTCAGGTTTCTTATACACCTTCTGACTCATTTTAATTATCCTCCCTGTTCCAGCTGAGGAAACAGTCCCAGAGATGTGAAGTAAGTAGCAGATAGAGGCAGCAACTCCATGTCTTTATTTTGCTCAAGATAAAAAGGCTACCCTGTGTACTTCATCTCCAGCAGAGTCATTATAATACTGACTCTGGAGCCACCCTGCCTGCATTTAAATCCCAGCTCTGCTATTTAATGACTTAGCTTCTTTGAGCCTCGGTTTCCTCAGCTGAAAAAGGTGATGGACAATAATAATACATCCTGCCCACAATTACTGTGAAGATTAATGAGATAATGCCTATAAAATGCTTAACTCCATAGTAATTATTATTATTTCCATAGGTCTGAGCCCCTCTCCTGACTATGTCAGACAAATCCAGAAGGTAGAGAGGAAATCTGGGACTGAGAATTTTCTGCCCCGTCATCGGTGCTGGAGGAAAGAGGGCAGAGGACAGAGGAGGAGCAGCGTGACTGCCTGGGCTGGTGAGCAATTTACTGGAGGAGCTCATTTGGTGACTCTGATTCCAAGTTAATTAAAGATGGCCACTAGGGGTCATTGCCATGGTGACAATTAGGCTGGAAAGGAGCCTCATTAAGGTGTGGTTTTAACGAGGCCCGTCGTTTTTTAACCTAAGATCTGGAAAGAGGAATTTTTTTTCAGGTTGCTTCCTTTTCTCCCTTTACATATTTCAGATCCATTTCTGGATAGTTCCTGTTGAAGAAGGAGACAGAAGAGGATTCCTGGTTTAGTCCCTTTGAAGAATCAGCAAGGCAACAGGTTTCTTCTTCAGGGCATTATTCCTGCATCTGAAAGAAGGCTTAGTGGGCATAAGCTTTGAGAAGGAGGGTGGAGGGAATGAGGCCAGAGCAGGAGGTGAGGAAGGGGTGGGCATTATTCAAAATGGAACTAGAAGCCTTTTTTGGAATTTAGAAATGTTGCTTCTTTCATCCTATCTCCTTCCTAAATTGAGTGGGGTGAGGGCAATTTCATGGAAGGAAAGGGGAGGAGGTGCGTTAAGTCTGTTTCTTCTGAGTTGGAGGAAGAAGTAATATATGCTTGTTGAGAAAAAAATAGAAATTTCAGAAAAACACAAAAAGAAAGTATCCCCTGCAGTCAGACATAATGATTGTTAACATTTTCAGTGTGATAAACTGATCAGTCAGTCAGCTGGATTGAGAGATGGGGAAAGGGGACATACAGTTTCTCATTTATACCCTTTTCTACTGTTTGCATTTTTATCAGGAGAATGTCAAATTAAACCCATTGTATCTACAATCTTGAAACCTGAATTTATCACTTTAAGATAACAAGATATCTTGAGTGCCTTTACAGGATGTTACAATTTCTTCCTGACTTTTTTTTTTTTTAAGGCACACTGTAAAATATTCAAACTGAACGAAGACTAAATAGGAAAGGTAAGTTCCCTGGCTGGGTCCCCTGTCCCTTGGTTCCCCACCATAGAGGCAACCATTAACATCAGTTTCTTTGTATCTGACCAGAGATATTCTATGTGGGCACAAGTACATGGGTTTATCCACATATCTGCTTTGTGCAACATAGTTAGTGCACAATTCACTGTATACTATAGTGGATTTTTAAATTTTACAGTATATTGGGGTTGGTCCCATATTAATGTGTACAGAACTGTCTTGTTCCTTTTTCAAAGCCTGGTGGGCTGCAGCAGCTGGAAGTCTTTGGTAGAACAAGAGTTGGTCTCGGCCCTTAAAGGGCTCACAGGGGTGTATATCCTTTTATGACCAATATTGGGCATAATGATCAGTAGAGAAGCACTTGGCACATGGTTTTGGATGAATGGATAAGCAGGGCCTATAGGTAGAGAAACTGGAGAAGTGAACAGGGACCACCATGGATGGCTTGATGGCCTTGCAGAAGGATCAAACCTTTTCTGTTCAGGGATGGGGTTCCCCTCATGACCCCTCATATGGGGCCAGTACAATCAGATATACTCTCATGGCAAGGTCCCTCTGGTTACCCAGGTAGAATCAGAAACTACAACCAGGTATGAGAGACTTTAGTGCTGTCCCCACATGTAGTATCTTTCCTTTGCTGACCCTCCTGACAGGAGGGATCATACATCTCAACCCTGGGGAATGCAGGCATGGCCACATGATTTGTTTTGGCCAATGGAATGTCAGTGGAAGAGATACATGACATTTTCCAGCAGAAGCCTTAAGGGACAGTTAGTTTGAGCTCTGCCATACTCTCATTTCTGTCCCCCAGAAATTTTGTGACGTATGGGTTAATATGGAGCTCCTGCAGCCTTTTCCCTGAGTGACTATGATGAAGAAAGGCACCTTGCCAATCTACAGCAGGCACATAAACACAAGTGAGAATTGAACGTTGCTGCTTTAAGCCACTGAGATTTGAGGGGCTGTTATGTAGTAAAACACAGACTATCCTGACTGATGCATGAGGCAACTGGACTGGATAATTCTCAAGTCCTTTCAAGATGTGCATGACAGGTGTGATTCTTCCCAGCTGGTGTTTCTTCAGCTTGGATCTGAGGATCCACTCTCAGTTTACTCAGGGGGTACTGAACCTCAAACTCTTATGGAAACCAAAATTCAGCCATTCTGCCACACCTCTTTGAGCCTCAAGAACATTTCTCAGAGGAGGAGAGAAACCTGCAGCAGGAAGAATTCTGTAGCTCCTGCTGTCCCCTCTGAGGTCCAGCTTCTGGTAGCCTACAAAGAATCAGAAACATGAACAGCCATGGGCATGAAGAGGAAAGTTTATTCTTGCTCACCAGGATTCCTATCAACAGGGGAGCAGCATCTGCCGACTGGCTCAGATCAGTCATTCTTAATCGCATCAGGTGTAAATACTGCTATCCTAACAAACATTGTAGAAAACAGAATCTACTTACACATGTAATTGCAAAAATATCAACATAATGCCCCAAATATAAAGAAAAAAAAAAAAAAAAAAAAACAAAGCTCAGTGTACTATCACATGCCAGAGGTTCCCAGCTACTTGGGAGTCTGAGGCAGGAGGATAACTTGAGCCCAAAAGTGCTAGGTCAATCTGGGCAGCCCATCAAGACACTATCTCACACACACACACAAAAAGCAAAATGGAAATGCATAACATAATAATATAATAAAATAACACATATTTCAAGATATATGTGCAAGCACAAGTGTTCTAGAAGACAAAGTGCAACCAGCAACTGCTTTCACCTGCTTCAAAAATCTTGAATTTGGGGCTGGGGTCGTAGCTCAGTGGTAGAGTGCTTGCCTAGCACATGTAAGGCACTGGGTTTGATCCTCAGTACCACATAAAAATAAGTGAATAAAATAAAGGCATTGTGTCCATGGACAACTAAAAGTATTTTTTAAAAATCTTGAATCATGAATGTGGCAGTCATGGGTACAGACAGGTACAGGTGGATTGCTTTGGCAACTAAAATGCCATTGCTGCTATGATAACAATGGTGTTGAAGTGGTAACTCTTGGGAAGATACCACACAGGAGAAAATGTGAGCACAGTAGGTTTGTGCTGTAGTACATATTCTGTATTATTGCAGACTTACAAAACCTTTCGGTTAATATGTAAAGCAGGGTTAGATTCTAGGGTCAAACTTTTCACCTACATTTCTATCCAGTGGAATATTTGTGGTGCTGGGAATCAAACCCAGGGGTGCTCTACCACTGAGCTACATCGTCAACCCTTTTTATTTTTATTTTTATTTTGAGGCAGGGGCTCACTAAGTTGCCCAGGCTGGCCTCAAACTTGTGATCCTCCTGCATCAGCCTCCCAAGTCACTGGGATTACCAGCCCTGTGGAACATTCAAAGGTCATGTGTGATTCAGGTCAAAGTTTCCTTACATGTTGACTGTAAGGAATTTTAGCCTCCACCTGTGCTAATCAAATATTCACAGTGCCCCCATCCTCATGACAACCAAAAAATCTCCCACAAAAATTTAAAGACCTCCAGGGAGATTGCTGCTCCTCTCAAAATCCTCTGCTCTGGTCCAATCAGGAGTGCTTTGTTGGGACTGGAGTGCGGGAGTAACTGAATAAAATTGGAGTTCTTTTAGGAAGGAGGAGGGAGTGGAGAAAGGAAGGCTACCAACAGTGTCCATTCCAGGTCTTAAGCTCAACTATTTCTTAGCAGGTTCAGGGTTCACTTAGGGTCCCTTTCTGGGATTAAAATTCATAGAAGGGCTCTAAGAAGAGTTTTTTTAGCTTTGTTTATGAGTGTGTGTATGTGAGTGCACATGTGTCATTGTGCTGATTGGTATGTACAGTGCTCAAGTCCCTCAGCCTGAAAGATAGAGGAAAGCAAAGATGGAGTAGGCTGAACAACCTCCCACCGCTGACTCTGACCAGGACACTGACCCTCAGGCTTGTCCAGCTCTTTTCATCAGGTAGAACCACTTTATTAGCCCCAGCCTCCTGTTGTGCTACTCATCTTTTCATTATTAATTTATATATTATAGATATTCCTCTTTTATTTGTTGAAGATATTTTCTCACATCTGTCACTTTTCTTTTAACTTAATATGAAGTTCAATTTTTTTTTTTGGCTTCTCATAAATTTTTAATCTTTATGTAATCTACTCTGGGGATCTATATTCCTTTGTGCACAGTGGGATCATGGGGCCGGATGAGCTGGTGATTCTTCTGCATTGATAAGAACGAGACCTGAAGCAATGAGGGACCTGTGAGATGGGAAGGCCAGCCCACAGGCCTGTAATGAAGTCTGTTCCTTGAGCCTTAGCAAGTATCCAGAGGTCTAGACCAAAACTATCCCTCCACTCCCTTGGCCAGGAGATGCAGCCATATGCAGGCTTGGGACTGGAGAGCCTAATTCTTGCCATCTAGAGCCCAGAAATGCTGAAATATCTGTCTGAAGAAGGCTGAGGAGACCCCAAATGTGCCCTCCTGGCTTTGGGATTCAGGTATACAGTATCAATGCAGCCAGGTAGAGGACACCAAGATCTGGAAGGCAGAGGAGGCAGAGTAAGACTCAGTGTTACAGCTGACTGGCTTCTCTGGGTTCAGCTTCCTCCTCTGTCCAGTCAGGGGTTGGCCATCATGGTGTCAGTGTTCCCTTTCATGGCTGGTACCTCAACTGACTCTCCATATCCCTCTCCCCTGAAAGAGTCCTACTACTGAGACCTGCTCTCATTCTGTCCCTGCTCAGACTCCATATCTAGAGCAGGAGGGACCCCAGAAACATGATCCTGGTATGTGATGTGATTCTAAGCTTCCCAGGGGGCTAACTTCAGTCCTGGGAGTATGGATGGGAAGCAGATCCTAGCACCCTCCAGGCATTTCTGCTCTCAACACATCAAACCTATTAAGATACACTCACATTGAATATAGTTTGCTTTATGAATTATGTAGTAATTGGCTGGTGGGCACAAATTCCATTCTGTAGACATTTAAACACTTGTTCACTTGGACTTTTTAGTTTTCTTTAAAAAACACCTGAAAGACATACTTTTGTCCCAGGAAAGCTCATAAGTTGGGCCCTATGCCTGTGTTCACTGTTGGAGATCCGCCCTTGTGCTGATCCCTCTCTCTAGGGTTCAGATTCCCTCCAACTCTTTCCTAGCATTAATGCTCCAGATCTGAAGGTCGCAAGGTCTCAGTCTCTGTCTCCTGAAGTAATCTTACTCAACACACAATTAAGTGATCTTAATTACAAGGCCTTTATGATTTTTGTTTTCCATACTGGGGAGATGTGTGTGTGTGTGTGTGTGTGTGTGTGTGTGTGTGTACTGGGGATTGAACTCAGGAGTGCTTCAGCACTGAGCTGTATCCCAGCCCACCCCACTTTTTTTTTTTTTTTTTTTTTTTTTTTTTTTTTTTTTAGAGACAGGGTCTTGTTAAATTGTCCAGGCTGGCCTTGAACTTGTAATCCTCCTTCCCCAGCCTAGAGTAGCTGGGATTACAGAAGTGTGCGTACTACCACACCCCATTACAATTTTTAATTTAATAATTTTTGTTTAGACAATTTTTCAGAAAGGTGATTTATTCATTCACATGGCTCACGATTCAAAATGAAGCTAGATTCTCTGCATCTTCATGAGATACCACTTCTCAAAAAAAGAACTGGGGCTGTAGATCAGTGGTAAAGCACTCCTGGGTTTGATCCTTCCCACCAAAATAAATACATATGTAAATAAACAAATAAATAGCAATAAAATAAATAAAAATTCAAAATGAAAAAATGTACACATGTGAGTTTCTCGCCCTCAGCCCTGTGTCCAGCCACAAGTGTCCAGCCACAAACTAATGTTGCTCCTTCTTCCAGATACATCTATGAGCACTCACACTATGCGATAGTATTCTTTATCTGGGGGCTTCCCCCCATTTTTTATAAACACAATGACATCAAACAATACTTTTCTGAGCGCACATCGGGTCAGGTCTTTGTGTGGCTCTCTGAGGCCCAGACGCAAAGTCCTCTGTGGCCCGCCCTCTCCTCATTCTCTCTAGCGTCCCACTCTCCGCCATGCTGTGAGCACCTGTGTCTGGAGTGTCTGCCTCGCCACTTACACGGTGCGGGAGGACCGGGTGTACCTAGTTCTTCCGGAATCCGCTGGCCAGCACTGTGCCTGGCGCAAGGGTTTCCGTTAATGTGCCCAGGGGCTTCGGCAAGGCAGGCAGGGGTCGCTTTGCCGCAGCGGCACCTGGTGGTGAACCTTGAAAGTGCAGCGGGATGGAATCTTCGGGCGAGGGGTGAGATTGGCTGCAAGGTGGTCCTGTGGATTCGGGATATCTGGAGTCCGAGTGGGCAGAACCCAAGTCCTCTTCTCCCTCCTGCCCACTCACGGCAGACCCCACCTTAACTCCCAGCGACCAACCAGCGCCGAGCTGTGACCCACCTTTCCTTACTGGGACTGCAGTCTGCTGGGGAGACCCACCCAATCCGTGATCAGTGACTTTGGGCGCTCTGCAGAGGGTGTGTGAGCGTGCATGCGTATTTGCATGCGCCCTTCTCCCCCGCTGTTCCTAGCATATACCCTGAGCAGATTTTTAGCACCACTCCCCGCCATAAGACAAAATTATGGATGGTAATAATCATGAAATTCATAACAATAAAATTTGGCAGGCATCCAAATTATTCTTTTATTGAATTTTGTACATAAACTCATGCCATTTTGAAAATTAGTATAATAAAATAATTTTTATAGTACGAAAACAAAAAAATGGACAAGCACATTTAAATTACATTATTTAAAAAGGGAGGGGGCATAGAACATACTGGTCTGTCCTGGCATTAACTAACATGTTAGAATTTAACAAAGATTTAAAAACTTAACAATATGAAAAGAAACTTCGATTTTAAACATATTGGTTAAATTCAGTAAAAGGTTTTCTATGTGATCTAAAAATTTGCACTTTTCAAAGAAAACTATTACAGATTCAAAGCCTAACTCTCCATCACTTGTTTTAAATTTTGGGATATGTATGTTTTGGGGGAGGTGCTGGGGATTGAATTTAGAGTCTCACACGCACTCTACCACCTAGCTAGACCCCTAAACCCTGGCTTAATTCTGTGTGTGTGTGTGCTGGGAATTAAACCCCAGACCTCAAGCATGCTAGATATGTGCTCTGCCACTGACCCACATTTCCACCCCCACTATTTTCAAATTTAACTGCAAATAAAATGAAGTGATTCCAGTTCTGTTTCTATAACTTTACACAAACTACCTGAAATGACTCAGTAAATTCCAAACATGGAAACCTGTGCAGGGGACTATTATAGTAGGGGCCAGGAGTTCTTGGAATTCACTTCTGTGTTGAGCAGAAAGTTAGTTATAGGATGGCTAATAAAAAAAAAATGCTTATTTGAAGTCAACATATTTACTATGAAAAATCAACATGTTAATATACAAAATATCACATATTGTTAATGTGTATATTTCATTTAAGTGAGACACCTAGAATAGGCAAAGTCAGAGAGACAGAAAATAGCAGACAGATTACCAGGGACCAGGAGAGGGTGAATGGAGAGTTGTGGTTTAACAGATTCAGTTTCTGTTTAGGATAATTTATAAAAGTTTTGTTAAAAGCTAGTGGTGATGATTATACAATGTTTTATTCAGTTTTGTGTTGCTGTGACCAAAAGATCTGACAAGAACAACTTAAAGGAAGAAAAGTGTATTTTGGCTCACGGTTTTAGAGGATCAATCCATGGTCAGCCAACTCCATACCTCTGGACCCAATGTGAGGCAGAACATCATGGTGGAAAGATGTGGTGGAGGAAAAGAGCCCAGGACATGGCAACCAGGAAGCAAAGAGAGAATGTTGCTTACAGGGACAAAATATAAACCCCAAAGGCATGCCCCCAGTGACCTTCCTCCTTCAGTCACACCCTGTCTGCCTGTGGTTACCACCCATTTAATCCATGTGAGATTTTGGAGGATACTTTTTATCTAATCCATAACACACAACATTGTGAATGAATTTAATATCCCAGAATTATCCCAGAACACTTAAAATTGTTCATATAGAGGTTAGGGTGTAGCTCAGTGGTAGAACATATATTTAGTAAACCCAGGGGCACTCTACCACTGAGCCACATCCCCAATCTTTTTAAGTTTTCATTCAGAGTCAGGGTGTCTCTAAGTTGTTTAAGATCTTGCTAAATTGCTGAGGCTGGCCTCAAGTGTGCAAACCTCTTGACTCCTGAGTTGCTGGGATTACAGGTGTGCACCACCACACCTGATTGGGTCTAGAGTTTGTGCTCTCTTCTGTGTGTGTCTATTTTGTGAGATGTTTATCTTTGGGTTTCCAATATGTGTGTCTGAGTGTTTGTGCTCTTTGTGTGCATATTTGTTGGTCTATGAAGATTAAATGAGATACTTGTTGGTACTGTGAAGATTAAATGAGATAATAGGTGTCAGGTAGCCATCACAGTACCCAGGATAAGGGCCCAGCAAGTGTTATCAGCTGTACTTTTTGGAGTATATGCTTGTCTTGTGTCTCCATGGATCTGCTGGTGATGGCATCTTAGAGTTTCTGTGTGTATATTCTAAGGTGTAGAATATGTAGTAGGTACATGGTGACAGTCTCTACCCCTGCTCCATCTTTCTGGCCTGGGGGTTAGTGAATGGGGCATTGCTGCCCTTAGTTTTCATTCTTTGCTCTCCCAGAACTGGCCTGATGTAGAAGGGCATCCTCCAGCTTGGCTTGCCCAAACAGTCACACCAAAATGTCTTCTGAGGTCATCTTCCTGGTGAATCTCAGTCTTCCAAAAGCCCCAGCTGGTCATTCACTTACTCACCCACAGATCTCAAATTGGGCTTTTGGGAATAGAGAGCATATATCCCCAGCAGGACAAAGACCTCCTGGGGACACCTAGGTCCATGCTGTTACATATAACTGGGGGCATGAATCCTGGGGACCACGTGCAGCAAATCCTGAACTGACATCTGGAGACTCAACCCATGTCTCTCACTAGCTGGTGAGCCTAGGCTCATCCCTCACCTCTCTAGGTCTCAATTTCATCACCTTCAAAGTGGACACAATGTCTCCAATTGGAATCCCTTTGTCCCTGCCTCCCTGTGAGTACACCCCAATCTGTCTTCAATGCGATCTCTTTTAAGGCCAATAGGGTGAACCTGTGGAAGTTGTTCTGTATTAAGAGCCATGGATGAATGGGTAGGTGTTTTAGTCAGCTTTTTCATTGCTACAACCAAAAGACAAGAACAATTTTAAGAATAAAAAGTTTATTTGGGGGCTCTTAGTTTCAGAGGTCTCAGTCCATAGATTGATGACTCCATTCCTCAGGGCCTGAGGTGAGGCAGAACATCATGGCAGAAGGGTGTGGCAGAGGAAAGCAACTGAGACATGGCTACCAAGAAGCAGAGAGAGAGCAGCTAAGCTCAGCTCACAAAATATAAACCCCAAAGGCACACCCCCAGTGACTTATCTTCTCTAGCCACACCTACCTGCCTACAGTCACCACTCAGTTAATCCTTATCAGGGGATTAATTCGCTGATTAGTTTAAGGTTTCGTAACCAAATCATTTCACCTCTAAATCTTGCATTGTCTCACATGTGAGTTTTGGGGGATACCTCACATCTAAACCATAATAGTAAGGGCAGATACAGGGGCTGGGAATCCTGCAGACTGTTGGGTGGGAACAGGCCTAGTTCACAACCAGGAGGGAGGCCCTCAGACACATTTCCCTTTCCAACTCTGGGGTTCCCAAGGTGGGTGGCCAGGAAATCTCCATTTTCTGAACAAAGGTCAGCTCCTCTTGCCACTGATGCTCTTTTGGAAACCTTGGCTTTGACCAGCAGGAAAGAAAGGCTCCTTCTCTTGGGTGGGGGTGGGCGCTGGCCCAGGCCGCCTGAACACAGACTCCAGTGTTTAGTCCTAGGGGGTATTCAGATGCCCAGGGCCTGGCAGGCTCTGCCAGCTGCCTGGAGAAGGGGGCATTGTCCTGTCCCCACTCAGGCTAATGGGGCCTTCCTTCTGCCACTTCTGGGGGCCTGGCTGACTCTTTGCTCCCAGGGTGGGCTGGGACCCAGAAGTGCCCACAGCCAGACACCACAACCCAGCTCTGTGGGAAGAGGGGCAGGTGTGGGATTGGGGGATGGGCTGGGAGGCCTGATGCTTATTCAATCCTTTGGCTGGGGGAAGTTTTGGATTCAGAATCACTCTCTGAGCTGCAAGAAAGGGGCTGTGTGTGTGTGTGTGTGTGTGTGTGTGCGCGTGCGCATGCATGTATACAAAATAGCAGGGACATGAAGCCTCTCAGATTCTTTTGGGATCTCAGTTCCCATCTGTGTGGTCCTGCAGACTTCCAAACATTAAGAAGCCACAGAGCTCTTGCTAAGGGAGCCCCTATATGCCCTGATGACCTTAGGAAACCCATTTCCTGATGAGGGAGACTCTGAAGAACAGACAGGATGTTTGGCATGGGTGCTGGTCCCACAATGGAAATGAGCTTTGCAGGTAGTTCTGCCTTCTGTCTGGAAGTAACCAGAGCTCACCAAGAATGCCATTTATGTCCCTTTCCCTATTAATATAGGAGGTCCAGCAATGTGGTGTCCGGACCATAGAAAAAGATATTTGTGGAAAAACTTGTGAAGTTCAATTGAGCCTTACTGGGCATAGTGATGCACACCTGTGGTCCCAGCTACTTTAGCAACTGAGGTGAGAGGATCACTTGAGCCCAGGAGTTTGAGGTCAGCCTGGGCAACATAGCAAGATCTCCTATCTCAAACAATGACAACAAAACAAAACACATAAGCCTGAGCTTTAGTTCATAGTATTGCACCAATATAAACTTATTCCTTGTGGTTATGTAAAAGGTCTATGTTAGAGGAGATGGGGAACTCTCTGTACCATTGACAATTTTTCTGAAACTTATTAAGGAAAAAGCAGGTAAAGACTGTGGAAGAAGAAGCCCTTATTGCCTTATCTCTTTAGCCCCAACATATTCTGTCTGTTATTAAGATTGCTATAAGTCTTGTCTTGAGACTACTTTGAACAGGATTTAGAATAAGTGATCATTCTACATTCAAACAGGGCCAAAAAAACATAGTTGCCATTTAGAAAGCAGATCATGTCAGGGACTTGATCCTCTTCATCTCATGTCATGCATGCCCCATCCGACAAACTCATGTTTTTAAATTTTGGAGATGGGATCTTGCTATGTTACCTGGGCTGGCCTCCAACTTCTGGGTTCAAGTGATCCTCCTGCCTCAGCCGCCTGAGTAGCTGAGATTACAGGCATGCCACAATACCCCAGCTCTACAAAATCATTTTAGAGATGAAGAAACCTCACTCTGTAGGGTCATGAAGCTGGCTGAGGCCACAGAACAAGGATTGCAGAGCCCAGACACGTTGATTCTCGAATTGGAGAAATTTGGGGGCACTTTCTTGAGATTCCTATTTGGTCTGTCAGAGGGTTAAACAAATGGGTCAGTGGATGGACTGGCAAGTGGGGGTGATCTTGAGAGGGGCTTTTTCTCAGCCTGTGGGAACTGCATTCTGTTCGCAAACCAGCAGCCTCTGAGGGGTGGGGGTTGGGGGCTGAAGTAGCACCATCCTTCACCCAGGCCCGAAGGCCTTTCTTAAACCCGCCCTGTCAGTCACACCAGTCCCCGCTGCTGTCCTAGAGAGTAAGAAAGCAGCATTCTTGTCCCCTTCCCCCCCACTGCCCCCCATTGGGGCTCTTCTGGTACTCCTCCAGCCCCCTGGACAGAAGAGGGTGTTCCCTCAGCTTTCATTAAGTCCAGGCCCAGCTGCCCAGGCTGTGGGTGGCTGGGGCCCAGCTGGCCCCCTGTGATGGGGTGGTGGGGGACATTGGGAGGACGCCTGGGTGGGCAGCCAGTGAGAGCTGGCTTCCTGGGGCCTCCCCGGGTGCTGAGCAGCGTGGCCACTTCCGAAGGCCCCTTTGTTCACCCCTTTATCCAGAAGAGTGGCTGCAATTGTGCAGGGTACAAAGCCCCCTCCGGCCCTGACTTCCCACCTTGCCTGTGGCCTGGCTGGGAGAGGGTTTCCCAGGCTCCTGGGACAGCAGCCTCCCGCCCCCTCCTAGGCAGCTGGGGACACAGACCCTCTACTTCTGAGCCCAAGATCTATTCATCCAGCCCCCACCAGCTCCCTGCTAAACCCCCATCCCTGGCTCCGCCATTCACACAGGCCACAGCCTCACCGCTCCTCCGCTGCCATCCCGGGACACGCGCTGTGAGAAGTTCCCAGGCTCTGTGTAGGAAGAGTCCACCAAGGTGCCACAGAACATTTCTGGGGTTTGAGGATATGCAGAGAGCCTGGAACTGGTGGATCCAGTGTGGGCCACCCTGAAGCAGTTGGAAAGGGAGGCAGGCTGTGGAGTGGGCCAGAGGGCACGTCTACAGGGTTCTTGTCCTTGATATGAGTGTGCGGAAGTTGCCCTGGCCAGAGAAGGGACCAAGGGAAGGGAAGGAGAGATGAGGGAGAAGAAGATTTACTTCCTCCTCCTCTGTATGCCTTTAAGCAATAGTGTGCCAAACCCTGGGCCCACATTTCTGCGTTCAGTACCACCCAGTGCCACCCTCCTCACAGACATGCAGGACTGACAGAAGTCAAGCAGCTTTCTCAAGTTCTCCCAGCTCGTTAGTGGAATTCGAGGTAGTGGGTCTTTGACCCCTAAGCCTGTGCTCTTGACCATTCTGCAGGAAAGAGGCAGGAAATGCCCATCAGAGGGGTGAAGCCCATGGCCAAGGCTGCAGAGGCTGCTCCGGGGCTGGCTGGCTTGCTCCCTGTCTGCCTGGATAACTCATGGGGGCTCTCCAAGTCCCCTCCTTGACTCAGTCCCTGAGGAGTGACTGCTTTTGCTGGGCAGAAAGGCTCTGGTCTGTCCAGGAAAGGACCAGGAAAGGCCTGTTCCCTGCTTTGATCTCTTGCCTCCATCCCCACCACTTACCTCCCAAAAGGGACTGAGAGTTGTGCTTGTGGGCTCAGCTGCTCAGCCTGGTAGACTCGTGGAGGAAGGGATAGCTGACCAATGATTCATACTGGCCAATGGTTCTCACCCAACTGTTTCCCTCCACATCAGGGGAGGCAGTGAGTCGAGTTCCAGGTCCTTTCCTGGAATCCAGAGGCCAGGCTCAGGACACCAGTCTTCCAGGAGAAGCCAACCCTGCCCGCCTCCAACAAGCCAGGAGTCGTCAGGCATCCTCAGGAGCAAAGTCGTTTCTGGATTCCTCTGCCAAAATGGATGAGTCCAGCTGAGAGCTCCTTCTCCTTCCTCCTCTTCTCTTTCTTCTTCCTTCTCCTCTTTCCTTCTCTTCTGTTCCCTTCTTTACTTCCTCCTCTTCTCTTTCTTATTCTCCCCTCTCTCTTTCCTTCTCCTCCCCTCCTCCATTCCTGTGCCTCCCTTCCCCTCTCCTTTCTGTCATTCCTCCTGCCTCTCACCTCCTTCCTCAACCTCTCTTCTCTCCCTCTTCCTCCTTCTCCTCCCCACTTCAGCCCTCTCCAGGGACCCGTGACTTGAAGTTCATATAAGTGATATAGTGAGCGCACTCCCCCTAATCAACCCAGAGTCTACAAAGCTCACACCAGGAGGAGACTTTGGTCTTCGGACCCAGAGAGGGCATGCAACTTGCTCAAGGTCACACAGCTCAGAGAACTAAAGAGCTGGGTGACCATTTGTCCATGGGAATACAAGTAAGCATAGTTGCCATTTATTGAATCTCTGGATTCTATGTGAAATACTTAATATCTATTCCATGATAGTGACCCTTTTGAACAGGGTTTACTAACCTATTATTTTGCACCAAGGAACTGAAACACAGAGAAATGCAATGACTTATCTAAGGTCACACAACTAGGAAGTAGAAGAGCAGGGATTCATCCCAGGTCTGCTCAACTCTAACATTCAGAATATCTGCTAGGGTTGCTTGTTTCACCTCCCTCCTGCTCAAGAATCGCTGATCACTGACTCCCCCAGTGGCTGCTTGAAGTCCCTTGGGGACCTCTGTGTTATGTTAGACTGTCCTCTGCCAGTCCAGTCCCAGCATCTCATCATGCACCTTGCCCCCGCCTGACATGATACCATCAATTGAGCCAGGGTCCTTGCCTGCCTGCTCAGACCCTGCAATTGAAGGCAGAGGAAAAGCCTTTCCCTCCCATCTGTCTGCCCACCCAGGAGCCCTCCCTTTGAAATGTCACATGAAGTCAGCATTGACAGAAGCCCAAAGCAGAGGTGGGAGTGTAGACACAGCTGTGGGAATGAAGCAGCCAGAGACATCCAGCCCTCGCTGCCCCTGGAGCAGAAGGGGGCCTGTCAGATGTGGGAGGACAAGGGGATGCCCCCTGCTGGGGGGACTCGAAGCTTGGGCTTCTTGCCAGCCCTTAAGAGGGCCTAAAGTTGGCTGAGCCAGGTGGGGGTGGAGCAGAAGGTTGGGGGGCTGCTGGGTCCAGCACTGGCTGGCTGAGCACCCAGACTCACACGTGCAGATCAGGGTGTGGGAGGAGGAAAGGCATTGGTCCACCTGCCAGATGAGGGAGATGAGCCCCAGATTGGGGAGGGGGCTGCTGTGAGTTGACCCAGCAGGCTAGAGGCAATCAGGGCTCTTGGCTCTCAGAGGAGATGGAAAGAGGGCCCCAGGGGTTCACAGGGAGGAGCTGGGGCTGCACAGGAGGGAGTGGGCTGGGATGGCAAGGTGACTATGTGTCTGTGTAGTCGACACTCAATCCCTGCCCTCGCAGACGGACATTCTGGTGGAAGAGACAAGAAGTAAGCAAGGTAAAGGACAGTGCAGAATATTACAGAGACGTCAGAGGGAGAGGAATAGAGCAGAGAAGGTGAACAGGGTGTGCTGGGGGCTCCCATCTTCAATAGGGAGGTGGGGGCCTCATTAAGAGGGTGACATTGAACCAGGATAGGGGGCACATGCCTGTAATCCCAGTGACTGGGGAGGCTGAGGCAGGACTGCAAGTCCAAGGCCAGCCTCAGAAACTTAGCAAAACCCTGTCTCAAAATAAAAAAATAAAGGGCTGGACTGGAGTTCAGTGGTAGAGCACCCCTGGGGTTCAATTCCTAGTACCACCACCACCACAACAACAACAAAGGTGACATTGAACAAAGGTGTGAAATCAATCTATCCAGTCATTTTTTTATTTTGGTACTAGAGATTGAACCCAGGGGTGCTGTATAACTTTATAACATCCCTGGTCCATTTATTTTTTTTATTTTGAAACAGGGTCAGGCTGGCCTTGAACTTGCAGTCCTCCTGACATAGTCTCCCCAGTTACTGAGATTCTGGGCACGTGCCACCAGGCCTGGCTTCATTCATCCTTTTTACTTAAGTTAGAATAGAAGCTCCGAGAGGACAGGGATGTTAGTCACTGATGTAGCCTAAGTTCTTGAGTAGGGTCTGGCACCACGTTCAATAAATATCTGTAGAATGAGGCAATCATTTGGCATCTACTCATTGCCAAGGCTGATGCTGGGGTTCTCATGAAGAGGACCCAGCAGTTAATGATCCTACGTGGAGATTCGAGTTGGGGGAACTCAGGCCAGCTCCAGGATCCACATATTGGTTGTTCTTGGAAAAATTTATGTCATCTTGCCTGTGTCCCTGGGCCTCACCGGATCCCTCATACTAGGATACCACGTAGGGAGGACAGTGGACTCTTGTGGTGGCTGGACTCTCTGAGGTGCCTCTAGAATCAGCTTACAGTGACCCAACGCAGTTCTGTGTTGGTGGGGGTGGGGACCAGGGGCTCTGCATCTTGATTGTTTCCCACAGCCCCCAAGAGTCACCCTGGGCAGGCAGTGGAGGCCAGGCTGTGTGGGAGTCACCTGCTCTTTGTGACTGGGTCCTACTGCCTCCCCAAGTTTGTGTGGAGTGGGATGGTGGCTTTCCAGGGTGTGTCTCTGGGAGACTTAGGTCACCTGTTTAAAGGCCCTGGGAGGCCCCTTGCAGCTGTACACCCTAGCATCAGTTTCCCTATGCGTCAGATAACAACCTGTCAGTTTTAGGTATCTTCACGAAGAAGTTGGGGAAGGAAGCACCTGACATCACCTTCAAAGGGCAGCTGAGTGTGAAGGTGGGTTAAAAACCCCACCTGCATTCCTATCCCAAACCTCATGCCCCTGTGAGGGCTGCATCTACCCCTAGGGTGCGCCCTTTCCTAATTTTCACAAAAGACTTGCAAGGCACTGCAGCACAATGGGACACGGGAAAGAACATCCTGGCACCTCCAGGTTTCCTGAGGTTAAAGCTCTTTCCAAGGTGTGGACATTTGACAGTTAACCTGAGGCAGGTGGGGCACAGCATGCAAACCCAGGGGTGGTCCAGAAACCTGGGTCTGACCTATGCATAGTACTTATGTGTGATCCAGAGTCTATGAGCTTTACTCCACCATCTGCTCTGTGACTGGAATGTCACCTGCTGAGGTGGCATCCAAAGGAAGGCAGGGATACTGGACCCTCCCCACTATCTTCCAGTCTCTGTTTTTGCACCCAAGACTCCTTGCTGCCTCTCTTGGAAAGAAAGACACAGATAATAAAGTTCTTATTTCCATCACATTTGCCATTTCCTGATCTAAGTAAAGAGTGTCAAGAGAGTGACAAGTTAAAAGCCACTGATTATTGTGGCTTTGAGGCAGCGACCAGTGAAATAATGTGGTCCAGTGTGTTTTGGGTGCCTAACCCTGCAATTAATCAGCGCTGGAGGGGGGATAAGGAAGAGGTGGGGGCAAGGTCTAAGGGGGTAGGGAGTTCCCACCCCAGGAGGTAGGAGCCTGGCAATTAAAGGGACAGGCACTCTTCCCCCTCAGGATGGGGCACAGTCACCAAGAAATCAGTTTGCTTATTTTGAATTCACCCAAACTCGTATTGTTGATCTGTGGCTAGGGTCTCACTCCCTCAAATCCCTAGGAGATGATCATTCAATCCAATTTAGCAGCTCCCTCTGGAGGCCTACATGGTAGAACAGATGAGACCAAGAGAAACTCACACGTACATATACACATGCGCAGAGGCATTTAATTGGTCCAGCAAGAACCCGACTGTGTTATAGAAGTGTTTTCACTTATTTTACTCCCAATATATTTGTAGGCTTAGTAAGAAATAAACCTTTCCTCCTGGTAGTCTGGCAAACTTTGCTACTTATTTGTAAGCTTGTTTTAAACCTATGATCAGAGGAATAAGGCCAGTTTGAAGCCTGGTTCCAGCTCACACTTTCCACTTTTGACTCAGCCCAATTACTTTTGATGGTCCCTGTAGCATCAGGCACATTCCAGTCTCATGGGGGGTCTGGCATTCTGGGTCTGGTTCTGTGCCAGCGGGGTGCTACCAACCATGGATTAGAAGTCAGTACAGAGCGCAGAGCCACAAATCCTGGGCTGGGCATCAGTGGCACAAAGATGCCCAGGCCTCTAGGTGGCCAGAGTGGGGAAGTGGGGACAGATCCCTGCCACAGAAGCCTCTGAGGTCATAGGAGACTTTGATCTTCTGACCTTTCAGCCCCCTGAGGATCAGTAAATTAATCCACTAAAGAAGCTTGGTTGTTTTTATCTGATTCCCAACACTGTCACCCTCCACCCCCAGTCGCCTTTGTATACCCTAGGGGCTTAGAGACCAGATGAGTAAAACCCACACAGGGGTCAGAGGGGAGGGCCTGGCAATTAACCCTGCATCCTGAGCAGGGTGGAGTCAGAGGTCAGTGGGAGTCGGGAGGGGCTGGCCCCAGCTGCCAGGCCTGGGCAGAGGCCTCCAGGGACACCCACAGGTGGGATTCCAGCCAGGGACAAGCCCCACGGTCTGCCTCGTCACATACCTCTCCTCCATCCCAGGCCTCTGAGCAGCCTCTGGCTTCCTACCACACTGCATGGGCCTGCTCCTGGCCAGGCCTCTTGCGGGGGTGGGACCATTGCCCCCCACCCCATCTGAAGCAGCAGCCAACTACCCCCACCCCATCTCTTCCCCCTCCACTCTACTTTTGGAGGAGAATAACCTGTGATAATTTTTTCTTCTTCTTTCTGGCAACTAATGGACTCCTTAAATAGCAAAAATTGCGGCCTGTAATTAAGATCTTGCTTTTTAAATGATTAATCATTGTAACCCCTTTGAGCAGCATCCTACTTTCCTCTCTTCTCACATTGAAATGCAGATCGTTGGCAAGGGAGGGAGGTGCTCCCAAGCCACTGAGGAGCAATTAAACCTTCCCAGCTGTCACTCGCCGCCTCGTCTGCCTGCCTCCCCGGCCTGTCCAGACACTGAGGAGGGAGAGCACAGGGCCCCTGCTCCGCAGCAGCGGCGCCAGACTCGCCATCGGCCTGGCTGGAGGCATCACCCGGCGGTCTGCCTCCAAGCCTGACCCTTGCCCTTGCATGGCAGCCTAGAAGCTGGCTTCTAGAAACTCCTAGAAAAGCAGACAACCTTTGCTGAACACTTCCTATGTGCTCAGCACGTTAGGAATAAGACTTCATTCCATTATCACAATAGCCACCTGAGAAATGTGAAGGAGCCCCATTTCTACAAAAGGGCACACCAAGGTGCACGTATACAAAGTGATAAGTGCATTGGTAGTAGGGTTTGAAACAAGGGTGGACTGATCTGAAACCTGGGTTTGCTTTATTTACTCTATCAAGTGTTGGCAGAAGGTCAAGGGTACACCCCACTGAACACACACAGACGCACACACAAATGCACTCACAAGCGATTCTTCTCCAGCTTGCAAAGGGCTCTCTGGTTTGATCTTTTTAAAGCCATCCTTGCAAACAGGTGCCATCATTTATCAGCCAAGCCTTTTCCCTCGGATATATACATGATCTGGAGATGGTAGGACATTAGAGGTAGAAGCAAACTTGGGAACCCCTGGGTCTATACCCCTCATTCTACAGACAACACTGGAGCTTGGGGGTTAACAGGCTTGACCGAGAGCACGTTCCACCCTTCTAGCACTCAGCAGGGTGGCAGACCCACAGCAGAAACAAGTTGTATGTATGTGCAGTGGAGGGGGTTGGGGACAGGAAGGCTCCATCCATGGTAACTGTGGCAGAGGACAAGGAAGGAGAGAAAGGGAGAACAGACACATGGATGGAGCTACCATGGCACTTGTGCAGATCTCTTCTCAGATGCACTGGGCCAGAAGAACCACACTGCAAGCCAAACCAAGATGTGTGCCTAGATTCGCATGGGCTCTGGGCTGGAAAAGGCAGGCTGCAGAAGGGAGTTCCCTCTTGATCCACAGTGGAGAGCTGAATCCAGTAAAAACTCATGCTATATACAGACCTAAATGGTTAGTGACCCAGCCTCTTTAAGAGCCTAGGAACCATAAACTAGGGAGTGGGAGGTGGCACCTGCCCTGTGGAGGACAACTTGGCAACATAGGGCAAGATTATAAATGCATGTAAGCTGTGGCCCTGCCAGCCTCCTCCTAGAATTTATCCTACACATACGCTCCCACTGTGAGAACTGACTTATGCGCAAGGCTATTTGTTGCAGCAACATTTGTGAAAGCAAAAGATTGCGAACAACCCAAATGAGCCTCAAGAGAGGATAGGTTAATGTCATACCATGTAGCTGAGAAAAAAGAATGAGGTAGTTCCCTCTGCTCTGGTAGGGAAAGGTCCCAAAGAGCCTCATGATGCTTGGTCATAAAGAAGGAAACAAAAGCAAGGTATAATACAACATGCCACCTTTCGTGTAATAATAAGGGACAAATAATTATGTTCGAACTAGCTTGGGTATGTACAAAGAAGTACTGGAACGATTAAGTGAGAAACTAATAATAATAATCATTATTATCATTACTATTATTATTATTTGCAGTACTGGGGATTGAACCTAGAGGTGCTCTACCATTGAGCTAAATCCCCAGCACTTTTTATTCTTTATCTTGAGACAGGTCTTTTTAACTTGCCCAGGCTGGCCTTAAACTTGCGATCCTCCTCAGTTGCCAGAGTCGCTGGGAGTACTGGCATGTGCCATCATTCCTGACAATAGTGATTATCTTTTAAGGAGTGGTGAAGCCAAGCATGGTGGCTTATGCCTGTAATCCCATTGACTGGGGAGGCTGAGGCAGGAGGATCGAAAGTTTGAGGCCAGTCTCAGCAACTTAGCAAGGCCCTAAGCAACTTAATGAGACCCTGTCTTAAAATAAAAAATTGAAAGGGCTGGGATGTATGTAACTCAGTGGGTTCAATCCCCACAACTCCCCTCCTCCCCGCAAAAAAGGATGGTGAGAACTGAGCAGATAGGACCATGAAGAGTACAAAGGACTGCAAAACTCTCAATGCAAAACTTTAAATTTTTGTACCAGATGAAAGTATCAGCTATTCAAAAAAATTAAAAATGATCTTATATGCCCTCATTGATCTGTTATACAATGACAAGCACCTATAAATGTCACCCAACCCCAGAAGATGGTTCCATTCTCTCAGAATGCACACACCAACCGCAGTGGGTACATGCTGTCATGCAGCATGCACACCTTGGGACAGGGCCTTCTGCAGCCTGGCTGCATGAGTGTCCAGGGCTAAACCTAACTCTGAGCCTGCTGCTGTTCCTTGCCTTCTTCAGCAACCTTCCGGTCTCCCTGGCCTCTTAGCTGGCCTCATGTCAGGACTCCCCTAAAACAGGCACAGTTGTGGGCCCTCCTCCCCCACCATCTTGCTGGACACTGAGAGTGTCAGGCAAGTTCGAGGTCTCTGCTCCCATTGTACCTGATGTGGCACACGTGCATGTACAGCCACACATACACACATGTGCACACAGGCCTTGCTTAGGCTATCACACGTGCCTCAACTGCAGTCAGGAAAACCAACCAGGGAGTGGTGAGCAGGCACTTAGAGAGAGGAGATGGAGGAAAGGAGGAAGCTGGGCTCCTCCATCAGCCTCTCGCAGTCCCAGCCCCAAAGAGGCTGTGAGGCAGCATGTTACTTGGAATGTTATGAGCCCAGGAGACAGATAACTGGATGGGAGACCCAGCCCTGCCTGGGTCCCCGCGCACCAGGTACTATTCCAGGTTGTGTCCTTTGCCTTAGCAGTTCTGGAAACTGAGGCACAAAGAAGTTGATGGGCTTGTCAGGTTTCATAGCTGGCAGGGATCACGCCCAGGTAGTCTTACTCAGGGGCTGTATTCTGCTCCACACCACTGGCTGCCCTCTGTCCTGTGGCGAGAGGGCTTTGACTCAGTTTTCTGGGATCTTTTGACATATTTGTGCATAAAACACATCTCATCTGGGGTAGTGCACATAGAGGCGCTCAGGAAGCACAAGGGTCATTACTAGGGCCATCAGACACCACCCCGCCAGCCCCATGCCCCTAAGAGGCATCTCACTGGCTTTAATTCATGGCATGGCACATGGTGGCCAAAGGGTCAGTGGCCTGGTCCTTCTGGGCAGGTATCAGGATGAGTCCCTAGGAAGCACGGAGGTGCTCAGGAAATGGGTTTTTGGGGTACAAGTCTCCTGGGGCAGGGGATTAGTGCTTAGTACACTTTAGGAAAGAGCAGCCCACCCCAAATCAGTGCCCTGACCTGGTCCTCATGCCTATCAGAGCTATGTGGCCTTCTCCCAATTTGACTCCCACGTGAGTGACCCAGCTCTTCTGTCAATCTAAAAGCAGGTTCAGCTTCCCTGGTAGCCTTGGGATGTGAACCTCAGGCTCCTTTGACGCCTGTCCCCTCAAGGAAGCATCATGTACCAGACAAAGGGCTGGTGACTACTCACCCATTACAGTCAATAGCTATCAGGGTCACTGGGCCACTTTGGCACCATCAAAGGCCTGGGAAGGAGCCTGACTGATACAGGGGATGGCTGTGGCTCTCAGAGTGCACCCAGCCTGGCCCACAAGGCCTAGTCTGGCCTAGAGGACAGGCAAGGCTCCTTCCTCTCCCTACCCCACCCCACATTCCAGGACCTGGAGGAGCTGCACCGTGTGCTGGGCCTGCCCAGCCCAGTTCGTTCCCACCCCAGGGTCACTTAGAGAGTCACAAATTAGGCTGCCAAAAGCATCTCCAGCCCAGCCCGGATCCACCTCCTGAGATGAACGGAGGCTGAGGCTTGTCTGGGCCGAGCAGACGTCTTTATTCAGCTGTAATTGACGTTCACAAACGTCTGTAACTTCGTCTGGAGGGACACAAAGCGCCCCCATACATGGCCCCCTTTCATCTGGCAGTCAAAAGTGTAGGAGCCGCCTGGGCTGTCCTGCCGGGTCCCAGAGCCAGGACAAAGGTGGTGCTGCACACAGAAGCCGCCGGTGGGCCTTCACCTCCCGGAGTGCGGAGTGCGTTATGCTAATCCAGCGCCAGCCCAGATCCCTCCTGCATATCGATGATGGACACGGGATGAGCAGAGCCCTGACTCACTCAGAGAAGGGGAGGCATCAATCAGCTGGATCTGAGTCTGAGCCAGACTCGGTTGGCCGAGAATGGGAGAAGAACTTGAGGCCAGCTGGGATTCGTACCCTACGATCCTCAGCCCCTAGCAGGAGGGCGTGCAAATCCCTGAAATCATAGGAAAATCTACACCCAGGTTCTTTTCTCTAGGAAGAGGTTCTATGGCTTTCATCAGATGCGCAAAAGGATATGTCACACAAGTGGGATTGCTAACCTCCCATTTTACAGATGGGAAAACTGAGGTCCAGAAAGCAGGCCTGCCTTGCCCAGTGTCACATGATAAAATTGGTGCTAACAGTTGGACCTCTACTCCCGGCTCAGAGAATCTCTGTGCCCTGCCAGAGGCCATACCACTGTGAGCTTACAGAGACCAGGCAGGTCACTATAAGGGGACATCCAGGTCCTCAGAGGAGGAGCCAGGAGGGAAAAGGGAATCTGTCCATACTCCAGGGACCCAGTTGTGCAGCTGCAGCCCAGTGTTGCTGGCTCCTCAAATGCTGTACCATATTTTGAAGCCATAGGTTGGGGGCACACTCAGCCCATGCTCTACTGAGTTTGAGACCTTTTTCTTTTGCCTCCCTGAGATCCCCATGCCCCAATCCACAGGCAAGGGAAGCTTGAATGTGGCCCTGATCCTCTCCCCATCTCCCTTTCCCAGAAGTCAAAAGAGGGCTGCCATGCAGGGCTGGTCAGAACCCATGCCATTGCCCTGCGTGCCCTGGAGCAGGTCTGCCTGCAGCCCTCTGACTGTGGCTTCTACTTTCAGTCCCATCTCCAATGACTACAATTCCTTGCCTTTCCAGAGTCCCACTGTTTTCCTGGCTGGAGGTGGAAGTGACAGGTTAATGGCAGTCTGGACTGGTCCCACGGAATGCCCTGACCTTCCCTCTGGGCTTGGCATGATCCCACAGCACCCCTCAGAAAGGCCCAGAGCAGGGAGGAGGCCAAGGAAGAGGCAGAAACACAGATAGGAAGAGACAGTCACAGAGAGAGGACAGAGACAGACATAACGGGGCAGACAGGAAAGAACAGAGGACACAGAGGACGAGAGGGAGGAGGGGAGAAAGAGAGGTGAAAGGGCTGGGGGTAAGCTCGGTGGTAGAGCACGTGACTGGCACACAAGAGGCTCTAGTGAGAGAGGAGGAGAGAGAGAGAGAGAGAGATACAGAGATAGAGGAGAGGGAAGGAGCAGAGAGAGGGCAGGGGGCACAGCACAGCCGTGGGTGTGGTTCCTGCCCCTCAGGCCCACCCTCCCTTTCCAGGAGTCAGAATCAGTGCCCCTGAGACACTTGCTCTGGTGCCTACCTGCAGCTGAAGCTCAGGGGATGTGAGAACTACCTGCATGCTGGGTCTGCCACATGGACACTTCCAGGACTGACCAGTTTCTGGGAGTCTGAAAGCAGGAGGTGGGGTGCTCTCACTGGGATCCAGGGAGGCTATGCAGAACAGGGTACCCCACCAGCAGGAGTTTGAATTCATTTGGAAACAAATGAGATATTTTTTCCAATTTTTTAAAAAAAGAACTTTAACAAATGTTTTTAGCTTTCCAGATGAAAAATGAAAAATAAGTTTGCTGTAACAGTACAAGAAGGAATCAAGGAAAAAGTAGGACTTCTTTCTTGCAACATCCCCAAGCACACTAGGGGACAGGATTAAAATGCTGGGGGTTGGTGGGTATGATGGTACATGCCTATAATCCCAGTGACTTGGGAGGCTGAGGCAGGAGAATTGCAAGTTTCAGCTCAGCTCCAGCAACCCTAAGTGACATAGCAAGACCCTGTCTCAAAATAAAAATCTAAATGGACTGCGGATGTGGCTTACTGGTTAAGTGCTCCTAGTTTTAATCCCCCATACCAAAAACCAAAAAAATAAAAAAGTGCCAGGGATTCCCTTACACTTCCCTTCCCTTGGCCTATGAGATTGGGGCCATTGGTTGGCATTTGTGCCAACTCTGCCTGCTGGACCCCAAGATGGCATCTCTTAGAAACATCAGAAGGGCTAAGTACTTAATGAAGCAGATTTTTGCAAGCACACGCATTTAAGTACATGCGCAATCTGTCTTTCAAGTGCATTCCTGGTATGTCCAGGAGTCTGCTAAGTGAACTTTGATTGCAAATGGTGGTAACAGCCACTCAGAGAGACTATAACACATTTGGGGTGCTTGTGTGCTGCTCATAAATGTGGCCTTCAGGACTTTTCATCTGTGTGTCTTGGTTCTCGGTGATGCGAATGGGGGAGTTTCAGGCACAAAAGACAGACTGTACTTGGCCAACAGGGGAGGCAAACAAGGGAAAAGATGAGCTGATGAGCTAGACTCATCTCTTTGTGCCTTCAGTGGTTGATCCCTTCTTCTATCATTTATGGAGGTATTTTGAAAACCCTTAACTTATGTCCATGCAATTATTTACACTCAAAATGTTTTAAAAGTAGGACTAGGTGCAGTGTCACAAGCCTGCAATCCCAACTGCTTGGGAGGCTGAGGCAGGAGAATCACAAGTTCTGGGCCACCTGGGTCCTTACGGAGACCCTCAAAATAAAATAAAATTTAAAAGGGCCAGGGTGTAGCTCAGTGGTAGCCCTGTACTTAATGCTCAATACAAAAAAAAAAGATTTTAGAATTTAAAATATTCTACAAGTACAGTTTAGTATGTATTCTTTCTTGTATACTGCATAATAGTACAACTATTATATATTCATATATGCATATTACTATTGAAAATTGTATATACGAAACCATATCAACTCACTTACTGGGCAATTTACACTAAGGGTAATTTTGACTACACAGTTGTTCCTTGGTATCCTTGGAGGTTGGTTCCAGGACCCCCCATGGATACAGAATCCAGAGATCCTTTATACAAAATGGCATAGTATTTACATACAACCTATATATGTTCTCCCATATCTTCTAAATCATCTCTAGATGACTTATAATACCTAATTTAATGTAAATAGTTGTTGCATTGGTCAGGGATAATGTCAAGGGGAAAAAGTGTACATGTTTAACACAGATGCAATTTTGCAGGGAGGTACTAGGGGTTGAAACAGGGGCACTTTACCACTGAACTACACTCCCCAGCCCTTTAAAACTTCTCTTTAAATTTTCATTTTGAAACAGGGTCTCACTAAATTACTTAGGCTGGCTTCTAATTTACAATCCTGCCTCAGTCTCCTGAGTTGCTGGGATTACAGGTATGACTGCTGCACCTAGCCAGAAGTAAATTTTTTAGACTGGGATGACTTTGTGGAGGAGGGGACATGGGACAAGTTCTTAAGGGGAGGAGGAGTGTTATGGGCAGATGCAGTTTAGTTTTGCTTCTGCAATCTACCACATAATAGTTATGTGACCTTGGGTCATTTACCTCCTAACTTCCTTAGAGGATGCTATTGATGACCCACCAGTGGCCATCCCCTAGTGTCCTTGCTTTCGTTGGGCAGGGCAACCCAGCCCTAGCCCCAGCCTCAGGAGGAGAGTTCTGGCTGGATTAAGTCATTCACACAGGTCCCAGTCCCCAGGCCAGTAATTGTCTTGTTTATGGAAATCTGTTGGTCACACCATTAGCAGTTATCTACTGCCAACCCAGCAAACTACCTGGAAACTTAAACCAATGACATTGATTTAAATGAGTACATCTGTAATTCACATAGGGATTAGTGGAGGCAGCTGGGCTGTGTTCCACGTGTCTTCTAGGACCTAACATGACTAAGGCTACTAGATACCTTTCCAAGGGTGCTGGCAAGTTGATGCTGACTGCAGTCTGGTCATTCAGTCTAGGAACACAGTCCAGGGCCTTGACTCTTCCTTGCTTGGACTTCCTCAGACCACAATGGCTGGGTTCCCAAAACCAGTATCCCAAGAGATAAGAATTACAAGCAGATGCTGGAAATAGTCACAGCATCAACTTTCTCATATTCTATTGGTCAAACAATCACCCGGCTCAGAACCAAGGGGGGATGTACATCCACCTCTTACAGGGAAGAGTATCAGAGAATTTGGGGGTCATATTTTTAAACTTCCACAGCCAACAAAACATGGGGAGAAGTCTGTCGCAGGGCGATTTTTTTCTTTTTTTTTTTTTTTTCCCTTTTTCTGTACTGGGGATTGAGCCCAGAAGTGCTGTAATACTGAGCATCCCCCATTTTAAAAAAATATATATAATTCCCATTTTATTGATTTTTTTCCCAGAGGATAGCTTTTCCTCACTCCTGAAGGGCCCGGCTCCTTACATGGGCTTTGGTGGAGGTCATGGGGCAGCACCAGCAGGTCTAAATCCGGGTGGGGATGTTCTGTCCTCCAGACTTCACGAGATCCAGTCCCGATCACCTTGCTGTGAATGGCACAACTCACACAGTAATGTAGTGTCACCTAGAACTTGGGAGGCATATAAGGGTCAAACACACTTGCTTCAGAAATGTCCCTAATGGCTGTACCTTGGTGATGTTTCAAATGATGAACTTCCTAATGGCCTTGTCCTTGGGCATGCACCAAGGGCAGTTCATGCAGCAATAGCCTGCACATAGTCGTGGCCCTTCTTGCCACATTTATTTTTCCTATTTATTTATTTTTTTGGTCATCTTGGAAGCAAGGACATGAGACAGCATCCCCAACCCTTTTTATTTTAATTTTGAGACAGTGTCTCACTAAGTTGCTGAGGCTGGCCTCAAACTCCAAACTGAGATCTTTCTGCCTCAGTCTCCTGAGAGACTGGGATTACAGGTGTGTGCCACTGTGCCTGGCTTTTTTATTTGGCAGGGGGAGGGTGGAAGTGGGGGGGTGCTTTCTGGGAAAGACTTCTTTGTTCTCGAGAAAGGACATAAGTGTGGTGGCACGTGCCTGTAATCACAGTAGCTTGGAAGGCTGAGGCGGGAGGATTGCAAGTTCAAGCCAGCCTCAGCAACTTAGTGAGGCCCTGCCTCAAAATAAGAAAATAAAAATAAAAATAAAAAAAGGGCTGGGGATGTGGCTCAATGGTTAAGTGCCCCTGGGTTCAATCCCCAGTACAAAAAAAAAAAAAAAAAAAAAGACACAAGGCTAACTGAATCACAATTGAATCCAACATAAGAAACAAGACAATTTGATGAAGAACAAGACAACCCTTCATGATTTTGTTCCTACTTTCAGGCTTATTTTGATGATAAGATGTGAGCCTTGCGGGAAAGAAGACCATTTTCATACCTCCTATAATTGTTATATTTGGGATCATACCAAAGCATGCCTAAATTACATATAATCATGTGACTTACACTTAAAATCTTGTGGGATTTCAATATTTGATGGGAAAACTCAATATTGTCAAGATGTCAGTCCTTCCCAAAGTAAAGCATATATTCAATGCAATACCACTGAGATTGGAATTTGGAAGCAGATTTTAAAGATCATCTGTAGGAATCACTGTGAGAACTCAGTGATAGAGTCCAGTGATAGAGCACTTGCCTACCATGCACAGGCTCTGGGTTTGAGCCCCAAAACTGCAAAAAAAAAAAAAAAAAAAAAAAAAAAAGAATCAATAGGAAAAAACTTTTGAGAGAGAAGAAATATTCTCACTGGATGCAAAAATAGAACATACCAGGCACTGTGGCATGTGCCTGTAATTCCAGTGATTCTGGAGGCTGAGGCAGGAGGATTGCAAATTGGAGACCAGCCTGGTCCACTTAGCAAGGCCCTAAACAGCTAACGAGACCCTTTGTCAAAATAAAAAACTAAAAATCTCTTGGGATGTAGCTCAGTGGAAAAGTGCCCCACTACCAGCACATGGGCACCCACAGAGAGAGGGGTGTATGTAGTAAGAGCAATTGCAAACAACTCCACTGTCCATCAATTGGGGAATGGTCGCATAAATGACAGCAGATGGTCTCCAACTTGAACAATGAACAGAATCACCCACACGCCTGTTAAACCCAGACTGTCAGGACCCATTCCCAGAGTTTCTGATTCTGCAGGTTGGTAGATGGAAAGCTCAAGAATTTCTACCAAGTTCCCAGAGGATGAAGATTCTGATGGTCCAGACCACACTTTGAGAGAACCACCAAAGTAGAAAACATCTCCACTAGGAAGTACTCTGATCAGAGAACAAGATACATGAAGTGTAAAACACAAAGAAAAAAATCATTTAAAAAAAGGCAACCCTAAAACGAAAATGAAGACAACCTATGCATATATATATAACTATATATATAGTTAGTTAGTTTCACTTTTTAAAATGTCAGAAACAAAAGCAGGAGATGGTGACTCTTCATCTCCTAGACATTGCAGGGTTGCATGTGATGCCAGAGATGCTGTGACCTTTACATTGACTTGAGGTCGAAGCCAACAGCAAAAGGAAGTGGAGCTGGGAGACTTGCAGAAAAGCAACCCTAACAGAACCAGGCTTGGAGCCTGGAATGCCCCTGGATGGTCTTGTTATGTGAATGAATAAGGCCCTCATAATGTAAGCCATTTTGGTTGGGATTTTCTGTCATTTACCATCAAACCACCTAATATAGTAATGATTATGCAGGGTTGTTTTAAAGATTGAATAAGATCAAGTAAGTGAATGCTCTTTCAGGCACGTGGCACCTAGCAAGGCTTTTCCATCCAGCCACCATTTGTTGTACTTATTTCTGGAAAAGCCTTCTGAGCTGCACCCTAAGGGGAATATTATGAGGAAATTGACAGATTCCCTGACACTTATGAGCTCAGAACTGCAAGGGGAGCCAAGAGAAACAAAAAGAGGAATTGGCTCACACAACTGGGAAATCTAGGGATAGTCTGCCTTCACATGTGGCAGGATCTCTGTTACTCAATGTCAAGTTGCTTTTTTTCAATGTGTCTTGGGTCTCTTTTTTTGAGTCACTTGTATTCTTTCCTGCTGTTGAGGGGTTCCTCTGTGCAGTAGGAGAACATGGATGTCAACCATAAGGCTTACAGCACTGAAGCAAGCCTAGAGGAAAAAGAAGGCTTTTCCTTCCCTGACTCTATTTATAAAATCCCAGGGAAGGAGTCTGATTGGCTTAGCTAGTATCATGTGCCCTTAGGACCAATCACTGTGGTCAAGGGAACAGGATGCCAGGATGCCACGACACAGGCTTGGCCATGTGTAGTGTGTGGTGTGTGTGTGTGTGTTTATGTATATCATTTATGATAGGTAGATACAGATACAGTGTAGATATTTGCAATATTAGTACAAACTCAGCAATGTAAGACATAGTTATTTTGCAGTTTCTGTAGGTCAGACTATTGAAATGGCTTAGCTGGGCCATCCATAAGCTTGCAACCAAGGTGCAGGTCAGGCCTGGGTCCTCATCTGAAAGATCAGCTGGGGAAGGATCCACTTCATGCAGATCTTGGCAGAATTCAGTTCCTCGCACTGCAGCAGTGACAGCTCATTTTCTTGCTGACTGACAGCTGCCCTCAGTTTCTGGAGGCCACTCTCATTTAGGCACCAGGGTGACCATCTGCTTTATCAAAACTAGCAAGGGCATAAAGCACTCCAGTAAGATGGATGCTATAATCTTATATGACATCATCATATAACCAGTGCACGGAATCATCTACATCCTGCCATCTTTGCTGTGTTCTATTGGTTAAAGGTAAGTCACAGGTCCTGCCAAGAGGCAGAGGACATGGAGGTGGAAGTGATGGATTTAAACCTAAGTCTCTCTGCCTGCAACACAGCTACTCTGTGTGCTAGTACACAAACCAAAAATCACGTCTAGGATATTGCATAGTAAAGTCAGTTATGCTGGGCTTAGATAGAACGGCATCTCCTCTCTCACTTTGGTGTCCTGGCATCTGCCACTCTGATTCCTTCCCCAGTGACACTTGTGCTATAGAACCCAAGTCAGTAACTATCAGTTCCTGTCCTTTTCTTTACCTCCTGCAGAGGGGTGGTCTGCTCTGCACCCACTGTCCACTTGATGAGATGAACTGTCTGGAAGACAGTGAGTTTCCCTGCCTTTCTGGCTTCTGCTCCCGTGAGAATTCTCTCTAGGAGAATTCCAAAGATTTGCAGGCAAAGACAGAATGTCTTTTGCACAGGAGAGGAGGGGGCTCTCCTCCAATACCCTTGGAATAGAGAAAAATTCTCCTGGGTTGGAGAGAGAGAAGGAAGAGGTGATGGAACTACTGGGAATTGTTTCTTGTACACCTGAAACTATGGACTGAGATTTATAAATGATCATAATTTGGTGATGGTGGGGGGTGTTTCTAATCTACAACACCTTTCTGTAGCCCTTCCTGTTCCCCTGTCCAGGGGTTGTTATATTTATCAGGATTTCAGTTTGGATGATACATCAAAATGGCCCAACAGAGTAAGGGCATAAACAAATTAAAAGTTTATTTTTAACTGTTACATAAAAATATGGGTAAGATGGTCCATTTGCTGGAGTGGTAGCATCATAATCATGAGGGGCCCAGATTCTTTCTGTCTTGTTGTCTTGTTGCTCTGCTGCCTTTAATTTCATCTGCATGTCAATTGGTAGGAAGAGGAAAGGGGCTTCCTTCTGAGGCCTGACTTTGAAGTTGTATATACTACTTCCACTCATTGGCCAAAACTTGGTTATGTGATTGCACGCTAACTGCAAGGGAGTCTGGGAAGTGTAGTTTTATCATGGGAAGCCATGTGCCCATTGGGTGGGATAATTAGCAATCTCTGTCAGTTGGCCAGTTCAGCAATGTATTTCCTGTATGGTCGGCTCTGTAGCCTTAGCTCTGCATCTCTGCTAAGGAGATTCTGAGTGGGCCTCTCCTCCATCCAGGCCTAAAAGCATTGAATATGGTGGCTTTACTCTTGATGGCATCTTCAGGGAACAGGTATGAGGTATACAGGGGAAAAAAGCCATGCCCAAGTGTATGAGCAAGCAAGGAACAGAGGGTCAGGCATGGAGCTGTTCTACACCTGCAGCAAATCCCAAGGATGACAGCCTTGTCCACCCTTACCTACTCCCTGTCACCCTATCTGTGCCCAGACCTGTCACTCTGAGTATTCCCTCCCACAATTCAAAGCACAACTTTTGAACTCTTTTTGGAGTGTAATGTGGCACAGTTTAAGTAAAGGACTCTTTGAGTTACATCTGGGGGCTTCTACTTTTCTAGCCCATGCTCAAATAAAAGAGAAATGCATGGATGGTAGTTTCAGGACCTATAAATTCTGCCACAGAATTCCCAGGCTACTTGATATGTCCATGGTCTTCATTCACAGTCTGCCATCTACATTCACAGTCTGCAAGTCACTGACCTGGGTTGGTCCTAGAAGAACATCATGGGTGTTCAGAGCTGGTTTCTCTGCTGGCTATCCTCAGCCCAACTATCCCAGTAGAGTCAAAATGCATTTGTTCATTTATGTGTTCATTATTTGATAAGTACCGATCAAGCTTTTCAATGTGCTGGGTTCGGCCTTGGCATATGGGATCTGTGTTCTTATGTAACTCAAGTCTGCTGGGGAAGTTGACAGCTAACTCCATAAAGAAATATACTATCAATAGACTTGATAAATGCATGAAGAAAAAGTAGGGTAGAGTAAATCAATGAAATCAGTGGAATGGGTAAGGGTGTGTACAACATTCTAGGCAAAGGAACTGCCTATGCAAAGGCCCTGAGGCAGAACTGAGTGTGACTAATTCCTAAAACTGAAAGAATTCCTGAGATTGGTATCCCCAACAGCAAGGGGGAGTGGAGAATACTGTTCCTAATCAGTCACAGTGACTTCTTCCCATTAACTCTAGTATAAGATCCACATGTCTCCTTGGACATGTGGATCCTTCCTTCCTTTCTGCCTTCCTTTCTTGATGTCTTACTGCTCCACAGTGGGGTGTTCTGTCACCTCCCAGAAGCTGGTTCCTCACCACTCATCCTTTGCCTGAGAAATTCCTCTTGCTCTTTCAGGACCTGTTATGGTTTGGATATGAGGTGTCCCTGGAAAGTTCCTGTGTGAGGCAATGCAGGAATATTCAGAGGTGAGATGACTAGGTTACTATTAATCAGCAGATTAATCCATTTGATAGAGTGGTGGCTAGATTAGTAATGGATTAATGAGTGATAACCATAGTTAGGTAAAGCATGGCTGGAGGAAGTAGGTTACTGGGGGTGTGCCCTTGAGGATTATCTCGTCCCTGACTTCTTACACCCAAGCTCTCTCTGCTTCCTGGCTGTCCTGAACTGAGCAGCTTTCCTCCACCGTGTCCGTTCACCATGATGTCTGCCTCACCTCAGTGCAGAGCTATGGAATTGGCCGACCAGGGACTAAACCTCTGAAATCAGGAGCCAAAATAAACTTTTCCTTCTCCATTCTTGTCAGTTCTGCTGGTCACAGCAACAAAAAGCTGACTAACACAGGACCCCAGTTTAGACATCATGATCCCTGGAGAGCTGGGCTGAATTTCCTCCTGTTTACCCCTTCAAATCCATAGGCTTCTGTGGGTTTTGCCAGGAGGGAAGGGAGTGAGATCAGGATCTGCTACTTTGGCACCTTGGGCAAGTTACTCAAACTTTGTGTGCTGCAGTTTCATCACGAAGTAAATAAAAATGGGGATAATTACTACACCCACCTCATAGGGTTGTTGTGAAGATTAAGCAAAATATACGTAAAGTGCCTAGAACTGTACCTGACCCACAGTAAGTGTCTGTGTTTTCTGTTATCAGTCTTTAGTCCTCTCCCGTCTTGACTGGTTACCATGTCCCAGGGTTGGGGAACCTCTTCGTCAGTGTACCTGGGCTTTCCCAGCCCAGGGGAGGTCCTGTAGTAACTAGCCATGAACTGGGCTTGCTCTGAGAAGGAATGTCTGTGCACCATCCCATACAGTAATAAACATGGACTCTGGTCTTTTCTCCTAACTAGGGGGCGAGGGATGCTTTGCTATGGCTGTGGAACCTCCAGGATCTCTCTCTGCCCCCAGCTTCTACACTGCATCCCAGTCTTCTGCCAGTTTGCAGGAGGGCGGACACTAACAGCCCCAGAAGAGAACAGCAAGCAGGCACTGGAGGTGGGGGCTGTGGTGGGGAGGTCAGGCAGTGGCCCTGTAAGCATCTGTGGTCTAGGGCACTTCACATTCAGAGGGACACTAACAAGCCCAGCAGTATGTGACCAGGGAGAAAAGGGTTCCATGATCCAGGAAACAGAGGGGTTTTGGGGGGAGCTGTGTTTCACATCCAGGGGAGATAGGATGGGGCCTCATGCTGAACAGTGTGGGGCTGGGGAAGAGTAGAGCTCTAGGTGGCCCAGAGGATGGTGCAGTTCTGTATCTGGACTGATAACAACCACTGTTCCTAATGACCATTGTCCCTGAGCGTCCTGTCCAATGCTGGACCCTTGTGAGAGCCATGCTAAGAGTGACCACAGCCTGTGCCACGGTGTTCCAGTGCTAAAGATGCCCATGCCCATGCTCTTCTTGGGTCATCTTAGTCCTCCATATCCTCAATGTCTCATATGGGACCCAGTGGACAGTCAGTTCCTGTTTCCTGGCTAAGGAAGGGATGAACCCACATAGTAAGGTTGGGACAGAGGGATCAGATAGAACTGGGTTCCAATATCTGCTGTTTACCTACAAGCTGTGTGGCCTTAGTCACTGAGCTTCTCTGAGCCTTAGTATTCTTGTTAGTTAAATGTGTCACCCCAGTGCCTGCCTCCCTGGGTTGTTGTCACATTCAGTGAGCCGCTGCATTCAAAGATGGCACTGTCACAGGTACCTATATAAAGGCTCAGTAAACAGTAAGAACTTTCTCCAAGTCTCTGCATGTCTTGAGTTCACTTACCCCTTCAGGACTCCACTTCCCTTGCATCTCCCAGGTCCCATGTTGTTCCCAAACTGCTCAAGCCTCAGCCTGTCCCACCAGGGAACGAGGGATAAGAGGCTAGACAGAGAACTGCCCACCTTCACCAAAGTGATCCTGGAGAGCACCTTTTCTGTCCAGCCCTCTCCCTGGGGGCCCTTGTCTCCCTCCAGTATTCTCTATCTCATCTTCCACCTCAGCCAGCCCCCAAAAATATCCCAGGTCACAACCTAGGCTGGAAGTTTCTGGAATGTGTGTAGCAAATGCCCTACATAGTGAGGGAAGAGCTCCTGAGGCCTGGGCGCCCTGTAGCCCTGGGCCTGCCTGCTCCCTGGAGAAGGGTCCCAGTACCTCCTATTTTCCCATCCAGGAGGCCTGCTGTTCCCACATTATCACATGAATGGGGCGCAAGCCCCCCATCCACTCAAGCAAACAATTTGGCTAGCAAATTGACATAATTATGAGAGACAGAGAGAGAAGAAAGCCACCCCCCACCCCCGGGCCCCCCAGAGGGCAGCTCCCGTGGAGTTCCTCCCTGGCTTTGTGGGCTGGGGCGCTCAGGGCTGATTAGAAACCTTGTGGCCTTTTCAAGAGCCCTAAGTGATTGGTCCCCTTAATCTGATTACAATTTGCAAAGCCCCTCCAGTCGCCTCTGAAGGGCTGTTCTCAAGCACCCCGCTCGATCAGCCCTTGAGTGCACACAGACAGACACACACATGCACACTTAGCACCCACTTGGGCCTGCTGGGGGTGGGGGGGCCCTGCCACTTTCTCACCATGTCTCATTCTCTCAGTCAGGGACCCTGGAGTCATCCCGGTTGCTGTGCTCAGGCCCCATTTCCTATACCCCAAACCTCAAACCCACACAAGAGGTGACACTGCCCTAACAGACTGGGTTGCCCACTTGAGGGTGTCCTACCAGACACACTGCCCACTCACAGTCCAGGGGGCACACCTGCCTGTTACCATCCCTCCTCATGATGGCTCCCCCAAACACCCAGCATCAGGCTGCCCAGTCCCATCAGGGGCAGCCCTCTCTCCACAGCAGCTGTTTCTGGGGCTCCTTGGGCCAAAGCTCCCAGGGGATTAGGCCCAGCAGGCAGCCCAGACACAGTGCAGGCAAAGGCTGCTTGGCCACCCCCCCTTGGGAACTTGGCTCGAAGGGACTACAGTCAATGGCCTTAGTGCTCCACATCCAATTTGGAGCTCTTAATCCCCACAGCCGAGCCACAATGACTCCTTTTCCCATACTTGCTCCTGGCTCTCAGCAGCCCCAGCTTGGCCTCCAACCCCAAATGGGGCACCCCCTGGGCAGCAGCTCAGGGTGGGGGTGAGGGTTGGGGCAAAGCGGGGGCCAAGACAGAAAGGAACAGAATCCCCTCATCTGAGGGAATTCTGTCCTTGTAGCTAAGCACTCTTTCCCTGGAGCATTCCAATAGAGAAGAGGAACATGGGCAGGCCCCTCCAGAATGACCTCCAGACTCCTCTACTCCCATATATGGGGTATCCCAGCCCCCTCCCGGAGCCCTGGGAAAGATATTCTCCACTTAGGAATTTACCCTTTTCTCAGAAACATCCTGAGGGCCTTCATCTCTAGACACCAGGCTGAGGACAGGAGCCAGCAATCAGGGAACAGGGAGTCCAGGTTCTGATGTTAGAATCAGAGGGACCTGCACCCAATTCTCACCCTAATGCCACCTTTAAAAGCACCGGTGACCTTGGATAGGATGTTATCCTCCCTGGGCCTCAGTTTCCCCGGTTTAAAGCAGAGAAGTCTACCGCCTCTCTGTCTTAGGGTGCCGGGAGGTTAAATGACAGAGGGTAGTGAGGCACTCAGCACAGTTCCCAGGACACAGTCTTCAACTGCATTCTGCGGCCAACCGCTGAGCCAGGAACGCGACAAGGCTCTGGGTGAGCCCCTGCAGCCCGGGTGAGAGCAACTCCAGGTTCCGCAGGCCTCATGGAAGACCTTCGCAGTGGGTTTTCTGGGACAAGTCCCAGTTGTCCGATTCGTGAGACCGCCAGCCCGCTCACGTGACCCGGCAGGTGTGGGAAACAGAGCCCTGGTCCCAAGTCTCTCCCTGGGAGCGGCCCCGCACGGGCTCGCGGAGCAGCCTGGACGTGGCCCCAGTCCAAGTCACTGCCCGATCCCTGTCCTCGGTGCCCTCCGGGGCAGCCCCCGGGGCCCGGGTCATGTGATCGCGGGAGGGCCTCGCCGAGCGCGCGCCGAGCTGGCCCTCGGTCGGGCCTGAGCCGGGTCGGAGGCCGTCGGCCCGCGGCGCCCCGCCCCGGCTTGCGCGGGCGTGCCGGGCGGGCGGGCGGCCGGGATCAGCTGGAATCAAAGCCGCCGCGCCCCGCCCCGCCCCGCCACGCCGCACCCCTGCCGAGCCGCAGCGCACCTCCTCCTTTGTCACAATGTTTTTCAATCCGGTGAAGCAAACTGTCCAATTAGAGCCGGGGCCTCCGGCTTCCATCTTTGCCGACGTTTAATTAACATGCTGCTCTTGGCAGCTGCTGACAAGTTCCAGAAACAGGTTGTAAAGGGTTTTTGTCTTTACCCAGCATGGAAAATGAGGGGTGTTACATCGCGGGAACATGAATAGGTTGCGTTTCAGCTCCCTCCTGCTCCTCCCCCTGCTCTAAGAGGAACGAGGCCTGTGTGTGTGTGTGTGTGTGTGTGTGTGTGTGTGTGTGTGTGTGTGTGTGTTGCGAGGGGGGCGGGGAGGGCGGAGTTGGAGGCAGGCGAGACCGTCCCCTCCCTCTTTCTCACCCCTTCTTCCCAGGAGCCTTTGCTCTCTGGATTCTGCCTCTTCTCCAGCCAGCGCACTTGAGCTTCACCTCTCTGCTAGCCATCCCCAACCTCACCATATTGATTCCCTTTACCATCTTTCTGATAAACTCCTCTTCAGCCTCCAGAACCCTGCTCAGGTGGCCCATCTTGGGAATGCCACTGTTAGTGGACACTCTTGACAGGTCTGTCCCCCACTAGACCATGACCCTACTGAGGACAGGAACCGTGGTGTTACTCTGCACTGGATGCTGGTGGGCCTGAAACCTTCCTTACTGTACAGGACTGGCTTGGCAGAGAGGAAGGAGGGAAGGGATAGGGAAGGGGAGATGTCCCCAAAGAGCCCTCTCTCCCTATTCCCCGATCCTGCTGGAGTGCCCAGAGCAGGGCCATGGAAGGCATAGCAGGGCTGAGGTCTTTCTCAGTAGCTGAGATGAGGGAAGCAGAGCCCTTGAGGAAAGACCCCATCCCAGAGCTGAGGTCTGTGTGTTTTTTCAGCTGGATTCTTTGGTAGTATGGGTGGACTGGTGGATGAGGGCCAGGTTGGGCAGGAGGCCTGTTCTCTGGGGTCCATTGCTCCCTCACACTGGCCCCACTGGAGTATCCACACGTATTCTACAAAGGACATCAACAGTATTTATTCGTTGAGGCTACCACCTACATGGCACAGAAATGCAAGGGACCAAGGGAGCCTGGAGGTACTGGTTGAGGGGCAGATAAGGGGTGGAAGAGCCCTATCTGGCAGCTAAATGCCCTTCTGTGAGGGCTCAGGTCCACTTTGGGCCTGCTTTTCTCAGGAAATGGCCACCAAGACCCCAGGCAGGGGCAGACCTTCTTCTGCTGGACCTTGGCTTGAAAGCCCACTTGGTCTGCAGCTCCTCCTTCTCCTTTCTCAGGCACGGCCCCTGGGATGAAGGGAGGGGTGGGAGGAGAGGTCCTGGGGCCAGGGCAGCATGCAGGATGCTGCTGACTTGCTCTTGAATCCCCAGCTAGGTCGCACCAGCTCCTTCCAGAGTCCCCCCGACAGTCTGTGGAGCCTGCAGGGAGAGAGCCAAGAACAACTGGTCATGGTCACTGCCAGTCCTGCTGTAGCCTCTTGGCACATTTTCTTTTCTGCACATGATAGACACAAGAAGCAATGGGTCACAGCTTCACTTTTCTTGTTTCTAAGGTAGATTTCTTGGTTTTATTTTGGTTTTAGACAGGGTTTTGCTGTGTTGCCCAGGTTGACCTCAAACTTGTGGACTCAAGAGATCCTCCTGCCTCAGCCTCAAGAGTAGCCACACTCTGCTGCAAGGTGAACTTGTGCCTAGAACCATGGCATCCTCTCCTTCCATGTCACTCAGCCTTTTACTCCAGACCTGGCTATTTCTAAGCTCTGATCTCCAAGGAGGTCAAATACCTATAAGAATAATAACAATGACCAGGAAAAATCCCAGTTCTTCTACTGGCCAGTCATGTGGCCTTGAAGATCCTGAAACTTTCTGAGTCTCCTTTTTCTATTAAAAAGAAGAAAGTAATTAGCCTGCCTCATGGAATTCTCTGGATGGTTAGATGGGTGAGCCCTGGGTCAGGGCTGCTATATCTCACAGAGGAGATAAGGAAACATCAATAGATGAAAAGAAGAAAGGAGTGAGGAAGAATCTTGCCTGGAGTTGACCAACTGAATAGAACCAGACCTATCAGCTCCATTTTTTTTTTTTTTTAATTTTGGAACAGGGTCTCATTAAGTTTCCGAGGCTGGCCTCCACCTTGTGATCCTCCTGCCTCATCCTCCTGAGTCACTGGGATTACAGGTATGCACAATACCCCTACCCAGCTTCACCTTCACTTATATAGAGGAGGAAATTGAGGCTTGGTTAAAGTGATGTGGTGGGCTGGAGTTGTGGCTCAGTGGTAGAGTGCTTGCCTGGCATGTATGAGGCCCTGGGTTCGATACTCAGCACCACATATAAATAAGTAAGATAAAAATCCACTGACAACTAAAAAAAAATTAAAACCCAAAAAAATTGTTTTAAAAAAGTGATGTGTCTAGAAAGTGCAGTCACAAAATGAGATGTGCCCCAGGGTTTCTTCCATGTATTCTCCCAGTGCAGCCTGCCCACCCCACCTCAGGCAGGAGGGGTGAAAGTTCACATCCTTCCTCCCTCCCTCTCTCTTCCAGTACTGTGGATTGAACTCAGGGGTACTCTACTACTAAGCTACATCCCTGCCCTTTTTATTTTTAAATTTTGAGCCCCCCTGCAAAAAGCTAGTCCAGCATCTTCTATGACAAGCAGGATTCATGCTCACCTGCTTCTCCCCTGTCTTGGGAGCTTAGGGTACCAAGGATGCTGAAGGTACCAAGGGCGTCATGGGTACCGAGTGTGCCAAGGGTACAGAGGGTGACGAGGGCACTGAGGGTGCTGGGGGCTTGAGGGTTGGGTCCTCAGGGACATAGACAGTGCTCTTCTCTTCATGCATCTGTGGAGAAAAGAGACAACTCAGAAGGACCCCTCGCAGGGCAAGTGTCCCTGATAGAGCTCAACAAACTGGATGAGCCAGGAGCGCAAATGGTGGGTAGCGAGCGCCACCTTGTGGTAATTTTGAAAATTGCACGCCGCTTTGTAACCTGTCCCTACTTCAAGTTAAGCTCCGTGGAGACAAGGTCCATGCACCACAAAACAATGGCGAGGTCCTCAAGTGAAACACACAGCGATGTAAGAGATGTAGTGGACTGCAGTGGACACTGCAGTCATTACCCATCCTGGAGGGATTCTGAGAGGTTGTGCTGAATTCATTTTTGAAAGATGAGGAGTCAGGCAGCTTCCAACAGGGCCAAAGAGGGAATGGCAAAGGCGCAAAGGAGAGGGAGGGGGGTCTGGGAGTTGTAGCAGGGGTGGGGCAGATCCTTGTCCTCCAAAAGACCACCTCTCTGTGGTCTCACCCCCATCCTCTGGGAAGCCACTTCCCCTCCCAGGTAAACCACCCCGGGACCTGAGGAATTGTCTGGTGGCTTTTGCTTCTATGAGATTTTATTACTCCCAACCAAGGATTGTTGGATCAAAGGTATATAACTGAGAGAAGTTGTGAATTTGGGATAAATCCTAAAGATTAAAACAATATGTATGGAATTTGGATAACATTTCTGGTTTATTTTATTTGCGTACAAACTTGTGGTTTTTAAGTGTGGCATCTTGAATAGTTTTTGTTCTGACTTTAAAGACAGAATGAAAATATCTGTGCTGAGAAAAAGGAAAGTGTAGGAAAAATGTAATTCAACAGAACTCTTATGCTGGAGAGGTAAAGGGACAAAGCAGAATATAAAATTGAATCCCAGCGGCTTGGGAAGCTGAGGCAGAAGGATTGTGAGTTCAAAGCCAGCCTCAGCAAAGGTGAGGCACTAAGCAACTCAGTGAGACCCTGTCTCTAAATAAAGTACAAAATAGGGCTGGGGATGTGGCTCAGTGGTGGAGTGCCCCTGAGTTCAATCCCTGGTAAAATTGAGTGGATAATATGATCTTAAGAAAAATTACACAGAGAGGGCTGGGGTTGTGGCTCAGTGGCACTGTGCTTGCCCAGCATGCATGAGGCCCTGGGTTCAATCCTCAGCACCACATAAAAATAAAATAAAGGTATTGTGTCCACCCAAAACTAAAAAGAACAAAATATTAAAAAAAGAAAGAAAAATTACACAGAGAGAAAAAGAGAATAAAAGGAAAAGATATATACCAAAAAAATACCTACTGGGGCTTTACTACTGAGTCACATCCCCAGCCCTCTTTATTTTTTATTTTATTTTGATACAAGGTCTTGCTAAGTTGCTGAGGCTGGCCTCAAACTTGCAGCCCTCCTTCCTCAGTCTCCCGAGTTGCTGAGATTACAGGTGTGCGCCACCACACCTGGCTCCAGATTTTTTTTAAAGTGAATTTCCTAGTTATTTTATAATTTAAAAAACAAATTTAAGAGTTAATTCAAAAGACTTATTAGTTATATATACAAAATTATATGAATTGTTTAAATTATATAAATTATATATGGATTATAGTGGATATTAGTTAAAATTACCCTGAAAACTTCTAGTATGGTTTTAAAAAACACAGAACCAAACGAAAGGCAGTGATGTCCCTTCTTGCAGGGTGCAGAGACACAGGCTGGTCCTCACCCTTGTCATAGGGACATGCAGGAGACAAGAGGGGTCCTCTGTCATCCTCCACCATTTAAAACAGGTGAGCCTCGACAATAACAATTGGAGGGGAGAGAGCCCTACTTGAAGCCACAAAAAGCTCACAGTATGGCATGTTTTTAAAGAAACTGAATTTCTTTAAACTATGTTTCACGATTTACAGCTTTAAAACAACGTATTGACATGCTTCTGTGTGCTGAAATACTGGAATGTTGCAGAATTGAGTCTCTGTACCAGTGTCACTTGCAGGCTTATTCACATGCAGTCCTGGTTTTGCTGAATTAGACTCCCTGGGCAGGTGCATTTTTACCTGGGGAAACTGCAGTTTTACAAGGTCTCCAGATGGTTCCAATAGAGAATGAAATTAGGCACTGCACTTTGATTCTTAATCCAGGCCGGACATTAGAATCACCCGGCAAGCTTTAAAAACATTCTAATATCCAGGCCCTACCCCAGACCAATTAAACCTAAGTCTCTGGGCTAAGGCCAGACACTGGAATGCTTTGAAAAACCACTAGTCTAATGCAGTGGTTCTCAGCTGTGGTTCCCCCTCCCCAAGTGCCGAGGATGGAACCCAAAGTCTTGTACATGCTAGGCAAGGACTCTGCTGCTGAGCTTACATCTCCAGCCCTGAGATGTGATTTTCCAGTCAGAATCACCTGGGGGGCTTGTTAAAGCAGAGTGCTGCTTTTGGATTCAGGAGGTCTGGGTGGGATGTGAGAATTTGCATTTCTAACAAGTTCCTGGTACTGCGGCTACAGATGGGGGTAGCCACTGCCAGAATACGGCTACCTGGGGATAGTCGAGCCACAGGTCTGACTATAGGTGCTTCTGTGACCCTTCAGGGAGTGCAGAAAGAGAACACATACACATGACCCCTCCAAAGCCTGGGGTTCAGAAGGGAGGGGAAAGAAGAGTCTTCAACCCACAAGAGAGGTGGTCTCCCAGATAGAGAGGCAGGATGACACAGATGTGTGCCCCGCCCAGAGGATGCAGGGCGGCAGTGGGTACAGCTGCCCAGCACCCTGCAGGGGGACAAGTCTATAGGACTCACCTCCCAGTAGATGGCATCCTCAAAGCAGCTGTCATCAGCTGCTTGTCCCCAGAATGGTAATCTCAAAATGAGCCCTAAAGAAAGTTGGAGGTCAAAGGGGGTCAAGAAACACTTTCCACCCACCCCAGCCCTTGCCCTCAGCTGGGACCCACAGCCAGCAGGGCATAGATGAGGGATTCCTAGGAGCTCCTGCTCACCCCTGTGACATGCTCTTGGGTGCCCCACTCAGGGAGCCCCACGGGGACCCCATCTTCTCTGGCTCAGCTGCTTTCACTTACCCACGATGATGCCGCCCCCAAAGGCCATGGCCAAGGTCAGCAGGAGGCCATACGCCTGGAACTCGCCCTGTGTTTTTGTGGGCCAGTTCTTGAAACCTTGAAAGTCAAAGGAATGGACTACCCTGGGGTGGAGAGAGAGGGCAGGTCAGGGTCCTACAGAGAGGTCAATTAACCACTTGCTGCCACCCCTCAACTTGCATGGATACCAAGTCTTGACAAACCCTGTGCCTCAGCCTTCCCATCTACAAAATGGGGGCACTGTACTGGGAATTGGACCCAGGGGTACTTAACCACTGAACCACATCCCCAGCCCTTTTTTGTATTTTATTTAGAGACAGAGTGTCACTGACTTGCTCAGGGCCTCACTAAGTTGCTGAGGCTGACTTTGAACTCTCAATCTTCCGCCTCAGCCTCCTGAGGCACTGGGATTACAGGTGTGTGCCACTGCACCTGGCCTCTCTGGGACTCTTATGGAGGGAATGTGGTTGGGGAGAGACCCACAGCACAACCGTGCACAGTAGGGAAGGAAGGGGAAAGACACAGTATTAGATCCCAGAATGCCAGCAGGGAGGAGGGATGAAGGAGGAAGGAGGGAGCCCCACCTCCCAGCACCTCCGCAGCATTTACCCTGAATCTCCATATATATCAGGCTTGGCATAGACTGCTGTCACGGCACCCACGATGCCACCTATGATGCCAGGGATGCCGTGCAGGTTGTGAATGCCACAGGTGTCCTGGATCCGCAGCCGGGACTCCAGGAATGGCTGAGAGAGGAGGTGGGTGGAACTCAGCAAGGAAGCTGCAGCAGGGGCGTGGGAAGGCCAGAATTCTGATGGCCCTCAAATACACAGGGATTCTCCAATCCTCGCCCGCCTCCCCGGGCCTCCCCCTACTGACAGGAAAACAGACCCAGCATTTTTCAGCCCCAGCCCCTGCCTGGGGCCCTCACCATTATGTACACGAAACCCAGGGTGGAGAAGATGCCGCAGATGAAACCGACGATGAGGGAGCCATAGGGCATGAGCATCATCTCCGCTGCAGTGCCCACGCCCACCCCTCCCGCGAGCGTGGCGTTCTGGATGTGCACCTGGGCAAGGCGGGCAGAGCAGAGAGAAGCTCAGTCCTCTCCCTGGAGCATTGATGTGCGTTTCCACGTTGGGTGAGGGTAACACCCAGTCAGGGATGGCCCAGAGTCTACGTCAGCAAGTTCGGGCTCAGAACAGCAGCCTTTTCTGTGCTCTGCAAGCATGCCACCCACCCAACCCAGCAGGCCTCGGCGTCCTCTGTCCTGTTTGCTGCTGGACATGCCAGTGAACACATCAGGTGCCTGTGGGACCTACATGTCCCCACCCCACCAGCTGATGTTGAGGGTGTGGCACTGCCAGCTGTGGGGACTGGTTCATTCCATCTCCACAGCAAGCCTGGGAGACGGGTATGCAGGTGAAGAAGCTGAGGTGCAGGCAGGTTGAGTGACTTCTGAAAGAGCACAGAGCCACAAGAGGCAGAAAGATGAGTCTATTTCTTTAGTCTATTCTCCATCCCTCCCTGTGCATAGCTTTGAGTGCAGACAGATGTGTTCCCTGTGGTGCCCAAGGGTCACCTCTGTGTCCAGTGCATCTGGGGACTGTGGCAGGGACCTTATAACAGGTCCTCCTGACAGTGCCTCAACAGACATGTCAAGAAGTGCAGAACAGGCCTGGGGTTGGGGCTCAGTGGTAGAGCGCTTGCCTAGCACGTGTGAGGCACTGGTTTAGATCCTCAGCACCACACAAAAATAAATTTAAAAAATTTAAAAGAAGTGCAGAATGAAACCGGGCACAGTGGCACACACCTGTATCTCCAGCACCTCAGGAAGTTGAGGCAGGAGGATCGTGAGTTCAAAGCCAGCCTCGGCAACTAAGCGAGTCCCTGAGCAACTCAAGGAGACCCTGTTTCTAAATAAAATACAAAATAGGGCTGTGGATGTGGCCCAGTGGCTGAGTGCCTCTGAGTTCAAAACCAAGAGAAAAAAAAAAAAGAAAGAAAGAAAGAAAGAAAGAAAGCAAAAGCACAGAACGTGTTGGGGAGTTGGCATGTCCACTTACATTTTTATAGAAAAATCAGTCAACACTCATGAGGTTTGTCCCTCCCACCCCAAAATAGCGGTCCCAGTGGTGTGATATGAGGGCTGTGGCTGTGACTCAGTGCTAGAGCACTTGCCTAGCATGTGCAAGGCCTTGGGCTCCATCCCCAGCACCACAAAATCAAAACAAAACAAAAAAACAACAAAACCCAATGATGTATGCTGGGCACAGCATCACACACCTGTAATCCCAGCTACTCAGGAGGCTGAGGCAGGAGGATCGCAAGTTTGAGGCCAGCCTGAGCAACTTAGCAAGATCCTGTCTCAAAATAAAACAAAAACAAACAAGCAAACAAAAAATAGAGAGAGGGCTGGGGATGTAGCTCAGTGGTAGAGCACACCTGGGCTCAATCCCCAGTACCGCAACAAAACAAAATAAAACCCAAACAAGTGGTGTGATAGAAAGGACACTGTGCGACACTATATCTGCCCGCTAAACTTCCTCAGTAAAGCAAACGAGGTAATGAATGCTCCTTGAGTGTGCGGGATGGGGCTGAAGAGGCCTGAGATTTGGTATCTGGAGGAGCAGAAACTTGCCAGCGGGGACTTGGCCCCAGCAACGTGCAGGAAGACCCGATGCAGTGATCAGCCCATGATGGCTGCTGGCACACCAGACGGCAGGGAGGAGAACGAGGAGCAGAAGGAACCAGTTTGTCCTGAGCAGCCCCCAAGCAGAACCTCAAGAATCCAGTCCTGGCTTTTGCCATAAACCCGCTTCGTCCTGACCCTCAGTTTCTTCATCTGTGAGATGAAGTGCTCATCGAGATGCTACCTGCCTCTGGAGGTGCTGGCAGGTCATGGCGATCAGTGCCCACTAGGCACAGGCAGGCAGAGCTGTCCCTCCCCACCACCGAGGGCCCCGCTGCTCACCATGTCCAGCTTGCCCTTCTTGTCCAGGGCACTGGACACTGCCACTGAGGCGAGAACACTGGCTGCCAAGGAGCAGTAGGTGTTGAGGGCAGCTCGGTGCTGTGCATCCCCATGGTAGGATATGGCTGAGTTGAAGCTGGGCCAGTATATCCACAGGAAGAGGGTGCCTGGGTGAGCCAGACAGGGCCAGTGGCCCAACAGAGTAGGCGTTCGAGCTCCAGCAGAGAACCTGCCCTTCAATGCTAGAAATGCCAAGTGACCATATGGCCCAGCTATTCCCCACCTCTATAGCTTTGCTCAAGCCAAGGACTCTTCCTGGAAGGCCCTATCTGCCTTACTCACCTGCCACTCCCACTCAGCCTCCCACACTCACTAGGAAGTCTACCCCAACCCCACTAACTTGGCCAAGTGCCCCCCATCCCACTCCCACAGCACCATGAGGGAGGATCTTCTCTCCACCACAGGGAGCTTATGTGGTGGCTCTGCTGTCTCACACTGCACTGTGAGGGGCTCCTGTGGGGCGGGGATTCTAAGATACCATGTGCCTGGGTCACATGTGTTCTCTGGAATGAATGTACATAGGAGGTAAGAATGCACACCTTGCCCTAGCCCAGGGATGGAGTGACCAGTTCCTGGTTACCATTACATCTGCCTTGGGGCATTCTAGGGAAAAATAATAGGATGAGTGACCAACTTCTTTCAGCACCACGGGGAAGAGAGACAGACTCCTGGGGTCCTAGAATCATCTGCAGGCAACCTCCCTCTGCCTTTCCCCGGAGACCACAGTGGGGATCAGGTGCGATCGTCACAGCCCTCACCCATCACGTTGGCCCTCAGCCATCCCGGCAGCTCTCACCAATCATGGAAAAGAGGTCCGAGTGGTACACAGAACTCTGCTTCTGCTTGCTCTGCTCTAGGTTGCGTCGGTAGAGGATCCAGGTCACTGTGAGCCCAAAGTAGGCACCAAAGGTGTGGATGGTCATGGAGCCCCCCGCATCCTTCACCTGGAGTGCAAGGCACCTGTCAGGGTCTGGCACCTTCTCGTCCTCTCTCCTCAGCAGTCCACCCCCAACACACTTTCAGCTGTCTCTTGACTCCTCAGGCTGCAGGGCAGAGCCTGAGGTCCCCACAGATCAATCAGCTGGGAAAGGGGCAGCGGAAACCCCTGAACCCCCTAAGCCTGTTGGCAAATGCCAGCAATATCCTCACCTAACAAATGGGATTATCCCAAATGTGGAAACCCACACACGAGAGGGATTCACTCAGTCACATAGTTGGTAGAAAGAGAGTTAGAATCCAGGGCAACCCTAGTTTGTCACCCACTGGCTTCCTGGGACTTCTCCCCTTCTCTCTGGGTCTCCAGATTTTGTTTCATTTTATACAACTGCTCTAACACCTCCCCACCCAGATCACCATTACCCACTCCCACATCCTGTCATGGTCCTTGCTCTCCAATCACCAGGCCAACCTCCCACCACCTGCCCCTCAGGCCCCCAAAGTCTGCACAGGCAGAATTGTCCCCTCCTTGTCCATCCCTTCCTGCCCTACACCACTCTGCACTTCTGGCTTGACTTCCTCTCAAGTTCCTCATGTGCAAAGTAGGGGAGATCATAGTGGCTTAGCAGGACTGTTGCCAGAATTAAACTAGACAACTTATGAATGACACCTGGCAAGGGTCTGGCACTCCATAGGTGCCCCTGAGGGCCCCTCCCCTCTCTTCAGCCTCCTCTTGCTCCCCACTCAGAACCAGGCTCAAAGGAACAGACCAGATTCACTCCTCCCCTCAAGCTGGTTGGAAAGTGTCCCCAAAGGTCATGCGTTGGAAACTTCATCCCCAGTGCAGAGGGGACCTTTAAGAGGTGATTAGGTCACAAGGGCTCTGCCCTCAGGAGTGGATTACTGTTGTTATTGAGGTGTGGGCTCCTTAGCTCCAGAGCAGGTTCATTATAAAAGTAAGTTTGTCCTCTCTTTCTCTCTTGTTCTCATCCTTTCTTGCCTTTCTGCCCTCTGCTCTGTAGTTGCTACTGAGAAAAAATCTAAATAAACACTCTAGCTTTGTTTGCTCTTAGTTGATGTAAAAGTCACTAATTTTGGAGGTCACACAACTGAGGCAACACATTATTAGTCTCCCACTACCATTGCTGTAGATAACACCTCTGGCATGTGGGTTATGGTGATAACAGTTGCTTAGGTTACATTTCAGGGACTTGAAGGCCACTTTTGCTGAAAACACTGACTCTTCACTTGGGCCTCAGATGCCCCATGGGTGACTGGAATGGGAGGAGAAGGCATGGCAGCTCTGCTTCATGTTGTGTCTGTCTCCTCTGCTGCCTTAACCTTTGGGTCAGACTCTGCTCGGCACAGCATGCAGACAGGGGGATCATTTGAGTAATGTCATATCCTGAACTACAATACAGAGTTAACTTGACCTAGACTTGCCTAAACTCTCTGCTCCCCTTTCAAGGTCATAGACACCTACTGACCACCATGACCAGAAACACCAGACCATGAAAGGGGGAAAAGAGGTGGCACCTGAGTTTCTAGAAGATCTCCACCTACTCCCAGAAAAGACATGAATATTCCTCTGCTTTATTAGCCCCCCCTCTTCCTCCCTCTTCCTCTCCTTCCCTGCCCCTCCCTACCTCATTATTCCTGTCTTATATCTGTAACCCCTGCACCCTCTGAAGTGGAGAAGCCGATTTGTGAACAAAGCTTCCTCTTCTGCATCCTTTGGCCAATGAATAAAGCATTTCTTTCTCCCAAACATTCACCTCTTGGTCTTTGGTTTTTCTAAGGGATGAGCCTCCTGACCTGGATTCGGCAATACTCTTACAAAGCAAGAAGGTTCTCACAGGGTACTGGCCCCTCAACCTCAGATTTCCCTGCCTCCAGAATTCTGAGAAATACATTTCTATTCCTTATAAATTACTTAGTCTCTAATATTTTGTGATAGCAGCATAAAATACTCTAAGACAGATGGGAAACCCAGATAGAGAGGTGTGTCATCCAAGGTCACACAACTTGTTGCTGACAGGGCTGGGTTTCTTGACTCCCAACTCTGTGGGTAACTTTACTAGCTGTGTGTCCTTGGACAAGCCCCTTAGCCTCTTTGAGACTCAGTGTTCTCACCTGTGAAGTGAGGGTAATAACTATAGTCTTCAGGATGGGAATTTGGGGAGTTAACTCATGTCAAACATTCAGAGCAGAGTCCAGCAAAGGACACTCGCTCCTTACATGTTGGCAATGATTATTGTATTTAAAGTTGTCTCAATGAGAGGCTGAAAAATGGTCATGCCCTAAAAGAACTTCTGCAGCAGATTGGGAAAAGGTTTTTCAGTGTCAAGGAGCTTTCCCTGCCTCTTCATTAAGCCCCCAAATACTATCTTCTCAGTCCTTCAGATCTCAGACACTGGCCCTCAGTCTGTCCCCTAGTCCCATTTATTCTCCTCCTTTACTTCTCTTGAACCATTCACTTTCTTTTCAGCAGACTAACCCAGTCCCAGTGTCATTATCTTTTTACCAGAGTGAACAGGACAGCCTCTTAACTGAGCTCCCTCCTTCCCCTGTTCTTGTCACCACAGTCAAAGTGACATTTCCCTTACATGGGTCTGCCTGCGCCATTCCCCTGCTTAGAACCCTCCATAGCTCCCCCACTACCCTCAGGACTCCTTGGCACAGTCTCCAGAGGTCTTCATGATCCATGCTCCTCCCGCACCCCTGTTGTCCTTCCAAACTTCCCTATCAGCCAGATTAAGCCACTGGAGTCCCCTCGCTGCCTGCAGACAGGCCTGCAGACTCCAGAGTCCATTCACTGGACAAATACTTGTCAAGCACCTACTGGCACTGGCTAGGGGCTGGATTAGAGGTGGCCCAGACAGATCAGGTCTCCTTGTCAGATAGGGTGAAGTGCCATGAAGAAAACAGACCAGGCAACATGCAGGACAGTGCCTGGGATCGGACGAGGGGGAGCCACATTGTGTAGGGGAGTCTGACAGGACCTCTCTGAAGAGGCCTCTTCAACATGACCTCCTAATGAGAAGGACTAAGGATGCTCTTCTAGGCCAAGGGAACAGCAAGTACAAAGACCTAGGGAGGCACCAAGCCTGGTGTGCCTGAGGAGCAGGCAGACGGCCAGAGCCAAAGCACAGAAGGCAGGGAGAGAGTGGACCAGAGGCTTGGAGAGAAGGGTTGGGGTCAGAACATATAGGATTTTAGAACAAGTTAGATTTCATTCAAAGTGAAGTTCAAAACCACTACCACTATTAGGGGAATGGTCCTAAATGCATTAACAGGCCATTCTGGCTGCTGGTGAAGATTGGCCTGATGGGGTGAGTGGAGCAGGGACCCTCTTTCACCAAAAGGCACCAAGTAGGTGTCTGAGAGTCAGAGGTCCAAAGTGCCTCTTATCTGGGCCATGGCACTCGCCAATCCTAGAGGGCAGCATTCTTTCCATAATCCTTGTGAATGGCAAGTTGTATAATACTTGATTGTAAGGACATAACCTATGCACATGTATATGGACACTCCCCTGGGATCCTTACAGACAGATTTGTCCCCTCAACACGGGGTCCTTTTCTTGGCAGAGCAATTGGGGATGTAGTGAGTATGTGCAGAAGTATAAGTAGGAACACCCCATTACTTCCAGATGACGGAAGAGAAAGGAAAGGAAAACCCCAATGTTTGGAAAACACCTGCTGTGCCCAGGTGCTGGGCTGATGTGCTAGGTAGACTATCATGTCTGCCCAGGACATGCCATTACTCCTACTTTAGAGAGGAGGAAACTGAAGTTCAGGAGGTTAAGTGACTTGCCAAGTTGGTATGTGTCCCCAGCCCTCTCTTTCTGTATCCCCACCAATGTCCCCTCCACCCCTGTCCCCAGTCTGATCCCTGCTCACCTCTAGCAGGTTGAGGAGAATGAACTCATTCACTGTGAAGAGGGTCACTTGGAAGAAGGTCATGATGAGCAGCTGGACTGGGCTGACTTTACCCAGAACTGCCCCAAAGGCCACACAGACAGAGGCCACGCAGAAGTCAGCGTTGATGAGGCTGTGGGGAGACAGGCCAGGAGGGGGTGGGGTGACAGCACCAAGCAACTCTCCAAATCCTGTGCCTGAGTTTGGACTTGGGTCATCTGTGGATTTGGGTTTGTGGCTTAACTTGAGCCTCAGTTTCCCCATTTGTTATAATGGGAACGTAACATTTCAGGATGCACATGCAAAGTACCAGAAGCAGAAATGGCACCCATGAGATGCCACACCTTGCCCTTGTAGCCCAGGCTCTTTGCAAACAGTTTGTGTTCAGGGCACCCAAGTGGTCTGGCTGCTGCTATTGAATGGGGCCCTATCTGGGGCCCTGCTCTGCCTTTATCTTCCACCTATCCTTCCAGAATGTCCTCTCACTGCCTCCTCTTTCCCTGATTACTCCATCCAACGTGGCCTCTGCTCTAGACCTTCAGCCTCACTCTGTGCATACCTGTTCCATTGACTATCAGGGCCTTGCTGGGGTTTGAGCTACTGGTGCCTTCCCTTCACCTTACCTGCAAGAAAGGATCAGTGTCCAGTAGGGTGGGGGAGAGAGAAAGAGAGACAGACAGACAGACAGACACATACACACACACACTGACTGGCCTTCCTGAAGGAAGGAGGGGTCTTGATGGGACTGGCAGGAAGATGCCCAGAGAAAATGGAGGCAAAGAGGCAGGTACACAGGCTCTCTCAAGTCTGGGCCCTCCAAGCCCAGCCAGCCCAGTAGAGGACTGATGGAGAGGTGGACAGCCAGGCGGGCACTGTATGGCCACAGGAGACCCTGGTTCCATCCATGCACCCATTTTGCCTGACTTGGGCCTCCTAGTTCCCTGACAGCAGCAAAGATGTTCTGGATTCCAAAGCAGACCCTTGATGTAGCTGGTTCTCAGCACCCTGAGCAATAGGGTCTTGTTAAAACTACCCATGCTGGCCTTGAACTTGTGATCCTCCTGCATCAGACTCCTGAGTCACTGAGATTATAAGATACACCACCTAACTCTTTCCCAAAGGCTCTTGATTCTGCCCTACGTGGCCTAAATTGCTGTATGTTTCATAGGGCACCATGGGAAAGAGTTTGATGAGGGAATCTGACCATTCAGTGAGAGAACTGCTTTGCCCACTGATTTTTGGCAAGTTGGTGTTGGGCAAAATTTATTTTTATAACCTGTTTGGTGTTGTAGGTAGGTGGAGGCTTGGAGGAGGTCACTTCAGAACAGAGATGGCTGTGACCTGGTGGGGAGGGTCGGGTGGTATTCATCAAACAGAAGGGTTATCAGAGAAAGGTCATTGAGAAGAATAGAGATTAGGCAAGTTGAGGACAGGGCCTTGGAGGTTGAAGCAGGAAAGTTTCAAGTCCTAACCCTCTACAACCCTGCCTGTCTCACAGCTCTTTCTAATGCCTGCTCCCTTGGGGAGGGAGTAAGGGCACTGCAGGCAGAGAAACCTCAATTTGCTCTTCATTTTCTTGTTCAACAAGGGACATTCTAAGGCTGACTTAGGCATCCGGCTGTCCCACCTGGGTGCCATGGGCTGCGGCTCTCTCAGGCCCAGGGCTTGATAATTTTGGTGTTCCAGAGTTGAGGGCCTGGGCCTCTTGTCCCTACAGTCTCTGTCATAGGGGGAGGGACCATCCCTCAGCACCTGATTGCCATTGGAACTCCACCCTGGAGAGTCACTGAAGCACAGTGCATGCATGTGCCTGCGAGCGTGTGTCTGTCTGTCCAGGCCCCACTTGATCTGGAGGAGGCCCTTATAGCCCAAGCCTCCGACCCCACTCTACCCTGCCGTCAGCACACGGAGACCCCCAGATCCTGCCCCTCCTTATCTGCAGGGCCCCACACCCACTACCCCGCCCAGTCGCCCCCAACCCCCATACCCTGCCTTACGTGCCGCCCCCACCCCTATTCCAGCCCCACATGCCCGCCCCTGGGTCTCACTTTTCAATGCCCAAGAGAATGTAGCCGTCTTCAAAGTGGTGGAACCAGCCCTGCATGAGCAGTGCCCACTGGATGCCGAAGGCCGCCAGCAGAAAGTTGAAGCCCACTGCACTGAACCCGTAGCGCTGCAGGAAGGTCATGAGGAAACCGAAGCCTACGAAGACCATCGTGTGCACGTCCTGGAAGCCTGCAGGGAGACCGCAGTGGGGAATCTTTGCTGCCTAGTTAAGGCCCGCCATAGCCTTGAGTCTGGCCCAGGACAATCCTCCATGGATCTCCTTGTTTAACCCTCCAAGCCCCGTTCCCTCCACACGAGCATTCAGATCCTGAGCTGGGCATTTTAAGGAGACTCATCTGCTGGCAGAACTGTCACCACCCCCAACTTGTCATTTGCGTCTTAGGAAGAGACTGGTCTGTGGGGATCTGAGATGGGACCCTAGCTTAGACCACTGGGTTATAAGGTCAAGAGATGCCCTAGAGCTCCCCTTGGGAGATAACAGTTTCCTGGTTCCACCCTCCAACCCCCATGGCTTTGCTGGCCCAGGATGGAGGTGGGCAGCTGGGCATTTGAATTTAGGGCCAGACCATGAGTTATACCCAGGGTCTGAGGTCTGGAGTGCAGACCATCTGGGATCATTATGTCTCACCCTCTCCACCACAAACGTATTTCTTTACTCTGGGGGATTAATGCTCATTGGGCCAGATGGTGCCTTGACTGGCCAAGCGCATTATTGCACGTAACTGGGCACATTCCCTGTCCCACCACCACCACCTCCAGCAAGTAAACTTCCCTACATCACTGAGACTTGAATATGGACTGTAGATCCTGCATCTCCTGGGTGAATGATTCTGGGGAATTTACTAAACACACTTGGGGTTCAGCACCTTCTGTAACGCTGGTTTCATGGATGCTGCAGGCATTAAATGCACATGTCTACGTTAAGTGCAGAGCCATGTCTATTCTGTAATAGGTGATCAACATGGACAGCTATTATTGTTACTCAGGCATGGCCTAGTTCTGAGTTCTGACCCAATTCTGCCAATTCACAATGTCAGCTTGGAAAGCCACTTCCCCTCTTGGAGCCTCCATGCTCTCAACGATAACACTGAAGAGAAGTTAAAGTGATCTTAACCATCCTCCCAGTGCTGATATTACTTTTAGTCTCCAAGAAGATGACAGAAGGCCAAGAGCTTTGAGAAGCAAAGAAGTACAGCAGTATAAGACACTAAAAGGAACTGCAGGTGTCATAGGACACAGGGGCTAGATTGAAGAGTTCCCACCAACCAAATCTGGAACAATTCGAGCACCAAAATAATTATGTGCCTTAATGAATTAAAGCTATTTAAGAATAGAAATTCATAAGTCCATACTGATAATAAATGGTAAACAAATAAAAGTGGTAGCAAGGGTCTCTTGCTTACAACAGAATGCATGGACTTCACTGTAAAACATGGGGAGAGTGCCAGAGTTGGAAAATCATTTTCACAGTAAAGATTTGTTCTGTGGATGCTAAATGCAGGAGAAATTTTGATGAGGAGCAGGACATTTGCCCATTCTTAAAGATTCTCTCCTATAGACTGCTAATTGGCTTCAAGGGAGGGAGGAAAACAACCACAGTAACTACACAGGTGGAGAAATTAGACTACAGCTTCACTGGGTGATCAAAATTAACATGACTAATGAAGGACAGATGGACATTGTGTGCCTCCAGATGTGAAACCCTGGAAATACATATTGCCTCATATCACCTGTTTTAGTATCCCAGCTAGGTGGGATGGCATACCCCAATCTCATCAAAAGAAAATATCAGACAAACACAAAATGAAGAACATGTTGTTAAAAGGAGCAAGACTATTCTTGAAAAATATCAGTGTCCACTATCATGTACATTCATAAGAATGGTATCCTAACTAGAACAAGATATATTCCATGCTTGTATAATAATATCAAGATGGATAACTAAAAAGAACAAATAAATAAAAAAGACAAACATGTAAAAAAATCAATGTCATAAAAGACAAAGAAAGGGCCTTTAAAAAGCTTCAGATTAAAAGATGTGTCAAAGCTGGGCAGGGTGGTGCATGCCCATAATCCCAGCAACTTGGGAGGCTGAGGCAGGAGGATTTCAAGTTCAAAGTCAGCCTCAGCAGCTTAGTGAGACTCTAAGCAACTTAGTGAGACCCTATCTCAAAATAAAAATAAATAAAAATTAAAAAGGGGGGACTGGGTTCAGTGATTAAGTGCTCCTGGGTTCAACCTTTGGTACCAAAAAAAAGAAAAAAAAAAAAAAAGACATGCTAACTAAATACAATAACTAACTCTATACACTGGATCCTGTATTTGTGTAGAGAGGGCGCAGGGGAGAGCTATAAACATCATTATTGGTCAACTAAGAAAATCAGATATAAACAGTGAATTAAGATAGTGCATCAATATGAATTTGTGAAGATGAGTACTGTGGCTATGGAAGAGAATGCCCACAATTAGCAAATATATAGAGTATTTAAGGGTAGTGGATTATAATGCATGTAACTGAGCCTCAAATGGTTTGGGTAGAGGGAAGTATTGTGAGCATGTGTGTGAGTGTGTGTGCATATGAGCTTGTGTGTCTAGGTGAAGAGAGAGAAAAGGAACAAACAGCTGAATCTGAGTTAAAGAATTCATAGTAGGGCTGGGATTGTGGCTCAGTAGTAAAGCATTTGCCTAGCATGTGTGAGGCACTGGGTTTGATCCCCAGCAACACATAAAAAAAACCCTAAATAAACAAAATAAAGGTATTGTGTCCATCTTAAAAAAAAAAAAAAAGAAAAAGAAAAAACCAACCAACCAACCAAACAACAACAACAAAAAAAAACCATAGTAACTGGATGAGCAGTGCTCACCTGTAATCCCAGCAACTTGGATCACTGGTATTGAGGCAGGAGGATTGAAAATTCAGGCCAGCCTCAGCAACTTAGTGAGACCCCATTCCAAAATAGAAAATAAAAAGGATTTGGGTTGTGGCTCAGTAGAGCACCCATGAGTTTAATCCCCAGTATCAAAAACAAAAAACCATATAGTGTACTATTTCTTTGTACTACTTCTGTTTTAGCAACTTTTGTAAATTTGAAATCATTTCCAGCTAAAAAGTTTAAAAAGAAAAGGGAACTTCAGGAGCCTGCCAGGCCACCTGCCTCTTCCTCCCCACTGTCCCCATGCCTCCCTCCCTCCTGTGCCAGGGCCCTCCACACTGGTTCCCTCTGGTCCTCAGTCCCACTCCAGGGTCTTCCCCTGTGGTGGTCCATTCACCTGGGATTGCTGTTCCCTCAAAATGGCTAACAAACTTCTCTTCCTACAGGTCACAGCAGAATGCCCCCTTGTCAGAGAGGCCTTCCTGATCACCCAGTTTCAAGCAGGTTCTCTCCCTCAAGGCAGCCTCTTCTCTTTCATAGTTCTTAGCAAGCTTGAAATTATAGGTTGGTTTGCTTTTCTAGCCCACTAGACTATGAAACTCCAAGAAGGTGCAGTTGTGCCTATTCGTGGTGGTATTCCCAACACCTGTGAGTGCTCCCAGGGAGACTCTCAATGAGCATCTATGAGCGACTGAATGGCTTCTGTCTCAGAGCACCCAGCTCCCCTGGCAGTGCAGGAGTCAGGAAGCCCCTGGGGAATTAATTTTCCAGTCCAATATCTCCCACTCACAGAGCTGACCTGTCCTGGTGGCCACTGCAGCCTGGCCAAGGTAGCTGAGGGCAATGCTTGTGCTGCAGCCACCTTGACCTCGTCTGCCCTATCTGTCCTCATCTGTCCCCGCTCCAGGCTTCCCTGAGGCCCACACCATGGATGACCACAGACCCCTTGGCTAGCAGTCACCTAGAGGATGTATAGGGAGCCTGGAAAAATGAAGGGCAGGGGTACAGGCTGATGCAGGGGAGCCGTGGGCCTCCACCCACTCCCCAGCATGATGCTCAGAACTGCCCTTGAGGTTTGGCTTCTGTGTCAAGTTGACACGAATAAACACACCTTGGCTTAGGTTTCTCAATGTGTGCAGCTGATTTTATGTATTATCGTGTTTCATGGTTTATCACATTTCCAGCTGCCGTGGAGGAGGCTGAGCTAATGTATGTGAGGCACCATAAAAGGTATTATGGTTATTCTGGGAAGAACTGATGGGTGACAGACTGGAAGAGAGCTGTGAAGGAGAGGGAGGGGATGCATTCAAATGACAATTCCAGAAGCAGGGAGGGGAGCTGAATGGCAGGATGGAAGGTGGCAGCATGGCAGGGCTGTTGACAAATACAGGGAGGTAGGAGGGAAGAAGTTCCATGGTGGGAGGGAGGTGCGGGGTCCTGTGTGCTGACCATGGTGAACCTGAGATGACCAATGGGGATGAGGAAGGGGGTAAGGGGGTACCGGGAAGCTAGGGAGAAACAGTGCCTGGCTCTGGGGGGCAGGACTGCAAACAACTGGGAATTGAAACATGGGAATAAAGAGGGAGAGACACAGGTGGAGCAGGGACTGTGCTGTGAAGCTAGCAGGCATGATAGGGAGAGGCGCTGGCAGGGAGGAGGAGGGACCCTGGGAAAAGACACCTTCTCAGAAGATGGGGACTTTCAAGGAGAGGGTGCTGACCGCCTGGTGGCATAAAGGAGCCATGTAGGCCCAGGCAAGGCTAAGGGGCATCGAATGGGCACCTGCAGTGCTGGTTTGCCTTCAGCCTCCCCACAGTGGCCCCAGTGCAGGAGCAAGTGGTCTTCACCTTCCCAGTCCTTCCTCTCTGCCTGTCCACCTCTCACCAGTTCTCTGTCTCTGTCCCTGCTCCCTAGGGTTCCCTGCCTCTTAATGACCCTCTATGGGGATATCCCTATTTCTTTCCTCTCCCCAGCACAGATACCAGCTTCCTGTGCCTCAGGCATGTCCCTTTGTCTTTTACTCCCAACCTGGATCTGATATAGCACTGAAATGTACCAGTCATTCATTTCTGTTTTTTAAGATTTGGTGCTACCTAAAATGAATTAAGTAGTAATGATGTGTATGATTTCAGCAAAGGACATAACCTCTTTGGTCCAATTTTTCTGTTGGCAAAACTGGGAGATAGTGACAGTGTTCAAATAGCACTTGGCCCAGACGTTCCTAGGCACACATTTAATGAGAGATCTAATCCAAGGCCTGGCACCAACCTGATTCTTTAGCGATTCCTCAATTATATGAATTGTTATTTTTTCTTTTTCTCTTTCGAGATTGACCAGTGTTTTGTGTTGGGCTGAGGGCCAGTGAATGTGGACCATCAACCCCCTCCCCCACCTGTCCTGCCAGAAACTGCTTCCTGCACCTGGAGATCTCTGATGGGTGGAGATGGCACTGCTGGCGTCAGCCACAAGAGCTGCCACCAGAGGGCGCATGGTGAGCACACAGGTTAACCTTTTTTCTTCAGAGTCCCCCACCAAGCTTGTTCCCCTTGAGTCAACCTCCTGACAGACATTTCCCTCAGCCACTCAAGCTGAGGTCACTGGCCCTCAAGGAAGCTTCAAGATCAGCAGTGGACACTGCACCATTGCCACTGCAAGTGCAGGTCCCCAGCTAGTTCTGTGCCAGTCTCTTGCTGAGGGGCTCATACCTGGGAAGCGGTCCTCAGGCCCTCCTGAGCCCTAGTTCAAGCCAGTTGGAGCCAGACTCTGCTGGGAACCGGAGACACCCAACAGGCTCACTAATTCCCTGTTCAGGAATGAGGCCCATACAGATGCTGATGGCCTGGAAAGGTTTCACAAGGACCTGCCCTCACCCCATACCCCAGGGATTTACCTAAGCTGCCCAAGAACTGAGGCCTGGGGTTCCAGCTGAGCCAGGAAGACTTGTGCCCTCTAGCTCCTGACCATAACCATCATGACCTGGGGGCCTAAAAAGAGTGGGGCCAGGGGGAAGGGAAGGGTGAGACTAGAGGTGGGAGAGTGGTCCAGGAGTGTGGGCTCAGATTCCAGGGCCACTTGCTGAATGGGTTTTACAAGACACTTCTCTTTGGCTTTAGTTTCCTCACCTGTAAAACAGAGGTCCCAACAGTTCCTCATGGTGTGGTCACACCAATTAAAGGAAAGAATGCATGTGCAGTTGGAAGGACTGCCACTGAAGTACTTCCTGCCCATGCACAGGCAACCTGAGGCCAAGGTTCCCTCCCTACATACCTCTCCTATGTCCTTCTGTTCCGATGGCCAAGTACTCCCCTGCAATGCATAGGGGAAATCCAGGAACTCCTTTCATGACTGGGGCTGTCTCTACCCTTAGCAACCTCCCCCACCCCTTTCACAAATCCTACTCTTGCTTTGGAGCACCCACTTTTGGAGGCCCCCTTGGCTGCCCTGCCTCTAACCTCTTCACCGTCAACTACTTCCCAAGAAACTATCACAGACCTGTCTGCCCAGAGCACTTGGTCCCCCTGAGGGTGTTGGAGTTCACCTCTTTGCTTCCAATAAGTCTGGGAGTCCTTTGGGGTCACAGACTCAGGATATTGAACTTGTTTGTTCAGAGTGATTGTAAGCCCTAATTTGCTGGGACAGTCATGATTTATGCCTGGGTCCTGGCATGTCACAACTAGCAACTTCTGCTTTGCTCTCAGAAGTCACTTCAGATGATATAGTATAGAGATAATCATTTATTGAATGAATTAAATGAAGGTGGAGCACAAAAAGTGAGTGGGTGGGTGTGGAAGGAAGGGCACAGGAGCTGGGGAGATGTGAGGACTAGGTGAGTTTCTGAAGCTTCACGGTCAGATCTTAAGGCCCTTCACTTACCTGGACACATCAAGGACCTACAAATGCCCACGGGAGCCAGGTGCAGTGGCACACACCTATAATCCCAGTGATTACAGGAGGATCACAAGGTCAAATCCAGCCTCAGCAACTTAGCAAGACCCTATCTCAGAATAAATGAAAAAGGGGGAGAGGCCTGGGGATGTAGCTCCATACAGTGCCGAAGTGTGCAATCCCCAGCACCAGAAAAAAAAAGCCCATGGAAAGAAAGCCTTGCCCCTCCGACTTTCCTGGAGGGCTGGTTCTGGGGCAAAGAGGTAAGCAAGAGCTGGAGGGACAAGTGAAACAGGCAAAGGAAGCTTCAAGCTTGTCTGCCTCCCTGTTTTCTTGGTCATTCTCCACCAAGGAGAGGAAAAGTGGGCAATGTGAAGAGTGGATTTGGAGCCTCAGTTCCAAGTCCACGCTTGTCAACATATATTTTAAAACACAGCTCTAGCTGGGTGCTGTAATCCCAGTGACTTGGGAGGCCAAGGCAGGAGAATTGCAAGTTCCAGGCCATCCTGGGTAACTGAGTGAGACCTTGTTTCAAAAAAAAAAAAGGACTGGGAGTTTAGAGTGTGGCTTAGAGGCAAAGCACCCCTGGGTTCAATCCACAGTACCATAAATGAATGAATGAATGAATTAATTAATTAATAAAACATAGTTCTTAATGGAGTCCAGTAGCTGTGGTCTTGTCAGCAGGGGGCACACCCTTTTTTATTCAACTCCTTTCTTCCAGGCACCATGTATCTATGACTGTAGCCCATAATAGTCCTAACTTTTTGGCAGCTACTTAATACAGTTGGATTCCACTGAGCCTGGAGCCATCCCAAATGTAATCTCTTTTCACTTAGACTGCCATTCTGAATGTAAGCAGTTGTTTTTTGGACCCATGTGAAACATTATATCTGGAGGTAGAGAATCCCCTCTGTTGCTGAGTGTACAAGCCATGGCGGGAATACTGGTTGATAGAGGTGGTTGTTGGAGATGAGCTTCAGAGTCTCTTCTAAAACTAAGTTCCAAGACCACGTGAGCACCAACAGTTAGAAGGATTGTCAATATCTTCTGGTACATGTAGCAGAAAATCAGAAAGCACTAGGGCATGGAAAGAGTACTGGGCTTGGAGGCTGGAGGCTGGGCTGTCCAGAGTGACCTTGGGCCAGTTCTTCTACCTCCTAGCAGCCTAGGGTGCTAGGATATCTGTTTGCTATTCCAGAGATTGCTCCATTACAAAGTGAGAATTACCTACGTACCTAGCACTGTGCCAGAGATTTACATGTTGTCTCGCACCAGCCTCATCCCACCCCTGTGAGGTAGGTCCTATATTATCATCCCCATTCAATAGAGGAGGAAAGAAGTTCATCAAAGTTGTCATTTGTCTAAAACCACACACTTGGGTAGAAGCACAGTGATGATAGAAAGAAGTTCTGTGATTCCAGGGTCATTCTTTTAACCACAGCACAAAGGACCCGGAAAAATCAGGGGGTGCTGATTGGTCTTCTCCAAATCCAAAAAGATGGGTATCATGATCTCTTGTCCCAACACCACCACTGGTCCCACCTGCTGTTCCAGCAAGACTGACAGGCCAACCCTGTGACCCTTGACATTGGACCTACCCCTGTACTTGGAATAAAAGGATACAGCTAGACTTGGGAGCCACGTCACTCACAGGTTGATGACCCCAATGAGACTCCAGGTTTTTGAGGACAAGGAGCAGGGCTCTCACATAGGGATGCTAGAAGCCGGTTATGGCTGGGAGGGTGGTCAAATTAAAAAAAAAAAAAAAATTTTTTTTTTTTCTAGGTGAGTGTTCCCTACTAGTTTTTGACAGGGAAAAGGGGCATGTACACATCTGAGCATTTCTCCAGGGTGATCCTCAGTGGTCCGCAACTGCTCTGGTGGGGAGCCTGCGGTGGGGCCCAGGGTGGGGTGCTGTGGAGCAGCATCTCCCCGTCGGTGTCCTGTCCATACCTGCTGTTCAGAGTGAGCGGCAGGCAGGCTGCGGAGGTGCAGCCAGGCAGGCCCCCAGGCAGGTGGGCACCGCCTGGAGATGCCTCAGGTGGGCCCTGCCGAGGGTGGGACTTACTCGGGTAGCGATAGTAGAATTCGTTCTCAAGGTCGCTGGAGAAGTTCCTGCGCTTCTTCTCCATCCACCACTGGGCATGGGCCTCGGGGTCGTAGCGCACAAACACGCCGAAGAGAACTATCATGGCCACCTGTAGGAGCAGGCAGGTGAGCGGCAGCCGCCAGCGGAGGTTGGTGTTCCGCTCCATGCTGCGGGGCGCGGCCGGCGAGCAGCGGGCGGTTAGCAAGCTCCGGGCTGGCGAACTTATAGGACTCGGCAGGGGCGGGGCGGCCGCTGGGGGCCACGGAACAGCTGACCCGGAGCCACCCGCGCGCTGCCCAACCGGCAAGCGGGCCCCCGAGGTTCCCCGCGGTGGGCTGGGGGCGGTGACTCGAGCAAGGCCAGAAAGGGCAGCGGGCAGGGATCAGGGCGTCCCAACTTCTGTGGATCCTACCTACACCTGGTAGGAAAATCTTTTTGTTCCAATGAACAGAGAAAGAAGGGGCGGGGGTCTTTGGTCTCCCACCGAGATCAGAATGAAGGAATTCCCACACACGAATCCTCCTCTTTCGCCCTTCTTTTTTAAAATTACAAAATGCACACAGGATACTTGAATGAAAAATGAAGAAAGTCTGAAGAAGTGTCATAGGCCAGAGAAACCTTGGGGGACAGGACAACTCCATGTGATATGACACTGTGTGGATTGGCTCCTGGAATTGAAAAGGGATGTTAATGGAGAGATGTAAAATCCAAATAAAGTTGGGAATTTATTTTACAATGATGCACCCGCGTTCTTTTCTTAGTTGGGACAAATAAACCTGCGTTATGTAAGATATTAACGACAGGGCAGTGGGTAAAGTGTGTACTAGAACTCTGTATCATCATGCAACTTTTCTGTAAACCTTAAATGACTCCAAAATTTTTTTTAAAAAGTGCTAAGAAAAAATATAAAATGATTTAAGCGTTGTTTTTTTTTTTTTTTTTGGCAAGTTCATTGATCTATGATCAGGAATTATGATTGGTTAATATGTATGATCTTCACATGAATTAACCATAAATTTAAGTTAAATCTATGCCTACTCTATTTTGTCAAAATAAATTTTGACCTTCTAACGTTTCTTGTAGAAATTTTGGAAAATGTAGAAAAAAGTACACAAAGAAAAAAGTAAAAAACCACCACCAGAAGCAATGCTGACATTTTGATCTATATTGTTTTTCTAGAACTTGTTAGAAAGGGATGGGGAGGAATGCATTATTTTATAATAGTGATTTATAGCCTATTTTATTCACTTAATTTTTTTTCTTTTTGTGGTACTAGGGATTGAACACAGGGGCACTCTACCACTAGGATACATGCCCAGCCCTTTTTATTTTTTATTTTGAATAGGATTTCACTGAGTTGCCCTAGCTGACCTCCAACTTGTGATCCTCCTGCCTCAGTCTCCCAAGTCACTGGGATTACAGGCATACACTGTCATGTCCTGCTTTAGTCACTTATTATTTTGTAAACATCTTTCCATACTGTTTTTCTACAACATCGTTTTTAAAATAACTTTATTTTATTTATTTATTTATTTTTAATGTGGTGGTAAGGATCGAACCCAATGCCTCAACATGTTAGCAAGCACTCTACCACTGAACCACAACCCCAGCCCCTACAACATCATATGTATATATAATATAAATAATATATATATTTAGTTGATGGGCCTTTATTTTATTTATTTATATGCAGTGCTGAGAATCAAACCCAGTGCCTCATACACACTAGGCAAGTGTTCTACCATTGAGCTACAACCCAGACATCATTTTTAATTGCAGAATAATACCATGCTTTATTCAGTCAATTCCCTGGGATCAGACAATGAGGCTGTTTTTATTTATTTGATATTTTAAATAATGCTGTCATAAGCTTCCAGACTCATAAGTCAGCATGAATTCCTACGGACAGGACTGTTTTGGTATATTTCCTCCCCCCCCCCCCCCACAGAAAGATTCTACTAAACAGAGCATGTACCTTACAAGCCAGGGGTAAGTGGCCTTTCCAATGCACCCTGGCCAATGCTGGGCTAAAAAAAAAAAAAAAAAAAAAAAAAATCCCTGACAATTGGAATACCAGATTTGTAAAAGCTGCTAATGCCACATATAACACCTGAGCACCCAGTTGTGGTGCTCAGAACTGGAAGGTGGCTCCACTGAGTTGGCATGAGAAACATCCTGCTTTAAGACAGCCAGATACCACAAGGGCATTACCAGCAATAGAAACCATTATTAAGTGCCTGCTGTGACTCTTTCAATATATTTTTAGAGTCTTTCAACATATTTTTAAATTCTTAACACTTATAAGATGAATACTATAGCCACATCCTACATATGAAAAAATTGAGTTCTCAGATTGGCTAAGGAACTTACTTGAGAGTCAAACCTTGAGCTATCTTATTTCAAAGGCTGTCATCTTTCTACCTTACCATGCTGTTGCCCCTTCTGATCAGAGCCAGAAGGAGGTTTGATGTTAGGCATGTGCATTCACTACTGGGAACAGGCATCTAAGAACACAGCAATTAAAGTAAGAGGAGGGTAGGGAGACAAGAGGTGGAGCAGGCAAGGCTGTTGCCTGTAGATCTGTGGCCTCTAGTTCCACAGAGTAACAGGGCAGTAATGGGGGAAGAGAGGCTATAGGCAGTATGGTCCCTGAGACCTGGGCTGGGATGGGGAGATGGAAGGTCTGCTCACCAGGCTGGCCACCTTACAGATGGGGAAGCAGGATGTCATGCTGCCCAACCTCAGGATATTAGGCCTAAGTAGTTGTGTATATTATAAAGAGAAGGAATAGCAGGTGGTTAAAACAGATCAAGTGTTTTTCTGAATAACCTGGGGAGCCTGGTGGGTCCTGAGTGATCAGGTGGGCTTCGCAGAAAAGGTAAACTTTGATCTAGGAGTTGCAGAGTGGGTTACAGGTAGTTCTTTCTTCCTCTGCCCTCTGGCTTTTTTTGTCTCATACACCCCTGCCAGGTGATTCCAGGCCATGTCCCCCATTCCCCACCCTTGGCCTAGGACTTCCATTAGCTGCCCACAGACTGGAATTCTGGGTTAGCCTCTGAGACTAGGGTTCAAGAAATCTACTGCTTAAGTCTAGCAGGCTAGACAGGGGTTTACCTGAGGAACTAGCAACTTCCTCCTAAAATATGGGTGTCTTAATGAGCAGAGATGACTGGTGGCCAGGACCGGATGATTCTCCCCAAAGCTAGGGAGAGGTAAGGTGTGGTAATCAATTTGGCAGGCAGGAGGAAGGAAGTAGTTAGGGTCCAAAGAGTGTTCCCATTGTCTTTCTTGGAGGTGGGGCTCCCATGCCTGAGGAGTGGCTGTGTTGGGGAGCAGTGCAGGAGTGGTCACTGCTGTCTGCATTCCCTCTGCCCTTCCTTCTTGGCAGGTCACCAGGAATACTCTTGGCATCTTTACCCTTGGTCCCACAGCAGCCTGAGATTGTGACAAGAACACTAAGCCAGGAGTCAGAAGTTCTTGGGGCTGGTCACAGTTCCACAGGCTGATAAGAACATAAAATCTCTCTGGATCTCCTCTGTCTGCAAATGGAAACCTCAGATCTGCCCTGCACACCTCCATGGAAACCACACACCGTGGTGCTTAGCACCTTGACTCAAAGATTCAAAGACACCAGGGCGTGAGTCTCAGTCCTGTCACTTCCAGGCAAGCTGCTGAGCCTCTTTGGGTATCTCTTTCCCCATTCATACAATGAGGGTGGCAGAAGTACCGAGATGATTCTGGTACGTGTCCTTTTACCATAGAGCCTGGCTTAGGTACTGAATGAAGCACTATTTCTAGTTATTGGTAATTAGAAATGAATGGGGAAATCCTTTGCAAATTGAAAGGTGTCACAGATGTACTTGGGAGTTGTTTCTATGTGATGGGTAATGATATTCCTCTCTGGTGCTCTCTGAAAGTCTGCAGAGGCAGGCCCAGGAGAGCAATCCATGCCCTCCCCAGAATGGGACAGGGGATGGGGCTAGGCTAGGAAGAGCCTCAGTCTTGCCCCCATCCCTCAATCACAGGGCTTTCTCCCACACTAATGGGGAGTCTTCAATGTGGGTGACCTGCGGAGAGAGGGAAGAGGGCATAGCCCTCTCTGCAACCCTCTCTCTTCCACAACAACTTGTGGGATCAAAGATAAGAACACCAATAGCAGAGTACTGTGCACGACATGCTCCCTACTGGATGTTCTGAGAAAGAGCATTCTTTCTGGGCTCTTCCTGCCAAAATTGCATGTCCTGAATTTAATCAAGCAGAAGCAAATTCAAATTAAGAGATGTTCTGCAAAATACTTGACCTAGACTCCTTAAAAAATGATCTCCCACGGGGGTAGAATTCTTTTTTGGGGGGATACCCCTGGCTGAACTTATGGGTATTCAACCACTGAGCCACATCTCCAGTCCTATTGTTTTGTATTTTATTTAGAGACAGGGTCTCACTGAATTGCTTAGCACTTTGCTTTTGCTGAGGCTGGCTTTGAACTCTCAATCCTCCTGCCTCAGACTCCTGAGCCCTGGGGATAGAATTCTACAAGCACAATTCACTGATCTTTCCCTCAGTTTTACATGCTAATAATGGATGACATTAATCTTGAATCTTTGGGCATCTCTTTAATTAAATCAGAATTGCTTTCTCATGGGTTGGGGTTGTAGCTCAGTGGTAGAGCACTTACCTGGCATATGTGAGGTCCTGGTTTCAATCCTCAGCACCACGTAAAAATAAAAATTAAAAAAAAGGTATTGTGTCCACCTACAACTAAAAAAAATTTTTTAAGAAAAAGAATTGCTTTCTCATAGTTTAGAGAAACTGAATCATTTTAGAAAGATGTCCAATATACTAAAGCAAACCAAAAAAAAAAAAAAAAAAAAAAGTAGGTGTCACAGATAATAAAAAAAAAGGGGGGGAACTATTCTAGGTTAAAGAGGTGTGACAAGTACATAATGTGCTTTGATTGATCCTTGATGGGCTCCTGGGTCAAAACAAAAAGTTATTAAAAAAAAAAAAAAAGAGCTATTGAGTCCAGGTGCAAAGGTGGACCAGTAATCCTAGCGTCCAGGGAGACTGAGGCAGGAGAATCACAAGTTCAAGGCAAGTCTCATCAATTTAGCAAAGCCCTGCCTCAAAATAAAATATAAAAAGGACTGGGGATGTAGAATGTTCCTGGTATCAAAAATACAAAGCAAAACAAACAAACAGAAACCCCAAAAAACTATTGGAACAACTAGAATAAACAAAATAAGAGCAGCATGTTAGGCAATGGAATTTATCAATGTGAGGATTTTTGAGTGTCAACATTATATTGTTTATTTACAACAGTCAAAGAGTGAAAGCAACCCAAATGTCCAGTGACATTTGGATAAACAAGTGAACAGATAAACAAAATGTGGTATGTACATACAATGTAATACTACTCCTTAAAAATGAAGAAAATCCTGATATGTGATAGAACATGGTAAAACCCTTAAGATATTATGCTGGATGAAGTAAACCTGTCACAAAAGGATAAATAATGTAAGATTCCACTATATGAGGTGCTGAAATAATCAAATTCATGGAGACAAAGGATACAATGGGTGGATCCCAGGGGCTGTGGTGAAGGAAATGCAGTTACCGGCTCAGAGTCTTAGTTTTATGAGATAAAATAGGTCTACCCTGTGGCCACACCTGTAATTCCAGCTCCCTGGGAGGTTGTGGCAGGAGGATCACAAATTTAAGGCAGTCTGGGAAACTTAGACCCTGTCTCAAAATAATATGAAAAGGTCTGGTACTCTGCTTCTGCCGCTGGACCTCACCTCGCCTCTCCTGTGGTGTCTGGTTTGCCTCACCTGTTCTCACCTGACGCACCAGGCCTCCCCTGCAGATGCTGCCTTTGCTCCTCCTCCACATGGTCCTGCTCTGCCTGCATCCAGCAGCTGCCAAGTGCACTCCCAGGCCCCACTACAGCGACTCGAGTCGCCCATGGAAATGGCTGTTGGATTTTTATTGGCTACAAATGTGCGAAGCAGTCTGAACCAGTTCAGAAAAGGTAGACGGAAGATGTTGATCAGCAGTTAAGGTACAGAAAACTTTCAGAAAAAGCTGTGGCTTTTTTTCAATGAGCAAAAGTGTTGATTTAGCTAAGACCAGTTTCATAACCATATGCTATGGTCAATATTTTGCATTTTCTAAATATGTGCACTATTTAGATGTCAAAAGTATTGTTCTGATTAAGTGTTAAATAAAGTTGAAACATGCTTGGTAAAACTAAAAAGGGAGGAGCTGGGGATGTGGCTCAGTGGTAGAGGTTCCCTGGGTTCAACCCCAGTGCCCGGCCCCCCCACAAAAAGATGGATGGTGTTGATGCGTGCACAATAATGTGCATTTATACTTAATGCTACTTTACTGTACACTGAAATACAGTTAAAATAATAAATTTTTTGATGTATATTTTACCACAATTTTTTAAATAAATTTAAAAATTTTTCATTATAATTAAAAGTGAAAATGCAAAAGGAAAATATCAGTAGGAACACACACAAAGCACTATTAAAAATCTTAATTGGAAAAGGAGGTGAGCAAAGAAGTGAGGAGTAGGTGGTAACAGAAGTAGAAGGGGGACCTTCACTGCATTCCTTTAAAACTCTCTCTCCCTCTCTCTCTGTATGTATGTGTGTGTGTGTGTACCTGTATATATATATGTATACCTGTATATATATATAATATGATATATATGTATTATACATAATACATGTATTTAATGACTATAACTTATTTGAATGTTAAAAATATAATTAATTTTTTTTTTTAAATAGGGCCTGGTGTTGTGGCTCAGTGGTAGAATGCTTGCCTAGCATTTGTGAGGCACTGAGTTTGATTCTCAGCACAGCATATAAATAAATAAAATAAAGGTTCATCCAAACTAAAAAAAAAATTTAATTTTTTGTTCAAATAATTCCTCCTGGTATTGAGCCAAAAGCCAATCTACAACCATTTGGAGCAAGTTAAATCTGTCTTCTAAGTGCCAGTCCTTTAATACTTTAGACAACATTCTGCTTCCTCTGAGCTTCCTCAGCTCTAAGTCCCTTCCTTCATTCACTGGGGGTACTGATTGCTCCAGGTGGAATGTTTGAGTCTGTGGGCTCCCTGGTGGGCATTTGTGGTTTGAGAATATCAGTATTCACTTCTCCCTGTTTGCCATGGTATCCTACTTGTCCTTTGGCGAACCTCCTAGGTGGCAATCGCTGGAGGTCCTTATGGCTCCTCCTCCTGTACACATCAGGAAGCAGCATGTAACTCAACCATCATCTTCCTCTTTGTGGATGCTGCTCTTTAAGGAGCACTGCAAGGAAGCTGGGCACTTGTGGAGATAGTATGTTTCTGAACAGTGGTTGCCAGTGCTATTTGGGCCAGACAGCTTTCTCCTTTGTGTAGGTACCTGTCAACCAATCCTCCAGAGCTCCTTGGTTCTGGCCCATTTTCCACTCCTGGCTTTCTGGCTTATGTCCATTCTATGAATTGGAAAGGCCTTCCAAAAAGATGACTTTGCTTAAAGCTAACCAAATCCAAATTTTGCAGCTACTGAGTAAGAGTTCTAACTGCTTAAAGTTCCAGTTTACTTAAAGAAATAGGGAGATGTGACAGATTACATTCCCCAAAAAGGCTTCAATAATTTCTTGATCTCATGTGCTGGTCAACAATATAACCTGGGCAATCCTTCTAAAAAGAGGCAAGATCTGTGTCCTCTCCTACTGAATCTGGGCCATCTCACAAATAAAACCAATACAGTATGGCAGAAGTGACTGTACGTGTTCTGTGAGCCACATCCCCAACCCTTTTATTTTTTGAGACAGGGTCTAAGTTGGCCAGACTGGCCTTGAATTTGTTATCCTCCAGCCTTGGTCTCCTGAGTTGCTGGGATTTCAGGCATTCACCACTGTGCCAGGTTGGTATGTGATTTCTGAGACTGGGTCATAAAAAACCATGTAACTTTTGCCTGGTCCCCTTGAGATGCTTGCTTTAGGGGAAAATCAGCCTCTGTAAGAAATCCAGCTAGCCTGAGACTGTCCTGCTGGAGGGGCATGTGTAGGCAGTCTGGCTGATCCTGGATGGAGCTCCAGTTGACAGCCAGCATCAGCTGCCTGCTGTGTGAGTCATCTTGCACACAGTCCATTTGGACCTTCACACAGCCCCAACCAGCATCTGACTGCAGTTGCATTGAGACCTCCAGCAAAAATGACTCAGGGGAGTCTTTCAAAATTTCTCCCATGAAATCCTGAGCAAAAGTGTGATTGCTGGAGATCCAAGATGGCAGACTAGAGGGAGACTGTGTTCCTTGTCGCTCCTTAACTCGGGTTTCAAGCAGAGGGTATCTGTTTCTTGGTGAGGCAGTTTTTGCTGCTTATCAATCCCCTGCTGTTTACCCCATTTGTCTACTGTGATCACCTGCAGTCAGCCAGCATATCGACGCCTTTTTGAGTGTAGATTGCTCACTGTCAGGCACCTATCATCCGCCATTTGCCTGCCTCTTGCCTGTCCGTTGTCTGCCTTTCACCTATCCATCATCCAAAGCCCAAGGTTCACCTCCCGATCTGACAGCAGTCAGCAAACTGACCACAGACTGCTAGTGGAGCGTCCCTGCCTGCTGTTGCCTGGAAGTTCACTGTTACAGTACCTGCAGGTTTGGTTACACATGGCTGCCACCATTTTGAGACAACCGCCCAGGCCCTGTAGGACCCCTGGCCAGACTGACTGAGCCCCGTCTACAGGATCCCTCAGCCCGACCAATCACTCCCTACCTCTGGGGCCCTCACATAGACTGACTGCTCCCCGCCACCAGGACCCCCAGACCGACTGACTGCACCCTATCACCAGGACCCCTAGACTGACCGATTGCACCCTACCTCCAGGATACCACAAACAGATCGACAACACCCCACCTCCAGGACCCCTGCCTGACCAACCGCACCCCGGCTCAAGGACCTCCAGCCAACCACACCCACACCCCAAGCTGCAGCTCCCCATTTGCCAACACATTTGGAAGCCAGAGTGGTCATCCTGGATAATCCTGGAAGCTGTATCTCCCATCTTTAGGTGGGGCAAGTCCCATCCTGAGACGCCTACTGGAGACTGGAAGCTCATTGTCAGGTACCTCTCATACATCAGGCTACTGAAGACTGGGAGGTTTGAATACTATATGACTGTTATAGTGTAGATTTTCTATTTTCTCCTTATTGAAAAAATGTAAGTTTTTATTTCTTTACTTTTCTTGCTCTCTTTTCCTTTTGTTTACCTGTTCCCTCAGAGTCTCTTTCTCCCTTTTCTCATGCTAACAAGCAACTTTTGATTACACTCTCACTCTTTCTATGATCTAGAACTTCTTTATATTCTTTTCTTATCCCATTAACAGCTACATCCTACACCCCTCTGCATCCTCTTTGTCCTCCATTGGAAACTGCAGACCTTATTGCAAATCTGTTTGCTATACTGAAGATAATAATTGAACTCCTTCTGTTTATTATGACAATATTGTTAATGTCCTCATAGGGGCTATTTGATTTAGGATTGCATACTGTCTGAACTGGGCACTGCTAATATCGATCTCCCCCTTAAAGAAAAGGTTTTGGAAACCTACAGCGTCACTATAAGCCTATAGGGGGGAAACTGCAATGCCCCAGATCTGCACTGCTAGAGGAGAAGATACATGAACAACATGAAAAAACAAGGGAAGAAAATGATCCAAACAAATCTAGATTCTATGTTAATAGCATCCAGTGACATTATGAGAGAAGAAATGTCAGAAAAGAACTTCAGATTATACATGATTAAGATGATTCGTGAAGCGAAGGATGAGTTAAGAGAGCAAATGCAGGCAATGAATGATAATACCAATAAGCAGTTGAAACAGCAACTGCAGGAAGCAAAAGATCATTTCAACAAAGAGATAGAGATTCTCAAAAAACAAAAACAAAACAAAACAAAAAAAAACCCACAGAAATCCTTGAAATGAAAAAAACAATAAGCCAAATAAAAAACTCAATGGAAAGCATCATCAACAGACTAGACCACTTGGAAGACAGAACCTTAGACAATGAAGACAAAATATTTAATTTTTAAAATAAAGTTGCCTAAACAGAGAAGATGGTAAGACATCATGAATAGAATCTCCAAGAACAATGGGACATCATGAAAAGACCGAATTTAAAATTATTGGGATTGAGGAAGGCACAGAGATACAAACCAAAGGAATGAACAACCTAGTCAATGAAATAATAGCAGAAAATTTCCCAAGTCTGAGGAATGAAATGGAAAATCAAATATAAGAGGCTTACAGAACACCAAATGCACAAAATCACAACAGATCCACACCAAGACACATTATAATGAAAATGCCTACCATACAAAATAAAGATAGAATTTTGAAGGCCGTGAGAGAAAAGCATCAGATTACATATAGGGGGAGACCAATACGGACAGCAGCCGACTTCTCAACCCAGACTCTAAAAGCTAGAAGGGCCTGGAACAACACATTTCAAGCTCTGAAAGAACATGGTTGCCAAGCAGGAACCCTATACCCAGCAAAACTAACTTTCAGATTGAAGACAAAATCAAATCCTTCCATGACAAACAAAAGTTAAAAGAATTTACAAATAGAAAGACTGCACTACAGAATATTCTCAATAAAATATTCCATGAGGAGAAAATGAAAAACAACAATGTAGGTCAGCAAAGGGAGGAACTTTCTTAAAGGAAAATCCATTCAAAGGAGAAACCAAGTCAAGTTAAAAACCGAAAATAAGCCCAAATGCCTGGGAATACAAATCATATCTCAATAATAACCCTGAATATTAATGGCCTAAATTCATCAATCAAAAGACATAGACTGGCAGAATGGATTAAAAAGAAAGACCCAACAATATGCTGCCTTCAAAAGACTCATCTCATAGAAAAAGACATCCACAGACTAAAAGTGAAGGGATGGGAAAAAACCTACCATGCCCACGAACTCAGTAAAAAAGTGGGGGTTTCCATCCTTATTTCAGATAAAGTGGACTTAAAGCCAAAGTTATTCAGAAGGAATAAAGAAGGACATTTCATACTGCTTAAGGGAGCCATAAATCAGGAAGACATAACAATCCTAAATATTTATGCCCCAAACAACCGTGCATCCATGTATATCAAATAAATCCTTCTCAATTCAAGGAATCAAATAGACCACAACACAATAATTCTGGGTGACTTTAACACACTGCTGTCACCACTGGATAGATCTTCCAAACAAAAACTAAACAAAGAAGTCATAGAACTAAATAACACAATCAATAACCTAGGCTTAACAGACATATACAGAACATTCCATCCATCAACCAGCGAATTCACTTTCTTCTCAGCAGCACACGGATCCTTCTCAAAAACAGACCATATGTTATGCCACAAAGCAGCCCTTAGTAAGTGCAGAAAAACAGAGATACTGTCTTGTGTTCTATCAGATCATAATGGACTGAGAGTAGAAATCAATGACAAAATAAAAAACAGAAATTACTCCAACACCTGGAGACTAAATAATATGCTATTGAATGAAACATGGATAACAGAAAACATCAGGGAGGGGATAAAAAAATTCTTAGAGGTCAATGAGAACGACAATACAACATATCAAAATCTCTAGGACACTATGAAAGCAGTACTAAGAGGAAAATTCATTGCATAGAGCGCATTCAAAAAAGAATAAAAAGTCAACAACTAAATGACCTAAATTACAGCTCAAAGCCCTAGAAAAAGAACAAGAAAACAACACCAAAAGTAGAAGAAGACAGGAAATAATTAAAATCAGAGCTGAAATCAATGAAATTGAAACAAAAGAAACAATTCAAAAAATTGACAAAACAAAAAGTTGGTTCTTTGAAAAAGTAAACAAAATAGATAAACCCTTAGCCACACTAACAAAGAGATGGAGAAAACTCAAATTACTAAAATTTGTGATGACAAAGGAAATATCACAACAGACACCACTGAGATACATAACATAATGAGAAGCTACTTTGAAAATCTATATTCCAACAAAACAGAAAATACCAAAGACATTGACAAATTACTAGAGACATGCTTCCTCCCAAACTGAACCAGGAGGATATACACAATTTAAACAGATCAATATCAAGCAATGAAATAGAAGAAGCCATCAAAAGTCTACTATCCAAGAAAAGCCCGGGACCAGATGGATTCTCAGCTGAGTTCTACAAGACCTTCAAAGAGGAACTCATTCCAATACTTCTCAAAGTATTCCAGGAAATAGAAAAGGAGGGAACCCTACCAAACTCATTCTATGAAGCTTATATCACCCTCATACCCAAACCAGGCAAAGATACACCAAGGAAAGAAAATTTTAGACCCATATCCTTGATGAATATAGATGCAAAGATCCTTAACAAAATACTTGCAAACCATATCCAAAAACATATTAAGAAAATTGTGCACCACAATCAAGTGGTGTTCATCCCTGGAATGCAAGGATGGTTTAACATCCATAAATCAATAAACGTAATCCATCATGTCAACAGACTTAAGGATAAGAATCATATGGTTATTTCAATTGATGCAGAAAAAGCGTTCGACAAAATACAACACCCCTTCATGCTCAAAACACTACAAAAAATAGGGATAGTAGAAACCTACCTGAACATTGTAAAGGCTATTTATGCTAAGCCCATGACCAACATCATTCTTAATGGAGAAAAACTAAAAGTATTTCTTTGAAAAACTGGAACAAGACAGGGATGCCCTCTTTCACCACTTCTATTCAACATCGTACTCAAAATACTAGCCAGAGGGCTAGACAGACTAAAGAAATTAAAGGGATACAAATAGGAAAAGAGGCACTTAAGCTGTCACTTTTTGCTGATGACATGATTCTCTATTTAGAGGATCCAAAAAACTCCTCCAGAAAACGTCTAGACCTCATCAATGAATTCAGCAAAATAGCAGGTTATAAAATCAACACGCATAAATCTAAAGCATTTTTATACATAAGCAATGAAACATCTGAAAGGGAAATGAGGAAAACAACTCCATTCTCAATAGCCTCAAAAAAATAAAATAAAATACTTGGGAATCCATCTAACCAAAAATTGTGAAAGATCTCTACAATGAAAACTACAAAACATTGAAGAAAGAAATTGAGGAAGACCTTAGAAGATGGAAAGATTTCCCCATGTTCTTGGATAGGCAGAATTAATATTATCAAAATGGCCAAACTTCCAAAGGCACTATATAGATTTAACGCAATTCCAATTAAAATCCCTATGACATTTCTCATAGAAACAGAAAAAGCAATCATGAAATTCATCTGGAAGAACAAAAGACCCAGAATAGCCAAAGCAATCCTGGGCAGGAAGAGTGATGCAGGAGGTATCACAAAACCAGAACTTAAACTCTACTATAGAACAATAGTAGCAAAAACGACATGGTACTGGCACCAAAATAGACAGGTAGATCAATGGTACAGGATAGAAGACACGGAGACATACACACATAAGTACAGTAACCTCATACCAAAAACTTACAATGGAGAAAACATAACCTCTTCAACAAATGCTGCTGGGAAAACTGGAAATCCACATGCAGTAAAATGAAATTAAACCCCTATCTCTCACCCTGTACAAAACTCAACTCAAAATGGATCAAGGATCTAGGAATTAGACCTGAGACCCTTCACCAAATAGAAGAAAAAGTAGGCCCGAATTTCCGTCATGTTGGCTTAGGACCAGACTTCCTTAACAAGACCCCCATAGCGCAAGAAATAAAAGCAAGAATCAATAAATGAGATAGATTCAAACTAAAAGTTTTTTTCTCAGCACAGGAAACAATCAATAATGTGAAAAGAGAGTCTACAGAGTGGGAGAAAATCTTTTCCACACACACTTCAGATAGAGCACTCATCTCCAAAGTTTATAAAGAACTTAAAAAACTTTACACACAAAATACAAAGAACCCAATCCACAAATGGGCTAAGGAAATGGGCAGACACTTCACAGAAGAAGATATACAGGTGATCAACAAATATATGAAAAAGTGCTCATCATCTCTAGTAATTAGAGAAATGCAAATTAAAACCACCCTAAGATTTCATCTAACTCCAATTAGAATGACTATATCAAGAACACAAGCGATAATAAGTGTTGGCGTGGATGTGGGGAAAAAGGCACAGTTGTACATTGCTGGTGGAGTTGCAAATTGGTACAGGCACTCTGGAAAACAGTATGGAGAGTCCTCAGAAAACTGGAATGGACCTACCATTTGGCCCAGCTATCCCACTCCTCGGTTTATACCCAAAGGACTTAAAATCAGCATACTACAGTGGTGCAGCCACATCAATGTTCATAGCAGCTCAATTCACAATAGCTAGATTGTGGAACCAACCTAGATGTCCTTCAATTGATGAATGGATAAAGAAACTGGGTGTATATACACAATGGAATATTACTCAGCCATAAAGAATAAAATTATGGCATTTGCTGGTAAATGGATGAAGTTAGAAAATATCATGCTAAGTGAAATAGGCCAAGCCCAAACAACCAAAGGTGGAATGTTTTCTCTGATAAGTGCATGACAATATATAATGATGGGGGGGTGATGAGGGGAAGAGAATAATGAAGGAACTTTGGATGGTGTCGAGGAAAATGGGGTGGGAGAGGGTGGGGATGGAAAAATAGTAGAATGAAACAGACAGTATTACCCTATATATATGTATGATTACATGAATGGTGTGAATATACATTGTGTACAACCATAGAAATGAAGATTTGTACCCCATTTGTGTACAATGAATCAAAATGTGTCTGTAAAAATAAAAAATATTTTAATAAAAAAAAAGTGTGATTGCTTTAAGTTGCCAAGTTTGGGTTTCATTTTTTATGCAGCAATAGAAACTAGAAAATAGAAACTTTCTTATCTTACCCCCCAGAAAACTGAATATGCTCAGCAATCAGAAAGATAACAGGATAAAAGGCAAGAAAACCTATATTTATTGAGTCCTACCATAGGACAAATCTTTTTCATATCCACCTTGTATAGCTCTCATAATTCTGTGAGTTGGGAACAATTATTTCCTTATCAAAAAGAAGGTATTGGGGTTCAGAGGGGACAAGGCTTCAGTTAGTCACATGTCAGATTGCAGAACTGATGTTCTTTCTAGTGGAGCAAAAGATCCAAAAACAAAGCCGAAGGGTTTGGAGTCAGGGAAGTGGAACTTCACAACATGGTTTGCGAGGGTAAAGATTACGGAAACTATGTGATCATTTTAAAGGGATTAAAGTGTCCACATTGCTTCATCCCATATATTAGTCAAATGACAGGTGGGGCGTGTAGTCTGTGAAGTAGAATTGAGGATTGAGAGTGTTTACAGAAGCTTCCAGGGACAGAGTGTTATGGAGAGGAAACTTCTGGCACCTTCACATTTGCAAATCACCTTCTTTGTTCCTCAGATAACACTGTGAGGTCTGGTCTGGACCCTCCATATGGTTAGTATTAAGATGGAAGTTAGTGTAGTGACACCTTTGTGTTCCTATATGAGCCAGGCACTTCCTGTATAATGTCCCTAATACTGCAAAAATGACATCATCATCCCTCATGACAGATGGGGAAACAGTCACAGGTGACTCAGTTATTTCTCCCAGAGGTCATACAACAAGGAAGTACAGGTTAAAGAAAGGTCTGAGAAGCTAAGCATGGGGGAGGGAGGGGTGAACAGCTAGTCCCTGCTGGTGTCCAGCCCTGAGGCAGAGACTCAGGGACACAGGCTACTCTGTGGCAGGAAGTGGAAGAGAGGAGAACTAGCAGAATATGGTTGAGTCCCTAACAGACACTGAGTTCGAATGCTAGAGAAGGAGCAATGTCCTCACCAACCTATGAATGGGGCAGAACCCCTGGGGGGAAATATCTCACATTCATTTACTCCCCAGCTAGGAGGAGCTGTCTGATCCAAACCCTCAATTCAGATACAAGGCCACTGCCACCAGAAAGAAAAAGGAACATGCCCAAGTGCCCCAGCTTGTCAGCAGCAGTGCAAGACTAGAGCACCTGTGGCTCACTCCTGGGTGGTGCTCTCTCAGAGTCACCTTCCTAGTCTCTGGGATTAGCACAGGCTTTCCCCAGGGTGACCTTTTGTATGTATCATCCAAACTAGAATAAGAAGGGGAATTATTAATAATTACACTAGACCAGCAGGTGTAAACAGGACTGACCTGGGCAAATGGGACATAGAGTCACCCTAGCATGACAGTTAGATGCCACCCACTTGCCCACCAAGAAATCCTCCTGGTAACCTTATGGTCGAAGAGAACTGAGAACTCGTCATCACATGCCACACCAGGTAAGGGGCCAGAGGACAGAGCAGCCCTGAGGGTCTGACCTTCCCAGGGTCATCAGGTTGCCCCAGAACTAGCTGATCCACAACTAGCCTCTGTCCCCACCCAGAACTGTCTGTACATAAACAGAGGCCCCATTTGGACTATGCCCACCTATCCAAGGGCAAGGGCACTGCCAAGCCCAGCAAAACTCCAGTTTTAGATGTTCCTTGCTGGTGACATGCACTGATCCAAAGCCATCCTTAGTACAGAACTGTGAATGTGGAGCCCACCTGTGGGTCATGGGGCAGTGGGGGGATGAACTCTCTTGGCCTAGAAGCCTGGTCACAGTAGAAACATCTAAGATGTGAGAAACACCCAGAGGCCTGAACTAGCTGTGCTGTTTCCCTCCCCCTCCCCAGCACTGCTGCTCTGAGTCCAGGAGCCTGGGGACCTCTTGCTTTCCTAGTGGGAAGTTGGAAGTCCTCCTGCACAGTGGGAGAGTCTTCAACGGAGCAGTAGAGTGCTCTGTGGGCAAGGGCAGGTAGACACTGGAGAGTCCCAAACATTGTTATCATATCTCCCAAATTGATCAAGTCTTCCATATCCATAGCTTTCTGAAGACTCTTCCCATAATGACTCTAGTTTTGGCCATGTGATTTGCTTGAACCAATGGCACATTAGCAAGAGGACACAATCAAAAGGTTGAAAATCACTCATGCATTGGGTTTGCCCTCTGGGAACACTGAGGCCAAATGAAGAAGCCCAGGCTAACTGGCTGGAGGCTCACAATCCAGCCAACAGCCCATGCCAACTGCCAGACCTGGGAGTGAGGCCACTTTAGATCATCCAGCCCTCGTTGCACCAAATGGTGACAGCGGTCACATGAATGAGTACAGAAGAAATACCCACCTGAGTCCAGACCAAACTGCAGATCCACACCATGGTCAACATATGAAATATCGTTGTTGTAAGACGTTGAGTTTTAAGTGATTTGTTACACAGCAATAAATAATCGATACATTGGTTTAAATGTCTCTCAGGGCAAGGACTAGGTCAGTTTTGTCTGGTACTTTATGCTTAGTGTTTTAAATTCATGAATGAATCAATAACCTGGATATGTTTGATTTTTAAAGTCCATGAGTTTCTGCTCTACCTCCCTGATGAGCTGTTCATTTACTAGAGTGGAGTCAGGAATAAGAAATGTCATCTACCCTGGGCCAGTTAGGGCTTCCAATCCACAGTGTTGGGGTAAGGATGAACAAGTGACCTGAGTTAATCCAGTCAGATTGAGAATTAACTTTCACTGAAAATGGTGGGCAAGGAAACAGATTCTCCCCGAGAGCCTCCAGAAGGAACATGTCTCCACACTAACCCTAATGTTCACCCAGTGAGACTCATTTCGAAAGTCACTCCTCCCAAACTGTTGAACAATAGATTCACAGTGTTTAAGTCACAGAGTTCATGGTGATTTGTTAAAGCAGCCAGAGGAAACTGATACAGACTCCATCCCAGATCTACTGAGTGTGAAGGTCTACAGGCAGGGCCAGGTACCCAACCCTTCATAGGACTCAGAGACCATGAAAGGCTGAGAACTGTCATGCTCCAATAGTGTTCTCCACCCTTGGGGCACATCAGACTCATCTGGGAAGTTTCTAAAACTCACAGTTCCACTTCCAGAACTTATGACTTAATTGGTCTGGAGTGGGCTCAGACATCACATTTTCAATGTGCACTTCCCAAACGGAAAACCTGGGATTCTTATCCCCTGCTTCAATTTTCTCTCCCCAAGAAACTGGGTCCTTCTTGGTCTTCTTTTTCCCTCTTGGCTGAGCAGCCTTCTTTCTAAGATGGCAAGGATGGACTTGCCAGTATTTCTAATTAAAGTAAAAATTATATATATATATATATATATATATATATATATGCAAACATGTAATTTTTATTGGAATATAAAATGTTGTAATTAAAGAAAAATTACATTTAATAAATAAAAAGTACATATACACCTCTCACAAACCTAACACTGGTGCAGGGAACAGACTTAGGTGCACACTTACAACAAGAGAAAGCATCTAGGCCTGCCACATCCTTTCCAAGTAAGGAAACTGAGGCCCAGAAAGAGAAGGTAACTAGCCCAAGGTTATAGGAGGGAAGCCCAGAGACGAGGACAAAACCCTGGTCTTGTGTCTAAAACCTATAGTCCTTCCACCTCCCACCTTCACTCTGTCTTTGTTTCCTGTGTGGAAAGTGGGGGACTCCAAGTGAGAACCTGAATATTAAAAAAAAAAAAAAAAAAAAAAAAAAAAACAACCAATAACAACAAATCCTTTCCCTTCCAAATCCCAGGTATGTAGAGGTGGCCCTGTGCAGTAAGCAAGACTGGAACCTGCTGGAGGTGACCTTGAGCTGGGGACCTGCTCCTGATGGCAGGAGAGATTCTGATGGCCCAAGATAAGGTGAGACCTATGGGAGGAGAGGCAGCCAGCTGAGACTATCGCATCTAAAAAGTGACCTGCACCTGCGGGCTCCCACCTGCCCTGGGCAGCAGGGGAAGAGTGAGAGGGAAGGGGGATGGGGAAGGGACATGACCAGGCCTGGGCAAGGACCTACAGCTAGCCCCTTCCCCAGGGCAGGTGTTGGGCTAACAGAAACAGGTAACTGATGCCCCTTTTCATCCTCCTCACCCCTGTCAGTCCCCCACCCCACCCCTGCCACATACAACCACCAAGGTTACAGAGGAGAACAGTGAAGGACAGGAAGGGGAGGACTCAGCCTGGCTGCAAAGTGGCAAGTGTGGAGCCCTGAAAAGCACAGGCAGTGTTGGGACTCATACAGAATCTGTCCCTTTCAACTGTGGGACCTGGAGCAAGTTGCTCAGCCTCTCTGGACCAGTTTCTCCTCCTATAAAACAGGGATAATAATAATATCTGGCTTTTATGAGGAGTCTGAGAACATACTTGAACCATATGTACATGTGGGGCTCAGAAAATGGCAGGTTGGGTTCAATCCCAGCTCCACCTCTTCTATCTGGCCTTCCCTCTTCCCTCCTCTGGGACTTAGGGTGGCAGTGGCAACTACCTGGTAGGAGTGAGTTAATAGATGTGAACTGCTCAGGACAGAGGCTAATCCAGTGAGTTCTCCAAACTGTCACCTTTACCATAGCTACTGATATTCTTACTGCTCTTGTTCTGTCACTGGGGTCTGTTGTCTGCCTTGGGGACAATGGACACAGAATTAGTGCTTAGGAGAAACATGTATAAAGCCTAAGGGGGAAAAATAATTATTGGTCCCAAACTATGAAAGGAAAACAGCAAAGTCAAAATTACAGTTTTGTTAATTTGTCTGTAAAACATACTGTTATTTCAAATTTATTAATCATATTTGAAAACATTTAATAACATTTAAAATCAATTTATAGGTTAGATTTTTTCCATTCTTCAAACCTTTAAATGAATGATGATGACTAAGGTATCACAATCATAATTTAAGTAACTTGTCACCAAATAACATCCAATGTGAAATTATAAACATGATTTTGGGTAAATCATTGTGAAAGAGTTGAAAATGCAAAAATTTTAGACCTTTTTAAGGGATGTATTTTTTCTTTTTGTTAAAGGATGAATGGGAAAAAATATTCTCCAAATTCAGGGTAGTAGATTGCTCTGCAAAGAAGAGGGAATCAGAGACGTAGCAAAGGATGGCTCAGTCATCTGGGTAACATTTGATTTCCTAAGCTGGGTGGAAAATCCCATAGGTTTTAATTATATTATTCTTTGTCTCTTTTTCTACATATGAAAAAGTAGTAACAGAGTCTGAAAGTATGTTTTTTTTTTCTTGAAAGTATGTTTTTAAAGTAAGAAGAAGAGAAAGAAATGTCCTCAAATAATTTCAGGTTATTTTATGGCAAATTTATATTTAATGTGAAATGGGGGCATTTTAATATGTTCTATGTAATGTAAAGCAGGGCTTCCAAAGGCATGAGTCTTCCAGTCCCTCACTTCATCAATGGTCCTTCAGGCCCTAGAAGCCTCACTTGATACTTTAGTCTGTTCTACCTGCTATAACAAACATGCCTAAGACTGAGTGGCTTAGAAACAATAGAAATTTATTTCTCATAGTTCTGGAGGCTGAGGAGTCCAAGATCAGAACACTGACAGATTCAGCATCTAGTGAGAACCCACTTCCTCGGTAATGGCGCTGTTTTTTGCAGGGGTAGGGGATCTAGGAATTGAACCCCAGATTGTTCTACCACTGAACTATATCTCCAGCCTTTGTTTGTTTGTTTTGTTTTGAGACAGAGTCTCACCAAGTTGCCCAGGTTGGCCTTGAACTTGTGATTCTCCTGCCTTAGCCTCCGGAGTAGCTGGGATTAGAGGCATCTGCCCTCACATGATGGAAGGGATGTCTGAGTTCCCTAGGGCCTCTGTTAGAGGGCACTAATCTTATTCACCAGGGCTCTACCTTCATGACCTGGTCATTTTCCAAAGGCCCTACCTCCACATACCATCAAACCGGGGGGTTAGGATTTCCTAGTGTGAATTTTGACAGACACAAACATTCAGACCATGACATCTGGGTTCTAGTCCTACTGGAAGAGCATGAGAATGGACAATCAGCTGCCTACTACAGACCCTGTGGACCCTATCAAGGGTTTGATCTCTTTATTAAGCATATACTTGATTATCAAATACAGATATGTAAATTTTTCCCTATGTACTAGGTAGGGAGTACTGTATACATGAAGTTGAAAAAAAGCTGTACAGTTCTAGAAAAGTAGAAATCATGCATAAAATCATAGGGTTGGAACAGGCCTATTGTTACTCCTGTGACCAGGTTATTGGTGTATGGCGAAGTACTGGTTATTGGCCTTAGGGAGAAGCCTCCCTCCACCATCTTGTGGAAGGAGAAAGTTCTGCCTGACACCTGCTAATTATGAAGAGATGCTGATGAGGCATAAAAGAAGTAAACTTGGAGGTTTCACAGTCAGGACTTGATGCACAGGGAGGCAGAGGGTCTCAGAGATGAGACAAGAGAGAGAAAGGAGAGAGAGAGGAAATGGGGTCTATTTACCTGGAATGTGTGCAAGTCAGACTTCCAGGAGTGTCACTGAGTCCCACCCAGCTTTTTTGGGGTTCCCCAGAGAGAGAAGAGGTCTTAAGTGAGAATCTGAAACAGCACTTCCTGTCACTAGGAAAGATCCTGCCTATGGTGCAGAATGGATGGTGGGGCCAATCCTTGGGCTGGATTTGCTGTGCAGCCTTGGTTGGCTTGAGGTTAAGAGCCAGGAGCCAAGGAAGAGGTCAGCAAGCACCAAATGAATCCTTGGGTGTGTTCATCCACTCCTGGGTGTGAACAGCAAGGTAAAAGTTTCTCACACAACTCTCCTAGTCATCCAGAAATGGGGCAAGAGGGCTAGTGGTGAGAACTGAAGACTTGGAAATGGAAGTCTGTGTGCTAAATCAGAGTACTTGCTATGGTCTGAATTTTGTGTCCCCTAAATTCATATGTTGAAGCTCTAGTTCACACCATGGCTATATTTGGAATAAAGAAGCCATTAAGGTTAAATGAAGTCATAAGAGAGAAGCTCTGGTCCCACAGGTCTAGTGTACTTATAAAGACATTAGAGAACTTGCCGACTCTCTCCAGTACGGGAGCCCACAGTGAAATGGTGGCCCTCTGCAAGCTAAGAACTTTCATCAAGGAACTGAATTGGCCGCCATCTTGATCTTGGGTTCTACCCTCCAGAATTGTGAGAAAAAGATTTCTGTTGTTCAAGGAACCCAATCTGTGGCAATTCATTAAGGGCATAGAGTTTCTTACTACAAAAAATAATTTTAAATGTAATAGCCAGAGCTAAGACAGGGACCCAGCAGCTTCCTGGGTAGCCCAGGATGCTGATTACAATGAATGGTTCCCTTTTTGTGGAATGTTGTTCCACCAAAACTGATTAGGCCATCCAGCCCATGGCTGCAATTCACATAGTTCTAACATGAATGTTGGTTGACACTTTTATGTGAAGGAGGAAGATGATTAGGACTATAGGACAACCACTAAAATCAAAGTAACATTCACAAAATGCAAGCACAACAAAAGAAGCTCAGAACAATGGAGATACCTCAAACCTCACCATAAATCCAAACATGTTTCATGAAAAGGCAGAAAGTGACATCACAGTCAAGTACTGTCCACTAATTCACGGCATCTACTATCATGGCTGAGTCTTCATCCTTGTGGTAAACAGGATATAATCCCTGGCCACTAGAGTTTAATCACACCCCTTGCAGCTGGGAGTCAATGGAAAACATTAATTTGAATGGTCCTTCCAATAAAAAAAAGTAAGTGCTGAATAAAACATTCAACAAAATATCTTTTTAAATGTCTCACTGAGTAAACACAAAAGTGAATAATCTGCAGAACTAAAACCTGAAGGTAAAGGAACCCCAAAACCAGCAGGTACACTGAAGATTTTAGACCTTGAGAATGTACTTTGATGGCTGTCCCAGGTGGGAGGATAGAAGAGAAGTCTTAGGGTCCATTCATGTTGTGTGCCTAATACACACAAATCTTACTGTATAAAGGAAGTGTAGCACACCACTTGCAAGTAATCATAAAATATACAACTCTCTTTATTATGAATTCTACATAGACAATTGATTCTCAAAAAATATTTTTGTTGATTTTTGCCAACCTCTTTTATCTGTAGCCAGCCCATGGCTGCAATTCACATAGTTCTAACATGAATGTTGATTGACACTTTTATGTGAAGGAGGAAGACGAAATGAAACAATAAAGACTTGTCAAAACTTCACTCATTACTCAATAACATAAGTTGGATCAAACACTGAAGGAATATTTCCTTGATTTTTTTTGTACTATTCACAATGTCATGGCTACAGACACAAAACAATTTAAAATTTAATTTGAATTATTAATATTTTTCCTTAGCTCTCTTTATGTCTAGACAATCAATAAAGCAATAAACCAAACCTTGGTTCATAACATTTGCGGATTTCCATGTTGTAAATTCTCCCACCATGACTGACTGCAAGCTCCCAAAGTGACATCACTGAACGTGGAGCTGGGATAAGATGCACAATAGCTGTTATTTAATATTTCCATCACTTTAAAGACCACTATAAAGAGAGACCGAGCAGATTTGAAAAAGAATTTAATCTTTACACATAAAAAAATAACTGAAATAAAAATTCAGTGATGACCGTTGGTTCCTTTATCTCCCATCAAACTGATATCACAAGAAGAGAGACAAACTGTCCTCATTGAGCCCTGCCCAAATTAAAGATTGGTCAGCAAAATAATGCTTGGTTTTGCTTGAGGTCAGTAAATGTTGGGGCAGTTTTTTTTAGTAAACAATTAGATAGTTGGAACACATTCTGAAATGCTTGCTTTCTGAATACAAGAGAGATGGGGGCCAGTTAGCCTGCTGGAAATGGCAGAGAACTCCTGGCCAGATGATCCAGGAAGCAACTGGTAGTGATCAAGGGCCCCTGCTGTGGCAATTATGAATTAACTAGAATGTGCTAATTCCTGTTTTTTAAGAGGTCTATTTTGCTTTTTAGTGAGTTTTGGAGCCTAAATGTCCAAACAGCATGGTGCTAGCTCTGGGAAGAGCCTTGGCGTCACGCAGTGAGACAGGAAGCCAGAAGAGAGTGTGATAGTTCTCAAGGACATGTTAGGTGCTGGAGAAGCACATGCCTCTTTAGATGATACATCAAAAACTCCAGTGGAGGGTTTGGTTTGATAAAGTATAATATTATAATATAATTTTATACTTACAGTGGGGAACATGACTAGTTGCCTACCCAAAATCTATTCCCCCTTCTTCCTTACTAATAGAAGCCCAATTGTTTTTTTTTTTTTTTTTTCCCAAAGCCAAACTGTATCCATCTTTATTAAAAATACTTTTCATAAACAATCATGGTATTCCAGGCAGGACGTGGGCAGACAATCATTAACAGTATACAGAACTTTCAGACTGCCTTCTTGGATGGGCTACCGAAATTAGAGAACCACTATAAAATCCAACAAAGTTTTCATCTGATCCTCTGAATAGGGATTTAAGAGTGACGGTTGACATTTCATGTTTAGCTTGTTGTTTAATAACTTTTCATGAGCAGATCCTGATTTTCAGGAAATGAAATGAGAATGGCAGAATTATCAGTCTGAAGATCCACAGATTAGGAAAGGAACTGCTGCTCTTTGAGGGACACCATCTCAATGATGTCACTGGAAAGTCCAGATTGCTCGACACACTGGTGAAACCAATTTGTTGGGAGTCAGGTCCCAACAGGTCTCTCTGGGTTTAGGGGAGTTAAGTCTATGCCAACAGCAGAGAGGGAGAAGATGAGTTTGAGTTTTTCCATACCACAAAGTACTTGTGCCAAGGTAGTTGTGTGTGCCAAGCTGAGGAAATCCCTTCATCTTGGAGCCAAGAGGAAGTCTCTCAAAACCAGCAGGGAAAGACATTTCCCCACAGCAATTCAGCTTTGGAGACATACTACTAGTGATTTACACTACTTTTTTTTCTACTCTGGGGTAGAAATACAATGAAGTATTCTGTGTGCTAACAACATAGCTTAAAAAAAAAGTAAAATAAAATTCTGCACTTTTATAAAACTTGATAAAAATGCCACTTCACACTGTACAGTCATCACAAGTACACAGCTATCAAAAATGCACACGCTTCCCTTGGCGTCTCCAGCAAGTCTGCTTTCTATGCCTGGTCTGTCCTGGCCTCTCCACTTTCCACAGGGCTATTCCCACCCTTACCAGCTCAGCTTTCCCCTTTGAGTACCTTCTCCCCCTTCTTTGCAGGGTCCTTTTCAGGCTTGGGCTCTGGTTTGGAGGAGCAGATTTAGCAGACAGCCTGGCGGATCTTCTCTGTAGTTCCTCCTTCACCTTGGCTCTATCTTCTTCAGCATCCCCTTCAGCCTTTCTCTTGGGCATTGTAGCCACAGCGGCAGAACACAGGCCCAAATGTGGTCACTTGGGGGTTGTTCTCATCTCTTCTTTTTCACCCTGTTGCCCAACTGTCTTTTAAGGTAACAGTGTGCCCAGTTGAAATACTTTCTCAGACTCCTGTGCAGCTTAGGGTGGCCATGTGACACAGTTCTTCTGTACATGGGCTAAGCAAACATGTACTAGAAATTTCTGGAATAGGTATCGCTTTCCTAACACAGTGGCCGCCTTTTTCTCCTTCCTTATTTTGCCTTCTGGAAAAGGCAGACACAGACATGAGGCTGGAGCTGGGGCAGTCACTTTGTGACCATGCAGGGGGTTAAGTCAAATGACAAGGACCCCAGAGTAGAAGGACAGAAGCCTGAAATATCAAGGACATCATAGAAATGCTGTTCTTTCCCCTGGAACAATTTCTTTCAAACTGCTGGGTATGTGAAAAGCATGAAGTTCGATTTGGTAAAGCCACTGCAGATGTTTAGTTACCTAAAGTTGGTTGTTTACCTAAGTGTAGAAAGTCTGGGAAAGATTCTTGGCTGATAGTATTGTGATCACAGAGGGGCACAGAGGCTGGCTAGGTGGGTAAGGCAGGGTGGAAGGGCACCAGGGTACTGGGGATTGAACCCAGGGGCAGTTTACCACTGAGCTACGTCCCCAGCCCTTTTTATTTTTTACATAGGGTCTTGCTAAGTTGCTGAGGTGGGTAAGGCAGGGTCCTGGGATTACAGGCTGAGCCACCATGCCTAGCTCTGACTCTACGAATTTAAAATGGACTTCCCAGTCCTCTGCTTCCAAACCATTTAGCAGTGATGGGATTCACAATATATTAGAAATCATTCTTCACGGCTCCTATTAGCTGGTCCAGGCCTCACTGGCTCTATGTTGTAAAGTTGTAGGCCCACACTGGGGAAGGGGGTGATGTAAATTCCTAGGGACAGGGACCTCAGCTCCAGCACCTGGGCCTCCATATTCACTCCAGTCTCTACTCTGGCTATGGCTCCTTTAGGGAAACTGATTCTATACACCCCACAAGCTGCCTGGGGTCTCCCTTCTTTCCCATCTATTCACCCAGGACCCCACTCTTTCCTTGAGCCTCTATCAGCTCCACCACTGCAAGTACAGTGAGAGGAATTTGAGCCTCTTCCTCTAAAACAAGGCAATTCCCTGTTTGGAAGAGCCAGAGGTTGATGGGCATCAGGGTAAGGACCACTACAGTCTTGGCTGGCAGAACCAGCTTCTTTGCAGCATGACTGACTTCAGAGAAGAAGTCTGAGTTTATAGGGATTTTCGGCTCCCCACAACTCCCCATCTGCTCTGGCTACATTTCCTGATGGGCTCCTGTGAAGAGCCTAGGCAGCCTCCCTAGGGCACCTTCCTTTGTCCTTGAGTTCCAAGGATGCAGTGTTCCAGACCATTTCCCCAGGACCTGCTGTGAGGAGTTTCTGGGATTTGTGCAGCCTAGATAAGGCAGGCTGGGTCATGCCCCACTACCTTCAGCCATGGCTTGGCTCTCCTGGCCAGAAAAGGAAGGGCCAGTGCCACAGAGGTCTGGGATCATGCTGATCCTTAGATATGGTTTTGTCAGGGAGTATTGCTGGGGTGGGAGGAATCACTCAATCAGCTGTGTGATATTCAGCAACTTACTCAACTGTTCTGAGCTGTAAAACTGGGGATTAAGAAAAATACTTAACTAGGAGGGCTTCTGGAGGATTCAATATGTTTGCTCCTAAGTGTAATGCCAGACTCTCAGAAAGTGCTCAATAAACATTATTTCCATTTTTACTTTCTTCTCTTTAACAGCTGTACACACATTGCTCAGGCAAACTAGAAGTTTCCAGAAGGAGTGAGAAGCCATTGTTGTTCCCTTCATGCCCAGATGGATGGCATTCCCCAGAGACCATCCAATGGAGTATGGAGACTCTCAGCAGAATGAATAGACTCTTGGGCAAATGACTGCAGAGACACAGTGTCCCAGAAGACCCACCCCTATCCGAACCCACCAGAACACATTCTTCTTTGCCTGTTAAACTTCTCAAACCTGAGACCTCAAGACTCCAGGCCAAACTAGATGTCTGGATCATCCAGACAACTCAGTTGCTCTTTTTAAAGGAGGAGAAGGACATTTTCATCCTCATTACCCTCATATAGACATCAGGGTCTCACAATGAGGGTGAATGTATTCACGTGCACAGACTCCATCCTAAACCCGTTCGTTAGAATATTTGGGGGCAGAGCTGGCTTTGGGCATTTATTTTTAAAGTCCCAGGAGTTTCTAATGTGTAACCAGGGTTAAGAACTACTGTCTAATCCGATCTCCTCATTATAGAGATAAAAACATACATGCAGTCAGGCGTGGTGGTACACACGTGTAATCCCAGTGACTCAGGGGGTTGAAGCAGGATTACGTGTTCCAGGCCAACCTCAGCAACTTAGCAAGTCAGTGAGACTCTGTCTCAAAGATAAAAAATAAAAGGGGTTAGGGATGTAGCTCAGTGATAAAGTACCTCTGGGTTTATACCCCAGTACCAAGAAAGGAAAATAGAAAAAAAGAAGCACCCCCACACAACACACACACAAACACACAAACCTCATGCCTACGTCTTAGTGTTTGATCAAATGCTCTGATGTTGCCATTGTGAAAGTCTTAGTTTTTAAGCAAGGGGCCCTGAATTTTCACTTTGTACCCTTCAAGTTATGTAGCTGGTCCTGGTCCTAGCTCCCACAGCACTTAAAGGCAGAGTGGATTATCTCCCCATTAAAGAAAGGCTGGGAACACTCTCAGGGTTCAAAGGCTTTCTGAGTATGGGGCAGCAAGGAGGGAGGTACAGCTTCCCTGGTCCATGTCCCCTGCCTGGGCCCCCATTGCCAGGGAACACCAGACATCCACTCCTCCTCATTAAGAAGTCCTCTGAACTTCAACTTCCTCGTTTGTAAAAGGAAGGGGTGACTACCTTGTAGAATTACTATGAGAAGGGTCCAACATTGTGACTGTCCCACTAGATGCTGGGAATATGTGGCATCTCCTCCCTTTATGGTGAAGAGGAGGAAGCATCCTTCTCCAAAAGAATGGGTCCCACATGTTCCAGGTGCAGCACGTCAATCACTCAAAGTCCTTCTTCTCCCTGGGAGGATACTGCTTTTCTCACACAAAGAACAAGCAATTTTGGTGAACCTTTCAATTCTGGAGTGGGGTGCAGGCTTCAGAGCTACTATGGAAGGGTTGCTGCTGCTGCCCTCTGGTGATAACTTACATTATCTGCATGCATTGCTGACTTCTGGGAAATGCTTGGTAACACTTCTAATTCGATTTAAAAATAATTTATCAAGTACATATTTTGCTAGACACTAACAACACAAGGCAAATAAAAAGTAGTTTGTTGCCTCTAGACAATGTGATATAATGGTTATAATAAAAATAAAGGCTCCCAACTTCTAGTTCCAGACAAAATGAAATAGATGCATTTATGCCTCTCCTCCCACTAAGTAAAGCTTAAACCTGTTCATATATATATATGTGTATATATATATATATAAAACAAATATATTTCATATCATATATCACAAATATAAGAACATTCATATATATATATATAAAACAAATATATTTCATATCATATATCACAAATATAAGAATATATACCACTCATATCACAAATATGTATCATCCATATATATATATACATATATCACATATGTATGTATCATATATCACATATATAACAAATATAAGAACACTCTCAAGGATTGAGAGAAGAGATTGGTCAGGGATCTTGGAACCCAAGAAATTTCCTCGGTTCTGTTTTTGCCTTATATATTCTGATTGGATTCTGAGAAGCTGGCAACCTCATACATTGGTGAACACAGACCACAAAAGCCCCAAGAAAAACGTACTCTCTATTTAACTAGAATAAGGGCAGCTAGGCAAGACAGAAAACTTTTAGACAATAAACATCCAGGTTCAGTCTAACTTCCCAGAAAATCATGGTGGAGTTGCTGAGTGAAAGCCTAGACTTCTTCCCTTGTTCAGCTATAATAAGGTGGCGTGGCAGCAGTGGAGAGCTGGACTCCAATCTCCATTGGTTGATCCCCAGGTCCAAGCCTTGCAGGGTTAGTGGAGTCCACCCAAGGAGTTAGGACTTTCACACCCATCAGGGGTAAGATGCCCTTTCCCTCCCTGCTGGGGGACTGGCAGAGGAGGCCTTGTGGAGAGCCAGGACTTCCACCACCACCTAGTGATAATGAGGTACCTTCTCCTCCTGCCGGGTGGTGTCAGAAGGCAGAGGGGCAAGCTAGAACTTTCTCCTCCTCTCAGTGGTTAGGAGGCTCCCCACCTCATGGTGTCAGTGGAAGCCCCAGGGGGCCAGGTGGATGTGAAACAATACTTTTAAGCGCTAAAAGAAAAGGACTGTCAACTCAGAGTTCTATATCCAGTGAAAATATTCTTCAAGAATAAAGAAAACTTAAGACATTACTAGGAAAAGGAAAAGTAAGAGAATTTGCTGCCAGTGGACTAACACTAAAAAAAAAAAAAAAAAAAAAAGCTGAAAGAAGTTTTAGAAATAGAAAAATGATTTTTAAAAAGAAAAGGATGGGCTGGGGACTTTTGCCTCGCATACGCAAGGCCCTGGGATCAATCCCCAGTACCACAGGGGAATAAAAAAAGAAAATGACAAGCCAGGTGTGTGGCATGTGCCTGTAGTCCCAGAAACTCAGGAGGTTGAGGCAGGAGGATCACAGGTTCATAGGCCAGCCTCAGCAACTTACTAAGGCCCTAAGCAACTTAGCAAGATTCTGTCTCAAAAATTTAAAAAAAACAAAAAGCTCAGTTGTAGCTCAGGGGTAAAGTGCCCTAGGTTCAATCCCTGGTGCGAAAAAAAAAAAAAAAAAAAAAAAAGTGGAGATGATAAAAAAAGGAATTTTGGAAACTTAGAACATCAGGAAAGAAGAAAAAAACAATGGAAAGAGTAAAACTATGGGTAAATTCAAGAAGCTTTCCTTCTTGCATTTTCTGAATTATGTTTGGTGGTTGAAGCAAAAATTGCAACATTGTTAATATGGTTATCAATATTTGTAAAAGAAATAGTTGATATTTATAAGTGGGGGAAGATTAAAGGACTTAAAGGAAGATCTTTCTATACTACACTACACTTGGTAAGATGTATACATAATAATAATGTAATATTTAGAGAAAATACTTTAAAAATTCTATAAAGTAGTTGCCTCTTTAGTCACTTTCCTTTTATTACAGAGAATTCTGAACACATGCAGAAGTAGGCAATGAACCTCAACATACACACCACCCAAACAACGCACCATTGATCCATGGTCAAGTACATCCTATTCACATTCCTTCTGTATCTTTTTGAAAAAAAAAAATCCAACAGCCCTCTCATTTTTCTTTTCTTTTTTTCTTGCTGTGCTAGGGATTGAACCCAGGGCCTTGTTCTTGTGAAGCAAACACTCTACCAACTGAGCTATATCCTCAGCCCCAACCCTATCATTCTTGAAACCTGTTTTCACTGAATTTCCATTAATGAAATTCTAGTTTTCTTCTCTTAGTCCATTTGTGTTGCTATAACAAAATACTGTGAACCAGGTAACTTAGAAACAACATAAATTTATGTCACACAGTTCTAGAGGCTGGAAGTCCAAGGTCAAATCTCCATAAGATTTAGTATCTGGTGAGGACTCACTTTCTGGTTCACAGATGACGCTTCTCACTATGTCCTCACCTGGTGAATGGGGCAAATGAGCCCTATTGGCCCTATTTTATAAGGATACTAATTGGAACCCTCATTACCCAACAATCTGTCTAAAGGCTCTACCTTCTAACACCATCATATTGGTGATTAGGCTTCAACATGAATTTCAGGAGGACACGAACATCCAGGCCACAGTGTCCTCCTATTGAAGTGGACACTGCTGTCCCCGCCTTCTTTTTCTAACCTCTCAATGCTGAATCACCTTGGTAAGCTCATTCAGGCCCACGGTTTTAAATGACAGCTAGTTACTGATCATTTTCAACTTAACTCTCTGCCTCAATTTCTCCCCAGAGCTGCAGAATCTTGTATCTTACTGCACACCTGACATTTCTACTTGGGAGTCCAAAAGACATCTTAAACCTAACCTTGGTTAACTAGAACCTTTGATATTCTTTTTTTATTTAACTTTTTTATTTTATGGACTGCATTATGATTCACTGCATACAAATGGGGTACAACTTTTCATTTCTATGATTGTACACAATGTAGATTCACACCATTCATGTAATCATATGTATACATATTCTACTATCTTTTCTTCCCCCAGTCCCTCCTGCTCCATTTTCCTCTACATCATCCAAAGTTCCTTCATTCTTCTCTTTCCCCCATCACCCCCCCTTGTTATGTATTGTCATCCACTTATCAGAGAAAACATTCAACCTTTGGTTGTTTGGGTTTGGCCTATTTCACTTAGCATATTTTCCAGCTTCATCCATTTACCAGCAAATGCCATAATTTTATTCTTCTTTATGACTAATATTCCACTGTGTATATATACCACAATTTCTTTATCCATTCATCAATTGAAGGGCATCTAGGTTGGTTCCACAATCTAGCTATTGTGAACTGAGCTGCTATGAACATTGATTTGACTGATGTAGTATGCTGATTTTAAGTCCTTTGGGTATAAACCGAGGAGTGGGATAACTGGGTCAAATGGTGGGTCCATTCCAAGTTTTCTGAGGAATCTCCATACTACTTTCCAGAGTGGCTACACCAATTTGCAATGTATGAGTGTGCCTTTCTCCCCACATCCACCCCAACACTTTTTACTGCTTGTGTTCTTGATAACAGCCATTCTAATTGGAGTTAGAAGAAATCTTAGGGTGGTTTTGATTTGCATTTCTCTAATTACTAGAGATGATGAGCACTTTTTCATATATTTGTTGATCACCTGTATATCTTCTTCTGTGAAGTGTCTGCCCATTTCTTTAGCCCATTTATGGATTGGGTTCTTTGTACTTTGTGTGTAAAGTTTTTTAAGTTCTCTATAAACTTTGGAGATTAGTGCTCTATCTGAAGTGTGTGTGGAAAAGATTTTCTCCCACTCTGTAGGCTCTCTTTTCATTTCTGCCCCTCCTTCCCACTGCCTCCTCACTGAGTTTGCTTTACCTTTTTGTTCACTTTTCAGGGCCTAAATGAAGAAGGTACTGTCTCAACCCACACAGCATTAAACAGTTCTTTGAATGCAGGTAATAAGTGGATTAGAACATGCAGGGAGAATAAGAAATAAAGACAAAAGACACGGAAATAGGTGAAAGCGGGACCCAGTGGGGAGCCAGCCCTGATGGGTTCTGACTGAACAAAGAACGGGGCTCCCCATGTTTATTATATAGGTTTAGACATCAAAAGGATTTATTGTGAGAAAGCTTCTTCAAGATAAACAAAAGTGAGGTTGTGAGGAAAACAGCCCGATTGGGTTTATCGGATTGCCAGGTATTTCTTCCTCCTCTGGGCAGTTGGTATCTCGAGGCTATTGAGCATACCCATGTCTCTTCCACTCCAGAGCAGCTGGTGTTTGACCCTAAGGCTATCTGAACCAATAAATTCTGTGAGACACAGAACTCTCTTTGAGCAGCGAACGTGCTGTCTCAAAATCAGCTAGATACCACCAACAGTTCTCAAAAGGGCATCACCTCTGTCTTGAGACGGTTCAAACAAACCTATAATTCATTTGCTGCTCCCAAGAAGTTACCATCGTACCCTATAATCTGTTTGCAAGTTCTGTCAGCTCTACACTCAAAATGCACCCAAAATACAGTCATGATTCATCAGCTCCATCATTTGCACCCTGTCCAAAGCCATCATCATAAACAGTGTGGACCAGTAGCATTATGGTTTGGATCTAGAACATCCCCTAAAGTCTTTCTCTCTCTGGCTCCTGGCTGCCATGAGCTGAGTAGCTTTCCTCTGTCCTTTCACCATGATGTTCTGCCTCATCTCGGGTCCAAGAGCAGCAATGGTCAGTGGACCATAGACTGAAACCACTGAAACTGTGAGAAAAAATTATATTTTATTACATACACACACACACACACACACACACACATTACATACACTGGGGATTGAAACCAGGGGTACTCTACTACTGAGCTACATCCCCAGTCATTTTCGTTTTTTATTTTGAGACAGGGTCTCACTAAGTTGCTGAGGCTGACCTTGAGCTTGCAATCCTTTTGCCTCAGCCTCCAGAGTCCCTCGGATTACAGGTGTGCACCACCAGGCCCCAAAATTAGTCTGTCTTTTAAAATCGCAAAATGTGGCTGATAACAAAAAATTTGAAAAAAGAAAAAAATGTGACTGACAAAGATCTCATACTAGGAAGAGTGCCAAATCTGTCATTTTCATGTGATTTCCTCGTGATCATATTATTAATAATGAGTAGTTTCTTTTTTGGGGGGTGGGTACCAGGAATTGAACTAAGAGGCACTAGGCCAATGAGAACATCCCCAGTCCTGTTTTGCATTTTATGTAGAGACGGGGTCTCAGTTACTTAATGCCCAGCTTTTCTGAGACTGGCTTTGAACTCCTAATCCTCCTGCCTCAGCCTCCAGAGCCAATGGGATTACAGGCATGTGCCCCTGCACCCAACTAACATGTAGTTCCTTATCAAAAATCTTATAAGGTCACTTGTTCACTTTTTGAAAGTTATTTTAGTTAAAACCCAATCAAATAATCCCCAAATCCACTTAGGTAAAAGAAAAATGCAATTTGTCACAGAACAATGATATCCAATGAATGAGTGAGACATTAAACAAAAAAAAAAAAAAAAAAAAAAGGAGAGAAATAGAAGTCTTACTATTTTCTTTCTACATCCAGTAAATTGCTTTGGACACTCTCTGATGTGTAAGCCCATGACTTTGGAAAACAACCTCCCAAATGCTCTGCAGAATCTCTTTGTGGGTCTCATCACTTATATTTTTTCCATTCTATGTTCAATTTCTACCTAGTAGCCAGAGTGCTCTTCTCAAAAACCATATCAGGATTCCTTCCTTAAAACCTTCCATTGTCATCCTATCCTCAATATAATAACCAAACTGCCAGTTCAGGAGGTCTCCAGGGCTGATCAGGACACTCAGATTACAGGTGTGTGCTACCATGTCCAGAGCCAGTGTAATTTTTATCACATGCTTCACTTTCCCCTCAATTTTTTTTCACATATTATCATTATATTCATCTGTATTAGGATTTGTCTAATGTCTGGGCCCCGCCCCACCAACAGACTCTGAATTCCATGAGGATAGAGGATGACTGATGAAAAGTTTTATGGGTTGAATTCTGTCCAAAAAGATGTGATTTTATTTGGAAATAGGGTCCTATGGAGGTAATCAAGTTAAAATGGATGTAGTCATTAAGTTGGACCCTAACCCAATAACGTTAGTGTCCTTATCAAAAGGAGACATTTTGATAAGAGACAGACATGCAGAACGCAATGGGAAAACACCAAAAGAATGCCAAGGATAGATAGCAAATACCAGATTCTCCTGTAGAATCATTAGACAAAGATGGAGAGAGGAAACTAAAGAGAAATGAGAGAGGGGAGGGGCACGAGCATGTCAATACCTTATTTTTAGATTTCTAGCCTTCAGACTTGGGAGAATAAATTTGCTTCTGGTTCCTTGTTATGGCAGGCAGCCCTAGAAAACTTACATAAAAAGTAAAATGTAGTAACTGTTGAGGATATTGCTTGGAAAAGCAGAATATAAAGGAAGTTGCAGAAACCAGGCAGGAACAGAATGAAACAGGCAGGATTCAACCAGGTGAAAGATTGGGTCAATCTTCTTAAACACAAACTACCCACCCTTACTTTTTACCCCTCTTCTTCACAAATACCATATTTCATTGATCTAGAGGCACATGTTCATATATATATATATATATATATATATATATATATATATATATCAATATATATGAATCTATCTATATGGATAATTTGGTACTAGGGATTGAACCCAAGGGCCGCTTAACCACTAAGCCGCATTCCCAGCCTTTTTTTTTTTTTTTTTTTTTTTTTTTTTGCGGTGCTGGGGATGGAACTCAGGGCCTTGTGCTTGAGAGGCAAGCACTCTACCGACTGAGCTATCTCCCCAGCCCTCCAGCCTTTTAAATATTTTATTTAGAGACAGCATCTTGCTAAATTGATGAGGCTGACTTTGAACTCACTATCCTCTTATCTCAGCCTATCAAACCGCTGGGATTACAGGACTGGGCCACCGCTCCCGACTAATTTAAAATAATTCTTTAAAATTTACAGAAAAGTAAAGACTTCGTCACCTTTTAAACCACTGTGGGTGTAAAACCGGCTTGATTTAAACAATCCCAAATTCCCTCAAGCACCAAATTTTCAAGGTCTTGGTAAATAGCCCCTGTACCTACTGGGCCTCCAGGCAGTCCGCACCCTAGTGTGCGCAGGATCGCTCAAACTAGAGCCTCCAGTTCCAAATTCCTTGACACGCCTCCGAGGCACCACCTCTTTAAATTTTAAAACGAAGGTTCAGGCCAATGAAAGTGCAGTTTCTCCCGGAACCCGGTGCCCGCCCATAGTCACGCCCTCTACCAATCAAGCCAAGGCTTTCGCCTCCGCTCTTCCAATCAGCGTCAAAAATGGGAGTGCTCACGTAGTTTGCGTAAGTCAATCAGCCAATAAGGGTTGACTTTGGGAATTAGCTCCGCCAATAGCAGCAGCGCTCGGAGAGCGCGGGAGTCTTTAGACCAGGACTTCTAAGGGAAGCACTGAATGGCGCTGGTTCTCTGAAGCTAGGGCCTAGAGAAGGGCCGCGCGGGCCAAGCCGGAGTTCGGGGTCGGTAGCGGGGCCGACATGGCCTGCTGTCACAAAGTGATGCTGCTGCTGGACACCGCGGGCGGTGCCGCTCGCCACAGCCCGGTGCGGCGGGTCGCCCTGCGCCTTCTCACCTACCTGAGTTGCCGATTCGGCCTGGCCGGAGTTCACTGGGCCTTCAAGTTCTTTGACTCGCAGGGGGCGCGAAGCCGGCCCTCGCGCGGGTCTGACTTCCGCGAGCTGGGAACCCGCTCCTGGGAGGACTTTGAGGAAGAGCTGGAGGCCCGACTCGGGGATCGCGTCCACGGTGCCCACCTGCCCGGCCCAGCTTCCAGGGCAGCTCACACTCACAGCGCCCTGATGGAGACGCTGCTTGACTACCAGTGGGACCGACCCGAGATCACATCGCCCACGAAACCGATCCTGCGGAGCAGCGGGAGGAGACTGCTGGACGCGGAGAGTGAGGCTAAGGAGGCAGAGGCCGCTCTTGGGGGCTTTGTAAACGCTGTCTTCCTCTTGGCCCCCTGTCCGCACTCTCAGAGGGAGCTGCTGCAGTTCGTGTCTGGGTGCGAGGCCCAGGCCCAGCGCGTGCCGCCCACTCCCAAGCAAGTGATGGAGAGGTTGTTGCCCAGGAGAGTCCAGGAGGTCATGATCACCCGAAAAATCACCTTGTACTGGGTGGATACTACCGAATGGTCTAAGGTAAGGTGACAGTAGTCTCCGATTTAGCACATGCTGCTCTCCTTGCTAACTAGAATTTGGCAGCGTCTGCCGAGCAGCCACAGACCCAAAATGAAACGAACACAACCCTATATCCTGTCAGAAGAAAAGTTTTGTTGTCACAAATAAATAGGGACAGTTTTCACAACAAAATGGGTAAGTCCTCAGTACCTACTAAGTAAAAGTGTGTAAGCTCTTCTGCAGTTTGGGCCCTGTCTACCTTTCCTGAGTTTATTCTCCTACCATGACATATATTCCAGCATGTGGAAGCCTGGTCTAGCTAATAAGCAGGTCTTAACTGTTCGTTTTGTCTTATCTTGTGACATTTAGTCTGCCTAGGCCTCCTGTCCTCACCCTTCTAAGCCAGCCTAAACCTCACTTATTCAATCTTTAGGACCTTGTCCAAATGACGATGAGGCGATTCGGCTTCTGAATTTCTAAGCCTTTTAATTTTATTTTTTATTATTTATGTGTGCGCCTGACCCCCTTTCTCCATTATGTTCCAGTTGTCTATCCTGTCATCTTCCTTCTAGTCTAAAAGTACCTCAAAGGGTGGCACCGAATCTTTCACATCTTGGAGTCCAACACGGACGTGTATTGAATATTGTGGGTGTTCAGTAAAGATTACTTACTAAATGAATAAATTGTTACAAACTTAAAATTCTAAATGGCTAATTTGGAATTTTGTTAAGGCCGAGAAACTCCTTGCTCCTGTTAAGCATTATGATAAGTGTATATTTTTGCTTTCTACATGTCATGTCATTTAGTCAACAAATACTCATTGATAAGTCACTGCATTGAGTACATACTACCCTGTTTTAGGTGCTAGGGCTATGGCACCTGAAGTAGAATTTACCTTCTACAGCAGAAGATGTGTTAAACAGAAAAGGCTAATAGATTAAACAGATGAGCAAGCAAGTGATAGGATTTCAAAAATCATGCTCTGGGGGAAAAAAATCTGAGTGAGGAGATGGGAATAGGGTAGGGAGGTGGAGGTAAGTAGGAATTGTATAATAGGGATAGACAGGGAAGGCCTTTTCGAGCAGACTTGAATGGTGAAAGAGGAGTAATATAAGGACTGGGAAGGCATAGAGAGGAGCTAGGAATGAACTTTGTTTCAGAAACAAAAAGGTTAGGAGTGCAGAGCTAATAAGCAATGGATAGAGCAGTAGAAGTTATAAAGAAGACAGTCTATAGGGCCCAGTTCTTCAGTGTGGATTGTATTCTAATCAGCAAGAAGGCTTTGGAAGGTAATGTAACCAGGTGAAAGCTGTGATTCCACTTACTGGAAATAAATGCCACAAAACTAGGAGTGGGTTTAATTGCAAGATTACAGATAGAAAATCAGGTACTTTAAAAACAATGATCCAATGTGTTAAAATTTCTAATGTACTTGCACATATGAAGCCCCCAAAAGGTGTGGCAAATACAAAATAAGGCAGCAGCAGTTTGTCCAAAAAGAAATGGGCAAAAAGTGTTTAAGAGGATGGTAAATATTTGATGGGGAAAATGGAAGCCTAGAAATTAAAATTGTTAAGACTGTAAATCAAGCATTAGACATAGTATATGATACTTAAGTGCTTAATTTGGAATGATTGATACCAAATATCAAAGAGTTTATTCTGTAATTGTATTATACCAAATACTGATAGAAATATATCTTACCAGATCCAGTTCTCTTTTTTGGAATAGCATTAAAATAAGAGGTTGATTGAGTTTTCTGAAAGATTTTCATCCAGGTGTGACATACCACTGTCAGTTGGAATGGGTCTTTCCTTTTTCACATTTGCTAACTTGTTCCTCTTTTTTAGAGGAATGCCCATCAGATAATCTTAAGCTTTTCTAAATTTTTTTTTTTTTTTTTTCTGCTGAAGATCTTTTGTTTTCCTATTCAAAAACTTCTAACCAGCCACATTGTGGAGGCAAGGAGAGATTTAAGCAGGCTTTCAATTTGGGGAGCTTACAGTCTGGGAAGAGAAACCAGGAGAAAAAGAACTTGGACTCAGATAGGGAGTGAAAAGATTCAAGCACACAAAACTTTTGCAAATATGGGATGGAGTGGAGGATGGGAGACCTTTGACACATTTTCAACTGTGCCTCTGGTTTACTCAACACATTCTTACATACCCGCTAGGTATGTGGGGGCTCTTTTACCATTAGGGAATTAAACAGATATGGTTCCTACTTTCTTGAAGCTTATAGAGTAGTGGACAGTTGCAAGTCCCCAAACTTGACATTACCACTAGGACATATCTGTCATATATATAAAATATAATGTGCATAAAAATGAAAAATATAACCCATACTCTATACTTTTTTAATCATGTGCATAATTATTTTCTAATAAAAAATTAATGTTCTTTTCAACTTATATTGTTTTCCTTTTCATTTGATAGGAAGCAGTTTTTTTTTGTGACTAGTCATCTGGCTGAATCAATTTCAACAAAGTTTTTCTATCCCTTTGGCAGAAAAAAAAATCAGGATCTTTGGCCCCTGATTTAGCTTATGGTTGTCTCCATACCATTGGACCACATGGGTGGTAACAGTAAATACTAACTAATTGATTAATTTGTTATAGCATTTTCCAGATTGGTATGCATAACTGAAACAAGTTTCATAGTACAGTGCTTATCTTTTGTACATGTGGTATTTCCTATTGTACTTTTTTTTTTATGCTAATCATGAACTATTCGTTTGATCCATTGAAGAATCAATTTTAAAAGTTCTTTTGAGACAGTCTTGGATTTTTGGAGTGGTCTATCATTGTTTTGCTATATCTGTAGGCAATTTCCAGCCTCTCTTTGACATTGAATATAATGAAAAGTTGGGGGAATCACCTAGATGACCTTGAAGACCCTTTTAGTTCATATTCCTCACATTTGTATAGCAATTTATAGTTCATAATTATTAACCAGTATGATGATCATATTCTAAAGTGGATGTCCCTTCATATTTTCATAGTATTGTCATGTTATATTGTGGTTCTGTTATGTATTTCCTATCATTACTCTTACTCTCCCTTCCCCAAATTCAAGATCCTAGAAGACAGGAAGTGTCTTATTTCCTATTACATAGAAGTTGCACAATAAGTTTGTTGAAAGAGCATCGAAGAGTCAACTACATGTGAAAGAGTGAGACAGGGCTTTGAGATAGGGCTTTCCCAGAGAAAGTAGGATTTGATTTAGATACAGAAATATAATAATCATTCAATTGATGAAGAAGGAAAGGGAAGCACAGGAAATAAGATCAGCAAAAACAGGGAAGCATTATGAAATGGCACGTTTAGGCAATAGGAAATGATTCAGCGTGCCTAGAAGATAGGGATGGGTGAGGGAAACAGAAGATAATGTGTTCTGGAAAAGTCATTAGGATTTGGTTGTGAAGAACTGTATGGTTATGCTAAAGAGTTACTTTCTCCTAGAAGCTGTGGAAAGCCCTTAAAACTTTTAGAGACAAGTGATTTGGAAGAAAATTTAGAGCAACCAAAGGAAGGTTAGAGACAAGGTACAACCTTTATGGGTTATAGTAAGAGTTTAGCAAGAGATGTTGAGGGCTTCAGTTAAGGCAGTGAAGATGGACCCAAGAGGACTTGTTTAGTCCTGGTATAGACCTGTGGGTGGGCAAGGCAGAGTTATGGTTGCCATCTAGGTGAGGTGCTCCTGTTTCCTCCCCTGGCACCTGGTCATCACTGGGTTATGTTGTATAGGATAGAATTATTTTTATTAGCATATGGTTTTGTATTCTTCCTGACTGTAATATTATACTTATGATTTATACACAGTGATTTGCATCACTTCTGTACCTTGATAGAAAATATAAGGTCTATTTCACTAAATGAATGCTTTCCTTAAAGTGTATTATGTAGTAATTATGTTCTTGGGCTGTAAAGGATGTTGGCCAATATTTGTGATTGGTTCAACAAATATATTAATGATATAATTTGCTCCTTTAATGTTGGCATCAATTTTATTTAATTTGAATTTTAGCTTCATTAAGTATATTAATGATATAATTTGATCCTTTAATGTTGGTATCCACTTTATTTACTCTTGATTTTAGCTTTATTTCCGAGTGCCTAATTTACACTAATCTGAGCTTCTTTGTCATTTTTATTTTAGTTGTGGGAATCCCCAGACCATGTTGGGTACTGGACAGTTTGTGAACTGCTCCACCATGGAGGAGGCACCATCTTGCCATCTGAAACTTTCAGCTGGGGTTTTACTAAATCCCAGCAAACAATGACCAGTGGTGAAAGAAAGATATCAAGTGAACCTCACCTCACCCCATGGATTTCAACTCTGCCAACTGATGCCACTTTAAATCGTTTGCTTTATAATTCTCCTAAGTACGAGGCCTCATTTCCACGGACAGAAGGAACGTTATTTCTCCCCATTAAAGGTAAGCAAATAATATTTTGGAGTGGTTTTTTGTTGGTGTGTGGGTTTTTTTGTTTTGTTTTTGATCTTAGTTACATTCATTTTGTCACAGCCTGGACACTCAGTGCTTATAATTGAAGGAATTTAAAAATGTATAAGCAGGACTGGGGTTGTGGCTCAGTGGTAGAGCACTTGCCTAGCATGTGTGAGGCACTAGGTTCAATTCTCAGCACCACATATAAATAAATGAATAAAATAAAGGTCTATCAACATCTAAAAAAAATTTAAAAGAAACTAAAAATGTATAAGCAAAATCAAAGACACCATTGGAAAGGATCGAATTCTAGTATAATACAACTGTGGCTCATTTATAAAAAAAACAAATGAATGATTTTAAAGTTTCCCAGTTATTCCCAAAGAAAAATAATATTGTTCAGGTGTCCAAGCACATGGGTGTTAAGATTTCATTGCCTCATAAAAGAGATTGATGAAAACTATAAAGAGACAATGATTGACCAAGAGAAAAATTAAATTAGCCTATAGAACCCTAACATTATGCTTGCTACCAAGAAAAGCCAGCATGTTGGAATCTTAATACATTTGTTTCACCATATGATTTGCTATATGATGAGTCTCAGTTCTCAACATATTATATATCCCCACAGAAATAGTATTGCATGGAGATGTATACATTAAACCATGTTATATGTTATGTGCAATTTAAGGAATTTCCAAGAGTACTTTTGTTTAAGTAACTTTATCATTCAGTCTTTAGAAATTTAACCTCATAAAATATGATGCACTGTATTTTATGGATTTAAAAAAGTGTCTTTCTTGTAAGTAGTATTACTTGAATGCATATTTCTAAGCCTTAATGAGAAGTTCTGACATCATGTCTCATCCTTATTGTTCCATTTTTATATGACTTTTCCTATAAAGAGCTAAAGTAACTTGGTTGTGATGATCTGTTGACAATAAAATAAGGTTAAAATGTGAACTAAGTGACAATACTAGTCCCTTAACTGGATATCTAATTTTTTTTGTAGTATTAAATTTCTTTTTAGTAACTATTTCTTACCTTAGATTTTAATATTCTTTATTTTTAATAGGCAAAGAGATGCAAGAAACATGGACAGTTACCCTAGAGCCCTTGGCTATGAATCAGAAACATTTTCAGAAACCAGTCCGAATTTTTCTACAAGGCTCAGTGGCTCAATGGTCTCTCCCAATGAATGGCACTCTGGGCACTGATAGCTGGATGCTACAAGGTCCAGAAGAGAACATGTCAACTCAAAGGCAGTTATTTCAGCAGCTGGTAAGCAGGCTGACTGCTGAGGAGTTGCATCTGGTAAGTGTCCTCCATTTGCTAAGTGAATCTTGTTTAATAATACAGTAATGTGTGATAAGTATGTTTATAAAATGTCAATGATCTCTCTCTATAACACGGTCTCAGTAAAACTGGTTATGTTTTTGCAAATAATATTGTGTGTACTGTAGCATCATGACAACAATGCTCATTAGTGAACCATTCATAAAATTGCATGTACCTTGAATCCAGTTAAGTACCTCAAATTCACAGAGGAATAAAAGATCATTGGCCAAATAGAATGGTTGAATTAGAATATGAAGTGATGGGTGATTTCTTGTTAGTTTTTAAATGTTCTGCTATGTTTTTATCACTTTTATATATGAATGTCTAAGAAAAAGCTGCTACACTAACATTAGATGTAATCATATCACAACAGTTACACAAACTTAGAAATGTCTTTTAAAAAGGAACGTAAGTGTATACACAGATTTGATTTAAAAATGATGGCTATTTTTAAACTACCAGCAAATCCCCTACATTTCTCTTTGCCTCATAATCCCAGAAGTCATGTTGATACTATAGTGTGATGTGAGGTTTCTTTTGCTTAAAAAAAATCTTACAAATCTTATTCTAAAAGTAATAGTTTTGAGTAAACTAGTGTTGGGGCAGGTACTTGATCAATTTAGAATATCCTGGAGAAGAACGAGGTAGTCACTGAATGAGTGCTGTTCTGAGTTGTGAGCTTTGGGTTGAGGAATCAGGTGGCCTGGATTAGCTCTGCTGTCCACTGTATGTCCACTGCATGTTCTGGACATCACCCCAGGGTTAAGTGTGGGGCTTTGAAGTTTGATGTGCCTGACTTTCCCCCATACTAAGAGGGGACCTTGAGGTCTCTTCTGCCTCAACCTCAATCCCTCCTCTTTATGAGGACAATAAAATAAGATGGGAGCCAGGCATAGGGGCTCATGACTAAAATCCCAGGAGCTTGAGAGACTGAGGCAGGAGGGTCTCAAGTTCAAAGTCAGCCTCAGCAACTTAGCGAGGCCCTAAGCAACTTGGCGAGATCCTGTCTCTAAATAACATATTAAAAAGGGCTGGGAATGTGGCTTGGTTAAGCATTCCTGGGTTCAATCCCCAGTACCAAAAAATAAAATAAAATTAAATGGGGATAATAATAGTTTTTCCCTCAGAGCAGTTTTAAGGATTCAGTGAATACATGATAAATGCTTAAGTAAATGTTCCTGGCAAGGCTAGGTTTATTTGTAAATTGAAACTTTAAGACTATGTGATTATGGGTCTGGGATTGTAGCTTCAGCGGTAGAGCATTCGCCTAGCACATGTGAGGCACTGGGTTCAATCCTCAGCACCACATAAAAATAAATAAATAAAATAAAGGTATTGTGTCCATCTGCAACTAAAAATAATGTTTTTAAAAAAGACTACATGATTAATAATTTCTCTTCTGCCTCTATGACCAATGATTACTCTGACTTTTACTAAGTTAAATTCCTTATGCATATTGATAATAATATTCTCAACTAACCAGAAATATTTTGCAGGTTGCCAATGTGGACCCTGGTGAAGGTTGGCCCCCCATCACTGGAGTTATTTCCCCTCTGTCTGCCAATGCTACAATTCTCACTGTGTTCAGCACCAAGGAGGCTGAATTTCAAAGGTGTTTTCTCCAAACACCTGTGACTGGAGGCCTCCAGGATACTGCTTCCCTTTTCTCAGAGGTTATGAATGATGTATTGAATCAGATTCATAATTCATTTGAAGATGCTGCTTCTTCTGGCATGCTGGGAGGTGAGTGGACTTGGTGGTGAGTGTGTTTGTCTTCTGAATCCACCAGTTCTTTCAGTGGACTAGGAAGCAGAGTCCTCAGCTGAAAATCAAGGTTTAAGAGAGTGTTGACTGTTGAGCAGAGGGGAGGAGTAGGAAGTTACGGGTGTGAGGGTGAAGGTAGGAAATGAGTAACGTTGCCTTAGCTGGTCATGAATATGAGATTCCACAGCTTTGCTTGTCTTCAAACACAGTCACCTACTGGGGGTGGTTATAGCGTAGACAGAACTATGTTGACCAGGTTCAGGATTTTGCCAAATGAGGGTAGTAAAGCTACAGAGGGGCAATGGATTCTAAAGTGTGAACAGAAAGGGATTATAGTAATTGTCCATGGAATCAGTCAGGTTAAGGAGAGAAGGGAGGATAATAGAGGCACAGAGAAAAGGCAAAAGGGTCCACGGACTGTAGGAGCCCAAGGATTGTTGGAGCAAATGTACTGATTGGAGATATTTGTGTCTATATTTGTCTCCGTAGACCTTAACACCCTTTTTTTGTGTGTGTGGGGTAATGGGGACACAACTAAGAGTGGAACCTAGGGCCTCGTGCATGCTAGGCAAGCGCTCTATCACTGAGCTACAGCTTCAGTCATTTTCTTTCTTTTTTTTTTGATACTAGGACTGAACCCAAGGGTTCTTAACCACTGAGCCACATCCCCAGCTCTTTTTATTTTTAATTTCGAGAGAGGTTCTTGCTTAGTTACTTAAGGCCTTGCTAAGTTTCTGAGCTACCTTTGAACTTGAGATTCTCCTGCCTCAGCCTCCCAAGTCACTGGGATTATAGGCATGGATCACTACTCCTGGCTCTCAATCCTTTTCTCATAGACCTTTACTGTCCTCTGAATTTTTGTATGTGACATAGCAAATGCAATTCAGGCATTAATGGCTCTGATGTAATGTGAAGTTTCTATAGTTTATTTAAAATTTTTTTTACAAAATCTTATTCTAAAAACAATAGTTTTAAGAAAGCTAGGATTAGGATAGACTTCTCAAACTCTTGGGTAGTAATGAAAAGCAACAGCAATCCTAAAATTCTAATTTAAATAAAAAGACACATTGAATTTATAATAAGTAAACGCCATTATATGTGTACTTTATCCTTTAAAAAGAAAGGTGAAGATGATGTTATGGAAGGGCCAGGGATGAGTCTGTGGTACTGTGGAGGCAAGGGCAAATGTTAAAAATAGAGAACTGTGATGACTTTAAGAAAGAGCTGTGACCAGATAGGCTAGAAGAAGGGTGTAGGTTCAAAGAACTTGGTGTGTTGCTGTGTTCCCCTGGCTAGTTGTATTTAGTTATGTTGGTCCACTTCAATTCAGCTGCTGCACCTAGTATTAACACATCAGGTATAATCACATATCAACCAAAATTATGTAATATTTTCTCTTGATGGCATTACCTTATGCGGATCATGTATAGGCTATTTGTATTTTAGAAGATTTATATTGTTTTAGAATAGACTGCACTTTAATTATTGATAAAGCCTTAGAAGCAGGTCAGAAAATTCTTTTGGAATGCAGTAAAAAGAATTAGAGTATTTACTGGTACTTCATGCTTTAGCCTGACCCAGTTTCTTTGAGGGTATAAATCAGCATGCTGACTTACTGTCCAGTCTCCCCACCACACTCTGTCCCAGTGAGGTCCTACTCATGCCTCAGGATCTAGCCCAAGCATCATATTCTCCTGGAGACCTTCCTTTTCCACCCGTCTTTATGACATGACTCAAGAGTAAATGTACCCTTTTGACACTGGGAACTCCTTTCAAAATTGGCATTGTGATTTATTCATCTCTTTATTCTTTCACTGAAGCAGAGGCTAGCACTTGATATTCTCAGTATGAGTCTGAATACATTTTAAAATTTTTGGTTTTTTCCCCGAGACCTGTAACCCCAGTGGCTCAGGAGGCTGTGGCAGGAGGATCATAAGTTTAAGGCCAGCCTGACTCAAAACAAAAAATTAAAAGGGCTGGACTCATTGGTACAGTGCCCCTTGGTCCAATCTCCAGTACTACACACACATATACACAAAATAAATAAAAAAGAGACTTCCTGAACATACAGTATTTCTTTTGGGGTCTTAAGGGCCTCCCAGAATTACTGAGTTTACTGATGTGTCTGTTAGTTTCAGCTAGTCTGCCCTGATGGCTCCCTCAGAGAACCTATCCTTACATTCCCACAAGGCAGTGCCACAGCTTACTATTTTAACTTACCTACTAGATGCAGCATATTTGTTACTTCTGCAGTTTTATGCTGCTTTTATATTACTGTTTTTTATTTTTGACCAAAGCCACTTTTAAGGTATACATTTTTAAGAATAAAGAAAGTAGCATATTTCTCTATTTAGAGGAACAGTTCTGAAATAAGATGAAGGGATTTGGTGCCAGTAATAAGAACAAAAAACTAAATTGGATTTATGTATTGTTCATAGACAACATAGGACTGTAGGAGTTGGTGGTGAAAATGAAGAATGTTAATACTAATTCCGCTGTTTGTCCTTTGGAGGGAGACAGTCATTCCAGGGGAAGAGCAAGTGATTGGCTTCTTTGCTTTGGTTCTGACTCCTCTTTTCCTGTCTTGCCTCTGTCCCTTTATTCTTACAGCTCCGCCTGTTCCTGAGTGGGCCCAGCAGGAGCTTGACTGCACCATTCCCTGGAGTCCAGCTGTTGTAGAAAAATGGTTTCCTTTCTCTAACATCAGTGGTGCCAGTTCAAATTTGATGGAGTCATTTTGGTAAAACTTTCTTATTTTTCTGGTCATTGATTATTAAAGTTAACTCTGTTATCTGCATGTGACTTTAAAAATTTACAATTACAGAAATTTGTCAGTGGGCATGGTGGCCCACACCTGTAACTCCATCTGCTCAGGACACCTGGGTTTTTTCATGGGTACAGAAAAAAAACCCAAAAAGATTCTATTTTGTACTCATTGGATTGTCAGAAATTAATAATCTGAAAATAGCAAGAAAAGTGTGCCTCATAGATGATGGAAGTATAAATGTTTACAACCATTTTAAAAGAATAACTTGGAATTTTTTTTAAGCCAAAGTTTACATACTCTTGCTACCTAGATATTCCACTTAAATGCATCTGTAATAAATTCTTGTACAGACCCAAGAGCTATGCTTAAATATTCATTGTTAGAAATGGTGAAAAAGTGGAAAGAACTAATTGACCCTCAGAAGGAAAATGATTAAGTAAAACACAATATAGTCATATAGTAGAATATTAGAGATTAGTAAAAATAAACTAGAACTATTTATATGTACATGGAAAACTGAAAAATATGTTGAGTACAAACAGTTGAAAGAGGGTGATATTGTGTGATAATGTAAAATTGACAACATATTAAGTACCAATTGTGTTAGTTTTGTTATGTATGTGTATCTTTAAGATACATATAGGGCTGGGAGTGTGGCTCAGTGGTAGAGCACTTGCTTACAATGCAAAAGACACTGGGTTCAATCCCCAGTACCACAAAAATAAATAAAGAAATAAAGTATGAACAACTACTTAATTTTAGTGGGAGATACATATTCAGTTTATATTGCATTCTAAACTTTTCTAATTGAAAGGTTTGTTTTTAAAAATTAACAACAAAAAAGAAAGGTAAACCCTCCCCAATGAGAGGACACACCCACAGGAAAAAAGAATTCATCTGCTTGTAGACCAACTGCACGTGTAAGACTGGTAGCCCTGCACATACCTAAAGTGTGATATCTGTTCACCAGATGTCACCGTAACTTTCTCCCACTTTTTAATCACATGATATCAAGTAACGGAAGATAATAAAACCCAAAAATACATACTTAAATGTTGTACTGTTTTCATAATTTCATTAGTGACTGATCTTTACATAGGAAAACACTTAATTACTAAACATCATTCCAGCCCCACTATCTCCTTTTCTTATCAACTCCATATTGGTTGTTGGTTGTTTTTTTGTGGTTTGGTAGATTTTTTTGCTGTGCTGGGAACAAGCCCAGGACCTCTTGCATGCCAAACAAGTGCCCTACCACTGATCCACAGCCACCCACACCCCATTATTTTTTCACGATGCTAAAGAATTATTCAGAAGTGATTGCAATATTAATCATTACATCATCTTATACTTCAGTGTGTGGAAACTGAGTAAAAAGTAACTATGGAAGCCCAGAGGGAAATAATTATAATTAGATGTGCGCCCTGATTCATCAACAATCTGCTAGGCACAGTGGCATAGATCTCTAATCCCAGTTGCTCAGGAGGCTGAGGCAGGAGGATCTCAAGTTCAAGGCCAGCCTGGGCAACTTAGTGAAAATTTGTCTCAAAATAAGAAGGGTTGGTTTAATGTAGCTCAGTGTTAGAGTGCTTATCTAATGTGTGTAAAGCCCTGGGTTCAATCTCCAGTGCTGGGGGGCAGGGGGCTTTTTGAAAAATTGGAAGTTTGGTTTTATACTAGGCATCTTGACTTTACAGGTTACTACAGGCTACCTCAGCTAATAAGGAAGAGTTTTCCAAAACTGAGAGTGAATTAACGCGTTGCCTCTCTGAACACTACCAGAGAAAATCTCGTGAAGAGTCTACTATAGCTAATCAAGAAGACAACAAAAAGAAACGTGAGCACATTGAAAGGCTGTTTCTTAAGGCAGTTTTTTTTTTTAAGGCCAGTCTTTTTTTTTTAAGATGTACATTTAAAAAGATAGACAGTCCCTGAAATGAGGTTCAAATGGTAACTAAATAAAAGACAAATTCATGTATTTCAAATTTGCAAATATTTACATTATCTAATAATATTATAATCCTTCCTTCCTAATGAATAATAAACCATCTTCATATTTAGTTATGACACATTTAAATATAATTTCTTATTTTGCTGGTATAACCTACTTTGCCTTTTTAGTTATTAATAAAATTTACAAAATTAATGTTTAGATTGTTGCTTTTATTATTATAAGTAATACTACAGTGTACATCATGTATGTAATTTGTTCTTTGAGTAATTTCCTTAGCAGAAGTTCACAGAAAGAGTTACTGTTGGTGCTGAAGACATAGCTCCTTTTGTAGAGTGCTCGCCTAGCATGCGCAAGGGCTGTGGTTCGAATCCCCTGCCCTTTGGGCGAGGGGAAGAGTTACTTTTAAAGAGTAAGAAAACTGTCTTTTGATGCAGATTACTAAATTGTCTTTCAGATGGTTCCATAGGGCTGGGTATATAGCCCCATGGTATAGTATTTCCCCAGCACTGCAAAAAAGGTTTCATCACCACCCTGTGGCCACTGGATAACACCAAAATGAGTGTGTTTGGCATTTGCTTTATGTCAAATCATCAAAATGTTTAGTTCCTGAACTTCAGCTAAAATAGGGCTCTCTTTCTATCTTATGTTATGGGTAGAAAGAGATAAAAGAACTACTGAATTCAGATCATTCTGAAGGCAGATACTGCATTTCAGTGTTCTTTCACAGAAGTCTGACTCCACAGAAATGAAAGTGAACTAACTTTTCCTGCTGTGCTGTCCCTGTGATAGGCGGTGTCCCCCGCACTCCCGTGAGGCAGAAGATGAATACCATGTGCCGTTCCCTGAAGATGCTGAACGTTGCAAGGCTGAATGTAAAGGCTCAGAAGTTACATCCAGATGGCAGTCCAGATGTGACTGGAGAGAAAGGGGTCCAAAAGATAGCCAATGGAAGAACATTAAGAAGTTCTAAACCTAAAGGTATTCCTCCATTCTACAGCATTTTTGTGTCTATGTTTATTCTGTTAAACCTCTTGTATTTTTTAAATAAGTTTTAATCCTATCTCTTCATTTATTGAATATGTATATACTTTTGGGTAAAAGTGTATTGTGGTGAATATGTAAGTAATAAGATCATATCATAGTCTTAGATTTATGAACTAACTATAGAGATAAAATTAATGCACTAATAAGCTAATATATATTAACAGGTATAATATATATAATGAACTAATGAAGTTAATATAAAAGAGCCATGCATCTAAAACAGAAAATACTTGCCCATTTGGAAAGTAAAGACTACACTAGTAGTAGAGAAAGGGAGGTCAGGGCTGGAAAAGGGTAAAGAGGCTCCTAAGGCACCCCTGGAACCCAGGCTAGACTTTAAGGGTACGCAGAGTTCAGAAGGCAGAAAGATAAAAGAAGAGCATTCCAGATGGGGGATCAGCACCAGCAAAGTCTCAGAGAAGGTCCATGTCTTGGCTATATGACAGTGGTTAAAGAAGTTTTACATTTGTGGATAAAAGGAGAGGGAAAGGATCCATGAATAACTTATGCCTAGATATTGAGGTCTTTGAAAAGTGAGCCAAAGAATTTAGTCCAGCAACTTTGATTTTCCTATTTGTTTTTTTTCCCCCCTTCTTTTTTATTAAGTAGATGAAATTATTGTGTTTCCTATTCCCAGGGTACATTGTTAACTCACAGCAATGATGCCAGTCCTGGAAGCTGATTATGACTGTAGCTTATAAACTTTGAGCAGTAATTATTGCATGATGTCACCTTTGAGATACTAATGGCTTATTTATGCTTACTCTCCCTTTTTAAATTGAAATCACTTGTTTTTTTTTTTTTTCGTCCTGGGGATTGAACTCGGGGGTACTTTTTTAAAAAAATTTTTTGTTTTTAGTTGTAGAAGGACACAATACCTTTATTTTATTTATTTGGTGCTGAGGATCGATCCCAGTGCCTCGCTCATTTGAGGCAAGCTCTCTACCACTGAGCTACAACCCCAGCCCTCAGGAATACTTTACCACTGAATTATACTCCCATTCCTTTTTATTTTTTGAGACAGGGTCTCATTAAGTTGTTAAGATGGACCTCTAACTTTGAGATCCTCCTGCCTTGGCCTCCCAGTCTGCTGGGATTTCAGTCTTGCGCCACCATGCCCAGCTTAATTCATTTCTATTCTTATCTTTATTATTACCTGCTCTCTTATTTTGGGGGCTTATTGTCTTGTATTACTTCTTGTGTTGAACTCTTAGCTAATTAATGGTTTTTGAACTTTTTTACAAAAATAATCATATAAGCTTATAAATTTTCCTATAAGTATAAATTTAGCTGCATTATATATGAGACTCCTTTTTTCTATTTTTACTGATACTTAATAAAGTAAGGGAGTGTCTTTTTTAGTTTTAATATTTTTAGATTGTGCTTATACAATGTTGTCTGTAAGTTATTGATTAATATTTGCTAAAATTCTTATGTGGTCAAGTTTTGTTAATATTCCATGTGTATTTGAAAATAATGCGTATTATCTAATTATTTAGTACCTGATTCTATATATATCCATTATAATCATGTTTACCAATGTTTGACTATTTGGCATTCTTTGGTAATTTTGTTTCTGCTTCTCTATATAAACATTAAAATCAGTTTGTCAATATCCACAGAATAACTTGCTGGAATCTTGATTGGGTTTGCATTAAATATATAGGTCAGGTTGGTGGGCTGAGGGGATATAGCTCAGTTGGTAGAGTGCTTGCCTCACAAGCACAAGGCCCTGGGTTCAAATCCCCAACACTGAGGAAAAAAAGAAAGAAGAAGGAGATAGGTCAGGTTGGGACAAATTTATTTTTTATTTATTTATTTTTTTAATACTAGGGATTGAACCCAGGGACATTTTGCCACTCAGCTACATCCCCAGCCATTTTTGTATTTTTTTTTATTGAGACAGAGTCTCACTAAGATGCTGTACCTGGTCTTGAACTTGTGATCCTCCTGACTTAGTCTTCCAAGATGCTGGTATTATAAGGTGTGCTCCAGAGTGCCCAGCAAGACTTGACATCTTGACTATATAGAGTCTTCCTTCTTGTACATTATTGATATACAGGAAAGTAATGTTGTAATCCCATGTTAATTCAAGGAATTTCAAGGAATTTTCTTGATTGTTTCAGATTTCCTACATAGATAATTATGTCATTTATTAACAGAGTTTTGTTTTTTTCCTAATCTTACTTTTTTTTTTTTTTTGGTACTGAGGATTGAACCTAGGGGTGCTTAACCACTGAACAACATCATCCCCAGCCCTTTTTTATATTTTACTTAAAGATAGGGTCTCGCTGAGTTGCCAAGTGCCTCATTAAGTTGCTGAGGCTGGCTTCAAACTCACCATCCTCCTGCCTTAGCATCCCATGCTGCAGGGATTACAGGCATGCACCACTGCTCCTGGCTAACCTTACATTTTTTAACATGTGTGTTCGATTTGAGAAGCCTGAAGATTAATCACTTATCTCTACTTTCTCAATCTTGACACCATTGGCACTTTGAGCTGGATAGTCCTTTGTTGTGGGTCTTGTCCTATGTATAGTAGGAGGTTTAACAGCATCTCTGGCCTCTATATACTAGATGCCAGTAACCCCCCCACCTCCCAATGGTGACAGTCCAGACATAGCCAGATGTCCTGTGGGACAACAAAAATCCCTCTGAGTTGACAACCACTGGCTTAAATTATACAATGACATGAACCAAATGTGATAGTCAATTTTACTTTTTTTCACAGATTTTAAAACCGAGGAAGAGCTGCTATCTTACATACATAAAAATTACCAAAAGACTGTGGCCACAGAAGAAAGCACATTGTATTCATGTGCTCGGAACATGATCTCAACCATTAAAATGTTTCTAAAGTCAAAAGGAACTAAGGAATTAGAAGTAAGGAAGTGTGGATGATGCTGTCAGTGGTGTAGTCTTTGGTTGGTAGTTGATGGGTTGGGTTCATTTATCTCTGGAGATTTCCATCATACTGTACATGATTCAGAAATGTCGAGCAAGGAAGTGAGTATAGTTCTAGAGTTTAGAAGGTGGACATGATGAACTGGTAAGGTGGAAATTAAAGAAAAGGGTGAAAGGAGGTACTTACATGTACTTTCCTCCTAATGAAAGCTCTTTTGAGCTGCATCTTAGCTGGATGAATTAAGTCAGTGCTTTTTAACCTTTGCTGTACTTCAGAATCACCAAGAACATTTTTGGTTTGGGGTTTTTTTTAATGTGTTTGGTTTTTTGTTTTTTTTTTTTTTTTTTTGTGCTGATGGCTTGTTCTTCCAGGCTAAGAGATTAACTCTAGATCTCTAGAATTGGAACTTGGGCATCTTTAGTTTAAAAAGCTCCTTAGATGCTTATGACTGGGAGGTTTACAAATCCATATTTTAGAACATATTGTTATTTTTGTTCATGTTTTGTAGCAAAAGCAGGACTCCTCCTCTAAAGTGAACAGAAGGAGTTATTTATGACACTTAGGCTTCTCCATTACTACTTTCTGAAACCTTCCTTTTAAGACAGTTCAAGTCTTAAAGCTTGAACTTGCTGTATCCATGCCCAATAGCTTGCAAATACTTTTTGACCAAGTTCTTTCTACACATGCATACACACACACACACACACACACACACACACACACATTTTAGTTATAGGTGGAAACAATACCTTTATTTTATTTTTATGTGGTGCTAAGGATTGGACCTAGGGCCTCACGTGTACTAGATAGCGCTCTACCACTGAGCCACAACCCCATCCCCTTTGATCAAGTACTTTTCAAAGATTTAAAAGAAGTTATTCATTCACTACTTTTCATTCAAATGAAAGGAAGGAAATTTATAATGGAATATATTTTCCTTTTTAGGTTATTTTATATGAAATTAGAAATAGCGATAAGAAACTTAGTATTCTTCTATGTAATGACTTTATATTTTCAGGTCAACTGTCTGAATCATATAAAAAGTAACCTCCTAAAAACTAGTGAAAGTCTCCGACAAAATCTAGGGAAAAAACTGAACAAGGAAGACAAAGTCCGAGAGTAAGTAGCTACTTTATTTATTTATTGATACTAAGTTTTGAACCCTGGGGTGCTCTACCAGAGTTACATCCCAACCCCTCCCCCCTTTTTTTTGAGACAGGATCTCACTAAGTTGCTGAGGCTGGCCTTGAACTAGCAATCCTCCTGCCTCAGCCTCCCAAATCGCTGGGATTATAGGCATGTGCCCCATACCTAGCTTCTTACTGGTCATTTCTTATATAAATAGATCTATACTTAAAAAGGGAGTTTTTCAGTTAAGTGGTATGAATAGTAGATATGACTGAGTGTTTTTTTCTCTCAAGGTGCCAGCTTCAGGTGTTTCTTTATCTGGAGATGTGTCTACAGTGCCCTTTGATACTGGAAAGTGCAGATGAGATGGAGCAAGTAGTGGAGGAGGCATGTATATAGTTATGCCCTAGTATTTTCAGCTGCCCCACAGTGGGAAAATGGTAATTTTCTAAATTCTCCTTCAGGTGACAAATTTGCTGCGCATGGTGTGTGTAACTGAAGATCCAGCTTACCTAGCAAAGTTTCTGGAGGAGATTTTGAGATTGTAAGTTTGATGGCTACTAACTTAACTTCAAAATTGTTTTGTCAAGAACTGCACACAGTATTATCTCAGTTATGGAACTATAAGGACTCATTTCTCATGTTGGATGAAGAAGGGAATAAAGGGGGTAAGGTGGTAATTCTCTGTTCTATAGTTAACCAGTCTCCTCCACAGGTATATTGACTCCATCCCAAAGACACTTGGAAATCTTTACAACAGCCTCGGGTTTCTGATTCCTCAGAAGTTGGCTAGTGTCCTTCCTACAGATTTTTTCAGTGATGACTCCATGACACAAGAGAGCAAATCACCACTTCTTTCCATGCCTCTGTCATCCAGTGCTCACCAATCAGTGTCTGGTGGCACTGAATCTGACCAACTGGAAGAACTCCGCACCAGATCAGCCAAGAAGAGAAGGTAGGAACTCCAGGCACCAAAGAAATTACTTGTACTGTTACAGGTCAAAGGGTGTATTTAAACCATAGTCTAGTTGTTTTTGTCCCTATAATGTATTGAATTATAATCACTCTTATGTCTGAATCACAAAAACCAATTATCTGAGCTTCTACCAATCAACAGTTGACCCTAGGGAATAAATAGTATTTACTTTGTAGTTCCTAAAGCCCTTTTACTCTGTTTACCTAGGGTCTTTAATAACTAGGAGCCTTTTATGAAATAAAGTTAGAGTTTCAGCTTACTTTTTAAGTTTCCTTGGAGAAGTTTTATTATTATTAAGAAGTTGAATTTATAGTGCTTATATTTGAAAATCCTGGGTTTGACTTTTTTTCTTTTTTTTTTTTTTTAATAAATCTAGTGTAACCCCAAGATATCTGGCTTTTGTTAATGTAAGGTTTTATTTTAGACTCTGATTCCATTCCAATTTAACTATCGTACTTCTATCTAGTGCGTCTTGACTTTCCTTCTATTTTTAAAAGGAAAAATGCACTAAGAAGACATAAAAGCATTGCAGAGGTTTCACAGAATCTTCGACAAATTGAAGTTCCCAAAGTGTCCAAGAGGACTACAAAAAAAGTAAGTAATCTCCAGTAAATACAAAATGGCATTAAGTGGGTTGTTCCTGCTGTCTTGAGTTGACATAATAAATAAGGATGAAAGACAGTCTCTACTTTTAAGAAATTGACTTTGGGGGATACAGAAATAGTATCCCTTATCCAAAACATTTGGAACCAGAAGTATTTCAGATTTTAGAGTTTTTTGGATTTTGGAGTATTTGCACAGAGCATATTGGAGTATTTGCACAGATGCTCAATTTTGGATTTTTAGAGCACTTCAGATTTCTGTGGAATTACAGATGCTCAACTGGTGTTAAATATTCTTATGAATACACATGAGACTATAACCCAAGCGATAAAAAAATAAAAATTAAGAGAGTAATCATTTTACCCAAGAGATTGATAGAGATAATTCAAAGAAAAACATCAAGTAAAATTAAGAATGGATAAATTAAGCTGAGTGTGGTGGTGCACACCTGTAATCCAAGCCTCTTGTGAGACTGAGGCAGGAAGATCTTGAGTTCAAAGCCAACTTCAGCCACTTAGCGAGGTCCTAAGCAACTCAGCGAGACCCTGTCTCTAAATAAAAAATAAAAAGGGCTGGGGCTGTGGCTCAGTGGTTAAGTGCCCTCAGTTCAATCCCTGGTACCAAAAAAAAAAGAATGGATAAATTAATTGAAAATCTTGAATATAGGTAACAAAACTCATGATACAACAAAATAAGTGAAAAGGTCATATAAAATGGTTTACAATCATAATAGGACTTTGTCCCTCACAAAAGTACTTTTTAGTATATTTATTTTACTTCAATAAGAAGTTAACTTCACTCACAAGTTTTACTGTAGTGGTAAGTTTGAGAGTAAAAATAAACAGATAATGATCGTCATGAAGTCAGACAGCAATTGGTTTTTCTTTAGCAGTAGACATAATTACTTGACGTTTTTATTGGTTGCAATAAAAAAAAAAACTGAGCTGGAATCTGCTTACTTAGTGAAATTAATGTCTTTCTAAGGAAAGAAGGAAGACTAAAGTATAGTGAAACTTTTGAAATGCACAAACTGAGAAGAGTTAAAATTCTTGAGCAATAACTTCAAAAACCTTAATTATTATGATAGTTTATTGTCTTTCCAAATATTTATAGCTGACCTTTGGCATTGGAAGCAAGAATTCTTTTAAAGAATTGGTAGCATTCACTTTCCTACTGTACCTTTCCTGAGAATAAGATGTGAATCTTATTATCCTGCAATCCTGATTGATTAGTGTGAAATCCAAAAGTGGACAGCTAAGGTTGTTAGACCTTCTTTCTCTTTAGAATTTACAATGATGTTTGTACTTTCTAACATTATTTGAACCTTTATTTTTATAGTGACCAAGACTGTTCACATCTTTAAGACCAGATTTATTGAGATCAGGATGTGATTTTGGTTAACAAAGTTTTTCATGTCAAAATCAGTATCGTTTGGAAGAGATGGCCCAGTTAATGATAGCACTTTAACTGAAAGGACCAGATGTTAAATTTTTATAGAGTAAATCTGAATTTTCTGAAGTATCAATGTAGTGAACTTAGAAGCAGTGAACTTATTTATAAGCTAAGTGTATATATTAATTAATATATGTTCCAGAAGAGCACAATGATTTTAAAAAAGCTTGATCCTACCCAGTGCCTCATGGATATAACTGTCAGTTTTTCCTTTCAGTTATATAGATTAACAAGTGTTGACAAACTTTTTCTGTAAAGATTGTAAATATTTAAGCCTTTGCAGACCATTCAGTCTCTGGCGCATTGCCTCAGTTCTGTTGTTGTAGGAAAGTGGCCACAGACAATATATAAACAAACAGACTCAACCATGTTTCAGTAAGTTTTATTTTTGAAATAAGAGATGGCCCAGATTTGGTCTATGTACTATAGTTTGCTGACCCATGGATTAGGAAACTGAATGTTGAACATATTTTTACAATAATAATAATTTAACTCTTTAAAAGAGTTATTATTAACCAAGGTAAATGACTAAGAATTACAACTTTTCATGTCTTTTGCAGCAAAACTTCCATTTTATCACTGAGATAATGTGTTAAGTTTCTGTTCAATCTTCAGTGATTACAGTGGCATAACTGACAAAACAAATCATGAAAAACCATTCCCTTGTTTAGATATATCTGAGTCTTAGATTCCTAAATCCTTTACTAGAATAGCAAGTAAATAAAAGTTTGATAGAGAGACATTGCTAAGCATGTAACTATGCTTAATTTATGTGGTTTTCCCTGGGTGTGTATTTTTTTGATACCAAGGATTGAACCCAGGGGCATTTAACCACTGAGCCACATCCCCAGCCCTTTTTATGTTTTATTTTGATACAGGGTCTCACTAAGTTACTTAGGACCTTACTGAGTTGCTGAGGCTGTCTTTGAACTTGCAGTCCTCTTATGTCAGCTTCCCAAGCCTCTGGGATTAAAGGCTCCCTGTTTTTTTAAACATATAAAAAGTATACATGATCTTTGTTTCAAAAAAAAAAAAAAAAAACCTTGAAATCATATAACATTAATAATATATTCCTTCTCCATAAGTTCTACAGATATAATCATCAATTGTTTGTTATATATAGTCCCAAGCCCTTTTCTGTGTATACTAAGCATAAAGGCTTATAGTTATCTGTAATATTCCCTTATATACATAAATATTAAAAATGGTTTCATCTACTGTACTTATTATTCTGCCTTAAAAAAAATCTTCCCCCTTCACAGTTCACTTTCTACATTATAAGTCTTCCTTTCTTAGTCTCTTAATGTCTGCATTGGATGGATATATAAATCAATTTACTGGTTCATTCTTTATGAGCATGTACGGGTTTCTTATTTTGTATTATCACAATGTAGTAGAGAACATCTTTGAAAGATCTACTTTTAGTGTGTTTTACTGTGTCTGCTATGAGTCCCTGTAAGTGCACTGCAAGGATTGAAGGACTTTATATGGAACTTTTATTCTTTCAGTTTAAACGAATACCTATGTAAATTTCCTTATAGGATTTTCTCATTTTCCAGGAGAACTCTCACCCTGCCCCTCAGCAGCCTGGACTCTCAGGGAAAGACACAGTACAAGGTATGCTTTGTTCTTCCAGGGTATGGATCTATTCACTGGAATGACAAATTTTGATTGCATGTATTTAAGCAGCTGCATTCAGCTGTAAATTATGACTTTAAATTGTTGGTTAACAAAATATGTCCCAAAATCTTACTCAGGAGAATGTGATCCCATAATCCTGCATTCATTCTACAAAATAACTGACCTGAAATCTTTTAAAATGCCATTATCATGAAGGCCAAAAAACCATACCAAAACAACAACAACAACAAAAGAGCAAAGAGAAGAGGCAGTGGAACTGTTTTAGATGAAAGGAGTTAAAGCATGAAAGCTAAATGCACTCCATGATCCCTGCTTGGATCTTAAATTTAGAAAGGAAAAAATAACTGTAAAGTATAATATTGAGACAACTACAGAAATTTGAAGGAAGATAGTATGTATGCTAGATAATGTGTGTAATAATGGCATCATGGTTATGTAGGAGAATGTCCTTGTTAGGAGACACATGCCAACACAGGGAAGGAAAGAGTTGTGAAGTCCATAACTTAGTCTCCTGGGTTTGGAGAGAGAAATTATACACACCAGAGAGAGGCGAAGGGAAAAAGCAAATGCTGACAACTGGCGAATTTATGTTTATTGTGCTATTTTTTGAAATTTTCTCTAGATAGTAAATATTTTAAAACATAGGAGAAAAGAGAAAATAACAAATCGAATTTGGCTTTCAGGTCACAAATCAGTTTCATAGACTGCTTAATGGAGATAAAGAAAATTTTTGAAACATTAAAGGTGCCATCTTGCTAGTTTTGTCAAGTGTTTATCAACTTATTAGCTGTTTTCTTAACTTTGAGTCTTCTAGACTCAAACTCATCCATGCTCTGAAATCAAGAACCAAATTTGAAATAACCTAGCAGGGAGGCTGAAGCAGGAGTATCATTTGAACCCACAAGTTCAAAACCAGCCTGTGCAACATAGTGAGATCCTGTCTCCCCTCACCCCCGCCAAAAAAAAAAAAAACTAAAAACAAAAATAACCCAGCAGATTAGTAAAGTAGTCAGAAGAAGAAATCTATGGACCGAAAACAGTTTCTCTACACAGGCTGAGCTAAATACAAGACAACAAAAAGGTCCAAAGTGAGAAAAATAACACTGGGCCATATTAACCAAAACCTGTATTAGCCATCCTCTTTTATGAGGATAATTTCTATTTTATAATGTGTAAAGCTTCTAATTTAATAAGTGATGCGGGCCTTCCTTGTATTCCTGAAAAGTTAATTTAAACAAATTTTATGGTAGAAAATTATGAATAACCGTATGCCAAAAAATTAGGTAAACTAGATTAAATGGGACAGATTCCTAGAAGAACACAAACTACTGAAAAAGAAATTTGGGGAGAAAAAGAAAATCTAAATAGACCTACAACAACTTAAAAAAGATTGAATTAGTTATGAAAAAAAACTTCCCACAAAGAAATGCTCAGGAATAGATAATTTCACTGCTGAAATCTGCTTAACATTTTAAAAAGAATTAAAACATCACTGGGAATGTTGGTACATGCCTATAATCTCATCTATTCAGGAAGCTGAAGCAGGAGGATCACAAGTTCAAGGCTAATTTAGCAAGACCCTTTCTGTATGAAAAGAAGAAATAAGTGGGCCTGGGGATATAGCTCAGTAGTAACAGCACCCTTGGGTTCAATCTCCAGTAACACACACACAGAGAACACCTTAGCATTTATTATGGTCAACTGATTATTTGACCAGGGTGCCAAGACAATTCACCAGGGAATGAATAGTTTTGAACCCAAGTGATGCTGAAACACCTAGATATCCCCCTACAAAAAAATGATATTGGATCCCTACCTCATGCAAAATCATTAACAAAAATTTCTGAATCTGTAAGAGTAAATGTTTTAAACCACACTTGGAGTATACTTTCTAAAGAAATCTTTTTAGTAAATGTGAAAATAGCAATCAGTCTGTACAGTAGTTTCCTTAAGTAGTTTCTCTGTTTTAAGTATTTGGCTTTCTCTCTCCCTACCCTCACCCATGATGCTTTCAGAAGTGACCAAAGTTCGAAGAAATCTCTTCAATGAGGCAATGTTTTCTCCTTCAAAGAGATCACTAAAACGGGGATTGCCTAGGAGCCATTCTGTGTCAGTTGTGGAAGGTCTGGACCATAAACTTGACCACTTCAAAAAGACCAATAAAAGTACCACATTTCAGGGTAAGCGAATAAAGAGGAGTTTTGTTTGTCAATTTTGTTGGTCTTTTCAAGGAAGTTCAACTTTTCTTTTTCTAATCCCAATTTCATTAATTTTTTTCCCTTTACTTGGTTTGATTTTAGTTTGCTCTTTTCCTAGTTTAAGATGAAGTTTAGGTTATTGATTTTAGAACTTTCTTTTTCAAATACATGTATTTATAGCTACAAATTCCTCTCTAAATACTACTTTAGCTGTATCCTGTAAGTTTTGGTATGACGTGTTTTCATTGTCATCTCGAAACACTTTCTAATCCCTTGTGATTTCTTCTTTGATCCACTTGTTTTTTTTTTTTGTTGTTTTTTTTTTTTTTTTTTTTTTTTGGCGGTACTGGGGATCGAACTCAGGCACTCTACCAGCTGAGCTATCTCCCCAGCCCCCACTGGTTATTTAGAAGTGTTAATTTCGGTATATTTGTGAGTTACCCACATTCCCTTCTATTGATTTCTTTTTTGGGAGAGCAGGGAGAGGTTACTGGTAATTGAACTCAGGGGTACTCAACCACTGAGCCACATCCCCAGCCTTTTTTTGTATTTTATTTAGAGACAGAGTCTCACTGAGTTGCTTAGTGCCTCACTGTTGCTGAGGCTGACTTTGAACTCGAGATCCTCCTGCCTCAGTCTCCTGAGCTGCTGGGATTACAGGCGTATACTCCTGCACCCAGCCCTTCTATTGATTTCTAGTTTCATTCCATCTGTGTTGGAAAACATGCTTTGTATGAGTTCAGTCTTTTTAAATTTATTTGCCCTTAGACTGGGAATATGGCTCAGTGGTAGAACTGCTTGCCTAGCATGTGCAAGGCGCGGGGTTCCATCCCCAGCACTGCAGCGGGGAAAATGTATTGATATTTATTATTCAATTATCTCTCCCTTCAATTCTGTCAATTTTTGCTTCATATATTTTGGGATTCTGTTGTTAGATGTAACTGTTTATAACTGTTGTATCTTATTGATGGATTGAACTTCTTATTAATATGTAAAATCTTTGTCTTTTGTAACCTTTTTTTGGCTTAAATCCTATTTTGTTTGACAATAATATAAGCAAGAAGCTCCTTTGCATATGATATCTTTTGCTATCCTTTAATATTCAACCTCTGTATCTTTGTTGGGTCTCCAGTAGGTAGCTTAGAGTTGTATCACATTTTTTAAATCTTTTCTGCCAATTTCTGCTTTCTAATTGTGGTGTTTAATCTATTTACACTTAAAGTAATTATTGATAAGGAATGACTGCTGCCATTTTTCATTTTCTATATACTTTATGCCCTTTTCTTCCTTACTTCCTCTATTATTGCCTTTTTGTTTGTTTGGTCTTTTATTACCTTACTTATTTGTAGTGTCTCATTTTGATTCCCTCCAGTCTTTTTCTGTGTGTTTTGTAGTTATTTCTTAGTGACTATCTTGGCAATCATAATTAACATCTTTAACTTAAGACAGCCTAGTTAGGATAAAACCAACTTAGTTTCAATACTATATACTTCGTTCCTCTATGTTTCTGTCCCTCCCCCTTTATTGTCATCATCATAGATTACATCTTTGTACATGGTATGTCCATTAATACAGACCAATAATTAATGTTTTGTGTTTTTGCCTTTTAAATCATATAGAAAAAAAGAGGAGCTGTAAGTCAAAAGTAACATGATACCGTCTTTTTTTTTTTTTTTTTTTTCTTTTGGTATTACAGATTGAACCAGGGACACTCAACCACTGAGCCACATCTCCAGCCACTTATTTATTTATTTATTTATATTTGTTCTGATTAGTTATGCATGACAGTAGAGTGCATTTACACATTTTGATAAATCATACATAAATGGAGTATAATTTCTCATTTTTCTGTACATATTGTAGGATCACATCAGTCATGCAGTCATATATATACATGAGGTAATAATGTCTAGTTCACTCTACTATCCTTCCTACCCCCATACCCCTTCCCCGCCCTTCACTCCCCTCTACCTAAAGTAACTCTATTCTTCCCTAGCGCCCACTCCCCACCCTCTTATTGTGAATTAGCATCTGCTTATCAGAGAAAATATTTGGCCTTTTGTTTTTGGGGTTCGACTTATTTCACTTAGCATGATAGTCTCCAGCTCCATCCATTTATCAGCAAATACCATAATTTCATTCTTCTTTATACTTTATTTAGAGATAGTCTCATTGGGTTGCTTAGGGCCTTGCTAAATTGCTGGGGCTGGCTTTGAACCAACTGTCTTAACCTCCTGAGCAGCTGGGATTATAAATTTGCATCACTGTGTCTGGCTAATGTTATTTTTTGTATCAACCTGCATAGTGTGTTCTATTGTTCAATCTCTTATGGCTTTTTTTTTTTTTTTTTTAAGAATCTAACCTTTATTTTATTTATTTTTTTATTTTTATGTGGTGCTGAGGATCAAACCCAGTGCCTCACCTGTGCTAGGCAAGTGTTCTACCACTGAGCCACAACCCCAGCCCCTTCTTATGGCTTCTTTTTGCTGTCTAATGTCCTTCCAGTTTAGCCTGATGCACTGTCTTAGCTTTTCTTGTAAGGCAAGTCTACTAATATTTGAACTTCCTCAATTTTTCTTTATCTGAAAATGTCTTCATTTCTATTTTAGCCTTGAAGGATACAGAATTATTTTCAACAGGATTTTTTTTTCCGGGATTTTAAATATATTAATCGTGGTCTTCTGGCCTCTAAGGTTTCTGATAAGAAATCAGCTATTGATCTTATTGAACTGCTTTGTCTCTTGCTGCTCTCAAGAGTCTTGCTTGAGTTTTTGTTTTTGGTAGTTCTTTTGTTTGTTTTGTTTTGTTTTATACCAGGGATTGAACCCAGGGGCACTCAACCACTGAACCACATCCCCAGCCCTTTTTATTTTTATTTTGAGACTGTCTCACTAAGTTACTTAGGACCTCTCTAAATTTCTGAGGCTGTCTTTGAACTTGGAATTCTCCTGCCTCAGCTGAGCTGCTGGAATTATAAGTGTTCCCTGCTATTCTTAGAGTTTTGACAGTTTGACAGTAATATGTCTCAGTAGGATCTCTTTGATTTATCTTGCTTGGGGTTCACTGAATTTGTTGGATGTGTAGGTGCATGTTTTTCATCAGATTTAGGAAGTTTTTAACTATTACTTTTTCAAAACAGTTTCTGCCTCTGTCTTCCCTGGTGGTTGTTGGTATGCTTGATGGAATCCCACCAGTTCCTCAGGCTTTGTTCATTTTCCTCATTCTTTTTTCTTCCTGCTCTGATTGGGGAATTTTTCCTTATCTTTAAATTCACTGATAATTCTACCTGCTCAAATCTGCTTGCATCCTATTAGTGAATTTTTCATTTCAGTTATTATTCTTCTTAGTGCCAGAATTTGTTTGGTTCCTTTTTATAGTTTCTGTTTGCCTTATTGTATTATCATTTTGTTCTTTCATTGTTTTCCTGGGTTTCTTTTATTATTTTATCCCTAGTTTCATGAGCTTATTGAGCATATTTGGAAAAATTGTTTTAATATCTTTGACTAGTAATTTCAACATCTGGGACTCTTTAGGGATGATTTCAGTCAAACTCTTTTTTCCTATGAGTGGGTGAATTTTCCTGTTTCTTTGTATGCTTTTAAATTTTTTGTCAAGAACTAGGAGTGAAGGATACTATGATGTGCTGATTGTGGGAATCTGATTCTCTAAGCCCTCAGGGATAGCTGATTTTTTCTTTTTGAGGGTTGCTGCTCTCCTTCTGTACCTTTTCCAAACTTTTTTGTGAAGTATGTTCTCCAAATGTCTGGCTCCAAAAATGGGGTGGGAAGAAGGGTATTTCTGTCCCTTTAAATCTTGCAGTAGGTATGGTGAGGGAAGCCACTGCAGCCCCAGAGGGCTGAAACCGTGGTGTGTGCACCAGTCCCACAGGATCCCTAGGCTGACCAAAGCATACAGTTCCAAATTTTGGGAGGCAGGGTCCCTGTTGTCTGCCCTAGCACCAACCAGCTGCTCCTAGAGTGGGGATTGGTCTCCCACAGCTGCAGTGGGCTGAGGAAAGCAGGCAGTAGCTGGTTGTGGGCCTCATTCCTTCTAAATAGCAGCAACCTGTCCTCTTCAAGCACCTGTGGTTGTGATAAGTGTCTGGGCAGGTTTCAGAATTCCTAAGTATTGGATTCTGATCTCTTTAGCTTACAAGTTGTTTCGATGGTATCACCAACCCTTAAAGCTTCTCTTTGCATTTTTGTGCATGAGTTCCTGTCCTTGGGGATTACAGTTAATAATTTAAAACAGCCAACTTCTAGTTGATACAACTTAATTTCAGTTTTACAAAAACTGCTCCTATGTAATTCTATTTTCTGTCCTTTGTGCTGTTTTGTCATACAAATTATATCTCTATATTTTATGACTGTCAACACAGACTTATATTTGTTTTATTTTTTAAATCACAGGGTAAAAAAAAGTTGCAAACAAAAAAAATTGTTAATACTGTCTTTTATATTTACTTGTAAGTTCTTTACCAGACTTGTTTTCTTTAATGCTTCTTGTGCATTTGAATTACTCTCTTGCCTTTCCTGTCAGCCTGAAGTGTTATTTGAGTGTTATTGAGTGTTATTTGTGGGACAGGCCAGCTGGTAATAAATTCTGTTTGGGTTTTGTTGTTTTCTTCTTGGACTGGGGATTGAACCCTGAAGCACCTTAACACTGAGCTGCACTCCTAGCCCTTTTTATGTTTTCATTTTGAGACATGTTCTTGCTAAGTTGCCCATGCTGGCCTTGAACTTGTCATCCTTCTGCCTTGACCTCCCAAGTCACTGAAATCACAGGCATGTTCCATCACATCTGACCTATTTGGGTTTGTTTGTTTGTTTGTTTGTTTTTGTTTTTAGTCGTCAATTGATCTTTATTTATTTATTTATATGTGGTGCTGAGACTCGAACCCAGAGCCTCACACATGCTAGGCAAGTGCTCTACCACCAAGCCACAACCACAGCCCTTGGTTTTGTTTTAATCTGAGAATATGCCAGATTCTCTATTGAATATGCCAGATTCTCCATTGGTTTTGAAGTGTAGTTTTGTTGGGTATAGAATTCTTCCCCAAATATTACCACCACCTCAGGAAACTGTGATATTTAACAATTTAATAAACACTTCTAAGCAAAAGATAGTTTATGCCAGGTGAGTTGTAAGTCTGGTAAGTAGAGACCAACCTTGTGAGTAGAATTTTCAGGAAACTGTTGGGTCATATGATAACAGGTATCTGTGAGCAGGGCTTTTGGAAGAGTTCCAACCCCATTCAGAAACTGCAGGGCTTTTGGTTTTCAAGGTGACCACAGGGTGAGGGAGAGAGTGTTGGGACTATGGCAGGTTAAAGTGCCATCATCCTCACTGTACTTCCTGAGAGAAAAAAAAAAAAAAAATGCTACCTAAATTGTTGTAAACCTTTAGCTAATCTCCAGAGTTCTGAAAAAAACTAGTTTTTTTCCAGAGTTCTTCCTCCTTAGGAGAAGGGTTTTTTCAGAGGTCCTTCTCCACCATTTCTGCTGATGTCACTCCTTTGTGTGTGGGTGAGTGTGGGTGGGGTGGGTGTGCCAGGGATTGAGCCTAGGACCTTGCAAGCACCCCACCACTGAGCAAGCTAGTCATTTTTTTTTTAATTATTTTTTTAATATATATTTTTCATTGTTGATGGACTTTTATTTTATTCATTTACTTATACACAGTGTGAGAATCATTTACTTATATGCAATGCTGCACACATGCCAGGCAAGCGCCCCACCACTGAACCACAACCCCTGCCCAAGCTAGTCATTTTTAGCTCACTCTAGACCAGTCCTCCCCTTAAATAGCTTGGCCACCTACTCTGAGATATATTATGCCAACTAGATTTATCTTAACAATTAATACTTGCATGACATGTCATCATTTTTACATATTATTTCCTCATAAATATAAAAACCACTAACAAGGTGGATGGATATGTTAGTCTTAAGAAGTGAGCACTTTTTGTTTCTCAGGATTGCCTATTCGATAAATAATTTTGAGTATTTTACATTGGTCTGTCATTATTTAATCTCTAATAATGCTGACGAATTGTTCTATCCCATTGAGTTTTATAAACCTAAAACTTTAAGATCTACTCTAGCTAGCTAATAAACCATATATAAATTCAGTTGCTTCTTTTACCATCTGCTGCTTCAAAAGGTTAAGTGAAGTTTGTAATTTAAATTTCTTTTACATTTTAGGTTATCACAAACTGCTGACTAAGAGTGTGGCTGAGACTCCAGTACATAAGCAAATCTCCAAGAGACTACTTCATAGACAAATCAAGGGCAGGTGAGTGACATCCTTGTCCAGGCTTCTTCATACACTCACACCACCTTCACCATGGTCTTGGGGACCACTGTTTGTTTGCCTCCTCTTGACCTTCAATCCAGACTTCAATCTTAACCATGTTGCTTATAACTATAAAGGACTCTATAAATTGTGTGGGACAGGAGAGCCATAAAGAGTGTACTCTTATCTGGCCTCTTTTACTTGGTATAATTGAGATTTGTTGTTGCTTATATCGATTGTTCATCCCTTTTCATTGCCTAGTAGTATTCCATCAAATGGATAGTGTGCAGTTTTTAAACCCATTCACTGTTAACATGCAAAATGATATGTCCCCATTCCTGCTAGGCAAAGTGGGAAGTCTAGGATCCTTACTCAACCTCTGCTGACAGAGCTATGGGTTTGATTTCTATAACAATCAGTTGGAAAAGAGTAGTTATCTGAACTATTGTCTTGTTTAGATGTCCCTTTCCTGGTTCTTTGTCTTGAGAGAACTGTCTCTCTGTGTGGCATTGCATTTTTTGTTTGTTTTTCTGTTCAATTCTTCCTTCCTTCCTTTCGTCCTCCCTCCCTCCTTCCTTCCTTCCTTATCTATCTATCTATCTATCTATCTATCTACCTATCTGTCTATCTTACTGGCATATCTACATTGTCAGCTTCTCTAGCACCCAGCTAGGATATAAACAGCAGAAGGAAACCCAGGGAGCTCACTGCTCCATCTTTTCTCAGGTCCTAAGGTCCCCAGCCAGGTTGCTTTCTGTTTCAGAGTTATCTCCTCTTTTATATATAATGTTCAAGGTTTTTAACCACACTTTAAAAGGGAATAAGAGGCACATCTTTTTCATCTTGTCCAAATTCCATGTCTACAATATTCGTTGACAGGAGTTACATACTGGTGAAGTTTAGAGGATTAATTGCGAGAAGTAAAATTGGTGGGTCAGAAGTCCTTGACAAAATGGCAGAAATTAAAGCTCTTAAATAGGAACTTGAGCTACTAGGTGTGGTTGTGCATGCCTGTAAACCCAGCAACTCAGGAGGCTGAGGCAGGATTACAAGTTCAAAGCCAGCAGTGAGGCACTAAACTTAGTGAGATCCTGTCTCAAAATAAAAAGTGTTTGGGATATGGCTCAGTGGTTGAGGGCACCTATGTCAATCCCCAGTACAAAAATAAACAAACAAACAAACAAACAAACATTGCTACTTATTACTGTGACAGTACAATATTTAGGTATAATTTTTTAATAAATTATTGTAATTAAAAGTATTAATCCAGGCTGGGGTTGTGGCTCAGGGCTTGCCTAGCACACGTGAGGCCCTAGTTCAATCCTCAGCACCACATAAAAATAAAATAAAGGTATTGTGTCCAACTACAACTAAAACAAAGTATTTTAAAAACAAAATAAATTTTAAATAAAATTTAAAATAAAATAAATAAAATAAAAGTATTAATCTATTTTAAAGTAATTTTAATGTTACAAAATTGGTTTTTAAAAAGCACTCCATCTCATAATGATATGTTGGGATGGAGGTATAGCTCAGTTGTAGAGCTTGTCCTTAACATGCTCAATACACTGGGTTCAATCCCCAGCACCAAAAAAATAACAATAATCATTTATGAGAGTACTTACCAACACTAATATTGTCAAGCACTGATCTTTGTTATCTTGTTAGATGAAAACCTGTCTCTGGTTTTAATGTGCATTAATTATGAATGATATTGAATGCTGATTATTCCTGAAGGTCTTCAGATCCTGGTCCTGATATTGATGTGGTAGAAGAATCCCCTGTAAAAGGAGAAGATGGTGAGTCCTACCTACTATGCTTTTACATTCTGTAAGCTGTACATTTCTGTACTCAGCATATCCTCAGATAGTTTACAGAAATTGTGATGGCACCAGTTACCCAGTGTAGCTCAGTATTTATAAGTGAATGGTCTTTTACATGGAATTAATTGAATTTCTAGAGAAGAAATATTTTTGTGTAATAGAAATAAGATTAGAAGTGCTAAACTACTGTGTTACACGAAGTGCTGTGGCTCATTTAGGAAGTATATGACAGGAGGGATTTTCACAAACTTCTTTTTTTAATTGCTTAAGTAATTTATGTTGTAGAAAAATTAGAATGTATAGAGAAGTAAAAAAATTTAAAAATTACTTGATAGTCCCACAATTCAGATATACTTGGTTAACATTTAGCATATACTCTTAGCAGTACAATTTCTATACAAATATATGTAGTATGCACATATGGAGCCTGTTTTTTTGTTTTTTAACAAACAGCACATTATACATACCTTTTTTCACCCTGTGTCAGTTGGCAGTTTATAAGACTTCTGAAAGTGGCAGTCTAATGGGTCAGTGGTTTTTTTCAATACCTTGTTGGGGTCATGTATCAAACCCCTTTAACTGTTTAAGAGACGCTTCAGAATGTCTTACAGCCACTGTTAAATTTCCATCCTGTATGTGGTATTACATAAATTTTGCCCATTTCTGACAATATGGGAAAATTCTAAGTTTGTAGTTCTTCCGAGATACTAATTCTGTTTCTGGTTTGCAGAAATAAGTTTGAGACGAAGTCCTCGAATCAAGCAATTGTCATTTAGCAGAACAAATTCTGGTTCCTTCTACTCTGTATCTCAGCCAAGGTCCCGAAGTGTGCAAAGAGTCCACTCCTTCCAGCAAGACAAGTCAGGTAACATGGGCCCACCTATCTTCACAGGTCTGTGCTGACTTGGTGGGAAGTATTTTTGGGAAAAGAAGCATATAATCTGACATTTTGTTACTTGATGTTGGAAAAATAGAAGAGGTAGGTATAATCGAGGTTCAGGGTGATGACTAGATGAACAGTCCTTTGACTCTAATCATTCATCTCTTGGATTCCCACAACTGGTCAGCCATAATCTATGCCATATGGCCAAATGCTGCACACAAGTATCACAGGTAGAAATGGGTGATATCTGTTTGTATGTTTTTTTTATTTTGTTCACAATTAACATAATAGATACCTTTTTATATTTATACTAAAAAAATTAAAATAATTTATAGTTACAGATTAAATTATTTCAGTTGTATGCATTTCCTAACATAGGACATGGGATCAATCTGTTAAAATTCAGGAAAACAACGATTGTTGCAGTTTTGGACATAATTAGGTGGGATTTTCCCCACCAGTTGCTCTAAAACTTTGTCGTCTTCTTTCTCGTGTGAAGTGGCTGTTTTAATAGTATTGGGAGGACAGGTATTGAAAAAGAATTAAAAGTTATTATTTTTGATTTGCAGGCCAAAGAGAAAATTCTGCAGCCCAAAGTATTCGGTCTCCAAAGAGGCTTTTCTTTGGGGCAGTGTCTGAGATGATCAGCCCCTCAGAGAAGGGTTCAGCCCCAAATAAAAAGCCTTCAAGAAGCAGCATGGGTTCTGAGATACCCACAGTTTACCAGGTATACACAGAACGTAGAGTCCAGGAAGGAGCAAAGCAGGTGACTTGTAGATAGTAAGAGCTGTGGTGTGGTTAGGTTGTGCCATATGAGTTGTCACTGGGCACATGGAACTTAAAGCACCAGGCTGAGGGCATGGCGGTAGAGAGGTAGAGGTGGGTTTCATCTACTATATTACACATATGTGTTTTTCTGAAATGTATACCAGTCATTCATCAATTTCTGTTTGATTGCCCACTCTGTGGCAGAAACCTGGGAGTGGCTTTTTACTTCTCCCTCTCCCAGGACATAACCAACGAGTTGAGTTCTTCCTCTTTTATTTACCCATTCCTCCTTCTCCATCCTTGCAATTCCTGTCCTAGTTCAGTTCTACCTGAAACATTTCAACAGCCCTTTCCCTCTCAAATTCTCCTTCCACAGAAAGGTCAGAGTGATCTTTCCAAAACATTTATCTGACTTTGATCAAAATGTTTGCTTTACTTAATGCTCTGTAGACTCTTTATCTTCTATAGCTACATTTTCCTAAAATGGAACCCTTGTATTCAAAAATAATAATCTTTGCTTGAAAAACCCAGATAAACTGCTAGAGGTTGGGGGAGGACAAAGCTCTGGGGAAAGGTTTGAAAACCACAGATCTATGACCAAGGTCAGTTCTCCTTCCCCAGGCAGGCAAGGTCTTCTGTGGTCTGGTCACTGCCCACCCGGCTGGCCTAAGCCTTTGGATCCTCCCTTCCTGACACTCCTCCTGCTCAGCAACATCAGGCTGTCCTCTATTCCCACACAGCTGCTGTTCTTCCTATTTGTGCCTTTGCTTTTATTGTTTTCAAGCCTTTGCCCCTGCTCCTACTGATACCCATTCTCAAACATTCAGTTCACAAAGTTCTTCCTTCCTGCCCCCAAGCCTCCTTTGTGCTCTTTGCATGTTCCTGACATTGTGTTGGCCACACTGTTAGCACCTGTCCATGCCCAACTGAACACAAAACGCCATCTAGACTGGTATTCCCTTGAGAAGATCTAGTAAGGGTATAGAAAAGGTAAGTGCTTGACCTCCTCATTTGTTAGAGTTTTTAATTACTTTTCTCACTAGAAGGAAGGGAAATTTTTGGTTGGGAGTATCCTTTCTGAGATATTGTTGCTGTGCTTCATGTGACTCCATGGCTCTCCCCACCAAGTGTCTGCACATAGTAGGTATTTAGCAAACACAGATTGAATGGAGCTGAGGCCTGATGAGGTGGCTCCTGGAGGCTATAGAAGGCAAAGGAAATCATTGTTTTGTTTGCAGAGAAGTCTAATGATAGTTCTGAGTGGTGAAATGAGACAGAAGCAAAGCATGGTTTAGCCATAGTCTGCTAATTATTAAAATTGTTAAGTTCTAAAAGAACCAAGGTTGGATGTAGTGCTTGATCCTAGAAATAGTGGAAAAGTAAAATCAGAATCACATTTTGGAGAAGGAAACATTACTACTTGAAATTTGTAAATTTTACATTTGCATTCATTTGGTTGACTTTAAATCTCCAGTTTGCTTTTCTAATTGTCTGAGAGATTACAGAGACACTGCTTAGAGAATATGGGTTACAATAATCAGGTACTGAAATAAGCATTTTTCTTTTCAGACTCCCAAGAAGAGTTACCGGAAATCTCCAAGCATTCCTAAAACTACATTGAGAAGGCTCCCTCGTACACCACAGACTCCAGGGTATACTCCAGAAAGAATGCAAAACTCCCCTGCAGAAACCACACCTGCAAAGCAGCCAGTGTCTCAGGAGTCCTTAAAAGATCCTTCCTTACATGGCTATGGGCCACCATTGGCGTCAAAAGTCACTCCTCAGAAAGGATCCTCCCTGGCAGGAGAAGGGGCCTCTCCTGTTGAAACAAACATACCAAGAACTCCCAGCAGGCCAAGTGCTCAGCCATCTGGATTTTTGCCAAACTGTGAATGGTCATATTCAATGAATTCCAGTCCAGAAAGCCTCTGCTGTCCAGCATCCCCAGCTCCATCAAGTGCCCATCAGATACTCAGGAGTGGGTATCTGACTCCTGTTAGATACTCCCTAAGAACACCCCCAAGGGCAGCAGCCCTCATGGGCATGCCCCAGAATCAAAAACACCAACAGCCCTGTCTTCCCAGAGTTCCTCAGGCAGAGGAACCAGCACAGACTCTAAAGGATACAGCTGTCAAAACCCCAAAGAGACCAGGAGATACTTCTTCCCCACCTGTTTCCCCAGAGAAACAGTTTCCCTCTTCCACAGATGATGTTTCCAAGAACCCACTTAGAAAAGCTTTGACGGCATCCCCTCCCCCTGGAGAACTGGATTGGAAAGAGCCCCAGATGTCACCTAGCATAGCCACTTCTCTCTCTTGTCCTATTCCCTTAACTCCCCACAAAATCCCACAAAGAACTACATCTGCCTCCATTGCACCTCCACTACCTTCTAAACTTAAGAGAAAGTGTAGAAAGACCTCTAATCCTGAACAAGGTTTCTCAAAGTGCCAGTCTGGCCCCTCTGTGGTTCCTGTGACCAACACAGCCTACAGCCCAGCTGCCATCACAGGCTCTAGGAAGTGCAAGAAGGAAGGGAACCTGTCTCCTCAGTCTTCTCCTGAAGGACAGAGTTACTTGGTCCCTGGTTTTGGAAGTGACTGGCTTGAATCTTCTCCTTTGTTTGTTGCAAGTGACACGGAGTACCTCACTCTGCTCAGTGAAGCCAAACACCATGGCCAGGAGAATGACCATGTGAAAAGTAGTGTCTCACCGGGGGAAGTTGGTGAGGGTCTCAGGACAGAAGTTGCCAATGAGAAGCCCTCTGTGTCTGACCCTGGAGTTCCTCTGCCTCTTCCATTGTCTGGGCCCAGCTCTCCTGTGGTGCTATCCTATGCCCTGTCCACCTCAGACAGAAGACAGTGCCAGGCCACAGCACAACTGGAGAACCTGGACGCTTCCATGTGGCATTCCAAGCCTCCTGCCAGCCCTCAGACCTATGAGGTCGAGCTGGAGATGCAAGCCTCTGGCCTTCCCAAGCTTAAGATTAAAAAGGTAGACCCCAGCTCTGTGTTTGAAATTGAGGCCATAGGAAAGGAAGAGAGTCCCATAGGGGAGGAGGGCTCCTTCCCCGATCTCAGTGTTCCCAGAGGCAGCAGGTCCTCCAACAAACCTGAACCCCCCACCTACATGTCACCACCCTGCCTCCGCCCTTCACACAGCACACCTGGCAAAAGCAGGGGACAAACCTACATCTGCCAGTCCTGTACCCCCACCCGCTGCCCCTCCAGTACTCCCTCTCCATTTCAAACAGATGTTGGGGTTCCTTGGACTCCATCCCCCAAGCACAGTGGGAAGACCACACCCGACACAATTAAAGACTGGCCTCGGAGGAAGAGGGCAGTAGACTACAGCACTGGGCCCTTTGCTGGGCGGGGTGAGGCCAGTACAGACCTTCCTGGAGGCTTGTCACTGCTTGAGCCTGAGGGAAGGGAGCAAGGTCTTGATCTTGGCCACCACAAGACTCCCATCTTGGAGGATTTTGAGCTAGAGGGGGTGTGTCAGCTGCCAGATCAGTCACCTCCTAGGGACTGTGTTCCTAGAGCTGAGGAGGTCTTCTCATGGGGACAGTTTGGGTTGGGCTCCAGGAAGAGACACCTGTCTGCTAAGGAAGAAGCTGAGTGCGGGCCCAAAAGAGTGTGCGCTACCCTGAGTGAAGATTCAGAAGCCAGTAAGCACGAAGAGGGGTCTCCAAGTCAGAGTGTGCCACTATTCCCCTCCACTGGGGATGATGAGGTGTTTGTTTCTGGTGAGTTTATTTTTAAATCCACATGCCATGTGGTTTCTGTCGGGCAGAGTGTTTGGGAGTAGGCATTTGGAGCTTGGGAAGACCAAGCTTCTCTGTTTGGGGCCCTGTGGGGCTGCACTTAACATATGGCATCTCCTCAGGCTCCACCTCATCTCCCAATTGTGCTGTGCGGAGCTGCCTCTCAGCCAGTGGTCTGCAGGCTCTGACCCAGTCTCCGCTGCTGTTTCAGGGGAAGATGCCTTCCTCTCAGAGCAAGGACACCAGAGGTAATCTCCCTGTTAAAGGTCCTGGGTTTATCAGGGCCATGGTCCTCCCTTGTGTGTGACTTGAAAAATTTGCTCAGGGTTGCCAAGCAAATCAGTTCTGGAGGAATTGGGGATGAGATAGAGGGCTTTGTGCCTCAAGTGTCATGTGCTCTTCCCAGAGAAGCTCCACAGTAGAGCTTGTGTGCATCTTAACAGAAACCGCTTCAAGATCCTACCATCTTGAAGATGGTGACAACATTGGGACACCATGACACTATTTGTATGTAATCTTAGAATCTGGACAGGAAAGCACTTGGGCCACACAAGTGGTAGGTAGTGTGTTCAGAGACAGCCATTCCTGCCAGTGGGTTATGTCCATATTTTCTGAACATTCATTATGATAAAGTACTATCATAATCATCCATCAGACCCTAGGATGTCCCTTCCTTGAGTCCTTTCTCAAGCCCTTCTGTAAAAACACAGAATTTACTGTTCACTGCACTGGCTAGAAATGTTTTCTTCTGCTGTAACATGGAAGGAGGAACATGGGATGTGGGGGTCTCTTTAAGTCATGCAAAATAGCCATAAACCCCACAGATCCAAAACCTAAAATAATGTACAATACAAAAAATTGAAGAAACTCAAATGTTAGTACTTTGCATTTCCACAGTGGTTTAACTCTGTCAAATTGGTGCACAACCATGAAGGGTGCAGAGCATTATCACAAGTGTAGGTTACACTGCAGTACTAATTTTTTTTTTAAGTTTATTTTTGTGTGTGACCCTTTGCTGTTCAAGCCCGTTTTCTTTTGTTCAGTCCCCAGTCACTTTTCTACCTTTTTCTAGATGAGGATGTGGATGTATTTCCCTCTACTGCAGAAGAATCGCCATTCAGTCAAGCCTTCTCTAGGAGGCGCCCCTTCAGCAGAACTTATACACGGAAGAAGCTCATTAGCTAGTTAGGATGGGACCCCACTGAAGGACTTACAAACACTACTGAGCCTGACCAGAGCCTCTGCATGTCCTAGACAGAATTGCTCCAAGAGTAGTTTCTCTAGGCATAGCAATTCCAAACTTGGTATCAAGGTATTCAAGCAGTGTGCCCAGCACAGGAGTGACCAGGGATTAATGGGATCAAGAAAGTTCAACAGCTGAAGGTGAAGTCAACCAGGTCCCCATGGACTTAAGAGAAATTGGTGACTTGGTCCCAAACCTTTTTTTCCATAGCCAGTTTTCAAATTACCTCTAGAATACCTTGTGGTCTTCAGAATCCCCTCATGGAATCTGTCCACTGCTTGGTCCTGCCCATTGTTTGGGAGGTCAGGTGAACATCTGTGCAGCGGTGCTGTAACTTGGGCAACCAGAGACAAGGAACTAAGATGGGATCCCATTCCAGCAACACCCTGACTATAACCTTGGCAAGTCAGAGGGCCACTGCCTCGCTTATGAGAACAGAAAGGAGAGCACCTCATGGGGTGCCTCAAGAAGTTGCTGTAAGGCTGATATGATATGACACAAGCAATACTTTGTAAACTGTGAAGCCCAGTACGTGAAATTAAAGACTGAATTAAAGACTGCGAGTGAAAGAGATTACATTTTTGTCTTCCCCATGTAAAAATAAAATCATCTCTGGCTACTTAGCATTCAGCACTTTAATGTTACTATCTCAGGTTACTTTGGACCAGGGTCCAGCTCTAGTGGTTTCCAGAGCAACCACATTTCAAGGTCTATCCTGAGAGCCAACCAACTCACATCATAGTCCTTGCCCACTCCTAGGGAGACCATCACCTGGCATGTGGTTTCCATCTGGAGTGACCTGTGGAGCAACTTTTTGTACTGACTCAAAACTCCCTTATAGTTTCTTAAAAATACTCAAGCCTTGTGTGACCTCGGATCTGATTCCTCCTGTTGTCTTATAAATCAAATTTCAAGTGAAAACTCCTGTTTCTCCCTTCAGAGGTATGTTTGCTTTCCATTCCTGTGACAAAGATGACAAAAACAAAAAAAGGGAAAGGTTTTTTGTGGCTCACTGTTTCAGGCCACGGTCGATTGACTCCATTGTTTGGGGGCCTATGCCAAGGCAGAACACTGTGGTGGGGAGCACAATCCTGTGGCAATCAGGAAGCAAAAAGAGGAAGGGCAGGGTCCCAGGAGCCCCCTCAAGGGCATGCCCCCAGTGAAAGTTATATACTTTCAAGATACAATGGCATTGGGTGAACTCCCATTCCCAAGGGGAGAAATAGGGAAATCATGAGGAATCAGACCAATACAAGACCAAAACCCAGCAGGTAAACCATTAAATCCTTCAGCTCATGTCCAGCATTGGGCCCCCATGGGCTTGGGCAGCCCCACCCATAGCTATAGCCTAGCTGGAGCCCACATGGCTTCTGTTAGCTGGTTCTGCTTGGTACCTGAAGCTTCCCTCAGGAGGCATTCCACATTTCTGATGTCTCTTACTTCTCAGAGTCTCTGTTACAGCTTCAGCTTCACTCACAGCTTCATGTATCACTCTCTTGGGACTACTTGCAGGATCTCTAACCCTTCCATGTACTGCCTGGCTTCCCATGTTTTCTCTTAAAATCTTGGTGGAAGCCTCCATGACCCCACAATTCTTGTATTCTGTATACCTGCAAAACCAGCATCACATGGACAATGTAAGGTTCTGCCATCAACCAGAGCAGTGGGTGGGCCAGCTTAAGTGGGGGATGCAGCAGCCTCAGAGTGCCTCATTTCCTCAGAAGGAAATGAATCTTAGGGAACAATCCCTAGTAGCCCACGGCAAATGGGGTGCCCCAGTGTTCTCAAAGAAAATACTTGAAAGAAGTTTATACTTTTGCACCCTCAAGCCTACAGTAGTGGATTTCTTGCCAATTGTTGAAATGCACTCAAGGCATCTTTCCTATTGTTGCAGCGTAAAGTATTTGGCTTCTTTTTAATGATACACATGTCTACCCTCCTTGATTGTAACTTGAAACAGTACCCTTTCTGGCCACATTGCAATTTTTTCAACTCTCTGCACTCCTTTTTTGTTCCTAATACTGTAAGTCTACCAGCAAAGTCTATGCCACAAATTGAACATTGATTGTGTTTCCTTGAAATTTTCTACATCACATTAATTAGTCTATTACGCACATTTATTTATTTGTTTATTTATTTATTTCTGGTACTGGGGATTGAACCAGGAGTGCTTTATCAGTGAATACATTCCTAGCTGTTTTTATTTTTTAAAACTTTTTTCCATATTTTACTGGTACATTATAGTTGTACATAATGATGAGATATGTTACATATTTATAGGTGCACACAATATATTCTTTGGACAATATTATTCCTTAGTATTTCCCTTTTCTCTCCTCTCCCTCCTTCCACTGGTCCCTTTTCTCTACTCCTCTCCCTTTGATTTCCATGAGATCCACCCCCTACACGTTTTTATTTCTTGTACATAGTATTAGTGGTGCTGGTTTAGTATGCCTTCCTCATTATGAATTCTTTTAGTTTCTTTTAGTTTCTCTTATCTTGGAAGATTTTCTTTCTTCAATTCTGAAGGATAGTTTTGATGGATGTAACTAATTTGGTTAACAGTTATTTCCTTGGATATTTTCTGCTTTATCTCTGTTTATGTCTTGAACAATCTAAACTTTCTTTTACTTTTTCTTTTCTCTTAATGAAATGTATTTTTTTAAAAAAATTTACAGACACATTTGATTCATTGTACACAAATGGGGTACAACTTTTCATTTCTGTGGTTGCACACAGTGTAGACTCAGACCATTCAGGCAAGCATACATATATATAGGGTAATACTGTCTGTTTCATTCTATTTTTCCATCCCCACCCCTCTGACCCCTTTTTCTTCTACACCATCCAAAGTTCCTTCATTCTTCTCTTCCCCCATCACCCTCCTCATTATATATTGTCATGCAGTTATCAGAGAAAACATTCAACCTTTGGTTGTTTGGGCTTGGCCTATTTCACTTAGCATGATATTTTCCAACTTCATCCATTTACCAGCAAAAGCCATAATTTTATTCTTCTTTATGGCTGAGTAATATTCCATTGTGTATATATACCACAGTTTATTTTATTTTATTTTTTTAAATATGGAACGCTTCACAAATTTGCGTGTCATCCTTGCGCAGGGGCCATGCTAATCTTCTCTGTATCATTCCAATTTTAGTATATGTGCTGCCGAAGCGAGCACCACAGTTTCTTTTATCCATTTCTCAATTGAAGGGCATCTAGGTTGGTTCCACAATCTAGCTATTGTGAATTGAGCCGCTATGAATATTGATGTGGCTACATCACTGTAGTATGCTGATTTTAAGTCCTTTGGGTATAAACCGAGGAGGGGGATAGCTGGGCCAAATGGTAGGTCCATTCCAAGTTTTCTGAGGACTCTCCATACTGTTTTCCAGAGTGCCTGTACCAATTTGCAACTCCACCAGCAATGTACAACTGTGCCTTTTTCCCCACATCCACACCAACACTTATTATCGCTCGTGTTCTTGATATAGCCATTCTAATTGGAGTTAGATGAAATCTTAGGGTGGTTTTAATTTGCATTTCTCTAATTACTAGAGATGATGAGCACTTTTTCATATATTTGTTGATCATCTGTATATCTTCTGTGAAGTGTCTGCCCATTTCCTTAGCCCATTTGTGGATTGAGTTCTTTGTATTTTATGTGTAAAGTTTTTTAAGTTCTTTATAAACTTTGGAGATGAGTGCTCTATCTGAAGTGTGTGTGGAAAAGATTTTCTCCCACTCTGTAGACTCTCTTTTCACATTATTGATTGTTTCCTGTGCTGAGAAAAAAACCTTTTAGTTTGAATCTATCCCATTTATTGATTCTTGCTTTTATTTCTTGCGCTATGGGGGTCTTGTTAAGGAAGTCTGGTCCTAAGCCAACATGATGGAGATTCGGGCCTACTTTTTCTTCTATTTGGTGAAGGGTCTCAGGTCTAATTCCTAGATCCTTGATCCATTTTGAGTTGAGTTTTGTACAGGGTGAGAGATAGGGGTTTAATTTCATTTTACTGCATATAGATTTCCAGTTTTCCCAGCAGCATTTGTTGAAGAGGCTACGTTTTCTCCATTGTAAGTTTTTGGCACCTTTGTCTAGTATGAGGTTACTGTACTTATGTGGGTATGTCTCTGCGTCTTCTATCCTGTACCATTGATCTACCTGTCTATTTTGGTGCCAGTACCATGTCGTTTTTGCTACTATTGTTCTATAGTAGAGTTTAAGTTCTGGTATTGTGATACCTCCTGCATCACTCTTCCTGCCCAGGATTGCTTTGGCTATTCTGGGTCTTTTGTTCTTCCAGATGAATTTCATGATTGCTTTTTCTGTTTCTATGAGAAATGTCATAGAGATTTTAATTGGAATTGCGTTAAATCTGTATAGCACCTTTGGAAGTTTGGCCATTTTGATAATATTAATTCTGCCTATCCAAGAACATGGGAGATCTTTCCATCTTCTAAGGTCTTCCTCAATTTCTTTCTTCAATGTTTTGTAGTTTTCATTGTAGAGATCTTTCACCTTCTTGGTTAGAAGGATTCCCAAGTTTTTTTTTTTTTTTTTTTTTTAGGCTATTGAGAATGGAGTTGTTTTCCTCATTTCCCTTTCAGATGTTTCATTGCTTATGTATAAAAATGCTTTAGATTTATGCGTGTTGATTTTATAACCTGCTATTTTGCTGAATTCATTGATGAGTTTCTGGAGGAGTTTTTTGGATCCTCTAAATAGAGAATCATGTCATCAGCAAATAGTGACAGCTTAAGTGCCTCTTTTTCTGTTTGTATCCCTTTAATTTCTTTTGTCTGTCTAATTGCTCTGGCTAGTATTTTGAGTACAATGTTGAATAGAAGTGGTGAAAGAGGGCATCCCTGTCTTGTTCTCGTTTTTCAAGGGAATGCTTTTAGTTTTTCTCCATTAAGAATGATGTTGGCCATGGGCTTAGCATAAATAGCCTTTACAATGTTCAGGTATGTTCCTACTATCCCTATATTTTCTAGTGTTTTGAGCATGAAGGGGTGTTGTATTTTGTCGAATGCTTTTTCTGCATCAATTGAAATAACCATATGATTCTTATCCTTAAGTCTGTTGACATGATGGATTACGTTTATTGATTTATGAATGTTAAACCATCCTTGCATTCCAGGGATGAACACCACTTGATCGTGGTGCACAATTTTCTTAATATGTTTTTGGATATGGTTTGCAAGTATTTTGTTAAGGATCTTTGCATCTATATTCATCAAGGATATTGGTCTAAAATTTTCTTTCCTTGATGTGTCTTTGCCTAGTTTAGGTTATGAGGGTGATATTAGCTTCATAGAATTAGTTTGGTAGGGTTCCCTCCTTTTCTATTTCCTGGAATACTTTGAGAAGTACTGGAATGAGTTCTTCTTTGAAGGTCTTGTAGAACTCGGGCTGAGAGTCTGTCTGGTCCTGGGCTTTTCTTGAATGGTAGGCTTTTGATGGTAGGTGTCTTCTATTTTATTGCTTGATATTGATCTGTTTAAATTGTGTAATTCCCCCTGGTTCAGTTTGGGAGGAGCATATGTCTCTAGAAATTTGTCAGTATCTTCAGTATTTTCTATTTTGTTGGAGTATAGGTTTTCAAAGTAGCTTCTCATCATGTTATGTATTTCAGTGGTGTCCGTCATGATATTTCCTTTTTCCTCATGAATTTTAGTAATTTGAGTTTTCTCTCTCCTTCTCTTTGTTAGAGTGGCTAAGGATTTGTCTATTTTGTTTACTTTTTCAAAGAACCAACTTTTTGTTTTGTCAATTTTTTGAATTGTTTCTTTTGTTTCAATTTCATTGATTTCAGCTCCAATTTTAATTATTTCCTGAATTCTATTACTTTTGGTGTTGTTTTGTTCTTCTTTTTCTAGGACTTTGAGCTGTAATGTTAGATCATTTAGTTGTTGACTTTTTATTCTTTTTTGAATGCACTCCATGCAATGAATTTTCCTCTTAGTACTGCTTTCATAGTGTCCCAGAGATTTTGATTTGTTGTATCATTGTTCTCATTGACCTGTAAGAATTTTTTTATCTCCTCCCTCATGTTTTCTGTTATCCATGTTTTATTCAATAGCACATTATTTAGTCTCCAGGTTTTGGAGTAATTTCTGTTTTTTATTTTGTCATTGATTTCTACTCTCAGTCCATTATGATCTGATAGAATACAAGGCAGTACCTCTATTTTTTTGCACTTACTAAGGGCTGCTTTGTGGCATAACATAGTCTATTTTCAAGAAGGTTCCATGTGCTGCTGAGAAGAAAGTGAATTCACTCTTTGATGTATGGAATATTGTGTATATGTCTGTTAAGTCTAGGTTATTTAGTAACAATCTATAGATTGTGTTATTGTGTTCTATGACTTCTTTGTTTAGTTTTTGTTTGGAAGATCTATCTAGTGGTGACAGCAGTGTGTTAAAGTCACCCAGAATTATTGTGTCATGGTCTATTTGATTCCTGGAATTGAGAAAGATTTGTTTCATGTACATGGAGGCACCATTGTTTGGGGCATAAATATTTAAGATCATTACGTCTTCCTGATTTATGGCTCCCTTAAACAGTATGAAATGTCCTTCTTTATCCCTTCTAACTTTGGCTCGAAGTCCACTTTATCTGAAATAAGGATGGAAACCCCTGCTTTTTTACAGAGTCCGTGTGCATGGTAGGTTTTTTCCCATCCTTTCACCTTTAGTCTGTGGGTGTCTTTTCTATGAGATGAATCTTTTGAAAGCAGCATATTGTTGGGTCTTTCTTTTTAATCCATTCTGCCAGTCTATGTTTTTTGATTGATGAATTTAGGCCATTAATATTCAGGGTTATTATTGAGATATGATTTGTACTCCAGTCATTTGGGCTTATTTTCGGTTTTTAAATTGGCTTGATCTCTCCTTTGAATGGATTTTTCTTTAAGATAGTTCCTCCCTTTGCTGACCTACATTGTTGTTTTTCATTTCCTCCTCATGGAATATTTTGTTGAGAACATTCTGTAGCACAGCCTTTCTTTTTGTAAATTCTTTTAACTTTTGTTTATCATGGAAGGATTTGATTTTGTCTTCAAATCTGAAAGTTAATTTTACTGGGTATAGGATACTTGGTTGGCAACCGTGTTCTTTCAGAGCTTGAAATATGTTGTTCCAGGCCCTTCTAGCTTTTAGATCTGGGCTGAGAAATCTGCTGATATCTGTATTGGTTTCGCCCTACATGTAATCTGCTGCTTTTCTCTCACAGCCTTCAAAATCCTATGTTTATTTTGTATGGTAGGCATTTTCATTATAAAGTGCCTTGGTGTGGATCTGTTGTGATTTTGTGCATTTGGTGTTCTGTAAGCCTCTTGTATTTGATTTTCCATTTTATTCCTCAGACTTGAGGAATTTTCTGCTATTATTTCATTGACTAGGTTGTTCATTCCTTTGGTTTCTATCTCTGTGCCTTCCTCAATCCCAATAACTTTAAATTTGTTCTTTTCATGATGTCCCATAGTTCTTGGAGATTCTGTTCATGATTTCTTACCATCTTCTCTGTTTGGGCAACTTTATTTTAAAAATTAAATATTTTGTCTTCATTGTCTGAGGTTCTGTCTTCCAAGTGGTCTAGTCTTTTGGTGATGCTTTTCATTGAGTTTTTCATTTGGTTTATTGTTTCCTTCATTTCAAGGATTTCCATTGTGTTTTTTGTTTGTTTGTTTGTTTGTTTTGGTTTGGTTTTTTGAGAATCTCTAATTCGTTGTTGAAATGATCTTTTGCTTCCTGTAGTTGCTCTTTCAAGTGCTTATTGGTTTGATCATTGCCTGCATTTGCTCTCTTAACTTATCCTTTGCTTCACAAATCATCTTAAACATGTATAATCTGAAGTCCTTTTCTGACATTTCTTCTCTTATACTGTCACTGGATTCTATTAATATAAAATCTAGATTTGTTTGGATCTTTTTTCCCTTGTTTTTTCATGTTGTTCATGTATCTTCCCCTCTAGCAGTGAAGATCTGGAGTACTGAAGTTTTCCCCTATAGGCTTATAGTGACCCTATAGGTTTCCAAAACCTTGTCCTTAAGGGGGAGATCAATATTAGCAGTGCCCAGTTCAGACAGTATACAACCCTAGACCAAATAGCCCCTATGAGGACATTAACAAAATTGTCATAGTAAACAGAATGAGTTCAATTATTATCTTCAGTATAACAAATAGATTTGCAATAAGGTCTTTCTGTTTCTAATGGAAGACAAAGAGGATGCAGAGGGGTGTAGGATGTAGCTGTTAATGAGATAAGAAAAGAATATAAAGAAGTTGTAGATCATAGAAAGAGTATGAGTACAATCAAAAGAAGTCGGTTGTTAGCATGGAAAAAGGGAGAAAGACTGAGGGAACAGTTAAACAAAAGGAAAAGAGTGAGAGAAGTAAAGAAATAAAAAAATTTTTTTTTCAATAAGGAGAAAAAAGAAAATCTACACATACAGTATAGTATATACACATATAGTACACATATAGTATTCAAACCTCCCAGTCTTCAATAGCCCAATGTATGAGAAGTACCTGACAATGAGCTTCCAGTCTCCAGCAGGTGTCTCAGAATGGGATTTGCCCCACTTTATGATGGGAGATACAGCTTCCAGGATTATCCAAGATGGCCACTCTGGCTTCCAAATGTGTTGGCAAATGGTGAGCTGCAGCTTGTGGGGTGTGGGTGTGGTTGGCTAGAGGTCCTTGAGGCAGGGTGCAGTTTGTCAGGCAGGGGTCCTGGAAGCGGGGTGTGGTCGGTCTGTTTGTGGGATCCTGGAGGCAGGGTGCAGTCAGTCTGGGGGTTCTGGTGGTAGGGTGCAGTCAGTCAGTCTAGTGGTCCTGGTGGCAGGGAGCAGTTAGTCGATGTGAGGGTCCTAAAGGCAGGGAGTGATCAGTCACACTGAGGGATCCTGGAGAAGGGGTTCAGTCACTCCGGCCAGGGGTCCTACAAGTCCTGGCTGTTGTCTCAAAATGGCAGCAGCCATGCATAACCAAACCTGCAGGTACTGTGACAGGGAACTTCCAGGCAACAGCAGGCAACTGGTGCTCCACTGGCGGTCTGTTGTCAGTCTGCTGACTGCTGTCGGATGATCGGGAGGTGGGTGGTGGGTAGGTGGAAGGCAGGCAATGGGCAGGCAAGCAGCAGGCAAATGGTGGATGGTAGTCACCAGACAGTGAGCAATCTGCACTCAAAAAGTAGTCAATATTCTGGCAGACTGCAGGTGATCCCAGTAGACAAATGGGGTAAACAGCAGGGGATCAATAAGCTGCAAAAACTACCTCACCAAGAAACAGATACCCTCTGTTTGAAACCCAAGTTATGGAGTGACAAGGAATGCAGCCTCCCTCTAGTCCACCATCTTGAATCTCCCTGAAATGTATTTTTATTCTTTTTAGTTATGTATGACAGAGAGTAGAATCTATTTTGACATATTTATACAAAACATGAAATATATCTTATTCTAATTAGGATCCCAGTCTCGTGGTTGTACATGATGTGGAGATTCACTGTGATGTATTCATATACGTACATAAGAAAGTTATGTCAGATTCATTCTACTATCTTTCCTATTCCTGTCCCCACTCCCTTCTCTTTATTCCCCTTTGTCTAATCCCTTGAATTTCTCTTTTTTCCTTTCTCCCATCCCCTTGTTGTGTGTTAGCATCCTCATGTCAGAGAGAACATTTGACCTTTAGTTGTTTTGGGATTGGCTTATTTCACTTAGCATGGTAGTCTCCAGATCCATCCATTTACAAGCAAATGTCATAAAGTCATTCTTTTTTATGGCTGAGTAATGTTCCATTGTGTATGACATTTTCTTTATCCATTCATCTGTTGAAGGGTGTCTAGGTTGTTTCCATAGCTTAGCTGCTGTGAATTGAGCTGCTATGAACATTAATGTGGCTGCATCGCTGTAGTTTGCTGATTCTAACTCCTTTGGATATATACCAAGGACTGGGATAACTGGGTCAAATGGTGGTTCCATTCTTAGTTTTGTGAGGAGTCTCTATACTGCTTTCCATAGTGGTTGACTCAATTTGCAGTCCCACCAGCAATGTATGAGTGTACCCGTTTCCCCACATCCTTGCCAGCATTTATTGTTACTTGTATTCTTGATTATTGTCATTCTGACTGGAGTGAGATAAAAATCAATGAAATGTATTTTTACCATCTTTTAGAACTATTTGGTTTATTTAACTCCTGTACCCACAATTCATGTTGTTGCAGTTATTACAACTGTTGGTGATGTGTTCTAAACCCTCCTGGATTTCAAAGTTTATGCTGAGAAATCAGAAGTAATTCTGATTGGCTTGACTCTAAATGTGACCTGATGTTTTTCTCTTGGCTTTTGAAATTCTATCCTTGCTCTGTATGTTAGCCATTTCAGTTGTCTGTCATGGAAAGGTTCTTTTTTGATCATCTCTCTAGATGTCCATTTAATTCTCAAGGTTTGGACCTTATCCCACAACCCTCCTCAATTTCAATGATTCTTAAATTTGGTCTCTTAATGTCATTCCTTAAACATTCTAGTCATGGTTACTTATTTTATTTTAATACTGTCCGAAAGTTCAAGGTTGGCCACTTTGTCTTCCAACTCTGAGATTCTGTCTTCAGCATGATCTACCCTATTAGACTTTCAATTGAACATTATATTTGATTTATTATCTTTCATTTTCAAGATTTTTATTTAGTTCTTTGTCAATATCTTTTTATTTAGTTCTTTTTCAATATCTCTATCTACTTCTTGGATATCTCATTCATGTTCTATACTAATTCATTCAGTTGTTCTCTTGGAATTTATTCCATGTTCTCTTGGAATTCATGGATCATTTCTAAAAAATATTTTTTAGATGTTGATGGACCTTTATTTTATTCATTTATTTTTATGTGGTGCTGAGGATCGAACCCAGTGCCTCACACATGCTAGGCAAGCGCTCTACCACTGAGCCACAACCCCAAACTTGTGTTACCTTTACCCCCATTTCCTTTATTCCTGTGTTGAGTTTTAAGTATCTTTTGGGATGAATTTCAGCTCGACTCTCATTTGTGGGTCTTTTTAGGGCACAGCCTTCTCTTGCCAAAGTATCCTAGAGTGATGTAGATTGAGGCCCCTCATAGGTATGGTACTCACAGCCTTTGTATTACTTTTTTTTTTTTTTTTCTCTAGGAATGGGTGTCCATGAGTGGGACTCAAGGGCCACCCTAGCCATTCCTACTTTGGGCCTGGTCGCTAGTTTAAGGTTTTTTATGATTTAGATATGAGATGTCCCCAAAAGCTCAAGTGTGGACAATGCAAGAAAGTTTGAAGGCGAGATGATTGAGCTTTAACCCAATCAGTGAATTAATCCCCTGAAAGAAATTAACTGGGTGGTAACTGTAGGCAGGTAGAGTGTGACTAGAGGAGGTGGGTCATTGGGGTGTGCCTTTGGGATTTACATTTTTCATGGTAAGGAGAGCTCTCTCTTTCTCTACTTCCTGGTGCCACCTCCCGAGCTGCTTTCCCCTGCCACACACTTCCACTATGTTGTTCTGCCCCCCTCAAGCCTTGAGGTACAGAGCCAGCCCTCTGTGGACTGAGACCTCCAAAACCTTGAGCCCCAAAATAAACTTTTTCTTTAAATTTGTTCTTGCCAGGTCTTTTGGTCACAGCAGCATAAAAGCTAACTAAAACAGTCTTTGTCTCTTCTTTGTATTAACGTTTTGCTGAAGTTTGAGTGGGGTTAATTTGTGTGTGGAGCAAGGTTTGCTGTCTCCTGGCTCAGTTTAGCTCAGCAGCAGTCTTCACACTATGAAGTTTTAGAATCCCCTTAGGTTCCCAGTACCTCACAGAAAAGGGGAAACAAGCAATAGCAACAACTGAAGCAAACAATATAGCATTAAAATACAGACCCAGTGCCTACTATGACATCTACAACACTAATTACCACAGGAACAGGAAAGGTGGGTTAGCAATCGCCAACAGAAAAAATAATAAATAGTCATAAATTAGATCTGGCATTAAACAGCAGGTGTCAACTATGCCATCAACCATGGTAATAACTGAGACAACATGAATGGTGGGGGCAGGAGTTTTATAAACTAAATAGTTCTTTTAAAAAATGGTAAAAATGCATGTCATTAAAAGAAAAAAAATGATGGGAAGGTAAAAGAGTTTAGAATGTTCCAAATGTAAACAGATAAAGCAGAAAATGTATAGCAAGTTATGACTATAAAGAAGAAGGAGAAAAAACAAGAAAAAGTAAAGAGAGAGAGAACAAGAGAATTTGGCTGTTAGAGAAGAAAGGAGAGACAAGAGAAACAAGATCAAAATAAACCAAAAACCCTAACTCCCCCAAAAGGCAAGGAAAAATGACAATTGTTTAAAAATGAAGGTCTGGAGAAGGAGATCAATCATAGCATGCATGAGGCCCTAGGTTCAATCCCAGCACCACACACACACACACAAATCCTCACCTAAAAGAAACAAATTGTATGTGTGTATCAAACCAATCAACACAGCAAGAACACCTTAAAAAAAAAAAAAGAAGAAGAAGAAGAAGAAAACCTGTTTTTTTTTTGGTACTGGGGATTTTGAATTGAACCCAGAAATGCTTTGTTACTGAGCCATATCCCCAGTCTTTTTTATTTTGAGACAATCTCACATTCAGAGCCTTACTAAGTTGCTAAGGCTGGCCTGGAACTTTGTGCTGCATCAGCCACCTGGTTGCTAGAATAACAGATATGTGCCACAACACCTGGAGGTGGAAAAAAGATTCTGGATGAAAAATGAAAGAATTGTCTGCACTGAGGTGGCCCAAACCGTCGATGAGGATTCATCATCATCGCCTTTGCCCAACTGGCCTTGGGCGATGTACTGAGAGAGAGCGCACAAGAGAACAAGGACTGGGCATTGTTAGCCCCTTCCTTTTTGTGCACCCCGCAAGCTGCCAACTGGAGTCATCTAAATATAAAACTGGTTGAAATAGCCTTTAACGTCACTTCTCACGAATATAAGGTAGGACAGAATGATAGTACCATTGGTTGGAGTTTTGTCAGGACATACCAGATCAATGCACTCCCAGGGAGGGACTGCTCCCCTAAAACGGGAGATCCAGTGACTGGGGATTAAGTGTAAGTCTAATCAGACCTCAGGGACTTTGTTGGATGGTACCTGCTCTGGAGAGATTAGATGCCAATCTCTGCCTGGAGTCTGAATCTTAGGAGCCTCCCAAGAATTCTAGGGGCATCAACCCTCACATGTTTCATATGTTCTGCTGCCCACAAACATGGCCTTCCCAGGCTTAGTCCCTGAGTGTAATCATGCCCACCTATTCAGCTTCCTGACCCTACAGCTGCTCACATGAGCTGCCAGACTCAGGGACAGCAAGTCCCTCCTATTTTGGACTTGAATCCCGCTGTGCTTGTTTCACTCACATGAGGCTAGGTATGCCCTAGGTCACATATTAGGTCTTTCTGGGACAATATGGCAATGTTTGCTGATTTCCTGGGCTCCCATAGCAGCAAGCTATACTGTGGCACCCTTAAGATGGCTCTCCATCTCAGCTCTCTGCTTGCTGGTTGAAAAACACTTAGTACTTTTCAAACACCAGTTTTCCGTGCAGCCTCTGGATCAGTTGAATTCAGGCTACCTTTCTGTTTTACAGGTTTTTCCATGTCAAATTTGTCAGTTGTGTTTCTCTCCCATTTTTATCCCTCCCGTCTGCAGTGAACCAGCACCACAGCCGCTGCTGCAGCTGGCTTGGCTCCAAAGTACTCTTTCCTGCTCTTTGTTCAATGCGCCCAAATTTCTGAGTTTCTAAGAGGCTCTGACTGATATTGAATTTCACTTAACTCTCTCTTTCACCCACCTTGCTGAGGAGCAGTACTCCTACTGCTTGAATCCTGAGCCACAGAGCAACTAGAAATGCAGCCTTCCTCTGATCTGTCATCTTGACTCTCTCTGCCCTTTTTATTTTTTATTTTGAGACAGGGCCTTGCTAAGGTGCAGAGAATCTCACTAACTTACTGAGGCTGGCCTTGAACTAGCCATCCTCCTGCCTCAACCCCCTGAGTTGCTGGGATTATAGGCATGAGCCAAAAAAACAAAACAAAACAAAGAAACAGTCATTCCACTGCCTTTAAACTCATCATCATACAAAGTCTCAGGGCATGGACAAAATGTAGCCAAGTTTTTTGTCTGAATATAATATGAACACCTTCTAGTCCAATTCCTAATAGAGTTCTCATTTCAATTTGAAATCTCATGAGCATGGCCTTTACTGTCTGCTTTCCTGTCAGCATTCTGGCCTTCTAAACTCCCACCAGATTTTTCCATTAACATATTAAGAAGATTGTATACACAACCAAGTTGGTTTTATTCCAGAGATGCAAGGATGGTTTAATATACACAAATCAATGAATGGAATTCATCACATTAACAGTAGATGCAGAGAAGGTCTTGAACAAAATTCAGCACCCATTCATGATAAAAATGCTAAAGAAACTAGGGCTAGAAAAAACCTACCTCAATATCATAAAGACTATATATCAAAACCCAAAGTTAACCTCATCGTAAATAGGGAAAAACTGAAAGTATTTCCTTTAAAAATCTGAGACACTCCTATTTAATATAGTGCTAGAAATTCTAGCCAGTGCAATTAGGTAAAAGAAGGAAATAAAAGGGATAAAAATTAGAAAGGAAGAAGTCAAATTATCACTGTTTACAGATGATAAGACCCTGTATCCAGAAGATCCACCAAGACTACTAGAGCTAATAAACAAATTTGGCAAAGTAGTGGGTTACAAAATCAACATACAAAAATCAATAGCTTTCCTATATACCACCAATGAATTTGCCAAGAAATCAGGAAAACAATTCCATTTACAATAACCTCAAAAAAAAAAAAAAAAAACCACACTAGGAATAAATCTAACCAAGGAAGTGAAAGATTTCTACAATGAAAACTAGAGCATTGAAGAAAGAAATTGAAAAAGACCTCAGAAGATGAATAGACTTCCCATGTTCATGGCTAGGCAGAATTGATATTGTTAAAATGGTCATACTACCAAAAGCAATATATAGTTTGTTTTGGTTTGGATGTCATTTTAGTCAGTCATTTTGCAGCTCTGTCTAAAAGACCCAACCAGCACAATTGTAGAGGAGGAAAAGTTTATTTAGGGGCTCATGATATCAGAGGTCTCAGTCGATAGAAGGCTGACTCCATTCCTCAGGGCATGAGGTGAGTCAGAACATCATGGCAAAAGAGTGTGGCAAAGGGAAGCAGAGAGAGAGACTCCACTCTCCAGATAAAAAATATATACCCCATAGCTATGCACCCAATGAACCACTTCCTCCAACCACACCCCACCTGCCTCCAGTTACCAATTAATCCCATCAGGGATTAATCCACTGATTAAGTTAAGCCTATAACCCAATCATTTCTCCTCCAAATCTTCTTGCATTGTCTCATACTTGAGTTTTTGGGGTACACCACATCTAAACCATAACATTCTGCCCCTGGCTCCCAAAAGCTTACACTCATCTGACAATGCAAAAGACATTTAGTCCATTCCCAAGAGTCTCAACAGTTCTGAGATTGCTCAAAGTTCAAGTCCAAAGTCTTCTTTGAGGCTCAAGGCAATCTCTCATTGTGAGCTCCTGTAAAATTAAAAGCAATTTATAAGTATCCAATATATAAAGGTACAGAGTAAACATTTCCATTCACAAAAATAAGGGCATAGAGAGAAGGGATGGGACCAAAGCAATACCAAAATCCAGCTGGGCAAACAGGTCCTGTAGTTGTGTGTCTGGTATCTGGAGTACATGGCACGATGTCCTCTCCAAAGGACTTGTGTAGCTCCACTCCTAGAGCCTTGTTGGTTGCAGCCTTTCTGTTGGCTTGTCTCCGCTCAATTCCTGCAGCTTTCCTGGGACAATGTCCCAGTTACTGGCATTTCTTAATCTTGGGGGGTCTCCACTGCAGCTTTGGCTTCCTCCTCACACCTCCATGCTTTGCCCTCTCAGGGACTGCCTGGTAGAACTCAGACTCTGCTGCACTTTGCCTGACCTCCCAGGACTTCCTTCGAAATCTTGGTAGAAGCCTCCATGACCCCTTAACTCTAGCATCCTGCATTCCTGCAGAAACAGCACCATGTGGTTGATGCCAAAGTCTGCCTCTCAAGCAGTAGCCAAGCCTCCAGGGACCTTGGCTGCAGCAGTCTTGAGTGTCTGGGTGGCTGAACACATTGAAAAAACTTCTTAGGCCCCCTTGTGCAAGAAGGATTCCCCTCTTGGGACTTCTCAAGAGAATTGTCACTTTTACCCCCTTGAGCCTGAGATGGCGTGGTCTTACCAGCTCCTGAGATGCCCTCAAGTCATCTTTCTTATTGTCTCTAGGCAAAGTTTTCAGGATTTCTTTAATATCGGTAATGTCTTTAACAACTGCAACTTGTTTAGGCCCAGTTTTACTCCTGCCTTTCAAGTCTTAAGTTTTTCAGATCTTTTTGCTCTGCTTTCTGCTTGATTATCACAATAAACTTGGCTAAAAGCTTTCAGCAATATCTATGCCACCACCTGAATGCTATCCTGTCTAGAAATTTTTTCTGCCACATTAAGAAATCCCTCATTTTTAAATTAGCCTCAAAGTCTCAGGATATGGGCAAAATACAGATAGCATCTCAGTCAGAACTTATCACAAATGACCTCTACTCCTCCTCTGAACCCGCTTGAGCTCTGTCTTCACTGTCCATGGTCCTATTGGCATTCTGGTCTTCTGAGCTCCCACCAGAATTAGCCATTAAGCTCCCTTTACAATAATCTAAAGCATTTCTAGCTTGTACTGCTAAGCATCTCAAAATTCCTCCCACCCATTCCAAAAAGCTCCCAAGTCTTCTGAACCACATGGTCAGGTTAGTCACAACCATGACCCCACTTCTCAGTACCAATTTCTGTTTTAGTCAGCTTTTTTGCTGCTGTGACTGAAAGACCTGACCAGTACAATTGTAGAGGAGGAAAAGTTTATTTGGGGGCTCACAGTTTCAGAGGTCTCAGTCCATAGACAGCTAGCTCCATTTTCCAGGGCTCCAGATGAGACAAAACATTGTGATGGAAGAGTGTGGTAGAGGGCAGTGACTCACAAGATGATCAGAAAAAACAGAGAGACTCCACTCTCCAGATATAAAATATATACCCTATAGCTGTGCCCTCCAATGAACCACTTCCTCCAGTCACACCCCACCTGCCTCCAATTACCAGTTAATCACATCAGGGATTAATCAACTGATTAGGTTAAGTCCATAACCCAATCATTTCTCTTCCAAACCTTCTTAAGGCTACAACTCAATCATTTCTTCTCCAAACCTTCTTGCCTTGTCCCTCCAAAATATGTGTATCCCTCAAAAGCTCATGTGTAAGACAATGCAAGAAGGTTCAGAGAAAAAATGACTGGGTTATAAGAAACTTAACCCAATCAGTGAATTAATCACCTGAAGGAATTAACTGAGCGGTAACTGAAGGTGAGGGGTGTGGCTAGAGGAGGTGGGGCATTCAGGGCATGGCTTTGGGTATGTTTTTGTATCTGGTGAGTGGAGACTTCTCCCTCCCTCTCTGCTGCCTGATCATCATGTAAGCTGCTTCCCTCTGCCATACTCTTCTACCATGATGGAGCTGGCTGTATGTGGACTGAGACCTCTGAAACCATGAGCCCTTAAATAAACTTTTCCTCCTCTACAATTGTTCTGGGTTGGGTCTTTTAGTCACAGTGGCAAAATAGCTGATTAAAACACAGATTCAATGCAATCCCCATCAAAATACCAGTGACATTTTTCACAGCACTAGAAAAAATAGTCCTTAAACTTCATTTAGAAGAAAAAAGACCCAGAAGAGCCAGAGCAATTTTAAGCCAATAAAGCAATGCTGGAGGTATCACACTACTTGATTTCAAACCATAGTACACAGCTATAGTAACAAAAACTCCATGGTACTGGCATAAAAACAGACACATAGACCAATGGTACAGAACAGAAAATACAGACAAACTCATACAGATACAGTTATCTGATCCTTGACAAGGTGTTCAAAACATACCTTTGGAGAAAAGACAGCCTTTTTAACAAATGGTGCTAGAACAACTAACTAGTTATCCATATGTAGAAAAATGAAACTAGACCTTTATCTATCACCATGCACAAAAAATCAACTAAAAATAGATCAATGACCTCAGAAGTAAGCCAGAAACTATGCAACACCTAGAAGAAAATGTAGATTCAAGCTTGGCATGGTGATGTATGCCTGTAGTCCCAGTGACTCAGGAGGCTGAGGCAGCAGGATTGCAAGCTCAAAATCAGTCTCAGTAATTTAGCAATGCCCTAATCAACTTAGCAAGACCCTGTCTCTAAATAAAATATACGAAAAGGGTTAAGCTCTCTAGGTTCAATTCCTGGTACGAAAAAGAGAGAGAGAGAGAAAGAGAGAGAGAGAGGAAGAAAGAGAGAGAGAGAAAGGAAAGGAAAAGAAGAATGGAGAGAGAGAGAGAGAGAGAGAGAGAGAGAGAGAGAGAGAGAGAGAGAGAAAGAAAGAGAGAGCAAGTAAAGGAAAAGAAAAATGTAGGATCAACACTCTAGTTTTTCAGCATGGACAACAACTCAATAGGACATTGTGAATAGGTCTCAATAGGACACCTAAAGCACAGGAAATAATGCCAAGAGTTAATAAATGGGACTGCATCAAATTAAAAAACTTCTACACAGCAAACAATTAGGAATGTGAAGAGAGAACCGATAGAAAGGGAGAAAATCTTTGCTAGCTATTCTTTTGACAGAGGATGAATATCAAGAATATATAAAGAGTTCAAAAAGCTATACTCCAAAATCAAATAACCCAATTAATAAACAGGCAAATGAATTAAACAGACACTTCTCAAAAGAAGAAATACAAATGGCCAACAAATATATGAAAAAAATGTTTAACATCATTAGCAATTAGGGAAATGCAAAGCAAAATTACACTGAGATTTCACCTCACACCAGTCAGAATGGCGGTCATCAAGAATATCAATAGCAGGCTGGGGTTGTGGCTCAGTGGAGGAGCACTTGCCTAGCACTTGTGAGGCACTGGGTTCAACCCTCAGCACCACATAAGAATAAATAAAATAAAGGGATTGTATCCATATACGACTAAAAACAATTTAAAAAAAGAATACAAATAGCAGTAAATGCTGAAGAGGATGTGAAGAAAAGGGAACACTTTTACACTGTTATTGAGACTAAATTAGTACAACTACTATGGAAATCAGTATGGAGACTCCTTAAAAGTCTAGATATGGAAACACCAAATAACCTAGCTATAGTTTTTTTGGTATTTATCCTGAAGAATTAAAGGCATCTTATTACAGTGATACATGCATACCTATGTTTATAGCAGCACAATTCACAACAGCCAAATTTTGGAACCAGCCTAGGTGTCCATCGATGGACGAATGGATAAAGAAAATGTGGTATATATACATAATGGAATTTCATTCAGCCATAAAGAAAATTGAAATTAAGGTATTTGCAGGAAAATGGATGGAACCAGAGACCATCATGTTAAGCGAAACAAGTCAAACTCAGAAGATTAAGGGTGATATGTTTTCTCTCACAGGCAGAAGCTAGAGAGGAAAAAGGAAAACAAAGAGAGATGTATCTTCTGAAAATCAAAGAGAGATCAGTAGAGGAACGGGACCAATGAGTGGGAGGTGGGGTAGGAGGGGGAAGTGCTGGGGAGTGATATTGGTGAAATTATACTGCTATATTGTGTGCATGTACAAATATATAACAACAAATCCCATGAATATGTACCATAATGCACCAACAGAAATGTGGGAAAAATAAAGGAAAAGCCCCTCTTAAAGAAAAAACTCTGCTTACAAAATTCTAAGCCTTCTCCAGTATATATCACCAAACTTTTCCAAGCTCCTTCTGCAAACCAGTTCCAAATACTTCTAAATCACATCATCAGGTATAGTCACAGCAACTTTCACCAGACAGAACCCCCAAGTTATTGGCAGTCTGCTGTCCTGTCCATCAGATGGTACATGCCTGCAAAAGTTAAAGCCTAGCTGCTGATAACCATATGTTCCCAGCTGCTGAGCACCAAGTTCTTACGTACTTCCAATGAGAGGTGCTCCAGATCAGCTTAATCTGGTCCAGATGACATGTTGATACTCCAGATAACCTTGGGTTCATTATAAACTCATTATAATGAAGAATATTCACCATAGCCTTGCTATTTCCAACTATGACCAAACTAAGGGGGTAAGAAGTGGTACCCTGGTTCCTGGAAACCTCTCCTTTCCATGGCAAGCTCTGATGACAGCATAGTACTATACTTCCTCATAACCCAGTTCTGGTAAAAACCCAGAACCCAGACCTCCTTGGAGAGAAGGTACCTTTAAGAGCATAAGCTCCCCTTCTCCATTTATTGGCCATTATATAAAATTTTCTGCCTGCTCTTTGAACTGCTTGGTTATTTGTGGATGGTGTTGAGCAAGAAAAGAATCTGCAGATTCAGTAACAACAGCTCCACCTCTAGGTACCGATTTTCTGTGTTGGCTTTCTGTTGCTAGGACAAATACTTGAGATAAATAACTTAAAAGGAGGAAAAGGTTAAGTTTGGCTTCTAGTTTCCAAGGTTTCAGTCCATGGTCTATTGGTTCCATCATTCTGGGGCCTGTGATAAAGTAGAAGACCAGGTGGGGAGCAAATAGTGGAGCAAGCTGCTCACTCACGACAGCCAGGAAGCAGAGAGAAAGAGGAAGGGCCAGGGTCCCCACAGCCCCTTCAAGGGTATGTCCCCAGTGAAGTAACTTCCTTCCACTAGACCACATCTAAAGGTTCTACCACCTCCCAACAGCACCATCAGCTGGGGACCAACACAAGAGCATTTAGGAGACATTTAAGATCCAAACCATAACAAGATATTATTTCTGTTTATTATGAAATGTTTTTTAAAATTCTAAAAAAGATGCTAAATTTCCCAGTTCCTTCATCTACATAAGACCATTTAAATGACACCCTGTTGCCACTGAATATTTTGTGACAATCCTGGCTGAACCCGAGAACTATGGGCACATAGGCTTATGCTTAAAGCCGGAATTGTCATGAAACTGGAGTAAGTTAACAGCTGACAATCAGGTACTGTAGCTGAAAGGAAGTGGGAGGATAAAAATATACTAATTTTTTTTTTGTACCAGGGATTGAACCCAGGGATGCTTACCCACTGAGTCACATCCCCAGCCCTTTTTTTTTTTTTTTTTTTTAATTTAGAGACAGGGTCTTGCTAAGTTGCTCAGGGCCTTCAGGAATTGCTGAGGCTGACTTTGAACTTGTGATCCTCTTGTGCCAGCCTCCTGAGTTGCTAAATTTATAGGTGTGCACCACTGCGCCCTACAGAATTTAGGTATTTTTAAAAAATGAGGGGTGGGGTGTAGCTCGGTGGTATAGTACATGCTTATTAGCAGGCACAAGGCCTTTGGTTTGATCTCCAGCACCCCAGAAAAAAAAGGAAAAGGACCAGTTCTTTCGGGCTTTAGCCCAAATTTGTTGACTCCAATTAAACATGAGGACCTGGATTTAGGTGGTGAGGTGAGGACTGTCCTTCACAGAAGCAAACTACAGGCAACTGCATCTTTAGCAGGACGGACTCTCTCTCTGAGGCAAGGTCCCAAGGGCCTACAGAGGGTTTTTCCGGACATCGATCATCCCTGGGCTGGCTCTTCTTGGTTCCCGCCGGGATTTGGACAAAGGTCCAAAGTTCCAGGGCAGACCCACTTCACCCACAGGTAGCACCCGCCCAACCAGGGGCTCAGGTGCCTCCCGCGGCCTTGGCTCTTCAGGGGAGCCCTGCTCCTCGCTGCACAGGCTGGAGCGTTTCCATGTCAGCGGTAACGGGGCATGGACCAAGTCCCGTGGCTCTTCCCGGGCACGGGGGACCCCCTCAGGGAGGGAGGACTGCCAGAGAAGTTCAGGCACTGCTGCATGGAGCCCATCGTCACTTCCAGGACCTGGTCTGTTCTCTAGGCAGAGGTTCTTCCTCTCACCACCTGTCACAGAAAACAGCACATCCATATCAGAAATGGAGATGGCAACCCGGCCCTGAAATCTAGCCTCCCAATGCTGCGCACAATAAGAAATCTGAGAAATGGAGTCAATAAAAACACAAGTGAGGGTGATTTCTAAGTATCCCCAGACAAAGGAATGTGCCTGATGGCACAGCAGGGTAGACCCAAGCTGCGGGGGAAGGAGGAGGACAGTCACCCCTGCTCTGGCCTGCAGCATTCCCCCCACTGAGCTTCTGTTTCAGCTCCTGGTTTATCCACATGTGGCGGCTCAGTTCCTTCTCCAGAGCTTGAATCCGGGCCTCATATTGCCTCTTGCTGTCTGCTAACCCTTCGCCAAGGTGGTCTAGTGTGGAAAGGCAGAAAAGACGGGGGTGAGGGGCTGCAGGCAGGCAGCCAGGGCCTCCAGCCTTGGGGCCAGTGGTTGCTCACCTCGTCCCTGCTGCAGGAGCAGCTGCACATTCTGCTCATGCTCCTTCTGCTGCAGGGTCAGCTGGCGGTCCATCTCCAGGCGCTGCCGCTCCAGGGCCACCTCCAGCCAGTACACCAGCCTCTGCTGCTCCTCCAGCTGCATCTCCAGCTCTGAGAAGGCAATCTGCTGCTGGTGCTGCTCCTCCCGCAGTGTCACCACCTGTCCAGAGATCAGCTAGGCTTAGTCCCCCACTAGCCCCATTCCCAACGGAACCCTCAGCCACGGGTAGCAAGTGCTGGCAAACCTGGTCCCATGGCAGAAGGCGCTGAGAAATCACCAGAGTCTTTTCTGCTCTTATAGTTTAGATATAAGGTGTCTCTCAAAAGTGCTCGTATGAGACAACGCAAGAATTATTAAAGGTGAAAAACGATTAGATTATGAGAGTCACTGATAGGTAACTATAGGCAGTAGGGTGTGGTTGGAGGAAGTAGTTCACTGGGCATGCCTTTGGGGTTTATATTTTGTCCTTGGTAAGCAGAGTTCTCTCTCTCTGCTTTCTGTCATATCCTAAGGTACTTTCCTCAGACACACCCTTACATCATGATGTTCTGTCTCTGGCCCAGAGTTATAGAGTTGGCTAACTGTAGACTGAATCTCTGAAACTGTGAGCCAAAATAAACTTTTCCTCTTCTACATTGTTTTTGTCAGGTCTTTCAGTCACAAGAACAGAAAAGCTGAGTAAAACAATTGCCCAACCAAGTGACTTCAGATACCTTCTCAACAGTGTTCCAGGCTGTGGTTCCAAATGACCAGAGCTGGTTCTCAAGATGGAACTTGTCATCCTGTCTCAAACCCTTTCCCAGTCACATGTTGCTATGCTTTTGGGGAGAGCCTCAGCTGTGGAAATGCATCTAGGTTAGGACTTCTCTGCATTATCAGTGTTTGGGTTAGATGATTTTTGATGGTAAGGCCTGTCCTGTGTGGTGTAGGATGTTTAGCAGCATCCCTGGCCTCTACCCCCACCACCACGACAACCAAAGTATTTGCAGACATGTCCCTAGGGGGCAAACCATCCTCTCTTGAGACCCATGATCTGGGCAAGGACCCCCTGAAGTTGGCAATCAGACCAGAAACAGGAAGAAGACTGGCTTCCAAAGGGTGAGGACTAGAGAACTAGAGCCTGGAGGTGGTCTTGATCTGTGTCCCATTCAGAAGAAAATGGGGTATTCACTGGAGTTGCCAAGCAGACATCTCTGCCTGGCATGAGTTGCAGAAGAGGGAGGCAGCAGGGCTTGTGGCTGGTGACCCACCTTGTCAAAATACTTGCAGAGCAGGGCTCTGGTCTCTGAGGATGACAGGTAGCTGAGCTTGGCCATGAGATTCATCTCACACTGAGACAGCAAGGAGGCCGAGGCCCGCAGCACCCGCTGGCGGCACGTGATAGCCTCATTCTTGTACTCAATGGCAGCATCCAGGGCCTCAATGGCTTCATCCAACTGAAAGAGCGTTCGCTCCTCCTACAGGAAGAGAGGCACACATGGAAGGAAAGTCCTGGGCTTCCTGAACATCAAAGTCCTGAGTGGTCATGCAACAGTCAAGACAGCCACAAGAGTCTTCAGTGTGCCCTCAACATGAGAATGTCCTGTGCCCATCAAGAGAAAAGCAATCCTGCTCACTGTGCTAGCAATAGGGACACTGCGGTCAAAGTCCAACTCAGAGTGAGGATGGCAACAGCTAGGAGGAGGCTTTCTCAAATGCATACCACCCTCTTGAGTGAGCCACACTCAGGAGCTCCTAGCACCCAACACTGAGTGGAAGGCAGGGCAGGACTGCCACAGAGCTACCTGAGGTCTGCTGGGTAAGTCTGTGCAGCACAGGCTTTCACTCTGCTTGGAGAAGCAGGCACATGTGGGCCATGAGGCATGCTAAACATGATCCTGACATGATTTCACATGCAGAGTTAAGACATGTGAGTACTGGGTCCGAGCAGCACAGGACTGGGGGGCTGAGAGGGCAGCAAGGCCCAGTCTATGTCCCAATCAAGGGAGCTGCAGCAGGGAGCAGCCGTCTCATCCCCTCCCATGCTGTGCAGGGTTTAATACACACAGAGAGCCTGCAGCCCAACAGCAAGGCCAGAGCCAACAGAGAGCCAGGAGAGGAAGCTGAGGGGAGCAGATTGACAGATGGATGATGGGAGCAGAAGGCTGAGGTGGAACAGCAGAGCTGGGCGGCCACCTCAGGATGTACCTCGGGTGATAGCAGGCTGCCCTGCCTCAGCTTGCTGTCAATCTCCAGGCGCTGCTTCAGCAGAGAGTCCTTCTCCTGGCGCAGGGTATCAATCTCCCCACGGATCTGCTGCTGATTCTGGGCACTACCCTGTCGCAGCTGCCCACTCTTCTCGGACAACTCCTTCTCCAGGTGTTCCAGCCGGCTTGACACTCGCACAATGTCCTCATTCAGGGCCTGAAGGCAGCATCACCAGGCGTTAGGGAAGGAGCAAACACCATCTTCTCAGGTAGGACAGAATGGGCCCAGCTTACTGGATGTTAAGGGGATGCAGGCCATTCCCTCAAAAAACCCAAAATCCAGATGTTTGCTGAACAGAAGGCCTTTTAGTTCACAGAAACTTGGGAGCTGGGGGCCCAAGGGACCAGAGCATCTGTGCTGGAGCCCTCAGAAATGGCCTGGAGGAGGATATAGACAAGCAGAGGGAAGAGACCCTAACAGTAAGAAGTGATAAAATGGGCAAAGGCAGAGCTAGGGGGCTGTGGCCTGTCACTGAGATGACTTGGCTGGACTGTGTATGAGAGCGCTAGGAGAAATTAATGACCAAGTCCCAAAAGCCTTTCTGGGAGGCTGATATGGGAGGAAGCCAGGGCACTAATGGTCAACAGAATTTACAGATCATTCAGTAGCACCCCACACCTGTGGGACGTCAGAACTCTCCATGATGACGGGGCAGTGCTCCTGGCCTCTGCATCTGTAAGCCTTCAGGAATCTGGTCCAAGTACCAGGGCTGCAACAGGCTTTGGATTTGACATAGTCCCTCTAATCCTCATGGCTACATTCTGATCCCATCTGACAAAAGGAATCCAGCTCAGAAGCTGAGTTCAAGATGGAGTAATGATGCCAGGTAGACCCAGTCCACCTGCCCAGGCCTACTTGCCTCCAAAGTCTGGGGAGTCTCTTTCTAGTTGGCCATACCACTTCCTACACCTGCTCCTCCTATTCTACCTGCACAGAATCCAAATAGGTGGTTAATGAGGTGAAATGGACTGTGGGATGGATACTTGTGTCCCACACATCAGGACCTGTGTCATAAATATCCTAAAGTACTAGAATTACTGAGGATCCACAGGATCCTCACCTGTCTGGAACTTACCTGGTAAAGAAATCATCTAAAACTCCACCTACCTAGCTCTCACCTGGCAGGGACACCAACTAGAAGACGTTCACCTGTCCAGACCTCACTAATGGGCACACTGCCTGGCAGAAACTCACTTGGCAGGGTTATCACCTGGAGGGTCCTCACTTGGCTAAACCTCACCTATTAGGACCTCACCTGGCTGGACCGCAGGCGCTTGCTCTCCAGCCCTGTTTTCTCCTGCATCAGGGCCTCCTTCTTAGCCAGGATGACCTCCCGCTTATGGAGCTCCTCCCCCAGCTCCTCCAGCGCCCGACGCTGCTGCAGCACTTTCTCCATCTCCTGGTCCAGCCACTTCTTCTGCTCCTCTATCTTCTGAGGGAAAGTGGGGAGGCAAAGAGGGACCTCAGTTCCCATCTCTGGCTAGAGGGTGGCCCCCTGAGTTCCAGTGAGGAGAATGGCAGACCCAGCAGCCAACCTCCAGGCAACCAGCCAGGGCTGCCCAGCCAGGCTGCAGAGCTCATGGGGACACAGGCTCAGTTCCGCCCACCTGCTGCTGCTCCAGGCTGACCACAGAGCCGTTGCTGCCACTGCGCCGCTTCCTCTGGAAGGCCGCAATCTCTTCTGTCTTGATCTTCAGGATCTTTTGCTGCTGCTCATGCTTCAGCTCCAGCTCCTGGAGGAGGAAGCCCAATGGGGAGGGGGTGTTCAGAGTGCCATGTCCTTCCCAAGCTACCCAGAGTGATGCCCCAGCAAGAGTGCCTGCCCAACTCCTGAGACCGTCCTGCAAGTGTTCCCCAGCAAACAGATGTGAACACCTGTCCCCAGATCTGCCGGCGCCTCCATGCTTCACCTCCCTGAACCCTCACTTTCCTGATGCTCCTCATTTCCAGAAGAAAAAATGCCTGAGCTACTTTCTATGGCACATGGCTGGGAGTGGTGGGAGCAGATGAGTGCCTGTCTGGGTGCCCCAGGTTGAGCCTGGCTCCACCTCCTGCTCCAGTCAGGACACCACCTGCACCCAGGGCCTGACCTTGACACGGTGCTGCCGCTTGTGCATCTCTGTCTCCAGGCGCCGCTTCTGCTCTGTCTCCTCACGAAGTCGCCTCTGTAGCTGGCCCTGCTGCCGCCGCATAAGTTGCACATTTCTCTCCAGCTCCTGCAGTCGCTTCTCACTTTGGGCCGACAGTGACACCAGCCGCTCTGTGGCCTGCTTCTTCTCCTTCAGTGCCTGGGACCCATACAGATTTTATTGGGCCATGAAGGGGGATGGGGGAGGTTTGGGGGCGAGTAGCTAGCGCATGCCCAGCATAGCACCTGGCACTCACCAAGGGTGGGCACTACTGACAAGCAGATGAACAGATAGATGAACAAGCAGAAGGAGAAAAAGGAGGGTAGATGACAGACTAATAATAACAAAATGCTAATAACAGTAGTATGATATTTACTATGTTTCAGGTACTATATAAGCGCTCTCCATGTATTGATCCTAACAAGCCTATGAAAATGTTTGACTATTATTATCCCTTGTTTACAGATTAGGAAATTGGAGCACAGAGAAATTAGGGAACTTGACCGAGAATACGCAGCTAGTAAGTAACACTGGGATTCAACCCCAGGCAGTCCAGTTCCAGAGACCATGTTCTTTTTTTTTTTTTTTTTTTTTTGGCGGTGCTGGGGATCGAACCCAGGGCCTTGTGCATGCAAGGCAAGCATGCTACCGACTGAGCTATCTCCCCAGCCCTCAGAGCCCATGTTCTTGACCACTCTATTTTATTACCTCTTGGATCTCTGAACTGAGAAAGGAAGAAATGAATGAGGGAGGGATGGATAGATGGAAGGGTGGATGGACTGATGGATAGGTGAGCAGGTCATGTGAAGGTAAAAAATAGGACAGATAATATTATGGGGTGAATTGTGTTCCCTAAATCCCTATGTGGAGGCCCAAGCCTCCATAGATCAAAATGTTATTATATTTGGAGATAGAACTTTTAAAGAGGTCATTAAGGCTAAATGAGGTCATAAGGGTGGGGCCCTAATCCAATATGATTGTTGTCTTTCTAAGAAGAGATAGAGACACCAGGGATGCAGAGGAGAGTCAGGAAAAGACACAGGGAGAAGGTGGCCATCTGCAAGCCAAGAAGAGAGGCCTCAGGAGAAGCCAGACCCATGGACACCTGGGTCTCAGATTTCCAGCCTCCAGAGCTGTAAGAATTGTAAGAACTGTAAGAAATTAGACTTCTAATGTGGGGGTGCACACCTGTAATCCCAGCTACTCAGGAGACTGAGAGGTAAGAGGATCAAAAGCTTGAGGCCAACCTGGGCAGCGTGGCAAGACAGTCTCAAAATAAAATAAAAAGGGCTGGGAATGTGCTGGGGTTGTGGCTCAGTGGTAGAGTGCTTGCCTAGCAAGTGTGAGGCACTGGGTTCAATTCTCAGCACCGCATATAAGTAAATGAATAAAATAAAGGTTCATCAACAACTAAAAATTAAAAAAAAAAAAGGGCTGGGAAGTAACTCAGAGGTACAGCACCCCTGGGTTCAATCCCCAGGATCTCTCTCACACACAGAAACTGAACTTACGTTGTTTAAGCCAACCAGTCTGTAAATACTGTGTTATGCTACTTTAGCACACCAATACAGATAGATAAGGTGCAAACTGCTAGAAGGGAATGGAAGGGTGAGTGCACATGTGGTAAACAGACGGTTGATCAATCAGCTGATGAAAGGCCAGAAAGATAATGGGTAAGAGGGATAACATGAACTGGCAGGTAGACAGAAAGGGATGATGGGATGGAAGGGGGGTAAAGGGAGCGCTGGGAGGTGACCTGTGGCTGGAGGCAGGGAGGGCTGCACAACAGCAGGGTAGTTTTTCTTTGGATGCCCACCCCTCACCCTCTCTTGGTCTCCTACATGGTCTTCAGGCAGGACCTGCCTCTCTGCCTCTGATGTGTTGAAAATGAAGCCAACCTCAGCTTCTATACAATACCAGCCCCACCTTGGGGACCCAGGGGGTGTTAGCATCAGCCACCAGGGGCTGGTACATGAGGTTCCAAGCAAGCACAGCTTCCACAGTGGACTTGGGCCCTGGAATCAGTATACTGTCTGAGGGACCCCATCCTGGGAGGTCGCAGCTGCCCCTGTCCCCCACTCCCTAAGGTCCCAACACTGACCTGCACCTGGCTCTGGGCAGCTGCGACCCTCTTGCGGAACTCCTGGAGCCGGGACCGCTCGCCAGCATCCTGCGGCTCTTTGCCCTCGAGCTCGCGCAGTTGCCTCTGACCTTCGCTCAGCTCAGCCCGCACCCGCTCTGCCTCCTGCTCCAGCTCCCGGATGCGTTGGCTATGCTGGCGGTTCAGGGCCTGTGCTGCCTTTCCTGGAAGAGAGTGGGGCCACATCAGCACAGGTGACCCCTCTCCCCAAAGAGGGCCACCCACTCCTTCCTCTGGTAGGTTTCCTGTTAGCCACAAACACCTGCATGGATTGTACCAAGCCTTTCTATCAGTATTGTGACTATTTTCTTTAAATTAACTCACTTTTTAAATGAGCCTCACCCACAGCAGTGACCCAAGGCAATTACAAGTTACCTTGTTTTATTTTTACCTAATAAGTGCCAAAACAAATACATATCCTGAACCTGCATATAATTAAACCTCTAAAATTAACATTCATTTATGAGAAATATGAAGGACAGAGGAACAAGTTAAAATGACACCATAAGGAAGTAAACAGAATAACCCAAGATATTTGGGGTCTGGCACAATCTACAGGATGACTGTGAAGAGGTGAGAAAAGGGAAACTTCAGAGACCAAAGCAAATATAATGTGTGTGTGCGCACTGGGTCTGGAGCCTGCTTCAAGCAAACTAGCTGTAAAGACATTGTCAAACAACTGAGGGAAGGTGCTTATGCTCTGGGAATGAAGAGAACATAAGTTCTCAGTGACAGAATGCCTCCCTGGCATGCACGAGGCCCTGTTTTTGATTCCAAGCACTGCAGGAAGAAAGAAGAGGACATGAGTTTTGTTAACTGGGCTAATGGAGTGGCATTATGTCAGGTAAAATAATGTCCAAATTTTTAAAGATATACTTCTAGATATACTAGAAGTTGTAGAGACGAAAGGACATTGTGTCTGGGATTTGCTTCAAAATATACCAGCAATAGCCAGGCATGGTGGGTCTTGCTAAGTTACTGAGGCTGGCTTTGAACTTTTGATCCTCCTTCTCAGTCTCTTGAATTACAGGGATTACAGGTATATGCCCCCCTGAGAGCTATTCTAAGCACTTTACCTGAACTGAATCATTTTACTCTCACAACCAACCTATGAAGTAGGTAAAGATGAGGAAACTGAGGCACAGAGGGGTTATGCTTCTTGCTTGAGATCACACAGCTAGTAGAAGCTAAGTTGAGTTTCAAATCTAGGCCATCTGGCCCCTCTCCTAACCATCACACTTCTGAACCTTCTCAAACAGCACAGGAGAAGTAATAGATAGGAAATCACCTTCAGGTGGGAGGCCCACCCCAATGCTCACCCCTCACCTGTGCGGACCAGCTCGCCTATGAGCTCTTCCTTCATGCGGATGTTGATGGCCAGCTCCCGGATCTTCTGTTGGGCCTGGGCCAGCCGCCATTCAGAGGCCATGGTGGCGAGGGCCTGGCGGGTCTGAACTGGGGCCTTGCTCCCACTAACTGCTAAACAGGCAGACTGTCAAGGTCATCACCCAGACTGAGTGTGGGGGAGGGGGCTGCCAGCCATGGTGTGTGGACTTGTCCCAGGATGGCCTACCCAAGACTAGGGAGGAGGCATAAAGGGAGGGGACCCTCTGCACCCCACCCAGCTTACCTCTGGGCCCTGGTATAGCAGTGTCTAGCTCTCCAAGGTGAAGCTCTGGGCCCTTTCTGTCTGGTGGGCTCCCTGGGTGAGCCCCCATCCTCTGGCTCCAGTTGCTGATCCCATTTCTGGAGGGCAGAAGTAGGAGTCCCTATTCCTCCCCAAACCCCTGCCCCAGACTAGCCCCTCTCAGGCCTGGAGGAAGATCAGCCTCTGGGTCTTCCAGTCCCCAGAGTCGATATGATCCCAGGATGTAAGTCTGGCAGAATTCAGAGGCAAGGGCAGAGCTCAGGAGGTCCCAGGCACCAAAGACCGCCTTGGACACTGAGAACCACCAAGAGGCCTGGGCCCACCCCACCTCACACCGACCCCAGAAAGAAGACCTCACAGTCCAGAGCGCATAAACCCTGGTCTGCTCTCTCCTAAGACATGGCAAGGGCCATGTAGGAGGGAGCACCTGGGACTTGAGAAGCCTCCCTGCATCCTCATCCAGCCTTGCTTCAGCCCTGAGCTGGTCCTTATCAGGTCAGGCAGAGGGTCCCACTCACCTGCGGAGGTGTAAGGTCTGCCTGGGCAGCTCTTCCTCTTCCTCCACTTCCTCCTCTGATGCAGCTGAAGAGCTACTGCCCAGTCTATCTACCTCAGTTGGTAACTCAGCTCCAGCCTCCTTGCCATTTGTCACCTGTTGGGGGTGGAGCATCAGGGTTTCAGGACAGAAGTACCTGCAGGACATCCTTCATGATCCATTTCCTACTCGAAATCTGTTCCTGCAATGTGCCCTGCCAAACCTTAAAAATCTAGCTCAAGGAACACCACTGGGACGTCTTCCCAATCTCAAGTTGGGGCACCAGCACCCCTTCCGCCTCCTCTTTCCCTCCTCATCTCCGGTTCCCATAGCACCTGTTTCTCCTCAGGTGACAACCTGCTCTAGCTCATAGGTAGATCATCAGCACTCAAATCCTATCTCACTAACAATACCCTCCCAGACTGGTACATATAAACAGATTTCCATCCAACCCAAGTCCTCCCAGACCTTTAGAGGTGAGATGACCTCTAGAGCTTTGAGGCAGAGCTAGAGAGGACTTGTCCAAAGGCCCCAAGTGGCAGGACTAGAAGCAGGAGACCAAGATTCAGGGAATGAGATTACGGCTCATGGAAGAGTCAACTAGCAAAGAGAACCATTCAAAGACAGAGGGGGTGGCCTTGAAGTGATGACCTCTCCACCTCCAGGGGTGTACAAGCTTTCCACATGGTGCCAGAACCCAAAACCTCCTCACTTCAAGCAATCTCAAGCTATCCCAGGGATGCCCAGTAGCACTGGACCCTTCTGAGAAGCCCTATACAGTCACCCAAATCTTGGCCCTTCCTCCAGGGACAGCTGAAAGAGACACCTTATATCACAGCTGGTGCCATGGAAACATGGGTGAGGGACATGTGTCCCAGCATCACCCTTGTCCTGCCTGACCAGTCCTACCAGGCCTAGCAGACACCTAGTCTCACCACCTTCTCACCTCGTTCCAGTGCTCAGGACCAACTTCATCTCCAGGAAGGCAGACAGGTGGCACCATGCCCAGCACATTTGTGTGGGCACCCCCCAGAGGGGCTGTGTGAGGTCGAGGAACAAAGGACCCAGGAGGCAGGCCCTGTAGAAGCCCTGGAGTCCCCCAGCCAGGCCGCACCAGCTCCAGTCGAAGTCGCAGCTCCACCATCTCCTCCTGCTGCTCACGCAGCCGGTCACTCTGCAAGACATGTCCACGTGCTAACAGGTGTTCAAGAGGCCAGGGGAAGGGATGCTCACTGACAGGCAGAAGTATAGGAAACTGGACAAGTCTGAGACCAGACCCCCTCCCCAATAAAACTGAAGAAGTCCAAATACCCCTGACCACCTCTCAGTCCCTTCCCATCCCACCCACCCACTGCACTCCCAGAGACTAGAGCTCTAGACGCACCCTGTCCCATCCTCTTCACATTCACACCACGCCAGTCCTCCACCTCCAACCTCTGCCACCAGAGGGTGCCAGGTGCAATGCTGATCCAGGTAGGTTTGGCTCTAAGGTGCACACTGCTGCCCCTCAGGTCCCAGCCTCCATCCAAGCTCACAGGGACCCAGCAAAAAGGTGCTCTGCTTGGCAGTTCCAACACCCACCCACACTTCTGTTCCTCACCTCCACACTGGCTCATGTTGTGTACCCCATACCTCTACAGTGTCCCTCCACACCTGCCCCCCAGTTCCCTGCTTTGGCTAACCCCCTTGCTTCCTGGGAAACTCAGGGCAGACTTCCTCTGATCCCTCTCCCAAGAAGCCATCCCTGCTCTGTGGAAGGGCATGGCCCCACCTGAAGTTTGTACTGTTCCATGGCGTCCTCCAGTGCAGCTAGGAAGTCCCGGTTCTCCTCCTCCAACCGTGCCACCTGACTCTGCAGGTTCAGCAGCTGCTGTGACCCCTCATCTTCCTGTGGAGCAGGGAGGAAGGTTTTAGGGACCAAATCTGGCAAGGAGCTGGCACGCCGTGGCTCTTTGCCCTGCTTCCTTACTACGACTTCCCACTCTGTTCAGAGCTCTGACTGCAGTGCAATGGGGGATTTGGACCCACTAGTGGGGAGGGCACTACAGATCCCACCGGGCAAGCCATTTGGGCCATTTCCTGTAAGTGTTAATTATATTTTTGTTAATATTAGTATTATCAGAAGAACTTACCCTGGAATAGTATGCTAGGTACTTGTTACTCCTTTAGTTCTTACATAGTACCAGGATATAGTACCAAGTTTATCCCTATTTTATAGATGGAAGAGACCCAGAGGCTCAGTGAGGTTAAAAAAAGAACAAGAGGCAGGGGCACAACTGGCTGTCTAAAGACACTCTTCCTCCCCAAACTTCTCCGCGATCACACCTGGCCCTCTGCCACCTTTCGCCCTCCAGGTCCCTGCGCCGCCTGGTCCTCTGCTGAGGCGCTCTCGATGCCGCTGTCAGGTCCAGAAGAGGAACTCAGGGCGCTGCGCTCACCCTCCACTGCACACAGCCAGTCGCGCACCTTGCGAGCGGCGGCGCCAGGCAGACCGGGCTCAGCCTGCAGCTCACGTAAGAGGCTGTAGGCGGCGTTGGTGCGCGCCCGATAGCGTGCGCACTCCGCGCCCAGGCGAGCTGCGGCTGCTGCGGAGCAGGCTGCGGGACCCGGTGCGCGCCTGCCGCGGTGGATGATGCGCGTCTCGGAGCGGTGCCTTGGTGGCCCCCGTGCACCCGCCGCGGCCTCCTCAGGCGCCCGCTCGGCCTCCGGCCGCCAGTTGACCATAGCGCGGTTGCGGATGTTCTGGGCGCGGCTGGCGTAATTAAGGGTGTTCAGGGTCTCGTCGAAGTCGGAGGAGGAGGGGCTGACGCAGGCGATCATCACAGTTTTGGCGTTCCCGCCCAGCGAGTCTTTGAGGATCCTGAGGGCGAGATGGTGAGGGTCAGGGTCTTGTGGCTGCAGAGACGGCAAGCCAGACCTAGAGGCTACTCCTGGGCGCGGCTCCTGTGGGCAGAGCCCTCCAACTGCGCTTGCCAGTGCGCCCAGAAGTCAAGGAAACCCATTCCTATTTTGGGTTCAACACCCCTACCCCCAGGGTGGTTTGGTGCGCCAGCTCACCGCGTGATCTTGGAGTCGCGGTAGGGGATGTGGCTGCCTCGGCGCTGGGGGTCCCCCAAGGCGCTGATGACATTGCCCAGCGCCAGCAGGCTGCTGTTGATCTGGATGCTCTCCTTGAGCCGCTCACCGGTGCTGCCTGTCTTGAGGACCCTCTCTGAGCCGGCCAGATCCACGAAGTGGAACTTCGAGACAAGCAGTTGGCTCGCTGCAGGTCGGGGCAGTCGGCTGGGGACACGCCCCCGCTGCTCCAGGGTCACGGTGAAGACAGTGTGTGAGCGGCTGGAGAGACGATTGAGGTGCGTGGCCCCTGTGTGGCGCGCTGCGTTGCCCATCTCCAGGAGGCTCAGCACCTCGTCCAGGCCCTCCACGTCCACCTCCTTCACCCCACACAGCACTGTGGGCACAGACGACTGTAAGTCCAGGTGCAAAAGCAGCCTAGGACTGATCAGTCAGATTTTCCTGACCCAGGCCCTCACACCCATGTCCGGGAGTCCTGCCCATCCTGTTCTGGGTTTGGGGTGACTCCAGGTTCCCCTATGCCTACATTAATGCCTCTCAAATCTGACCTCTCTGGAGACAGGGAAAACTAAAGCAAAACCAGCCAGGGTTTGGGTGTCCCTTAAGGTGGTGCCCCTCCCAGACAGGTGAGTGATACTCTCAGAGCAGCCATGCTATATGCCCCACTCCAGTCAGCAGAGGACCCCAGGGTTCCTCACCAACATTCCCCCGATCATCTTCCCGAAGCTGGATGTCACGGCTGGCAGTGCCCACCTCGAGCAGGTCTCGGAACTCCTCCTTATACACTTCTAGGTAGGACACATGGACCAGACAGTCTAGCAGGTCATTCTCATCAATAAGCTTGAAGGCCTCCGCCATGGCCCGTGGGATGATGCCCTGCTCATCCTCATGCAGGGAGGCTGGGGAGACACCACAGGACCTCCTACCGCCATGCCTACAGCTGACATGGCCCAAGGTCCCTAGGTCCCTGCCAGCAGCTGGAGGATGGGGTTTCAGCATGGAGTGGTAGAGGCCAGGATGGGAGGGGCAGCCTGTAGGCCATGCTCCAGGATGGTCAGGCAGAATTACAGAATTTACAAGTTGGAAGCAACCTTTCATGGTTTAGACAATCTCTTTTATGATGAAGTATATCCTTCACTACATCCCTGATGGATTATCAGGTATCCTTGGCTTGATTACTTCCAGGACAGGAAATTCGTGACCACAGTACGCACTCGGTTAACTAAAGGTACTCCTAAATTTATTCACAGGAAGTAACTGGAGTGTACATCCTAGGGTCCAATAGGAGATCTGTATTCATAACAGAATACCAGGTGGCCATTTCAAAAAAATAGTCACACTCAGTAACACACATCTGTACTCTGAGTGACTTGGTAAGCTAAGGCAGGATTTCAAGTTTGAGGGCAGCCTCAGCAACTTAACAAGACCATGTCTCAAAATAAAAAAATAGGACTGGGGATATAGCTCCTAGGTAGAGCACTTGTCTAGCATGAGTGATTCCCCAGCACCGCAAAAAAAAAAAAAAAAAAAAAAAAGAAAAAAAAAAAAGATTAAGGAACATTTAATGATACAGAGGAATGTTCATGATATATAGGTATCCATATAGACATAGATATAGATTTAGTTTTGGTTGGTTGGTTGGTTGGTTTTTGCAGTACTGCGGATAAACCATGGCCTTGAGCATGCTAAGTACACATTATCACTGAGCTACTTCTTTGGTCCTATGATATACTGATAAGAAAATGAAACAGAATACCAAAGAATGGGCATAAAATAATCAGTTTTTTAAAAGTAAAAGTATAATAATTTTCTTAGAGTATTGCATGCTCACAGGGTGAATGATTTTGAAAGGCAATTATCAAGTACGTTAATTTGTGCATGTGTATTTCTGCATCTTCCAGCGTAAATAAGTGAGCTCTTATAACAGCTATGTTCTGAATGTTTGTCTCCCCAAAATTCATGCATTGACATCCTTACCCTCAATGTGTTAGTCTTAGGGAAAGGTGACTTTGTGAGGTGACTAAGTCATGGAACACATGAATGGATTCAGTGCCCTTAATGAAAGAAACCAGAGAGAGACTCTTCTCTCTTTTATCATGTAAGGTTAGAGAGAAGGAAGCTGTTCATGAGGAACCTTGCCCTCAGTTCTGTCAGCACTTTGATTTTGAGACTTCCCAGTCACCAGAACTGTGAGAAATAAAATTCTGTTTATAAGTCACCCAGCCTGTGATATTCTGTTACAGCAGCTGGAAGGCACTAAGACTGTAATCTAGGAGAAACAGTTTATGTTACTCAAAAGGGGACAGTTCCTTCAACTGACCCATAGGAACTTTTTCAAAATTCTGCTCCAGAGCCTCACTGAACCAGCCTGCAATCCTCTATGCAGCAACCAAAGCAGTTGTTGTCTAGGACTGAATGCAGATTTCTGACCCTCAGCAGTCATCCTGACATGCCAACTTCCCATGCCCTGCCTCTGCTGAGATCCCCAGAGCCAGACTGCATGGCCACATTTCACTTCATCCTGCAAAATCCACCCACCTCCAAAAACCCTTCCTTTCTATTCAGCCCACTGATATGGCTGGTCCCACCATGGATGGGCTGCAGATCTCTGTCTAGGAAATCTATATTCCCTCCCCTATCCTCACCTCCAACAAGGAGAGCAGGGGTCAAAATTCAGGATGACATCAATGCCCTTCAAAGTGGGCACAGGGTCACCAGCACAGTCACTCACCCACACTGGCCTCTCCCATAGTATAGGTCTTCCCGGAACCTGTCTGACCATAGGCAAAGACGGTGGCATTGAAGCCCTCAAAGAAAGCCTCCAGGAGGGGCTGCACACAAGCTTGGTACACAGCTTCCTGACCAGCATCTTCTGCTAGCACCACATGGAAACCAAAGTGGCGGTCACGCCCCAGGGTAACTCGACCATGCCCTGGCTCCACCTGCAGGCAGCTCTGATGCCCATGCAACAGCTCCTTGGGCAGCAGTGGACGAACTCGCAGGGCCACCCTCACAGGGGCCTCTTCAGCCCCTGGCAGCCCCATGTTGAGGGAGGGCTGCTCCCAGACCTGTGGAGAGAATGAAAAGTCCCTGACATTAGCATCTGTACTCCAGGAGCTAGACTCACACTGCAGGTGACCTGGTGCCAGATCATGCAGCTCCTGACCTTGAAGTGATGGTGTGTGATGGGGTGGTAGTTAAAACTCAGAACATCCTCTGTGCACAACTTGGTGCCCAAATGCTGCAAGAACCATTATATAATCTTACACAGTAACATCTCATGGTTTCCAACATGGGCAAATCAAGGCCTGGGGTACTCCACTTGATACCCAGGGTCTTCTGTGTTCCAGCTGCACCTCTCTGTGATCTTATCACAGATAATAGACATGTGGATATACCATCACTAAGCACACTCTGAGCACCACACCACACCACGGAAGTCCTCCCACTAACACAGCCTGGGTTTCCCATAGTCTCTGTCTTTGTCACATCATCAACCTCCAACCATCTTCTAAAAAACAGATCTTTCAGGACCAAGCTCCTACCACTAAATCCTGCCACTTCCATCTCCTACACATCTCTTCAGTTCATTAGCTGCTCCCCACCATTGTGCCAAAGCCCAGGTCTTGCCACTAATATCTTGATGGGCAGACTCTGGTCAGCCTTCCCTCTTCCTTGTTTCCCTGTCCCCTCCAACACAGCAGCAAGGGGCATCTTCCAAAACTGCAAAGGCAGTCAATCATGTCACTCCCCTGCTTAAACCCGAATCTCCAAAAAAGGTTCCCCACTGCCCTTGGGATTCAACCTTAACAGGACAAAAACTAAAGATAAGCCTTAAAACAGGTACTGCCTACCTTAACTACTCACCTTCTTGACCCCAACCTCAAAACCACTCAATATTATCAAATCTCATTTCTCCAGGTTTTGACTGTGCCCACCTTCTTCAGATGTCAGGGAAACTCCTCTGCTGTGCCCGCACCAGCACACACATCGCCCCTTGTGCTGCCCCCACCGGCCACTGACCACACGATGCAATTGCCAAGTTACCGGCGTGTCTCCTCCAAGGTCCAGAGTAGGAGTTGGAAGGCAGGGCCCCTCTTTGTCCCCTTTGAGCGGTATCCTCCAGCACCCAACACAAGATCCAATAGTGCCCAGTAAACAGCGATTAATCCTCATCCAAGGAACTACCCCATTCACCCTCCTCTTACTGAATTTTTCAGTCCCCCAGCCACAATCAAAACACTTTTGTTGTTTACTGTTTTTCCTCCCTCCGCACGTGTAACTCAACCATTCGTTCATTCAATCATTGGGTGACCAGCCCTAGGCACACCCGTGGTAACTCTGCCTCTCAGGACTGTGGGGTCCAAGGCGCCCGCCCCCGACCCCATTCCGTGGGCTTTTCGAGCCCGGGGTGGTCCGGGCTTCTCAGGATCCCCGCTAGTTGCACAATGCTCCGCGCCCCTAAGGAACCCGACAATTCCACCCGCGCCGGAGTCTGCAGGCACCAGGCAGGCGCTCCTGCAAAGTTTGAAGAAGTGATTACAAATGGGCCCTCGCAGCCTCGGCTATCGCTCCCCCTGACCAGGCCCAAGATGCCAGTCTCGGCCCCCATATTTAAGGAAGGAGGATGCCGGCCCACCCAGGGATGAGCTTCCAGGAGCCGGGTCAGGATTCTGCAGCCATGCGGGTCCCAGTGCCGCCCGCCCAGGCCTGCGAAGTAGGGAGCTAGTGCGCCTCCCCGGTCACCCCTGTCCTCACCCTCCAGCCCCACCGGGGCCCACACCCACCTGCTTGGATGCGGGGGCAGTCCGGGCTGGGCAGTCAGGCTCCAAGCCCTAACACGGCGCCTTCCGATGCCGTCATCGGGACCCCCGCCCCCCAAAATATCCCTCCTCTCACCCGCAACTCCGCCCGCCGGGGCTCTCGGGGGCGGAGGCGGGAGCCCGGGGCGCCGCGGAGTCGGCAGCAGACAGGCTGGGCGGGACCCGGGCCGCGGAAAGGGGGCGGACCTGCGTCCGAGGGGCGGGGCTGGAGAAGAAACTGACACCCTCCTAGGTCCTCCCCCTATCTTCTAGAAGTCAAGGCTCCAAACTGGACACTAGACAATATTCTATTCAGCTTAGGGTTCCTTCTTCACCCATCTGTTTTCTGCTCCCAGTGCCAAACCATCCTTCTTGAGGGTGGGGAGTGGATGGGGACGTCCGCAGAAACTTCCATCTCCCACATTTAAAAAATACTCGTTTTCTCACATTTTAGCATTCCTGAAATTGAATTGCATCTTAGGGTCTTGTCAAGGGAAACTTGACACCAGGGGAGGTCATAGAGGGGTGTCCACACGTGCAGCCTTAAGGAGATGGTGTCTTCAAAAAGACAAAAGAGGGCTGGAGTTGTAGCTCAGTGGTAGAGTGCTTACCTAGGACCTGTGAGGCACTGACTTTGATCCTCAGCCCCGCATAAAAATAAATAAATATAAATAAGTAAAATAAAGGAATTGTGTCCATCTACAACTAAAAAATATATTTTTAAAAAAGACAAAAGCTCTCTTTGATTTCCAAGGGATTGTTTGTATTGGGAGCACCACACTTTGCCAAATTTTGATTAAAATCTGGAAAGAGGAGACTGGGTGTAGCCCAGTGGTGGAGCACTTGCCTAGCATGCAGGAGGCCCTGGGTTCAATCCCCAGTACTGCAAAAACGAAAGCTCTGGAAACATATTTGTCACTTAAAATATCTTTAGAGAAATTGAACTCTAACGTAGTAATGAAATTTAATTTATTATGTATATAAAAGATTGCCTATCATAGCATAATTAAAGGGTGTAGAAACTGCCAGCTCTCTTCAGGTAGAGTTTTCCTATATTAGGAAAACTTCACCTCAAGTAATAGAAGCCACAACTTGAAATGACTTGAACAATAAGGCCATCTGTTTCTCACAGTTAGCTGAGAGGAGAGAGGAGGGCTCCCAAGCAGACTGAGTCAGGGGCAACATTACCAGGACCTGGTCCTTTCTTTCCTTTCTCTCTCTCTCTCTTTCTTTTTCATACTAGGGATTGAACCCAAGGGTGCTTTACCACTGAGTTACATCCCCAATCCTTTTTATTTATTTATTAATTTAAATTTTGAGACAGGGTTTCACTAAGTTGCTGAGGCTGGACATGAACTTGCGATCTTCCTGCCTCAGCCTGCCACGTTACTGGGATGATAAGTTGGGATGATAAACTGTGCCTCGCTGAAACTGGGTCCTTCAACATTCCTTTCTGCCATCACTTTCTGGCACAAACCATTCAGAGGAAAAAATGAGCATTGTGTGCTGCTTTTTTGATCAAGGGATCCTTTCCTGTGATCTGTTTTCTTTCATATCTCGTATGCCACATGACTTGAACCTGTTCACCCCTGAGCTAATCACTGGCAAGGGGATGGCGTTACTGTAATTGGCTTGCAGTAACCATGTGAAATCATGTGGATATGGAGAAGTCATCACAATGTCCAAACCACATGCTAGAAGCTTGGACACCTGATGGGTATATCATGAAGGACTATCACTTGGGCACCAAATATGTATTTATTAGAAGTTGCCAGAAGCTATGACATATTCTATTCAAGAATTCAATTAAAGAGAAACTAAAAATTCAAGTGATTTGGAAAAGTAGATGTTCTCTGACATGCTGTAGGATTACCCCAAATATTCTAAATCAATGGGGGCCTAAATGACACTGGCACAGAGCAGCCTGCCACCATGATAACCAAAGGGATCTGTTTAAGACTCTGAGTTTAATAATACCGAGCACTAAACTTGAATTTTTATGCACATAAATGTTACAAAAGGTTATAATAATGGATGAAATCACATTTCAGAGGAGTATAATTATAATTATCATTACAATTATAGTAATTAAGTAGTTGCAAAAATAAAATTAAAACATTTATGTTACAATAAAAGTTTTAGAGAATTTTGTGATGCTGGAGTTTGTTGGAACTATCAATATGAATTCATGACTTTAGAAAGTAGTACACTTTTCCTAACTCTTAGCCATGAACATGTAATGATTTTATGTCTATCACTAATACCCACATGGAAAAATCTGGTATGCATACCCCAGTGTCCAAATTTTAGGTTTTATCTCTATTCACCATTAAAAATAATTAGTTCCACTTACTAGGTCAAGAACTAGAAATTTTTTGTGTGGAGGGTTAGAAAATTCAGATGCTTTTAAAATGTGAGTTATGTTCCTGAAAGGATAAAGGCCCCAACTAAAAGGGGTTTCTATGAGTAATAATATTGGTATTAAAAGAGCAAAGAATAATTATAGGTAATTGAAATAAGTTGAGTCTATAGAGTTTCCTTTTGTGGAATTTGGTAAGTTGATTTTATGATTTTATATGAAAACTTAAAGCATCAGACATAGCAAAGACACTTCTGCAGATGGGCAGTGTGGGGCGAGTTGCTCAAGCAGATAAGAAAATATATTTGAAACTATTGTAGTTCAGAATATGTGTTAATGCCACAGAAACAGGTGAATCCATGTTTGGAAGCTAGATTTATGACAGACTGCTCAGTGATGATTAGTAGAAAGTCAGACTATGCAATATATCAGGTAGAACCTGATCTGTGGTCTCCAACTAGGACCAAGAAAACATTATTCAGGCTGAGAGCAGTGGTACATACCTATAATCCCAGCTACTCAGGAGGCTGAGGCAGGAAGATCACAAGTTTGAGACCAGCTTGGGCAACTTAGCTAGATCCCATTAAAAAAAAAAAAAAAAAAAAGGCAGGGGATGTAGCTCAGTGGTAGAGTGCCCCTGGGTTCAATCCTCTGTGCTGAAGAAAAAAGGATATATTATTCAGGCATCAGACATCAATAGATCAGAACTTCCAGCTGACTTCTAAGAGAACTCTTCAATTTCCTGCAGTATTAAATTAGGGAGAAACTAAAACTTCAAAGCAAGAAGGAAGGGTAAAGGAAAACCAGTTCTTCACATGGATGAAAAAAAAATGGATCTGTATTTAAATCATACTCCAAAACTAATTAAATATAAAAAAGCAAAACTATGAAAATATTAGGAGAAAATACAAGGGAATATTATGATGACTTCATGTCATGGAATAGTTTCTTAAAAGAGAGCTTAAAATGCAAAGTAAAAAGGACAAGGTTAAAATTAAGAACTTCTGTTCATTGAAAGAAACCATGAAAAGATAACCACAGCTGGAAGAAGATACATATATAACTGATAAAGGATTAGTGTCCAGAAAATATAAAGAACTCTATCAATGAGAAAAAGAAAAGTTACCAATAGAAAGATGCTCAAAAGTTTGACACTGTACAAAGGGGAAATACAAATATAATACAATGTTCCATATCATTGCTAATCAGGGAATTAAATCCACATTGATATTTTATGTTCATCAGATTTACAAAAGATAAAACTAGACAATATCAAGTTTGACAATATCAAGGTGTTGAATGGTGAGAATGTAAGTCAAAACAACCACCCTGGAGGGCAATTTATCAATTGTTAATGATGCAGGTACTTGATTTCCTCTCCTAGCCAATTCCCCAAGAAACTCTTAAAAGAATATTTATTGCCACAAGGTATGTAATAGCTAAAAATATAGAAACAATTCAAATGTCTATTGATAGGAGACTGGTGTGGTAGGGATTACAAGTTGCCCCCTAAACCTCCATTTTGGACCCCTGATTTTTAACTAGCTCCATAGCTACTCCAAATGAAAACTATATTTCCCAGCCTCCTTTTTCAATAGGTGGGCTCATGTGACTAAGTTCTGCCCAATAGATTGTGAGAGGGAGTGTGGTGAGTTGGAGGTGCATTTTGTAAGTTGGAATACAGGGCATGGGATATTCCTCTGGAGAGGGACCCTGAGCATTCCAGGGTGAAGTAGAGGTCTTTCCTGAGTCCTGAGCTACCAAAGACACTGAGTGTGAAAGTGACTTCACATCTACTTGACCAAGAAGGCTCATTACCATGGCAATGCCTCCCAGAACACAGAAAAGGCCCCCATGAGGTCTAGACCCAAAGAAGTAAATTTCTGCAATTTGAAGGAGGTACTTCAGAGGTATTTCGTTCTTGTTTCTGGCCAGGATCAGGACACAAGAAAAGAGATTTATAACATACTGTTTCCTGTGCTTATTCCATATACTGGTGCCCAGCATCCCAGCTGAGGTCCAGGACTGGGTGAGGGATCTGGACCTGAACAGCAGGCATGTTAACAACTGCGGCCCTGCCCAGGCCCCAGCCTCCCATGGATTACTGAGAGGGTGACTTTTCTACCTATGGGAATATGGCCTAGCAAGAGGAACCATGGAACTATGGAGAAGTGGATAGCTACAAGTGTGTTTCCAGAGCGCCAGGAGAAAAGCAGCCTGGATCTGTGAGGAGCAGGATGGTTGGCACTTCTCTCTGCCTTCCAGGCCTGATGCCACTTTTCCAGCAGATGCCCTTAGAGCCTTGTCAGAGTAGGCTGCACTCTGCCTTTGCAGGCTGGTCAAATCAGCTTCGAAGGGCCCCCCTTGTCAGAGCCACACCTCCCTGCCCCCCAGAGAACTGCTGCTTGTGAGATGTATGGTGAGGTGGGAAGAGTCTGGTCATGTCCACATGTATATGTCCACCAGCCACTCCCCTGTCCCCATTCTTGACATCCCAAGACTCCAAAACTATATGGAGGCATGTGACTCATTACACCAAAGATCTTCCAAGTCCCTAGAGTCAGTTTCAGGGAGCTGGGCTTTCAGGTATGCAACAGAGTCGGGTTCAAGAGGGTTCTTATGAGTGGAAGAGGGATTTATAGGGATATATGGATGTCTAAAAGGAATGGCAGACAAAATTATGTGTGTACATTTCTGTAGCTGATTAAAATAACTAGGAAAATAGGGTTTGGTTTGGAAGGCTACTTGACATCTATCAACATTTAAAATTCACATACTCATATAATTTATGCTATAGATATATCCACACATGTACACAACACTGTTTGGGTAATACTGGAAATCAAACACAGGGTCCCAAGCATGCTTAGCACACATTCTACCACTGAGCTACATCCCCAGTCCTACATGAGACATTTTTGATAGGGATATTTATTATAGCACTGATTGCAGTAGTAAAAAGATTGAAAACAACCCAAAAATCTGCCATTAAGGAGCTGGTTAAATCAAATATGGTACAATTACTTACCATTAAAAAGAGCAAACAGAGTATATGATGCTGATACAAAAGATCTCCAAGATGTATGTTCAGTGAAAAGAGAGAAAAGCATGTGAGCCTACTATCACACAACTTGGTAAACAAAGGTATATGCACATGCTCTTGCAGTGTACAGCATAGAACTGGAAGGATACATGAGAGAACTGGGGGATTCAGAGAGGAAAACACACAGCATATTGCAATGTTTAAATTTTTAAATTATATTTATGCATTTCCTAGATTTACCAAGTATTAACATTTCCAGAAACAGGATCTAGAAAGAACAGTGGCTATAGAGTTCGTATATATGGCCTACAAGATATAGACTAGAGTGGAGTGGAAGGTTAACATTGTAGTCCCCCAGAATACAAAAGTGTGTGAGTGGAAGGCAGTACTGATGCAAATGGAAACGTGGCTGTGAGCAAGAAGGTGGCACTACAGAGGACAGACCCGGTACTTGGTCTGTGTAGAGTACTCAAAAAGCGATGCCAATATTTTAAACAAATACACAGAGCTTCTGTACCTGATTGATGCTGAGAGCCTAAATAATCAGAGGATCTTTGAGCTCAACGTTAACAAGAACTCCTGTTAAGAACACAACATCGGGGTGGTGACATTTATCATTGGTAGCAAAATATTTGTCCACAGAGAAGGGATCTGAATTTTTGGAAACAGTCAAATGTTATTTGGTAACAAGTTCTGTTAAAAAAGTGGGAGATCAAGTTAAGCAATTACTTTTTTAGTAAAAGAGAGAGAGAGAAAGGAAGGAAGCAAAGAAGAAGAGAGGCAGGGAGGGAGGGGGAAGGAAGGAAGGAAGGAAGGAAGGAAGGAAAGAAGGAAGGAAGGAAGGGAGGGAGGGAGGGAGGGAGGAAGGAAGGAAGGAAGGAAGGAAGGAAGGAAGGAAGGAAGGAAGGAAGGAAGGAAAAAAAAAGAATGAAAAGAAAATCAGAGCACGCTGTTGCTCTGGTGCCCCTTAAAACTCTGCTCTGATGGTCAAGCCACCAAAGGATGCTTTTAAAATGATGTACGCCTTGACAGCACGGTTAGGGGGAGATTCGGGCTCCCAAGAGGACTTCTCTGAGTGTAGGCTCTGAGGATTTGTTAGGGAAACCCGCCCTAGCCCAGTGGGTGGCGCGCCGTTTGGGGCGGGGCGCGGGCGTCCGGAGCTCAGCTTTTCTTGCGCAGCTGGCTGTACTGCGCGCGGCCCAGGATGGGCTCCATGACGCTGGGCCGGAAGAAGCTGTCGCTGACCCTGCGTTTCGGCTTCTCGCGGGGCATGGCCAGGAAGCCGGAGCGCGGTGCGGAGGGCGTCTCGATCTTGTCCTCCAGGCCCGGGTAGAAGAGCGCGCCCGGGCCCCGCGAGCTGCGAAGGCTGCCGCGGTGTTGCGCGGGGCGCGGCGCCGGCTCCGGGCTGGTAGGCGGCGCCCCAGACCCCTTGCGCTCCGGCTCCCGACGCTCGGTCTCGGTCGGGGGGTTGTCAATGTCCCGGAATTCGCTCTCAGGCTCCATCAGAGACAGCCTGGGAAGCTGAGAACACGGCAGCCACATTAGTGGCCCTACTTGGCCCTCGTCCCTATGTCTCAGATCCACATCCCCTCCTGGGGTCCTCGCCTTCATTCTCCCACAGGCTGGAATGTGGGAAGCAGGATGGGGGATGCCAGGGTGACCAGTGAGGTCCTTACAATTCTGATCTCCACCAGCCAGACTCCTCAGGCAAGTCATGTCCCCAAGGTTTCTAGACCCCTTGAACTTTTCTAAGGGAACCCTCAAAGGGAGGTCAGCGACTTTAGAAGCCCTTTCTTGGATTAGAGCTATAGGCTGAGTGCAATTCACACATTGACCCAACCAGGGTCAGGGTACCTGCCTGGGCATGTTTGGGGCCCGAGGTGAGCAAACTCTCTGTCAAGCTCCCCTGAATGCCTCTTTGTGGGAGTGACAGTAACCCAGTCCCTGGCCAACTGGAAAGGTATATACCCCCTGCCCTGCCCAGCCCTCCTTGGGCTTACTCAATTGGTAACTTGCTCTGGGAAGGGGTCTAGAGGCTCCCAAAGGGATGGCATTGGTGCCCTTTGGGCTTTACCTGTTGGAAAAGGTGATAGAATTGGGATTGGGCCAGCTGCTGTCCTTGGAATTCATGGCCCACCCCTCAGGGTGTCCTAGAAGCCTCCCAGCAACCCCACCACCAGAGGCATGCAAATCTGTCAGGTCCTTCAGGTGGTAGCTGAAGGGTGAGGGCTGAGCCACTGGGGATTCCCCACACTGATAGTGAAAGTCCTCCACTGGTGAGAGAAGAGGGCATGTGAGGGAGAGCCCTCTGGTCAGGGCCCTAGGCCTCTATTCTTGGGTTTGGGAAAGGCCTCATAAATCAAAATGTTTCTGGGGACAATGAGAATTAGAGGGGGGGCTCCAGAGACTGGGGGAAAGGTGGGAGGCTGCAGCATATAAGTCAAATATACTTATCTGTCCTCTCCAGGTCCTCCTGGGAGAGAGAGTTTAGCCCTGAATGGGACTCACCGGCACATAGTGCACCACTGTGTCCACCACATTGTCAGTAACACCCTTCAGGGCATCTGATAAGGACATGGCCCTCCCCTTGGTGGAGGAGACAGCAGGGGCTGGTGTGAGGTGCAGTATCTTCCCTGCTGTGCCCAGTACAGCCATGGGCGCCCATGTCACAGCTGAGATGGTGCTCCGGACAGTCTTCTGCAGGGTGTGTGCCACACTACCCAGAAGTCCTCTGGAGCTGGGCAGGGCTCCTTCCTGAGAACCAGAGCAGGGTCAGCACCTCCTACAATGACTCTCCTGATTCTTCTCCTCCCCACCACCACCAGAGCTAGAGGGGAAGGAATATGGACCCCAAAGTGAAAAATCTTTAAGCCCGGCCCTACCATTAGCTGTGTGGCCTTGGGCATGTCACTTCCTCTCCCATTTTTTTTTCTTTCTTTCCTTTTTATTAATTTTTTTTTTATTTGGAAGTACTATGTATTGAACCCAGGGGTGCTGTACCACTGAGCTATAGCCCAAGCCCTTTTATTTTATTTTACTTTACTTTGAGACAGGGTCTTGCTAAGTTGCCAATGCTGGCCTTGAACTTGCAATACTCCTGTCTCAGCCTCCCAAGACACTGGCATTACAGGTGTCCACCACTATATCCACCACCTCCCCAGTCTCTTCATCTGCAAAATGAGACAGTAATCTCTGCCCTGCCTCTCTTATGGGGTGTGATGAGGGTCAGCTGAGTGACATGGAAAAACTTTGTGCATTTGAGGGTGGGAGGAGAGTGCTGTACCCTTGTATGCTGTCCCTGGGTTGAGGACAGAGACCTTTCTTTCACCCTGTGCCTGCTTCTCGCTCCCTTGTGGGTTGTGGGGCCTGCAGGCTCCTGCACTCCTCCTGACCTCACTGAGCTTGTGCTCCTCGGCCTCCGATTCGTCCTCCTCCTCCGTCTCCTCGCCCTCGGTGTCTGTCTGGTCATCGTGGTCCTCATCCTGAGCAGCCGCGAGGTTGTGCAGCCAGGGCACTCGCACTTCACTCTGCCTCCGGGACACCACCTGCGTGGCCATTGATGCACCCCACTGGGCCAGACTACTCTGAAGGAGAGATGGCAGCACACCACTGACCTGGCAGCCTCTGCTGAAGGTCCAGGAGAGCTGCACTAGCCAGAGCTCCTCCCCGCAGGGCCAAGGGCAGGACTGATGATCCACCTGGTCCCAGGAGACATTTCTCAACACTTTTTATTGAGGGGTGACTTATACCATCGAAGAGCACACATCTTGAGCATACACTTCTATGAAATGTTTTAAGAATGCATCTCTGTAACTACTGTAGATGCATAGAGACCATTCTCAACACCTCAAAAGATGACCAGTGCCCCAACTCAGTGTACCATACTCCTCCAAGAGTGATCACTGGTCTGACCTACCACCATGCATCCATTTCAGCATTTTTTTCCCCATTTTTGGTGCTAGGATTGAATCCAGGGCCTCACCATCCTTAGCTCATGCTATACCATTGAGTTCCATGCCTATTTTTGCACTTCACATAAATGCGTATTTATTCCTGCATAGCTTCTTTAGTTCCACATGATGCTGTGACAGCCATCCTTGCTGCATATAGAGGTGCTTCCCTCTTTTTCATCCTTGCATAATATTCCCTTGTGTGAATTCACCACCATTTACCCATTCTAGTATGGAGGAACATCTGTGTTGCTTCTAGTTCTTGGCTAAGGATAAAGCTGATAGGAACATTTTTGATGTTGTCTTTTAGGAGACAAAAGTGGTCATTCTCCAGGGTCTCCATATTGTATAGCTTTTGGGGATGCCATTCCAGTCTACATGAATGGGGCACCTGAGTTTCTACCCACTCTATCAGCTGGGCCAGGTATGTGGATCAGTCTCAGCTCTCATTGGCAAATGGCACTTAGTGCAGGGGACAGGGGGGATCCACTACTCCTGGATCCCAATGGAGCCAAACCATCGCACAGCAGGTTCTCAGCACACAGGTGCTTGAATGAATGATCCAGGCCTGAGGAGGCTTTTAAAAGTACCACTCTCGTGATGGCCGAAAAGTGGTCATCTTCTTGCTGACCCTCATACTTTAATGTTGTTTTATTTCCATTTTTGACCTTAGTTTCTTACTGAAGTTCCCAATGTGGGGGGGGGAATCCAGCCATCTGAGATAAAAGACACAAAGAGGTAGGGGTGGGAGTTTGAGGAGCTAACCTGATGTGGGCCTAGAAAAGACAGCTTTGCCTTGGGTATAGTGGGAGTAGAAATTAGAAGCTTCTAGAAGGGAAATCAGAAGTCAGGGGACAGTCAGGGACCAGGGCCAGCTGGATTCTCTCCCTAACAGAAGGGGTTTGTGCTTTAAGGATGACGCTTCCTAGTACCTAGATAGCAGATGTAGTCTGCTCCCTTGCAGGTGTGAGGGCTAACAGCAAGGCACACATGAGGGGATGGAGTAGGGGCACTCGGAGGTAGAATGGGGAGACAGAAGTAGGTGGTGGGGCAGGATCACCCCAGCAACAGGACTTGCCCTCTACTCATGCCCTGTCCTTTCTCTCCCCTGGTGGCTTGGACGATTAGCCCTCCACTCCTGTTAAGGATCCTTGTTCTTACACCTAAAGTCCCAGCCCAAATTGGAAGGGAGAATGTTCCCAGGACAGGAGGGACCAGGGTTCAAACAGGGTTCAGGCAATGCTCAGGGCAGATACTCACCAGGGGTGCCACGCCTGGGATCCACATGGCCAGGGAGTGGCCCTGCTTCAGTGCCCAGGCTGTGGACTGCATGGTGTGTCGAGAGAGGGTGTTGGCCAGGGTCCCCACCCTGCTCACAAAGCTTGGCTTGGCTTTGGGAGGCTTCTGGGCCTGCTGGCATCCAGGAGCTTGGGCTGGGTAGGGATTTGGGGAAAAGAAGGGAAAACAGATCAGAGAGGGGCTGGGGGAAGCTGGGTTATATTTTGGGCCAGAAAGCAGTTGTCCTAATTCTACCACAAACTCACTTTTATTTTTTTTCCCCTAGTACTGGAGATTAGCCCAGAGGTGCTCTACTGAGTCACATCCCCAGCCCTTTTAATTTTTTATACTGAGGCAGGGTCTCATTAAGTTTCTGAGGCTGGCCTTGAACTTGCGATCCTCCTGCCTCAGCCTCCTGAGTCACTGGGATTTCACTTTCCCTCTTTATAGATGGAAAGAAGACTATGATTCTTGATCACTCTGAAAATCCCTCTGGGCCTTCCTGTTCTAGAGCCATGGGTGGATGAGCTCTTGCCTCCCACTGGTTCCCAGGTCCATGGTTCCCCAGGGTACATGGGTGGCCTTAATGGCAGATACCTGACTCTTCCTTGGCTGGAGGGAGGAGATACTCTACCACCTTCTCAATGCTGCCCAAGGCCAGGTCGGCCCCTCCAGAGGCCAGTCGGCCAGCTCGGGTGTTAGCAGCATACTCTGCAGTCTCTTTGGCCACCCCCCATGCGAGCTCACAGCCAGCCAGAGTGGCCCCCAGGACCTTGTCCGAAGTGCTTGCGATAGGCACACTGATGCTATTTCTGGCACTTCGAAGCCGGGTGGAGATGGTGTCCTTCAGCTCAGAGGCAATCTGGGGGAAGGGAGAGAGTGGGTCAGACACATGGTCTCCTCCCAGACCCTGTGGGAGCTGCCCTCTCAGAGTCTCGGGCCCTGAGCCCAACTCCCTGGAAGCCCTCATTTAAAGGTTCAGGGAACTAGCACCAATGTGTGGGTACCCAAAGTAAGCAATGCCAGTCACTTGGACCTTCGGCCTTCTTTACACCACTATGCTGCCTGTCAGGGTCCTGCTCATCCTTTGAGATTAGCCCCCAAAGCTCCCTGCAGGTGGCATCTATTCTGATACCCTTGTACAAATAAGGCACTACTCCTTCCAAATTCCTGTCTTGACTCCTCTGTCCCTCCCTCAGAAGGCTGGTTCCAACTGCACTTATATTGATTTATAGATGTAGTTGATCTTCCTCTAAGTTCTGCACTAAAATTATTTACCTTCCTCCTAAATAGCTTGGGAGCTCCTTTGTGACAAAGACATTGGTACCTTTTATTTATTTATTTTTCGAAGAGTGAAAGGAGTAGGATTTATTCACATGTGGAGAAGAGAAACAGAACTCTTGCAGGGGCAAAAAGGGACCCTGGTAGGGGTTACCCATTTTTGCCCTTTATGTGGAAAATGGAAGTAAAGAACACTGGCTTATTCTCCTGTGGTCTCTGCTTAGGCTATGTGACTAGCGGAGTCACTGGTTTTCTTATCTGTACAATGGGGGTAACAAGCCCTGTTCCAGAGGATTGGCAAGAAGATTAAGTGATAGAGCTCCATGAAGCACATTATGGTCCCTGGACAGGGCAGTGCTCAGTGAATGTTTATGGGATGGTAGGTGGTTGATCAATGAAACAGATGAGGCCAGAGAGTGAAACGTATTCCCCCCAAGTGCCTAATGCAACCAGTCAATGAACATGTGACCAGGTGAAGTTTTCTTTTCAATCTCGTGGCCCATAGAGAGCTGGATTTCTAGGACATGGGGCTAATCCCCATGAGTGTGACCCATGATATTAGGCAACTGTAGTCACTAAGTGGTGCAGTACAGACCCATGGAGCCCCAAGTCCCAGGGCCAGGTATCCGGAAGTTATGGGACCCACCTAAGCTCCTATTTGAGTTTCCCTGGGGTTTGTGCTTGCTGCCCCCTGCCCCCCAATTTGGCTCCATAGGAAGAGGAAGAACCTGTTGTGCTGCGTTAGGGACAGGTTGCCACCACCAGCCTTGGAGGCCGCTTGCCATGGATACTCAGAAAGACTCCCAGCTCTCCTTTCTGAGAGGCAGTATAGGGATCATTGGGGAGGAAGGAGCTCACCTTTTCAGGAGGGTACTGGAGGGCCGGGATCTTTTCCTCGAGATGGTCCAGGCCTCGGCAGGCCAGCTCATTGGCAGCTATGACTAGAAGGAAAGGACCATGTTGGGGTAAGTCCTGCCCCCCACTGCAAGAAACAGTGGCCTCTGTGCCAAGGACAGCCCTCAGATCCCCAGCTCTCATCCCCAGTTCTGCTGCCTCCCAGGCACCCATGAGCCCAAAGACCTTTTTGGTCTTTAGCTCTATCTGCTTGTGACTCCTTGAGACCACCAGTTTCAGGGTTGGTCAGACATGCACTCAAAGCTTAGCTCCTGCATCTCATGACTTCAGGCAAGTCACATCTGTTGGACCCTCAGATTCTTCATTTGTGAAATGTGGTGCCTACCTTGCAGGGTTGTGAAGATCAAGGGAAGGAAACTACACGGATCACCTGCCAATACTGCCCCCTCCCTTCTTCACCCTCCTCTCCTGCTCAGGGTCTCTGGGTAAGCCTGAGGAAGAGGCAGAACAGAGATGCCAGGTGGGCTGCTTTTGGGTGTTGGCATTGGCCTTGATGGGGCCAGGCCTAGACCTGCTTAGTTCTAGAGGTGAAAAACTCCTAGTCACAGCTGGTATAGGCTCCATATTGTCCATGACCCTTGCTTTTAACCACAGGGGTCAAGATGGTGGAGAGTGTGAAAAGGATCACAGGGAAGAAAAAGGAATTCCTGCAGAGAGTGGGGCAAATACCAGTGGATGCTAACGTTTCAGAGACTACTGCTCAGGGGCTGTCAAGGATATAAGTTCTGCAGTCGTGGTCATGGATACCACAGTTTTCAAGGGTATTCATATATACTCTTTCATTTATTCTTTATCCCAATGAATTATTATTGTAGTTGTTGTTTAATTAATTAGTTAATTTTGCAAAATTCGCAAGCAGCAGACAGCCCAAATGGTTTAGCTGTTTTTTTCTTCTTCTTTTACTGGTGGTATTGGGGATTTTTTTTTTTTAATTATTTTTTTGGTACCGGGGATCAAACTCAGGGGCACTTAACCACTGAACCACATACTCAAGACATTTTTATATTTTATTTAGAGACAGGGTCTCACTAAGTTGCTTAGAACCTAAGTTGCTGAGACTGGCTTTGAACTTGTGATTCTCCTGCCTCAGCCTGCTGGAATTACAGGCCTATGCCACAACACCTAGCTAGGTATTGGGAATTTAACCCAGAGCCACTCTACCACTGAGCTACAACCCCAACCCTTTTGTTGTTTTTCTGTTTTGAGATAGTCTCACCAAGTTGCAAGACTGACCTTGAACTTGCTATCCTCCTGCAGCAGCCTCCTGGGTCATTGCAATTACAGGCATATGGCACCATGCCCAGCTTGATTGTCTTCTCATTGGACAGAATGAGTCCCAGGGATTGGGTATTTTAGGAGCTTGCAGGAGGGGAAGCTAACACAGGGCCTGGGTCATCTTTACAACTGTCCTCCTTTTGTGTGTGGAAGCCTCAGATTCCCACAATTCTCTACTTAGGATAGTGGAAGATGCTAGACTTCTCGCCACTGTTGGGATTTCTCTCCACTCAGTCAAAAGCTGTGCCATAGAGATCATATTTTCAGATGGGGTAGAATCATTTACAAGTCTGTTAGGACTCACATGAACGGCATTTTTCCACCTTTAAGTGCCTGGCTGGCACTTAAAGAGGGCAGCTCTCTACTGCCCTCACCTGTTACCAGCCGGAACCATCAGACCCTCGAGCCCTTGCCAGGTCAGCCCTAGTGTCCACTGCCCCTCTCACTGTTCCAGACTCTGCCAGTTCTTGCTGTTGCTGGAGTTGGAGCTAGGGTGGGTGACTGGTCTGTCACCAGCCCCACCTTCACCATCACTGGCATAGCTCTGTCTATCCCTTTCCCTGAAAATTCTGTGGTCCATCATTGTCATTTAGAAAGAGATCAGCTAGGCTGTAGTTGAGGCATGTATAGATGGAAAGAAAACTGTATATCTTTTTCTTTTTTCGGTACTAGGGGTTGAATGTAGGGACATTCTACCACTGAGCTACATCCTCAGCCCCTTTTGTTTATTTATTTATTTTTAAATTTTGAGACAGGCTCTTACTAAATTACCCAGGTTGGCCTCAAACTTAAGATCCTCCTGCCTCAGCCTCCTGAGTCGCTGGGACTACGGATATGCACCACCGTGCCCAGCTGGTATCCACATATTTCTATTGATAGATGAGAAGACCAGGTGATGGGGTGGAGGCAGATGGGGGGCAGTCAGGCAGACAGATGGGTAAGTTATCAGATAATCGGACAGAATGGCAGGTAGCAGTGTCAGTGGACAGGTGGACAGTGGTCGAGACCAAAGGGACTCACACTGGGTGGACAGCCTGCGCACCACGGGCTCCATGCTCCACGCCGCCAAGCTGCTGGCACCCTGAACGCCCTTCTCGTAGGCATTGCACACAGAGGCCACCAGGGGGTGGGCTTCCTTGGTGCTGGTGTATGTCTTCTGGAAGCACTCACAGGTGCCGCTTACCACGGGCAGCTGCATGACTCGATGCAACACGTTCTCCTGCTCCTGGCAGGAAAGAAACTCATCCAAGTTATCCACCTCTTTTCCAGCCTCCCGGGAAGGTGACCCTAGGGCTAGGCAACCCACTGGTAAAACTGAATCCAAGAGACCTGGGAAGAACCAAGGCCAAAAATGTCTCTGGATGTCCTGGTCTGGGAGCATGAGGGAGCCCACAGGGAAAACAAGAGCCAGACTGCCGTGACCTTCTGGTCATAACCCATGCTCTGAAGGTACTGCTGAAGCATTCTGTTCTCCAGGAGCCAAGCTGAATAGCAGCACCCCTCCCAGACTTACTGGTAGAGCAAGTGTCAAAGTGCCTGTCCAGAGTTTTGATTTCATCTAGGCCTATTTCATCCTGGTTTTTCTGAGATCCTGCCTCCCTGCTTATGGATGCTGCTCCAGTGCTAAATATGCTCTCCTTCCCTTCCATCCCTTTCTGCCTTTCACATCTTCTCTGAAGCTTCCTGACTCTCCTCCCTCACATCAGAAGCTTCTGAGTCCTTCCCTGGGTTGTCTCTACATCCATGTCACCGTGCTGATTCCCTGGGTACTTGTCTCTCTCTCTCCCAGTAGTCTGTGGACTCTGTGTTCCCAGCACCTAGCCAAAAGCTTGGCCCAGGAGAAATGGATCATAGAGCTGCACCTTGTAGAATACCGGAGTTTCCATGTGCCCAACTGAACGGAATCAAAAACTTGGCCTGCAGGAGGCTCTGCAGTAGGAATTCTTTCTAGAATTTCTCTGCTAGACTTGTATTTAGCTGTATCCTTGGATGGGAGCTCTCCCCCAACATAGTGGCCTGTGCCCCTTGTTAGATGGTTTTGCTGAGTTGCAATCTGCCTTCATTCCCTCCCCCCAGTCTACTCTCTGCATTCCTCAACAATCCTGAGCTAGTCTATTTCATCATTCATGGATTGGCCTTCTCACATCTGAAGTCAAATTGTCTCCCTTTGGAGGTTGCTTTTCTGTACAGAATAGCTCTGGTTCCTCACTTGGTTTATAAATGGTCCATGTTATGGTCTGGTAGACTCCCTCCTCTGAACATGCTACAACTTGGCACTGTCATTTTTTGCCAGCGACCCTCTGAGTCAGTATTAACACCATTACTTTGCTGACAGGGAGACTGATACTCTGAGATGTGAAACTATTTACCCAAGATCACACAGCTAATAATTGACAAAGCCAGGATTCCAAGTCTGACTTGAAATGGCATATCTGGAATTTGCTTCAAAATAATGTAAGGTGAATTGATGGGGATGAGAATAAGGCAGATTGGCTGTGGATTCATGGTTGTTGGTGCTAGTGAAGGGTACATAGGGCCTAGTTTTACATATGTGAGACTTTTCCAGGTTAAAAACTCTCCAGGTATGACTCAGATGCTCAGACTCTGCATAGCTTTGAATGTGCCACTCTGGCAGGGTTCTTTCTGTCCTGAAAGTGAGGACTAGACTGTTCTATTTGTAGGATGTTAAGTTAGCCAGGGCTATCAAGTATTTTAGCTTTTCATCCTGATGGTGAATTGGAAACTGGAACTAGAAAAAGATTTTGACTAGACATAAAAGGGCATTTTCTTTAATATTTTAAACAGAGCCTTCAAAGGTTGTTTTAGACAAAGCCAAAGGGGGAAGCAGATTCTGGGAAAGGACAAAACCTGTTAAGGTTTTACTGCATGTAACCATTTTATGCCTCTCTGTGTTGTGAACCTCAGTATAAAACTTACATGGCAAGCCCTTGTGCAAAAGTTAGTTAAAGCCTAATTTGTGATGAGATGGGTTTATAATTTTTAAGTTTCACTAACCATCTAAACTAAGCCCAAATAAGAAAAGTCTTGCCAAGATGCATCGAGCACACCTAAATGTATCAAGATCAGTCCAAGTCACAGTGAAAATCAGGTCAAAGATAAACACCAGATATACTAAACATCCAAGTCATTCTCATGGGCTGCAACAATAGTTGTGCTCTTGATGAGCCGTTCATAGTATAAATGAGGCTGGAGTCACAAACTGTAATGGCTGGTGGTAGACAAAGCATGGACTTCTACATCAGGGTTTTGAACATGGTAGTTCTTTTCTTTTCCATCCCTCCCCACCTTGCAGCCAGGATTTGTGTCCTTTTTCTCCTAAGGCTTTCATTTTTAATTGACATTTTTCCCCCCTTTCCTCCAGATCCTTTCACAACCCCCTGAAAAAGGGGGTGACAGCAGGAATAATTGAGACATGGTCAATGAACCAGTTTATAGTTTAGACTTATCTTGCTCCAGGTCCCCTGAATCTCCCTCCCTGCTTCTTCCTCCTCCCTCAGGTGTCCATTCCCCATTTCACAAGAGCCCAAGTTACTCACGGGAACGTCTCCATCCAGCAAGGTCGGGCCCTTGTTGACTGCCATCCTAGCTCTTCACGCTGCAAAGCAGAAAGTCTCAGGTCCATCAGAGGCACGCAGCTGCAATCCACAACCTTAGTTCCTTACCTCCCATGGCCACCCCAGGCTATCTGGAAGCTCCGTTTTTCTAACAGAAGTTTGGAGGGTGACTATCATCTGGAACTCTTAAGAGTTCCAGAGCAACAAGTTGCTCCTCAGCTTACTGATCAACACTGTTTCTTATAAAGGTTTAGGATAAGAAATGAAAAAAATGCAGGTGGTCATGAGAGATAAAGATTTTAGATGAAGTCCCAGGCTCTTAAGTTAAGATTCAAAAGAGACTCAAAGAGTAAGTTTCAGGTTCACTCTCCTTTTTTAATGAAAAAAAAAATGTGGTTTAATTCCTCTGCTTCTAAGTAAGCACGTTGTCCCTCTCTAACTCAGCCAGATGAATAGCCAATCACTCATAAAACTAGCTATTTCAGCTGTGTTCTGTAAAAACTACTGACCACCAAATAGCTACTCTAGAGTCCTGGTCATTCGCCTTGAATCTTTCCCTCAGTAGTTTCCCTGCAGGTCTCTTCATCCCCAGTAAAAGTCCCAACAGGCCTTTACCCTCAACTCCTTCCCTTTAATACTCATAAACAAGCCAGGTAAGGTGGATCCCCCAGAATCCCCACACTCACTGCAACAGACCACCACCTTAGCCTCACAGAGCCCAGACTGTGGAGTGCCTCCTCGGCAGAAACACTTCCAGTCACTGCAGGGAGTCTTGGGCAATGCTACTCAGGCCTCCCAGACAGAGGGCAGAGAGGAAGAAGCTGGATCAGCCTGTTGCCATGGTTATCTGACCCAGGGACCCTGGGCTCATCCTAACTTCTATAAGGAGAGTTAACCAATGAGAATGTAGATTGCAGAGCTGAAGCACACCCAGCCTCAGAGAATTTATTATTCCAGAGTCATGAGGAATCTATTCTGTAACACTTGTGGTCCTCAGTTGGCAAAAGTTTTGCTTTTCATAAAAAAGGTGTTGAGACCTATGCCATTAAATCCATAAGCTCTAAAGTTCTGTCATCTTTGGTTCTTTTCCCCAAGCGGGTCCTGTGGAACAATTTTCAGTTTCTCTCATGCTTTCTTTTTCACTTCGAAAAGTGAATATTGAAAAGGATGATCTAAGCTTGCACTGAGACGGGATTCACCTGAATGTAGTCATCTTTGATTATGGAGATACATGCTTTCAGTAAGGGCAGTGGAAGAAAGGTTTTGTTCTCTTGAGTTTGGAGAGCAACAATGTTGATAAGATTCTATCATCGACCAACAGTACTAGGACAACCAAGAAATGATCATACTTTCCTCAGCAGGAACTCAAAACAAGAGCCCAAGTTCTAGTTTCTGGCTTCCAAGCTGATGGAGGACAGGGTGCAAATCAGTGTCTTCAGATTGTCTAAGAAGGGCTCCTTATTTAAAATGAATATTAGAGCCAGTGTGGTAACCCACACCTGTCATCCCAGCAACTCAGGAGATAGGGGAGGAGGATTGCAAGTTCAAGGCCAACCTGGGAAACTTAGCAAGAAATAATAATAATAATAATAATAATAATAATAGGATAGTGAAGGACAGCACTTATTTTGCTTGCTGTTGGCAGAAATACATGTATTGACTCTGCTAAGTCATATGGTGTGGAAACAGGAGAAAGGGGCAGGGGTGGGGAGAAACAGTACTTTATGATGGATCTTTGGTACTAAAGGGTGTTTCTATAATAAAGTAGGAATGGGATATCAGAAAAGGGAAAAGATAATCTAGCAGGGAGCCTCAGAAAGGATAATAAATCTGTGATATATTTAATACTTCTCGATCCAACCTGAATTTCTCTGATGTAAGATAGTAATGGAAAGGAAAGGAAGTGTTTTAAAGAAGTGGACTCTGTCCTCACTTCAAGGTTCAGGACAAATTATCTGGGAAAGTGAGAACCTGGGCCAAAGGGCAGTTTTTAGCCTCAGGAGTAGTGACTTTGGGTCAGAGGGAGTAGAGAGCTCTGTGCCTGAAAGTTCTGCTGACAAAGCTGGGCTTTTGGCCACTTCAGCTGAGATTCTAGAATGTGGGTGAGAGGTGAGAAGTGGTGAAAGGGCTGAAGAAAGTCCCAAGGGAAGAGCCAGCCTCCAGTAGCAGCTGTCAAGGCATGAAGTTCTATCTTCCTTCTCCACCCCTGTCACCACTATCCACCACCACAAGAGCTGGAACCTTGGTAAACTTGTTCACAGGTGAACCCCCCAACCCCAGAGTGACATGGACTCAAATGTTCATTGCTGAATAAACAAATTTCCAGGCAACAATGTTCAGCTGTGAATGTGTTGGCCTGTATGTCTATTAGGGAATGTTTTGGTATTTGGAACCCCTCATGAATGTGGAAGCTTTGGGTGGGAGGGCTAGTTGGGAAGGAGAAAGATGCACAGGGAGGAGACACACCACCCACTCTACTTGCAGAGGATTTCAAGATTGAAATCAACAAAACATGCCCCCATGAATTCAAGGCAGCCTGCTCTAGGCAGAGGCCATAGCACCATAGCCAGGGCTGCTGCAGAGCACCGCTACAGGATAGCAATTCGGATAGAGCTTCTTAGGGGAGCCTGGCAATGCAGGACCTCCACATCTGAATCTCTCTGGAATCCACCCTCTCAGCTTGCATCTCCCAGCCCAAAGCTCCCTCTACCTACTGTATAGACTTGGATTAGGGAGTGTCTGCCCTACTGTGTTCCTGTTAACTCCTTTCTAATCCCAGAACACATTCACAGATATATGAATCAGTTTTGTCTAGAAATTTATTGAACATAATTAATCTCTTAAAGAATCTGGACAAGATTAAAAAACACTTAAACTTTTTTATTTGCCCTGCTTTAGTAGCTCTCATTTCTCTTAAAATTTCCAAAATATTCTTTCTCAAACCTTTTTTTGTTTGGTACCAGGGATCAAACCCAGGGGTACTTAACCACTAAGCCACATCCCAGTCCTTTTTATATTTTATTTTGAGGCAGGGTCTCACTAAGTTGCTTAGGTCCTTGCTGAGTTGCTGAGGCTGGCCTCAAACTTGTGATTCTCCTGCCTCCGTCTCCTGAGCTGCTGGGATTACAGGTGTGCACCACCATGCCCACCTCAAACCTCCTATCTTTATGGATCAGATTAAAAACAGCCAGTCACTGGGTGCACTGGCACACACTTGTAATCCCTACTTGATAGGCTGAAGAAGGAGAATCAGAAGTTTGAAGCCAACCTGGGAAAGTTTGCAAGACCCTGTCTCAAAATAAAAAATAAAAAGGGTTGGGGATGTGGCTCAGTGGTAGAGTGCTTCCTAGCATGTACAATACTCTGGGATCGATCAATCCCTGGCATCCCAGCATCCCTACCACACGACACATACACAAATAACAGAGAGCCAAGGATCTGAGTCTACTTTTCAAAAATCTCAATCACATTTATGGGAAACTTACTTAGTGCATAGTTCTTTTCTCATTTACATTTAGATGAATGACATGGCTTTACTGGTAGTGTTGGCCTTGGCCTCCTATGTACTAGCACCCTATCTCTCCACCTCTCTTCCCTCAAACTAAAGAATCTGAATTCACAAATAAGATAACCCAAGATGGAAAGTAGGAACACAAGTAAATGCTTCTGACTCAATGTTCCCAAGTCCTTTTTACTGGTCCCTTACTGCTCCTTCATACCTCCCGCAATGACCCTAAGAATAAGTAAATTATGTCTTTCCTACATTTACAAGAGTAATCATGAAATTTTAAACTGCATCTTGATGAAAATTAATGTGGAATTGCCCACATTATGGCTTTAAATAAAAACAATCTGGATGATAGGTCTAGGTAGGTTTAGTTTTGTAGGATGAAATATAAACCATTATCAAAAGTTCCAAATTTGAGAAGGGTAAGAGGTAAAAAGCACAGGATTCTGGAGTCTCACACTTGTACTCAATCATGAAGGCAATGAGATGTCATGGAAAGCACACTAGAAAGGGAATCAAAGGAGTGTGCTGACCTGGGTTTTATTTGCTTTTTTTCAGTGTCAATTTTCTTATCAGTCACAATCTACGTAAGAGGCAGGATGTAACCTTCCACCTATTTTTCCCTTCTGTTTACTTCTGAATTTTGCTTACTCATTGCCTTATGGAAAGAATTCTCCCCACAGACACCTTTACACCAGGAAGATGCCTGTGTTTCTGAGTCTACTTCTGAATACAAGGACAAAAGTACTGTGATGGTCAAGGCTAACAGGTGAGGAGCCTATCAGCCCAGCTCCCCACCATCTTGCTACTGACACCTATGGAGTGGGGTACAGCTGATGGGAAAAAAGTGGTCTGCTATCAGATCTGAAGGTGCTGTGCATCAGATCCATGATAATCACGTGAAACCAATAATCCATACAACCCAATCCATACATGTATTAGTGTTCACTTATTAGATTGGGTCTTTTTCAATTTTTATTCATGCAGCAAACGCTAAGTGCTTACTATGCACATAAGGGATGCTCAGTAAATGTTAGGTGAAGGGAAAATATTCAGAAATTCAGAAGTCATTCCAGTACTCTAAAAACACCATAAATCCTCAAGCTCCATTCTTGGCCCCACCTCTGCTCACATTACGGATCATAAATGTTCACGTGAACAAAAAAAACATAAGCACAGTATGACATGATTTGTGATCAAGGAAAATATTTGTTTCATGAAGCTGTCGTATTTAAATAGTCTCTGGTCCTTAGCCTACAAACACCCTAGAGGATCTTCAGCTTCATCTGAGGATAGGCCACAGTGATGATACCTGCTACAGAGGATATGAGACCTCCAAGCCCAATGATGCCTGGGTTGGACCTATAGATCCCCATCTGGTCCAAAGGGATCAGGATGTCACAGAAGTTCTTCACTGTGTCCAGAAGCAAGGGAGGATGCTGCTTCAGAGATCGAAATAAAAGCCATTCTGTTTCTTCATCAGCCAAGCTGTACCCAAAAGAATTCTGGGATGACTTCTCTCTCTTTGCCCTGTCATGAGCAAGCTGTCCCATCTGCAGGGAGATTTCATACAGATCCCTGATCAGACTCAGTAGGAGAAAATAGTAGTAGTGGCGGGTGGCCCATGTCTGCCACTTCTCTTTGTTGATGCCCACGGCGAGACCCACACTTCTCACCCAGAGTATGGTGTCACAGATGAAATAAACCACACGGTTCAGGTTGGCTAATGTTAAGCATAAGCGGGACACTGGGTCGGTGGCATGGATGCTCTGCTCAGTTGACTGGATAGCATGTACCACATTGCCTAATCGGAACCCTGTAAGAAGAACCCACACAGTTAACAGTTGCTCATTACTAGGTAATGGGGCTGCAGAATCCCTGTGTCAGGGTGAGGGGCCAGCATGGTATTTTAATAATTGATGATTGTTTCAAGTTCAGCCTTAGTTAAGGAAAGGAGGACTTTATAGTATGTTAAGGACACCTAAAATGATGCTGGAAGGCACAAAAGACAGTGACTTTTAAAAATTCATCTCCTCTAGTCTAGTGAGTATCTTAACATTGACTTTTGCCCACTCCAGGCATGGCTAATCATAAGTGTGGGTTGTTACATTGGAACATTTCCACCTCCACTTTCTTCTGAAGGAAGGACTATCATATGAACTCCAGGTGCAACATTCTCTTGGAGACTAATGTTTTACAATTTATTTACTTTCCAGAAAAAAAGATTGCCTTTTGAAAAAAACACCATTATCATTTTGCCATTTCTGTGGTCCACACCCTCTTTGTTCCCTTGGTCAAAGAAGACAAAGTGGAGATGGTAAGGTTGTCATGTGGGCTCTGGATGAATTAATCAACCTCTGTGACTGCAAGTCTGTATGAAGGCATGCACTTCAATTAATAGTCAACAAGTATTTATGGAGCACCTGGAGAATGAGTTCTGGTCCTAAATATTATGAAAGATACAACAGAAGTACTCAGTAGGGCTCAGACGTGGCTACTCTCTGAACACTAAGGATCTCAAGAGTGCTTGGTAATATTTTACCAAATATAACACAAACACAGGGCATGTCACAGCTGTTCTAGTACATGGATTCTGGGTTCTGATTCTGGCTCTTGTATTAACTGACTGAATGACCTTGAACAAATCCCTTTTGGAGAGTCTAATGACCTCTGAAGGACCTCTGAGCTCCACCAATCTGAAGACTCTAAAACAGAATTTCTAATCATGGCCTTCAAGCCAAATCTAGGAAAGTTCACCCCACCCTTCCCATGCTCTGCTTGACAAATTAAGTCTTCTCTGTCAAACCAGTTTCTTAGTTTGACACTGATCCTCCAACATAATGATTTGCTCATAACAATTCTGAGCCTTTGCTGGAGGAAATTGCCTTGAACAATGCTTTTTCTGTCTCTCTAGCCACACCTCAATTTCTACCTTCTCCAAAACATCTTTCTTTACCCTAGTCACCACATTTGGCAACAAGTCTTATGTCATTGTTTATAACATGATCTTATTTCTCCCACAAAGCTAAGAACTGTTCGTTTATGAAGTAGGGTTCAAAAACAATTGATCAATATGTCATTGTCTACATCCCATTCTAAGGCTTCTGCTGGCCTGCTGTGGCAACATCTGGTTCTCATCAAACAGTGAGGTGCTAGGCATGCTATTGTTACATGATGTATGGGATTTCCCAGGATGATTTATTATGAAATTAAGTTAGATGAGTGTAAAATACTTCCTTCACTTTTTGCCTTTAACATGAAACTACCTTGTAAATGGTCTAAGAAAAATGTATCCCTCAAATCCTTTAGCAATCCTCAAGAGAAGAAGGTGGCCTAGGTCATTGTTCTTCTGTTCTATAGAGCAAAAGGTTCACAGGAGCCAGAAGCTCATGCCAGGGATTGCCAAGATGCTTTGTGATTGTAAGCACAAAAGATGAGCTACCACATTTTATGTCCCACTTGTTAGGATCAAGCAGAAGAATTTGACATAGCACTAAGCATGAACACAGGACAGTGTGTGTGAATGGTCTGCAGGCAAAAATTCAACCTTTTGGTCCTACCATGAGGTAGCCTTACTGGTCAACGTCATCAATAAACTTGGTTGACTAGAAATTAAAAACCTTGAAAGCAAACTGTGAATTACAGTGCCTGAGGCCAAGAATTCTACACCAGGAGCCACTGTCCCTCAAGAGACAGAGTACTTACATTTACGGCCAGTGCTCACACTGGACTCCAGTTTCTTGAGCTTCATTACCACCTTCTCTTTGCCAGCTTTAGGCTCTAACAAATATCTAAGCAACATGCATGTGTATTGAGTGGCTCTGAAATGGAAAAGAATGAGGAAAATGATTTCTAAGCCAAATAAAACTTGATTCATGAAGTAAGAGAAAGAAACATCTTGCTAAAGGCAAAGAGAAACATCTCTCTGAAGGCAAAGTTTCAAAGAGGATTTCTCCTTCTGCAGCTCTTACAAGAGCAAAATTCTGCAACAGTCATTCTGCAGAGGGCCAAAGGGTAGAACATAAAATGGAAATGCAACACAAAGGTTATTATGAAAGAGGACTCTGCAATAATGCACTGAACAGCTCCCCAAAAGGCTCCTTACTGGCACAGGAACATGAATGTAGTCAAAGTGGAAATTGCCCCAAAGTCTCCATGCATGTAAAATGATTTTCAGATTTTTAAAATGAACTATTTTACCACATAGTTAACCTACTATTTATGTGACAGGACAGAAACTTAAACCAGATTTGAATGAAAATCTACAGTTTGAATATTGTTTAATCTTTTAAAACTTAAGGACAAAATACATACCAGTACAAAAATTAGTACAGATGTATTTTATATTTGCCTCTCAAAACTTATAAGTATTATATATAAAATACAAGCAGAATCCTGTTTAATAATAATATATACTCAATAAAGGGAATGCCGACTTTCACAATGACTTACTGATAAATATAACAAATGAGAAATTGGATATCACACAAACATCCAAATGCATCTAGAAGTCTAGTCAATAAAAGTAGGTGCCAGTTCTTACTGTCCTACAACTGCATTTGAGTCCTTGTATGATATGTACATTAATCTCAAAAAAATGTGGAACATTTTCCAAAATGGTGAACCTGACTTTGGTAATAAAGTAAAAGAGAAGAAATGATTGGGGGTGTGGCTCAGTGGCAGAGTACTTTCTTAGCATGCACAAGGCCCTGGGTTTGATTCCCAGTATCACAAAAATGAGAGGGAAGAAAAGGGGAAGGAGGAGGAGAAGAAGGGGGAGAATGATCAGGAGAAGAAGACAGGGATCTATCTGCCTTCTTTTTTTTTTTTTTTTTTTTTTTTTTTTTTTTTTGCATATTGGGATTGAACCTGGCATGTTCTACCACAGAACTACATCCCCAGCCCTTCTTATTTTGAGACAGGATCTGGCTAAGGTCCCAGGCTGGCCTTGAACCTGGGATCTTCCTGCCTCAGACTAAGTTGCTGGGATTACAGTTGTGTCACTGCACCAGGCACTCTCTGCCTCTTTTACAGTGTGCTTTCTGACCAGAGGGCTCAAGCTACTCATGTCAATGAACTTCCCTTTCTCAGATTTGATCTGACAATAGGAGTAGGTCTGAAAATGGCATTATTTTATGAATACCAGCTTTTTCATGAAAGTTATACAAATGATTAAGAAGGTAGGGAAATGAACAATAGAGATCTGATCTTGCTGAATAAGTATATTCTAAGTGGTTATTTTATTAACACCCTCCTTGATAAATCTTGCAGGATATATTCTGGGTATACTGGTATTATAGATTTCTATTTTAATGAAGTTTGTATATATTGCAACTGTTTTGAAAAGTTATCAAATTAATTAGAAAGGTTTAGTAGTTAAAAGGTGGGCACTGGAATCAACAGTGGATTTGCATCTCTCAACTCTGCCACTTAGTACCCATTAATCTCCTTCTACCTCAGTTTCCCCATCTGTGAAAGTATCTCTTTCACAAAGTTGTCATGAGGGTTAAATAAGTTAACATGTGCAAAACATTGATAACAAACTTGATACAAAGTTTGCTTACCTAAGTCTCACAGGGCTACTCTTACTGGTGTGTTTTTGTATTAGCACTTGAATACCCAGAAGAGAAGAAAGAGAGCTGTCAAGTAAAATGGCAACAGTAGCTAGTGACTATTCAGCAAGAATCTTTTAGCAAAATGCTAAAAGAAACATCATGAGCAAGGATTAAAAATCAAAACAATCTGATATTTTCAGGGGCACAGCATGTACCTTGTAGGTGCAGTTAGATCTAAGGGCTCTCTCCACTGTATTTTTAGTTTACAAAATTATTTAACACTTGGTATCTCAATGACACAGATTGGGTAATAGTGTAAGATAAAGAAAAAAATACAACTTGTTTTTCTATAAGCATTTCAAGGGGGTGTTTGAAACCAAGTGGTTTGCTCCCCTAGTCACAAATGCCAACCCAAAATTTCTCTTTAACCCACTAAGTCCCAAATTTTCGATTTTGCAAATATTTCAACAAAATTGACACGGGCTTATTAAAATAGGTTGGAAATGATACAAGTTGGAAATAGGATATATACATCTAGTGTGTATATATCCTTTATAGATATAAACACTCAAGTTATTCATGTAATACTTTTCTCAAATGAACAGAACTCTAAAAATATTTATTTCAAAGTGACTATAAGTGCCTATTTCAAAGTTACAATTTAAGATTTTAAAATAGTTGTTGTATATAGGACGATGGAGAATAATGGGTTAAACGAAATTCCTTGGAAGAATGTTGGGAGGGGAGAACTCGGTTTTCCTTTCCCTGGAGAAGAAAGTTAGGAGAGAGGAGAGTTGAAGACTGATGTCACACAGCCTCTACGCGCAGGGATGTTCAGCCCCACTGAATCGAAGGTGAAGAGGGGCTCGTGCACTAAACTTCCTCGGCGGGAGCTGGCGGCGACCTTCTTGCTTCGATTGCCCGGAGTGTTAGCTCGCTTCTCCTTCTCCGGTGGTGGGAACCCGGCGAGGAAGAGATGGAGGCCGCCGGCAATGACTCACCTGAAGAGTCGATCCCGGCCCTGGGTCTGGTTGGTGAAGCGGATGAAGGCGTCCATGGCACCAGCCCGAGGCCACGAGTTGCACCGGGGATCCTCTGGGGCTCAGTGGGTCCCCAGGGAGTGTCGGGGTCAGGGGAACTGTGGGGTGGGAGGGGCTGAGTCTCTGCCCACTTGGGGCTGATACGCCTTCCGAGAACCCTTAGCGGGTTTCCGTTCTGAGCCGGAAGTGGTGGTTACTAAGGCGACGCCGAGACGCCCAGTCTGGGGAGCACAACCTCGGATCCTACTATCGCGGGTGGCGGCTCCCTTGGTGTCTTAGGACTTCGGCTTGCCACCTGAATCTCCAGACAGAGGTCGTGAGGGACCGGTCTCCCCATTCTCAGGCGTTCCCAGGGCTCCCGCGTTTCCCGGTATATCTTGGGAACCCCAGGGGGAATCCTAAGGGATCTCTCCAGCTAGAGAACTCTCCTAGGCCTTTGTTGGGGGACCACCCGGCCTCATCGTTTCTCAGCGCCGTGACTTTTTTCCCCTGGACCTTCCCCACTCCAGGTCCGATAACGGTTAGAGCCGAGCCAATTCCTGGAGTGTATTTTTAGCTTGAGAGATGAATAAATTACATGAGAGATTTTTCTCTTAGGATTATTGAACACTGAAAGACGATTATCTGAGGAAGTCTTAAAAGGGTGGACGTGCACACAGTAGAGGAAAAGTAGGTTACAATGAAATTACACCACTGAACTTTCTCTGGACCTTATAGATGGAGCCCCACTCATTCTATAACAGTAATTTATAAGAGGTGCCCCCTATTGCCACAAAGTAAGGCCCTCTACTTTTGTAATCCTTTTCCCCTAATATTTTCAGGTCTGGGGTAAGAGTACAAATGGAGAGTCATATGTTTAAATATTTTAAAAGTATAAATCGAGTAACAAATTGTTAGATAAAATATGTTGTGTTCTCCTGCTTTGGCAGATATACATTTATAATGTATAAGACCAAGTTCAGTTTTAGTTTTCTTAGACTCCTTGAAAACCTGGAAACACAATTGGAATGTGGTAGTATGGGACAGCTAGTCCCCTGACTTTTCCCACTCCCCCTTCTCTTCTAGTTTTTGACTCCCACCTGCGTTGCTAAAAGGGTGCATACAATGTGTGGATACTCCAAGATACATCCAGATTCTGCCCATGCCCTTGTAAGCAACCATGGGCACCTGTCAGTCCTAGGGGTGCTTAACAATTGGAACTACTTCCAGGAAGAAATCAGAAAGGATCATTCAGGTTCTGGCATCATTTGAGCAGTAATTTTGGGAGGTATGGGTACCCTGAACATGGTCTTAATTAGAAACTAGGCTTTGGGTAAGTATACTCTCTGGGCCCCATGGATTACTCATGGTTCCCAGAGTGACATGCTTTTAAGAAGGATAGAAGTAGCCATGTGTGGAGGAGCAGGCCTGTATTCCCAGTGACTAGGGAGAATGATGGAGGAGGATCACAAGTTAAAGGCTAGCCTCAGCAATTTAGCAAGACCCTGTCTCGAAAAATTAAAAGAACTGAAGATATAGCTCAGTGGTAAAGCACACTTGTTCAATCCCAGTGACGAAAGAGAAAGCCATAAGTTTTCTCCAAGTACATGGCACAGGACCAGGCAGTGCAGCAAACAATAAGAATTTGTTGACTTCTGGCCACATGGTACCAACCACTGTGCTAAGCTCTAGGCCTAGGGCAATAAATTAGTAATTTATTGATGTTAATTGATGAGTACATTGCATTGATGTATTAGATGATAGGGATGAGCACAAGGTGCTTTTAACAGATTTTTATCTTCTATTTTCTATGCCTGTAGCTTTGAGTTTCATTCATGTAGTACATATCAATAGTTTGTAATTTTTATTGCTGAGAGATTCCATAATGGGAACATGCTGTACAACAAAGTGAAGTACATTCATGTTGTCTCCAGTTTGGGGCAATTACAAATAAAGCTGCTACAAATATTTAAGTATAGACTTATAGATGAGTTGTAAATATTAAATTTTCTTGCATAAATACATAGGAATTTGATTGCCGAATTCTATGGTATGTTTAACTTACAATGTGTGAGTTCATCTGTTTGTCTGTTGGTAAATATTTGAATTGTTTCCACTGTGGTGTCCCTACAAACAAAGCTGTAATGACTGTTCATTTGCAAGTCCTGGACATACGTTTTGAGTTCCTTTCTATCATTCCTAGGAGTAGACTAACTGGATATTATGGTAGGTATATATTTAACCTTTTTTTTTTTTTTTTTTTTTTTTTTTTTTTTTTTTTGTGGTGCTGGGGATCAAACCCAGGGTCTTGTGCTTGCAAGGCAAGTACTCTACTGACTGAACTATCTCCCCAGCCCAATATATTTAACTTTAAAAAAAAAAACAACCCAAACTCTTCCACATTGGTTGTACTACTTTCCCAGCATCAGTGTATGAACATTCCAGTTCCTCCACATCTTTTACAATACTTGGTATAGTCTATCTTTTTAATTTTTAGGCATTCCAATAATATGTAATTGCATTGCATGATATTAATTTGAACTCACTAATACCCACGGACACTGAACATCTTTTAATGTGCCTCTTTGCCATTTGCGTACCTTCTTTGGTTAAGTATCTGTCTTTTGCCCATTTTTAAAAACTGGGTTATTTATTTTCTTGTTATTGAGTTTTGAGAGTTTTTAAAATATTCTGAATACAGCTGGGCATGGGGGAATATGCCCCAGTGACTCTGGAGGCTGAGACAGGAGGATCACAAGTTTGAAGTTAGCCTTGGCAAGTTTGAGACCAGCCTCAGCAATTTAGTGGGACTCTGTACAAAATTAAAAAATAAAAAGGACTGGAGATGTAACTCAGTAATAGATCACTCTTGTTTTCTACCCTAGTCTTGCAAAAAACAACAAAATAAAACCTTCTGGACACACCTATTTTATCAGATATATGATTTTTCAAGTATTTTTCCCCAGTTGGTAGAACTTTTATTCTATTAATACTTTCTTTTGAAAAGCATATGTGTTTTTTTTAGAAGAGCATATGTGTTTTTTTAGAAGGTTTAAAGGACCAGTTTGTTCTTTTTAAATCACTTTAATGTCTTATCTAGGAAATCTTTGTCTAACTGAAGATTGAAAAGATTTTCTCCCATGTTTTCTTCTAGAAGTTTTACAGTTCTGAGTTTTACATTTGGTTCTGTGATCCACTTTGAGTTAATTTTTGCATATGGTGCAAACAAATGGATCAGAGTTAATTTCCCCCCATGTACACAAAATAATCACAACAATATTATTTGTTGAAAAGGCTACCCTTTTCCACTGACTTGTCTTTGCCCTTTTGTCAAAAATAATTTCTCCATATGTGTGTGTATCTAATTCTGGACTCTCTATTTTGTTTCATTGTTCTCTTTGTTTATTGTAATACCAATATCACACTGTCATGATTATCGTGGCTTTATAATAAGTCTTGAAATTAGATAGTGGTAGTCTTCCAAATCTACCCTTCTTTTTCTGAGTTATTTTTACCATTCTTTGTACTTTCTATTTCCATATCAATTGTAAAATTAGTTTCTTAATTTCTTTTTAAAAATGCTAACTGGAGCCAGATACAGTGGTGTATACCTGTAGTCCCAGCAGCTTGGGAGGCTGAGGCAGGAGGATGGCCAGTTCAAGGCCAACCTTGGCAACTTAGAGAGACCCTGTCTCAAAATCAATAAATGAAAAAAGCTGGAGATGTGGCTCAGTGATTAAGCTGCATGGGTTCAATACTCCATGTACGAAAAAATAAAAATAAAAATAAAAAATAAAAACCAGCTGCAAATTATAAGATATCCTGCCTGGATGGTGGCGTGAGCTAGGTTACTATTCTCACTAATTACTTGAGGTGGTTCTTCGCCCAGTGTCAACTGGATGGAAGCATCACAAGTGGACTGCAGTACAGAATAAAATAGGATGATAGCATCAGGGACTTTACAAGATTTCCCTGTTCTTCAGACACTCTTACATTGTAAGACCCTACTCCACTACATGTTACGCATCTTAAAATGTGTCCCAGCTTCCCTATTAAATGATTTTTTTCCAACTATAATATTTGGAATCCTTTTTAAATTTTGAGTTTTCTGAAGTATGGTTTACTTGTTTTCTTCTTGAATTTTATATACACATACAGAGCAAAGCTGATAAGTTATAAATGTTTTTGTAAATAATTATTTTGATTCTGTAGGAGTTTTTTAGTTAGTAATTTTTCATGTCTCAGACATTTCTTTTTTTAATTTTTTTTAGTTGTTGATGGACTTTTATTTTATTCACTTATTTATATGTGGTGCTGAGACTCGAGCCCAGTGCCTCACACATGCCAGGCAAGCGCTCTACCACTGAGCCCCAGCCCCAGCCCCATTTCTTTCTTTCTTTCTTTTTTTTCCCCCAGACTTTTGTTTTGTTTTTGCAGTGCTAGGGATTAAACTCATGGCCTCTTGCATGCTAGGCAAGTGCTCTATCACTGAGCTACATCCACTGCCCATTAGACATTTTTATAAATTCTTAAAGAATCTCATGGGTCCTGGGCACTATGCCTGCAGATCTCCTGTGTGGCAGCAAAGGGAAAGTGAGAAGGCAACAGATTGGACAGTGAGGACCAAAGTTCTTGATCTGAATCCAATTGGAGTGGAGGGAAGAGAAAGGGAATAGTTATGACTCATCACCAGGCTGACTTGAGCACAGCCATTTGCCAATACAAAGAAGCAGGAGAAGGCCTTTGTTGTAGGAGAGATGGTAAATTCCATCTGGGACAAATGACAGTTACTCTCCTATCAGGTGACAAATTCCCCTCCTTTCATAACAGTAAATATCTTCCTGGGTTGGGCAGAAGTTAGCTGTCCCTTATGATATCCTTCTAATATGAAGACCACATCCTAAGAATGTGGTAGCAATCCTGTGATAAGTCAGCAACGCGCCAGTATCTGGAATAAATAGTCCCCAGAGGTTATTGTGCTAGGAAAGGGTTGTGTGCTAACTTCTTGCTTCCCTGTTTTTCCTCAAATTTCCTTTGCTTACTTCCCTTCTCAGCTTTTCAGAGTTTCATAGAAGTTCTCTGTCCCACCTTCTGTGATGTCGTCCTCCAAAAAAAATCAGACCCAGAAGATGAGGCTGCCTACATTTACACGAAAGGGACCACTGGAGGTGCCATCCCCATCAGAGAAGGACTGGTCTAAGGATAGCATAGAGGATTATGTTATCAAGGACCTAGATCCGGGGGTGGATTCCCTGCCTCAGCCTTATCGAATGATCAATAAGCTGGTGAATCTTCTGTTTGACTGGGCATGGCAACTTATTGAAGAGAGGGACATGTTGAAGGAATCTGAGAGCGATTGCATCCAGCTTACTGTCCACCCTCCACTGAAAGAAATTCAGGTAGGGAGCAGGTGGCTGACCAGGAGTCTCTATTTCTCAGTTCAGTGTTAATATATGAAGACACCTGATCCAGGGAAGATCTTTCTACCACAAACCTTCATTTAGTAAGACAGGTGCAATTTGGGAAGGCTGTAAGCATGCTGATGTTGATTAAAATAGTGCTGCTAACTGCCTGGGGAAATAGGGTTGTGGTTAATTGAAGATTGTGTGCTGCTATTGATATTGAGAAATCTTTCTTAACAAATTAATCCATTCTCTGGCTTGACAGTTGAGAATCAACTAGCACCCCTGTTGTTGTTCTTCCCACTGTGCACTAAAGTGTGGGGCCTGTGGACATGTTTAGTGTTGTAAATGTACATTTATTCTGTTTTCTTGGCCTCTTTCCCATGAAAGTGAAATGCTGGGAATTTCTTAATGTGTGGGTAAGAGTTTTAGATGAGCACTATGTCTGGGGATGATCTTTGTAAGAAAAACTCCTGAACCTCTGAAAAATTACCTTGTATTACTTGAAGACAGTGAGAGTGAAAATAATTCTGTTTTCTTTTTCCCCAGCTAAACAAAATACCCAATTGTATGGCTATTGCTCAAGATTATGTATTTATTGGAGTAGCCAAAGGATTCTTTATCTATAATTTGTGCAACTCTAAACGAATATGTGCTTGGGAGAAACTGAAGGTTGATGTCACCTCCATCTGGGCCATGGATTTAGGGAGTGAAATACTCTTTGCTCCCCTGGATGAAATGGGTATTATTTGTTTTTCATTTTTCTTTTAACTTAATATATAGGTATCTGCAGTTCAGTTTAAGCTCCTTTCCAGATATGAGTGGGGCCAGGCATGGATTGTTATGCCTGGTCATGCAGTAGTAGCTAATACCTACAAGTATGGTATGCCAGGCACTCTTCCAACATTTCACACACATATTAGCCCATTTAAGCCTTACAGTAACCCTAGGAAGGAAGTACAATGTATTATCCCTATTCAGAAGAGGCAACTGAGGCATGGGGTTAAATAACTTTCTTGGGTCAACATGAGAAGTAAATGGCACAGGCAGACTTCAAACCATGCAGTGTAGCCCCAGAGTTCACACCCTTCTAGTACTCAGTAGTCCTGCCACTCATGTAAACCAGAGCTTGCTTTTTTCTGTTAGTCTGAGGATGGATCAGGCTTTTCTGAGAGTATAGTATAAAACACTATAGTCAGTGTCCTGCATCCGTGAGTTGTTGCTATTGTTTGCCCCCAAAAGACTGGGCTTCCTCTAGCCTGTCCTTATGTTTGGGCAACCCATACCACTGCCCTGCATCAATCAGCAAGCTTCTCTACTTTGCAAAGCAGGAGAAGGCAAGTATCAACATTGACCAGGAAGTCAGGGAGCTGGCTTTATGATATTGGGGCAAACAGGGCAGAAAACTTCTGCTTGCTTTGAGTCATCTGTGCAGTCATGCATCTCTCTAAATGACAGTCTCTGTTCACTCATCACAGGTGCACTGAAGAACTATCTGCAGGAAAGTGACCTGACCATACTGGCATGTTAGGAAGGGTACTCTGGCAGGAGTTTGAAAACAAGAGGCAGAGAGACCAGGAAAAACTATTGTGTTGATTGAGGAGAGAAATTATGAAGGTCTGAACCAAGGCAGGGGCTATTAAAATAGAAAGAAAATGGTACTGTGGTTTTGTAAGATGGGAACATTAGGGAAAGCTGGATGAGGGATATAAGGGAACTTTTTGTACTTTAGTAATTTTGTTTTCTATTGGTGCCTTATCATTACACATAACAGTGGAATCCATTATGCCATATTTGCACATGCACATAACATAATTTTGTCAATTAAGTTTCCCAGTACCTTCCCTTTCCCTCTCCTCCTCCCTCCTCCAGGTCCACTTGCTCTACTCTGCCAATCTCCCTTCTGTTGTTATTGTTTTAATTAGCATATTGTAACTACACAATAAAGTGGGATTCATTGTAGTATAATCATACATGGGCATAGCATAATTTGATAGATTTCATTCCCCAGTACTTCCTATGCCCCACCCCACTCTCTGTTTCCTCTTCTCTATTGGTCTTTCTTCCATTTTCATGAGATTCCCTCCCTTCTTTTTCTTTACTTTTTCTTCTCTCTCTCTCTCCCTCCCTCCCTCCCTCTCTCTCTCCTTCCTTCCCTCCCTCCCTCTCTCTCTCTCTCTCTCTCTCTCTCTCTCTCTCTCTCTCTCTCTCTCTCTCTCTCTCCCGCCCCCCCTCCATATGAAAGAACACTTCGAGTCTGGCTTATTTCACTTAGTATGATATTCTCCAGTTCTTGAGTTTACTGGATTCTTAATTCTTCTTTTTGGCTGAATAAAAACTCAAATGTGCTTTTATACCACATTTTTTAATCCATTCATCTGTTGACAGGCACTTGGGCTAGTTCCATAACTTAGTTGTTGTGAATTGCACTGCTATAAATATTGGTATGCATGTATCACTGTAATATGCTGATTTTAGTTCTTTGTACTATTTTTGAAACTTTTCTGTAGGCCTAAAACTAGTTGAAAATAAAAAGCTTAAGAAACGGAAATATAATGTTGGAACAGGAGTGAGGGAGTAAGTGTATGAGGTGGGTGGTGGGGAGATATGTGGGGGCAGTAAACAAAAGTGACTCCTTTCTGTCTTAGGTAAATGGCAGGATATTGATTGTCAGGATAAGATTTCAGGGGTCTATGAGTTGAAAATGTTCATTTGAACATGCAGAGATTTGAGGCACCTAGAGGATGTCTGTGGGAATGATGGTGCTCAGAAGAAAGGTTCAAATGATGGTTCAAAGAAAGGTTTAGATTTATTACTTTACATATCATGTCTGTATAAGCTTCAATATTTTGAGACTTCGAATAAATTTAAGGCAAACTGCCTTGGTATCCCTAGAACATGCATTGACTTGGTGCAGATGGCTCATGTGTCTTTATTAGATTGGATTAGACTTTCATCTGACCAGATACTTTACGAGGTCTATATTACGAAGTACAAAGGCAAGTTATGAGTTCTGGAAGGTACCTAAAGAAAGAGGTAGGAAGTCATGGTAGGTGATGATCATACGCTGGAGCCCTTGGGCTAATTGGGAATTAGAATGACAGAATTACTTATCACTTCAACAAAATAACTATTTGAGGAGTTTGTTGGGGCTGAGGCATATGGAAGGATGAGTTATAATCCAGTTCCTCAAAGAATGTATGACCTGCCAAAAGAAATGTATGTAGTACATTCACAGGAACCAGTTGGATAATAGTGTGAAGCAGTAAGGAATGATGTGACAAAATACATCAAAGGGTGGCTTGGTCAAGGGGTAGAGTAGTGTGACTAAGTTTCCTACAGGAGACTTCTGGGAGTTGTGGGTAAGACTAGGTAGGCAGAGGTGGCCCAGGAGGAACAACAACCTCAGCGTTTCAAGTGGAAGACCGAGGAAGGTAGAGAGACCAAGAGCAGCACAGGCAGTGTGGGGGCCAGGGAGGAGGCTAAGGGTGCATGACAAGTTCAGAGGTCAGATACAAATCCAACTTTCTTTGGCTCACTTGTCTTACATTCTCACTTGTTTTTCTGTTTCAGGTATCATTAGACTGTTTTACTTTTATAAGGATGGTCTTTTCCTAATCAAAGCCATCAATGAAGTGGTGAGTTCCTGTTCTTTCCCCTCTAGTGGGGATATGTGGAAGAATAACCTCAGGAAGTGCCCTCACAGAATTTGAGCTGGAGATATTATGGCATTTGATGTTGAAGAAAAGGGTATAGGGGCAGGGAATGATACAGGGCCTGGTGGTGGTCAAGTGCATCAGTAGATATTCCACAAACTGCAACTGTTATAAGTGCTCTAACATTATGAATGCTGTCCATGTCATAAGGCTAGTCTTCCATGCACTTATCACAGAATTATCAGAAGACTGAGAGTGGAAAGGACTGAGACTTGGACAGTGGTCCTCAAAGCCAGGTACAACAATCCTTCCTGACTAAAGCAGTGGTTCCCAGCTTACAACAAATGGAATCCTCAGGACCATAGTCCCTCTGCATAGGGAGAAGTGATGAGGGGGCTGACAACCAGAGCACAAGAGAACTAGGCAGACCAGTGATGGAATATATTGCATCAGGGTTCTAGACCATGACTGCCATGGAGTGCTTCTTGCCAAAGACAGCATATAGAGGTCAGCAATGAAGAGAAGGAAAGTCAAGAAGATGAGACCTGAGGTCCAGATACAGATGTAGATGTCCAGAAAGCCCTAAACCACAAAGTGGCAAAGAGACAGAAGCCCCTGATCCACCAGCTGAACACTGGTCCACTCCCCAGGCTGAGAGGACAGGGCTGAGTGCAAGCTCACCCTCTCCCATCATCTGGCATGGTCATCCAACAAGAGACGAATTTCCAGCAGTGAAAGATGAGCAAAGGATTGAAGCCCAAGGGCCCAAGTGCTTGCTTTTTGCCTGTTGACCAGATAACTAGAATTATTTATCTATGTATCGTCTGTTTTGCATTTTTATTTGGTAATGACAAACGTGTTTTATAAAAAAGTTTGTTTTTCCTCAGTATGCCCTTAGAGGTTTTAAAATCATTTTATGTCTGGTCAAGTTGAAATTTTTAAGAACTTTGGTTGGGGAACTTATGTGGTAAGCCTTTGATTTGTTGAGGGACTATCTAGCTGAACAGCACACTGGTCTCTTCCACTGACATTTAATTATGAAAAATTTCAAATCTGCAGAAAAGTTGAAAAACTATATAGCATTTGTTTATATACTTACCACAGAGACCCTAAGAACCTTTTTTTTTTTACTTTTTTCCCCCCATACATTTTTTTCCCCTTTTGGTGCTGAGAACTGAACTTGGAGCCTCAAGCTAAGAATACCCTCTATCACAGAGCTACATCTCCAGCCCCCCCATTTTTAATTGTAATCCCTCCCCAAAATTAGCAAATTTCAAACTTTAAAATAGTCTTAATAATAATAAAAATAATATTACAAAAAAAAACCCAAGCCATAGACTTGGAGTACATATCTATCTGGACATAGGTAAATACATGTACTTCTGTCTGTTTAAAACACAAGAGCTCAGAATCAATAGTAAGAAGGCAATAGACAAAAGTCATGAACTGACATTTTACAAAAGACAATAAATGAGTAACCAATTTTTAAAAGTAATTAATACTCAGCAGAGAAATGCAAATTGAAATTACTATGAGATACCATTACAGATCTGTTTCAATGCTTAAAATGAAAAGAACAGACCATACCTACTACTAGGGAGTATGTAGAACAATAAGAACTTTCATATATTGCTAGTGGAAATATGATATCAATCTGAAACTAGGTGGGTAATTTCTGGTAAAGTTAAACCTATGACCTAGATATTTACCCAAGACAAATGAAAACATATATCCATAAAAGGATTTGTACAAGGTGTTATAGAAGCTTTATTCATAATAATCAAAAACTAAACAAACAACAAATAAAAGTTGTGGTACTACATAATAGTTCAATGGAATACCACAGTATTTAATGACGAAACAATGAACTGGTGATCACAGTGCAGTAAATGACACTCAAAAACATGAGTGAAAGAAGCCAGACACAAAAAAGCATTTTCTGCATGATTCCGTTTATATGAAATTTAAGAACAGACCAAACTAATCTATGTTAGTAAAGGAGATCATAATTTTGGTTTCATATAAGGATGTAACTGATCAAAATAGGCAGGTGGGAATTTTCTGGGGTAATGGTAATGTTCTGTGCCTTGAACAGGGTGTTGATTACATGGATGTGTACATTTGTTAAAATTCATCAAGTTATGCATCTAACACCTGTGCCTTTAACAGTCCTTAAATTTAAAAAGAGCTCTCTAAAGAAAATTATATAGCAAATACTCAATTCATTTTATGAAACCAGCATAATTATGATATCGGGACTTTACCAAAAAAAGATACTGTTGGTGGATTAAAGCACACTAAAATATTTAAAACCTGAATTTGGAAGAATTTTAAAAATGCATCGTCACCTTTGGAAGTTGCTAGGGCATAAACTTAGTATTCTGAAAACTAACAAATCAGTCACTTCCCCATATAAGCTGTAACCAAATGGTGATAGATCTATGTGGAAGGATTCTAACAAATGCAGAAAGAATGATAGAATCCAACTATCTTAATTGTATAAGCCACTTTGCAGAGTAATTGTCTAGGCAATGACCACAAATGGCTGATGGGGAGCTTCATGGCTGATGAGTCAGGATGACACCTGTTCTCAATTATCAGCTAGAAGAAAGACAACCAGCTATTATGAGCCTCTTGATTGATATTCTGCAGTAGGAAGGATTCTGTTCCTGCCGAAACAATTGAACCTAAATCTAATCAACCTCTAGATCCAATTATCAGTTAACCAGAAACACTGCCCTGCCCACTCCACCCTGCCACCCCAACTTATTAAACAGCACCATGGGGATTCAGTTAGTTCAATTCAGGATATGGGGGGAGAAAAGGTCTGTTTCCTTAACAATAAATGAGAAAAAAAGTGGGAAGCTATTATAAATGAAAAGAGATTTAAAAGATACATTAAAGACACCCTGTGAACTTCATTTGGACCCTGACTTGAACAACTGCAAAAAAGAAATTAACATTTATGAAACAATTGAGGAAATTGAAAAACTGATTAGATACTAGATGATATTTAGAAATTGTGTAGGCTTAAATATTAAAATAGTAATTTATTGAGTTTAGGAGATGATAAAACAAGAATTGTCATATATTGAGAAATGGATTCCTGGGGGTTCATTATGCTATTTTCTCTCTTTTTGTATGTTTGAAAAATTTCCTAACAAGCTGATATTAAACTGTATACATTTAAAAACTTAAACTAGTTTTCCTTAAGTAAATTAGGGAGTGTACCAACCAAACTAGTCCAGTCACCTTAATTTGCTAGTAGTCTTCAAGCTCCTTAAATGTATAGCATAACCATACACACTGAGCTTCTCAACTTTCCAAAATTTGAGTAAGTCTTATACTAGGGTTATATCCAGTCTCTGCTACAGTGTATATACAGCCCTTCGTTCAGCAACCAGTAGAGTTTTCAATGTCAAATAGAACTTATTTCAATTCATTTGAATAATTGAGTGTCAACATAGACTTGAGGGTTTGCAAACCTGACTGGGAGATCTGATAGTATGCCACAAATTATCAGGAAATAAGTCTAAAAACCTTTGGACAGAAAAGTGATTTCCACTTCCTTACATTAAGGTCTTGTCAAATTCCTGTACGAAGCTGAGGTGTGTGAAGCTGTGGGAGGCATCTTTTCACATCTCAAAGGATATCTGTTCTGGCTCTGAACCACAGAAGGTTCTGAAATAGTTTTTCTCTGTTACCAGACTGCACTTACTCTATCAGCATCTCTTTCTTTTTAGGATGATACCAGCAAGCAAAGCACCTGTGTAAAGATGGCGATCTCTCAGGGTGGGGACTTTGCAGCCTTCCTCTTACAAGGCAAGGTTACCCAGGGAATGTGAAGAAGGTTCAGATTTGCAGCTCTTCCATATGATTACTTTTCCCCAAAATCTTTTATTTAGAAATAATTTAGATTTACAGAAGAGTTGCAAATAGTACAGAGTTGCCCTATGCCCTTCACCAGGCTCCCCTGATATCAACATTTAATATGGTGGTGGTACATTTGTGGAGATTAGGTAAATAATCTGTGGTTGATAGTTAATAGTATTGCATCAGCACACTATATAATGCTATTAATAACCAGTAACTGCATATTATTTCTCCCAGTTTCATCAGTTTTTTTCACTAATAATTTATTTGCGCCAAGGTTCAATACCATATTGCATTTAGATATATATTATCTCAGTCTACCCACATCAGTGATGGTTTCTTGATAGGTCCTGTTTTCATGGCCTCGATACTTGGGAAAGGTATCAGTCAGATATTTTGTGGACTGTCCCTCAATTTCAGGTTGTCCAATATCTTTCTCATGATTTGACAGGATTTGGGGAAGATGGTGCAGAGGTGAAGCATTGTCATTGCATCATATCTAGGGGCATGTGACTGCAGCGTGACTCACTTGGCCCATATTCACCTCAATCACTTAATTAAAATGGTGTCGTGTCTGCCAGGTTTTCTGTTGTAGTACTTATTACTTTTTCCTTTATTCTTTCTTTACTTCCTTCTTTCTCCCTTCCTTCCTTATCTCTTTCTTTTCCTTTCCTTCTTACTTCCATCCTTCCTTCCTTTCTTCCTTCTTTTTCATTCATTCTTTGTTTCTTGAGATGGGGGCCCCACATTCCTGGGCTCAAGTGATCCTCCTGCCATGGCTCCTCAAGTAGCTGGGACTGTAGGTATGCACCATGCCCAGCTTTGTTTTCCCTGTCTTTACTCTGTAAGGAGCAAGTCACAAAGTCCAGACACTCAGGAGATGATGATTTAGGCATCTCCTGGAGGCAGGAGAATCGAAGAATTTTTGGACATATATTAAACCCATTATAATAATTAACATTTTGGGGAAGATTCAAGGTGATTCAAATATCCTGTTTCTCCTTTCACCCATCAGTCTTAGCACTGTTCATCTGATCTTGCCTGGTGCCATTAGTACTGTGTTAACAGAACATATTTTATGTAAATGTTTGTTATCTTGATTTTCAAATTTTAGTTATTTACACATATAGTATATGGAACACTATACTGTTTCCCAAGGGCCCTCAAATGTTAGATGCCTGGGGAAGATACATTTTATAATACTTTTGTATCAAAAGAAATTTTTGTGTATCTGTATTCATTCTGGTGGTGACTTAAAACAGTAGACATTTATTCTCTCAGTTCTGGGGTCTGAAATGAAAGTTTCCAGATAATTATTTTTTTAAATTTTTTAATTGTAAACAAATGAGATACAACTTGTTTCTCTGGTTGTACATGAAGTAGAGGCATACCATTTGTGTAACCATATATTTACATAGGGTAATGATGTTTGATTCATTCTGTTATTTTTCCTTCCCCCACCCCTCCCACCCCTCTTTTCCCTCTATAAAGTTCCTCCTTCCTCCATTCTTGCCTGATAATTATTTTTTTAACCCAAGGGTGCGCTCCCATGGAGCTATATCCCTGGCCCTTTTTATTTATTTATTTATTTATTTTTATTTTGAGACAGATCTCACTACGTCACCCAGGCTTGACCTTGTGATGTTCCTGCCTCAGCCTCCTGAGTAGGTGGGATTACAGGCATGCACCTCTGTGCCCACTGATAATTACTTTTTTAAGGAAACATTTAGGCAGGATCTATAGTCTGCGAGAGCAGCCCTTCCCAGCTTGTTGGGTATTCTGTACAGAAGCTGAACTTATATCTAGGACACCATAGTAGTCCCATATGTTGTCATCTCCTCGAATATTAGAATAATTTTGGGGGGTATCTTTCCCAATTCTAACACTTCCTTTGCCCACGCCCTCTCCAGTGCTTCCATACATACCACTTCTTCCCCAGATGGCTTTAACTATATAGGGCAAAAGGTCGGTAGAACTTTCTTTGGTGATATAGAAAGTACATAAACTGGTGGAACCCACAATTTGGTAAAAAACTATCTTGCATCAGTGCTGTAAATATGAGAAGCCTGTTTCCCTTAGATGGCAGTGACTTGAATGTTCAGCTCTCTATGGGAAAGTTACTTGGCAAGCGAGGACGTGGAATAATCATTGCAAAACTACATTGCCTTCAATCTATCAAAGTTGCTATTTCATAGGCACCTACCGCAGAGGTGCCAGCAGTTCTGAGAAGATAGGCCATTCCTCAGACAAAACTCTTGGCCTACTTGCAGTTGCTCAATGGCTGTTTGGTTTCCCAATGCAGGAGCTGGAGATGTTTGGCTGGATGTGTATAAATTGCCCAAGGAGTCTTGGCTCAAGGAAGTGGAGCACCCCCAAGTCACTTTAAATGCAAAGAAGAAAGCCAGACAGCTGCAACCGGTAGGGAACATCTTTGTTTTCCACCAATATGTCTCTCCCTGGGCCCACATCTAGCCTAAGCCTCCTTAGAATTTCAAGATGAACAAGACCTCCCACTGGTGGCTATAAAACACCTGGAAGAATGTCCATGTCTCCAAAATTGATTTGCTTTGGATGAAATAAATTATTTAAAAGTAAAGATGGCTTCAGTAGTGGGAAGCTCAGTATCTCTTGACTGGGACTTGTTTCTGCACTGAGACTCCACCCAGATATTTCTCTGGAAGGAAAATCTTTTGCTCTGATTTCTACCCCACTAGTAATTTTTTCCTTCCTGGACTGAAGTAATCCTTTAATGCCTTGAAATTCCACTAAATTTCTCAGACTATGTATTAAGGGTATTCTCAATATATGGAAATATGTATGTTCTCCTCCATATTATTCTCAGAAGGTAGGAACCCTACCATTTCAGTTTAAATATATGATTGTATTGAATCTTTAAGATAAAGTTTCTCAGTAAAGACTAAGACTTAATTTGCCTATTTATATAATTTGCACCTTTTTTCCCCCCAGTACTGGGGATTGAACCCAGAGCCTTGGTTAGGCATGCTAGGCAAGTCCTCTACCACTAAGTTAGATTTCTAGCCCTTTCTAAAATTTTATTTTGAGTCTCACTAAGTTCCTGAGACTGACCTCAAACTTTCAATCCTTCTACCTTGGTCTGTCAAGTCTCTGGGACTCCAAGCACATGCCACCATGTCTGTTCCCCAACTACATTCTAATATCCTGAAGAAGGAGGATCAGGTATTAAAATCCTGCAGGTCAGAAGACCACCCATACATTGGTCCTCCATGTCTATGGCATGAATTCACTTCTCACCAAAGGAAATGAAGTGGGATGGGGAAAAAGAACATCTCAGGAGGTTACAGGGGATGGGGGAAATATATCAAATGTATTGTGAATTAATTTCTCATTTTCTCCTCAGAACACTGTTGATCCCACTACCACAGATAACTTAGAAATGGTAAGAAACTTTAAAGAAAATCTCCAGAGAGATTTAAGTTATAAAGATTGTTATTTTTACTTGAAAAGTACCTTAAAAATCAAATTACTGGTAAAATGTCCCACCAGGACACTATTTTCAGATTCCTTGTGATTTCATCTTGTGTTTCATATCCGTTGAAGATGGCCTCCTCTCTTTTTTTTTTTTTTTTTTTTCCTTTGGAGGTGCTGGGGATCGAACCCAGGGCCTCATGCTTGCAAGGCAAGCACTCTACCAATTGAGCTATCTCCCCAGTTCCCAGCCTCCTGTCCTTAAGTTAAGGGAGTTTAAATTTCAGGGCCCCTCACACTGGCTCCTTTCAAGGCCCTGGAAGGGGCCCTAGCAATGTAGTCACATGGTCTTATACTTTCGTGAAATTGGCAAAAATAACATATTTTAACGACAATCACTTAAGACCACTATTATCTTTTCACTTGAACTTTCCTCTACCACAGTCCCCCATATTGGGTGGTATGAGTAGCCATGAGCATTTTGTATTCATAATTTTGAGTTCTTTTTCTTAAAGAGGGCCTATAAAACCTGAATTTGCCCCCCTCCTAAAACAACAGCCTAATCCACCATGACAAATAACTTGGGGGTTCACCTTTGTTTTGGAATACCTTGGAGGATGGAGCAGCTTCCCTGGAGCATTCTGGCTCTCCCTCTGATAGACCACACCATCTTCCTGAGGTTTAGCCCTTGAGAACTTGGGATCTCAGTAGAGTGGAGAACTCCTGAAATGGAGGCCTCTATCTAGGGTCCCTTTTTGTTTCCCTTTTAAAATTACATTATATTTCAAACAAATATACGAATAAGATATGACTACATCACTCTTGGAAAAGTCAAGTAATTTATATAAATGACCCTCTCCAGAGGTAATTGCCATATTAGATTTGTTACTGAAAGCTTGGTCCTTGTCCCCACTGCCAATCCCATAATGAGAACAAGGTCTTGAGGAAAAGGAAAAACAATTTTTATTGCTTTGCTCGCAAAGGAGAAACATAGAGGACTCCTGTCGCAGAAGCTATGATTCTAAGTCTTAGGGGGTTACAGAGGGCTTTTAAAGATTCCAACGCCACACTGCAGCTATGCCCTGTCAATAGTCATCATTCACATGTAGCCTTTCTTAGATCTGCAGATTCCAACTTCTCAGTCTGGGCTCTTCTTTCCTGTGGTCTATGAATGGAAGGACAGATAACAGCCTAGGATGGGAAGAAAGTTACTCTTGCTTCTCCCAAGGTTAGGAAGTGGGAAGGGGAGAAGAGAAAGGGAAAAATATTCATTTTAAAATAAACCACAGTGTCAGAGCAGTGAGGGTTATGTTCAAAGTGTGAAGTGGACCCCTGTTACAGCTTGGTGTGCATTTTCTAGATCTTCAGTCAGTATTTATATTTTTATATTTGTTTATTTTGAAAAGGTATAGTTATGTCTTATGCAAATTCTTTCTATGTTAAGTGCCCATTGTACTATATATATATTTTTCTTACAAACTTGTATTTCTTGTTTATTCGTTAGTGTAGTTTTCTATGTCAAATAAACCCTATTATAAATGTACAATAGCTTATATGGCTACTAGTCCATTGATGATATTGAGGTTATCCCAGTTTAAGGCTCTTACACAATGCCATGAAAATCTTCATATATTCTTCCTTTTTTTTAGTATATGTATTTTTTAGCTGTCAATGGATCTTTTATTTTATTTATTTATATATGGTGCTGAGTGTTGAACCCAGGGCCTCACACATGCCAGACAAGTGTTGTACCACTGAGCCACAACCCCAGCCCCTCTTCTTCTTTATATACCTGAGTGAGAACCCTGAGGGGTATGTGTATTTTTAGTTTTAGGGTAGCTACTGGGAAATTATCTTACAAAAATGGCCTGACAATTTACTTTTAATAAATATTTCTACACAGCTTCAATGAACTTGATATCATCAATTAATCTATTTTATTGTAAACTAATGAGATGAAATGGCCTCTCATTTTAGTTTTCATTAATCTCTTTATATTTTTATTGGACATTGAGGTTTTCTCTTTTGTGAATTGCTTGTTTGTATCCTTTACTCAATTCCATTTTTCCTAATCTGTTACTTCCCTTTTTACTTTATTTGTATGCTCTTTTTTTATAAGGAAGTTTTAAATTTTGACATAGTCAAAACATTAAAGTTATTCTTCATGGCTTTTGCCCTTAAGGAACCTTTCCTGTCTTGAAGTTAGAAATAAGTCCTCTTGGGACTCTAATACTTTCAGAGTTTTGTTTTGACATTTAATGCTTCATATGGTAGTTTTGTTTTGTTTTTGTTTGCTTGTGTGTTTGTTTGTTTTTTGGTATCAGGGATTGAACCTGGGCCACATCCCCAGCCCTTTTTTAAAATATTTTATTTAGAGATAGGGTCTCACTAAGTTGCTTAGGGCCTTGCTAAGTTGCTGAGACTGGCTTTGAACTTGTGATCCTCTCCTCTCAGTCTCTCAAGCCACTGGGATTACAGGTGTGTGCCACCATGTCCAGCTCTGGGAGTTTCTTCTGTGATTGGAGGAAGGGGACGACTTTTATAAACATATTTTTAATATAGTCAATGGCTACACAGATATTTTTGAGCAATCTATCTATTCCCTGTTGTGTCGAAATGTCTGTTCATCATTCTTGTATACATTTCTGCACTTTGCACCTGTTCCACTAAAATATTTGTGTGTTTCTACCAGGACCTTATATATTTTGGAGCAAAACTTCCAGGGTTCTGTTCTTTCTTTTTCTTTTTCTTTTTTTTTTTTTTTTGCGGTACTGGAGATTGAACCCAGGGCCTTGTGCTTACAAGGCAAATACTCTACCAACTGAGCTATATCCCCAGCCCACAGGGTTCTGTTCTTTGAGCTTCCTCCTGGCTGGGTGAACTTATGGTATATTTTGTGCTCTATTTTACATACATTTGTTGTTTTGCCTTTGGGAAGAGTTCATCAACCTGTCTCCCAACCCTTATACTAAGTTTTTCATTTTTGTGATCATATTTTAACTTACAAGAGCCCTTTTTTTGTTCTCTGTTTCCTTCCCATTTATTCATCTATTTTTGCACACTGTTTTCATTTCACAAGTGCAATATAGCTTCTCTGAAGACAGAATGATTTTTTTGATGTTTTTTCTCCACGTATGCTTTCTGATTCCAAGTTGCATTTTTCTCTCTGATTTGGTGTCTATCTTTAAGATGAGATGCTCTCTTCTCTTGTCTGGTGCCATGTGGTTTTCTATTTGTTTTGGGGGGTGGGGCTCTAAGAAATTGACAGCAAGTTCTGTGAGCATGGTGAACTTATTGACTGTGGATGCACCATAGGGCTGTTTTTTTAAGAAATACTCAGGTCTGTCTCTTGTAGTATTTTCTGTTTGGATGATCAAGTTTTCCTATAGATAGATCTTCCAATCTCCTGCCTGAGTAGAGGTAGTCTAGAACCACCTGAGAAAAATGTCTTGGGTTGGGGATGATCTGAACATTTGGTAGGTTAACTATTCTATTGACTGTTTGGAGTTAGATTCTTTGAAATGTGGTATATATACACAATGGGATATTACTCAGCCATAAAGAAGAGTGAAATTATAGCATTTGCCAGTAAAGGGATGGAACTGGAGTTTATCATGCTAAGTAAAATAAGCTAATCCCCCAAAACCAAAGGTCAAATGTTCTCTCTGATATGTGGATGCTAACACACAATAAGTGGGGAGAAGGAAGAACAGAATTCACTGGAGAAGGCAAAGGGGAATGAAGGGAAGGGAGGAAGATGACACTAGGAAATACAGAATGAATTGGACATAACTTTCCCATGTTCATATATGAATACATGGCCAGTCTAACTCCACATCACATACAACCACAATAATGGGAAGTATACTCCTTGCATGTACAACATGTCAAAATACGCTCTAATGTCATGTATATCTAAAAAGAACACATTTTTTAAAATTAAAAAAAGATACTCTTTGGCTTTGCAAAAAGATTTTTCAACTAATCCTCCTGTTGCTAGTCCCACCAACACAGTAACTTCCAGAAATAACAGGAGTTGCCATTTTTTTGCATCTTAGGGATTTTTCAGTATAAATCAGTTGGTTACTAGACTGAATTGGCTGTTTTTTTGAGGTGGGATCTCATTTTGTTACCCAGGCTGGTCTTGAACTCATGGGCTCAAGGTTCCTCCTGTCTCAGCCTCCCAAGTAGCTTTAGCTGCATGCATGTACTACTGCACCAGGCTGGCTTTTTGGGTCTGCTGAATTGTTTAGCCATCTCCTTTCCAACTTTTAAATTTTGTTGCTTTTGTGCTCACTTCCGCAGCACCCACACTAACCCTAGTCCTGGCACTATGGGTCTCTTTACTGAACTTTATTGTAAGTTCTAATGGTTTGCTGATTTTAATTTGCTAGCATTTGATAAATCTTGCACCTGTCTTCTTGAGAGACATTATATGATTTTGTTTTCTTGTAACATCTTTGACTGTGGTTATCAGGGGAATACTGGTCTTTTGTAATAAGTTGGGGAGTGCTCTGCCTCTTCTATTTTCTGGAAGAATTGGGGTAGAATTGATATCATTTCCTCCCAAAATGTTTGATAGCATTTACTAATGAAGCTGTCTGGTCCTGGAGTCTTCTTTGTGGAACTACACATTCAATTTATTTAAAAGATAAGGGCTCTTCAGGTTATCTATTTCATTTGTTCCTATAACAGGAAAAAGAACACAGGAAATTTATTATGTGTCTAAGCCATGGGAAGCTTTTAAGTAATCTCTACTGAGATAATTTAAGCTTTTTGTAGCTTTTATATTTTGTGTATTTCAAGGAATTTGTTCATTTTTAATATAGGTTGTCAGATATTTTGGCATAACGTAGTTCATAACTTTTTTTTTTTTTTTTTTTTGGTGGTACTGGGGATTGAACCCAGGGCCTTGTGCTTACAAGGCAAGCACCCTACCAACTGAGCTACCTCCCCAGCCCGCTATAAGATTTCTTTATTACTCTTTCACTGTTTCTAAAATCTATTGTGATATTAGTTCCCTCATTCCAAATACTGGGAATGGATGTCTTATCTTTTTTTCTTAATCGGTTTGGCAAGAGGTTTGACAATTATATTAATCTTTTCAAAGAGCAAACTTTTTGGTTTCCAATCTTATTTTATTTTTTATTATTTTCTTAATTCTGTTTACTTTAGGTTTGTGTGTGTGTGTATGTGTGTGTGTGTGTGTGTGTGTGTGTGTGTGTGTAAGTTTGGCTTCTAGCCAGGCGCAGTGGCAGCGCACACCTCTAATCCCAGAGGCTCAGGAGGCTGACGCAGGAGGATCGCTAAGCAACTCATTGAGACCCTGTCTCTAAATAAAATATTAAATAGGACTGGGGATGTGGCTCAGGGGTTGTGTGCCCCTGAGTACAATCCCCGGTACCGCCCCACCACTGCAAAAAAAGAAAGGACCTAGAGCCAATTCTTTGTGGATACCATGAAATGACTGTACTACTTTAGCTGCATCCTTTAAATATTGATGTGTTTTAATTTTCATTCAATTCAAAATACTACCTAATTTCCTTTTTTTTGCCTTTACCAATGGATTATTTAGTGTGCGTTTATTAGAGATATTATAGATATCTTTCTTTTATTGGTCTCTAATTTATTCTACTGTAATAAGAGAACATACTTCATATAATTCAAATTCTTTTAAGTTTAATGAGACTTGTTTTATGTCCAGTATGTGGTTTATCTTGGTAAGTGCACTTGAAAAGAATGTGTATTCTGTGGTTATTGGTCAAGTTATTCAAGTTTTCTATGTCTTTGTTATATTCTTACTGACTTTCTTATTATTCTCTCAGTTATTAAAGGGGAAATCTCTAAGATTATAGTTTATTTCTTCTTTCACTCTTATGAAATTTTTTATTTCATCTATTTTGAAGCTCTGTTATTAGATGCATAATAATTTGAAATGTTATATTTTCCAGTGAATGAACTATTTTATCATTACTTACTGACCCTTTGATTCCTGGTAATATTCTTTGTTCTGAATAAAATCTTCTAAGTCAGATACTAATAGAGACTCCAGTCTTATTTTGATTAGTTTTAGTAAGATATATCTTTTAAAAATATTTTTAAAACTTCCTCTCCCTCTCCTTCTCCTTCTCCCTCCTCCTCCTCCTCCTCCTCATCCTCCTCCTTTTCCTCCTCTCCCCCCGCTCCTCCTCCTTCTCCTTCTTCTTCATTTTAGTACCAGGGAATGAATCCAGAGGTGCTTAACCACTGAGCCACATCCCCAGTCCTTTTTAAAAAAATTTTTTATATATTCTTTTTAGTTATACATGACAGTAGAATGTATTTTGACATATTTTACATAAATAGATAAAGCTTCCCATTCTTGTGATTGTACATGATATGGTGTTATGCCAGTCATATGTTCATATATGAACATAGGAAAGGTATGTCTGATTCATTCTACTGTCTTTTCTATTCCCATCCCTGCTCTCTTCCCATCATTCCCCTTTGTCCAATCCAATGAACGTCTGTTCTCCTCACCCCCTCCCCCATTAGCATCTGCATATTAGGGAGAATGATTTGGTCTTTGGTTTTGGGATTGTCTTATTTCACTTAGCACAAAGATCTCCAGTTCTATCTATTTACCAACAAATGTCATAATTTCATTCTTCTTTATGACTCAGTAATATTCCATTGTGTATATATAATACCACATTTTCTTATCCATTCATCTGTTGAAGGGCACCTAAGTTGATTCCATAGCTTAGCTATTGTGAATTGAGCTGCTATAAACATTGTGGCCATGTCACTATAGTAAACTGATTATAAGTTCTTTGGGTATAAACCAAGGAGTGGGATAACTGGGTCAAATGGTTCCATTCCTAGTTTTCTGAGGAATCTCCATACTGCTTTCCAGAGTGGTTGCACCAATTTGCAGTCCGGTCAGCAATGTATGAGTGTACCTTTTTGCCCACATCCTCGCCAACATTTATTGTTACTTGTTTTCTTGATAATTGCCCCCAGTCCTTTTTATATTTTATTTTGAGACAGGGTCTTGCTAAGTTGCTTAGGGTCTCACAAAGTTGCTGAGGCTGGTTTTGGACTCGAGATCCTCCAGTCTCAGCCTCCCCAACTGCTGGACTTACAGGCATGCACTACAGCACCCAGTCACATTTACTTCTTTACATTTAAACTGAATCTCGTTTTGACAGCAGAGAGTTCACTTGTGTCTTTTTATACAATATGATAATCTCTGCCTTTTCATTAGGGGTGTTTAGACCGCGTGCATTTAATATAATTATTGATACATTGGAGTTTAAATCTACCACCTCGACATTTACTTTCTATTTGTTCCATCTGTTCTTTCTTTTTGCTTTTTTTGCTGCCTTCTTAAGAATGAGAGTTTGTAATGATTTCATATTGTCTCCTCTGTTGGCTTATTGACTGTTCTTTTTCCTTGTTTTAGGATATGAACATTTGTTTTAGAGGTGACATTAAGTTGAGTGTTCCAAGTCCCATAATGAAGATCAAACCACCTAAACCTATAACAGGTAATTATAACTCAGTTAATACTTTCTTTCCTTTTGCTGTTGATTTCTCCATTTCCCTGCTCCTTTGCCTTTCTCTACATCTCCTATTTTTTCTCTTTATTAGCAGCAATGTCTAATTAAATTATACTTCTAAAGAGAACATTTTTAAAACTCTTATGAGGGCTAGGGATATAGCTCAGTTGGTAAAGTGCTTTCCTTGCAAGCACAAGGCCCTGGGTTCAATTCCCAGCACTGCAAAAACAAAACAAAAACCTCTTATGGATTTATGCTTTGGGGCCTAAAACAAATGAACAAACTATCAATCTGTGTATATATGTTACAAGGATACAGTTAACAGAATTGGAAGGTCAATAAAGAGAGATATCATTTCTGATTTCTAGGTGGAATATGTTAGTTCCTACATGCCTGTATTAATTTATTTAATTGCAGGTTGGAGTTCATTATTCCTGCGACCCTGTGTTAATTCATTTATCAGTATTTACGAGTGCCCATAACTCACCAAGCATGAACATGAGGAAGACACATCTCCTGTACTCTAGAGGCTGATGGTCTACCAAGGGAGAATGGAAGGAAGCCACCACAGTAGGATGTGATAAGCACAGCAGTCAGGAACATCTACACCCATGAAAACACAGGAAGGAAGGAGTGACTAACTCTGCCTAGGGAGTAAACAAAGGCTTTATCTGAGGAAGTCGCATTTGGGCAAGATTTTGAGGATGAAGTGGGAATTGGTCAAGAGGAGCAGAGCGGATAAGCATCTTAGGCAGAAAATATACAGCATATCTTCTCAGAATCTCAAATGTATATCAACAAGCATGATCACTGGGAGCTGGGGTATAGCTCAGGGATAGAGCACTTGCATAGCATGCATGAAATCCTGGGTTCCATCCCTGGTACCTCTCCACACCCAAATTTACTGCAGCATTATTTAGAGGCAGCAGATTGGTTAGATAAAATCTGGTACACTCATAGAAAGGAACATTGTGCAAGCAGTAAGAAACAAAGAAAGAAATGCAGGGTCAAGAATAGCCAATTCACTTTTGTAAAAGACCATGGTGATAGGACTTGCTCTATCAAGATTTATAATGAAGCCACAGTTGTTAAGAAAAGATGAGTGAGCTGGGCTTGGTGGTGCATGCCTGTAATCCCAGTGGCTTGGGAGGTTGAAGCAGGAGGATCTTGAGTTCAAATCCAGCCTCAGCAACAGTGAGGAGTTAAGCAACTCAGTGGGATCCTGTCCCTAAATAAAAATACAAAAAAGGATGAGGATGTGGCTCAGTGGTTGAGTGCTCCTGAGTTCAATCCCTGTACCAAAAAGAAAAAAAATGATGAGTGAATAATAAAAATATAGATAAACTGTAGAACTAATGATAAGTAAATCTAGTAGACATAAAGACTGGGGATGTAGCTTAGTGGTAGACCATTTGCCTACATGTGTGAAGCCCTGGGTTTAATCCCACACACAGGAAAAAAAGTGGAAAAGAAAAAGAAATAGTAGACATAAAAACAGTTAAATGAAACAGGGAGGATAAACATAACATAAAAGGAATTTAGGGATTCAGAGTGAAGACTGAGTCTCAAAAGAGAAATGCCATAAGCCACTGTTATGCACAACAAGCAATCCAACCTGTGTCCTTGTACCTACCACCCTGCCCGAAGTGCATCTTGATGAAATGCAACAAAATTGCATTTTGTCAGGCCAGAACAAAAATAAATGGACCCATGCATAAATGAACACTTGAGAGTTGGTAGAAGCACTACTGAGATGTGAAGAAAGGATGGTCATTTCAATAAACACCGTCACAGCCACCTGTTCTAGTTGTCCATATGGGGACAAAAATTTGTCTCTCCAGAGGCAGAAGTCTTCCAAGTTCTTGACTCCATCACAGAAAAGAATTTAAGGATGAGTCAGACTGTAGAGCAAGAAAGGAAGAGCTTTATTGGAAAACAAAAAATACACACTGAAGAAAGCGGGAGTGTGGGCAGATCTCAGAGAATGAGTCACTTTGCCTTACTCTGTCAAGGGACAGTAGCAAATTGGAGGTGGAGTGGGGACAGGGTCTCACAACTCCTTGCCAGTTTTCCTTGTACTTGTACATTGCCCTCACGTATTTTAATCATGCTTCTTCATATGCTGTGTGTCTCATTAGCATCTTAAATCTCTACCCAGAGGTGTGTGTTTTACTATTATATTGAAAGCTAGGATCATTTTTTAGTCATCAGGATCTCAAATGCACATTCTCCCTAAAGGAGTGGCCCCTCCAGATGCCTTAAAATTATCTTGCAATTTTGTTACATTACATCGAGGTGTATTTCAGGCAAGGTGGTGGCAAGGACACGGGCTGGGTTGCTCAGAGTTTGTTGTACAAACTAATGGTTTATGGGCTTTCACTTTTGAGACTCAGTTTTCCCTCTGTAACTCTAAATTCCTTTCTCAGTCCCAAGTAAGAAACAACCAACTGTCTATCAGAAAAATTGTATATGTTCATTCAACATAATACTAGACAGCAAACCAAATGCAGTCACACACACAGGTGAATACATCTCACAAACAATAGAGAGCAAAAAAGGGCAGACAGCGTTAATATGATATGGTTCCCCTTATGTGCAGTTCAAAATCAGGCAAAACAAAGCTATAGCATTTAGGATGCATCTTTATTTTTTATTTATTTATTTTTTTGGGTGCTGGGGATCAAACCCAGGGCCTTGTGCTTGCAAGGCAAGCACTCTACCGACTGAGCTATCTCCCCAGCCCAGGATGCATCTTTAGATAGTTAACAAATAAGTGTAATAAAGTGGCTACATAAAAGTCAGGAGTGTGCTTGCCACTCTTCCTGGGGACCCTTTCAAAGCTTCTAGGCAGCTGGCGATAATCTGGTACTGAGTAGGCAGTACCAGGTGTTTGCTTTAGAATAATTTACTAAGATGTGTATTGTTATGCTTTTTACTGAATGTGTATTACATTTCACAATAAGAAAAAGGCTTAATGAATGAAAATAAGCAACAATGAGAAGAATCTATACTACTAATGTGAACTGATGTCCAAGATTTTGTGTTAAGTGAAAATGCAGGTTCGGGCATAACCGCAATTTCCAAACTTTGGCTGTATCAGACTCACTTGGAAGACTCAGTAAATCCAGATTGCTGGGTCTCACCAGAGTTTCTATTCCAATAGATCTAGGCTGGGCCTGAGAATCAGCATTTCTGTTCTAGTCCCAGGTGACTCTGACCCTGTGGGTCTGGTATCACCCTTTGAGAACTACTCCAGAATAATATGATACTGTGTGTTTATAAAACCTTAGAAAGTTATCCAAGAAACTGAAGATAGCTGGGTCTGTGGAAGCAATCTGGGGCACTATGAAATTTCCGGGGCAACTCGAGGAACCCAGGCACCTTCCAAAGAGAACAGAATTCTTAAACTCAGGGTTTGGACCCAGAGAATAAATCACCCAGTGTTACTGTGGATATAGGAACCATTGGAAAAGAAGGAAACAAAAGGGTATTGGTAAGTGGAATGGTGAAAAAATGATTGACAGAGAAAGGAAACTTTTTAAAGGAAGGTAATTGGATAAACATCAGCGTAGGAAAAGGCTGAGTCGACTGAATTATGTGGGTCTTCAGCAGCAACTGGAAAGCCGTGGTCACTGGCAGGTTTGGGCTCAGCTTTGTTGGGGAGATAGCGCAGTGATCTAAAGTGATCTAGCAGCACTGTAAACGTTTCCCTAGCTTCTTTGGAGAGATTCTATAATCGAGAAGCAGTGAGAAAGATGTTGGATAGGAGACGCAGGAGGGAGAGCGCTGCTTTCTGCCTGGGCTTTGTGAGCTGGTGGAGCAGGGGCGAGGTCCACTCAACACCTGGGCTCACAGACCCACTGCAGAGCAAGAATGGATTTCTGAGGATGGGGCTTCTTCAGGAAAGTGGGAAGCATGGAAAAAGTAGGGGGAGATTAGGGGAAGGGGGAGAAAAGGGGAAGTCAGATGATTTGACTAATTCTGGAATATTTGCAACCTAGGAACCACATTTAAAAGTCCCCTGGAAGTCTTTGCAAAGATAGAAGATTGTTATGGGCTGGGCTCTGGGCAGAATCACTTCATCAAGGAGAGTCAGTGGGAACGCCAAGCAGAAATCTTCCAGGCCTCCTACAGGAAGTTCCTGGATGGGGAGTGGGAGGAGGAACCACTCAGGTAAGCCTGGAGGAGCCCCCTGCTCCCCAGGGACCCTCTGGAGCTTCTGCTGTATCAGTACACATAGGAACCAATCCAAGGACCCAAATAGTCCCAGGTCTAAAAGCTCTTTTTGGTTTAGGGAAATGTAGAGAACTTCAGCAGGTTTTTTGAAATGTTGAATGGAGCTTGTTTTAACTTAATCAAAACAAAGACTGATAGCATGGATTTAAAAGGAAGAATAGCTGGAAGCATAGCTCAGTGATAGAACCCTTAGTTATTAGCATGTGTGAGAAGCCCTGGGTTCCATCCCCAGCAGTACTGGGAAAAAATAGAAGAAGAAGAAAGAAGAAGGAGAAGAAGAAGAAGAAGAAGAAGAAGAAGAAGAAGAAGAAGAAGGAGGAGGAGGAGGAGGAGGAGGAGGAGGAGGAGGAGGAGGAGGAGAAGAAGAAGAAGAGGAAGAAGAAGAAGAAGAAGAAGAAGAAGAAGAAGGGGGAGGGGGAGGGGAGGGGGAGGGGGAGGGGGAGGGGAGGGGGAGGAGAAGAAGAAATATATACCTACAGAGATGAGAAATAAGGATTGAATTCTATGTATGACTCCTCTTTAATTTTTTCCCTGATTTTCTAAAGAAAAACACAGAGGATTCTAAAATGGAAATAAGTCACCACTTTTCTTCATTCTTCCTGCCTTTCTAAATGAAAGGTAGTAGATAGAGCTCTTGCTTATTAGCTTGTGTCAGAGGCCCTGGGATCCATCCCCAGCACTATTGGAAAAAAACGAAGGAGAAGGAGAAGAAGGAGGAGGAGGAAGAGGAGGAGGAGAGGGGAAGGGGGAAAGGGAAGGGGAAGGGGAAGAAGAAGGAAGAAGAAGAAGGAATATTTACCTACAGAGATGAGAAATAAGGATTGAATTCTATGTATGACTCCTCTTTAAATTTTTTTCCCTGATTTTCTAAAGAAAAACAGAATATTCTAAAATGGAAATAAGTCACCACTGTTAACATTTTTCTTCATTTCCTTCCTGCCTTTCTAAATGTAAAGTAGTACAGGTATATAGTTATTTAATTATCACAATACATTACTTCTAACGGATACACCTGTCAGCAGTTAGGCCTCATCAACCACATCTTGTATGGGTGAAAACTGAGCCAAGGTATCTGAAGTAGCGTAGTGGGGCTGGTTTTAGGGACAAGCCCTCTTCTTAGCTGCTGTGGGTCTCAGGAACCCTCTCATCTTACTGCCAAGTGGACCTCAGATTTCCTCACTTCAGGACACAAAGTCTGAAGACTATGTCCTAATGGCAGCTGCCTGGCTGCTTCCTGGGACAGAACCGGAGCCCTAGCCAGGCTCAGTGGTGCACTGCAGCCACTCCTACTGCCAAGGGAGACATTTCGGGGTTTTGCAGACAGCTGTTAAAATGCTGTAAATTGCCCTGGGTGGGAAAGTCTATACCATGAAAATTTGCAAACCGTATAAATCAGGGCCTCTTTTTTTCAAAGACTCAGTTTACCAGAACACCTCTGTTATATTACACCCAGGATAAGAGAGCATTTGTGCAGATCACCCAAGATTGCTCTTTAAAGGATCTTCCTGGACAACAGAGGTGGCTCACCAAAGGAGAGTCTTCTCTGGCAGGAGCTACCCAACACCATACTGGCCTGCGAGTGAATCACAATTCCACCTGTCCTCGCCCTCCTCCAAGGTCTACACATCCCACCAGGACCAGCATCTAGACCATGATTGGCCTTGTGCCCCTAGGAAGGTTCATCCTAACTCTGCATTTCTGGTCTTAGTATTAGGATTCTGTCAGCCTCTCTCCTTGCCAAGGAGTCTGCATGACTCTGACTCTGTCTTTCTTTCCCAGTATGGCCACATTCCATTTCCTCCTTCCTAGCTGCCTCGTTTCAATGCCAGCGGAAGCCAAGAGCCCTTCTGGTAAGTGAACATGCAGCAGGTGGTTGTCCTAGCAAGGAGTCACTGCAGGGAAATCCCTCAGCAAGCTCTAGGGGTGTTCCACATGCAAACCTTGTGCGATAAGAGGGAATGAAGGTGGAAATAAGGTTGATGGCTGTAGCCTAACAGTTCCTGTTTGCTTCTGTAGCTCCTCAGCCCAGATTCTCTGATAATGGAGGACTAGTACTGCCTTCAGGGAGTGACTGACAGGAGGGTGTGGGCTTATGTTTGCTGGGCTGTTTCAGTTGTGAATTCACCTAGAAGCAAATGTTAAATAAAACCCTGACAACCAAGTGGACACGAATTTTCTAGAAGATGTGAAAACAGCTGAGGGGCATTTAAGATGTCCTTGTTGCCCAGGAAGGCGAGTGGACCCTAGGAACAGAACCATGGGTGGCCAGCCCCTCTTACTCAGGAAGCTCATCCCTCTGTCGTGCGCTACCCATTACAACAAACCACTTTGACTTCCAACCAGCTTCCTCTGAGCAGACACCTTCCATGTTAAGAGAAGGACACCCAGACTTCTTATGTGACACCTCTTTCTTCTCTTCTTTCCCAGGAGTAGCCTGTATCCTTGGCATCCACTGGACTGGAAGTCACAACTTCTTCCTCTATTCACTCAACAGAACTCTGAAGGATAAAGCTGGTACTTTACCAATGAGACAGGAGCAGCCTAAGCTCAGAGCTATGAGGACACATCCTTCTCCAGCTTAGCTGGTTGTGCAGTTGATGCAACATTGTTGCTTTAGGGAGCCAGAGCTGTGGCGTGACCTCCGTGTTCTGTCCCCAAACTGTCATGTTTCTTCAAGATGATAGGTCTATAGGGACAAAGCCCAGAGGCAGGTCCGTAGGCTCCTTTCACAACAAGGGAAGTGATATTGAAAGCTAAGTCCTTTCCCTGATGCCAATCCAATAACAAGGACAGGGTTTTGAGAAAAAGGAAAAAGGGATTTTATTGATTTGCTAGCAAATGAGAAACATAGTAATCTCAGGTCTCAGAGGCTTTGACTCTCACTGTAACAGGGAACAAAGGGCTTTAAAAAGGGAATACAACAACTGGGCATGGTGGCACATAACCTGTAAACCCAGCAACTCAAGAGGCTAAGGCAGGAGGATGACCAAGTTCAAGGCTAGGCCCGGCAACTTAGCAAGACCCTGTCTCAAAATAAAAATAAAAAGGACTTGGGATGTAAATTAGTGGTAGAGTACCCGCTGAGTTCAATTCTCAGTACCATAGGAAAAAAGGTGGGTGTATACCAGGGTTGTTTTCTAAGTAGCATTGTCGGTAGTTGTATTTAATGTTCAGCTTACAGCCTTGAGAGAGCTGTTGTTCCTGTTTCCAGATCCAGAGTTTCTTTATTCTTGTGGGCAGTGGAGGACAGATAACTTGACTTAGGACAGGAAGAATGCTAATTTTACTTCCCCCACTGTTAGGGAGGGGATGAGGGAGAAAAGGAAAGAAAAAAAAGTCAATTTAGAAATAAGCCACCCCTGGTTTACATTTAAAGCATGAAAGAGACCCCTGTTACAGAAGGAAGGTGGGCTTAGCTCATCTCTGCCCAGCTATCTGCAAACTGTATAGTCCCAGGCTAGTCACTTCACACCCGGATCAGTCTCACCTGAAATACAGAGCTAATTCATTACACCATCACTGTCTACTGCATGTGTTTGTAGTGTAGACAAAATCCAGAGTCTCTGTATGTGAAAACCTTTGAAATTTAAGGGCACTAAGGAAATATAGGTGGTAATTGCTGTTAGGCAAAGCCATGAGGACAATTATATGAGCAAGTTTGCTTTGGTAAGTTCTTGAGCTGTACACTTGTGTTGTACTTTCACATTGTCAAAAAACACCTTAAAAATTCACAAAGAGGGAGTATACTTCCTTCTATCCCTCTTCCAGGCAGCCTGGCTTCTAGTTTCTACTTCTGTCCTGACTGGCTCTGTGACCTTGGGCAAAAGACTTACTCCTCTGCCTCAGTCTCCTCATCTGTAAACTAGGGGTACTAATAGGACCTACTTCATAGAAGCTCTTGAGTGTTAAATGCTACAATTCCTGTAAAATGCCTTATACAATGTTTAGCACATAGGGAGCGTTCATTAAATGTTAGCTGTGACTTATTTTCTTGTCCTTAGGGAAAAGTGGCACTGCATAGAGAGGAATGAGGTGGAGTCCAGGCAGGTGTTCCTGTGGCACAGGCATCAGTCTGAGTCTCAGGTTGTCAAGGAGATAGGCAGGGCAGGGCCTGGGGGCAGCCTGGTGAGTGGTGTCCTCTCCCTAGACCCTGAGGGCGTGTGGCCCTGTGCTGCGCCCATTGCAGTCTCTCAGCTCAGCTGCTCCTCTTCCTACCTGGTGCTGGCCTGTGAGGATGGTGTGCTCACCCTGTGGGACCTGGCTGAAGGTGAGTCCCTACCATCCCCCACCTCTCTATAAACCACCTGATGGGTCTCTGGGCAGTGAGACTCCAGGAGCTCTGGACCATATGACTATATCTCTAAACAATATAATATTTAGCTGTGCATATTTAGTAAACTTAGATGGAACCACATTTCTATATATTCTGCAACTCATTTTTCAATGGTCATTATTCTAACTTGCTTTGCCACCTTGTTTCTGAGGCTCTGGACCTTCTGTTACCTGTAAGTTTATATAGTCACCTTGCACAGCTGGTCCTGCTTTCCCCTTATTCATTCATTCGGCAAACTCTTAATGACCATAATATGCGCCAACACTTCCCATTACTCAAGTATTTACTGAGGGCATGCTCTGTGCCTGGCATTGTTCTGGGCCCTGGGAGTGTGACCATTGCCTTTGTTTTCACACTCCAGTGAAGAAATGTCTTCAGCACAGTGAGAGTCCCACAGCCTCGGCCCTCCTTCTCCCAGCTCCCAGGTTCTCAGTCTTCTTTCTGTGCTATTCCACCCATGCTCCAGTCATCAGGAACTCTTGATATTGGATAAAGAGACCTGTAAAGTGGTCAAAACAAGACCAGCAGCTCTTCTGAACAGGAGGCACCTTGGTGGAGTCCCAGGGTTCTGGGTTCAGCTCTGCAAGTACAGAAATCAGTGCTTTCCATTTCCCCTGACTGGATCAGCCTCCAGGGGACGGGCTCCCTGTAACCAAACTTAACATGGATTAATGAAGCTGTGGTTTGCCATTTTATGAGCCCTCGACAAACAGCTTCATTACATTTTTTCTAGGTATTGATAAATTCTTGTTTGGTCACACATGTGCACACCCGCTCTCTTTTTGAAACCACGTCTCCAGCCCACCCACCTTCACATCCTGTGTTCACCTGCAGTTCAGCCCCTGGCTGAGTTGTAGCCTCCCTCCATTCTCTGCTGACTCTGCCTTCCTCCCTGGAATGGTTCGCCTCCTCCCCAGCTCCTTTCCATAAAGGAAGGGGCTGTTCTTGCCCGTTGGGTGCTGGGTTTCCTGGGTTCACTTACAGAGAACATGCATCGCTTGACCTTGCTCTTATCTCCCACGAATCTCTCATACACTGCTGGTCACAGGTCCAGTGCCTGTGGCCCTCCTGGGCCCTTTGCTAACTGACTTGTGTGTTTACTTTCTCTAGGATTCCCTCTTGGGGTCATTGCTCTTCCTGAAGGATGTATCTGCCAAAGTATTCACTTCCTAAAATACTTCTTGGTCCACAAAAGACGGAACATGTTTCCTGAGGGACCAGTGAAATCCCAGATGCAATGTGTAGTGCTGTGCACAGATGCTTCCCTTTATCTAGTGGCTGCCAGTGGGACCCAAGGACCCACCATCAGTATGCTTGTTGAGAGGTTGGTGGCTCTTGGACAGGAGGGAGCAAATGATGGGCCAGACAGGCGACACGATTTCATAGTAAAGACTGACAGCCTCCCCAGCTAAAGTCCACTTTCTCTATAGTCATCATTCCCCTGGTGACTTCTCAGATCAAAAGTGTAATGTGCATATGAAAAATTTGTCTAAAAAATTTTTCGATGGCATTTTTCATACCTCATCTGACTGAGAAAGGCTTAATTCTGCCAACGTAATCTTTCGTCAGTTTCCCTAAAGGTCTCCTTTTTTTTATTTTAAAAAGTATTTTATGCACGCAAATGAATCTATGGGATGTGTGTTTGTGTTACGATGAAAACATACTTTGCCCACTGGAAATGTGTGTCTCCAGCTCCGTTAAGACTCCCTGTGTGCTTCTCCCTGGTCATATCCTCCTTACTCCACCCCCGCGCCCTGCAAAGGTGATTGATTACCAACTGCCACCTTATCCAACCACCCCAAAATTTGATGATTTGAGAAAACAGTCATCGTTGGCCTCTAATTCTATAGATTAGCAATTTGGGCTGGACTCAGTTGGGTAGGTCTTCCACTGGTCTTGCCTGGACTACAGGTGCTTGCAGGCAGATGGCAGCACAGCCTGAGGCTGGGAGTCCTAGGGTGGCCTTACTCACACACCTGGCAGTTGGCAAGCTGTTGGCCAGGACACCTCAGTTCCCTTCCTCATGGTCTCTCCTGCAGGCTAGCTCAGGCTTCCTCACATGCTAGCCCAAGTCTGCCCAGCAGCAAGAGAGCAGTCCCCACGCACGAATATTTTTCAAGCCTCTGCTTATGTCACAGTTGCTAATGTCCCGTTGGACAAAGCTCATCCCCAGGTCACTCCTACATTCAAGTAGCAGAAAAATAGACTCTGCCTTTTGATGGTCACTTGCTTTTTTCTTTTTCTTTTTTTTTATCTATCACATTATTTTCCCAAATTCATCATTCCTTTGATGTCCTTTAAGAATTAACCATGTATGTATGTTGTGCGTCTAAACAACAAAGTGTTTAACTGTGCATATTTAGGAAACTTACACATGAAACCATATTGTACATACTCTCCAACTTTTTTTTCAATGGTCTTTATTCTTATTCTAACTTGCTTTACAATATTGTTCCTGAGAGTTACACATGCTGGCTTCAGTTCTTTTATTTTCCTTGTATAATATACTACAATTCTTAAGCATCCTACAGCTAATGGAATTTGAAATTGTTCCTAGCTTTTTTTCTTTTCTTTTTGCTAGCACGTGTACATGTCTCCTGGTGTACATGTTAACAGTTTCCCCAAGATATATGCCCAGGAAAGGATAGTCAAATTTTGAAACTTTTAAAGTAGGAGAATGTCTATTTTTTTTCCCCCTACAGACCCATAAAGCATCTGGATAAAGCCATCTGTGCAGTGGCCCCAGTCCCAACCTTACCTGGCATGGTAAGTTTCTTGTGACCAAAAGATCCAAGACTGAGGGTGTAGCTCAGTGGGAACATATGCTTAGTATGGACCAGTGTGAGAGGAGGCCCAGGTTCAATCCCCAGCATAAATAAATGAATAAATAAATAAATAAATAAATAAATAAATAAATAAATAAATAAAAATAAGAAAAAACTAACAAGAGAAAGTTTGTTACTTCATGGAGTTCACAGTTAATTTAGAAAATCAACTTCCCTAGAACACAGGAAAAAACTGTGATGATTTTGTAATGAATACATGGAACAGAGTGAGATTCACCTAATTTGATCTGCAGAATTTGGTGGCAGGGAGGGAGGGGAGGTGACAACTGAGTTGGGCCAGGGCTGAGACAGCACCATCTAGACAAGGGAGTATTGGTGGTCCTTAGTACTGCAGGAAGTTGAGGTGACTATAGAATCAGAGCTCTGTGGGGTGTGGAGAGGGAACAGGCGGGGTGGGGTAGAGGGCGGAGGTACCAGCCCATGGGGTGCCCTGTGCTCCAGGCACAAGGTACAGATGTGCTCTCCTAGGAGATGGGGCTTGAAGCATGGAGAGACAGAGCAGGGCGCAGCATGTTCTGAGAGGGCTGGTGAGTTGGAGAGAGGTGAGGAGGTGGAGCCCACCTGGTAGGCTGCCTCTGACTGCGGCCGAAGGATAGGGAGGTGTTCAGCTCATTCTGAGCAGCAGAACTGACTCCTACTTTCCACAGGCCCATCTGATGGGACACAGGTATGGAGAGAGAGTCTGTGACTCTCAGTGTGGCCCTTCAGAAGATGAGGGCCTATAGGATTTCCAGGGGAGGCTCTGAGAGCTCAGGGCTAAAACTGTCCATTCCGGGGACTGGGGCTGTAGCTCAGTGGTAGAGCACTTGCCTAGCATGTGCGAGGCCCTGGATTCCATCCCCAGTACAGCAAATAAAATTAAATTAAAATGTCCATTCCATGCTCACCAGCCAGTTAGTGAGTCATTGGTGCTTGAAGCCAGGGGTTCCAGCAGATTCCCAAGTGAGTAGTGAGAGTCCTTTCCCAGGGGGAACTGCCATTGCTTATGGGGCAAGGAAAATGAGCTCACAAAGTAACTGAGAGGGATCCCTCCAGGTTTGGGAGGTGTCCTGCGAGCTCGGGGAGGGGTTTGAAGGAGGTGAGAGTGCAGTGTCCTATGCTGAAGAGAGCCAGATACCTCCTCATGGGAGCAAGTGTCTGAGGAGGGGATAGACAGTAGGAGGTGGAGTGCAGAGGCCAGAGACCCTCCCCTGTGAGAGGAAAGCACATGGCAGCAGGAGGGGATGGAGGGTCCAGGAGGGCTTTTGAAGACCTAGGTGAGTTTGGTTTATTCACTCTGGGGAGAAAAGAACCCAGACAGGAGAGACCATCTCAGATCTCAGGCCAGGAGTGCAGCTGAATTGAGCAGGTCCACAGGAGGTGGGAGGAGAGTGCTGCAGGAGCCTAGGTGAGGAGCTGGAACTTGGCCATGAGGAGGGTGAGCTCTTCAGCAAGAAGGTTGGCCAGATAGAAGGAGCACCCAAAGCGGGTCAAAGGAGAAGCAGTACCCTGGATCAGACAGTATGTGGAGGGTGGTTTGCCAAGCTTAGCCCTGAAGGAGGCATCTGCTCACATCTGCATTTCGCCTAGCAGCCTGGGATGGATCCAGAGGCTGGCTGCCCAAGTGCCCATGGAGTCTGTTTCCACCTTATATTCTCTCACTCACACTACAGGGCCTTTCACACTTTGCCTTGTGGGAGACCAAGTCTAGTAGGACCCTCATCATCTCTTTTTCTTCCCAGGTGCTGATCTTTTCCAAGAATGGCTCTGTGAACCTCATGGATATAGCCAAGGCTGAAGTCATCTGTGCCTTTGCTCCCCCCAGATCCTACCATCTGGAGGTGCCCTGGGAGCCGTTATTTGTTGTGTCTTCACACCATCCGTGTTTCCTGCTCCACGGTATGGAAGGGGAATGTGAGGGCTACTGCCCAGACCTAGGCCCTGCTGACCCTTCCCAGCGACCCCACGGCCCCTCCCCACTGCATTCCCCTCCACCAAAGGACTCTGCAGCCTGGTCTACACAGAGTTCTCTGATCGAATGCTGGCATGGTCTTTTCTCTGGACTCCTGCTCTACCAGAGCAATCCAATCCTGATGACCCTGCCCTTTATAAGCAGAGAGCAGCACCCCACAACTCCAGTGTGCTCACAGTGCCATGGAGAAAGCATGATGTCCTTAGTGCCATGGTGTCCTTGTTTCATGGCAGGGGGCTGTCCAGATGAAACTGATGCCACCAAAGACAATGCCAACGACATTTGGAATTCTGTGTTCTGTTTCGATTTTGAGGACTACCCACTCCTGGAAAATATCTCCAAAAACTGCACCGTTCCTCTAAGGGACTTGAGAGATAACAAGGTGTTCCCCTGGGTGTTGCCATTGGAGGAAAGATGCCAGTGTTTTCTCCAGAAGAGGTAAAATATTCTGCGTCTTTCCCCCCCCAGATCCCCCCAGAGATCTGTTGTCTCTGGGTCAAGAAACAGTGCAGTTTGTTTTGTGGAAGATCCTTTCAGCTTTTAAATTGGTGCACGCTATAGTTCCAGCAACTCGGGAGACTGAGGTGGAGGATTGCAAGTTCAAAGCCAGCCTCAGCAACTTAGTGAGGCCCTCTCAAAATAAAAATAAAAAGGGCTGGGAATGGCACTTGGTGGTAGAGCACCTCTGGGTTCAATTCCCAGCACCAAAATTAAAATAAAAAATAAAATACTTTTTCCCTAAGTGAAAGATGCTACCCCATAGGCCACTCCACACTCATATTAGTAGGAAAGGAGTAATTAGTTCAGGCTGGTAGAAGAGGAAGGCTTCAGTTGAATTTTTTTTTTTTTTCTGTTATGACCATCTTTTTATTTTCTCAATTTATTTATGGAGGTGCTGTGGACTGAACCCAGGACCTCACACATACTAGGCAAGCACACTACCTCCAAACTGTACCCCCAGTCCCAAATCCCTTTTTTAAAAAGCACACTTGGCTTTTTAAAAGGCACTGGTGGGTTGACAAACTATGGCCCTATGAGCCAGATCAGCCCACTGTTGATTTTAAAAATAAAGTTTTGTTGTTGTTGTTTGCAGTGCTGGGGATTAAAGCTTATGAGGGCTAGGCAAATCTCTAACATGGAGACACATCCCCAGCCCCTAGTAAAAACAGTTTTATTCAAACACAGTCATGCCCATTCCTTCACCTGTTGAAGAGTTGCGATGGAAACCTTGCGAACGCTCAAGCCTTAAACTATTCAGTGTTTGCCAACCACTTTCCATCATCTAGATCAAGGTTTATGTGTGAATTTCTCCTCTTCCTCTTCCCCTTCCCATTCTTCCCAGTTCTTGTCTTGCTTTCCTTTCTGCTCTGAAAGCACAATGAACTGTATTCAGCCCATCCTGGAAAAATAGGAACCTCTTCTAATCCATCTCAGTAAATTTCTAAGAATTTGCAAGTCCTTATTGGTGATTCCCACCAGCATCCAACTGCTCAGTTTGTGTGGAATGGGGTCATCAGTGGGGCTATCGATCCTCATCCCAAGCCTGGACCTACGAAGCTGAGTGACTGGACTGGCAGGTCTGTTGGCTTCCAGAACCTCCACGTCCTTATGTAATATGACCTTTGAGCTTCTGGGATCTCTTCGATCAACATAGCATCCTGTCCCTTCATAATCATTTCTCCTTTCTATTTAGACTCCACGTTTGGAGCCTTGGGTCAGTTAACCTCTCAGAGTCTCAGTTTTCTTATTCATTCAAACACGTGCATTGTGACAGACTGTGTCCTGGATATTTTGATTATGCCTAATTTTTAGGGTTTGTAGTATTAAGTGAGAGAGTATATGTAAAGTGGCGGACACACGGTGATTCCTCAATAAAAGGTAGGCATGAAGATGTGTCTGGTTCCTGTTAAGGCAAAATACCTGGGGAAATTCCAAATGTCGCCACTAGATGGTACCACTGCTCTTCTTTGCTTTCATCTCTTACCTGTCACATTTTTTGCCCCCCTTACTTCTTCCTTCCTTCCTTCCTTCCTTCCTTCCTTCCTTCCTTCCTTCCTTCTTTCCTTCCTTCCTTCCTTCCTTCCTGTGCTGGGCTTTAAATGTAGGGCCTTGAGTCCTCTAACTGCTACATTTACGTTCTTGTTGTGTTGTGCTCTGTTGCTCCAGTGACTTTTCAGTCTCTCATGGAGGGAAGCAGGCCCGTTCATTAAGAGAGAAATATGGTCTCAATCAGTCTCAGGTGAGGGAAAGGGAATGAACAAGGGGACTGTTGACACTGCCACCGATTAAAGATTTACCAGCAACGCTCAGCTCTTCCTTATCTGGAGGTCTCTTATTCTGACCTTTGCTGCTAAGACTTTAGGGCGAAGTACCATGATGTCTAATACTTTCAAGTGTTCTAGGAAAATATTTACAGAGAGAAACAGAAAGAAAATGAAAATTTTAACAGATGGTGAAATCTAGAAAAATATTTATTAAAGGGAGGAGAGGTAAAACATCAATAACTGGTGAATCTAGGTGAAAGTTCTTTGCAACTTTTCTATCGGTTTGAAATTTTTCAAAATATAAAGGTGGGGAGCAGTTACAAAGTGTTTTTTACAGTATAATCCTGACTTTGAGTAAGAGAGAAGATGGGAAATGTGTATAGCAATAAAAATGTTGGTTGTATCTGGGTGGTGGAAGGATACATGGTTGTTTTCTTTATTTACAACTTTTCTACAAAAAATATATGCATTGTCTTGTCAAACAATTCAAAATAATGGTGGAGAAATAAATCAGGAGCATGAGGTTACCCATGCTGTGAGGAGGAGCTCTCTTGGGGACAGGAGGCATGGCCTGGAGCTTTCTGGCTTTCTCACTGGAGGCTCAGAGAATTCCTGGTCTAATACACTTGTTTCCATTTTGTTCTATTCTCATCTAATGCCCTCCTTTGTGTATGTGGGAAGGTCTTGGCCATTGAAACTTTACCAGTCCTTTTTATTTTTTATTTTGAGACAGGGTCTCTCTAAATTGCTGAGGGTCTTGCTAAGTTGCTGAGTCTGATTTCAAACTTGAAATCCCCCTGCCTCAACCTCCCAAGTAGCCAGGATTATAAGTGTGTACCACTGCTTGTGCCAGTGTGCCTAGCCCCCTTCTTTTACTGGCCTTGAAAAGGTGAGCCTTCCAACTTCAAAGCCAGCAGCTCCAGCTCTAGGCAGCTCACCTCCCACTCAGCCTTAGACTGACATTTCTCAGCCTCACCTGAAGTGACCTAGTCCCTCCAAACACCTGCATCAACCCATGAAAGTTGCTTCAAATATAGATCTACTACTCTGATAGAGTAATTTCCCATTGCAAAAAAAATGTATTTACTATTTCTGGTAAAAGTTATAAATATAAACACACACACACACACACACGTAGGAATTTGGAGAACAGGGAAATACAAACCAAAATAGGAAGTTTAAATAACTCATAATCTTACCACCAAAAATCAGCAGCACCACTATTAATATTTCCTTCTAGGTCTTTTACCTTGACATTGTCAACAAGTTGAGATCTTGTCACATGTCCACTTTTTATCTGACTTTATTTCACTCTAGAATATAACTTAATGCCACAACCAGCACAGCCAAACTTGGGGTTCTGGTGAGGTGTGATGGGGGGTTAGAAAATAAAAACACATCCGATTTTGAAGATAAATAGCTGGGGTCAGGTGGAGTGCTGCTCTCTGATGGAGAAGCAGATCTAAAGAGTTATGTCAGCAATCTTTATTTATATATGTCTCAGTATCAGGTTAAAGATTGTGGAAGCATTATTCTTTGTATTCCGGAAAGCTACAGAAACTAGAAACATCTTCTTAGCTTTTCCTCAGTTGCAGTCCACAGTTGCAAAGTGCAATGTTAGGAACTTTGTGTAGCTCTCAAGAAAGTCCATTGTTTAAAGTTACTGTCAAGCAGGCAGGCTCAGGAGTAGCAGACCTGGTGAAACATTGTGGCTGTCTAGCATAATTCCTCTATTCCCAGGAGTTATGTGCCTGAGATCAAGGTCAAAGCAGATAGGACTCTTGCACAGAGCCTTTTCATGCAGGGCATTACCATAGTAGCTGAGCATGCTGTGCACAGAAACATTCTAGGCACCAGGCATACCACAGCCATGAGGTCATCAGGGACCCCGATCTCAGACACTGCTCTCCCATTATCTGTCATCATTCTCCACAACTTAATATCTTTTTAATTTTGAGAAAAGCATTTTTATTGTGTTAATTTACTATCTCTGTAATAAAATACCCAAGATAAATAACTTATAAATAGAAAAGGCTTATTTTGGCTCATGGTTTTGGAGATTTCAGTCCATAATCAATGGGCACTGTGGCTTTGTATGTGGCAAGGCAGATACCCCCCTCATGGGAGAGGCGGGTGTAGTAGAGCAAGGCTATTCCCCTTCTGATCTGGAAGCAAAAAGAGAATGAGGAAGGGGTTGGAGTTCCTCAACTCCCTTAGAGGGCATATCCCCAATGAATTAAGGACCTCCCACTAGGCTTACCACCTTGAACACATGGGACCAAGTAAAAACACATGGGTCTTTGGGAACATTCAACATCCAATCTAAAGCATTTGTAAAAATGTTTTTTTTCATTACTGTATAATATTCCACAGGAAGGCTGTCTGTAATTTACTTCACTACTGTATGATTGGCTACCTGGATACAGAGAAAAAGATCCTTTCTATCTTGACTTTCCCTATCTCTGGAATATCTCTGGAGGCTCATCCTGGCACCCCCGACAAGGAATGGAAGGGACTCTTCCAACTCTGTCCTCCCAACTGCCTCACTCCTTGTCAACACAGCTTAGCTACTAGGTCCCAGTCCTAGCCTTTCCCCAGGAAGGCCCGCAGCTGCTGGGTAGGGTGCAGAGGACTGGATCCTCTGGAACCTTCTGTAGGGAAGAGGGCTAGAATCAGCAGAACTGATCAATGGGGTGTTGGTGGCCAGGGTCAGGGGTTGGGACTGACAGTAGTGTGAGCTGTGGGGAAGTTGGAGGGGACAGCGTGAGACAGACTCAGGGATCAGACTGGAAGGGACATTTACTTGATCCTAATCACAGTGTTTGAACCACATGCCTCAGGCAACTCATTTTTTAGTTTGGGCCCCAGAGATCAATTGGGAAACACTCAATTTAAAGAAGTTTCTTCCCATTCTACCTGCTCTGGGGCCTGAGGTCTAGGGCTTTCCCAAAGAGCATGCCCTAGTGTTTCATTGTGTAACTTTTCAAGCATGTAGCAGCTTTGAGATAGCATTTCCACGCACACAATCTAGATGCAGTCATTAACATTGCACTCTCCTCGTTTTATCCATACAGGTCCCAAAGGTTTTGTACCCCTCACCTTTTTTTTTTTTTTGTACTGGATATTGAACCCAGGGACACTTTACCACTGAGCTACATCTCCAGCATTTTTTTTTTTTTGAGACAGGATTTGCTAAGTTGCCCAGACTTGTGTGCCTCCTGCCTCAGTTTCCCAGGTCACTGAGAGTATAGGCCCGTGCTATAGGCCTGACTTGCATATTCTCTCTCTCTCTCTCTCTCTCTCTCTCTCTCTCATATGATCTCTTTTCTGTTTACTCCTTGTTTCTAGTTTCCCTTGGCTCTTAAAACTAGGTGAAACTGTAAGGATTCATGTGGCAATAGATTCGGAGTTTCAGACTTGCAATAGTCTGTCCAAAGGGTTTTCACAAAGTGGTGCTGGAACTTTGGTAAACAGCCAGTGTGAAACAGAGCTTGTCTTTAGGGCTTTGAAAGGAGGCCATGAGCACCAAATGTGCCACCTGCCCCATAGACCCCTGCTCCTTCCCACCCAGGTCCCCCAGGGCACCATTTTCATTGGCCTGAACACTCTGTTTTCGTGTCTGCCATCTCTGGCTATTCACAAGAGGACAGAAATTTGAGGACACCAGGGGACAGACAAAATTAGTGTCACCTAATATTCAAAGCCCTGCAAGGTCCAGGCTTTTACACCTAGCTTTCTGCCAGAAACTGGGCTTCTGAATGACCCAATAGTCCCCAATTCACACAGCACACAGCTCTCTTGCTGAGGGGGCAGCAAGTGCTGGGTGATGCCAGGTGACATGGTCATCAAGGTGGGAGGAAGCACCCTTTATCCTTAGGGACCAAAATTACAAACCTTTCCTAACAATCCTGTTCTTTCCTTTCCTTCCTTCTTTCCTTCTTTTTCCTTTTCTCTGGTACTGGGGATTTAACCCAGGGTACTTTACCGAGCTTCATTCCTAGCCCTTTTTATCTTTTATTTTGAGACGGTCTCACTAAGTTGCTAAGGCTGGCTCTGAATTTGCAATCCTCCTGCTTCAGTCCCTAAGATTTCACCTGACAATCCTTTGCCTTTCTTGAGGAATGAAGGGCTGAACCTCTGCCAGTGTTATTTGTAGAGTCATAGAGCTCAAATCAGGCTATTTCAATTCAAAGCCTTTGTGCAGGGATTCCCGGATGTTCCAGCTTCTCTCCCCCTTTTCAAAGAGGCAACTGGTCTTTGTGGAATACACACACACAAACATACACCTTTTCAGTATCTTTCCTAAAACAATAGAAGCACTCGCTTTGTGCTTGATGATGGAGGGGATGTGCCTCCCCTAAAGGCCTTTTTTGGGGGTTCCCAAACCCCCCTGGCCAGTTAATGCCCAGCATCAGATGAACCAGGCTGCCTCCCTCCTTCCTCACTGCTGAGCAGTCAGAGGAAATCATACTGTGGACTCGAGTTGGCACCACCCTGGGCTTGAACCTGCTTCTCTCTGCTTACTCCCCTAGTAGCCATCTGTCCCCATTTCTGCTCTGGCTTTGGTCCCTTAGCTGCCCACTCCTCCTTGTCACCCTACAACCCTGTACCCCACCTGCCTCCTGACTCAGAGATAGAGGCACCCAGCTCATACCCCAGGATTTGGAGTCCCAGGCCACCCCCTTTCCCATGACTCCCAGATCTTGCTTCCTCCACCATCCACTCTTCCATCTGGTTGGCAGCCACTTCCCCTCCACCAGCTTTTCCTAATCACGGACTAAGGTCACCAAGTTCCCATGTCAGCAAACAAATAAGCACTTTCCTAGGTCTAGAGCCAGAGCCCCCAGTGACTACTGGGAACAGCCTTTATACCATGTCGCCATGTTGGTAAGGTTTCCCTAATATTCCTGTAAGGCAAATTCTTGGAGGTGGACTTTGAGGTGTGGGATAGGTTGTGGGATAATGGTTTCCCCAACTCACCCTCCTGTCCCTCCCACACTGGCTACAGAAGCAAAAATCAACAGCTTGGTATTTTTTTAATTTGGAAATTAAGGGTTAAAAATTATCCTTTTTGTTATGTGTCTGGTATTGTAAAATTCTCTTTCTTCTCTGCAGTTTGCCCTGGGTTTCTTTTCTATAGAAGTGTTCATTTTCTTTAATTTTAAGATTTCATTGTCAATGTTGCAAGAAATTTTTCCTGGTTTGTCTTTAGATTGAAGTTATTTTGATTGCTTGTTTAGCCAAACAGAAGTTCTAAGTGTGAACTGTCAGTCATCTCCCTTAGGCTTGGCAGAGGTTGGTGGTCAAGAGCATCAGAATCAGAGAGCAAGCTCTGGACTGTTGGGAGGAGAGGGGAGGTGCAAGGATGGAATCCTGAATCTGATACCCTCTAGCTGTGTGACCAGGGCAAACCTTGGTTACCTTTGAGGAAAACAGGGTCCTGTGTCTCAGGATATTGCCAGTACTCAGGAAAGATTGTCCACTATTTATTGCTAGGTCCATAGAGAAAGCCCTTCTACACACCAGGACTATATTTTAAAAATCACCCATTTTCTCTTTAAGCACATTAATGGTTTTTATTTTGGTCTTCCTTATTATTTTCTTATTTATTTGGTACTGGTAATTGAACCCAGGGGAAGTTTACCACTGAACTATATCCCCAGTCCTTTTTATTTTTATTTTCATTTTTTGAGATAAGTTCTCTCTAAGTTGTTGAGGGTGTCACTAAGTTACTGGGACTAGCCTTGAACTTGTGATCCTCCTGTCTCAGCCTCCTTAGTCTCTGTGACTGCAGGCATGTGATACTGTGCTCAGTTGGCCCTGCTGGTTTGCCTTTAAAAACTTGATCTAAGTGGGGCGTAGCAGTGCATGCCTGTAATCCCAGTGACTCAAAAGACTGAGATGAGAAGATCACAAGTTCAATGCCAGTCCCTGAACCTTGGCAAGTAAGACTCTGTCTCCAAATTAAAATAAAAAGGGCTGGAGATGTAGCTCAGTGTAGAGTACTTGCCTTAACATGAATGAGGCCCTGGGTTTAATCCCAGCACTGGAAGAACAAACAAAAATTCTAGTTCTAGTTCCATCTGTTCATGTTTCCTGCATGGTCACTCATTGATACTGTGTTTTTCTAACCCCTCAACCCAGCAAATTATCAGCAGCCTATGTATTGTTATAATTAACTTTTGTGAGTATTTACTCTGTGTCAGGGACCATGCTAAGTGCTTTATGGGTATAACACTTATCACCATTGTCATTGTTGTTGTCATCATTATCTCCACTGACAGAGAGAGCTGAGGCTTATAGAGGTCAACTCACCTGTCCAAGGCCACCAGCTTGAAGGGAAGGTTTGAACCCAAGCAGTTTGAGTCCAGAATCTGAGTTTCTAGCTGACCCATTTTCTCCCACACCTGGGCAAAGACGCTCCAGTCCCAAGATGTGCATTGTAGCCCAATGGTCCTAGCAGAAGACTGACTCTCCCATGTGTCGCAAATAGAGAAAAGGAATGAGGCAGATCTATGATTTGCTGCTCAGAAATGACTTCCGGGATAGATCTCAAGTGTCAAAAACAGGTGCATAACTTTGTATTACACACTTCCACCTAAATTTTTTTAATTTTATTTTTTCTGGTACTGGGGATTGAGCCCATTGGTGTTCTACCTCTGAGCCACATCCCCAACCTTTTAAATTTTGAGATGGGGTCATGCCACCTTGCTCAGGGCCTTGCTAAGTTGCTGAGGTTGACCTTGAACTTACTATCCTCTGACCTCAACCTCCAGAGTTGCTGGGATTATAGGCGTGCGCCACTACATCTGGCTGGTTTTTATTTCTTTAAAAGAAGCAATGTAAAAAAGAAGAAGAAGCAATTATAGGTTACTTTTTAAAGTTAGAACTAGTTTATCTCCATGTAGATGTTCCACATGTAGAACCTCAAAACAAATCCAAAGACACAATCATTGTCTTTCTCCTCAAAAGTGTCTCTCTTTCCATTTACCCTAACTTCACCCCAGCACCCAGGACAAAAGCCTGGGCAGAGTCTGCATTCCTTTCCCCCCACAGGCACACCCTAGCCCCTCTACCAGGTGACAGGGCCCACCACTCACACACAATGAAGTCTAATTGTTCTGTGGTGAACATGCATTTATTTGATTTTTTAAATTATTCTTTAAAAAACTAAACCCAAACATCTTCAGATTAGTGAACCATACAGTATTTGTCCTTTGTGACTGGCTATACTCACTCAGCATAATGTCCTCTAGGTTCATTAAAATTAGTAGGATGTGTCATTTTTCCCCTTTTTTTAAAGGTTGAATATAGTCCATTGTGCACATAGAGCCTGTTTCATTTGGGAATGAAATTTCTGGTTTGTTTGTTTTATTGTGTTTTGATACTAGGGATTGAACCCAGGGGCGCTTGACCACAGAGCTACGTCCTCAGTCCCTTTTTATTTTTTATTTTGAGACAGGGTCTCACTAAGTTGCTTAGGGACTCACTAAGTTGCTGAGACTGGCTTTGAACTTGCAGCCCTCCTACCTCAGCGAAAATGGACTTTTCTTTTTTTCTTTTTTATTCTTTTGCGGTGCTAGGGATTGAACCCAGGGCCTTGTGCTTGCAAGGCGAGCTCTCTACCAACTGAGCTATCTCCCCAGCCCCGAAAATGGTCTTTTCATTCCTCGATTCCCTCCCCTGCCTCTCGGTGTGCACTATCTGGCCTAGAGTACTAGACCTGTCACTTGTTCCCTTGGTAAAGGCTTTCTGGTACCTGGGGCCACTGTGATGGAGCAGTGTACCATCTCCCAGGGCTTCTCTGATGAGCACAGTGTGACCAGGCCCTGCGCTGGGGCTGGGAAGCTGGGAGGCTGGGGAAGCCTCTCATCTCCGGTTGTGTGGTCCCCAGCTTCCAGAGACTGAAGAAAAACCAGGAGAAAGGGCACAATGAGCTGTGGGTCCGGTTTCGGAAGTACTCCATGATTCTCCAGAAAGAGAATGTCAAGAAGTTTTGCCCGGGGACTCTCTGAAGAGGCTTCAACCTAGGCAGCATCTCCCCAGAATGCCCTGAGGTAAGAGGACACAGTGACAAAAAGCCACAACTCAAGGGCTCTGGACTTGTGGTCTGGGACCTCCCCAGGGCTGGCAAGGGAAAGGCAAATTTTGGGGACCTTTGAACACTAAGCTTCTTGTCAGTGCCCTCCAGTGGTCAGATGTGCCACCCAAATAAACAGTGATAGTGTTTCCAGCCTCTAAGTTGCTGGACTGTGTGTGTCCCATCATTCCCACCTGGCCCAGACTCCAGCAGGGCCCAGCTAGTGGCCCTCCCAGGCCTGGAAAGCTACTTTCCTCAAATGACCGAGATGCCCAGAAGCTACTGTGTGGCCCTTTCCAGCCACTTTTTCATCTCTATGTGGGCTCCTAACCTTTACAGAACCGCTTTGAAGGACTGACTTATGGCCTAGTGGTAGGAGCACTTAGCAGGCTCCAGGCCCTGGGTTAATCTGGAGCTTAAGGAAATGTCTGCCTCTCTGAGGACACCGTGTGGTTCCTTTGAGCACTGCAGGAGGTTGTTACAGCCTGGCCCTGGGGTCTCACCCAGCCTCACCCATGATGATAAACTGCTCCAGAAAATTGACTGCATGCAGGATTTGTGTCGGCTGCTTCCTTTGTGCCTCTACTCACTCATTCCCTGGGTCACACACCATGCCCCTTGCTGGCACAACATCTCTTATGGTGCTAACATTGACTGGCTTAATGTCCCCTAGCATGAAAGGGGTCCCCACCTAAGACCTTCTGCCCTCTCCCTTTCCCACTATGGGAATGAAAGCACTATGGCAGAAGCAGCTCTTTCCAATGATTATTTTCCTCCACACATCAGGTGCTGTGGGAGCTCTTTAGAAATGAGGGAGCAGAGCTTAGGAGGATGTTCTTGGCCTTACACAGCACCCAAAGGTGATGGGGAACTGACATTTTGTAGTGTGTGTTTTACACTTAAACCTTAAGTAACCTTGAAAAATGTGGGTATTACCATAATCCCCATTTCACCCAGAGAGAAATGGAGACTCAGGTTACATGACTTGGATCAGCCTGAAACAAGTAAGTCCTGATTAATTTTTTTCAAGATCCTTCAGCAAAAGGAATTTTTGACTGAGATAACTTAGATGTCCAAGAGTAATTTTTTTGGATTCAGGTGTTTTTTTTAATTAATTTTTTTCAGTGTTGGGTGACAGGGACCACAGAGACATGACAAGTGGGAACCTGAGGTTAAGGGGATAATTCTATAAACTGGGCCCATGGTGCTGATCCCCACACGCTTCCACTTTTAAAAAACAATTTACCTGCAGTCCCGCCTGGCTTAATTCAATAGGCTATGTTATATTTCTCAGCAGATTACCTGTTATCTACAAGAGAAGCACAGATCCAAAATGCAGACAAGAGGAACACAGGTTACCTTGAAAGGGGGGACTTTTGTGACCCTTACACAGACCAGATCCCACAACTCAGGGAGCTAAGGATAATTCCTCTATAACTATTAAATCTCTAGGAACAGGTTCCAGTTAGAACCAGTCAACGGGGTAGGACTCTCTGGAAATTTCCCTGGGATCCCCCAATGAAACTAGAGGGTAGGAGAGGCATGCCATCTTTTTCCTCTCTGAGAGGACCCACTCTCAAGAGAGAGTGTCCCCTTTTCTCTTTTCTTATACCTTCTAATAAACTCATACCTGCTACTCTGAAGAACATGTCAGAAATCTTTCTGGTGTGATCACAAAAACCAGTGAGAAAAGACTGCTGGCTGCCTCAGCTTCCCAGCAGACCCTGCCCTCTAACACTGGGGATGGACCCTTACACAGTCTAGGCAAAGAAACCTTGTGTACCAGATTCCAAAGAGGAATGAGAGAGAAAGAACCAGGGCCTGACAAAGCCCTCCAGGCTGGGGATCCCCAAATGGGAGACTGGAATGCCAGGGCTCTAGTTTTCTCAGGGCAGTGCACCATCAGACTGAGATGACCCCCTAAGAGATCCTAGCCTCCTGGGTGATAAAACCCCTCAGAAACATCAAAAACCTGTGTGTTGACTGGGCACAGTGGTGCATGCCTGTAATTCCAGTGACTTGGGAGGCTGATGCAGGAGGATCACAAGTTCAAAGTCAGCCTCAGCAAAATCGAGGCTCTAGGCAACTCAATGAGACCCTGTCTCTAGATAAAATATTTTAAAAAGGACTGTGAATGTGGCTCAGTGGTTAAGCACCCGTGAATTCAATCCTTGGTACCAAAAAACAAAACAACGCCCCCCTCGTCTTCTCAGGGGAATGAAGCTAGGGTGAGATAAGTGCCCAAGTGCAAAATTTAAGAAGACGCTCACACTTGGCACTGTGCAAATGCACGGTCAGAACTTGAGGACAGTGGACAATGTGGTCTCTGACTTGGCCCTGGGACAAGCAGGGACTCTGCAGTTACATTGGGCTACCTTCCCTCCTCCAGTGGGCCTATACACATCAGTTCCAGATTGGGGCCCCCTGCCAGGGATTCTGATGATGCCACCCACTGATAGGGGACAGGCAGACGTGAGTGGTGGGAATATGATGTTAAGGGGATAATTCTATAAAATAGGCCCACTGTGCTGACCGCCCACATGCTTTCACTTTAAAAAAGCAATTTACCTGCAGCCCTGCCTGGTTTAAGTTTATTGAATTTGTTAAGTTCCTCAAGAAACTACCTGTTATCTGAAGGAGAAATGCAGGCCCTGAAATCATGCTGATAAGAGGAACACAGGTTAGCCCGAAGTAGGTGACTTTGTGACCCTTACACAGACCAGATCCCACAATTCAGGGAGATAAGGATAATTCTTCCCTAACCATAAAATCTGTAGGAACAGGTTCCAATTAAAACCAGTCAGCATGGGCTTAAATGACCTAGAGTTGTCATGGAAGTTGTACTTGAAAATCTGAGGTCCTCCTGCTGCCAGTCAAAAGTCAAGAGGTGGATCTGGGTGGGACTCACTGGAAACTTCCCTGCAATCCTTATAAAACTAGAGGGCAGGAGAGGCACGCTGTTCCTCTCTGAGAGGACTCACTCTCAGAGTGTCCCCGTTCTCCTTTCCCATCCCTTCTAATAAATTTGTGCCTATAACTCTGAAGGACATGTCTGAAATTTTTCTGACTTGTTTGCAAGAACCCAAGGTGAAGAGGGTGCCTTTGTGCTGCCTCAGTTTCCCAGAAGGCCCCAGCACGGTAACACTACTATCTAGAGACGAGTTGGCACTCAGCAGAGGCAGTGCATGCAGGGTTAAGCACACAGGGGCAGTGCAGTCATACCTGGGTCCCAATTCCAATGCTGCCACTTGGCATCTGTGGGGGCCTAGACACTCTTCTTAAACTTGCTCATCCTTAAAAATGACCCTGTAATTGGGGTATCTCATTGGTTGGCTGAGAACCGGATTGAGAGAGGACTCCCTACCACCTGGCTCAGGGTACCTTTCTGGATGCTGGCCACTCTTGTCCTCACTTAACGGGTTTCCTCCAGGTGCAGATGGAGCTGGGCCAGAAAGGGGGGAATGGGCCCACTGGAGCAGTGGGAGGTGACCCCTTCCTATCTCCAGTCCTCCGTCTCAGCCACTATTAGCAGGGACGTGTTAATGAAAATTCACACCCAGGTGCTAATAAACAGTGGGCTGCTCCCGGGCTCAGAGCCAGAGGAGAGGCCCTCCTCAGGGAAAGGGGCTGGCCAATGAGCTCCACTTATCTGTGAAAAGACTTGCTAATAACTTTAATTCCCCATCCTAAACCACTGGGTCTTTGCCATGCAAATAGATTTTCTAAACTGGGTCACTCCTGGGGAAGGAAGATTTCCCATCTACCCCAGTTAGGGTCCTGGGAGGGGAGTGCAAGATGGTTAGTGGAGTTGTAGGAAAGGGGGTGACCAGCAGAGGTGTGAGGTCTTCCTTACCTCCATAGGTTTCAGCTTTGGAACCCACTCTGCAGCCAAATGCCAGTCGGAGTAAGCCCTGCTCAGGCCTGGGTCCCTGAACTGCAGAGCAAGGTCCTGACCCCAACTCTGCATTTCTGTCCCTTCTGGCCTAGTCTGGACAGCTGGGAATGGTTTCTGAGCTGATATAAAACAAACCCATCAACAGATGAATGCATAAACAAACTGTGCCGATGCTGCACAATGGATATTATTGGGCAATCAAAAGGTTTTTGGTTTTGTTTTGTTTTTGTGCTGCTGGGGATCAAACCCAGGGCATCAAGAATGAAGTTCTGTTACATGAGAGTCAACATTGGTAAACCTCAAAAAGCTCAAAAAGAGGCCTGACACAAAGGTCACATTGTATGATGTTTTTAATATGAAATGTTCAGAACAGGCAAATCCATACAGAAAGGGGATGAGTGGTGTGTGTGGTGGTGGGGATTGATAATGAATGAGAGGCAATGAATGGAGTTGGCAATATCCTACCAGGAGTGAGACTTCCAATTCCCAAGTCCTAACTGGGCTTGCTTATGGAGTCTTCTTATTCTGCAAAATTATCATTCAGGCATATATGTGTAAAGTAACTGGTGCACAATACATAATACTGGAGTTGTATTGTTACAGAGGCATTTTGGTTTAATCTAGTTCCCATTTGCTGCCGCTTCCCCACCCGTCCCCTTCCAGGCTGACCCACGCAGAGCAGATGTTGAGCCAGGGTGGCCACAAAAAGGACAGGATCTGGGCTTGTGAGTTTGAGGGGCTGATGATAACAAGAAATCCTCTCAACTCTCCTTTATTATTCTTTGGAGGGCAGGGAAGGAGTCTTGTGTTCACTCACCTACAAGAACTGCCAAGTGACACCAGCACAAATAGTTTATTCACAAATAAATAAATACATGCTAGGCAGTGCTCCTGCCTGCATCGGAGCATCTACCCTATGAGTCCTTCCTTCAAAAAAGGGGATGGGACGGGTCATCCTACGTGAGGACAGGCTCCCTTCCCCGAGGAGTGCCATGCCAGAGTCGCCGGTGCCTGGTGCCTCTTTCAGGAAAGGCTGTCCGCTTTAAAGGTGCTGGGGCAAAAAACAAAAACAAAAACAAAAACCTCGGTGCTCTGATGGGGAGCCCGTTGTCTGTCATCTGGACTCCTCAGGCCGGTGGCCACTCCAGCGGTGAGAGAGGCATCCAGGTCTCCAGCAGGGTCAGCATTTCGCTGGAAAAGAGCTGCGGGAAGAGAGAATACAACGTAGACCTCAGTAACTTCAGTGGGGCGCGGCGTCACGCTCAGGGGCACCACAATCCCGGCACTTCTGGCGAGAAACAGGTCCCTATCCCCTGCTGGCCCCTCCCTCCCCTCTCCACTGGGCACCCAGGGCACGCGATGTTGCTCCTGAGAGCGCGCAGGCGAGGCCAGGCCTCCATGAGGGTGCGGCAGGGTGGCTGGTCCCCGGGGTGGCGTGCGCAGGTGGCTGGGATAGTAGGGCCGGGGTGGGTTTCGCGCGAGAAGTGATACTAACCGGAGAGGATGGGTTCGGGTCTACTCTCTGCCCTTGCGGACTAGCCGCCTCGAGGCACAAAACTGGCGGGGCGCGCGGTTCCAGAGCGACCCCCAGCGCGGGGCACGCGGGCGGGGACCCCCAGCACGGTCCCGCGCTGGAGGCAGAGCCCAGGTGGGGTCCGGGATCCCGCGTCTGTGCCTGCGTGGAGTCGCGGTCTGGGCAGAGCATACAGCCCCGAGGGGACGCCGCGTCCGCGCGCAGACTGTCCTCGCTGAGGCCCAGCACGGCCGACAGGTGGTCGATGTAGCGAATGGCCAGGCGCAGCGTCTCGATCTTGGTCAGGCTCTGGCCGGCAGGCGCGACCGACGGCGGCAGGAAGCGGCGCAGCTCGTGCAGGGCGCGGGCGAGGGTGCGCATGCGCAGCTTCTCGCGCTCGCTGGCGCTCCGCCGCTGCCAGCTGCCCAGTCGCCTTCCTGCGGTCGGGGCACGCGGGGCTGAGCGGACGCACTGGCGGGTGCACGGGCGGGCTGGGCTTGGCACCCGACTGCCCGTCGGGGCGCTGCCCCACGAGTCCGGAGACGAGGCAGGGGAGCAGACGGGACCCCTATCAGACGGCGGCAGCGGGCGGGCAGGGCCCCAGTCTGTGGACAGGAACCAGGTCTCGGAGAGCGAGAGCGGCGGGCACAGGGGCTGGGCCATGGCAGCGGAGGCGCAGGCCCGTCTGAGGCTGGCTGCAGCTTTATCCCAAGCCCGAGGTGTGAAGTGGCCCCTTCCAGCGCATCAGCACATCAAAGCTGGCTTGGGGTCTGGAGAGGGCGGGGCCGGCTCTTTGAACCAGCAGAGAATGGGGACCAAGGCACTGGCCCCTTAGCTGTGCCAGGTTCATCCCGGCTGGGCTCTAACTTGGGCCTCCTCGTGCCCTGCCCCGTGTCTGGTGGTACCCAGGGCGTTGAGCCAGCCCTGCCGATTAAAGGACAGGGGTAGGGGAGGAATAACAGAACTCAAAGCCCAACTGTTCCTATGTTTGAGGCCAACCTTCACCTTTTGAAAATTCTTAATTTTCTTTCATTTTTTATTCCGGTTTATATAATGGGAACCCCCGAGGATGCACCAGTGGACTGTGCAATAGAGTAGGGACCAGGAGAAGGCCCTGATTCCCTCTAGAGGTGGGGAGAACTGTACTCCATTCCTACTTAGAGGCAGGCTGGACCTGGGTGCCCTCCCCCATGGTGGTGGTGAAGGGGCAGTATGAACAAGTTACTGCAAGCAAACCCAGGAAGCTGGCAGAATCTGGTGAGGTTGCAGGACCATCTGCGTAGAGGAAGGGGTGATCCTGCTGACCTTTCCCCCAGGACACCCCAGCCCGTCAGGATCAGGAGCTTGGCCAATTACCGCAGCAGCCACCGCTGACCTATAGCTAATGTTCTGCCGCTTTAGGGGAGGTATGATAGGTTTGCCAACGAAATGTGAATAGAAATGGTGCCGAAAAAACATTTGACAAAATTCAATACCCCTTTGTAATAAAAAGTTCCAGCAAACCAGGAATAGAGAGGAACTTTCTCAAGCTGATAAAAGGCATCTACAAAGAACCTGCACATAGCACTGTACTAAATAGTGCAAGACTCTAATCTTTCTCCCTGATATGGGGAACGGTGTCTGCTCTTATAACATCTCTTCAACACTGTTTTGGATGGAGGGTCTAGAAGGAAAGAGAAATAAATTCAGATTGGAGGGGAAGAAATAAAACCATCCCTACTTAACGTACAGTGTGATCAACCACATAGAAAATCTCTAAGGATCTACCTTGCCTGTCTGTCCCCATGGGTTGAGTTTGCACCCTTGTCCTGCTAGGTACTTCATGCATGGTTATCCAATCTCCACCTAGTACCTGGTGTCTGGCAACATGTCTCTCCTGTTTCTTCTTCAAAAGGAATGGTATCTAGGGTCTCTTTCAGTGCCAGGGTCTGATGTTTTGCATCCCCTATGGCTTCCAGCCCCATGAGTCAGATGTAGCAATGAAGATCAAGTGGTTTCTTGATGCCTATTCCCTGGGCATCTCTGCTGACACCATCCCATCCCCTTGTCTCTGTCTCCTGTTGCTCTTGGTATCCTCTATACCCCACCTCTGCAGTCTGTCACAGCAGCTCCAGAATGCTCAGGCCCACAATCACATCCAGGAGAAGCAGTATCAACCTCCCTTGGGGTGGGAGAAGGCAAGAGGCCACTCCTTGTGCACAGTTCTGAGGCCCATCCACTCCCTAGAAGTGCCTGACCTCAGAGGCCCCTCTTTATAAAGCTGTCAGCAGGGTCTACTCTTTGTGGATCCTGGCAGATGGATGCCTTCCTGAGGCTCCTGATCAAAACCTGGCTCTGGAGCTCAGAGATTGGGCCTCTCGAATGATACTAGGCTGAGGGAACAAGCAGCTGGGAATTGGCGGTGTGCTGTGTGCTGGGGTGGGAGGGTGCAGAGAAAAAACCAGGCAGGCTGGAGGGGTGAGATCTCAGTAGGTTCTGGGCACCCTGTTGTTCAGGGACTGCCAGTCTTCTGAATGTATCCCCCCTAAGTCCTCCAATGGCGGTTTCACATTGTAGCCAATAATTGAGAAAATTCAGTGTGAGCCAGCACTTGTGTTTTATTGTCATATCTTTGTTTATGTGAAAATATAATAAGTGCATGTAAGTCAAAAATATCACTAGGTACAAAGAGCATAACAAGTCCCTTTACTAGACTGCCTCTGCAGCTTCCAATGGCCTGCCCCAAAGGAAACTGTCATTACTAGCTTCTTGTCAACAATGTTTTTACATGAATTTGTATTTTTGTTAATACAGATTTGGAAAAGAGGCCATATGTGTGGGAGGTGCACTTTTTATGTCGAAAACACAATGCTTCTCATCTAATACATAATAGTTAACATTAATCCAGCGCCTGGAGCCTTGGAGAGATTTAAAGCAGGAGAGGACACCATGAGCGGAACATGAAGAGATGTCTGGTGTCAGGGCTGAGGAGGATTAAAAAGACAAGGAACAAGGATGAAGGAAAGAAGCTACCAAGATGGCTGGAGAGGCAGTGGGACAGCAGGATGGGAGAGGCAGGCAGATGGGAGGGTTCTAGCTCCAACCCAGCCCTGGGTCTTCAGCCCTCAAGGCTGACAAATTGAAAATGCCACGTGGAGCCCCTCCTCACCTGTTTTCCCTGGTCTCTGGGAAACCCCCTCAGGGGCCCAGCTGGTGTAAGGCTGTGGTCCAAGGGCCTGCTGGAGCCACGTGGGGGGGACAGGGACCCCAACAGTGTAGCCATCAGTCACCCTCCCTCTTCCCTCTCCCACACGCCTGTCCCTCTCCCCTTTGATCTCCTTATCGTGGTCAGCCTCCCCATTGGTTCATTTGGGAGCTGCCCCAGTTAATGAGTTCTCCAGGCAGCAAGGCCCGCACGCCCTCCCACTGGGCTGAGGCCTTCACACTTGTGGAGCCTGTGTTTTGACAAGTGCCGGGGCCAGTGGCTCCTGCTCCCCTGGACTACCCCTGCCTGCCAACGTGTAAGGCTGGGAAATGGGGCCCTGGAGCAGCCCCACTGGAGTAGAGGTGAGAGTTCAAGCCTTGGCAGGGGTGGGGGCAGGCAGGACAGGTTGGCCCCCTCTTAGCACAGGTTGTAGCCAGCCTTATCCTCAGGCCCAGCCTGGGTCCTGAGCACTGCATCCCGACCTGCCCCCCAGCCTCCATGCCCTCACTTCCCGGCCAGCACTTCTGACATTGGAGTGCTAATCAAAGGTGCTATGTAAATACTCCCCTTGTGGCCCCTAATCCCAGACCCCACTGGAGCCAGAGACCCCGGGAGAAGGAAGCAGCACTGCTCGTACTGCCAGCCTGCTTAGCATCAGCGGAAGCCCCTAATTTGGGTGTCCTTAACAGCCAGAGATCTTCCTGTCTTGCCTCCACACCATCCTTTTTGGGGAAGGTTGTCATTTACAAGGTCCCCACCCATAAGCAGCCAAGGCCAATGTGGGTTAGAGTCTCTGTCTCCTGTGCTGTGGGGTAAGGGTTGAATTTTACTGCACAGAATGTACTTGTACACTATTGTCCTCTGAGCCTGGCACTCTGCTGGGGCTTGATCAGGTCACTGCCCACACCTACAACCTGCTGTGATGTAGGGGTCATTGCCCCACTTGACAGATGAAGAAATAGATGCTCAGAGAAGCTGTCCCATGTCATATAGTAGAGGGGCAGAACTGGGGTCCATAAGGCTCTGTATGGGGCAGAAGCCTGTGTTCTGCCCTCCTCCCACCTTCCCACATCCTTTGGAGGACATGAGTGACTCTTTGCATCCTGGAGGGATGCTGTGAGGTTGTGGGGGCCCTGGGACCTTCAAGCCCCCAAGAGCACATAAGGGGATATAAGAAAAAAAATTTCCAGGCCCACCCTGGACTGGATGGACCAGAATCCTTGAAAGTTAAAGCCTAACCATCTGGGTATAAAAAATAATATCTCCCCAGAATTATGAAGCAGTGCCCTTCAATCCATAGAATGGCAGAAATGGTACTGGGGAGTACCCAGCATTGCCCCTAGCAGGTCCTAAGCCCCTTGGGTCATGGATAGATAAAACAGTACCCAGAATGTCCTAAGGCCCAGAGACAGAGGCCCACCTTCTCTCCTGCCTGTGCCTCCTTCCTATTAACCCTAGCCAAACCCCCCTCCCCAGAGCTCCCAGGGGAGACCCTTCCAACAGAGATCACCCCCTCTCCTCACACCTTTCGCTTTTGGAGCCACTGAGCTAGCAAGCCATATGGAATAGATTATTCTGGATCCATGATAATCTGATTATCTGGCCATGAATCAGTTGGATGCTTAGCCAGTGGCAGTCACAGGCATGGGAGGGGTGACAGGAGGTTGGGGGTGGGAAGGGAGGAGAGAGATTTGGCAGATTCCCGGAAAGGCTCAAGAGGAAGTGCCAGAAACCTCGTGGGTCTGGGGATGGCTGATAATGCCCAGTAAATAGGTAGCTCCTCTCTCATTAGCGTATCACATGTAAGTGGGAGTGATCTGAGCCTTAGAGTGAAAAGTGGAGAAACTGAGGCATAAAGGGATTAAGGACTGAGGTAATCCAAAGCAAAGATGCAGTCATGTAAAAGTGGGGAAACTTGTCACTCACTCCTCTGTAAACTGTAAAACTGTAAAATGGGACAGAAACTTCTGTATTCTTTGGAGGAAGACAGCCCAGAGGGTTAACCCTAGATCTTCCAGTGTCCTTGCCTTCCCAGCCAGCAGAGGGCACTGCCCAGCTGCCTGGGAGCTTTGAACCTCCATAGGACAGACCTTCCTCTATTAGGACATTTTTTCTGAGCTGGGGCCATAACAGAGGCTTGGCCCTACCAGAGAATAAAGGTAGGGGGCCCCTGGAACTGTACAGATGATCAGGAATGCTGGGACTGGCTTAAGAAGTCAGTGCCCCTCGGTGCAGTGGCACATGCCTGTAATCCCAGCGACTTTGGAGGCTGAGGCAGGAAAATCACATGTTTAAGGCCAGCCTCAGCAATTTAGGGAGGCCCTAAGCAACTTAGCAAAACCCTGTCTTAAAGTGAAAAGGACTGGGGATGTGGCTCAGTGGTTAAACACCCCTGGGTTAAATCCTCAGTACAAAAATAAAAGTGGGTGCAGCTTGACTTGGTATAGGTATGTTGGGCTGTGACCCCAAATAGGCCACTTGCCCTCTCTGAACCTGTTTGCTCATCTCATCTATCCACCAGGAAAAACACACATTTATGTACAGAGAGGGAGCCCAGAAGAATGAGAAGAAATGAGACAGGTTCAGGAGGATAGAGGCCAAGCAGGGTTCAGCAACCCCCTGACCCCCTGCTCTTGGTGCAGCTAATGTAGAAAAAGGTCAGAACCCAAGCCAATTGAAACTCTGGGTGGGGGCTTCCCCAGGCTCTGTGCCCTTGCCAACTGCTGAATGAGGAATTGCAGGGCCACCTCAGTTGCCAAATTGACTCCGTGTCCCGCCTGCTTGATTCTTCCACTCCCTTACACATCAGTCCTTCCAGAAAAGCATGGATGGCGCTATATCCAGGCAGGAGGCCTGGTTCTCGGGCCTACTCTGGCCCTGTCCCTTCTCTCACAGACTGCTCACTACAGCACTGTGAGGGGCCAGGAGAGTGGTCTGCCCAGCAGGAGGAAGTGCACAGAGCTGAGTCCCTGCCTTGGGAATCTACACCAAGTTGGTGGGGCGACTTGGGCCCTCAGCCAGCTGCAGGCCCTATGTCCCAAGGGCAGAGATACCGACTTTAGACCCAATAAAAAGCAGTGCAAGGGCTTCTAGGATTGAGCTGTATTGTGTGGGCAGGCAGGAGCTAGGGGAGGAAGGAGTCAATAGTGTAGTGTGTGTGGGGGGAGGGGGGGTCCTTTGTAAGAGGCATCCCTGGATAAGCTAGAGAACATCTGGGGAAAGGGATGGAACTTAAACTGGCAGTGTAACTTTCAGGGACTAATATGCACTCCCTGTTGGCCAAAACTTTGTCATTTGGCTCATAACTGTAAATAATAGCATACTGTGTGTAGGTGACGGCAGGTCTGGATGCTGGAGGGTTGGAAAGAGAGACTTTTATCTGTAAGGTTTACATTTTTCACAAGGAGTCTGCATTCATGTGTTATTAATGTGCAGTTTAAAAATAATTTTTCATGCAACAAAAAGCTGACTAACACCACCCCCGACTATTTTCTTTTTCTTTCTTTTTTTTTTTTTTTTGACAAGCTCTGGAAATTTTTGTTAAAGAAAAAATTTGCATAAAAATAATTTTTCAAATATAGGTATAAGGATGTAATTATGTGGAAAACTAAGGAATTTCAGTGTATGCCTTTTGTTAAGAAAACTGTTGCCACTACACTGTGGAGTACCAATCATGACTTAAAAATCTGATTGCAGAAATACAACCACTGATATGGAAAATACATGTGTGATTTTTTTTTAACATTTTTCTTTCATTTTCTTTAAAAACTCTTTTTAACTTTTCACATTTTTATTGGTGCCTTATAGTTGTACATAATGATGGGATTTGTTGTTACATATTTGTACATGCACACAATATAACAATAAAATTTGACTAATATCACTCCCCAGCACTTCTCTCCTCCCTCCCCTCCTCCCTCCCCTTGGTCCCTTTCCTCTGCTGATCCCTCTTTGATTTTCATGAGATCCCCAGGACTCCATCCCCCTTCTTTTCCTTTTTCCTCTCTAGCTTCCACATATGAGAGAAAACATAGACACTTGACTTTCTGAGTTTGGCTTATTTTGCTCAACATAATGGTCTCTAGTTTCATCCATTTTCCTGCAAATGACATAATTTCATCTTTCTTTATGGCTGAGTAAAATAAAACTCCACATTTTCTTTATCCATTCATCTGTTGATGGACACCTAGGATAGTTCCATAGTTTGGCTGTTGTGAACTGTGCTGCTATAAATGTAGGTGTGCATGTATCAGTAGAGTATGATGACTTTAATTCTTTAGGATAAAGAGGAGTTGTAAAGCTGGGTCATATGGTGGCTCCATCTTTTGAGGAAACTCGTACTGATTTCCATAGTGGTTGTACTAATTTACAGTCCCATCAACAGTGTAAAAGTGTTCCTTTTTCTCCACATCCTCTACAGCATTTATTATTTGTATTCTTGGTGACTACCATTCTGATTGGTATGAGATGAAATCTCAGTGTGGTGATTTGCATTTCCCTGATTGCTAATGAGGTTGAACATTTGTTTCACATATTTGTTAGCCATTTGTATTTCTTCTTTTGAGAAGTGTCTATTTAATTCATTTGCCCATTTATTGATTGGGTTATTTGATTTTGGGGTGTAAAGATTTTTGAGTTCTTTGTATATTTCAGATATTAATCCTCTGTCAGAAGAATAGCTAGGAAAGATTTTCTCCCATTCTGTAGGTTCTCTCTTCACATTCTTTTTTCCTTTGTTGTGCAGAAGATTTTTAATTTGATGCTGTCCCATTTATTAACTCTTGGCATTATTTCCTGAACATTGGGGGTCCTGATGAGAAAATTGCTGCCTGTGCCTATTTGCTGGAATGTTGATCCTACATTTTCTGCTAGGAGTTGCATAGTTTCTGGTCTAATGCGTAGGTCTTTCATCCATTTTGAGTTGATTTTTGTGCAGGTAAGAGGTAAGGGTCTAATCTCATTCTTCTACATAAGGATAACCAGTTTTCCCAGCACCATTTGTTACAAAGACTGTCTTTTCTCCAATGTGTGTTTTTGGTCTCTTTGTCAAGGGTCAGATGACTGTATCTGTGTGAATTTGTCACTGTGTCTTCTACTCTGGAACATCAGTCTGTGTCTGTTTTTAATCCAGTATCATGCAGTTTTTATTACTATAGCTCTGTAGTATAATTTGAAGTCAGGTATTGTGATGCCTCCAGCATTACTTTTTTGACTAAGAATTGTTTTGGCTATTTTGGATCTTTTCTTCTTCCAAATGAAGTTTAGCACTGTTTTTTTTTTTTTTTTCTCCCTAGTTCTGTGAAGAATGTTGTTGGTATTTTGATGGGAATTGCATTGAATCTGTATATTGCTTTTGGTAGTATGGCCAGTTTAACAATATTAATTCTTTCTATCCACAAACATGGAAGGTCTTTCCATTTTCTTTGCCTCCTTGGTTAGATTTATTACTAGGTCTTTTTTTTTTTTTTTTTTTTTGAGGCTGGAAGTTTTTTCCTGATCTCTTTCTCAGCAGGTTCATTGTTCTTAAATAGGAAAGTTTTGATTTTTGTATGTTGATTTTGTAAATTGCTTCTTTGCCAAATTTGGTTTTTAGCTCTAGCAGTCTTTTGATGGACTTTTTTGAATCTTCAAAGTATAGGATTATATCTTCTGCAAACAGTGATAATTTGACTTCTTCCTTTCCTATTTTATCTCTTTTATTTCCTTCTCTAACTTAATTGCTCTGGCTGGAATTTTTAGGACCATATTAAATAGGAATGATAAGAGAAAACATCAGTGATGTTCTTAATACTTCTGTGAGAAAAGCTGGTCACAAAAGAAGGTGCTTTCTGCATACCCACAGTAATTGAAAACAGGGACTCAAATAGAGGCTGTATGCCAATGCTCAGAAAAGCACTATTCACAGTAGCCAAATGGTGTGAACAATTCAAATGTCTATCAATAGATGAATGGATAAACAAAACATGGTCTATAATACAATGGACTATCATTCAACCACATGAAGGAATGAAGTGCTGATACATGCTACAATGTGGATGAACCTCTAAAACATTATGCTAAGTGAAATAAGCCACACACTGCTGGGGGCATAGCTCAGTGGTAGAGTACTTGCCTAGCATAGAAGAGGCCCTGGGTTCAATCCCCAGTACTGCCAAAAAAAAAAAAAAAAAAAAAAAAAAAAAAAAAAAAAAATATATATATATATATATATATATATATATATATATATATATATATACCAGACACCAAGGACAAAGGTTGTGTGTTGCACTGATTTAGGTTAACTTTACCTAGAATAGGCAAGTCATACAGATTGGAAGCAGATTAGAGGTTATCAAGGAATGGAGTGAAGGGGTAAGAGGGCATTATTGCTTAATAGATATCAAGTTTCTATTTGAGGTGATGAAAACATTTTATAAACAGCAGTGGTAATGTTGCTCACATTGTGAATGTAATTAATGCCACTAAATTACCCACTTAAAAATGGTTATGATGGGTGGGTGGTGGGTGTAACTCAGTGATAGAGCACTTACCTGGCATACATGAGACCCTGAGTGTAGTGTGATCCACAGCAGTGTGCACACACACACACACACACACAAAGATAGCAAACTTTGTGTTATATATTTATTATGATTTTTTTAAATTTAAAATGTAATGATGCACAAAATCTTGAATCATATATTCTATCTCAATAAAGCTGTTTTTAAAAAGAAAAATATGGGTTGAGGATGTAACTCAGTGATGGAGTGCTTGCCTAGCACTTAGAAGGTCCTGGGTTCAATCCCTAGCACTATGAAAGAAAAAAAGAAAAAGGAAAGAAAAATATACCAGAAACTTCAAAATACAGAAAAACAACCTTATAATGTGACATTCTCTGTCTCAAAGCCTTTATGTCCAGTGCAAGTTTTAGCGGAGCTGCCTGGCAAAGGCGAACCCACCTGAGGATGCTGTGTTGTTACAGTGCTCTCTCTAGGAGAACTGAACCAGGGGCATTTTAAATTCCCTTCTTCTCGCTTCTCCATTTTCTTATTTCTGCAACAGGCATGCATTACTTTGGTGAAGGCCAAGAAAGGAGGAACAGAGGGCAAAAATACCATGCAGCCCCCTCCACAGTTAGTTTGCAACCCCAGAGGTGGGGCCCGAGTTCCCTGTGGCTGTTGGAGATAAGGCCATGAAGACTGGCTCTTCCCTCCCAGGTCCTGCAGCCCCTGTAGGGGCGGGCACTTCTCACCCTCCCCTTTGTCCTTCTCAAGAGCAGCAGGGCCTCAGATGACCACTCCAATCCTGCAGGGCAGGACTGCAGGTGTTGTACACAGGTGTTCCTTCTGATCCTCACAGAAGACATCCATTTCATGGAGAAGACTGAGCCCTCGGTGGAGAGACCCTGCTGGCCCCAGGACTGAGCTGCCTCCCCTGGGCCTTGCTGTCCTAGGAGCTCTGGGGCCTCCTTGGCTCAGTCTTCTTGTTGGAGGAAGAGTGGAGGAGGGTGGCCTTCCGTGCAGCCCCTCCCTTACTTCCCAGCCAACTGTGGTCACATCCTTCCCTCCTTTTTCTCTATTCTCTCCCAAGTGGCTCTTGGGTCCCCTCTTGGCACTGCCTGGCTTCAGGCAGTCCTGCCCTGATTTAAACACAGCCTCCTGACTGGTTTCCTGCTTCCAGCCCTTCACCCTCAATCTTCTCCTATTCCTCAAAATTCCTGCAGATCTCATTGCCTCCCTGCGAGTCCAAACTCCACACTCAGCAGGACTTCCCCAGCCAACTCAAGTCCACCTGCCTGCCCACACCATCCCCACCTCCCCAGCAGGACTCCAGCCCCCTGCATTGCCCCCTGAGCCCTCGCTTTCCAGACTTGGGTCCACAGCTTCTCCTCTGCCAGGATGCCCTTCATGTGACGAAAACCCAGAGCTTCAGTCCCCTCCCTTCCCTCTGGGACTCATCCTGATCACCCAGATGGGGAGCACTCCTCTGATTTCCACAGGCATCTGAACACCAGGTCGCCCCAGATGCAGAGCAGACTCTCCTCCCCTCACTCACTAGCATGCCATTCAGCCTGCCCGGGAGCCTCAGCCCTGGCCCCACCTGGCTCAATGCAGGGGCTATGACTCAAAGCCAGACACCAGTGAGTTGGAATTTTGGCTCTGAAGGCCTTAGGTAAATGACGGGACCTCTCTGGGTCCAGTTTCCTCATCTGTGCCATGCCTGGAATTTGAGCAAGGAGCAGGCTCATGTGGGCATAGCGCTCAGCCCTGCTCTGTGCAGAAGTACTCAGAAGACAAACCAGTTTGAGGCCAGGTCAGGGACAGCTCCAGCTCCAGGGACTGCTTTGCAACCTTGTCCTGGTGGTTGTCAGTCTCTGGGCCTCCTGATAACACTAATGGTCCGCTGTGAGACAGGGCCTTGTCATCAGGTTTCTCTGGCTGTCACACCAGCCCTTGGGACCAGAGGAGGCTAACTCAGGGCTCCCGAAGTGAGGGGACCATTCCAGACCCCCTACTCCTTCCATCCCTTGGCTTCCCACCCCCACCCCAGAAATACTTTCTGGGGCTTCTGAGGGGGCCTGTTGCCTGACTGTTTTGGAGGCCCCTCCGCGTTCTGGTTCCCAAGTTGACACCTTCTGCCCTGAGGGAGGCAGCAGCAGTGTCAACAGGCAGCCAGGAGGTGTGAAGGCAGCCACGGTGGCAAGGACCTCTCTGTTTGCTGGTAATGAGAATACCACCCGGCCCCTTCCCTCCCGTATTCCCATAGCTGACACCCCAGTGCCTGAAGGGGAACTCAAGAAGAAAGGGTCTCTGTGGTCAGAGACCTGCTGCAGGGTCCTGTGGCCTGCCCAGGGGGAATACCATGGAGGACTCTTGACCCAGTGCCACTGGCAGCCCAGCAGCTGCTGGGGCCAGGCGTGAGCAAACCGTGAAGCCTGTGCTTGGCTCCCAAGGTCAGGCAGGACCAGGGACACTGTCCTCCCATGCCCCTTGCAGGGCCAGGGCTGACTGAGCACCGGAGGTGGGAAGAACCCGGGGACCTTGCCCTCTCCATGACTGGAGGTTTGGGGCAAAGTCCGGGAAGTAGAGAAGGGGTGGTGGTGTGGAGGCTTGGGTCTCCTCGCTGGTCTGACAGGAACACCGACATGGCCTGCCTCAGAGCACCAAGCTGACCCATGCCGCACGGGCATGATCAGGCAGGGGTAAGAGTGCCTTCTGGTTCCAGGCCCGAAAGTAGGCCCAGCTGAGTCACAAGCTCCAGGCACAGAGAGCAGGGGTGGTCTGAGCTGCAGCCCCTGGGGGCCTCACTCTGCACTCCCTTGTCCTGGGACTGGCCAGAGTCCTGCCCCTGTCCCCTGGTCGTCAGGCCCAACCCTTCTGTTGTGTGGAGTTTGGCAGGAGCCGTTACTGCTGCCCACTCCTGCTCCTGCATGGCCTAATGTGTAGTTGTCTGGCCTCTTCTCGTCTCCTCCAGGAACAGCCCACGCCCTTCCTCCAATCCTGGAAAGTTCTTCAGACTCCCCCCTGGAGCGTTCCCCTAGGTCCAGGTCTCTGGGGACTACTAAAACATCCTCTAAGCATCTTCTTTTTGGACTGAACACCCACCAAGTCCTTGAGATATTTCTCTGGTGACCTGGCTTCAAGCCTCCCTCCCCTGAGTTAGTGTTTGTCCCCAAACCTCATTCACCGTGACTTCCAGGTTTCACTGCTTACTCTAGGTATCCACCCTGTCTGGGAACAGGAACCATCACCTTCTTGGTTGAATACCTGCTGCCTTTTGCCAGTTGGAATGCAACTTGGGTTCACCTTTGCTTTTCCTGCCCTTGACACTGAAGGCAGTGACCACCAAGTACTTCCTGCCTGTGCTGCTGCTTACCTGAGGTTCCGCATCCTCACGGAAGGGGTACATATGGCTTTGTGGATTCCATCTTATTACATCTGATGGGTTGTTGTTCCAGCCCATCAGAGTCTCTTTAGATTCTCGTTGTTGCCCAATTCACTTCCTGGGTTCAGGTCTCACTCCAAATCAGATCATTTCCCATCTCCACTCAAGATCACATTGCCCACAAACAGGTAACTCCCAACAGAGACCATCTTCCAGGTGAATATCTGTCCATGCATCTTTTAGAAACTGACTCTTGTGAGTCAGTCCACCCAGCTCACTTGAGTGTTGTTGGTTGACAAGGAAACCCTCAGAATTTCCTTATGACATGGACAGGAATTGTGTTTGGCTACTCATAGTAAACACTCACCATGACAAATAAGATGATGATTTTCCTTCTACATTAAAGAAATTCAAGGATGGAGCGTCCAGAGCCCATATGGTACCTCCATGTTATCATCGATGCCTCAGAGCTTCTTTCTGCTTCCCCATCCTTGGCATATGGTTCCTGTCCTCGAGATTGCCTCAGAGTGACAGTAGGGTAGCTGAATTTCCACCCATCACATATTTTCCAGGTAGAAAGAAAATAATAAGGGTGCAGAGCCAAAGGACTGTACCTCTCAACTTTAAAGAGCTCTCCCAAGCTAGGCATTGGTGGCAAATGCCTATAATCCCAGCTACTTGGGAAGCTGAGGTAGGAGGATTGGGTGTTTGAGGCCAGCCTGGGCAACTTAGTGAGACCCCCCACATCTCAAAATAATAATAAAAAAGCGCTCTGCCAGAGCCCCAAACTATAACACCTACTAACATCTCATTGGTCATTCCAACTGCAAGAGACACTGGGAAATTTAGGTTTTTGGCAGGGCATATCACCACCCAAAACAAGAGTCCTGTTATTTTAAGGAAAAAAGGTTGTAATAGATGCAGTATGGGTAAACTAGCCATGTCAGTCATACTTGTGAAATCCACACATCTCACAACCACGTTTCCCTCACCTAGCTGTTACCTCCTTCTGTTGCAGGAAGTAAGCGGTAAACCTGTTATTATCAGCAGGCCAAGGCTCAGAATTTGGGCCTAGCCAGCAGCACAGCCATGGTCCCTCCTCTCACCAGCAGTTGAATGACAGTTGGAGGGCAGGACTCAAGCCTAACTAGTTATCCTGCACCTGAAGCAGGTTCCACACACAGTGAATACCTAGCTCCACACCCATCAGCCAGAGGAATAGCTTGCATGTCCCAGGGTTGCAGGCAGGTGGGTAAGGCGGCTGGGCTAGCACTCTGCCCACCAGGAGGGTGGGTAAAGGAATGGACTGGATTGGTTCTGACCTCCATTTCCAGTCCTCTGAGGCTGGTTGGCCAGCACCAGCTCCCAAAACCTGAGTTCTGCTGCTTCTTCCCTGCAGGTCTGGTGACTCTTGCCATAAGACAGGAGGTAGCACCTGTGGAGAATGGCCCCGTGCTGAGTCTGAGACTGTAGATGGAGGTGGCGGTAGGGTGGGCTGCCCAAGGTCTGGTGCTGGACAGAGTCTCAGAGATGGGCGAGCACTTCTTTCTGCTGCGAACAGTGCTCAAGGCATCAGCCCCCTTACTTTCAGTCGTTCCTTTACCCACCTCATTCTGCCTCCCCTGAACTTGCTATAAAGCATAACGTCATCTCTGTGCTAGATACTACAGCACACAGTATCTTATATTATCCCATGATCAGAATCTCTACTGCATAGATGAGGAAACTAAGGTTGAATAAGTTACCCAAGTTCCCAGAACTGTTCAGGAGTAGAGCTGGGTCTCTAAACCAGGCCCATCTGATGCCACAGATCAACACTAGCCACTGAGCTACACTGCCTTCCCCTGCCAAATGGAGTCCCAGGGGCCAGAGTGAGGTTGGCAGTATTCCCTGTGCTTCAAGAGCCTGGCTGGGGGGCCCAGCAAAGAGCCAGAGGCCACAGCAAACCAGGGCTCCCACCTTCCAGAACTTAAGACATCCCACAGACAGCCTAGGACCTGGGCTTTAGGGCTACCCAAAACCAAAGTAGAAGTGGGCCAGGATAGCCCAGAGATAAAAAGGTAGCACGTTCCATGTGCAGGGCCCTGTGCTAGTGGTGGAGTCTCACTCCTCACCAAATCCCTCCACAGGAAACCCCTTCAGATTGGTTCTATGGGATACAGTGATGGGGAGGGTGGGGGGCAGAGAAATGATTCTGCAAATCCAGAACTTTCCTGGAAATTACAGTCATTCCACATTTAGCTGTTCACACACAAGGCAGCACTATTTGGCAAAAACTAAAACACACTGAAGGGTATCAATAAGGGACTGTGTGGAATTTCATACAGTAGGTAAAAGGTGTGAGTCAGAAACATCAATAAAACACATAGATCTGAAATTTCTGAATGCCGATCAAGATATATATATATATGTATAAGGTGCAGTTGGGTAAGAGAAATAACTTCTAATGGTCTATAGCACAGTAGGGATCTGTCATTGATGACAATTAACTTTATATTTTCAAATTGCTAAGGGAGAGGATTTTCAATGTTCCCAACACAAAGAAATAATGTTTGAGATGATGAATACACCAGTTGCTTTGATATGATCATTACACATTATACCTGTGTATTGAAATATCACACTGTACCCCACAAGTATGTACAATTATGTGTTGATTAAAAAATTTTAAGCCATGTCTATGAAACCAGATGAATTCTGTTTATAGCTGTCAAGTACATGTATGTAACTTCCTCATTAGACGATGTCAAGAGTTTTTTTTGTTTGTTTTTTTGTGGTACTGGGAATTGAACCCAGGGCCTTATACTTGACAGGCAAGCAGTCTACCAACTGCCAACTGCCCAATGTCAAGAGTTTTATAGTGCTAGGTGGTCTTGGATGAATAAATATGTACTTATATTATATTTGCCATTAGTTCAACCTAAAAAGTCTAGGAATGAATGTTTTCTAAGTCTCCACTTCCAGTAGGAAACAGTATTTTTTTAAAATAAGGTATTCCATTCTTTTTTTTAAACATTTTTAGTTGTCAATGGACCTTTATTTCATTTATTTATTTTTATTTTTATGTGGTGCTGAGGATCAAACCCAGTGCCTCACACATGCTAGGCAAGCACTCTACCACTGAGCTACAACTCCAACCCAGGAAAATGGTATTTGTGTGTATGTGTGTGTGTGTTAAGGGTGAATGAATCCAGGGTCTTGAACACGGTAGGCAAGTACTCTACCACTAAGTTATACCTTCCCTCTTTTTTAAACTTTGAGACAGGTCTCACTATGATGCCCAGGCAGGCCTTGAACTTGCAATCCTCCTGCATCAGCCTCCCAAATCACTGAGAATTTTTCAATCTTGGTTTAAATCATTTTACATTATTGTATTAGTCTGTTTTCCATGGGAAAATATGTGAAGCTGGATAATTTGTAAAGAAAAGAACTTTATTTAGCTCACAGTGTTAATGGTCCAAGAGCATGGCACCAGCTTCTTCTTGGCTCTGGTAAGGGTTTCATGGCAGATGATAGGCAGGAGCACATGTGGAAGAGATCACATGGCAAGACAGGAAGCGAGAGGCTTGAGGAGGAGCCAGTCTTGCTCTTTTATAATAACTCATCCTGGCAGGAACTAACAACCAACAAGGGCTCTATGAGAGCAGAATTAATCTCTTCTGAGGGAATGCCCACCAATAACCTAGCCACCTCCCATTAGGCCCCACCTCTTAAAGCTACCATGACCTCTTAACATTGCCACATGGAGGACCAAACGTCCAACTCAGGAACCCTTGTGGGGCACTCAAATCACATCCACACCATAGCAGTCATGAAATGCTGCCTAACTGGCTCTTCTCCTCTGCCCCCCACCCCAAAAAACAACCCTGTTTGAAATTGAGTCCATCTTCTTTTCAAGTTATAAACAAATTAAAAATTCTCCCTTTTATTCATGTCAGCTAGAATAAACTAAACAATAGATGCCTGGACCATTTTTTTTCTTTTGGCACTGGAGCTTGAACCCAGGGCCTTGAGCATGCTAAGCACATACTCCAGCATTTAATTATACCCCCAGCCACCAATGTGATTCAGCATCAACTATTACTTCATCAAAACAGAGCAGAAACTTAGGCATATTTCCCCGCCTCCCAATATATTTTAAATTCTGTGAAGGAGAAACTGATATAATTTCATCACGGAAGGTTTACCTATATATCTTGCCCTTTTACCATTTCTCCCAAGTTAACATTTTTTAAATGGATGAACATTTAAATCAATTATGACCAGGGATTTGTTTTGCATATAATCAATAGTTTAAATCTGCATTCATAAGCAGTACAAATTTGATCCATTATTTTAAAAAAGGAGTCAGCTAAATATGTCCTGACATGAAATGATCTAAGACATGCTGTTTAATGAAAAAACAAACAAACAAAAACCAACAACAAAAAATAGACAATCTAGTTTCAAGATGATATATACAATGTACAAAATGTAACTTCATGAGTACTTAGTCCATTCTTCTGTTGCTATAACTGAATACCACAGACTGGGTAAATTTTTTTTTTTTTTGTACTGGGGCTTGAACCCAGGGGTCCTCCCACAGCTACATCCCCAGTCGTCTTTATTTTATTTTGAGACAGTCTCAAGTATGCTATGTTGCCCAGGATGACCTTAAACTTGTGGTTCTCCTGCCTCAGCTTCCTAAATTGCTGGGATTACAACACAGGAACCACCACACCCAGTCAGGAATTTACTTCTTTACAGTTCTGAAGGCTAGAAGTCCAAGAGCATGGTGTCAGCAACATAACATGCCAAGGACATCACAAGGTGAGATGGAGCAAGCAGCATGTTAGAGCTCCTTTTATAACAAAGTCACTCCCCTGATGCTCCATTAATCCAGGAATCAACTCAATCACCTCCCAAAGGTCGGATTCTGAATATTGCTGCATTGGGAGGAATTCCAGGGAGACATAGCCACACCATAGTAAGTACTGTGTGTTTCCTAAGAATACATGTTTATATAAATTTACGACAGGGCTAGAAGGAAACATATAACCTAACAACTGCTCTTACCTCTGGGGAGAGTTAAAGGGATGTTTACAGGGACTCCAATTTTATCTGTTGCTTCTATTTCTCACAGTGAAACCTACTGGTTACATAATTTGTGTAATTCAAAGTTAATTTTTAAAAAGTCATAAAAATTTACAGTGCTATTCACTACTCCAAGTTGATGCCGGCTCGTCTATTCTTGAACACTGTCATCATGTTGACCTTTAGTTATTGATTGCTGGTTTTTTAACTATGTCACCCTTCTGCTTGAAAGTTTCCATGGCTCCCCATGACCTTGAACATAAAATCCAACTCCGTTAGCCTGGCCCCAGTCAGGACGGGCCATAGCCCTCCACACTAGCCCTCTAGCAGCGTCCTGCTCCTGAAGCACCCTGGAGGGGTCTGGCTGCCAGGTCTTTGCTTATGCAATCCCTTCTGGAATGCTCTCCATACTCCTCTATTTCTACTCAAATCCTACTCACAGTTCAAGGCCCAATTGTGACCCAGTTGTGGTCAGAGCCCAACTGTCCCTGGCCTTCGTTTGGCTCTTCTTCCAGCCTCAGCCTTTTCTCTGGAAAATCACAAGAACATCGAAACCTCCTTTAAACTGCAATTGCTGCTGAGAACACTTACTGGGTAAATCTTACTATCTAATTACTTAACAACACTCCTAAAAGTAGATATTATAATTATTGCTTCTGTTTTGTTGAGCAGAAGGTCAAGCTGGGTTAAGAACCAAGCCCAAAGGCCCCCAGCTAGTTAGTGGTGGAATTACTAGTTATATAATGACATGTCCACATGTCTTTATCATAAGAGTGAATCTCATGAGACCACAGATGGTTATGAGGTGGTTCCTCCCGGTGTGCCTCACATTTACCGGTAGCTAAATAAGTATGAATTAAATGAATAGTATTCATAAGTGCTTTGAAACATTAGTACCTTTTTTATAAAGTAATAGTAGTAGCTAACATTTAGCCCACTTGTCAGGCCCTTCCTAAGTTCTTTACAGAGATGGTTGCTGGGACGAGTATTATATTACTTGTGTTTCTACTGGAATGATGGGGAGGAAAACTAGGCTCCGAGGAGTAAAGTGATTTGCCCAAGATCACTGAAAAAATAAAAAGGTGAGCTTGGTTGCCAACCTTCATTGCTTACTGTCCCTCATCTTTCTCCAGACTGCTTGGTTCCATTTCTGGGCAGTAAAGACAGACCCTAGGCAGTAAAATGACTTTCTCAGTATCACTCAGCAAATCGGTTAGTGTAGGTTCTAGGGTCCGAGGAAGGCTCACCTATATACACACCTGTCCCCATCACTGTGGGCAGGTGCTTTGGGTTTGTCCTCGTTTCTTCCACTCAGTAGACACAGGGCACACACCCCGCCCCAGAGGCTGATGAAGAGAGAGGCGGCCAATCCTCAAGGGGTCCATGAGGCACTTGAGGGGCAACCTGGCAGTCCACAGACCATGGCACTATTCCCTAATAGGGACTCCTGGGCACTGGGCCCTGTACAGTGGATGAGGCGGGAGGTGTTGGGTGAGAAGCTTGGCAGCTCCATCCAGATGCGAATTGTCCCTCCCACACTTCCCGGGCTGCGGGGGCCTCCATTAGAGCCCCTAAGGAGTCAGAATCCACACCTCCGCAAATGGGTCCGCTTTCCCAGGGCCCCCCTGCCCAGACCTTCCCTGGGCTCTGTGGGTTTTGACACCTCTCTGCAACCTGGCGGGGGTCCACCTCGCACCTTTGGTTCAGATAAAAGCTGAGGCCCGGAGGTGGCAGATCCAGCCTCCCAGAGCCCGCAGCCCCGGCATGGCCCAGTCCCCTCCTTCGCAGAACTTCCTTGGCCTGGACCACTGGATCTTCTCCCAGGGTTGGGGCTGGGAGGGCCACTCCGACTCCACGTCCCCAGCCTCTTCCTCGGATTCCTCAAGCTCCTGCCCCTGCGACGGCGCCCGCAGCCTCCCTCAGACCGCGCTCTCAGTCCGCAGCACCCGAGCTGCAGAGGCCAACCCGACGGTGCCCCGACGTGCACGGACGGGTCCAGCGGGTGGACAGCGGCGGAGCGCCAGCGAGCGCGAGAAGCTGCGCATGCGCACCCTCGCCCGCGCCCTGCACGAGCTGCGCAGCTTCCTGCCGCCGTCTGTCGCGCCGGCCGGCCAGAGCCTGACCAAGATCGAGACGCTGCGCCTGGCCATTCGCTACATCGGCCACCTGTCGGCTGTGCTGGGCCTCAGCGAGGACAGCCTGCAGTGCCGGCGCCGGTGGCGCGCGGAAGCGGTGTCTCCCCAGGGCTGCGCGCTCTACCCCGACGGCGGTCCGCCGCAGGTGCAGACCCGGGCTCCCGACCCGGGCCTGGGCACTGCTCCCTGTGCTGGGCAGTGCTGGGGGTCCCCGCTCTCCTATTCCGGGTCCGGAGCCGTAGCCGAGAGCCCAGGGAGCAGGGTTTCCAACAGGGATTCCTGGGTAACACCCCCTTATTGCCCCAAGATACAGTCGCCTCCGCACAACCCCCTAGGGAGAGTCCCTGACGCGGTTCTCTGGACGCCACCCCAAACCTGTCCCGGGAAGCAGACATCCCCAGAGCTTCAAAATCCCGCTGCACCCTGGACGCCACCAGCGGAGCTGGCGGCAGTATACCAGGTATGCCATGGTGGCCCTTTCCCTTTCCCTGGTTTAGCCCTCAGATTTAATGTGGGGATGGAGTTGGTGGGTAGTTTCAAGTCTGCAGAGAATCTTGTATATTCAGATCCCAGGTTATCTAGTGGAGGGAAGGCTGGAAGGAACCTTAACTAACCTCCGTAGGGAAAAAGATGAGGCCCTGGGAAATGAATGCCACAACCACTGCCACCCAGCAATCTTCACAGCGGTGAAGAAGAGAAGATAGCCTCGAACCTGCTCAGAGGCCAGGGTGGAAGGTGGGGGATTGCACTCTCAGGACAATGCCAAGTGCTTCTTTATTAAGGGTTCAGAGGGGAAGGAAGCCCAGGGTAAAGGGGAGCACTTCCTGAATAGATGGGCTTGGAGTCGGAGACCTTTGTATTTTTTTTTTTTTTTTTTCACGTTTCTTTCCTTGATGGGGCCAATGAATGAATCTTGGTTCATAAAAGATCATATTTGTAACCAAACTTTTTTACATTTTTCCAGTCTGCTCCACACTGTTCTGGCATTTCATATGCATTCATTCATTCTGCCCTTCAAATAATCCTATGAATCAGGTATTAGCATCCCCATTTTAAAGATGAGAAAACAGATAAAAAGAGGTTACCTGAGTTCCCATAGTGTGTAGCAGAGCTGGGCTTTAAAGGTCGCCAGTGAGTCTGCAGAACCAGTGCTCTTAACCACTTTGCTCCACTGCATCCATGGCACCAGGACTGTGCAGACATCATCAGCCATGCCCTGGGGAGCATCCAGGCTTCACTTGCCCAGGCAACACGCTGTTCTCATCTCTCTTGCAGGGTATCTCTGTGTCTCCAGAATCCTGTCTGTCTCTGGGAAGTCCACCCCTTCTGCCCCACCCGTCATGCCAGAGACTCCAGTCTCAGACACAGTGGGGGTGTTGGAGCCACAGTGCAGAGGCGCTGCCCAGCTCAGAGGACCCTGGACCCAGCCCAGCCTTCCAGCTCAGTGAAGTGAGCCTCACCCAGAGTTCAGGCCTGCAGCTCAGTAGCTGCCCTGAACTTTGGCAAGAAGATTTGGAGGAGGCCCACTTGGGCATCTTCTAATGGCTCTGCCTGGCCCCTTTACATCCAGGAAATCAGGCTTATAATGTGGATGCCCTCCTCTTCTGTTTCTTTGGTGGATTTTTAAGCTTTCTAGCCAAATGATGCCCATTACAAAAACAGTGACTGAAACAGATAGTGGGTAGCCTCCCTGGCTCGAGTGGGGGCAATGACAGTGCCCTCTACTGCGAGGCACCACCGCCCGCAATGCCCTGTACTTTTCAGAGCACAGTCTGAGCTGCTCTGAGAAGGCAGCTGCTTGATTCCAAAGGAGGCTAGGATGGAACTGGTAGGGGGCCAGACTCATGCTCTCTGCTCTGCTTCTGGGTGACAGTTGTCCAGAATCCTATATGCTTAAGATGTTTTGTAAGTCTTAAAAAAAGAAAGAAAGAAACACTAATAAAATTTTGGTTTGGTCTGTTTTTCTATCAAAGTAAAGTTTTTCTTGCCTCTGGGAGAGAAAAATGTTCCCATTCTTGGGGAACAAGGCCTGTTGCCCTTCCGCTCCTTGAATCCAGTCCTGTCAAGGTAGATGAGGGCCCTCACTTATCAGCTTGATGGTATTTATTGTGCCCCAGCTCCAGGGTTCTACCTGGCCTGCCATGCAAGGTGACACAAGTAGGCTGACTAGGGCCTGCTCACAGGCCTCAGACACATCCCCGCGGCTCATTTGCCTTCTTCTGGGTGCTGTCCTGCTGACCCATGGAGTAAGCACTTGCAGTTGTGGACAAACAGGACCCCCAAATGAGGATGCCTGGGATACAGAGACTTATGATTTAGGGCTCTTTCGCAATTATATAAAATTTTTTCCAAAGGATGCTGTAAGCGGTTCCTATGTACTAGGCCCAGTGTGTTAGTGTCTAGGGCTGCCCTAGCAAAATACCACTGACCGGGAGGCTTAAGCAACAGAAATGCATTTTTTCAGTTCTGGAGATTAGAAGACCAAGACCAAAGCATAGGCAGGTTTGGTTTTCTTCTTGGCTTGCAGATGGACTTCTTACTATGTTACCTGTGTCCTAAATCTCTTTTTTATAAGGATATCAGTCATGTTGGATTAGGGCCTGCCTGAAGGACCTCACAGACACACCATTTATTCTTTTTTTTTTTCCCCCAGTACTGGGGATTGAACCCGGAGGCTCATCCCCATCCCTTTTTATTTTTTGTTTTGGGACCGGATCTTGCTAAATTGCTGAGGCCAAGTCACTGGGATTACTGGTATGTACCAGTGCACTTGGCCCTGTTTAACCTTAATTACCTCTTTAAAGGATTTATCTCAAAATTCAGTCACATTCTGGAACACTAGGGGCTAGGGCTTGTGTTAACTTTCCATCACTATAAAGAGAAAAGGTTTATTTTGGTTCATTGTTCTGTTTCTAGTCCATTGCTTTGGATGTCTGGTGAGCAGAGCAGAGCATGGCAGGAATATGCAGAGCGAGCTGCTTGCACAGGAGCCAAGAAGCAAAAAGAGGAAGGGGATGGTATCCCATGATTCCCAAAACCTAAGAACCTCCCACAAGACCCCACCTGCCAAAGGTTTTACCACCTCCCAAGAGTACCACCCGGGGACTAAGCTTTTAACATTCAACCTTTGGGGGACATGTAAGATCCAAACAGTAGCAAGGCTTAAACATGAATTTTAGGGGGACACTATTCAGCTCATAATGCCTAATTATAAGTGTCAGAAATTACTCCCCAACTAATGAGGTAAATTGCAGGGACATAAGTGATCAGAACTTAGATCCTAAATGCAAGGATGAGAGTTTATACAAGAGGCATTGGGATCAGAAAGAGATGACAGGCTGGTGGAAGGCAGTTGGCAGTACCTTTTCATTCTTGAGTTACCTGATCCATTAGTCTTGCTGCCTTGATTTGGGCTCTCTTACATAAGAAGAGGCATGAAAATCTTGAAGAAAGGAGGCCATGACCCATTAGTGAAGCTTCCCATGGACTTAGGAGCCAGCAGAGTGATAACTTCTTTCTGTATCCACTGACTGAGGCAGGGAGCATTGAAAAAAGGTGACCTTGAAACTGGGTGTTGAAGGATGTGTAGGAGTTTGCCAAGTGAGCCAAGCAGAACAGAGACTGCTGGTGTCTCCAGTTGATGGGTAAAGTAACAAATAGGGTTGGAGAAGAAGCCCAGGGTGTGCAGAGCCCTGTGGGAGCGTTATGAGGCATTTGGCCTCTTTCCTGTGTGGCAGGAGGCACTGATGATTTGGAGTAGGGGTGAGCTGACCAGGGGTACACTTGGCCTCATTGGCTGTTTCACAGCAAAGAAGCCAGGCAGGGAGTCAGGGGCAGTGAAAGTTGTCACTTTGAGAGGCAGGACTGAACCTTTCCTTCCAGAGGGGGAGCAGGAGGGTAGGGAATTACCCCAACCCTCCTGGGCCCAGTTCCCCTCAATCCAGCAGCATCCTGGATGTCTCCCAGGCAACTCCAGCTGGTGATAGTTCCTGCTTGGGTGGCGTGGGCACCCCCGTCCTCTGCCTTTGAATGCCTTAGAGGAACAAGGCTGCCAAATTCCAGAAGATGTTCATATCCGGCTGCAGCTGGTAGGACCGGTCCTCTCTTGGACTCCACTCAGAGGCCTGCACACAGCCTCAGAGCTGGGAAAACTTGGTCAGGGAGGACCTCCCCTGCCTCTACAAGGACTCACCCCAGGTAGGTGAGAGCCACAGGAAGGAGGCAAGGCAGTTGTGTGGTCTTGCCTATGGTGCAGAAATTGTGAGACTGTGGAGCCAAGATCCTGGGTCTCTGGGGGAAGGAGAGAGTACTGGACTAGAAGTCAGGGGTCTGATGTCCACACATAGCTGGGGGGTTATGGGAAATTCCTCCCCTCCCTGGTCCTCAGTTTCCTTTGCTGTAAAATTAAGAGGTACAGAATATCCATTGCTGGTTCTCAGAATTCCGTGGAGAGGATCTTGGGAACCTCATGTAATGAATCATGCTCCCAGATGGCTCAACATGCAGCCGGGTTTGAGAGCCACTGGTCATCTCTTAGGTCACGTGACTCTGTTCAGCTATTTTATTGAGTACTTACTATATGCCAAGTATAAGAACTCTGAGAGGTAGATAAGGTCTCTTAGCTCTATTGCACAGTTGGAGAAACCGAGGCTCAGGGAGGTTTCAAAGCTTGCTGACAGTCACACATCAAGCAAGAGCCTAATGGAATGTCCACTTATGTCCACAGGGCTTGTCTGTCTTTCTGCTATAAAGACAGTCCTTCAGGACTAGAGGGACCTGGGCTAGGAACTAGATCCCTTCAAATATTTGAGGAAGAAGGTACCTCAATGATCGCCTAAGCCAGTTCTTCCTTTGGGAGATGGGAAAACAGACTCAGAAAGGAAGTGACATGCCTGATGTCCCAGGGCACATCAGCAGATGAAGGGCTGCTATGAGAGCCAGGTGCAAGGTCCTGTATGTAGCCAAGAATTGGGGTCAAGGAAATCAGGCAGCTTCCTCCCTTCCCTTCTCTCAGCCTGGACTAACCGGCAACACAAGCATATCAGTATGGCTATCACAGGTCCTGCCACAGCTCTGAATGGAGGATTTGCAAGATCAGAACCAAGTGCTGGGTGCCTGTCCCAGTGCCACTGGGTTGTGATTTAAGTTCCCTGTGCCTCAGTTTCCTTATCAATAGAACACTCGGGGCTGGGTGTGTAGGCCCTGGGTTCCATCCCAGAACCACTAAAAATAAATAAAGAAAATAAGCCAGCCTTGGTGGTGCACTCCTGTAATCCCAGTGGCTCAGGAGGCTGAGGCAGGGAGGATCGTGAGTTCAAAGCCAGCCTCAGCAACTTAGCAAGGACCTAAGCAATCCAGTAAGACCCTGTCTCTGAATAGAATATAAAAAAGGGCTGGGGATGTGGCTCAGTGGTTGAGTACTCCTGGGTTCAATCCCTGGTACCAATGAATGAATGAATGAATAAATAAATGAATGAATAAATAAATAAATAAATCTGAGATAAAGGCAGTCTTCACTTCGTGACAGATAATCATGAATAGCTCAGCCAGAGCCAGGCACAGAGAATAATAGGATCAAGCTGACTCCTCTCTCTGCAGGCCAACTCTTCCCTGCAATGTCCCTGAGCACAGAGCCCACTAGGTGAGGCCAGCCCTCTCCCCAGTTGGTCCTTAGAAGGTCAAGTGCCAGCCATGACTGCTGGGTACTGGCGACAGGAAGGGCTGGCCCAGAGCGGAGAGGCCAGAGGATTTAATTTGGAGCAGCCCAGGGAGCCTCCTGGACAGTCCCCCATCACCCAGACAGGCCTCTGCCCCTTGGTCCGCCCTACCCTTTGATGTGCAAATGGCAGTAGAGAGTCAGGGAGTCTTCATGGTCTCAGCCCGCCTGCTGCCTGCTTCTCACACCCAGGAGGAGAGGGTGGGAGGGCAGCTGCCGAGGCCTCTAGCCAAGGATGTTACACTCCCCCTCATGTGTCAGGCCCATTGCTCCTTAAATTCACAACAGGCACCTTTATTGCCTTCATTGTGTGGAGGAGGAAACCGAGGCTCAGGAGTTTAGATCCCTTGCTCCAAAAGAGTGTCTGGACCACCATCTGAAGCCAGACCTCCAAGATTCCAGCTGGGGAGCTTGTGGGTGTCAGTGGAGGTGACCCCCAAGGACCCCTGCAGATGTCTGTTACTTCCTTCTCCCCCCGCACCCCCCCCACCATCCTTGATGTTCACCAGGACCTGGTGGAGCTGAGGCAAGAGTGAGAGCTCCCTGCAACCCGGCTCCCTTTGCCAAGAAATGCCTCACAGGGCCAGTGTGTGCGGCAGAGCCTCAGACCTTCTCAGCATGGACCACCAGCTATGGGAGGTGATCTGTAGGTTGCAGCCCCCACTCCAGGTGAGGTACAGCCTCTCTGGATGGCTTGCCTGCCTCTACTCCCAACCTTTTCTGTGTGCCACTCTCCAAAACAACCTGTTGATAAATTGATATCCTAGCCCCACATGAAGCCTGGAGAGGTAGAAGAACATGCCCTTGACCAGTGAGTGGTGGCTACAGGCTTGGGACCCTGGGTTTTCTACCTTGGCTGCATGGACCCTTCTCCCGACTCTCCCAGGGTCCCAGGCATTCCAGTAGTGCAGGAAAAGGGCAGTAGCCAACTTCCTGCTCTCTTGCCTCATGTAGCATGAGTGCTTCTAGAAGAGCACATCTTCCACTCTGCCCGGACCTGCTCTGTGCCTGGCACCACAGCAGCCCCAGTTCTCAGCCCCTGTGGGAGCAACTGTGTCCACAGTTGTCCACCCTCCACCTCTGGGGCATTCCCTAGCACCCAGCAGATTGGGAAGAAACGTACCCTGCAGGCAGACACCGTTGCACAGGTGCAGGAAGGGCTGGCAGGCTCCCTTCCTTCACATCTCTCCCCTCCTTCACTCTCTGGGGTCCAGCCCCACAGTGCATCCTGGGCACCCCAGCCTCCACCTCCCAGCTAACCCACTCCTGCCCCAGCTTCATCTAGAAATCCTTTATTTACATTTTTGCTTAGAAAAAAATATACAGATCTGGTGCCCTGTTGATTCCTCAGATTTGGGGTATTATGGGGAAGGTGAGAGAATGTTCAGGGCGGCTCCCTCAAAACCGTCCATTGTCCATCAAGGGCTTGTGCTCATCTGGCTCTAGAGCTGGGTTTCCCTGAGATCAGCCCCAGGGCCCTGGGTGACAGGCATCATGCCAGGCCTGGGGCAGGATTGGCACAAGGGGCAGGGGCTGGGAGGTGCTCGACAGCCTGGCCATTAGAAACTAGAGGCCCATGGGTCAGAGACTTCATCATTGAGGGGAGGACACTGGTGTCTCAGGCTCTGAGAATGGAGGCCCTGCCACAGACTGGTGGGACAGAGAGTCACAGGCACCTCCCAAGGGGGCCAGGTGGCTTAAGGACCAGAACAATCACTGGCTGTTTTCGGTGAACCACTTGAGCACTGCTTCCTTGTTTTCCGCCACCCACTTGATATTGGCTTTCGTCTTCTCCAGGGCTTGCTCCAGAGCCCGGGTGCCCGAGCCAAAGCCTGTCTCCATGTTCTCCATCTTGAACTGCTCCAGCTGCCAGGAAAACAAAGAATCTCAGTTCCAAGTTGGATCTTTTTGTGAGGGGTTGGGGAGTACTAGGGATTGAACCCAGGATGCTCTACCATTGAGCTACAACCCCAGCCCTTTTTATTTTTTATTTTGAGACAGGGTCTCAGTAAGTTGCTGAGGTTGTTCTCAAACTTGCAATCCTCCTGCCTCAGTCTCTTGAGTAGCTGTGATTACAGGGATGTGCTGCTGTACCTGGCTCCAAGTTAGGTCTCTAACACAGTCTTGAGGACAAGAGAGGGTCTCCCTGTTCTCTGGCTTCTCACTACCACTTGGAGGCAGCCAGGGCTGCAGACCCCATCTTCTTCCCTGAATAGGGAGGGCCAGTCCTTCACCACTCCTGAGGCAAAGTCCTTATCTACCCAGATGTTGCAAAATGCAGCCTCAGGCAAAGCTTGGCTCAGGAAGGGACCTGGCCTTCATTGTGCAATATTTCATTGAGTTGACTGATCCTCAGTGTTTTTGTTTGTTTGCAGTTGCAGTTGTAGAGGGACAGCATGCCTTCATTTTATTTGTTTATTTATATGTGGTGCTAAGGATCAAACCCAGCGAGACACACATTCTAGGCAAGCGCTCTACCACTGAGCTCCAGCCCCAGCCCGACCCTCAGTGTTTAACTGAAATATAATCTCAATCCAATCAAGAAAGGAGAAACACCACATGGAAACAACAGCCAATTCAAATGTGGAAATTTCTAAACCACAAATGCTCCAGATGGCTTCTTAGGTATGATACCTAGAACACAACCAATTGAATTCCCTGAAAATTAAAAAGTGGTGCTTCAAAGACACTATAAAGAGAGGGAAAAGATGATCCACAGAATGGGAGAGAGTCTCTGCAAATCATGAGTCAGGTGAAGGAATTTAGTATTCAAGATATATAAAGAGCTCTTACAACTTAACAATCAAAAGATAAGAGGAGTTTGTGTGTGTGTGTGTGTGTGTGTGTGTGTGTGTGTGTGTGTGTTACCAAGAATTGAACCCAGGGGCTCTCTACCAAAGAGCTGCACCTCCATCCTTTTTATTGTATTTTGAGACAGGTTCTCACTGAGTTGCTGAGGCTGGCCTTAAACTTGTGATCCTCCTGCCTCAGCCTCCTGGAGTCAATGGGATCACAGGCCTGCACTAAATAACCCAATTTTAAAATGGGCAAAGGATTTGAATAGACATTGCTGCAAAGGTACACAAATGGTCAATAGTCACACAAAAAAATGCTCCACATTATGTTGTTAGTCACTAGGGAAATGCAACTCAAAGGCATAATGATACCAGGGACAGAGAGAAATTGTAACCCTCATTCATTGCTCATGGGAATGTTACAGTTGCTTTGAAAAACATTTTGGCAGTTTCTCAAAAAGTTAAGCACATGACTGGCAATCCCACAGCTAGGTGTATACTCAAGAGAAATGAAAACAACATGTGTTTGCACAAAAATTTGCCCATGAATGTTTTCAGCAGTACTATTCATGATAGCAGAACTATTCCCAAAAGTGGAATCACCCAATGTCCAAGTGACAGAAGCCAGACACAAAAAGGTCATATAGTATATGATTCCATTTTATGAAATGTCCAAAAAAGACAAATCCATCACAGAGACAAAAAGTAGATTAGTGGTTGCCAGGAGCTGGGGATGGGGTAGGAATGGGGAGCCAAAACGTTAATGAGAACAAGGTTTTCTCAGGGAGGGAATGAAAAAAATGTTCTGGAATTAGTTGCAATGGTTATATTAATCTTGCAAATATACTAAAAAAGTTCTTAAAGTGGTGAACATTATGGTACATGAATTATATCTCTATTTAAAAAATAAAAAAAGATAGCTGGGTACATAATCGTGGATACTCAGGAGGCTGAGGCAGGTGGATTACTTGAATCCACAAATTTCCAGCCAGCCTGGGTTACATTACAAGACCTTGTCTCAATCAGTCAGTCCGTAAATATATTTTTAAAATTTCAATATGCCTTTTTTTTTTTTTGACAGAATTGCCAGTGTTTACCAAGTCTGGCTGCTCAGCCCAGGCTCCCTGTGACATACAGGTTGAGTGGCTGCTGCCACCTTAGGCGGGGGAGTACCTAGGCTGAGTCCAGGGCCAGGGGACAGCTTCTTACCTGGCGCAGCTCATACTCAGTGGAGAACCGCCGCGTCACCACCTGGATGAGGTTGGAGAAGGAGAAGGAGCCACCACCGTAACTGCAGGGTGGAGAGAGCGGTGCAGTGAGCGGCGCCAAGGACGAGGACGACTGCCTGGCAGACAACCCTGATCCCTCACGGCTGCTCTGGGAGTCTTTGCACACGGCAGGAACGAACTGACATACCGCCAGGACATGGGGGAGTTGGGACTTGAACACAGGACTGTCTGCAGTGTCCCTGACTCCCCTCTTTCTTGAGAATTCTCCTACCCATCACATTTTCTTTCCAAGTGAGAAAATGGACAATCCACACCTCACCATCTCTCCAGCCTGCCTCCTACCCCAAGTCCCAAAGTGGGTTCACCTCGGACCACTCCTGAGCAGTGCCCCCTCATCCTGGGGCATCCCATGCACACAGAACAGCCTGGGGCAGCTTACCCTTGGCACTTGCTACCCTGACACCCTCCTCTTGCAGACTTACTCCTCAAAGAGCTTTTTCCAGTTGCTCCGGACAAAGTCCCAGACCAGGGTCTGCCCGATGACATTGCTGGTGATGCTCGAGATGGTGGAGACAGCATCCTGCTTGCGGATGTAGTCAGGGTTCAGGGTGTAGCTCAGATATCTGGGGGGCAAGACGCCGGGATAGTCACCACTCCAAGAACTGCAGTCAGATGATGCAGAGAGAACCCCAACTGCAAAGCACCCTGCTCTCACACCCATCACCTCCTCCCGCGTCCTCTCAACATCCCCTTGTGTCAAAGGCTGACAGACCCTTGGTCCTACCTCTCTCTGTAGATGGGAAACTGAGTCGCCTAAGCACGGTCATGGGTTGTTGGCTATGCCGAAGGTATGCCTGATGGGGGTACTGGTGACGGAACCCAGGGGTGCTTTACCATGAGCCACATCCCCAGCCCTTTTTATTTTTTACTTCGAGACAGGGTCTCACTTAGATGCCCAGGTTGGTCTCAAACTTGGAATCCTCCTGCCTCAGCCTCCCCAAGTCACTGGGATTACAGGTGTGTACCACTGTGCCGGCTTGCAAATATTTTTTGAAAATGAATAAATGAAGAAAGGGGTCTTGGAGTCCTGAGCCCTGACACCAGGTAGGGTGAATGTTCCTGTCTTTGACATTGAGGATGGCTCTTCTTGACTGGGGTCCAGATTATGACAGATGAGGCACACAGAGGGAGTGAGAAGCCCTCATGCAAGGGCTTGAAGGGGTGCCTGGTTGGATGTCCAGGACAGGACCAGCCATGCCAGAGCCCTTGACAGAGAGGGAGAGGTAAGGACTAAAAGGCTGCAGTTTTTAAAAGCACAGACACTGGCCCAGACCGGGGTTTGAATCTTGGCTCTATCATTCATTAGAACTTGTGGTCTCTGAGCAAGTTCCTTTGTTTCTCTGAGCCTCAATGTCCTCATCTATAAGCTGCGGGAAATACTGCACAGGTTTGTGAGGCCAGTGTGAGGGCCCTGTAAGGAGAGTAGAGGCCCAGAATGTTCTCTGGGCGGAGAGTAGCCCCGCCCTTCCCTGCTCACCTGTTCAGGAGCCACACCTCGTTGGTGCAGGCCAGAGCTGCTCGCAGTTTGTCAGCCTCATTTACCAGGGTGGCCTTTAGAAACTGCTGCCAGGCAAAATCCCACTCCTCCTCACCACCCTCGGAGATAGCATTGCAATAGATGGTGGACCGCAGGTTGGGGTGGATCCTGTAGGGGGTGGGGGTGTCAGGTGTAGAGCAGCAGTGGGGAGGATGGAATGAGAGGCAGCTGAGGGCAGGGCTGTGGCCTCCCAATCCACCTGAGAGACAGCTAAGGGCTAGCCGAAGACATGCAGGGGAGACACTCACGGGTTATTGCTGGGGTTTGCCATCCATTCCTTGAAAAGCGAGGTGGCCAGCGTCTCACATTCCTGGATCCCATTGGAGCAGGCAGTGGCGATGGCATTAACCTCGTTGTATCTGCCCCAGGGTGATATGCGATTAGCACACCTGGTCCAGGCTGCAGACCTCCTGACATACTCTCCCTAATTTTTTCTGCCTTGCCCCTGGGCTTCCTTGATTCTCAAAGCACCCTGGGGAACCAGATGGGTAGCACAGGCTCCAGTCCCAATTTCAACACCTGGAAGCTGATGACTTCAAGCTGGTGGGGTGACCTCAGAGGGTTTAGTTAGAGCCTTTGTATAATGAAGACAGCTGGGCCCACAGGCCACAAGGAGCCCTGCTCCTGAGGGGGTGTCTCTCCCTGCCTGGTGGCCTCGCCTGGGCCAGGTGTTCAGAGGTCCAGAGGAGAACACTGGCAGGTGTGGCTTTTGACTTGCCAGGTCAGCCCTGACTTCCAAACCCACGAGAGTCACACTCACTGATCCATCAGGGTTGGTGGCCGATCTTTCCAGTTGTTGGTGATATTTTTGAAGTAAGCGAAGAGGGGCTGCACTTGCTTCTTTAGGTAGTTCTGAGAAAAAGAACACAGGAAGAGTTCTGAAGAATGGCACTGACCAGTCAGGGCCCAAGAACCTCAGTCCAGGTGGGAAGGAGGTAGAGGAGAGGCTGGTGAGGAGAGAGGTCAAGGTTTTGCCCACAGCTGGACAGCCTCCAACAGGAGGACACACAGCTAGGTTTCAGACGACTCTGCTAATGTACTTTCTTCTCAAAGTCTTAGTCAGTTCTAACCCTCTTTTTCTAAGCAACAGTTTCTTCTTTCTTTCTTTTTTTTCTTTTTTTTTTTTGGTACTCAGAATTGAACTCAGGGACACTCAACCACTGAGCCACATCCCCAGCCCTATTTTGTACTTTATTTAGAGACAGGGTCTCACTGAGTTGCTTAGTGCCTCGCTTTTGCAGAGGCTGGCTTTGAATTCACGATCCTCCTGCCTCAGCCTCCTGAGCCGCTGGGATTACAGGCATGCACCACTGTGCTTGGTGTGTTTAAGCAATACAGGTCTGGGTCTTCCCCGCAGATCCATGCTTATTGTGGGAATTTAGAAAAGACAGGAAAGCATAGGCAGAAAATAAAACACACCCAGGAACCCGCCAAAACTATGATTTCTAAATTTGTGAGTTTATTTCTTCTTATTTCTACATTATTTTTCTTTTTTACTTAGTGCAGCTATCATTCTGCATGCCCCTCTTTTTACCTAACCTTGTAATGTCAGTCCTACACCAAGTTATTAAAAATCCTTTGCAGACTGTGGTCCAACGTGGCAGATGGACAACTGTGCCAAGCTGAACCCACACCCAAAGGTAAAAGGAGTCAAACCTCAAACAAAGAGGACAGGAGAGGCAATGGTGGGCACGCCATCAGCAGGGTTTAGGCAGCTGAGAAGCACAGAGGGAGATGAACCAGGCGTGACAGAGTGAGTGGGAGTGGCTGCAGAAGGGAGACTTGCTGTGACAAGGCTCAGAATTGGAGGAACTGTTCTGAGGAGACCTGGGAGTGCATGTTAGGGAGGACACAGGGGATGCCAACAGGGAAAGGGAACCAAAGTCTATACAAGGGGTCATCCAACCTGAGGCCCCACTTCCCTTGCAGCAGGTGAAACCTCTCCTCTCCTCATGGGAGACACTGGACCAGAGGAGCTCTGGATGAGGGGCCACCAGACACAGTGGGAGGGGTGGCAAAGAGGGTCAGAGGTGGAAATTTCCATACTAAATGGTGGTACCTGAGTTCCCGTCCCCACTCAGATCCCAGGGGGTGGGCAGTGCTATCCCCATTGCACACAATAAAGCCCATTCTCTGCACAAACTGGTCTTGAGAGAGCAGATAGATGTTAACTTTACATACATTTTTTTTGGGGGGGGCTGGGGAATGAACCCTGGCTCTTACACACACTAAGCACACGCTCCATCACTAAGTTAAACCCCCAGTCCTAAAGTTTTGAGGATCCCCAATGCCATCAGGTCACCCTGCAATAAAAACCTGCCCAGATGACAAACTTACTTCTCCATGGCGTTTCCAATTTCTTTTTAATTTTTAAAAACATGGAATGCTTGCTGGGCACAGTGACTCATGCCTGTAATCCCAGAGACTCAGGAGGCCGAGGCAGGAGGATTGCAAATTCAAGGCCAGCCTCAGAAACCTAGCAAGACCCTCAGCAACCCCATCAGAGACCCCATCTCAAAACTAAAAAATCAGAAGGGCTGAGGATGTAGCTTAGTAGTAAAGCACCCCTGTATTTAATCTCCAGTACCAAAATTTAAAAAAAAAAAAAAAAAAAAAAAACCTTGTGCAGGGGCCACATGAACCTTCTTCATATTGTTCCAATTTTAATATTTGTGCTGCCAAAGCAAGCATGGCTTCCAATCAGTTTTTATTGCCTCACTCTGAAATTCAAAGGGAAGCTCAGCCTCCAACTTGAAAGGAGACCAAAAAAAACAGAAAACTCAGAGGAAATAAGGGAAGAAAAAGAAAACTTCAAAAAGACTGCAATAAATATCCTCCAAGAATGAACAGAAGGCATTGCATAGGATGCTGGAACCAGAAAGGGCACTCAGAAATTTTGGAACATGAGAGAAGAAACAGAAATGCTCTCTAGGTAAGGGGGTGTGCAAAAGCTAAGAGACCCTCCCAAAGGGTTCAAGTCAACAAGCTGCAACCAAGAAGAGATAAGAAAGCTAGAGGGTCAGTGCAGGAGAAGCAATTAGTATTGACAGGGGATGCAGAAAGACAGAACTGGAAAACAAGGGAAGAAAGTTTAGAGAAGTGATGCAGGAATGTTCATTGAAGGGCCTGAAAAGTCCACTTTGAAAAAAGTAGAAGAATGAGAAAAGACCCAACCAAGGACTGTCAGGACAGACAGGAGGAGCCCAGAAGCTTCCAGAAGGATGGAAAACTGGCCAACGGGAAAAGGGAAAGGTTCTGGGTTATTCAGCAGCAATGCAAGGAATCTGATGTCAATAGGGCAAGACTTTAATGTGCTGAGGAGTAACTTCCAATCTAGAAACTTCTAAACCCTACTGAACTCTCAGCTGGAATAAAGATGTTTCAGACAAACTACCTCAGAAAACCCACTCTCGGGACACTTTCTCAAAACTCCTGGAAAATGTGCACCCCCAGGAGAGAGAAAAATCAGGAAAGAATTCATTGGGGTTCAGGAAGCAGAAGATGCAACGTGGGAGAGGCAGAGGCCTCCAAGCATGGGGGCTGAGTAGGCCAGGAAAAACATAGACAAATGATCTGACATGTCTGTGAAGGTGAAGGTGAAGGTGAAGGTGAAGAAGAAGAAGAAGGAGGAGAAGAAACATAGTGCTCTAGGTGGCTCAGCAGAGAATATTTAAATAATCTCAAAAAGGAAATGCTGAATATTGATTTGACCAAGGATTATAAGGCAACAACTACATTAGGAAGATGAGAGAATCCCAGGGGAGGCAGGCAAGAGTTTAAAACTTCATTTGCCAAAATAGGATGTTAAAAGATCCTTTTAAAATATTTACTAAAAAAAAAAAAAAAAAAAAACCTCTTCAAGTATGATCTCATGACTATGTAACATTCCATCAAATGGATATTCTAGTTTAACTGCATCAAAGCCCAACTGAGCTATGAGTCCTTCATTTTTATTTTCTTATATTTTGGTACTAAGGATTGAACTCAGGGGCACTCAACCACTGAGCCACATCTGCAGCCTTTTTTGTATTTATTATTTACAGACAGGGTCTTACTGAGTTGTTTAGTGCCTCACTAAATTGCTGAGGCTGGATTTGAACTTAAGATCCTCCTGCCTCAGACTCCCAAGCCACTGGGATAACAGAAGTGGACCAATGTGTCCAGCTGTTCATTTATTTTTTTTAAAGCAATGCTACAGTGACATTCTGAACAAGTTCCAGTTTCTTTTTCATGTCCTAGGTGGTGTGTTGACCCCCAAAACTAGGCCCCTGTTCTCAGAATTAAAACATATCAAAGCCCGCTAAAACCAGCATACCCTGCCGGCTGGGCAAGCAGGGGTTTGCTCACCTTACAAAGGGCTCAACTGGGACTGAGAAAGGGCTGCCTTGGCCACTCGGGTTCTCTGTCTCCTAGCACAATGGCTGATTCTGTACCTTCCAAAAGCAAACTTTGCTAGAAGTCTGCATCCTTCCTGTGCCCCACCCACTCTCTTCACCTCTCTGAGCCTGTTCCTTCACCTCATGGCCAAGCCTGCTCTCAGGAAAGGACTTGACCAGGCAATACTTCTAGTAATTTTCTGATGGTGCCATTTGGGCACTGGGGTGAACTGGTTCTTGAACTCTGTCATGCAACTCTGTACCTTCATGGGACCGTAGACTTCAGAGCGGTCAAACATGAGTTTGAAGTAGTTCAGGCTGCTCAGGGCGGCCTCCCAGGGCATGTATTCCGTCTCGTGGATCAGGAAGAGAGTGTTGTCCAGCGCTAGAGTGACAGGGACCCTTCTGGCACTGGGGACAAAGAGAAGGGCCCATGTAAGCACCCCTACCCAGCCCAGCACATCCTAGCAACCAAAGCCCAAGTTCTCAAAGATGCACCTCAACCCTGGGCCCCTGCCCCCTCCCAGAAGCCTGAGGTCCCAGGGTCCCAGCTAAGCCAGCTCAAGCATTTGCCATGAGGGAAGGAGTGACATGGGTGCTGGGTGGTGGTATAAACCAGACCCTGACTCTAACCCAGTGCCATTCACATTCCCTTGCTTATTATCCCCATTTTACAGATGAAGAAACTGAGGCACACAGAAACTTGCCCAAGGCCACACAGCTCATAACAGACAGAACAAGATTCAAAAGGACAAAAAGCACCACCAGGCGAATGCCTGTAATCCCAGCAACTGGGGAGGCTGAGGCAGGAGTATCACAATTTCAAGACCAGCCTCAGCAGTTTAGTGAAGTCCTAACCAACTTAGTGAGATCCTGTCTCAAAATTAAAAATAAAAAGGTCTTGGGATGTAGCTCAGTAGTAAAGCACCCAAGGGTTTAATCCCCAGTACCAAAAAAACAAAAGAACCAAAAGACCAACAGCCAGTTCTTTCCATTCTGTCCACCTCTAGGCCCTACTGGTTCACACTGATGCACACATGTCCAGGTCTATAGGTGGCTCGTGTCAAAGAATTAGCAGCCTGCGGCGAACAGAGTATGTGCTCAATAAGTACTTGTTTACCTAAGTATCATTATCTTGCTGTATCCCTCCTGTCCTGTCCATCCCAGTTCTTTTTAAGCCCCTATCATAGTGGTCTGGCACACAGTGCTCAGGGAAAGCTGGATGTCATGGAGACAGACGTGAGCAATAGCATGGCACAGGCCTGAGTCTGGCCATCCTGGGCCACCATGTGACCTGGAGCCAGGTGTCCCAGCTAAGCTAAGGTGTCTGTGAGTGTCGGATCCCTCATCTGTGAAATGGGCATGTGGGGGCAGAGGGAGGGATGTGCAGGGAGCCCGCCGCACAGTGCCTGGCATGCAGCCAGGGCAGCGGATGAGGTAGGGCTCCCGTCCTGTAGTCAGTCACGGGCTTCAGCTCGGCTGAGCTGCAGAGGACACTCACCTGGCCAAGTTGAAGGCGTCGTGGATTACCTGGGCCCGATTGATGACAGGGATGGCCTAGAGGGAAAACAGTGTGCACTGTCAGGCTGCCAACTGGGGGCAGGCCTGGCAGTCTGCTGGGCTATTCTGGGGCAGGGGGTGGCAGGTACCCACCGCATGATTTGTCTGCAGTTGATTCTGAATCTTCCTCCAGTTGTTTTCGTCATAGTTCACCAGGTAATAGCCGGTCACGTTGAGGTTCAGCAGGACCCACTCAACACCTGCTGTTTTGAACCGCTGGTCCTGGGCTGTAGGAAGGAAGCAGAGCTGGCAGGGTCTGACCCCTGGGCCTGGCTAACTCCTCTTCCTCCTCTACAACACAACTCGCCTCTTCCAGGAAGCCTTCCCTGACCCCGCCCCCAGGAAACTGAATCTCCCTGCGCCAGTCTTCCTGACCATATGCTCTGCACATGCTCCTGAGCACAGCTCCAGGGTGTCTTTAACTGTGTCTGCCTTCCCTTTACCTATAATTGGCTAGGTCCGAAAATGACAGGCCTTGACCTTCATTTCCTCAGTGCCTGGTCAAGTAGGGCTGCTCATGCCACATACCAGGTGTTGCTTATGCATTTTTAATTTTTTTTTTAGTTGGGGGTGGACACAATACTTTTCTTTATTTATTTATATGTGGTGCTGAGGATTGAGCCTACTGAGCTATGACCCCAGCCCCTGTTTATCCATTTTATGTGAATTTTCTCTCTCTCTCTCTCTCTCTGTTTTTGGAGTACTGGGCAAAGCATTCTATTGTTGAGCTACATCTCCAGCCCAGAATTCTCATTTAATCTTCATATGACCTAAAAGAATAGGTACTGTTCTTAGCTCCACTTTATAGACAAAGTAATGGAGACCAGCGAGGGATGGTAACTTGCCCTAGGTCACACAGCTGGACAGAAGCAAAGTAGACACTGGAGCCAAAGAAGTTGGCTCCATTTGTTGAAATAATGATGAAAATTACTATAGTCCCACTTCAATCCATAGAATGTGAGCCAGGAGCAAGGAGTGTGGGAAGGGGCTCCTCCCACTGGGGCAGGGCTGGATTACCTTTTGGGACACTCTGCAGCCAGTATGTGCCCTGCTCCATGTTATGTTTGAGAGAAGAGATGGGCACAATCCACAGGTAGCTGCAACAAGAGAATCAGAGGCCAGGGTTGAGAGGCAGCAGCTCTTGACCACTGCTAGCAAACAGTAGCCCAGCCCAGGCTTCTAGTTTCCACCAAACTCTGGCACAACCTCCTGGCCCTGGAGAGAGAGCCTGTCTACAGCCACCAGGGCTGGGAGTGCAGTAGGTCAGGTCCTTCTATGGGCAGGAGGCCCCACAGCAACCTCCCTCTACCCCAGCCCACCTCACTCCTCACTGGGCCCGCCCTGGGCCTCAGTGCTCACTTGAACTGTGAGGGACGGGTGACATTGGACTCAGGGTCAAGGAGGAAGTGCTCCTGGTAGATTTCCCCTGTGCTGGTATCCACGGTGATGACTGGAAAGCCCATCTGCAGGATCCAGCGGTCCATGATAGTGCTCACAAGGTCAGGGAGAATGATTTCTGTCTGACTGTCCACCGCCTAGGGGCAGAGGGCAAGAGTGTAGCCATTAGTGGACTGCCATTCTCTGGTCCCCACCCACCCAGGGTAGCCCCTGCAGATTTTAGCCTCTACCCCATGGTGCCACCTGTGTGGGAGGCAGAAGCTAGAGTCCCCTTTGGTTCTGCCCCTCCATGGCTGCCCAGTGCTGGGTGAGCTGGAGAACCTCCCTACCTCTGGCTCCTTTCACCTCAACCCAACACACCTGCATTCCCCCCACCCCCGTGAGCCCACCCTAGGGCATTTGTCCGAGTCAGGGAAGGGTACCCAGGAGGCCCAAGGTTTCTTCTGAACAACATGGAAAGGCTGAGAAGGAAGAAGAGACAGAGATGGAGGAAAACCAGCACCCAGGCGGGGGTGGAGGACAGGGCCATGGAGGACATACATGCAGGCAGGAGGGAGGGGCTGCCGGGGTACTGTCTGCCTGGGTCTCTTTAAAAACTCTCTTTCCGTGTTCATGTACTGCTCTTACAATCACAACAAAAAGCAGTAATATCTGTTAATAATCAAAAGCACCCAAGAGCAAGGCAGGAGAGTTTTTCAGAAAGAGGAAAGCTGAGAGGGAAGAAGATGCCCAGAGCCTGCAGAAAGGGGCCCAGGGAGAAGGGGAGCCAGAGGGAGCAGGCGGGACAGGGCCAGGCAGATGTGCTTCGGAGGTGGAGGGAGGACCTGCAACTAACGGTGGCACCACCTTGTGAGCTGGGAGCCTGGGATGAGGGAGGTGGACTACGCTGGGGCCAATTCCTGTTAGATCATAGACTTGCCGGGAGAGAGCCAAGCTGTGACTCTGTGACAAAACCCTGGGTCTCCCCACCCTGGTGAGATTGACCATGGGGACTAGGACAGCAGGAGCCACGAGGGGAGCAGCTGGAGGAAGGCTGGGGTTGGGGCAGTGGAGGGGATGCTGGTGTGGGGAGAGGCCTCCTCCTGGGGCTGAGGAGACTGATGGTGCGTGAAGGCTGCAGATAAGGAATGGGGGCGGCGGTAAGGGAGAGGAAATGATGGGACAATGGAGAAGGGGGACTACAGCCCCAGGAGAGGCAGCAGTGAAGCAGTGACCTCTGGGAAGGCAAGAAGGTGTGGTGGTCAGAGTCTGCCACACAGACAGGGCTGCTCAGGCCTGGAATGGTAGGAATTTATGCCCAGGATGCTGGTATGTGAAAAGATGTACCCGAGAGGGGCGGGTAGGGCACAAGGTAGCCAGGAGCGCTGAGGTGGATAAATGGCTGGCTCCAAAGTTCCAGGAGGAGGAGAGTTCCAACTTGGGAACCCCAAGGGCCCAAGTCCTCACCACTAAGGTTGGCTCTCACCGTGGAGCTCCACAGCTAGAGCCGGAAGCTGGCTGCAGGGTGGGGGTTGTGACCTGTGACATCACATACCTCCTTCAAGAAGCCAGCAATCCACCCATTTCACAAATGAGCAACCTGCCTGGGCTGGTAAGCAGGGGAGCTGGGCACATTCTCTCACACATGTGCTGCCCCTGGGGACTTTGGGGCCAAAGAAAGGTTTGGGAGGGCTGGCAGTTACCCACCATCTGTAGGTGCCGCCACAGGTCCTGGTAGACAGTGTTCTGGTACTCGAAGGTGTGGAGGTAGGACTGTAGAGACAGGGCACCATTGAGGGCTGAGCCGGTGCCCTCAGGCCCCACCTCTGGTTGGTTGGGGTACCGGACAAGGGGCAGGGGCCAATGGAAACCCACCCCGGGCTGGCCAATGGGCGCTGTACTCACCGCCAGGCCCTTCTTGAATAGGTTCTCTGTCAGAAGTTTGGAGAGCATCCTGAGGACCGAGGCACCCTGGGGTAGGGGTGACAGGGGAATCAGAAGTTTGAGTCAGCTACCAGGACCCTGTGCCCCCAGGGTGTGTGACAGGTGACCCCAGGGCCCCAGGTGTGGTAAGGCTCAGTCCAGGGTGAATCCCTGTCTCCCTCCCTGTGCCCCATCATGTCTCAGGATCCAAAGGGAGGCTGGGACAGCACCTTGCTGTAGGAGATGGCATCAAACAGCTCACTGATCTGGGACGGTGTGTTGATCTCCTCGGCAGGGGTAGACAGCGGGTGGGACGAGGCCAGGGCATCCACAGCCATCACACGGTACACATCATTCAGCACTATGAGGTCTTTCTGCAAGTGGCCAGTGGCCATCAGGAGACTGGCTTGGGAGGGGGTGACCCAGCATTCCTCCACCTCCTGCCCCAGATCCCAGGGTGGCGGGCTCACCAGATTCCAGGTGGGCTCTGCATAGTCAGCACCCAGGTACTCCACATAGGAGGCGAAGCCCTCGTTCAGCCACAGGTCATTCCACCACTCCACAGTCACCAGGTTCCCAAACCACTAAGGGGGAGTGATGGGGGTTCTCCTGTGAGTCACTGACCTTGCCGTCACTAGCAGCACTTCACCAAGTACCAGGCAGCTGCCAAGCACAGGCTGGGCACAGGCTGGGCACTCTCCCAAGAGCACAGTGAGCCTTTCCTGCTACTCTGCCAGGTGACGCCCTCGACCCCTCTCAGCTACTCAGGGCAGAGTCAGAACTGTGCCATCTGCTCCCAGAGCCCCCTGATTCCTTCTCTGCCCTCCCTGCACTGGGGCTACCTGGTGGGCCAGTTCATGAGCAATCACGGTGACCACCCGCTCCTTGTTGCCGCTGGAGGAGAACAGAGGGTCGTATAGCAGGGAGTTCTCCCGGTAGGTCACCAGCCCCCAGTTCTCCATGGCCCCGGCGTTTGAAGTCGGGCAGGCCTATCTGGTCTGCGGAGGAGAGGCGGTTGGTGGGGATGGCCTCCAGGTATGGAGCTGTGCACGCTGCCTCCCGCCTCAAGTCCCCTGACTCACCGGATTTTTCAAGTGGGTAGGGTGTGTCATAATGCTCAGCAAAGAAGTTTAGGATGGGGCCTGTCACATGCAGGGCATATTCACCGTGGCCTTCTTCGATGGCATTGGGTCGAGCCCAGATCCGGATCTGCAGAGTGGGAAGATGGGAGGGGGGAGGCTAAGTGCCCTCTTGGATCTTGGTGCAGGGGACAGAGTTCCTGGACCCAGCAGCCAGGGGGGTCTCTGGAGGCCAGGCCTAGATTAAACTGAGTGGCCTGGTCAGCAGAAGGATGATTTTAGGGGGCTCTAAGGGGCCCTAGGTCCCAGGGAGGTGCCTTTGGGGGGTCATGACAGCTGTAGCCATCATCTCTCTGGCACCTGTGGCTGGAAACTTCCTTTTTGAGGAGGAATCATTGTTTCCATTTTTTAGATGCAGAGACCAAGGTTCAAAGAACTTAAGACACTTGCTGGGGATCGCTCAGAGCTGGGACTCAAACAGTGGCCTAACAGTTCAGAAGCTGGCAGAGGGGTGAGGATATGGGAATAGCCCTCCAGCAGGGTCAGTATGGGCCCAGGACACACAGGCACAGCTTCCTACCAAGACATTATTGGGCGACCGTGTCTCCACACTCTTGAACTCACTGACGATGTAGGCCAACAGGTATGTGGACATCCTGGGTGTCGGGTGGAACTCAGTAATAAGCCACTCGGGGTCTCCATCCAATGGGACGCTGGGACCTGTGCATGGGTCATGTGAGTATGGGGCAGTGCACCCTCTGCCCTGCACCCCAGCCCAGGGTGCCTGCTCCCGGGACAAATCTGCTCACCTTTGGGAAGCATGTTAGACAGAGCCACAAGGTTCTTGGGGTGGATGAGTGTGATGCTAAACGTGGCCTTCATGGCTGGTTCATCAAAGCATGGGAAGGATTTCCGGGCATCTGCTGCCTGCATCTGCGTCGTGGCCACCACTCTGCCCAAACCAGGGTGTTAGAGGGTATGCTGGGGGCTGTGTTGGGGCTTTTAAAATGTTCTAGGACATGCCAAGGAAGGGGCGCATGACAGCTGTTCTAGCCTCGCTCCTGCCCTTCCGTCCTCCCCCAGATCCCCAGGAGTCCTGGAAGGCCAGCTGACTGAGCGATCAAGGTTCCTGGACTCAGTCTAAGTTCCAGCAGGTTCCACCCCTGTATTAGGTGAGGGGACTGCAAGCAAATTTCTCTCCTCCAAGTCTCAGTTTTCCTATCTGTCCATAGGACCCCTCTGTCCCTTTTCCCTGCCTCCTTGAAATGGGGTAGGCAAGCCTTCCCACTCTGTCACATGGTGTCAGCTGGACACACAGCTGGAGATGAATATTGGGCCAGCCCAGGGCTCAGAGGTTCAAAGGCCTTGAATGCAAAACCTTTGGTGGTCCTCAGGATCCAGCTCTGCCTCAGCATCTAGGTCCCGCTCCCAGGGACAGCCCCAAACACAGGGAACTTACTTTTTGGACATTCCCATCCATGTATTCGCTGCGGTAGAAGCCTGCCAGATCATCGGCCAGCTCCCCCTGAAACACAGTGTCCATCTCGTACTGGCTGCCCTCCAGCAGGTAGTCCCTGAGGTGTACCACCAGGTACTCGGTAGGTTCCACCAGCTCGGTCCTGTCAATGGCAGGGGTCTCGGAGCCATTCACACCCCGCAGGACCACCATGTGCCCCTGTGTCCTGGTGTAGTTGAGCTTTTTGCTGTGGATGATGATGACGTTGGTGGCCTCCTTGCAGGTGAAGCGGACGGTGCTCGTGCCCTCGAAGATGTACAGGCCCTTGTCATTGGGGGTGAAGTAGGGCCTCAGCTTTACCTGGTAGGAGTCAGGCATCAGAGACTTGGGCAGGCGGTACTGGTTCCACGGTATGCTTTGGTTCACAGTGGTGGCCAGGATGGCAGTGGAGAGCACGGGGACTTCGGGGATTTCGGGGACTTCGGTGGCTACAGTGAAGGTCTCAACATTCCTGTTCTTCTCCTGTGCATACACCACAGACAGAGCGATGATGGTACACAGAGCCGCTACGCCCAGAAGGATGCCCAGGACGCCTAGGGACTTGGAGAGTAGAACCCTTGGCCATGGTGAGGGTGGGGAGGGCCGCGCTCAGGGCGGCTCAGAGCGGGCAGAGAATGGAGCAGCCTGGGCCAGACTTATATCCTGGAGAGGGAGGAGCCCCACAGCTGTTGGCTGGGCAAAGATTAACCAAGGTTCAGACACGTGAAGGTCACTGGCCTGGGCAGGGGCACACTCTGCCCAGGGTTCCAGAGAGGAGATCCAGGAACCGTGTGTGGAGCTCAGCTCAAGGGTGCCTGTCGGAAGCAAAGAGTGTCTGGTTACAGGCTGCAGGCAGCTGGGAGCTAGGCTGGAGGACTGAAGGGCAGGCGGTAGGCTGTGGGCCCAGCAGGAAGAAGGAGCCGCCAGGTGGCACTGATCTGCCTGTGAAGAGAGATGGTGGGCACAGCATCAGGATTGACGTTAGAGTCAGGGAAGGACTGCCCTGGAGCAAGACTGGGGACATGCAGAGAAGAATGGAGGTGATTCCCAGCTCCCTGTGAAAAACACTCAGAAACCACCCTTTAGGTTTGATCCCTGGAAAGATGCCAGGGGCTCCTTAGTGACAAGGTGCCAGCCTCCCTTGCCTTCTTCCATAGCAGGGGTTCTTCCAGATTCCCCTCCCTTTTCTTTCCTGCCAAAATTTCCCCCTCAATTAGCTCCCTGAACAAAGTACAATGAGTTATTTTGCCATTTTTTTTTTTTTAAGGTAAGGAAGTTGGAGAAAGAAGTTCTTCCCGGCTGTGACTTTGACCTTTCTGAACTGCTCCCCTCATAAATAACAGTATCTACGTTTCAGGTTTGATCAGCAGATTTAAGGAGAAAACATCAAGCACCCCATAGTAGAACCTAGCAGTCAACCCCTTTCTTCTCACACCGAGCTCGTGCTGTCTCTTTTTCTATCCTTGGTGAAAATGAAGAGATTACTTACACTTAATAAAATATGCCCATCCAGGAGAACCATGTTCACTAATCGTCCTTCCCATCCACCAGCCCAGTCTCTCAACACAGCCTGACACTCACCCCATGTCCACTTCACCCCAACTTGCCACGTCCTTTATGTGAACCTGGCTACACTCTCATGGACTTTCTGCATCCTCCAGGGCCTTCAAACCTGTTCACCACACACACACTGGATCATTTTCTGCCACTGCTTAAAACCTTCCTTTTGCTCTGTAGAAGCCAGACCACACCTCCCAAGGGACCCACAAGTCTAGAAGCAGTGAGCTTGCCCACTTCCCAACTTCATTCCCTCCAGTCTCCCCTCTAATAGTATTCCAGCTACTCTGGCTTTCATCCAGTCCCTCTACCACAGGACCTTTGCACATTCTGTTCCAGCTGCCTGGATTGAATTTTCTTCCTTCTTGCCCTAGTTAATTCCTGTTCATCCTTCAATTCTTCCTCAGAGAAGCCATGCTGACTTTCCTGACAAGGCCAAGTCTGTATTAGCTCCATTACCATAAATCTTCAAAGTTCTAAGACTCATCACAGGTTTCCACTTGATCTATGTGATGATGATTTGAGTCATGGACTATGTAGGCCCTGTAGGAGTAGGATCTTGGTTGTTTTTGCTACTAGCACTTGGAATGATGCCTAGTATGTGGTAGGTGCTCAGGATACATTTATTGAGAGAACGCACATGGGGAGAAGCGTGTATGTGAATGGTGGATGGATGAATGGACAGAAGGACAGATGAGGAAATGAACAGGTGGATGGATGAATGAGGGAAAGAGGGAGGAAATGATTGGGTGGATGGATGGATGAATGGGTGCATGAATGGGTGAATGAATGACTCAATCCAGGGGAAATTCCTCATTGAAGTCTTCGTAGCCTTGCTCTCCACCCCTGTTCCTGTCCCAGATGTGCTCCAGGAGACCTGTTCACCCTCCTGAGCCTTCCTCCAGCCACAGTAGACATACAGGACTCTGGGTAGGCCCAGGCACCCAAGGGCTCATGCCTGTCGGCTCCTGAGGGTTTCGTTCATCTCCCATTTCCTGCCACCCCCACACCCACCTGAAGTCTCATTACATAAACATAGGCATTAACTGAAAGGCCACACAGATTGAGTCATTCAGGCACAAGTGTGGAGTGAACAGTGAAAGATGGACACTCTAATCTGGCCCATGGAGGTCAGGGTCTGAGCACAGGGTCTCTGGGGGGAATTCCTGAGGGTTTGCTTTTCAGACTTTGGGTGCTCCCAACCTTTGGCATTTCCCTTTCCCTCTAGAGCCCAGTCCCTGGGCTTCCCACTGCAGGGGTCCACAGCCACTCCCATGAAGCCTGGGTTGATGGCCAAGGGGCACTAACAGGAAGCCAAGTATCTGCGGTAGGGCTCCAGCATGGGCCGAGTGACAGAGGGCATCGTGGCACCCAAGGGTGACTCAGTATGTGCTCCCAGTCTCCCTCCATCAGGGTGGAATTTGCCCAGGGGAAGCCACATTTACAGTGCCCACAGGCTGGCCACGGAGGGGCCACACATCCCTACCCCTCATTTCACTGTGTCCCTGAGTGGGCCCACAGCCCCCTCCCACCTTTGCAGTAGGAAGACCTGCAAGTCCACTCAGCCTAATCCCTTCTCCAAACAAAGACAGAGGCCCTGCCTGGCCCATCGTTGTCTCTTCCTGTTTGCTTTGGACACAGACCATGGACCCAGCTGGCTGCAATCTTCTCTCTTGGAAAGGGCCTCTGGACTTCCAATGTAGCGCAGCAGGCAGCCCTGAGCTGCCCCCTCATGAGAGGTCCCTGCTCTGGGCACCATACCAGCCCAGGCTAGCGGCACAGTGAAGGAGGGCAGGCTTTGAAACCCTTCATCCAGCCCCTGCCTGGGCCCAGGCCTGGCCACCTCCACACCCCCATCAGGCAGTGGTGGCCCCTGCTGCCTTTCCCTGTCACCAACCCTGTCAGCACACTCAGTAGAGGGACCTTCCTGAGATTCCGGGGGTGACTTCCCAAACTGTGTCCCAGGCTCCTCACTGCCTTTGGAATGAAACCTCGCTCTGGCTTGGGCCTGGTGACCTTCTGTGAGCTTGACCCTCTAGCCTCTCTCTCTTTCCATTTTCCACTGTGGCATTTCCCCAAATCCTCTGGGCATTTTTATTCCTCAGTGCCTTTGCTCCTCCAGTTTCCTCTGCCAGGAGTGTCTTTCTCTTGCTTCCTGTCAAACTCCTCTTCATCCTTCAAAGCCCAGTTCTAATGTCACTGTCTTATCGTGCGTGGAGGCCCCTCTCCCGTTGGTACTTCTCTGACCTCCAGTTCACATCTCTATCACAGCACTTACAAAAAGGCCATGATTGTGTTCAGAAACCTGCCATGAGACCTAGGCACCAGGAGGGAAGGTCTCTGGCTTTGTACCTACTCTTTGCCCAGCACAGGGCAGGAGCCCCGTAAATGCTGACTAACTGAACAACAATACCCAGAGTCCTCGTCATGGCCAGTGATCCTCCCCAAGGATTCTCTCGACTCATCTCCAGCCCTCAGCCCCATCTCCATCCCACTGGCCTCTTCGGGCTCCTCAAGCCCACCATGTTCTTCCCTCCTTCAACCAATATGCACACAAGCTGGGACCCTCAGGGCCTGAAAATCTGCCAGCCCTTCCCACATCGCCTGCCCCTGTGTCCTGGAGTCTCACTTCAGTGATGCTGTCCACGGCGGTCCTCGCCAGGTCCCCATGGGATAGCATAGTGTGCACCCAAGCCTCCCCCTGGGCACGGCACTTAGCAACAGCAGGGCTTGTAAAATGGAGGCATCGATAGGGAAATAAGAGACAGCAGCTAAAGGTGGAGTTCAAGCCTAGAGCAGGTCCTGTCTCCATACTCCTTCCTGAACTCCTAGGTTGTGCATGGGAACGACGGTTTGTGATCCACCTGCACAGTATTATTTAATATTTTTCTTTCAATCAATTCACTTTTTTTCTTTCTTAGCTTCCTTCTGAGTAACAATGACAATGGAATCATGGTTGGATGTGTTAAATTATATATATATTTTCTGATACACATTTCAACTCATGACTATTGAATTAAAAACTGTTCATCTTAGTTGGGCATGGTGGCACACATCTGTCATCCCAGTGACTCAGGAGGCTGAAGCAGGGGGATTGCAAGTTTGAGGGCAGTCTGGGTAATTTAGCAAAACCCTCTCTCAAAATAAAAATTTCTAAAAAGTGCTGGGGTGTAGCTCAGTGGTACAACATTAAGTCCCTAGTACCACAAAACAACAACAAAAACCTGTTCATCTAAAGTCATCTTCTACAGCTATACCCACTTGGGAACCATTGCTGTGCCCTGTATGATTTGGGGGTGCTGTCACCCGAGGGATGTCTTTGGCATGGGATCTTTCTACAGGTGAGTAAAATGTATACCTTCCTTTCTAAACTGTTCACCTCTTACTGGAGTCAAAGCCAAGACCCCAGCCCATCTCAACCAAGACAGCCTCTCTATAGGCTTACAGTTCTGCCTTGCTGATGTTTTAGACTAGAAAACAAAAGTTCTTCTAACCTAGAAAAACAAATTAAAAAACAAAACACTCATACTGCCAACAGTTGTACTACAGAATGTGCAGAATATGTAGGCATGGCCACATGTGTAGAAGATGTCACCTGAAAGGGAGAAGGCTACTTTGTCTCAGTTGTGAGGGTAAAGATGCCTTCTATTCCACCACAAAGACCCAGGAGCCGGGAAGGGCTAAGGCTGTAAAGTGGAGGACCAGTAGTCAGGGGAACCGCTGTGTGATCTAGGCTACACCACTATCTCCTTGGGTAGGTCCCTACCCACTCTCACTCAATGTCTCCACCTGTGAAATGTGGGGCTGGGCAGGCAGGGAGTTAGGGGACAACATGAAGTCCTGAAGAAGCAGTCAGTGGGGCAAGCACAAGGTTGAGTCACAGCACAGGGCACACTCTGACCATGGCCTTCTCCTAGCCCGCTCTGGCCTCTACCACAGCTGTGTCAGTTGGGCCTGGGCCAGACCCCAGGGTGCTTCCTCTGGGAGCCTTGGACTCGTCCATCCTGTGAGAACCCCATCAAGACCATGGAGCCTCTGTAGCCCAATGCAGGACACTCGGGACAGAGGGAGCAGAGGAGTCCGTGTGAGCTTGGGGAAGTAGATGACATGGAGTGGCCGTGCTGGGAGGCAGATCCTACCTGGCAGCTCTCATCTGTATAAAAGCATCTACTAGGCACCCCACTAGGATAATCATCCCTTTTTGCAGATAAGGAAATGGAGGCACAGAGAAGTTTAGTGACTTGCTCAAGGCCACGCAGCTAGTTAGCAGCAGATTCTACAAACCTAGTTACATATGCCACCTAAAAGCATCCTCCCATACAGCCCCTGCATTTGCTACGTAGCAGTGCCCCAGAGAGTTAAAGACCTTAATAGAAGACCCATTCTTTTAGTCAGGACAGGACTATGAGCAGGGAGTAGTTCTGAGAAATGGAACTTCCTATAAGCAGGGAATCACACACAGGTTTGTGGAGGACCCTGACCCTGCCTCTACAGCTATGGCTGGGGTCAATGGGGCCTCTGGTGACAGACACCCAGGATTGGGCTCAGGCTGGCAGTAAATTATTGCTGGCCTGTGCGGATAAGGGCAATAGGGCCCTCAGTATGAGTAGCTGGCCTGCCATACATGCTGGAAGACTTGGCCTAAATGTTGTAGGAATGGTAAGGAACTGGCCCCACCGCTCAAAAGCTCTTGGGGAACAGGAGAGCCTGAGGCTGGGCTGACTTAAAAAGTGTAGCCTGTTTTGTCATCTCTGGGTAGCTTTGTTGCACTCAAAACAAGTCTGGGTCTAGTGCTCTGTAGGGAGGCCGGTTAGAGAAGATGAGGGTTGGGCCTGGGTCTAGGATGCCAGGCAACTGGGAGAAAGCAGGAAGTCAGCCCTCTCCTCTCCTCCCCAGCTCCTCTCACACTGGGTAAGGGCCAGTCTTCCTATAGAATGGAAGCCCATCCCCACCTCTTCCTGGATATACCCCCACCCTACATGTCTACCTCCCCTCTTCAAAACATGACCTGAGGGGCCACCTGTCCAAGCCTCCCCTTGCACAGAGGAATCAAATGAGGCCCAGGGAGGCCTGGGGCAGTCTGTGACTCTGGGATATGCCACCATCAGACCTGAGGTCTGAATGTCAGTCACAGAGGGCACCCAACCTCATGGCTCCGTTTAGGTCCTAAGGAGCTGGGATTTAAGCATAGCTGGGGCCTTTGGAGGTGAGCGGGTTAGGTCCCCATTACTCCTGTTCGGGGAGCCCCTCCCTAGAACAAGCACCGTTTGCAATGAGAATCTTCACCAGTCTCGGTTGCTCCCCAGGGAGGGCGCTCAGAAGACGCCACAGTCCCTAATACTCAGTTCCGCGTCCACAAACCCGGCATTTACATGGGGTTGTGCTCCCAGCAGCGGACACCAAGGTTGTAAAATGGGTATTTAAAACTAAGTTCCCTTCCTCTTGACCCAGGGCTGGGGCGGAGGGCTTCCGACGTAGGCAGGAAGTCAAAAGTTGGCCCAGGGGCCTCCCCCAAGCCCCGCCCCGACCCACTGCCCGCTCTGGGGGCCGCGGGGACACCCCAAGAGCCAAGTGGGATTTCCCTTAGGCTTTGGGTCCGCCCGCCCACCGCGGGCCGGACCTCCCAGCTGCGCCTCGCAGGCCGCTAGGCGCGCACCTTGAGTCCCCACCCTGCCCTGCCGGCTCTCCCTAGGCTCCCGCCCGGACTCCGGCTATCCCCCCACCCTGGAGACCCTTCAGCGGGAGGGCCTCTGAGCTGCTGAGAGCTCGCTAGGGAACCCACTTGGCCATGAGATCTTGGTGGGAACTTGGCCAAAAGAATCCTCGGCGCTCCCTGGCCCTCAGTTTACCCATCTGAGAAGGGGGTGGTCCGCAGCAGCTGTCCGGCTCAGCGCGCGCGGCGTCTCCAGCTCGCTCGCTCGGCCCCTCCGGCTCCCGCCCACCAACGGCCCGCAGCTCCCCAGCCCCGCGGCCTCTCCCACCGCGCCCCACTTGCCTGGGGTCGCCGCGCGCCGGACTCGCGGCTCTGAGCCTCTTCCCCAGGCACCGAGCGCGGCCCGACGCCGGGCTGCACTGTCACTGCCCCGCCAGGACGGGACTCCTCCTTTCCTGTCCTTTTAAAGGGAAGTAACCTGACCCGACCACTACTCCGCCCGCGCTAACCCCTAGCAGGCCGTCCGCCCACCCGCGGCTCCGCCCGGACTCCTCCCGGGCCCCGGGCTGAAGGCAGGGAGGCCACTGCTCCGACGGCTGTTGGGCAGGGCCTGGGGTCGCAACAGGGCTTCTGACCTCCTGCTTTGCCCCGACCCGCACCCCTGTCGCCGCAGTCCCAGGGCCCCGCGCCTCCACATCTGGACCGCATCTGCCACTGGGGGAGGGGCAGTCTCCCTCTTCCAGAAAAAAGAGCATCTTTTGGAGATGGCATTTCAGATAACTGAAGCTCACCAGGACATCCTGTAACTATCTTGTTACCTGGGGCCTGTCCTTGAGAACAGTTGCGACACGGTCTAGAGGGAAAAAATTGACTGCAATCTGGAGTTTCCGCTTCTCATCCTGATTCTACTTCCAAGCACTGTGCGTCCTCTGGCAGGGCATTGTCCCTCTCTTTGTAGTGTTTTACTAAGCAGTACCAAATGACATTTGTGTTTGCTTCCCATGACTGCTGTAATAAATTAACACAAACTTTAATCAACAGGTTTATTACCAGCATGTTCTATAAATCCGAAGTCCAAAATGGGTTTCACTGGACTAAAATCTTGAGTGATGGTGGGTTGTCCTCCTTCCAGATACTCCGAGGAAGCATGGTTTTTCTTTGCCTTTTCCAGCTTCTAGAGGCTGCCTGCGCTCCGTGGCTCACATCCCACTTCCATCTTCAAAGCCAGGAGTGGACCGTCCAGTCTCTGGCATTGTATCACCCTGACACTGACTTTTCTGTCTCTCCCCTCCATTGTTAAGCACCCATGTGATTACATTGGGTCTACCCAGATAATCCAGGATGATCTTCCTATTTTAAATAAACTGATTAACAACTTTAATTCCATGAACAACTCTAATTCCCCTTTGCCATGTAGCACAACATTGTCATGGATTCTGGGCTTTAAAATGAGTGCGTCTTTGAAGAGATTTGTGCCTAACATAATATTTAAGACAACTTCCAGAATCTCAGATTCAGGAAGCAATGTAGAAATTATCCAATTGAATCAGCTCTTCCTCATTCCTTGCTGGAACCTATGAGACTTTTAGCCCCACTCTGCAAGTCAAGATTGCTTTCCTTTTGACTGTGTTTACCATCACACTTGTACTTGCACTTCCTTGGAAACTGCTGAGGGCCAGGTGCTGCTGAGACACAGCCTTGCTTCCCCTTCCTAATGTGATGCTGTAGACCTAAAAACCAGGTCAAAGTGAGTGGAAAATAGAATTGTATGCAAAGTAAGAGTAAGTGGACTCTGATGGAAGCCCAAGTATTTTGGGCTTTCTCTCTTCTAGTCTCAGGCCTGCCTACCTATTCCATCATAAGTGGTATAATCTTGCCTGTACTGACCAGCAAAGAAAAGGCTAAGTTAGACCTTCCACCCTGGGTCTCCACCTCCTCCCCTCAGCGTTTCTGGGATGCAGAGTGCATCCCAGCTTTCTGGAGAGCAGTTGGGGGATAGGAATGAAGGTCACTTTTAGGAATTTAGCCTAAGTGAGTCTTTTGGTACAAGGTTTTTTTCTGTAGTGTTTTTGTAATACTGGAAAATTAGACATAGCATAAGTGTTCAGCAGTAGGGGACTGGCTAGGTAAATTTCACTTCTCCTATATGATGAAACACTATGCTACTATTAAAAATAGATCATGTTTTGGCTGGGGGTGCAGCTCAGCTGCGTCTAGCAGTCACAAGGCCCTGAGTTCAATCCTCAGCACACACACACACACACACACAAAAAAAACAAAAAAAAAAGAAGAAGAAAGAAAAGGAAAAAGTGTGTGTGTGTGCATGTGTGTGTATGCATACATGTTCTATAACTGAGCCCAATTGTACAAAAATTAAATTATATGTGTTCACATTTAAAGTATATATAATGTGGCCAGCTAGACTCAGTGGGCACACCTGTAATCACAGTGGTTCAGGAGGCTGAGGCAGGAGGATCACCAAGTTCAAGACCAGCCACAGCAATTTAGCAAGGCCCTAAGCAACTTAGACCCTGTCTCAAAATAAAATATAAAAATGGCTGGGAATGTGGCTCAATGGTTATGCACCCCTGGTTCAATCCCTGGTATTGAAATAAACAAAAATGTGGCCAGGAGGATCACAAGTTCGAGGCCAGCCTCAGCAACTTAGCAAGATCCAGTCTCAAAGTAAAAAATAAAAAAGGCTTGGGATGTAGCTCAGGGGTAAAGGGTCCTGTGTTCAATCCCCAGCACCAGAAACAAAACAACAACTATCAAAAAAAATCAAAGCAAAACAAAAGAAAAATGGCCACGTATGATGGCACATACCTATAATTCCAGCAACTTAAGAAGCTAATATAAGAGGACTGACCGCAAGTTTGAGGTCAGCCTCAGCAACTTAGTGAGACCCTGTCTCAAAATACAGGGTGTAGCTTAAATGGTAGAGCACTAGCATGCACAAGGCCTTGGGATCAATTCCCAGGACGGGAAAAAAAAAAAAAAAATTCTGTAGTTACTTAATGAGAAAACCATGGAGAATTAAAAAGAACAATTCAGTGGGAAGGTCTTCCTAAATATTATAGAAAACCTAAAGCCTCCAAAGAAAAAAATTGACAAATTAGACCACATAAAAACATTAAATTTCTAGTCATGTGCTGTTGCTCATGCTGCTCAGGAAGTTAAGGCAAGAGAATCAGGAGTTCAAGGTCAGCCTGGAAAATGTAGTGCAACTGTCTCAAAAATAAAATAAAATTCTGCATCGCCACAATTGAAGTCAAAAGACAAACTCTAATTTGGTAGAGATTGGGAGGAGCTACAACCCTTAATATGCTAATTTCTCTACTATATAGGCTAATTTCTCTAATATATAAAGCGTTTCCAATCATTAAAAAATGAACCAATATCTCAGATTGGGGGAGAAAAAAGGTCAAAGGATATAGAGAGATAGTTAATGGGGAAATTCAAATGAGCCCACAAAGATGTGAAAAGATGTTCAATAACTTATAATAAAGGAAGTGAACATTATAACTACAAAAGATACTATTTATTACTTATCAGATCAGCAAAGAAAAAAATTGTTTGATAACATGCTGTTTACAAGGACTGCAGGAAGACAGCCCCTTCTGCATTGCTGGTTGGTGATGGGAGTGTCGACAGATTAGACCTCAACGGAAGCAGTTTGGTAATACTTACCACATGTTTAAACACATCTCCCCTTTGATTCAGCACTTCTATTAGCTTATTCTACAGAATACTCACACATAAGTGAGATGAGGAATTGCTTTTTAAATTTTTTTTTAAGTTGTTGATGGACCTTTATTTTAAATAAAGTCCTGAGAATCTAACCCAGTGCATCACATATGCTAGGCAAATGCTCTATCACTGAGCCACAACCCCAGCCCAAGGACTTGCTTTTCACTACAATATTGTTTGAAGCTGGTAATAACCTAAACATCCACAAGTAGAGACAAGATAAACGAATAATTATTTTTTGCCCTTTCGGTGGAAATCAGGATGTACTTTATGGAACAGTCTCTAAGACCTGTTGTTAAGTAATAAAAACTGGATGCAGAAGAGTGTTCAGGTAGATTATCAATTGTACTTTAAAAGGAGAAAAACACACAGGCACATAATTTGCTTTTATATGTATGTATAATGACTCCAAGAATGCACAAGAAACTGAGGCCATGGGTTGTTTCCCAGAGAGGAGAAAGAGATTTCCCACTGTATCCTTTTATTCTTTTGAGTGTTGTACCATGTGAATACCCTGTCTAGTCAAAATGTAAATAAAATGTCAAGATAAACAAAAAGACCAGAAGATCAACAGATTTTACAATATAAAAATTTAAGACTTTTATATTTATGTATGAAATGTTTTGATGCCTGGGGTTTGCTTTGAATAGTCCAAACAGGGTAGAGAAACAGGGATGCTCAATATGGCATGATTTTAAATAAGAAACCATCAAATGTTCAGTATTTGGGGATTTGGTTAAATAAATTATGATCTTCCATATGAAAAAATACTATGCTATCATTTTTTTTTTAATACCAGGGATTGAACCCAGGGGGGCTTAGCCACTGAGCCACATTCCCTTTTTTACAGTTTTTTATTTAGAAGAAGCATCTCTCTGAGTTGCTTAGGTCCTCTATAAGTTACTGAGGTTGTCTTTGAACTCATGATCCTCCTGCCTTAGCCTCCCTAGCCACTGGGATTGCAGATATGCAACACCATGCCCAGCATAGAGCATGTTTTAGGAGTACTTGAAGAATATTTTTTGTTTTGCTTTGTTAAGAGTCCTGGATTGGGAAGACCCTTTTAAATATGATACAAAACCTAGCAGCTGCAAAAGAAAGACTGATAAATGCACTGCAAAAATCGTCACAAGTAAAATCAAAAGCTCTAATTCATATCAAGGAAAATTAGCCATATGTTGGTAATTGTTAAACTCAGACATAGGTGTATTTGGGGTTCACTATACTGTTTAAATTATTTTTGAGTGTATTTTCTTTTTATTTTCCTTTTTTTTTTTTTGGTACTAGAAATTGAACACAGGATTATTCTACCACTGAGCTACATCCCCAGTTCTTTTTATTTTTTAATTTGAGATAGGGTCTTGCTAAAATGCTTGAGGATCTTAATAAGTTGCTGGGGTTGACCCTCTAGCTTGCATCCTCCTGCCTCAATCTTCTGAGTCGCTGAGATCACAGGTATGAGCCACCATGCCCAGCTGAGTGTATTATTCAAATTTCTGCAATAAAAGGTAAAGAAGTTAATGCTATATACACAAATGTCAACTTCAATATGGCAGAAGACAAATATTACACTGCACAATAGTATTTGCATCAGAGCTGGAGGTGTAGCTCAGTTATAAAGGGCTTGCAGAACATATGTGAGGCTCTGGGTTTGATTCCCATCACAGCGGGCAGGGGAGCATGGAGGTAATATAATAATGTTTAAAAAACATGATTAAAACTGAGCAAAGGGGGTGGGGAGATAGCTCAGTTGATAGAGTGCTTGTCTTGCAAGCACAAGTCCCTGGGTTCAATCCCCAGTACTGAAAAAAAAAAAAAAAGAAAAAAAAAAAAAACTGAGCAAAGGATTAGATCCAAAAATTCACAGAAGAAATAAAAAAGACCAACTGACACAGGAAAAGATGTTCATCCTTAATCATATTCAGGAAATGCAATTTCAAAACAATGAGGTTTTGCCCACAATCCCGGCAAAGTTTAGACCAATTGACAACGCTCAGATTTGACCAGGTGTGAGGAACATTTTCATATACCCCAGGGCTGTGGGGGCGGGGGGGGGGGGGACTTGTTTAAGAAAGTAAAATGGCAAGACCTATTTAAACATCTAAATGCATATGCCCTTGGACCCAGTGACCCTATTTTGAAGAATTTGTCCTAAACCCAGGTAGAAGGAAGACAGTACTTACAGACCCATGTAGAAAGAGGTTTATCACAGCATTCTTGTTAGAAAAGATAAAAAAGGCCAAAGTGTCCAGAGAGTGCCCCTAAGTTATTGGTGATCCACAGGGAATCTACAGCAATTAGAGAATGAGAGAATTAGAGAATAATGCTGTATGGATCAACCTGGAATGATATCCACAGTATATTTTTAAGTTTAAAAAGCAAGTTAAACCAAAAAAAACAAAAAAAACAAAAGCAAGTTCCGATGCCATACATTTCCTATCACATCATTCCCATAAGAAGGGGCTCCCTGGGGGCAGTGGGTATTGCTCTTGTGGATGCCAGTACAGAATGGAAGCAGAGCCAAACTGTGAGTCTACTTTGTAGATTTGGCGGAGTTGGGGGGTTAGGGGAAGGAGAGGGCGGAAAGACTACTAGTTTTTTCCTTATACACCTGTGTATTCTTTGAATTGTTAGTACATATATGCTATTTTGTAGCAACCAGGCATACCATTAAAATACTACTTAGAAAAGGCAGGGCTGTGGTGTAGCTCAGTGGTAGAGAGTGTACTTAGCACGCACCAGGCCCTGGGTCCAATCCCCAGCATCAAAGTGGAAGAAAGGAAGGCAGGAAGGAAGAAAGGAAAGGAAGGAAGGAAGGAAGGAAGGAAGGAAGGAAGGAAGGAAGGAAGGACAGACAAGTTGTTGGGAAAGGGGGAGATGAATGTGGGGGTGAGGCTGGAAATGATACCCTGGTCATTCTACGTGGGGCCCCTCAATGCCACTTGATCTTGGCCACAGTGCCCTGAGCCAAGTGAGGTGGAACCTCAGGGAGGAGTGCCAGATGTCAGTGTGGGGCAGGAACCAGCTTTGAGAGGAGCTCATGAGGGAAGTTCCCCAAAGTTCCCTGCCCCAGGCTGAAGCTCCTTGGTGGAGGCAGGGTCTTCCTCCCCTATGAGTTAAGAAATAGTATGGTGAGGGTAGGAGAGGGGTTTGGCCTCCTGGGCACCCCCAGCCTTGGGGACATGAAATCTCACTTTCTCCCCCTTTTCCCTTGCCTACACACACCTCCCTCTCCCCAGGGTCAGGAGCTCCTCTCCTAGAACTGAGTACTTGCCTCATGCTGGTGATTCAATTCAGGCCTGCCACTGCCCCTGCCCAGGACCACAGACAGTGAGGAAGAAGAGGGTTCATTAAAGCTGCTTGGTGGTGGTCGGTCAATCATTGAGCATTTAAGATGCACTAGCTGTGTTGAACTCTGTGCTGGGCTCTGTGGATACAGGTGGTAGCTGTCCTCAGGGGACCCCAAATCTACCTAGGCAACAAGAACAGGGATAATAAACCTGGACAACTCAGGGACCCTGTCTGTTCTGTCCCCAAGACTTGACACACATCAGATGAATGAAACAAGTTCCACACAATGGTCATGACAGCAGGAGAGGCCCCTCACTGTGCCTGGGGTGGGGCAGAAGGTCAGCAGACGGAGGGCCTATTTGGGTTGAGTCTTGAAGAATGAGTTGCATTGACCAGATGGACAGGGAGGAATGGCTCCAGCTTGACCTGCTCCAGGCATCTTGGTCCTAACTGCCATCTTGCCTACCAGGTGACCCTGACATGCATCCCAAACCCTGTAGGTGTTAAGATAGTCAGTAGAGTGTGTCGGTGGGACTCTGACACTGATGTTGGACATGTTAGTTTTTGAGAAAACCCAGATACGTTCCAGTTGGCCATACCCTACCCTTTCCTAGCCTAGCATATAAACTCCTTCCTCCTGCCCTGGGGTACAGGTACACTTCTGTCCATAAGACCCTAATAAATTGCACTCTACAGTCCTGGATTTGTCCCTGTCTTGCTTCGCTCTTTCTGCACCTTCTTCCTCTTGGGGCCAGTTCTCATATAGCAGCTTTTTCTCAAACAGTGTCTGGAGCAAAGGGACCAACGTGTGCAAAGTCCAGGGGGTTAGTCGTGTGGTAGAGGCGAGGCTGAGGTGGTCAGGGGCTAGATGCTGGAGTCTTGAATGCTGGACTATGGAATATAGGTTCTATTTCTGGAGGATACTGAGAACCTGATGGATTTTGAGAGAAGAACCCTTATGGGTCAGATTCATTTTTTAGAGAGAACCCCTGGGGAGAGTTTGGGACCAGCTTGCAAGGAAGCCAGATAGGAGGCAGGCGGAGCAGTGGGTCAGGCAGGTGCCCTCCAGAGGGAGAGGCCTCAGCAGCCAGGCCAGGCCATGAAAAGGGGCTTTAGGAAGGTACAGTTTGGGGATATTTAGGAGACAAGAGACCCAGTGACCAGGAACTAAGGAAGGAACAAAGAGGTTCCCAGGGCTACTTCTGGGCTAGGAGGGGAAGGCTGGGGGAGTTAGTGTTTCCTGAGCTAAGTTTTTTTGTTTTTTGTTTTTTGTTTTTATTATATTTTATTTGTTGTTTTCAAGAACTCAGTTTGGGTTTTATTACGAAATTGATTAAAAACATTTTTGAAAAAAAAAAAAAAAAGTAGGACAAAGAGCAGCTTTTAGTGCACACTTTCACATAGAAAACAGGAAGTGAAAAAGGGGTTGCTGTCCTGGGCTGTGGAGGGGACAGGATGGACCTGGAGCCCAGCAGGAGGGACAGTCCCTGAGGCTGGTGTGAGAGTAGAAGGGATAGAAAGGCAGAACTGAGCCCTGCAGCCTCCTATGGGCTCCCCTCCTACAGAACACTCAGTACTACTGCACTGGTCACAGGCTCCCACAGACTGGCTCCCCTAGGTTCCAGTGACAGGTCAGGGAGCCCCCAGAATGCCCAGTAGGAGGAACACAGTTGTGGCTCTGTGTGTGCGCGCGTGTGTGTGTGTGTGTGTGTGTGTGTGTGTGTGTGAGAGAGAGAGAGAGAGAGAGAGAGAGACTGGGGATAGAACCAGGGGTGCTCTGCCATTGAGTCACATCTTCAGCCCTTTTATTTATTTTTTTATTTTGAGACAGGATCTCACTAAGTTGCTCAGATGGGCATCAAACTTGTGATCCTCCTGCCTCAGCCTCTACCATGCTCAGCACAGATGTGGCCTGCAATATTTAGAAGCTGGGTGATGTGTCTTGGGTGGTTAGATTCCTCTCCCTCACCTTCAGCTTCCTCCTCTGTGAAATGGAACAAACCTTCACCAAACTGTTTTGAGAATCAAATGAGAAAGATTGTGTGGTGTTTATAAGAAGTATTCAGTGAACGATTCCTCTGTGGATCTCATCTCAAGGGAAGAGTCTTTAACCAGCCTGGCATGGCTCACGCCTCCAAGGCATCTGTCCCCTCTAGGGGACTCCAGTTGGGGCCCGGGTCAAACCTCTAAGATGGTGTATCTGCAGTGACTTCCAGGGTCAAGGTGTTGGCTTTCAATGGAAGACTCATAAGACAGTCATAGGAGGACCAGTGCTTGACCTCCAAATTGGAGTGACAATTGTGGGGAAGAGTCTGCAACAGCTATTTCTCACTGTCTTGTGCCTCCCACACGGAGGTCAAACTAGGCTGTCCAGGCTTGGAGATCATCCATCACACAGAGAAAATTAAGCCCAGAGAGATCAAGTGACTTGCTTGAGGTCACTGGGGTAGGGCCAGGATGCTGACCTCACAACCACAATGATAATTCTAATAACTCACATTCACCAGACACTTATGACATTCTGGCATGTGCTATGCTCTGCATGCATGATCTTGATCTCTCCTAACCCTACTGCAGGGCCAGGGCAGTGAAGCCTCCTGGGTGTGGGGGAGGACACCAAAGCAGGACTGACCACTCACACTCACCTCCTGTCTAAGGGCCCAAGCGTGATTTAATGCAGTGCACTGCCCACTTGAAATTCTTCATATTTTTTGAACAAAATATTTTATATGTTCATTTTGCACTGGGTCCTGCAAATTACATAGCTAGCCTTGAGATGAAGAGCATCTCCCCAAGCATTTAAGGTCCATTTGAACAACACTAAAAGCAAATAGAGAAAGGTCAATTTCACCAGAAGGGAAGACACAGAGCTCTGGCATGAGGGCATGAGGCATGCCCCAAGTGACCCAGGGAGCAGAGCAGAGCCCAGCCTCTGCAAACTGCAGACAAGTCTATCCTAGGAAGGAATGGAACTGACCTGGGACCCTTCCAACACACTTGTCCCTGGGCATGGCAGCCTCACTCTCCATAAATCCACAGCACTGGAAAAGTCCCTACATGCCTCTTCCTGCAGCCGTCAGCCCCTCCCAGGGACTTGCCATCTCCTGCAACTGCCCTATCTCTGAGTTTGCCCTCCCCCAAGGTCCTACCCATCCCTCAGCTCAACTCCCATGGCAGTCTTTTCCTCTGTCTCCTCTGAGCCCTTTCTTCTTGTGACCTCCAGCTGCCTATCCACAGTGCTCCCTGCATCTACCCACCCAGGCTGGTCTGTGACCCTTCCTGCCCTGGCTACCCAGGCTGCTGGAGGAATCTCTGTAATATACTCATTTTCATCCCTGGTTTGTTGGTTTCCTGGGTCTTTAAGAGCAAATGACCACAAACTGAGGGGGTTAAAACAACAGGAATTTAGCCTCCCACTGTCCTGGAGTCCAGAAATCTGGAATCCAAGTGTCAGCAGGGCCACGCTCCCTCCAGAGGCTCAAGGGAGGATCCTTGTGTAAGTCAATCTTCCAGTTCCTGGTGGCTCCAGCATTCCCTTGGCCCCAATCTCTGCCTCTGTGGTCACAAGGACTTCACTGTGTCTCTTGTAAGGACACTTGCCGTTGTATTTAGGATTCACCCAGCTAATCCAAAACGACCTTATCTCTAGATCCTCAATTCTACCAGCACTTTTACCAAGTCAAATTAAGATCAGGAAGCAGACGTATCTTTTGGTGGCCACCATTCAGCCCACTATTCCCAGCAGGGTGCTATGGCCTTCCTCAGCCCCACTCAGTCTTTGCCATCCTCACTGCCACTCACCCATTACCCCACCCCCCCGTACTGCAGCCTCCCAACCTCCAGGATGAGAGAGAAAACCACCAGGCATCCTTCCTTAGGTACCTGGGAGACCTGCTCTCCTCCCTGTGCTTCCTCTTCTACCTCTGGCAGTCTAAGACCCTTTTTAGAACTGCCTCCTCAACCCACAGGCCTCTCCACTCCCCAGAGCCACCCTGGGACTTCGTTCTCTGGCTTTCCCTGGAACATCTGCTGTCCCCCACCAGCTCCCATGACCCCACACTTCCTGCTCACTGCCATCTCTCTATCATGCCTACCACAGGACCCTTTCCAGTCTTGCTTGGGCAGAGTCCCCTCTCTTCCCATCAGAGATGTCCCAATACTTCCCAAGGGCTCATTGGCTCCTGGAGACACCATCCCCACCTCCACTTATGACCTGGCACATCTTGCCCAGCCCTACCCCTGGAAACAGCTTCTGGGTAGGCAGAGAATCAGGATACCCTGGAGGCTCTGCAAGTACATGTCAAAACCAAACTTGTCATGTTCCTGCCCCTAAGCTGACTGCCATCAATCCTCATCCTTGGCCAGTGATGCCACCAGCTGCAAGGCCATCCATTCCCTGTTCCCTGTTCAATCAACCCCTGACCCGCTCAATTCAGCACCGGCCATCCCATGCCCTGAACATTACCTTAGGGGCCCCTCCCTGGCCCCTCTAGCCTCCATAGTGGCCCCTGTCCTCATCACAACCTCTGCCCACTGCCAGCTGGGTGGGCCCTTTAGAGATGTCTCTGTCTCTCCCTCCCCGAGTTTATAATCTGTCAGAACCGAATCATTGCTAGGGTCAAACTCCAGACAAAGAATGCTACCACTTCATCTCTCACCTTCCGTGCATCTGCCGCCTCTGGACCATGAGTGGTTCCCCAAGAGGGTGGGCAGGCACCATGCACTGTATCTAGTCCCTCCCTGGGGTGAAAACTGAGAACCCCTCAGCAAAGAGCCTAGCACATGCCCACTGTCAGGGGCACATGCCCACTGTCAGAGGGGCTGGGAGGCGGCTGGCAGTGCTTGGAGAGTTCCCAAACTGAGAGTTCCCTCAGGCTGCTGTGTTCCAGGACTTTCTCCTCTTCAGAGCGCTTAGGTGGCTCTGGGGTCTAGTGGATGACCCTGGGTAAATAGCATCTCTGTGCCTCAGTCTCCTCATCTGCAGACAGTGACTGCGCTTTGCTCACAGAGTGGAGCGACTGCACCAAGAACTTGTCAGGCGTAGAGCTCAGTGTGCACCAGCCGTTTTATCATCATGGTTGCAAGCAGCCCTGGACAACCTGGTCACTGGCTCTATCTGTCCTTCTCTCAGCTCCAGACCTGAACCTCCTGTGCCCCCATCCTGCCACAACCCAGGCAGGTGTTCAAGACCTTAGGGCTCAGTGATGAGATGGCAAAAATGTTTAACTGGCAGAGCGTGTTGTCGGGGGTTAGTTCCATTAGCATTTGCCCATTTTCATGGTGTGAGAAACCTCCCTGTCCGATTTCAAGCTACTGCAGGAAGCATAGTTGGAAAGGTTTACCCAATAGCACACCATTGTGTGGAATCTCCACTGGACAGAGGTAACAGGTTAATAATCTCAAGGGCATCAGTAAGTGTCAAATATGGCAAAATAATTAGAGGTAATGACTTTTGAATGCTACTTTTGCCTTTCTTGGGGTGGGAGTACTATGTTGAACCCAGACCTCCAGCATGCTAAGTACATATATACCGCTGACCTACTCCCCAGCTCCACTTTTACTCTTTTTGGTACTGGGGATTGAAACCAAGGGTGCTTTACCACTGAGCTACATTCCCAATCCAATCCTTTTTATTTTGAGACAGAGTCTCACTAAGTTGCTTAGGGCCTTGCTAAATTGCTGAGGCTGACCTCAAACTTGTAATCTTCCTGCCTCAGCTTCCCAAGTTCTGGGATTGTGGGCATGTGCCTTTGTGACTGGCTCACCTTTACTTTTAATATACTTCAATTATGAGTATATATAATTTTTGACAATGGCTATGTTTAATAACTGACTAGTGAAATTCCTGAAATTTTTTTTTTCAGTACGGGGGACTGAATGTGGTACTGGAGAACCATAACCCCAGCCCTTTTTATTTTTAATTTTGAGATAGGGTCTTGCTAAGTTACCAAGGACAGCCTAGAACTTGCAATTCTTCTGCTTGAGCCTCCTGAGTAGCTGGGATTACAGGTGCGCACCACCTCACCCAACAAATTCCTGAAATTTTAACAGTTGGTTCCCCCCAGCAGGTAGAAACTGGGTTCAGCACCCAACTGTGCCATGCTGCACCCTCCCTTCTGGGAGATCAGGAGCTACTGACCTCTACCCACCTTCTCTTCACCCCCAGGTGACTCTTTGGGGCTGCTACACTTACGCAGGAACTGTTTTTGAGTTTCCTTATGTAGCCAGTGGAACACTGCTCTGCCAATCAAACTCCATTCCAAGTTAGAAAACACAGAGTTTGGATTCAGGCACACCTGGCTCTGATTCTGAATCTGCCCTGTGAAAGTTGTGTGGCAATTGGCAAGGATTTTATTCCTGAAGAGGCTCATTTGCCTCATCTGTAAAATAGTGATAAGAATTCTGTTAGAGGCTGGAGGTGTGGCTCAGGGGGTAGAGTGCTTGCCTCGCACGTGCAAGGACCTGGGTTTCATCCTGGGCACCACAAAAAAATAAAAGAGAATTCCATTCAATTTATATTTTAATAGTAGAATTCATTGGGTTTTTTTAAACAACATTATTTAGGTGTGCTTGCATATTTAAAGTGCGCAGATTTAAAGTTTACAAGTTCCGACATGTTCATATTCACTAAACCATCTCTATATTAAGATAAGGAACACATTGATCACCTCAAAAGTTTCCTTATGTCCCTTTCTTTCCTGTCTCTCTCTTCCCCACTCTGTTCCTAGGCAGTCACTGATCTCCTTCCTGGCATTAGAGATTAGTTCATATTTTTTTTTTATAAATGGAATCACACAGTGTGCTTTTCTGTGTCTGGCTGCTTTTGCTCATGAATTGTTTTAAAATTAACTGAGAAAATCCATGTAAAATTCCTTGCACAATGCATGATGTACAGTAAAACCTCCAAATCCACAAGTTGCTGTATCAGTCAGTTGAGGCTATGTTGTGCTGCAGTAACAAAGAGTCCTTGGTCTTAGTGGCTTACAGCAGGTTTATTTCTTGTTCACACTACCTATCTGTCGTGGGTTGGCCACACTCCAGTCAAGATCCAGGTTGAAGGAACAGTCCTTATTTGAAGCACTGCCTAGCTCCAAGCAGAGATGACATGAACCCTGCAGCATTATTCTATGACTCCTAAATTGTCTTTTAGAAGCAGCACACCTCATTTATGCTCATATGTCACTGACCAAAGCAAGTCATGGGGCTGAGTCTGATGTCAAAGGTGTGGGAAATGCAACCCTTCCCCAGAGGGGCAATAACAATTCTGAACAGTGATAACATCTACCCCAGATGCCTTTGCTATTATCATTGTTATTACTCACACCCTCTGTGAGTAGGAGATCATGCAAGGGGCTCCCACACTGTCCCAGCCTGTTGTCCCAGGCACTATCACCCCAGGCTGGGCTGGCTCCTCCTCAGGGGCCAGAGTACTCCACCAGCACCTCGTGAGAGAAGTGGTTACTGTTTTAGACATTTAGGGATTAGCCAAGTCCACTGGGTCCAAGTCTCTGTCATTCTCGGCCATGGTGCACTCCACACACCTATTCCTTGACAGTCCTTCCCTCACCTTTTCCACTGAGCCCACCACCCTCATTCCATGGCCCCACACTCTCCTAACTGAGCCTCTCTAAGCATGCCTAAACTGGTCAGCTCCCCCCACCATTTTCCACAGACTTCCCCACAGCTGTGGTGGCCACTGTGTCTCAGTCCCTTCTTACTCTGCTCCCCCAACTCAGGGCATCCCCCTCCCTGTTCCCCCCAGTGACCAATCAGTGCAGGGGCCCATTATCCATGTAGCCAACAAGGTCTCTCCTGCCTCTCCCTTCTGTACCTCCCTCCAAGATCAGCGATGGTCTCTAAGCTCTGCCAATCCAAACCCTAGGTCTTGCTAAACCCATGTCTCTCCATCCCCATGTCTCACCTTGACCTACTCTAGGCCACCACGAAGTATCTCCTAATTGGAGTCTGAGAATTTTTTCTTTTTCTTTTCCTTCATTCTTCATACTGAAACCAGATGCAGAAATGAAAACATAATCGTTCCCTCAACCCCAACCAATGCAGACAGACCTCTCTGGGGCCCACTGCTGCCCTCAGGGTGAGTTCCAGATCCGCCCCCTCCACCCCAGGCTCAGCTCTCCCTCACCTCCTCCAGCCTCAGAGTCTCCACTCCTGCTCTCGGCTCCTTGGGGTCCCTTAGTCTGAGCTAGGTTTGACTGTGTCTCCCAAAGTCTATGAGTTGGAAACTTAAACCCTTATAGGAGGTGACATGGTCACAAGAACTTTGCCTTCCAGATAGATAAAATCTTATCAAAATGGGTTTGTCATAAGAGTCAGCTTGCCTTTCGCTCTTCCTCCATGGATTTATGCAGCATGAAGGACTTCCCCACTTCCAGAACCGTTTATAAATTACAGTCCATGGCAGTCCCTTACAGCAGCACAGACAGGACAGTGGCTCCTCTCACACGTGCGCCCTGTCGGACTGGTGAAACTCCTACAAGGGTCCCGCCCTTTACGCTGCAGTCATTTCCCCGCCTCCCAACTTACAATGTAGCTTGTCAGTCTGTGAACATCCTAGCTAGTTATTGGTTCATCAGTCAGCTTGCAAGTGTCCTTCTCCATTATTGGTCCCCTATTAGTCCGTGGAATTCCACTGCTTAAGAATGGCTCCCCTGCCATTTTCCTCTCTCTCTCCTCCTCGCTTTCATGCTCTCCTCCATTTCACTCTCTGTCTTACATGCGCTTTCTCTCTTTCCCTCTCATTTTCTCTCTTACCCTGCAGGGGAGACACTCTGCTTGTTTGCTTAATAAACTCTCTTATGTGAGTTCCCGCCTCCGGAGTGGTTTCTGGGTTCTTACAGGGATCCCACACACAAGCTCAGAGCTTGTACTTAGGGCATCCGTTCTTTCTGCTGTAAGAGTTCAAGAACTTCCAACCTCATGAGAATGGTGGAAGGGAAGTGGTGGGCAGGAGAGAACAAACATGACAAAGAAAACAGTGATAATAATAAGGATGACCAAACTTTTTTTTTTTTTTGAGGGGGGATTGAACCCAGGGTTTCTCTACCACTCAGCTACACTCCCAGCCTTGTTATTATTATTTTTAATTTTGAGACAAGCTCTCTTTAAGTTGCCCAGGTTGGCCTGGAACTTGCGATCCTTCTGCCTCAGCCTCCCCAGTTGCTGGGATTACAGGCGTACACCACCCCTCCCGGCAGGATGACCTAATGTTTATCCGGCTCATACCACTATCCTGGGTGCTTCTCATGCACTATTTTTTTTTTCATAAACCTGTATGTTGTTTGCTTTAATGAAGTATAGCATGCCTAGAGAAAAATACAAATTCTAAATGGAGAACTCAATGAAACTTCACAAAATGAACGCACAAGGGAAATCAGCATGCAGATGAAGAAAGGAGGCCCTCCAGTGCCCCAGGAAACTTGCTTGCATCCCCTTCTGTCTCTACCCTTCTAAGGGGGCACCACTACCCTGGCAGCTAATGCCATAGAATCATGTTGCCTGTCTTTGAGGTTCAAATAAATGAAATCATACAATCCCCTTTCCTGTGCACCTGCTTCTTATGCTCAAGGTTGTTGATTTATCCAAGTTGCTGCATGTAGCCCTGGTGTGTTCTTTTCCTGGGCTTTGTAGTATTCTGTTGTTGGTGTCACTTCAGTAGTTTCTCGCTTTTGTTGAGTATGCATAGTGCGGTTGATGCTTTGTCCACATCTTTTGGTGGGCATAAGATATGGATACATGCACTCCTTTGGTCTCACTGAGTGACAGGGTCAGCATGTATTAACTCTAGTTGGTTCCACCAGAAAGCTTCCCAGGATTTCTGCCAGCTATGCATGAGAGTTCTGGATCAACACTTAATTCTCACAACCACCCTTTGCAGGCCACTGTCAAGGACAGCTGTCCTGTCTCTTCCCCACTGTGTGATCCTGGGGCTGGGTCTCCCTTTCCTTTCTTACCATAAGGTTTGCCCATGATCCGAGCTTCACCAATTAGAGGTACCTACTAGGAGTTTGCCTCTTCAGACAAGGTTGGCAGGTTTGTGGCCCCAAATTCCAGTGTAGGCAGTGCTAGTAGAGTGTTCTAGAGGATTTTTTGCCCGTGGCCTGGCTAGTTTTGTTGCAACTCATACAAGAATCCTAACTTATACAAGGGAGCTATTTTGTTCCCATGAGGAAACAGAAGCACAGAAAGGTTAGGTCTGTTTTTCAAGATCACACAGCTGGTGGCAGCAGAACTAGGATTCAAACTAAATTTGCATCTCATTCAGAACCTGGTGTCTTTCTCATAACTTTCCCTAATAATTAGAAGTATGTAAAAATGACTTGTCCCTGGTCACACAGTGAATCAAGAAGCCAGGCTCAGGCTGGGGATAGAGCTCACTGGTAGAACATTTGCCTAGTTTGTGCAAGAGATGACCCTGGGTTCCATCCCCAGTATTGAAAAACAACAACAAAAGAGTCAGGCTCCATGCCTCCCACCCTCCAGAAGTTCTTGCCCTGGAGAGTGATTATGGAGCTTCAAGGTGCATGGAGAGGGTAGTTGCATTCTTTCATGTAGTTGTCGACAATTATTTATTTACGGACAATATGGGTCAGACACTGTATTAGGGACCAACGACACAGTAGCAAAAAAAAAAAAAAAAAAAAAAAAGAGAGAGAGAGAATTGGTATTGCCTATGTCAGGCAATAATGGCACGGAGGATCAAGTGGGGCACCAGACAGGGAGTGCCTACAGAAGGGTGGTGCATTGATCTGATTTTGGTCACTGTGACCAAAATACCTGACAAGGACAACTCAGAAAAGGAAAAGTTAATTTTGGCACATCATTCCAGAGGCTTTGCCCATGAGTAGCCAAGTCCATTGCTTTGGGCCCAAGGTGAGACAGACCATCATGCAGAAGGGCCTGGAGGAGGAGTACCACTCTATTCATGATGGCCCAGGAAGCAGAGAGAAGAGAGGGGGAAAGGGCCCCAGAAGATGCACCCTTCCAGGGCATGCCCCCAGTGACCCACCTTCTCCAATCATACTCCACTTGCCTGCGGTTACCACCCAGGTGGTCCATTCAAAATAGGTTCCAAGTCTCACAATCTGCTCATTTCACCTCTGAACATTGCTTCGTCAATGCAGGAACTTTTGGGGAACACCTCATATCCAAATAGTAACAGGTGGCATTTTAGCCAGGCTGGACTGTAAGTGACCGTTGGGCAGAAGTGAATGAAGGGAGGAGCAAGGGAGAGCAGAAAATGGGCAGAGAGCAAGGGCCGAGGCCCTGCAGTGGGAGTAAGGCTGGTACGTTTAAGAAATTGCATGAGGTGAGGCTGGAGGGAGGCAGGAAGGCACAGCAAAATAAGGACAGAATGGCAGTGGGGGCAGCCATGCAAGGTCTTGTATTTTGAGGCTGGTGGGAAGCCTTCGGAAAGCTATAGATGCTGCTGGGTCATGGGTGGTTGATCAATGCATTAGAAGGTTCACACCGGTTGTTAAGTGATGAGATGGGCTGCAGAAGGCTAAGGGGAGGCAGAGAGATAGTGGGGGGCTGTGGTGGTATCTGGGCAGGGCATCGGCTAGAGGGTCTGGTTGTGAGATAAAGGCTCCAGGACACTGACACCAAACAGCATCATCTGGGGCTAGTGGCAAGTTCCCAGGGAAAGAGGACTTAGGCTTGGGGCTATCAAGGGATGAGAAGATAGGGGTTGGGATGCCAATGAAGCCATTGGAGACAGGCAGTTAGTGTAGAAATAGGGGATCAGGTCAGATGGAGGAAATGGAGGCCATGAAAGTCATCTGCCTCAGGAAGTTGGAGACTGCCACTGGGAGAATGGAATATCAAGGATCTGCGGAGCCCATTGATTACCAAATTTACCTGCCATTGTCAGGGACTGCAGGCAAGGAGCTGCTAATTAATGCCCCCTTGCCTGACTAAATCACTTTGGTCCTCCCCCTGCCCATCTGCTTCTCACTTTATGTATCTCACCTGCAAAACCGGGCCTAGTCACATAGGCAGGAAGGAAAGAGATAAGGGGGAAAGAACAGGAGAATAAAACCTATAAAAAGGACAAGATTTGCTCATCTTACAGATTCCGCCTTGGGTCCCTTTCTTCCACCAGGGAGAAGTCTGCTTTTCTTTAATAAAGCTTCTTACCTTCTACTCTACGCTTGCCTCAGCATGCTTCTCTGGCATTATACTTCAACAACTGAGGAAGCAGGACTCATCACCGTTAAACGGTGGTATCACCTGAACCCCAGTGAGGAACGAAGCTGGGGACTGTGGGCCCAGAGCAACAGGGCCAACTGTGAGGACACATGGAAGCCAGGGAAGCTGTGTGATCTGAAGACAGACCTGGCCTGGAGCCTGTGGCTTCTCTGGGGCCAAGGGAGTCCTGAGCAGCTCTACAGGGCTGGGCTGGGAATCTGGTGACACGTCAAGAACAGGTTGTTCCACTCCAAGCTCTGTGGCTCAGTGTGGGGTCTGACAGGTATAGCCCACCTCAGGCGTCTACCTGTTATTTAGCACAGAGTTTGGGCCCTGGGATTTCCTTCCACCCTGTAATGTCACTGTGTACTTTAAACAGTTGTTGAGCTATGTGGCAGTTCCTTGGGTCAACAACGCAGGTACAGCCAGTGCAAAAAGGCAGACAGGTTGAGAAGTCCAGGACAGGTTCTCAGCAGAAAACTCCTGTCCCCAAAGGGCTGAGTCCAACACGAGGAGTGAGCTGGCTGAGCGGGGGATCAGCTACACTTCCCAGTCATGCAAAGCCAATTCCAGAAAAGCTGGTTGGCAGTTCAAATTCTAGCTTGTTTTGGTGAGGAAGACTTGTGGCCCTGTGGCCTGAAGCCAGCTGGGGAGCCACTCGGAGGGCTGGAATGGTGTCAGGTACCTGGAGCTGGCAACTGAGAGGTTGGGAAACACCTTCACCCAGGCACTTCTCAGAGCAAAGGGTGACTTTTAACAGTGGGTAGTACCTTGGCTTGTAGCAGTCTCTTGGCCCCATTTTGCTTCCAGCCTGGGAGGTCCAGTGCATGGGGGTAGGAAGGCACCTGTCCCTGTCATCACAGTACCTGGATAGAGGCAGCATGCTGTCCCACAAAGACACACCTGCAACCCATGAGTTTTTCTCTGCATCTCCCAGGTCAGCAAAATGATGAATGACAGCAGTCTCCAGATGTAGTCTGCAGGGTCCTCCCTCTGCAGACTCAGGAGAGCCAACAAGTGTCATCAGTAACCCCTAGACTCCCAACATCTGGTGCCTCCACCTTGACTGATGAGTGCCTGATTTGTACTGACACAAAATTTTTAAGATCCAGACTTAAAATCTGGTACTTTGCCATGTTGAGAAAGCAAATGGTATTCTATAGAGACTGTATTTATTATTATTATTATTATTTTGTGGCACAAGGGATTTAATCAGGGGCACTCTACCACTGAGCTCTGTCCCAAGCCTTTTTTATTTTATTATTTTGAGACAGAATCTTGGTAAGTTGCTGAGGTTGGCCTTGAACTTACAATCCTCCTGCCTCAGGTTCCCAAATCACTGGGATTAGAGGCATGCACCACTGCGCCCTGTGAAACTGTACTTAAATACAGACCTTGCCTGAGTCTAGCAATACACAGTACCATCTTCCCCCGTGGTGCTGGGAAGTGGCAGCAGTCACAGCTCTGTTAGCCACAGGATCACAGGGAAACTATGGAGATGCTACGGTGCAGAGCTGTATGCTGTGCCATTCTGTAGGTGAGGAGTTTTGAATGCACTTCAACTTGTATTCAAAATGCAAGTTTTCAGTTTACAATGTGTACATCAGGATATAGCCCCATCATAAGTTGAAAAGTGTCTGTACTTTGAATATAATTTCAGTTTGGTGAAGCAACAGACCCATCTTTGACAACTACCAGGAATTCCTTTCTATCATTTAAGCTGTACATTTATCTTGTGGGTTTGCAAAGGATATGCATCTGTAGCAATGCAGATAACCTGCACCTTGCCCCTCTCCAACTGGTGGTCCAGTCTTGAGAAGCTGAGGGGTAGCACCTGTTTCCAAATGCTCCCAGGTCAGGTTGATGTCAGAACTGAACAAAAAATGTAAGGTTTCCCTTGAGAAGGCCCAAAGGTCTCATTTCTTAAAGGAATTGTGGAGTCGCTAGAGTCCCCTTGTTCCCTCCCTCATCCAGATCTGCCTGGCCAAAGTTGTTACTTGGGTCCTCAGCAGTTGCTGGTTCCTTTCACTGCATCTGCTGGGACCTCCCGATTTCACCTCCTGACACCAGGGAATTAAGTTCCAGGCCCTTCTCCCCTCTTGCCCACACAGGGCTGGTCCTACCAAGCATGGGTTTGCTCTTCTGTGTCTTCAACTCCCCTCATCTTAACTTACTTTGTCCCATCATCCCATGTAGAGGATACCCATAAAAACTTAAATTGAGCAATTTTATAGGTGTCCTATGAAATTTTAAAGGCTCTTATAGGTGTCCTATATGTAGGATGATGGGACCCAATGGTTAGGAAAACTACATTTTCCTAGGCCCAGCCACCTCCTCTATAGCTTTATCCAGCAGCTCCCCGGAACATGGGCTTGGGACCCCACTAAGGCCAGGCCAGTAGCCACTGTTCCTGTTCTCCCTCTGAAGCACCCTTCCTTGAGGCCCCTTGGTTGCTACTGCCCTTTTGTCCCCTCCTGCTTCTGCCAGGACTTGAGCACTAGATACTGCACCTCTCTTCCCGGGACTACTAACTTCTGACATAACTCACCTACCTCAACTTCCATTCCCTTTGCAAAAACCCCAACAAAGGCAGCTGCCTGTTTGTGGGGCTCTTTGTGGTCTACATTAATAGTCTGTGAATCCTCGTAACAATCCTGAAGCAGGGATTACTCCCCCTGCCCCACTTTTTTTGTACCAGGGATTAAAACCAGGGGCGCTTAACCACCAAGCCACATCCCCAGACCTTTTTATTTTTTATTTAAAGATGGGTTCTTACTAAGTTGCTGAGGTTGGCTTAATCCAAGATCCTCCTGTCTCAGTCTCCCAAGCTGCTGGAATTACAGGTGTGTGCCATTGTGCCAGGCTTTTGCCCCCTTTGATGGATGAGAAAACTGACCTTTGGAAGGTTCTGGCTGTTACAGAGCTGGATGGTGACCCATACAGCCACCTTACCATTTGGACCTTGTCCCACCACCAGCTAGTCACCTATTCAACAGTCTCTGATTTTGCTGACTCACTTAGGGGGGTTGGCTGAGCAGCTACAAGCCCAGATCCTCTCATCTTAGTCCCTCTCCCCACTTGAGTCCTCCCTTGACTAGAAGTCACTCCAATGACTAGACATTGCTTTCTTCCAATTCATGGGACTAGTCCCTAACCCTCTCATCCCTTGCCACATCACTCACCCTCATGGCTCCAAACATCATCTCAGGGATGAAAACTCATTTCCTTTCCTGTCCATTAAGTTGCTTGTGGACATCTGTCCCTAGGTGACTGCAACCTAACATGTCCACATCCAAACCCCTGATCACCAACCCTCCACCCCAACATCCTCCTGAGGAACACCATTCCTGCCACCCCTCCACCTACCAACATCAATCACCCTCACCCTTCTCCCTCCCTCCTCCTCCACAGCTATCACCAGCCCCCCTCCACTTCCAGCTCCCAATGCCACCAGCCTGGTTCTCCTTCCCATGTGCACAGGGCCCTGGAGAGCATAAGCTGAGTGACTGGAAAAATTAATTACCATCTGCCTCAACCATTCATTCATTCAACAGTGATTTATTGAATAGTAAGGACCAGGCACCATTCATAGCAACTGGGACAAAAAAGAAACCTTGCCCTTGAGGAACTTACATCCCAGCAGACAAGAACTTAAATCCAAACAAGTAGTATGTCAGAGCGCCCTGGAAAAGGTAAGGCTGAGTAGTGATGGGAGTGCTGAATTGGGGGTGCTGTTTTACACTGGTTGAGCTAAGGATCCTCCTCCCTGAAGAGGCTGGCATGACTGTGGTGGGCTGATGGAACGTAACTCACACTATCAAGAAGCTATGCCCTCAGTTTTGGTAATGAAGATCCAGGGACTTTGTTTCTTTGTACTTTGGAAATACTTTTTGCTTCCAGGGATGGGGCTTAGTGATAAGAGTAACAATGAGTTATCTTTTGCTGACCAGTCTTTTCTTAAAATTTGAACTATATGTCATTTCCTTTTATAAAAGGAAAAACTGAAATAGGAAAAAATTTTAAGTCTTTTGCAAAGAATTAATCATTTTCATGCAACTATCTCCCTTGAGGGACCCATTTTCTTATCTGCCAATTCCGTGGGAACACTGCCTGCACACAGCCTTAGCCTTCAACTTGCGGACAGCCATTCAAGCATCCACGAGCATCAGCCATGTGCTGGTGTTCAAGTGTGTGTGGACTCTAGGCCAACAGTCACCACAGTGAGATGGGCTACCTCTTGGTGGTAAAGCACACTTAGGAGGTGGAAAATCAAGGTGTTCCCTCTGGGTCTCTTCCATGCCTCTCCATCTAGGTTATTGCTACAACTGGACTAGGCCCACGCCTCTCTATTTTCATATACCACTCACTGCTGTATCTTATCTGGAAAGCCATGGACATATTGCCATACTAAAGAAATCCCCTACCAAACACTGGGCCACAGACTAAGATTTAGCCAGCAACCTGGTTTTAGCCACATTCCCATCCTGTCCCACGCTCTCCACCCCCCACCCCCGACTGTTAAGCCAAACACCCCTGTGTTGGTTCTGTGGGGTGGAGGTGGTGTGGAGGGAGGGTTGGCTCTGCAAGTGGCAAAGGCCTGATAAACAGGAACTTTCCGGAATTCAAGACATCCTGGATGTGGCACTCACAGGACAATGGCCAGGTCCAGAAGGTGGGCTGTTCTGGGCATGGCCCAGCCAGCATGATGTGGTCAGCCAGAGTGGGAAATGGGTTAGTCATTTAAATATTCCACAATATCACAATCACTGATTTCCAGTCTCCACAGTTCCAGGTTGTCATCAGACTCCCAAGAATGCAAATGTTCTCTCAGAAAATCATAGACAGCTAAGAAAGCAGAGACTCATTTCCTTCTCTATCTTCAGAGCTGAGAACTAAGTTCAACAGGCAACTAGACACTGCATAATAGAATTTCAGATTTTAATTAGCAGTGAGCATTAAAAATCCAGTATTCTAAACCAACCATCAGGGCCATGGATTCCTAAAGTAAACCCAAACCTAGATCTTCCTTTTTTTTTCTTTTTTTGGTACTATGGATTGGACCCAGGGATGATCTACTACCAAGCTACATGCCCAGTCCTTTAAAAAAAATTTTTTTTTGTTTTTTTTGAAATTCTGACAAAAGGTCTTAAGTTGCTCAGGCTAGCCTCAAGCTTACAATTTTCCTGCCTCAGCCTCCAGAGTAGCTAGGATTATAGGCATGCACTACCACACCCAACTTAGCCCCTGCTTTTATAACCAACAACTTTTAGTAGCAAAATCTGTTCCCTTCTTTAAAAAAGAAGGGGGGGGGCACGGAAGATTTTCTCTTTATTTAAAAAAATAGGAAAGAAAGCTGGTTGGATTTACAGGCAACCTAAAGTTAATGAACAATATTGTGGTTGGTCTAGACGGATTGAATTTTCCAAGTAAAAAATCAAGCAGAAGTTTTATGCATTTTTTTTAAGAGGTGGTGTGAAGGGAGGTTGCCCGATGTTCACTTTTGTAATCCATGTGGCCAGTCAATGGTTTTGGGGAACCACTGGTTTTTGGTAGGAAAAACATTTGAAACCAAGACTATCCCAGGAAATTCAGTTCATGTGACTATCTTGCAGTAATACATTCAGTCACATAACACATAAAACTCAAGAACAATGACTTGGTTATCCTCAACGTGATATTTAACACTCTGGGCTTCCACAGATAAAGAGAGGGAGACAGAGATCCTTTCAGGTCTTAGTCCATGATGTGGTCACTGGCTACCTTAGAAAATCAAGCCTGTTTTTATAGTTTGTGAGAAGATGCTTAATCCTTTTGAGACAGTTTCCTTATCTATGAAGATGAAAAATTGGGAGAAGCCATCTTCAGGAGTGAGGGGAAAAAAGGACTGTGGAGTCAGGCAGGCAGATGGTGTTAAACTTTAGTCCCTTGTGACCTAAAAGCAGGTTACTAGACCTGAATCTATACTCTTCATCTGCAAAATGGGGATAAGAAAGTCTATTGTAAGAATTGTTGAAGAATCTTGCTTATTTCACCTTCTAGTAGGTGCTAGCAGGTGCAGAGTAAATATCAGTTGTCTTTTTTTTTTTTCTGCACCAGAGACTGAACTCAGGGGCATTCGACCACTGAGCCCCATCCCCAGCCCTTTTTGGTATTTTATTTAGAGACAGGGTCTCACTGAGTTGCTCAGCGCCTTGCTAAGTTGTTGAGGCTGGCTTTGAACTTGCAATCCTCCTGCCTCAGCCTCCTGAGCTGCTGGGATTACAGGTGTGCGCCACCGCGCATGGCATCAGTTGCCTTCTTTTATTCCTAGTTCACGCTCAGCAAACATGAAAGGATACCAATGTGCTGAAATGTCTACCGGAAAAAAAAAAAAAAAAAATCAAACCCTTTAGGGGAATGGTACGAGAGGTTCTGGCATCAGATTGATTCATCTACTCTCCCTTTTCCCATACCTACCAGAGGCCCACCTTCTGGCCAGCTGCCTGTCTCTGAGATTACTACAGAGATACTGAAGGAGTTAGGACAGAAAGCTGCAGAGAGAAATGGGCACAAACCATGGGAAGTGCTGTTCAAAAAAGAAAAATGATGTGGCCCTGACACAGGGTCCTGATGGGCACCATCTCAGGCCTGCTCTGCAATTGCGTCAGGAGGCCTGAGGAACCAGTTTGGGTCCCCAGGCTGGGAGACTTCTGTGAAAGGGCAGTCAGCTACCTAATCTCAAGGCAGCTCACAGCATCCCTGAGACCTGGCCAGTGGGACAGTGTGGAGTATGAGGCCCTACTATGAGCAGCAGTTTTAGCTTCAAATTAGCTACAGGAAGAAAGACTCTAGGCACATGTAAACATTTATAGGCCTCCAAAGCCCTGGGAGACCGTCACCTGAGGGAACTGGGAGCATCCAAAGTCAAGCTCAGGGAGGGAGAAGATGTAGCCCTGCTCCAGTCCTCACCAGCGTGCTCCTGGTCTGGACCCTGCAAGGAGCCCCAGCTCTCATGTTCCAGAAGCTGGCACCGGTGGCAGTGGGTCTCCTACTTATGGGGGGGACTCATCATTCACAACACAGCAACTGGACCCTCTGCTCTGAGAAAGGAAATGTGTTTTAAACTTGGGAAGCATCATAATTCTGGTTTGTTCCACACACTGGCAGTTTTCATCTCCAACAGAGACAGAGCCTCTTCTCTGGGAGAAGGACCTCTCGAACTGTGGTAAGAGTTATCTTCCCTACCGGCAGACGTATGGTGAAATGCACCAGGCTTATGATTTAGACTCTGTCCTGCACATAAACACCTGTGAGAACAGAACTGGGGACATAAAGGATGTATTTGGCAGGAGATGGTGACCAGAAAGCTTGGCTATACAAAAGGATTCTGGGTACAACCAGGAGAGCCAGCAGGTATCTGTGGTTCTCATAAACCCTGTCCTTACTTGTCATTCGCCACATCCCCAGGTCTGAAGGGCTGGTTGTCTTCCTTAAGGTGTTTTGTCACAAGTAAGTGCCAGGGGACCTCAGAAGCCTGTGGTGCTAAGGAAGATGATTTTAGTCAGAGAAAGCACTGGGACACGGTGGGCTCGATCCACAGTCCTCAGTCCCTGGGAGCAGCTGTGTACAGGAGATAAACTGCGCCACGCTGACTCCCCACTCACGTCTCCAGTGGCCATGTATATCAGTGGCATGACTGCCAAGTGTGAGAACTGAGCACACCATGCAGTGGCATCTGAATCCCTTCCTCACTCCAAACGGTCTTCCCAGACAGAAAGGTTCAAGGTCCTGAGGCTTGACTCTTCTAAGGCTCAAAATGGGTGGTTTCCGGACTTAAATGGTTTTGCTTGTCTTAAGGACTCCAATTCAGCCCAACCCTCCACCCTCAGACAAACTGGGACAGGTTGGGGACTTTGATGTTGAGATCACCAATGTTAATGTTCCGTGGGATCTCAGGCAGGTTGATGTTCTTCACAGCCGACACAGCCCGTGCAGGTGCTGCTGAAAGGCCACCCTGAGGAGGAATGAGAGGTGAGTATGAGACCATTTTCAGTGTCATTCACTTAATACTTTAAAAACAAAAACAAAAACAGATGAAGGAGACCTAGAAAAATCCCAAACTGAGTAAACACAACAGAAATTTTAAATTTTCATCTTTATTCCTCAAAGGTAGCCAACAAAATATTCTTTGAAGTAGCTGGGACTTGGTATGGGGACCCAGAGCCTGCACTATCAGACTGCAAGCTCCTCAAAGGTAGGGCTGTGTATTATGCAGTTCCAGAGCCCCAGCATCTAACAGCATCTGGTCCATGGTGGGTGCTAACAAATGCTGGCTTGAAGTGGTATATCCAAGCCATAAGGAGCATTGAGAGTAGTGCTTTTCAGTTACAAAACAAAATCCTTTCCTCAAGAGAGGATCTTATAGATAAGGGCAAAGCCACAGGATATTCTTAAGAAGAAGAGGAATGTCACAGCTTTAGGGCAACTGCCTGCCAACTAAGAATGTGTTATAGAAAAGTCACGTGGCAGTAAGCTGGGATGCGTGGACATGCAGGAGGTGCAGCATAGTAGACACAGAAGACAGGTAACAAACACAAAGAGCAGAGACTTCTGCAATAGGCCTCCAGGCTCACTCCCAGTGTGGGGAGGGGAAGAGCTAACAAAGGCTCTCTAAAAATCACTTCCCTTATTGACTGCTTTCAGGATACCAACTCCAATTCCACCCTCACCCAGCAAATATCTGTTTCTTCTGGTTTCCAAACCCCTTGCCTCTGACTCACTCACTATTTCTGGAAGTTTCCCAATCTGCCTTTCTCAAAGAACTAAAGCTGCCACAGAACTGTGGCCTGGAAAAGCTTCTTCAGCAGGACTGCCAGTCCTCACGTAGAGAAATTCTGGTTTCGCAAGATCAGGTTCCATTATACAAGGCAAAGACACCCTTTAAGACACTCAGATAATTCAAGAGGTAATTTGTTCTGCTATTTCTGCATATGTGAAGGTATATGCCTGTAACTGCTTATCTCTTTTAAGGCTGAGGAAGGGGACAGAAAGATGTCAAGGGGACAGGACTGACTTTACTGAGAGCTTCTTATCAAGCTTAGTGCCATGTGAGGATGGATTGGAAATGGTACTTTCAAGCCTGGTCCCAACTCTGCTGTGGCCTTATAAAACGTCTAACTACAAATGAGGACACTGGCAACTCTGAGGGTTGAAAGATACCATGATAAATGGCTGGGAGATAAGACTCATTTAGCACACAAACTAGGAAACCACAGTAGGATTGGAGAAGAGAATTCTGGGTCTCTCCAGGGAGCATGTGGCTTTGAGAGAAGGAATTACAAACCACAAACAGGCCATCACCCCACAAGCTAGAAGCTGTGTGCCTTCCTCTGCCATCTGCCTTTTCCATTCACACTCCTAGCCTGAAAGTCTAAGATTTCAAAACTCCTGACCTGCTCAGTTTTCAGGACCAACCTTCAAATCAGTAAGCTTTGACGGATTAAAGAGAGTGAGAAGGGCTGGGGACTGATAGCTCAGTTGGTAGAGTGCTTGCCTTGCAAGCACAAGGCCCTGGGTTCGATCCCCAGCACCACAAAAAACAAACAAAAAAAGCGAGCGAGAAGATGATAAACCATTTCCTAAGGATCCACAGCAACACAAACTGGCACTTACACACACTCCTCTGCCCACACAAGCACACAATTTCTTTCTCACCTCTGATTTCTCCAGCCTGTTTTGAGCTTCAATCTGAGCCACAATTTCATTCATGTTTGTTTCCAATACCATCCCACCCATCACCACCTCTTGGAGGATGTAGTGCACCTAGAAGGGAAGCAAAAATCAGAAGGTCAGCGCACACAGCAGTGGTCAGTGTGCAGCCCACGAGGTTGCCTTTTCCTGCAGCAGCAGAGTGCTCAAATGGAACACCTGGTCCTGATTCACAACTCAAGGCTCCTAAGCCTGCTGGCATAGCCACCTCTCCAGGGAGACCACAAGGGGTCTCCCATTTCGGCACACCATGCAGCACAAATATCTTCCATCAGCAGTGGCAGAGGTGCCTGGCTACACTCAAGACAGTGAGGTGGTGGCTGACACTCTGGAGTCAGACATATCTTGTTTAAATTCCAGCTTGCTATCTCTTAGCCAGGTGCCTCAGGCAAATTATCCTTTCAGGGCTCAGCTTCCTTCTAGGACTGTAGTGAAGGTTGGATGAAATAACTAGTGTATAAAGCAACTCAGCTGATGCCTGGCACACACTAGGTTCTACATAAGTAGTGATAGTTTTCACTACTATCATCTTCATCAACACCAACAACAATCACCAGGTCCAGCTATGATGGATCAGTCACTACCAAACAGCTGAAATGAAATATCTCCCAGGTGTCTTGAGATAGATCTTCTGGCCTACACTCTGTTGGAAGTGATCAGAGCAAACTACAGCCCATTCCTGAATTTCCATCCTCACCCTATGTCTTATAACTTAAATAAGAAAGCAGGTTCTGCATAAATACTTTTCTAATCATGATACTCATTTGTGCTCAGGTTCCACCCAGCTAGTTGTTTCCTAAACAAAGCTGAGTCCCCAGATACTCCACTGCTGTGAAGGAACAGAGCTGACGCAGTCCCTGTAGCCCAAGGTATCAGCAAAGCTGCCATGGAAAGCCCTGGGTCAAGTCAGATGTGCCCATTGGGTAGCAGTTCATATTTCAAAGGAAATCATATTAACATAGCCTTTATGGTACTTTCAGTCAAGTTGGGAAGATGGCAAGCACCACCTTGTATTGTCAGCTAAGTGCCAAATTATTAGAATAGTTCATAGGAGGCTAGAGAAGCAAGACAACAATGGCTGGAGAGAGCAGAGAGCCTCAGAGAAGAGGGGAAGAGGATTTCAGGTGGAAGGTCCTGGAAGAAACTTCAGCTGGTGTATGGACAGGTGTTGGGAGCTGCTGGATCTGGCTGAGACGGCAGTTTCGTGTAATAGGGAGAGTAAAATCAAAGATGGGAAGGTAGTTTTCATCTGCAGAATGATTTCCCAGCTTGGGCATTAGTGACATTTTGGGCTCCATAATTCTCTGTTGGGCTGTCCTGTGCATTATAGTCTGTTCCTGGTCTCTGCCAAATAGATGTCAATAGCACGCCTCCAGTATGACAACCTAAAATGTCTTCAAACATTGCCAAATATATCCCAGGAGGCACGCTCACCCTAGTTGAATACCACTGGTCTAGTCTTCAGTCAAGTGCCAAGTTTCTTTCCAGGCAATGAGAAGCCGAGAAGAGGGATGTCTGCATCTGTACACCTGCACATTTTTGATAAATGAGCTTGTTGGCACATCAGTTCTCCCTGCTTTTCCCACAGTAAGCAGAAAGAATGATATTAACTCTGAACTTTGGGAAGAAGGACATGAAAGCACGAGCATTCCTTGCATGTGCCCACACTGAGCCTCATTAACCATTTTTCTGTCTATGTACACACACTACACATGAGGTGTTCTGAATGTCATACAATGTGAATTATGCATTATCTATATGTAAATGGAGACTTAATAGTGAAAGTCTCATATTTAGGTAATTTACAAAACGTTACACAAGACTGGTTTTAAAACTATTTCCTGGGGAATTCCACTATTTACATTTCCCCATCAAGAAATAGCCTCTGGATGTATGAACTGCATGACAGTTTCACAGAAAATTAAAAATAGGATTACTGTATGACTCAGCAATACCACTTCTGGGCATATACCCAAAAGTATTGAATGCAGGACTCAAAGAAATATTGTACATCTATGTTCACAGCAGCAATATTTGACAGTAAGAATGTATAAACAAAATGTGAAGTGTCCATACAGTGGAACATTACTCAGTCTTTGAAAGGAAAGAAATTGAGACACATGCTACCACATGGGTGAATCTTGATGTCACTATGCTAAGTAAAATAAGTCAGACATAAGAGACAAAACACTGTAGGATAGGGACCTAGAGTGATCAGATTATAGAAGAAAAAGTAGGATGGAGGTCATCAGTATTAGGAGGGAAAGAAATGATGATTGTTATTTAATGTGTACAGAGATCTGGTTTTGTAAGATAAAGCTCTCAGGAAATGGATGATGGTGATGGCTGCACAACATGAATGTGCTTAATGCTACTGAACTGTGAAATTAAAAAGTGGTAAACAGGTAAACAGGTTTCTATCCTAGTACTTGTAATATTTATTCTTTTTGCTTAACCAACCCCTTTGTCACAGGTAGAAAATGGTACCTGTTGTCTACCATGTGCCAAGTACTTCATGTAACTTATTTTAATTTTACAATGTTCACCTGAGGGAGGCAAAATAATCTTAGTTTTTTATATATATGGAAGTCAATAAAATTATTCCTATGGCAGAAGTGAATGCTGAACCTAGGTCTGCCTTACTCAAGAGCTCACATTCTGCCCTTTACACTGTACTTCCTCAGAATCCCAAACTCTGTCTTCTACTCTCTTCATTCCTGACCTCTAGTCCATTGGGAATCATTTTAAACTTGCCTCTGATATGTCAGAAATCTTGTATGATTCTCCACCAGGCCTAGAACAATGCCCAGTGCAGAGCAGGCATACTGAATGAACGAATGAAAGCTTTCCATACATCTGAGTGGCATATTTCTTCAACTTTAGGGGCTTAGAAGACCGATGATAGTGTGGTGGTGAAGGTTTTAGGGAGAAGTTGTAGTAAAAGTTCCAATATATGATGTCGCAAAGACCAGTAGTGGGTTGGTAGAAAAAAAAAATCAGTTAAGATTTCTAATTTGTAGATTGCACCATAAAGTTGGCATTTTCAAAAGTGACACAAATATGTTCTAAATGCAGAAGAAGAAATAAAAAATGCAAACTTCATTTTCCAACAAAATTAGAAGATAATACAAATTGCAAACCCCAAACAAGTGGAAAAGGTGTCAAAAGTATGGAACTCAGGCCAGGCATCTTTTGCTTCATAGAAAGAAAGGAAAAAAGGATGCTGCAGAGAGAGGATGTGGGAGCTGGAGACCTCAGAAAGGTCTAGAAAAATACTTTCTAGAGGTAAAGCACACACCCTATGTTACCAACAAATTCCCTGTTTGTGGAGGGCAGGAACTTCCCAGGAGTTGGAGCTATACAAGAAACTATATAAATAAACTTTATTTGCCCCACAGAGCTGGTCTCTATGGCAGCAGAAAAGAAAGTCTTTGCACTGTAGAAATTATTCAGCCTATTTTCATTGACTGTATAGAAATAAAGGGTAGGGCTGGGGCTGCAGCTCAGTGGTAGAGTGCTTCCAACATGCAAGACACTGGGTTCAATCCTCAGCATCACATAAAAATAAATACATAAAGACATTGTATCCATCTACAACTAAAAAATATATATATTAAAAAAAAAAAGAAAGAAAGGTTAAATAAACTCACACAAAACCCTACATCAAAGGAACACTGTGGCCAGCCTGAAATAGTCTTGGTACCTCCCTCAAGCAAGAAACAAGAATCCTGGAAATAGCTGGTCCCTGAAAAACTAACCTATTTAATGATGTTATAAAAGAGAAATATGCATAGTGTCTCTCTCTCTCTCATAAATATATGTATATATGTATGTGTGTGTGTGTGTGTGTGTGTGTGTGTGTGTATTAAAAAAAAGGAAAGAAATAGAAAAAAACAAATGGTAGACATTAGAAAAATGCTGCCATGGAGAAGTTAAAATTATAATAAAGTATTTTGCAAAATTAAAAAGAGAAAACAATGAACAAATAGTTGTCTCTGTGAAGCAAGAGCTCAAAGCAGGGGTAAGAAGTACAAGAGCTTAGGGCAGGGGTAGAAGAAAAGAAGAGAAGATGTAGACTAGCAGAGTTCGGGGAAGAAGTGGAAGGAAGAACCACTGCCATAGAATTGAAGGTGAAACTGGAAAGAGCAAAAGGGAGAAGAGACACTGCTAAAAACACAGTAAGGATCAAAAGGAGAAAATGGAAAAAAGTAATGAAACAAAAGAATTAAAAAGGAATAAGGAGTAATGAAGCTACAGAAGACAGCAAAAGAGATGCAGCATATGCAAGAAGGAAATGAATACAAAACAGGAAAACACATGTAAAGATTTGTTCATAAAGATCACATAAAGAGGGAGTTCACTGTTTCTCAACTGCAAGAGGACTAGAATCTACATACCACAGGGCATACATATGGCAGGGAAAACACCCAAACAGCTAGAGCCCAGACACACCTTTCGGGGAAAGTTTCTAGATTTCTGCAATCAGGCAAAAGATCAAATCACTAGAAAGAGAGATAAGACCTTGAAATTTTTCACATTAATATTTAACACTAGTGGAAATAGGACAATTGCCCACAAAACTCCCAAGAAATGGGGCTCAGTGGCGCATACCTGTAATCCCAGTGGTTTAGGAGGCTGAGGCAAGAGGATCACAAGTTCAAAGCCAGTTTCAGCAAACGCTGTCTCAAAATAAAATATACAAGGGGCTAGGGATGTGGCTCAGTGGTTAACTGTCATTGGGTTCAATCTTTGGTACACAAACAAACGAAAAAAACTCTCAAGAAGATGAGGTGTGATTCAAGGATTTTGTACCCAGTTAAGTAACAATAAGTGTAACATGACAGGGAATTCTATGCTGAATCTTTCTTTTTGAGGAATCTACAGAAAGAAATTCTTGTGACAATCCATTCAGGCATGACTGGAAAAAGTATGACACAAAGAAAAGACCATCAGTGAGTGCTAAAGCTACTTAACAGGAGGACTAAGAATAAAATGGGATCAGGGCAGCAAAACAATGCCAATGCTCTATGACTTGCCTCACAAATGTAGAAAACCACGGCTAGCAAAAATTAGGAAGAAAAGGGGGGAAAAGGAAGGAGGAGACTAAGAACACTGATTTCCTCACCTTCAGTAACTTCCATGGAGTATTACAACTCAAGTAATGATTATTATGACTTAAATTGTGACTTTCCCCACCAAAGTCCAAGGCTACCATCATTTAAAATTTGCGAGTCACCAACTAAGGCCAAGAGGATCTTCTCTGCTGATTAGAGTTCTGTCATTATTGTGCAAAACTCACTCAGAATGCATTATCTACAATATTCAGTTTCTCTGAAGCATAGAATGCTTCTGGACTGATAAGGATTCCCCACTCCCCCAGGGTTTCAGATGCATCACCCTGTGTTTTCTCCTTTGCCTAAACCTAATTCTATGTTATTTCCTTTTTAAATAATTTGTCCTCCTAAAGCATCCTCCTTATTTTCATAGAATGATTCTTCTCGTCTCACTCCTGGTTCACCTGTATATTATTTAATTACACTATACAACTACAGTATCAGTATACTAGCATAAACAGATCTGAAAACATCACAACCACCGTTTGTTAATAAGCACAATGATTACACTGCTGTGAGTGAGCAGAGGATTAGCAAGTAGCTGTCGATGGAGGCCTTGCAAGTCAGTTAAGTCCTCTTCTACTGAGCACGAAGTGAACTAGACCACGACAGATTGGAAAAATTTCTTTGAATAGAGATAGAGGAGACTTGATAAACTGGAGATTGCCAAGCATAGGTGTGGGAAGCAGATAGCCAAGAATCGAAACTGAACTCGGGCACTTAATAAACTAGAGATATACTTGGAGCATAAAGAAGGGTTCTATTAAGGACAGGAATGACTGACGGGTGCCAGCAGAAATCTAGATAAATACCCGAAAGAACACTGAGAGTTTAAAATACCAGATTAACAGAGGGGGGCTGGGAGAAAAGGAAATCTGGAACTAGAGTCATGTACATAGCACTCAAAAGCACAGGAATGAAGTTGGGCAAGAAGGCAAAGGTCTTTAATAGTCTGAAGCTCAGCCTAACGGTGTGCATTGAACAAATATGAATTATCAAGTACTAATTCAGTTTTCTGCTAACTTAGCAACCACCTAAAATAATGATACTAGCAAAATTTATTTGGAAGAATTTAGCAGAGTTTAAACAAAAGTGCATTAATTTCTTAGTTCTTGGCAAATCCAATAGTAATCTGACAAAAAAATTGCAACCAGGAAGAGTTTCACCCGGAACATAAAGATTAAGATAACCCCAAAAAACTAACAGAATAACCTGATACAAGGAGAAGGCAAAGGGGAAAACACTGGGTGATGTATCTGAAATCTTTTGGATGCATGTGTGGTACAGGATCTCATGCATGCTAGGCAAAGTACTCTCCCATTGAGCTGCCCACCAGCCCTGTGTCTGAAATTTTCTTTTCCACCCCCCCATATCTGAAGTTGTAAAAGGAAAAATGTAAGGTAGAAACTGATGTTTTTCAAGATCAAGAACATAAATTTTTGGCCATGCTTTAAGGAGTAAAAGCTGGTGTTTATAATTCTGTTCTATTTAAATTTCTTCTTGAAACCCCTCAAAACAGTCTAGAGTAGGAGTGATGCTGGCTAAAATGTCAACTCCTGACTATAGTCTAGAACTACTCTCACATCTTTGTGTTCTCCTCTCCACACACCTGGACATCTGCAACCTTTCAGTTTTCTTTTCTGGGAAGCTATCACATCATCGTCCCTCTCCTGAAGGTGCATGCTTCTATAACTGGATCCACTGGGCATCCAGAATGGCTCCCAAATTATTTTCTGTTAACAGAAGTTATGTTTGAGACCCTCCTCGTCTCATTCCCTATAGGCAGTATGAATGCCCCAATCAGGACAGAGACACAGAATTTTGTACTCATGTTTTCTTTGACCCAGTTTACTAAGAGATGAAAGGAAGAACATCTGGTGTAGGCTGAGGATTCAGCAGTGTTTAGGGACAACTTCGGGGCTCCTGGAAGGTATGAATCTCCTGAAAAGCTTACCTCAGAACTTCTGTGGCCACAAAGGCCTGATGAACAGCTCTACTATAAAAAACACACAGAAACAAGAAAATAAAACTGAAAGTCATCAAGAAACTTAAATGTAGCTCAGTGACAGAGTATGTGCTTAGTATGTGAGAGACCCCAGGTTTGATTTCCAACACCATAAAGTAAACTGAATTAAACTAAATGTGTCTAAGCTGCTGGGACATCCTGATGGAAAGAAAGTACTTCTCTGAATCACAACAAAGGTTTATAGTGCTGCCAACTTGTTGCTATTTGCTAATCCTCATCCTCACTACCTCCTACTGTACTTCATGTTAACATTCTTTCAGGTTTAAGAGGCTAAGACTCAAAGGTTGGGTCAACTAAACTCAAGAAAGGCTAAGGCCCTCTCTAAGTTCAGTTTATCACCCTCCTCTCAGTGACACTGCTGTGCCTAGTATGGGTATCTACTGAGGCAATTAATTCAGTGTACTGCCACCCTGTTTCACTTGTCTGTCTCTTCTCTTTATATGTGCTAAGCACCCACTCTAGTGCTGAGCTACACTTCTGGTCCCAGACAGTTATTTAACTCTCTTATGATAAATTCTAGTCTTATTTTTCTGTTTCTGTGTGAGTTTTTACAGTAGAATTGCTCATCAGGCCTTTGTTTTAGAGAAGAAGCTCCAATTTAAGCTTTTCAGGAGATTCACACCTTCCAGGAGCCCCAAAGTTGCCCCTAACCACTGCTGAATCTTCAGCTTACACCAGTCAAGTTCTTCTTTTTGATGTGACAGTTTCCCAGAAAAGAAAACTGAAAGGTCACATATGTCCAGGTGTGTAGGAAGAAGAGACGTGAGATAGGTTGGTATGTCATCAGAGGAGTTGAGATCACTCCTACTCTTGACTGTTTTGAGGGGTTTTAAGTCTAAGCAGCCCTACTGAAGTACAGAAAGCAGGTCAAGAAGGCAACCTGCTTTGTAAAGTTCTGCTCTTTTCTTTCTCTTTCTTTCTTTCTCTCTCTCTCTCTCTCTCCCCCTCTCCCCCCCCCTTTCTTTCTTTCATTCATTTTGAGGTACAGGGGACTGAACCCAGGGGTGCTTTACCACTGAGCTATATCCCCAGCCTTTTTTGTTTTTTATTTTGAGACAGAGTCTCACTAATTTGCTGAGGTTGGTCTTGAACTTTTGATTCTCCTGCCTCAATCTCCTGAGTCACTGGGATTACAAGGATTTACCTGATCTTAGTGTATCCAAAACCACATTTATGATATTCCCTGATCTTCTTACCAGACATTTCAAATTTTCTTCATATGTCTTCTTCTAGTAATAAAATTCCACAAGACTCAATCCCTAGCCCGTGATTTCTCTTTCTCACTCATAAAAATCATACCTTTTTTAAAATGAGCAATGAATAAATCTAGTAGCTATCACTTTACAGAAAGTATTAGTTCTGAAGTCACAAAGTAAGACAGAAACTTTACCTAGTTCCAAATCCTTTAAATTTCCTATGTAATCCCACACAGCTAATTTTCCTCAAGCAACAGAAGTGATTATGGTTTTAATATTTTTGTTTGTGCTTTTAAATCGAGTACCAGATGAAGTAGTTAGCTTGTTTAAGGACCACGTAGACTAAATTTGTTTTAAGCACTGGAATTGTTTTTATTTTTTTTGGCGCGGGGGGGGGGGCGGGGGCTGGTACCAGGGATTGAACCCAGGGTCACTTAATCACTGAGGGACATCCTAGCCCTTTTTTGTATTTTATTTAGAGACAGGGTTTTACTGAGTTGCTTAGAGTCTTGCTAAGTTGCTGAGGCTGACTTTGAACTCATGATCCTCGTGCCTCAACCTCCTGAGCCACTGGGATTACAGGCGTGTGTCACTGTGCCCAGCTCTGTAATTATTCTAAACATGCTTATGAGAAGCACATAGGAGCATAGGCAAAGAAAAATAGACTCAAATCTTCTACCTCACACTTACTCCAGAATACACTCACTGAGTAACTTGAGGATAAATGATTTTCTCCATCCCCCCGCCCCCGATCCCGTAACTACTCTTTTAAGTTCAATGTGGATATGTGACTCTACTCTACCTACTGTGCAAGGTAACATGTTCCAGGCATTCATTCATTTCACCAAAGGAACATAATTTGTAACAAAGTCTATTTTCAAATATGTTTAACATCAGCGTTAAAAGCTTGGAAGAGGAAATAAAGATAAGATGTGGACCCTGTCCTCAAAGGGCTTGGAATTATGGAAGGAAGATAAAACATGTACAGATTCAACTACAATAAAAGGAAGACTGTGAAAAGTATCATGACCCAAGTACAATATGCTACATTAGCTCAGGGACGGGGTAGGGAATGGTTGAAATTAACTGGCAAATGGAAAAGGCATCCAGGCAGAGAGAATGGTAAATCACCTAGCAGCTCATTGTTCTTCATATTCTAGGAATTCTTTAATAAAGGATCACCACTCAGTGGCTTCATGTTTTATGCTCTTTGAGTATTGAGTATCAATAGCTGACTACAGCAAAGTATGCTCATTGCACATTATTATTTTTTTAAAACTAACTGAAAAATTATTATTAGTTAAGATTCTATGTAAAAAAATTTTTTGTCTTTTAATGCTATAGATCACACCTAGGACCTTGCACATGCTAGGCAAGTGCTCTACTGCTGAGCTATGTTCCCCAATTTTTATTTTTTAAAAATGTTCTACTAGTCTACTACTTCATCTCCCCTAATCTCCTGCCTGTTTGCAGAACTAGACTCAAATGTCAAACACTATTGAGTTTAGAAAACAATCCAGATCTTGTCCTCTTGAATTTTATTCTTGACTTGGTTGGTTTCTGCCAAAATATGGCCCCAAGTAGAACTTTTTCCATGTTTTAAGTGCTAAAGCAGGAGGGTACACTGTAGATGATGTAGCATGGTGTAGACAAAGTACATTCCCAGAATCAGAGAGTCTAGGCTCAGAATTCTGGCTGTCACTTATTAGCTGTATGATCTTGGAGAAACTGAGGCTTGCTACCTCTAAATTTTTTCATCTGTAAAATGTGGAGAACCAGAGTTCTTAGTTATAAGGCCTATTCTAAGGATTAAAAAAGATGATGCTCCTGCATCATCTAAACTACACTGTATGTAATACAACTTAGCTACTACATGCCTGATAAATAGGAAGTACTTGATGGCTGCTAGTGAATCTGAAAGTTATAATCAAAGCCATCCTGTCCAACCTCCTTCTCAATGCTAAAAACTATTCTGTGGCTCTTGAGATGGTATAGATCCTTCATTAATGTGACAGATCATTCATCTTGGTGAAGGGAGCTCATTACTATTTCTGAGCTACCCTGTTGAGCAGCAACAACTGTCAGAAAGTTCCTAACTATATTGAGCTACAAAGTACATCAATCATTCCCATCGCTGGCCTTGTGGTATAGGATGTTGAGGGCCTCAGTTGTATCCTTCTGGTGGTGGTCCTAATATTTTTTTCTATAATCATGGAAATTCACTTGCATAACACGATTTCTTCAACCATTTGGTGTCATTTAACATTTGTAAGAGTTTCAAGGAAATGGGGGACTTATTTTTGTCCTCTGAGGAAATGTCCCTGTCCTCTACCCTGGAATTCTATCACTTTGCCCAATCTAAACAAATAGCAGACAGGTAAGTACATTACAATTTATTTGACCATCAAAAAACATTCCAAATGCAATGCCTGGGTCCAGAAACCTTTCCTGCAATACCCTTTATCCCCATAATTTCCGTTCCTTCTACATCACTGCCCATGGAACAGCACTGGGCCTCACTCCATCTGCTCAACCTGGGCCAAAAATTTCCAAAGCTATAACATTCCTAATGACAAGTCATATAAATAGGTTGGTGTTGCTGAAGCACAAAGTTTACAGCAGGAAATGGCAAAAGATAAGGTTAGAAAGGAAGGATGGGAAAGCTCGTAAAAGTCTTGTGGTATATGATGTTGAGGACCTCAGCTTCATCCTTCTGGTAGTGGTCCCTACATTTTTTTTTTCTATAATCATGAAAATTCACTTGAATAACACAATTTCCTCAACCATTTGGTGTCATTTAACATTTGTAAGAGTTTCAAGGAGGTGGGGGGAAGAAAGGAGTGAGGCATGTTCCTCTTATCCTTAAGATCACTGCAGGCAGAAACACAGAGCCTCTGAATCATTTAAACAAGGGAGGCAGACAATCAAGATCACATTTTAAAATATGTCAGCAGGCAGGTGTATAAAGGATAGATTTAAGGGGACACTTCTGGATGCAGAGAGACTGGTAGGAAAAAAGTAAAAAATAAAGATATATTCACCATTTGTTGACCTAAACAATTACTCACTAAGGCCAAACTCTCAAAATACCTGAAAATGGTGTATGTTACCATATTTCATCAAATCCAAGACTTCATTGATTTTAAAACACACCATTATGTATGACTATAAAAGGAAAATTTTGCCAATTAAACTATGATATGCCACTGATAAGCCAGCTCTTGATTTGTTAAAATCACAAATGTTACCTCCAAAACAAGTTTAAGAATTGATGAAATATGACATCCCTATTTTATAACTGAAGAAAACTGATGTACCAAAAGGTGTTTACAAAGGTGGCCTAATTACACAGTTAGAATCTGGTGAAGCTGGAAGCCTACAAAGCTACTTCATGCAAGGAACACACAGCTCCTCTTGTGTCCACCCACAGGTCATCTCTCAAAGGAGCAAAGGCAAAGAAACTATGAGTATTCACAGGTCATAACCTTAAAAGTCAGGTCTAACTAAAATCCAGTTTTTACAAATAGGCCTCTCGCTATGCCAATCAAAGGTTACTTTTAAAAAGTACTTTTAAAATAAACTCACAGAATTAGGAAACACATCTATTACAAGTCAACCAATCACCTATGTAAAGAGTGTCCTGTAATGTTTATCTAATTAATGTGCTACATACCAATGCTGTGCCAAAGGAGTTTATAATCCACTGGGAAGTATTAGGACTAAAAACATTAGACTATGAGCAAGAACACAAATAATTTGGAGAACTATAACAGTGGAATTCAGAGAAGGCTTTGCCAAAGGTGGAACCTAAGCTGGGTCTTTAAGGTGGAAAACTTGATGGGGGAGAGAAGGTGTTTCGGAGTGGGAAGTGGCATGATATATGGAAAGCAAAGGGAAAAAGCTGATGGGCCTGAGGGGTTGTGTCCCAGAGCAGAGCACATTCCAGAGATTCTGTACGTAGATTAGATACCTGGAATCAGGTACCCAGAAGAAAGAAACTGAAGAAAATACTGAAAGAAGCAATGTTGTCTGGTGACTAGTTAGAAGTAGAAGGCAAAGCAGGCCTCCCTGACATTTCATGCCTTGAAGAAAGATGGCATCTCTGAGAACCAAGGAAATTAAGAAAAAAAGATGGGTGAGGACGTTAAGCAAGTGAAGAGGCCAGTAGGAAATGAGGTGGAGCAGGGAGGAGACCTGAGTGATTTGGTGTACAACAGTGTGCAGTGGTGGCAGGTCATTCAGATGCAGAGGTGCTACACAGACTTGGAAGCTTCAGTCTTTAGGCTGGGCCAGAATTAGATGTGGATTTGTGACCCTATGTCAAAGTGGATGAGCATTTGAGGGTGACTATCTAAAGAAAAGGGCTAGCAGTGGTAAGGAATATGCCCATTTTCCCACATGTTCTATAGATAGGTAAAGCCCAAGGACTTGCTCATCCCTTGGGCTTTTTCATAGAAAAGTCCAAGGGCTGGTGAACAATCCTGCCCTGCCACTTCTATAACCAACATTAAACATAATACCAAATAGGGTAGATTCAGGTATGTGCCTTCTGAAAATCAAAAGTAGTGACTTTCCAAAACCCAGGAAATATGTAGCTTCAGATTTTTCCAGGATGATTCCCCTTCAGTGCTAACGGGAGTTATGTGACAGAGGACAGCCTGGCATCCCTGTCAGCCCTGGCTGACTTCAAAAACAGGTTCAACAACTTACTCTCTACAGAATGTGAACTGTAACTCTTGAAGTGATAAGATTCAGCAACAAAGATTTAAGTGACCAAGATATAAATGTAGTGTACTCTTTTCTCCAAGCATGTACAGCTATCAACTTTCAGACTGAAAAAATGAGTACTGAGGTGGACTTTGGGCCACTACCTTCACTGTGCACACACTCCTTTGGCCCTCCCCACCTGTGCTCTGGGAGTTAATCACAGTTCCTAGGTCAGGGAAGGGACAATCTGTAGACAATCATTTTATTGGCCCCAAACTCAGACTTTGCTCTACAGCAACAGAGAGTGATTCAATTGTTTACTATGCTAGGCAATAAAGCTGAAGGGGTAGGGGGGAGAGGAAGAAGAAGAAGGAGAAGGAGAAGGAGGAGGAGGAGGAGGAGGAGGGGAAGGGTCTGCCTATACTCTTCAGTGTACTGGGCCTAAAAAACCCAAGATGAAACACAGGCAACAAGTGCATGTTACAACATTTTTGAAAAGTCAGTTCCTACACTTCTCCAGTTTGCGTCTGTAGTCAAAGACCCTTACCAGTTTCATCTATAACCATGACCTATAGTGACCTCCCTCACTCTCCCCCATTTCCTATTCCTTCCCACCTTGTTCACTGAGATCCAGCCATAATGGCTTGCCTGCTTTCAAGTATTCCTTGCCTCTCAAGGTCTTTGTACTTGCTGTTCTGTCTGCCTGGAATGTTCTCTGGAGAACCAGATATCTCTTACTTCTCTATGTTCAGGTTTCTGCTCAAATGCTATCTAATCAGACACCTCCCTGACTACCCCTGTATAAAACATCAAGTCATATCTACCCAACCATTACCTTACTGTGCTTTCTCCGCTACGTTTATCACTACCTAACATATTTATCTTCTCTCCCACACTAGATGTAAGATTCATGAAGATAAGATGTTTTACTAGCTGTTTCCCTAGCAACTAGAATAGTGGATGGGTATATGAATTCAACAGTAATTAACTAATTAGTATATGCCAACTGGAAATATGGTGGTGAATAAGACAGTTCAATCCCTACCTTCATAGTACTCTCTAGTGGAGAAAACAAACACAATAATGAAATACTATGTGTAGGCACCATTCTAAGCACTTTACATAGATTGAACCTGCTCAATCATCATATGAGCCAGGTGCCATTATACACAGGTTTCTGAGGTATAAGTCTACAGTTCATAGGAGAAAGAGTCAGGATTCAAGCCTGGCCATGCAGGCGCTGGAGTCTGTGCTCTTAACCATGCAAATAAGCAAAAACTCAACCCCACAGATGCTATGGCAAAGTAGTTAAAGGTGCTGGGGGAACCAGATAAGACTGCCTACTATGGGTGGAAGGTGAGTGCCAGGAATCGCCTTCTAAGGACGAACCTTCCTTGAAGGGTGGGATTGAACTGTCTGTCTGGAGCTGTAGGGGGCTAGTGGTTCTATTTTGGAGTATGAAGTGCAGTGAGTTCAGATGGCAACTAAGGAGTCAACCAGCAGACATATTAGTGAAGTCACGGGATTGCAGGAGATTTCCTGAGAAGAAAGTGTCTAAAAGAGGGACCCTCTAGGATATAAGAAACCCAGAAGGTCAGAAATGGTTAGAAAACTAGAAAAAAACAAAAAAACAAAAAACAAAAAACAAACCACCAGGTGAATGTGTGTCATGGAAACTAAGAACAAAAAATGTTTTAAGAATGAGGAAGCATCAAAAAATCTCTGTGAAAATGGATCCTGGAAAGTGTCCAGCAACACAGAGGACAAGGCTCTCCACATGGCACTGTTGTCTACTCCTTCAAACTCCCACACCCAGCTTTCCAACCCACTGCTCTTAATCTAAGATAGTACCACTCCCACCCCAGAGGATCTCTGGAAATGGATCAGGTGGGGGCCCCACTGGTATTCACCAGGAGGGACCAGGGATACTGAACACCAGCAATTCAATAAATCATACAACCCAAAATGACAACAGTGTCTCTGCCAGGAGACCCATTGTCTAGTCAGGTTTTATGTGCAGCTTCAAATCTCTGTGGCCCTCATCCCTACCACACACATATCCTCCCCATCTTCTGTCATACCTTGAGCCTTTGTTCTGTTTTATCTCCTAAGATTTTGGTTTTGGAAAAAGAAATTGACAAATGATATGCGTTTTTTATCTATCTTAACAGTCATGCTTTAAAATTCTCAAATCTGTGGCTTAGAATGTGGGTTTTAAAGTTTCAGGTACTTTTAGCTTAAGCCTGTTTCCTCATCTGTTACACAGGAGTACTATCACCTGTCTCATAAAAGATAACTAAGAAAAAGTACCCAGCACAGTATTTGGCACCTACTCAACCAACATTAATTTGCCTTTCTATGACTCCTTTCCCCCCACTTTTTGCAGTATTGGGGATCAAACCGAGGTCCCATGCATGCTAGGCAACTGTCCTACCACTGAGCAACATCCCCAATCTTTCCCTTAATGATTTCTTTTCTCCCAGAATTTATAAGGTCCTCATTATTCTTCTCATTGGCACTGATCTTCTACCTCATATTACCAGTGTTTTCTTCCCAGCTATCTGAATATGGCAAGTCATACCTGGGAGGCTTGGCACTCAGGCAGGGGTCTGCCTGATATGCTCCCTTATCTGGGGCCCCAAGTTCTCATCTACCCTGCCTTCCTCCATTTTAAAGCCGGGCCTCAGAAATAGCTATTTCTTCAAAGTTTCATTTTTCTCTACCTCTGATTAATATCATTAAATAAAAGAACTGTGATGAGGTACTGTATCATTCTATATAAATAATATATATGCCCTTTGAATGTATAAAATGCAATATGCAGATATTCTATGTATATGTGACTAAGGCAGTGCTTGTGAATGCTCCTATAAAAAGCAGTGTATGATGAGGGCTCCCTCATACAACATCACGCCTGCAGGGAAAGGTGTTTCCTAAGGGTGTTGTCTACTCTGAGACCATCAGATGACCAAGTGACCTATTTTCTAGTCAAACTATGTGTTTTTTCAGGTAGAGAATCTGTCTAAAAGACTAATTTTATTTTTATCTTCATTATTTTTGTATCTCCATATTTAGCGATTCCCTTCTTGCAGTGAATGCTTAATAAATGTTTGTTGTTTTAATAAGCAAAGAGAAAAAGACAAAAAACACTTTCAACACACATCAGTATTTCTAACAAGATCAGAGTCAAGGTGAGGGGAGATGGTTTGCACAAAGCCCACACAAGGAGGGAGGCTCTTTCCTCAGGGAAGCAAGTTATTCTGTCAGAGAATTTTAATTTCTGGAGTCACCTTAAATTCACATGGGAACTATGTAAGAAATAAATACCAAATATTCTGTTAGACATGCTTTTCCTTAAGATTCAACATATTTCCTTCTTATAAAAGCATACCCCTATTTTTGTTAATATTACAATTTCTAGGTTCCTGTCTATAAAGTGCTAGTGAATCAAACATCAGCTTTCTCTCTGAAAGAACATGTGAAAAAAACTGAGGCAGTCATTAGTAATATTCAAAACTATTCCAGGGGAACCACCATTTGACCCAGTTATCCCACTCCTCAGAATATACCCAAAGGACTTAAAATCAGCATCCTACAGTGACACAGTCACATCAATGTTTATAGCAGCTCAATTCACAATAACTAAACTGTAAAACCAACCTAGGTGTCCTTCAACAGATGAACAGATATAGAAAATGTGGTATATACACAAAATGGAATATTACTTGGCCATAAAGAAGAATGAAATTATGGCATTTACTGGTAAATGGATGGAAATGGAGACTATCATGCTAAGTGAAATAAGTCAATCTCAAAAAACCAAACGACAAATGTTCTCTCTGATATGCAGATGCTAACACACAATGGGATGGGGGAGAGAACAGAAAGTCATTGGATTAGACAAAGGGGAATGAAGGGAAAGGAAGGGGATAGGAAGAGGAAAGACATTTGAATGAATCAGACCTAACTTTCCTATGTTCATATATGAACACATGACCAGTGTTAACTCCACATCATGTACGACCACAAGAATGGGAAGTTATACTACATGTATGTATAACATATCAACATACATTCTATCACGTGTAACTAAAAAAACACACATAACCAAACTCCAAAGGGAGGTTCTCCTCCCTTCTGGGCATAGAGTAGGGCTGCACTTACCTAACCCGTTGGGCACAGGCATCTGTCTTAAACTGATTACTGAAATGTGAATATAATGGGTCAACACACAAGTATCCAGGTAGAAATACAAGGTGAAAAGGACTTTCATCAGTTTGGATTCCCAGGTGACTACAGTGAAGAGACACACCACTATGGCCACAAAATATGAGTAAGACATAAATCCTGTTATACGCTATTAGGATTTTGGAGTTATGTATTACTGAGTCTAGGCTGTCTGATAGAAAATCAAGTCCAGCTTAGGGTTCTTCACCAGGGATCAAGAAGTTCTGCTCCTTTTCTCAGAGTCGCCTCATCCTCTTTTGTAATGTAAGGAATAAGAGCAAGAACAGTAGAATCAAATCTCAATTCCAGCCTTGAAGGACACTTACAAAGAGCAGCCAACATGGTATATAGTTTTTTTCATGTGCAACTCATGAAGTAATACCACTGGTAATTACCTTTGCTCTTAAATGGCTTAACACCAGATTTTACTGAAAAGGCTGGCTGATGTAATAACTCTATAAGTCAAATTTTGCTGTTTTGTGTACACTAGTAGCACACTGCTCTTAACTAGTCATAAAGAATGACTAAACAAACCAAAGAGGCTCCTGTTATTTCAAGTAGCAGGCAACCAATGAGAGTTTGCATGGAGGCAGCACAAAGTTGAAATAAGGACAGTGTGTACTGGGGATATATTAGGTGTAGTTTGAAGCAATCTTTTCTTTTTTTCTTTTTTAAACAAACTACAGAAATCTTGGAAATTTAAGAAATCATTACTTGTAATCTCTGTCAGTTGTCCTGAGAGAATACAATACTGGCCTCTGAAACATATGCATCTGTAGCCAACATAAAGGAGTGAAGACATCAGATAGATAGTATCTGGGTCTTTGACAACAGTAACAAACTGCTGTCTAAATCTTCCTTTAACCTGCCCTCCAGCTGGCCCTTGGGCATATAAGATATTAAATTTCCTCATCACTTAAGCAAAAAACACCAACCCTGACACAAAATTCTTATCTATCAAGCATCAGCAGAGAAGGGCTGGAGATGCCATGCAGGCTGGCTTTGGCTCCCCTCTTCTCTCTCAGATTAGAGAAACAGGTGGTTAGGGATGGTCAGACATGCTAACCAGCACCTTTTACAAGAACTAAAACTCAAACAGAATGTCTTGTTCTTCTAGAACAAAACAACTCCTCCTCCTTCATCAAAAACACAAAATATGTGCCCTTCACTCTTCCACGTCTGGAAACCAGGAATCAAGTTACCTGTTTCAAAATCACTAGGGTGTGGAGAGCATTAATGAGCCTTGTTATCATTAGATCTGTCCCCAGAAGGGACATCTGATGAATACAATCCTTTATTACTGTTATGATCCTTTCATCTCAGCACTCACATGTTCAGTTTGGAACACTTGGCATTTTCCCATTTCAGCAAAATACTCAGCAGCAATTTTAATCCCATACTACCAGGTTTTCTTGGGCAAGCCTAGCAGGAAGCATAGGTTCTGCTCTCCTGAGAGAACCCAGTGCAGACTGAAATCTGTAAAGAGGACAATACTGTCTAACCCAGCTACAGAACTGTGACTTTTGATGACTAAATCTTGAAAGACCAATTAAGTTCCAAGTCCCACTTTGCCTTTGAGACACTGGTAGATTAGAACATTAGGTCATCTACATAGTTTTCTTCAAACAAAACTCAATTTACCATAATTAACACCAACACCCAACTCAGTCATGATATTGAGCTGTGTTGAGGGAATTCGGAAAACAAAGGGGAATAAATTGCCCTGGGCAAGATAAATTCCAAACAGCACAATCAAGAATTGATGGCTACCCTGAAGACCATGAAATCAGGCCTTACTCCAGCCTCTGACAGTTTAAATCACAAATTTTATGGTTAAAATCTTGGGAACTCTTTGGTAACATTCCCCTGAAGAGTAGCCCCACTCAGTAAAAAAAAAATCATTCTAGAGTCAGTGGGGGATACAAGAGTAAAAATAAAAATGACAGTGTAATCAAGCAGAGAAAACATCCAAACATATAAATTAGAGTCCCACAGGAATAGATATTTTACTCTACCAGGATCCAAAAAGATCACAATGGGCTAGGTGATGAGGACAAGCTCCAGGGTGGTAGGATTTGAGCTGAGTTTGAATGACAGGCAGGATTCAACATACGAAAAGATGTGAAGTCAATCTGGGGAGAGTACAGAGGCAGGAACTACAAAAGTGATTAAGACCTGGCAGAAGAAGCAGAGAGTATCTGGCAAGAAGCAATGCCACATAAAGCCAAGACAGGATAGGGACAAACTATCCTGGAGAGCCTTGACTATCTGGCCAAGGAGTAGTTCAGGAAAACTCATTAATTCTAGTATGTAAAGTCCAAAAAACAAAACAAAAAAACCCCAAAAAACAAAAAAAGGAAAGGAGACTAAAATTACAAAATCTGATAGGCACACATGAAATCAAGAGACATGAAAACTAAAGATAATACTTGAATCATAATCAAAATTGAGATTTAGAATGAATCAAACATTACCCTATGTAAATTTATGATTACACAAATGGTATGCCTTTACTCCATGTACAAACGGAGAAACAACATGTATCCCATTTGTTTACAATAAAAAAAAATTGAGATTTAAAAAATATGGTATATAAAGTACATTACCAAGAAAACTGGGGAAGTTTTAATATAAACTAATACTGGAAAACAGGTTTTATTAATGTTAAATTTCCCAAGTATATTAATTATACATAATTATACACAACATATTATGATGGTCAGGAAAAAGCTATAGGATTTGATGATTAGGAAACTATCCAAGAATTTTGGGCAGGAGTGAAAACCAGGCTACAGAGTTCTAGAAAGAGAACAGGTGAAGGAGACCCGAAAGACTGGATGTAAAGTACTCGCTCAGTCAAGAAAATTGTCTTGAATGAAATAAGGAAATGAAACTACAGTTAGGAGGGAGCAACAGATATACAGGGAGAGCTGTAGTCTATGAGAGGTCAGAGCATCTGGGAATTTGTAGAAACAAAAACAAAGACACCTCAAAAACTAGTTAAAAGGCAAGATTATGGTACATGTTGGGAAGAGACAAGAAGAAAAGGATAGAAAAACAGTGAAAAAAAGAATATTAACAAAAACAATTTAGGAAACTGACAAATTACAAGATGAGAAATAGGCAACCTGCCAAAGCAGCAAGAATTGGGTCCTATTTGATCTTTACACAGGCCTATGTTAGCCATATCCACATAAGGTGATGGGCAGCTGCCCAAGACTAGTTAATGCAGATCTCCTATGGCTAGGACCTGATGGGAGTTTCTGACCCCAAGGTGGGAAGAGTCTTCAATTAAGAAAGATAGAGCTCACAGTGATATTTCTATTGCCTTATGACAGGTCTTTTGCATATATAAGTAGAAATTTAAAAATGTATGCACACATAACACACAGGTTCTATTATCAATAGAAGGCTCACCTGATTTAGCAACTGCATTTATATGAGGGCAAAGATAAACTGGAAATCTCATAAAAAGGAAGTCACCTGATGAAAAATACCTTCGGACATTCTAAAGCTGACTAAGGGAAGATTCTGACTCCTTGCACCATCATTTCCCAGTGCCACATAAACTAAAAATAAACAGTTTTATAAATGGTAAGCTAAATTTGCAGCAGTAGCAAAATACTTCATGGAACTTATTTGAAGATAAGACATATCAGAACAAGCAACATTTTTATGGCTTTTAATTTCCTTTTAAAAGCCATGTCCAATAAAAATAGGACTGGAATTACTTTATGCCTTAGCAGACATCCTCTCAGATGTTTAAGAAGCAGCATTAGAATAATGAGGCAAAAAATCATGATTACCTCAAGAGATGGAAAAAAAGCTTTTAATGAAATTTAACATCCTTTCAAGATTAGAAATCCACTAGGAAGAGAAGGGGAAAAAATTTCTTAACTTGATAAAAAACATTTACAAAAACCCTATAGCAAATACTATACTTCACAGTGAAAGCTCCTTTTGAATAGGAATAAGACAGGATGTCCATTATCCCCACTTCTATTCAATACAATACTGGAGATCCTACTCAGCAGAGTAAGGAAAGAAGAAAAAAAAAAAGATGAAAAGGTACAAGGGCTAGAAAGAAATAAGCAAAATGTTTACAGATAAAACAGGATCAGGAAGAATTTAATATAACTTCTGTTTTTGATATCAATAAATTGAAAACAGTGATTTTCTATATAGTACCAATAAATAAAAAATGAATATTCCAAGTACCACATACATAAAATATAGGTTGGGATTGTGGTTCAGTGGTAGAGCATTTGCCTAGCATACATGAGGCCCTGGGTTTGATCACAAGCACCACACAAAAAAAGAAAAATATAACAAAACCCCCGCATATATCTAGGGTAAAATTTATTTAAACATATGTAAAACTTCTATAGGGACAAAATTATAAATGTTCACTGAGAAACTTCAAAGACCTAAAGAAATGGCAAAATATACCATACTATGGGTAAAATCTGATACTGTAAAAATGTAAATTCTCCTCAAACGTTCCATGGATTTGATGCAATTGTAACCAAAATCCCAACAGGGCTGTGTGTAGATCATTTATAAGCAGACTCTAAAAAGAAAAGACCAAGAATAGTCAAGCTACTCTTAAAGAAGAAGAAAGAGTATAATTTCCTCTCTTAACAGTTTCAAAAACATCTTAAAAAGCTATAGTAATTAAGACAATGTGGTATGGAATAGAACTAGGAAAATGGAATAGAGTATAGAAAACAGATCCACAGGGATATGGATTCTTATTTCATCATAAAGGTGACACTGAAGAGAAAGGAGCATCTTTTCAACAGGTAGTGCTAGAATCCTCAGGTGTCTATATTAGGAAAAAAAGTGACACTGGACCTTACCATACACTCCAGGTGAATTATAATTTTAAAGCTTTTATAGAAGTTTTTGTTGTTGTTGTTTGTTTTTGCACTACTGGGAATCAAACTCAGGGCCTCACGAATGTCAGGTAAGTATTCTACCATTGAGTTACATCACCAGCACCAAAAGATATTTTTATAACCAAAGGGGAAAAAAGATTTCCCAAACAAGACACGAAAGCTCCTAAAAAGACTGATAAGTTCTCCCCAAATTCAAATTAAGAACTTCTGTTAATCAAAAGGGGAATGATACTACAAATGTAAGAGCTAAGCATAGTGGCACATGACTGCAGTACCAACTATTAGGAAGGCTAAGGCAGGAGGATTGCGGGTTCAAAGCCAGCCTTAACAACTTAGCAAAGCTGTAAGCAATTTGGCAAGACTGTATCCACCCCCCCCCCAAAAAAAAAATTAAAAGGGTCAGGGATGTGGTTCAATGGTTAAGTGCCCCTGGGTTCAATCCCTGGTACCAAAATGAAAAGAACTTCTATGACTGGACATGGTGGTGCATACTATCCCATGAACCTGGGAAGCTGAGGCAGGAAGATTGCAAGTTCAAAGCTAGCCTCAGCAATTTAATGAGGCCCTAAACAATTTAGCATGACCCTGTCTCAGAACAAAAAATTAAAAAGGGAATATAGCTTGGTGGTTAAGCACCCCTGGGTTTGATCACTGGTAATTAAAAATAAATAAATGAATTAAAAAGAACTTCTACAAATAGAATTTTAAAAGACAATCTAATAGAAAAATGAACAAAGACCAAGGCAATAAACACTTCACCAAAAAGGATCTCCCAATGGCCAATAAACATAAGAAACAATGTTCATCTTCATGAATTATAAGAGAAATTCCAGGCATGTCACAATGCAATGCCACTACGCATCTACCAAACTTATCAAAATTGACCACTTGGGGGCACTCTCCTTCATCCTCACTCAAGACCCAGGCAGAGGGTCTGTGTCCATGTTTCATCCATGACTGTCAACACAGAAAAACAAGGCAGACTTGTGCACTGGCTCTTAAAGCTTTTCTTAGAAGGGACACGCACCACTTTCACTTACGTTTCATTAGCTAAATTCACATTTTGTTGGCTAAGTCACACAGCTATACTTAATTTAAGAGGGCACAGAATTATAATTCTACCATATGTCCTGAAGGAGAAATACTGGATGAACGGTTCTGATGATGACCACACTGAGAATATAAATTTCTGGTAAGGATATGGAGGCATGGGAACACTCAGCTCAATGGTGGGAAAGTATACTGATACAACCACTCTGGAAAAGTCTGGAAATACCTAAAAAAGTGGCACGTACAGTGGCTTATAGTGAGGCTTACCAGGTCTTAGGACTCAGGTTTGTCTTTTGCCAGTACTGCTGCCCAACAGGAACTTCATGCTTCCCCTTCTCCTTCTTAGGGGTCCCATCTATGACCCAGCAATTCCACTATCAAGAGTTTTAACTGGTCAGGTGCAGTGGCCCATGCCTGTAATACCAGCAGCTTGGGAGGCTGAGACAGGAGATAGAGAGTTCAAAGCCAGCCTCGGCAAAAGTGAGGCATTAAGCAACTCAGTGAGACCCTGTCTCTAAATAAAATACAAAATCAAGGTTGGGGATGTGGCTCAGTGGTCAAGTGCCCCCAAGATCAATCCCCGAAAACAACACAACAAAAAATAAATAAATAAAAGTTATAACTATTATAAGTGAAATGTATGATAGCATACACTTTCAATAATATTCATGCCAGAATATTTCATACACAATCTAAATTTATGTATCAAAGAATGGATAAATTATAGTATATTCATATAATGGATTCCTATGCAGAATGAAATGAAATCTTCTAAGGCAACTCACAACAAACTGGATTCTTACAACTAACACCAAGCAAAGGAGTAAGACACAAAATATTTTATAATTCTGAAAGTCACTTTGGAAGCACTTGGAAGCATGAACTAGGATGGACTGGAAGGGCTCCTCCTCCCAGTAAGAGGAACTGCACTCGAGTTCAATTTTCCATAATAATCTACCACTGTCTCCTCAAAGTGTATTATCCCACAGGTCCTCAAGTTTTCAGGTATCTAGCATCTCAAACTTCTATAAACAGCAGATGTGCAAATGCAGACTGTTTGGTGTCTAAGAACTTTGTGTATCTCTTTACTCCCACGGTTGCCTGACAAAGAGAGAGAGCACTAAGGGAACAGTCAAGAAGGAGCCACTACAGCAGAAACCAGCCCCAACGCACCTCCAGGGGGACAATGGGAGGATGAGGGATCTATACTTTTTCTTCTCTTACTTGGAAAATTCCCCTTCACCCAGTAAAGTTTATCCCTTAATCTATGCTCTGAGAAATTGAAAAACTTCATCTCTGGCTTAGTAAATAATAGGTAGCATCCACAAAGGAACTCACTTGGCACATCAGGTGGTAATCACCAAGGTAACACCTCATATTTTACCAAAAAACTTTTTTTTAGTTGTCAATGGACCTTTATTTTAATTATTTATTTATTTATTTGTGGTGCTGAGAATCAAACCGAGTGCCTCATGCATGCTAGGCTAGCACTCTACTACTGAGCTCCAACCCCAGTCCCATATTTTACAATTTTAACAGTGTTTTAAAATAACAACAATGGGGCTGGGGAGATAGCTCAGTGGGTAGAGTGCTTGCCTTATAAGCACAAGGCCCTGGGTTCGATCCCCAACACCCAAAAATAAATAAATAAATAAATAAAAAATAAAATAACAACAAGGCAGATGGAGGACACTCCTCCATTCCCCTCATATTCTCAAGTTTCTTAATACTAATTTTTTTTTTCTCTCTCACTAGTACAGAAGAGAACTAGATTTGGACTATTACTCTCCTTAACAGGAATTACAACACAGCAGCACATTTAATAACTGACAAGCAAAAATAATTCTAGTACTTGCAAAGAGAAGGGACTAAGAGATCTCTGAAATTTCCAAGATCCTTTCAAATGAAAAGGAGAGAGACTACCTCAAAATCATCAGTGAGCTCTGGACATCTTGCAAGCTCTCAAAGTCTCATGTGACATATCTAAAGAAGAGGATTCCATGATTCTCCTGCACCAAGCTGCTGATGAAGCTGAAGCCAGAGTCAAGTTGGATGTTCAAAGAAAACTTCACACCTTTCCAACATCGAAATAAGAATGCACTGACTGGAACAGCCCAGACAGTGGCACCTACAAATCCTGGTAGAGTCAACTGAGACTGAAGAAGATCCTACTAAAAACAAGAGATTCCCCTAGATGGCAACTGCTACTAAAGATAGATCTCAAAACTGCTCTGTCAGGATGAAAACAGATTAATAAAGGATCATGGCCAATGAGCAGTAGTTTCCCAAAATTCTATCTTGTTCCAAGGGCCATGAACCATAGTGACAACAATTAGTTGATTCACCAGCAAACACTAGGGACAGCATGCGCCCAGCTGGATAAAATAATGTTTCCATCCCCTTGCTGGCTATCACCTATGTTTAATTTGGCACCAAAGGACAAAGACCATGTCACAATTATGCTAGCAAAACAAATCTGAGAACACTACTTGTTCTCAATTCTGTCTCTGAGTGTGCTTTCCAACAGTTATTACTTGACCTCAAATTATGTCACAGGTGTATTAGTCACTATATTACTCCTTAGGAAAGATATAAATTTTACTAAGTCATAGCCCCTGTATTATGATTATTCCAAAGATTCATTATCACTGGACTATGCCTACGAAACTTATTTTATAAGCAACATAAAACTATGTATCTTCACCTTCGGCCAGGTGGCCACTTACTCTAGAGTCATCACAGCCCTATACCAAGAAATCTGTGAACAGATGAACCACAACATGGGCCCAGCCCAGTGAAAATCTTGTAGATGCTAAAACCATTAATAGATCTTAGCAAAAAAAAAAAAAAAAAAGCCCAAAACTATTAAACAGAAGTTATTAAATATAAATAGGTTCTATGACTATGTCACAGTAAAAACCAAGAGAAAGAACATGAACATGTAGAGATGTAGAGGTGGCTAGAGATACCATAGGATCATAGTTTTTCAGTAACCCTGCTTGGGAGAGAATATACCTTATCCATATGGAAGATCAAATCCAATTCACATACATTTTCAAAACACTTATCCAGAGTCTCTACAAAAACCTAGAAAACAAGGAGAAATAAAGAACAGAAATGAGAACATATTCACAGCTTCATAAATGTCACATTTGAAATTATCCCAATTCAGGGGGACAACCTAAGATAGAAAAACCTTATTTCTGGTATAGCAATACAACTAAGCAGACACACATGGCTTTCTTTCCTTTGTTATAAGATGCTAATTATATAAAAGAAAAACAAATTAAAATATAAATAATTTATAATTCCATGTCCTTTTCCTAAGCCTTGATATTCACATCTATAAAAAAATTTTCATTATTGCAATGTTAACAACTGTTGTCTGTTCCATTTAATTAACTTTAAAACATCTTTCCATGAATCAACAATTTACACATTTGACGTTTACACTATTTTTCGCTTTGTTGTTTTCATTTTGTTGTGGATTGAACCCAGGGGTGCTCAACTACTGAGTAACATCCCCAGCCTTTTCTATTTTTTGAGACAGGGCCTCACTAAGTTGCCGAAGCTATCTTTGAACCTGCAATTCTCCTGCTTCAGCCTCCCGAGTTGCTGGGATTACAGGCATGTACCACTGTACCTGGCTATTTTTTACTTTTTAACTTAACTTTTTAGTATAACATAAAAATGTACAAATGTACAAATGACATAAGTAGGTCTTAATTTTCAGAATAAATGTAACTATATTACTACTATTCAGATATCTTAATTTTTTTTTGCTGGGGAACAAACATAGGACCTTGAACATGGCAGGCTACCACTAAGCTATATCCTCAGCCCTTCTGATTTCTCTCTTAGAGAATGACCTCATTTCAATAGCCTTGTGTCAGTAATGTCATTAGTTGTTCAATGCTACAGGAAATAGGTCTTATGTGAAGCCTCCAACTGACCAAAAGCAGCAGTATCCTGCTGTGGCCCAAGGTAGGTGACATAGGCAAACTGTCCTATGGTGGTTATTGGGGAGATCCACTAGGGCCTAATGCACATTGTTGGAGCTGATCTTCTTCGTCTCTTCTCCACATAAGATATGGTTTCGTCCAGGGCTCAACAGTTGTATTTTCCTAGGTGACTCTGATAACAAGATGTAGGGGACAAAGAAGTTTCTGAAGTCCTGCCCTGAGACTGCTAACCAGAGCTCAGTATTCTATTTTTTTGTTTTGTTTATCTTTCCAACTCCGTTTTCTACCTCTGTCTGTTCTGAGAGTCACTTAATTTGATTTTCTAACACTTAAATGAGGTAGGTTCTTGTTTCTTTCCCATTTCCTCTCAGGCTTCTAATTTCTAAGAGATCATTTTGTTCTGTGTTTTCATTTATTTAGCATCCATTTTTGTCTGTCTTGTTTCTCTGTAGGGTTGTTTGGGTTTTTTTTGTTCATTTTACCCCTTTCCTTTCTTTGTATGGTGTCCACTTTTTCTAAGTTGCTTTTTAACTATTGTTCATTTTGTCTCTTTCTTCCATATTACAGGTCTTCCTCTAATCCTTGTTTTTTTTTTTGCTTTTTCATTCATCAAAATAAAAGGCTGATTGAAAAGCTCTACAATCATGCTACTTGTTGACCGAAATTTAAAAATTTCTTTCTGCTTAAATTAGTCAAATTCTCCAGTGAATTTTTTTCTATCTTCTGCCTGGAGAGTAAAGGACTAGCTGCCAGAAATTCGGGAGCCAACAGCAGGGAAAGGGTTGCAAGGTTAGTATCAGAAGGCATACATTCATTTAATCCCTCTTGTTTGCATCATTGATCATGCCTGGTACCCCACAAACCAGAGACACTTTCTTTAACCCTCTGTAGGAAATAACCTGATACTTAGGGAAGAGCAATTGCCCAGACAACTGGAAATGTATAGAGGACTTAGGGATCTAACTGGTTCCCAGATAGCTTTCTCTGTTCACTCTACACCCATACCCCTGTTGAGACTATGCTGCCAGCTCTGTCCTTTCAGGACTCTGTAATATGTATCAGGTAGGTTTTTAGCTATCCCGACTGTTGCTTCCTTAGGCTCAGAAGCCCGCTGCTGTTTCTTGGGGGTAGTCTACTTTGCAGATATATAAAAGGTACAAGTAAAATAAATTCTAGTACAGTCAGCTTTCTGTATCCACAGGTTCCCCATCAGCAAATTCAACTAACTGTGGATGCAAAAATATTAAAAAACAACAAAACTGTGTACTGAACATGTTCAATCTTTTTCTTGTTATTCCTCAACAATTCATTATAACAACCATTTACACAGTATTACTCTCTATTAGGTATTGTAAGTAATCTAGAAGTGATTTAAAGTATATGGAAGGTTATGGGTAGGTTAAATGCAAATATTATGCTACTTTATAAGCACAACCATCCCCTGAAATTATGAAGGGACAACTACTCTATGTAGGATTTTTGGGTCTGCTGGCTTATGCAGCTATTTCCATCTCCTAAACAAGAAAGAAATGTGATGTAGATACTCTTCAAAAGATCTTGCCTTTGGCACATAATCTAGCACAAATAAGCTGGGTGGTAACGATAATAAAAATATCTTTTTAAAAAAACAACAGCAAAACTACCAGATAACAGTTTTATAACCTAGGAGCTGTAAGTGAAAAGATCAACAGATTTAACTCCATAAAGTTAAAAAAACAATAGACTGGAGAAAATACTTGTAATAACTGCAATAAAAAATAGGATTTAGATTCACAAAGTTGGGGAAAAAAACCAAAACACACAAATGAATAAAACTAATGAGCCATAAGACAAGTGGATAAATAATGCAGTTGGACATTTCCAAATACCAATGTCCAGTAAAAATAAAAAGATACACAGTCTCACTAGTATTCAGGAAAGTTTTAGAAAAAACAAGGAATTGCCCCTTTTTTTCACCCATCATATTGGCAAAAATTTGAAAATACTCTTAATATTCAAAAAAGTCAGTGAGGTTATAGGGAAACAAGCACATTACAATCCATTAGTAAGAATATCACAGGCAAATACTTTTTTAGGAGGCAATGTGGCAATATTTGTCAATTTGGAAAGCACACTGGGCTGTGGCTCAGCAACAGAGCACGTGCCCAGCATGCACCAAGGTTCTAGGTTTGAATCTCAGCACTGCAAAATAAAAAAATAAAAGTTAAAAAATAAAAATAAAAATCACATCCTTCTTAAAACAATGATTACAATTTTAGGGATCTATTCTAAGGAAATTAATATAAGTGTACACAGATGTATGTGTAGGATGTCACTGCAGTATCATTTGCAATAGCAACAAACTGGGAGATGCCCACAAGTAGGGTACTAAATAAAAGATGATGATACATCCATATTATGGGAAATCATGCACATTAAAAAGAATGTATGAATGTGGAAAAAGCTTCAACACTTATTAATGTGATAAAAAGCAAGCTATAGAACTAGCATACAGTATGATTATTTTTATTTCAAAAATATGTAATACATACGGAGTACATGTGTATACATGCATTAAAAAACTTAGTAGTGATTACCTCCAGAAAGGGGAATGGTGTACAGGACTGAGAGGGATGAATACTAAGGGTTAGGACTTTTCCATTCTATCTAATAAGTTTAGTTGTTTGAATCTTTACAGCAAGAATTATTCATATACTACTTGTGTAACTTTAAAAACCCAAAATAAAAACAAAATAACGTTTGAGGGCTGAGGTTGTACCTCAGTGGTAAAGTGCTTGCCTAGCACGTGTGAGGCACTGGGTTTGATCCTCAGTACCACATATAAATAAGTAAAATAAAGGTATTAAAAAATACGCTTGAAATTCCAGAAACAGGCTTAAATTTATACAGAAAGTTTCTTGAATTAGGAGTAGCAAAACAATGGGAAATTGAGTAATTTATAATTATTATTGGAGAAACTGGATAAAGGAATAGACAAAAAGTAAACTGGTTCCACATCTCAGAATATCAAAAGAAACCTGATTTGTGTTTAACAGATTAATAACTATATATTTTTTAAACTGGAAATATATGGTTTAGAATTTTGTCCGTATTGTGATAGGAAGCCAAGCATGGTGCACACTGAAATCCCAGCTGCTCAGGAGGCTGAAGTAGGAGGATTTCAAGTTCAAAGCCAGCCTCCACAATTTAGTGAAGGCCCTAAACACCTTAGCAGAATCCTGTCTCAAAATAAAATATAAAAAGGGTTAGGGACGTGGCTTATTGGTTAAGAGCCTCTGGGTTCAATCCCTGGTACCAAAAACAAACAATTAAAAAAAAAAGTCTTTGAAAAGTAAATAGAATGTTGTGGGATGGGAGTTACATTTTCAGACAGAGTGCCAGGAAATTCTCTGTAAGGATTAACCTTGGAACTGGACATGAGAGATAAAAAAGCAGTCAGTCATTAGAACAACAATTAAAAAACCTAGACAAAAGCATTCCATTGGACAGAAGGAGTATGAAGATCCTGAGGTAAAAAAGTACTTCACTTTGAAGACGAGTATGAAGGTACAGTACAGGAATGAACAGAATGATAAGGTGAGATCAGAATGACAAAGAAGCCAGACCACATTAGGCTTCACAGGCTGTGATATGGAGTTTGAATTTCACTCTAAACTTAGTAAATTACACATTAAAATTTCTTCAAGAGGGGAGACAAAAATGGATTATTTAAATTGACTGTAACAGTTCAAAAAATTAATTTGAAAAACATTTTAAATAAGTATGTTTTTTGTTGGTGGCTGTAATCAAACAGAGAGCCTCATGCACATTCTATCACTGAGCTATAAATCCAGCCAAGTAGTGTTAAACTGTGATGCTAAAAGAATTATTTTTTCATTGATTATAAGGCAAACCACTGTTTTAATGTGTTAACAGAAAAACTGCTGTCAATTATAGTCATAAGATGTCATGTATGGTAATACACACACTGATTTTGGAGTTATTGAAGTGTGATAAATGTTCATCCTAGAATAATGAAATGCAGTATTACAAACCAGGATCTAGACATCAGTGGATGAGCGGTTCAATTATATCATAGAAGGTTGACATGAAAAGAAAAATGTAAATCTACACCTGGAAAAACTAGGCATGACTAATAAAAACTCAACTATTTGTGAGATATCTCTATCTCTGAGCAGACATTTAAAATGACATATTTCTGTGTTGGAGCTAGAAAGGAATACAAACTTAGTGTTGGAGGCATTAAAAATTAAGTCTTTCTGAATAGCTACCTAGCAACAAGCATTACCATTAGAAATATTAATTGTCTTTTATCCTGGCATTCTATTCTTAGGAGGTGCAAAGAGGCACAATAATTTGCATAAAGAATCAGAGAAGTTTTAATTTGTATTAATTTAAAGAAATACTAAAATGGACTCCATAGAGTCAGGCATAGTGGTCCATGCTTGTAATCCCAGCTACTTGGGAGGCTGAAGCAGAAGAAATAGGTCAGCCTGGGTAACTTAGCAAAACCCTGTCTCAAAACAACATTTTTTTAAAAAAATGTTATTTTTAAAATGTTATTTTTTTAAAAAACATGCTAAAAAGTTCTCAGTGGTAGAGCGATTGCCTAGTATGTGCCAGATCCTGGGGTTCCATCCCTAATTCTGCAAAAAAAAAAAAAAAAAAGTATGTAGTGCCTGTTTTCCTAGGTGTTCTGCAGACTGGTTCAGCAGAGAACATTCATTTTATGTTCTGCTTTAACCTACTTTTAAAACATAGAGGTAAGTCATGACAAACTCAGAAGCAGAAAATGTGAAGCCCATGTTTCTGCTAAATACCAGAGCCTGTAGTATGCAGTAAGTTTTCCTGGGCTCACTTACATGACCTTGCCCTCTGACTTTTTTCCCAAAGAAGCTCTACAAACTATCAAAGGACTGACGCCAAAATGGAATATAGCCATAACCTTAATGAAGGGAATTGGTATTTCCTATACAGCTAAGTTTGTGCTTCACACTTGATTTTTCCAGACCAAGCAAAATATCACTTAGGGATATTCATTACATCACAGAACCATAAAAAGAAGCAAAAGAACGATCAACTCAATAATCTGAAGAGCTAAGCACAGTAGTACACTTCTGTAATCTCAGCTACTCAGAAGACTAAGTCAGGAAGATGGCAAGTTTGAGGCCAGCTTGGGCAACTTAGCAAGACCCTGCCTCAAAATAAAAAACTAAGAGGGCTGGGGGCGTAGCTCAGTGGTAGAGCACCCCTGGATTTAATACCAAGACTACATAACAAGCAAGCAAACAATAACAAATAAAACAGTCTGAGGAGTGATTCAGCTAGGAGATTTTATGGTACTCATAATATTCTGCATTGACAGGTACACAGATGTTCATTGTATTAGCATTCTTTAAACTGTATAGGTATATCTTTATTTTTTTTACATATACACCTCACAATCTTACTAGGACTCTGGGTTTTCACTAAAATATAATTAGGAAACACTGGTATTTTAAAGCTTTCTCAACAGGAAAAGAATGTATTTATATTCATTTATAACTTTGTTCTTTTTTCATATTTTTAGTTGAGTCTTCTTCATTTAGATCTTACACATTTTTTTATATTTCTATCTTATCAAAACTTATTGCTACCATGAATAAGCTGCTCTAATATTACATTTTCTAGTTTATTCCTTCTAAGAGAAAACTACTAATTTCTATAAGCTAAACTTGTATCCTGCAACCTTATTAAACTCTAATAATGGTTTTAATTGTTTCCAGTTGATGTGGATTTTCTAGGTAATTAATTCATCTCCAACTCTTAAGTATTCTGAAGCCTAATAAAGCCTATCCTTTACTGTCCTTTTTTCCTCAAAATATTCTTTTGCATTTCTTGGTCACTCATTTTCCCTAATAAGGTTTCCCTTTACTGGGTTAAGATCTGATGGAACAATACTTCATTTCCCATATGATGTATTGATTACTACCTCTGAGATTACTGTCATCTTTGCTTGACTCTTCCAAACCACGCGAAAGCTTCCCAACAAACATTCCTTTGTTTTTCTTTTAAGATTTTACATACAAAAGGTACACCTCTACTTCATGTACAATCAGAGAAACAAGTTGTACCCCATTTGTTTACAATAAAATAAATAAATAAATATAAAGAAGGAAAAAAAAAGATTCTACAATTCTGGCCGGGGTTGTGGCTCAGTGTAGAGTGCTCGCCTAGCACACGAGACCCTGGGTTCAATCCTCAGCACCACATAAAAATAAAATAAAGGTACTATACCCACCTACAACTAAAAAATATATTAAAAAAAAAGATTTTACAATTCTGTTGCAATGAACATCAAATATTATATGGTAATTTCCAAACCCTATGCTTAAATACTATTGTAATGAAATTTCTTTACAAATTTTCTACGTTTTCATAGAAACAGGAAATTCCATCTTGATAGATTTATCTCATATTCTGTCATTTTACTCATATAATTTTTTTTTTCTAGTTGATTTCTTTTTTATCAGTTGTGTATGTGTGTGTGTGTGCGTGTGTATGACTGGGTCTTCCTATGTTGCCGAGGCCAGTCTCAAACTCCAGAATCCTTCCCGCTTAGCTTCCCAAGTAGCTGGGGCTACAATGTAAACCACCATGCCCAGCTTTCCATCTCTTTTATCATTCATTTGTTTTTGTATAAGCGGAGTAAATGTTCCAGGTTCTGGCTCTTAAGTTTTAAAACTAAAACTGGTTGCATCTACAAAAGTAAAATAGGTTACTGGGAGAGAGGGGAAGGAGGAGATTTTTCACTGGATACTTATGTGTACCTTTAGAATTCTGAAGCATATATATTATTTCCTAAAAAAAAAAAAAAAAAGAAAAAAAAATTTAGGGCTAGTGTTGTGGCCCAGTGGCAGAGCACTTGCCTAGCATGTGTGAGGCACTGGGTTCGATTCCCAGCACTACATATAAATGAATGAATAAAATAAAGGTCTATCAACAACTAAAAAAACTTTTTTTAAATTATACCAAATAAATACATGTATACTTTTTATCGAAAACGTTCTTATTCCAATTTTAGAATATGTTTTAGGAATGTAATCTGCATAATCACTTCTCAGCATCTACTGACACATGTATATTAGCTTCTCTTACTGCTATAATAGACTCTATAAGAATTTTTCTTTATTAAGAAAGACTTGCATTCTTAGGATAAATATAATTTTGTTATTTTTGTTATCAGAGATTGAACTCAGGGGTGCTCAACCACTGAGCCACATCCCAGCCTTTTTTATTTTGAGAAAGGGTCTCTAGAAGTTGCTTAGGGCCTAACTAAATGGCTGAGGCTGGTTTTGAATTTACAATCGTCCTGCCTCAGCCTTCTGAGCCACTGGGATCACAAGCATGTGCCACCACACCCAGCAAAGATAAATATAATTTTGACAATTGATATAGGTTGAGTATTCATTATCTAAAATGCCCAGATCCAGAAATGCTTCAGATTTTGGATTTTTTTCAGATTTAAGAATGTCTGGGGCTACAACTGTGGCTCAGTGGTAGAGCACTTGCCTAGCAGGTGTAAGACACTGGGGTTGATTCTCAGCACCACATAAAAATTTTAAAAAATCAAGGTCTATTGACTACCAAAAAAAAAAAAAAAAAATTATATATAAAATCAACTGACATGTGAGGTAACTCCCATTTCTTAAAAAAAAAAAAAAAAAAAAAGAATGTCTGCATAAACACATTGAGACATCTTGGGGATCCAAGTCTATACAAAATTCATTTGCATTTCATACCTATCTACATATCACTGAAGTAACTATATAATATTTTCAGTGGGCCTGCATTTTTTTACTATGACCCATCATATGAAGTCAAATATAGAATTTTCTACTTGTGATGCTCAAAAATTTTGGACTGTGAAATACATCAGATTTTAGGTTTTTTGATTGGAATGCTCAATTTGTAATTCTTCTAATGTGCAGTATTCCTGACAGAGAAAGAATTTTAGGGTAAGTAAAGAGTATCTGGGAGCTGGGGATATAGATCAGTTGGTAGAGTGCTTGCCTGGCAAGCACAAGGCCCTGGGTTCAAATCCCCAGCATGACAAAAAAAAAAAAAAAAAGAAAGAAAAAAAGAAAGAAAAACAGAGTATCTGGTATCTCTGTAAATCAGAAAAGCTCAAATACACAGAACGGTCTAAATGCAAACAAAAACATCTATAGCCAAAAACTTAAATGATTTGTTGAAGGACACACTGTTTATTAATGGAGGAAGGGAGAAACCAAGACTCACAATCCCTTGGTTCAATATTTGGCTTAAGTCTGTTTGTTTGTTTGTTTGTTTTCTAATTTTGTACCAATATCAACATGAAATATTTGAATAGTATTTTCCTCCATAAAATACACTTTAAGCAGTATGGTTTTGTCACTACTGCTGTTGTTCTAGATTTTAAAAACCTCTGGAGACAGGTGTTCTTTTTCTTTCCTTTTTTTTTTAAACATTTCTTATTTCATCCTAATATAGGATTATTCCAGGTACCTTTGTGTTGACCTCATTTAAGCATTTATTTTTTTGTGTCAGCTATTTCAAATATATTAATTATTGATAATATTAATATTAATACATTAATATCAGCTCCTAAAAATAATGTTTTATTCTACTGATTTTTATATTCTTTATATCATATATAAGTCAACTATTTATAGATTTTTACTATTTTTTCAAAGATCAAATCTCTTGTTTCTATTATTTTTACATCCACTGATTTTATCATCCCAAATCCAATGCACACTAAATATTTAATAAATGTCCATTAAATTATAAAATTACATTTCTCTCTTTTTTCCTTTTTTTGGTGTTCGGGATGGAACTCAGGATCTTGCACATGCTATGCATATTACCAAAGCCTACACCCCCAACCCCACATTTCAGTTTCTACAAAGGTAATGAAAACAATCTTCAAGTAATTTCTAATTTTTAAAAAGCACAACAAAAATCATTTTTATTTATGTCAAGACTCCATAGACTGGGCTGGGGAGATAGCTCAGCTGGTAGAGTGCTTGCCTCGCAAGCACAAGGCCCTGAGTTCGATCCCCAGTACCGCAAAAAAAAAAAGACTACATAGACTAAAGTGTCAAGTTTCTTTGCTTTAAGCTATAACTAGGTGAAAATAAAAAGCACAAATTTTAGCTAGGCATGGGGGTGCACACCTATAACCCCAGCAACTTGGGAGGTTGAGGAGGAAAATCTCAAGTTCAAGGCCAGCCTCAGCAATTTAGCAAGACTCTACCTCACAAAAATAAAAAAGCCTAGGGAAGTGGCTCAATGGTTAAGCCTCTCTAGGTTAAATCGCCCCCCCCCACAAAAGGCATAAATGTTAAGCGTCATTTAATTTAATAGATGAAAGCAAATTTAAAACATGAAGATCAAGGGCAGAATAAGGACTGGGTAGAAACCAATAAATCCAAAAGCTGTCTTTGAGGGTTGCTCCTGAGCTTTCCCATAGCACCATCTGGTGGACATCCAGCAACTTTTACTACTATCAATGAGGAGAAGGACAAAAGGAACTACAGGTTTGTTTTTTCAAAAGCACCTGCAATCTCTTAAAAAATTCTGCATCATTAGCTGACTACACATACCTACCTGAATGAGGTCCAAGATCCCAAGTTCACTCTCTGATGAATCCACACAAAATACAAAGTAGAGGGTAGCATAGTGCCGGTAAATCAGTTTGTAGTCAGAGCCACCAATCAAACTGTGGAAGATGGGAAACATTTAAACACCTGTATCATAATTAAACACATCACAGAGAAACTCTATGCCAAGGAACAAGAAAAAGTCCAATAGAAAAGGGAAGGTTAAATGCTAGAAGCAGACCATTTCTACTAGGTAAATGGCAACCAAGTTTGATAGAGATACCTAAAGCCACCTTACCTCACCTTTTTTCCTACCTATCCTCCCAGGCACCAAACATCTACATGTATGACACATGAAGCACAATAATGCAACTGCTTCTCAAAGAGAGCTGGGCTCTTGAACAAATCATGCTGAGACCAGTTCAAGTTGCATCAAGTACACACCTGACACCAGAGTATGAAAGAAGAAGTAATAATGATGAAGTCCACCCAAAAGTGATGATAATGGAGAGCAAAGTGAAGCAGACAGTTTACCTTCCACCCTCCAAGAAGTTACAGATGTTGTCATCTCGCTTGAGGACCAAATGGAAAGTCTCTCGAACAATCTGCTGTTGAATTTCTTCTGGCTATGGAACAACAACAACAACAACAAAGGTAAATCAGTAGACAGGTTTAAAATACTACATCCCATCATTGAGGAAGGCCAGGGAAAGAAGTGCTTTGAAGCTGGGAACAACATTTAGTACTAGTTTCCCAAAAAGATAAAAACAATGAGTAGAGAAAAAACTACTAGAGTGACTACAGAAAAACAGAATCTGTAATAGGAATTAAGACAGGGTATATGTACCCTGGTATCTTGGTCACTAACTGATATTAAACAAGGAAGGCAGAATTAAACTGTCAGGCAGGGCTGCAGATAAAGCTCAGTGGTAAAATACTTGCCTAGCAATATAAAGAGGTTTAAGTCTGATCCCCAGCACAGCTAAATTAATAAAAATAAAAACCTCATACAAAGTCAAAGAATAACCAAAGTCCTCATCCAAAAGTATTTTGTCTTCTTCTGGAAAACATCTATGACAGGTAAATAACAAACCCCAATGGCTCTAACACTCCATGAAGATCAAGATGTAATCATGTGCATGTTTCAAGAAACTTAATTTGCCCTCTTTTATACTGGTTATACAGGTACTACACAAAAAATGTTATGTTACCAGTGGGGTACAGCAATGTATGCCTGTAATCCCAGGCACTTGGGAGGCTGGCAGGAGAATTATAAGTCCAAGGCCAGCCTGGATTTAGCAAGACCCTGTCTCAAGATAAAAATTTTAAAAGGGCTTGGGGTGTAGCTCAGTGGTAGAGTGCTACTGGGTTCCATTCCCAGTACTGCTAAGGGGAAAAAAAAAAAAAAAGAAAAGAAAAGATGATGTTACCAACAAAGTATTATCAAGAAAGAGAAAAAAGTTCTATGTACAGATGAGAATTTAGAACAGCTAAACAGAGCCACAAATAAATTTTTTGCACTTACCATTCAGTTACCACACACTTGATAACTCACATTTCATTTCCACTTCTACATGTTTCATAATATTACTGGTATGGTTGGGGAAAAAAAAAAAAAAAAAAAAAAAGGACAATAGGAGGGAGACGCCAGTCAGTAAGACAGAAAGTAATTAAAAGCTCTAGACCTGAGTTCTCAAAGCTACTAATGTGCAAGCAATCAGCTAGGACTACTGTTTAAATGTAGATTCTGATTTAGGAGTTTTGGATTAGGTTCTAAGACTGGTTCTAACAAGCTCCCAGGTGATGTCAATGCTGCTGATTTGGGGACTATAAGTAGCAAAGCAGTTATTTAAAATTTAAAAACAATAACAACAAAAAACAAAAAACAAAACTTCAGATTGGACCTGTCCTAAGAGTCAGAAAATACAATCAATTTCTAAGAAGTTATTAAACAGAAAGAAAAAATGGAAAATGTCATTGTGGGGAAATTACTTTGACTCAGTTTGGGTATAGAATGGCTCAGTATTTACTGAATGAATGAATGAATACAAACTTGCTAAACCACACTTGCTGGTCACTGTAAATTAGAGTAAACCAAACACTATTTTCCTAGTTTCTACCTAAAGAACACACAAAGTTCACAGATGCCAGGAGGCCGTAAAAGATTAACTCTGTGCTCAGAAATACAAAACATGCCAAGTATCAGCACTTTTTGAAACTGATAAAAACATTTTTTGAACTAAAGTCTTTCATCTGACTCTAGAGGGAAGTGGCAGCAGTAGGAAAGTGGTATGAAATGATGAGGCCAACTAATTCCTAGTTCAACAAAAAAGGCAAACTACCAATTGCCTCCATGCTTAGTTATTTTAAGAACCCTTCCTATCTTTTTAGTACTCTGCAGTTTTCAAGGTATCATCACTCATTAACTCATGGGTTCTTATAAAAATCCTATGATCTCCAAAAACATACAAATGGCCAATAAGCACAAGAAAAGATGCTCAACATCATTAGTCATTAGGGAAATAGAAATGAAAATGACCTTCTACCCACTAAAATGACTTTAATTTTAAAAAGACAAACAGGTTTTTGTAAGAATGTGGAGAAATTGGAACCCTAATACACTGCTAATGGAAACATAAAATGGTTCAGCCACTTGTAAAACTATTTAGTAGTTTCTGAAAAAATACACAATAGTTACCACATGATCCAGCAATTCTACTTGTAGGTGCATAGCCAAGAGAAATGAAAACGTATGTCCACACAAAAACTTATTCATGAAGGTTCATAGCAGCATTATTCACAAGAGCAAAAAGTAGAAACAACAACTGATGGCCAATCAAAATCTAGTATTATCCATACAATGGAACATTATGACAATAAAAAGGAATGAAACATTGATACGTGCATGCTACAACATGGAACTCTGAGTACATTTTACTAAATGAAAGAGACACAAAAGATCACAAACTGTCATGGATCCATTTATAAGCAATGTCCAGAATGGGCAAATTTAGAGCAACAAAGAGTAGATAAAAGGTTGCCTGGGACTGGGGGAGTTGAAGGAGAAATAGAGAATCATTGTTAACCGTAGGAGTTGCTTTGGGGGCAGGAAGGTGATAAAAAATGTTTTAATCTTAACCATAATGGATGCCATTTGTACACTTTAAATAGGTAAACTGTTATGTTATGTGACTTTCGTCTGTCTGTAACACACACACACACACACACACACACGGGCTGCTCTCAACTACAAATTGACTAGTTAAACTGAATGCTCATTTTTTTAACCTCAATGTAATCGACACAATAAAATGCAACCTAGTTTTTAAAATCTTGTAAAAAGAGTAAATTATTTTTTCGTTTCTATCTGACAAGAGAAAATAAGTCTGAAATAGGTTTATTAACTTGCCAATAGACACAAGAATAGAAAAGGTGGAACCCGTGGCCTGAATATCAGTTTTCTAACTGTTCCCTCTTGGGTTTCACAAGTCTCCCTGTCATACAACACTTTGAAACCTGGCTGCAAAGAAATAAACTGTCGGGGGTGCTGGGCAGCAGATAATAATGTTTCTGTTTTTCCAGAGGAAGGTTTTTGGAAAATTCAAATGCAAAGGGAATGCTTATTGAGCCTTCACGTGGCAGCATTTAAAATTCCTCTTCAGTTTTCCATTTTCAAAGTGATTTTCTTTAACCCTACGGGGTGAAGGGTAGCAGTCCCTAAGCAGACCCAGCCACCACCCGGGGGCGGGGGGGATTCCAAGAACTTTTCCAGATCCCCTAGAACACAAAAACCTTAAGAAACTGAATGTTTCCTCGAGAAACTAGTCAACAAACAAAAAGATTAAAGAAAGTGGCTTCAATCATTCAAGTTCTCGATTAGATATACTCCCCGCCGTCGCTTATACTTGGTGCCCTGAGACCCAAGGGAAAGTGTCACAAAATAACACAGAAAATATGGGGTCTAGAAAATGATCAGAGAAGAGTGGGTGCAACGGAACTTGAAACCAAAGGCCTGACACCCACCCCAGTTCAGGGAAAGAGGCTAAGTTGCGTGTGGGTCATGCACGGTGCAGAATCCCAAGGGGATCAGCAGGCAGTGCCCGCTGAAGGCTAGGGGCCCCAGGGGGAGGGAAAAGCGCGCGGGCATTCTGAAAGGGCGTGGTGAAGCCGGCGGCACTCACGAAACGCTGGTAGAAGCGGACCAGCCGCGGCTTCCCATGGTTGTTGAAAACCAGAATCGCCTGAATCATCTTTGCCAGGCACGCTTCCTTCAGAACCTGCTGCTCCCAGAAAGCGCCTCCTTCCGCCACAACACGGACACTTCCGGATGGTGCCTTGCTAAGGGCCGCTCCCGGAAACTCAGACTAGGTACTCAAAAGCCCGGCCATCGAAGGGTCCGGCCTCTTTGGGGAGGGCAAGCGTGGACATCAAGGACCGTTGTCGTCCCCGCCAGCATCGGTTGGCCAGTCAGAGCCTGACCCGAACTTAATTCCCGATCTGTGCACCCCAGCACAGACCGACCGCTGGCTCCAGAATCCCGACCTGGCGCAAATCCGAGCACGTCGGAAAAGCTGATCCTGAAGCAGCTGCTCCTGCCATGGAGAAGAAAGAGGCTGTGAGCCTTGCTTTTCCCACCGTCCGCACCAAACACACTCCTGACCTGCCCCTGTGGCTCGCAGAGCGCTCCCGGAGTGGGGAAGCCTCAAGAGTTTAGCCATTCTTCGGTTAGGGAACATTCGGTTCATTTTTATTTTTCAATATTACAGACAGTGCTGCAGTGATTTATATAGATGTCTGATCGTGCAAATAGGCTGCGTCTCCACGGTAGATGGTGAATGGTGGAATTACGGGCTCTTTAATGCAATTCTATTTAAAAGGTACCGTAGATCCCAAGTTGATAATGTTCTTGTTTTGTCTTCTAATGACCTAATATGGATGAGATGGAGCATGTCCTTACACTGCGGATGACCGCATATTCTGCTGCAAACTGGGGACCATTTGGCGATGTGAATCAAAAGACTTTAAACTATGTCATATATATAACATTAGATTCCAACTCTAGAATTCATAATAAAATGTGGGTGTAGGAAAAGAGAAGGTACATGTCAGCAGTATAATTACAGAAGAAAATGGAAGCAAGCTATTCCAAAATGAGAAATTGGTTAAGTGCATTGTTCTACACGCGTATGAGAAATTCTAAATGGTTATTATGAATGATTTATGATACAGGGAAATGTTCATGATCTGTTAAGTGAAAAGATTACACCGTACGTACAGGGACAATTCACTTTGAACAAGACAAAGTAAATACACTAAAATATGAATAATAATTGTATCTGGTGGAATGGCTGCATCGGCAGGGTTTGTTGTTCAGCACAGGACCTAAAATCATACTGTCCTGATTCAAATTCCAGCTCTGGCACCTTGGGTAAGTGTCTTCATTTGTAGAACAGGCATAATATCAGTTTCCTTACCTGGAAAAATGGGAAATTATTCTACTCACCCCAGACAGTTGTTATAAACACAAAAGGAATTAATATTGGTTAGTATTTGAAAGAGTGTATGGCACATAATTGAGTATTACATAAGTGATTTTAAAACATCTTTGGGTGGTCGGATTATAGGTTTTTTTCTAATAAATATATATTGCTTTTGTAGTCAGAGATTTTTAATAAGTAAAAATCCAGAAGGTAATTCCACTGAAACTTAACAAAATGCTTCAAATGTTGAGGAGGAATATCAAAGAAAATTCTAAAACAGAATTAAGAGGAACTAGCTCTACCAACCAATAAGACCTACTAGGCTGGTTTGACTTGTAATTAAAGGGAAACTTACTGAGATATAACAGATAATGTGGCATAATATAACTTTAATAGGTGATGTAAGAGACATAATAATTTGACAGAGTGAAAGAATTTAGTAAATACTGTTAAAGTAACAGATAAGTAATTTGAAAATAAGCAGTTGCCTAACTTTCAATTTGAAAATATGCTGGAGTTGAATCTAGATACACTTTATCACTGAGCTATATCCTCAATACTTTTTTTTTATTATTATGGTTTTGTTTTGAGACAGGGTCACTCTAAGTTGCCCAGGCTGGCTTGGAATTTGCAATCCTCCAGCCTCAACCTCCTGAGTAGCTAGGATTACAAGCATGCACCACAATGCCTGACCACTGAATATTTAATATCTGAAAAGAGAATATGTATTAGCTTGGAAGCAATTTTTTAAAAACCACAACATGTCAACGACTGTATCTATATGAAGATTATAATTTTGCATGAAGAGGAATTTTAAAAGTGAAAAAATAGTTGTTGAAATATGGCAAATGATCATATTTAAAATATAGTAAATAGGGGCTGGGGTTGTGGCTCAGTAGTAGTGTACTTGCTTAGTATGAGTGAGGCCTTGGGTTTGATCCTCAGCACCACATATAAATAAAATAAAGGTATTGTGTACACTTACAACTAAAACATATATATAAAAAATAAAAATAAAATAAAATACAGTAGATAAATGAGTAAAGGAACTGAGTAACAAAAGAGGAAATAGATATAGGAAATGAAAGTGTTTAAGCTCACTACAAATAGGGGAAAAAGGCAAATTAAAATATACCTAGGTATTATTTTCACCTTATCAGGTATCATTTAAAAAAATGTTTTTTTTTAATCTAATTCTGGCAAAAATAGCATGAAAATGGTTCTCTCCTACATTACTAGGGAAATTACAGTTTAGAACAACCCTTTGGGGAAGCAATTTGGCAACAAAACAAGATTTTTACAAAAAATTCTAAGATTCCCAGTTATCTAACTCCTGGGAATCTGTTTCTAATAACCAAAAAATACAGAGTGTGGTGGAGAAGAAGAGGATTGAGGGAGCCCATTGCCTTTTCAACATTTTTTGAAACAATTATATTGGCTAAATAGAGATAGACTTAAATACCCCCAAATTGGACCATAATAGAACTATTCAACAGTAGTCGATGTTATGAGTGATGGTATAAAGACTATGTAGCAGTATGGAAAGTGATTATGTAACATTAATGCAAAAAGTAATATCAGATTTTATGTGTAGGCATATTAAAAAAACAAGATACTAAAAAAATTATGAACATGGCTGAAATTGTTTTTTACTCCCCCATCCAGAATGCCATGATCAGCCCTGGTCCCCACACAGGTTCTGAGACATAGCAGCTTCCATTTCCCTAGTTTTGGGGAAGAGAATTTTGCCTGAGTTTCCCTACCTGCTGAGCCTGGAACTCTCAGCCCCTGTGGTTCTCCTTCCCCCTCTACACTTCCTAGCCACAGGCTGGGCTTCTGCAGAACCTTATGTACCACAGTACCGTTTGCCCTGAATCTGGATATAATTCGTGGGCCCATCCTCTCTTCCAAGGTCCTAGTGATTCCGCCCCTGTATGCCCCAGGAACTATTTTCTTCTGCCCACCCTGTTAGTGCTATAGACCCCCAAATCACTAACCTCTCACCTAGACAATTGTGAGGGTCTCATATGAACTCATTGCCTCCAGTTTCTCTGAAGTCAAGTGAGCCTTGAAACAGAGAAATCAGATCTTACCCTCTCCATGGGATCACTAGCTTCCAAGATGTAGGGATAATTCCCTAAAGCCTTAACACGCCTGAAGATGATGCCGTGCCTGATCTCCATCTCATTAGCCTCAGTTCTATCACACCTCCCCACACCCAACTCCTACCATCTGAGCTCTGGCAAAAATGGCCTTTCCCTTCCTCAGGTCCTCCAAGACCCTGAGCCCTTCCTGTTGCCTCAGGACTTCTCCCACTGACACAACGGGCCTCCTTGTTGGCAATGGTGACCTGCTTATAAGATTACCATCAACCACAGTGCTTTGGATAGCAGGGTGCCCCCAGTGGGCACCTCTACCCTCAGTCAATGTCCCCAGTTCACCTCCTGCTTAATCACCTTCCTGAGCATCCCCAAGGATTAGGGCCCAACTTCAGTTGCCTGTAAGCCAGCCCCATTCAGATATCAGTCACCAGTGAGTTAGCTACCACCTCCTCTATATCCAAAACTCTTTATAGGCCCAGGAAGCAGAGCATAGTGGAAGGCATGTAAGCTTCACCTTTGACAGCTCTGGATTTGAATCCCACTCTGCCATTTTTTTAACTTGCAAGTTGCTTAACCTCTCTGAGTCCCCTTTTCTCCTCATATAATGTGCATGTGGAAATGAATAGTTAATGTGGTCTTTGAAAACCTGACTGCCTGGGTTTAAATTTCTCTCTCACTATATACTATTCATGGAGCCTCAGACCTTCAGTTTCAAATGAAATATTTGGGACAATAATCGTGTGTACCTCATGGGATTGTGACAATTAGGTAAGATATTGGAAGTATTTAGCACAAGTACTAACACCAGGAAGAACACAATAGTGAGTGGCTGTAATGATGATGGGAAGCACCCAACACTATGTTTGACACATTAGGAAGATTCAATAAATGCTAGTTTCCCACCATCCTCTTTTCCCCCAATCAAGAGGATTCATATGCCATGGACATGCAGATTTCAACTGAGGACATGTAGAATTCTTTCCAGATCTCATCACATCTGGGTGTCACAAGGCTGTCATAGAACACTTCCAGGATAATGTTCAGGACCAAAGACCAATGGCTTCCTCCTAGGAACATTGCTCAGCTTCAAGACCATTAACACCAGCAGGAACCCAGTTCTTTCCTGAAAATTTAATCATTTGTGAAAAATTCTCAAAGTAAAAAAAAAAGGGGTGTGGGTATCAAAAAAGTAGTGTAGAGCTGGGGATGCAGCTCATTGGCAGAGAGTTCTTGCCTCAAATGCTCGAGGCCCTGGCTTTGATCCCCAGCACCACAAAAACAAAAAAATATGTGGCCTGGCAGAGCAAGTCTGAGAGCTGAAGACCAGTCAGCCATACCTGTGAAGGCTGTTGACCTCCTTAAGAATAGCTACCCCTATGACAGCAGCCAGGGAGGTCAGAAGACAGGAACCCCCAAGGGAACATGGAATCAGAGGAGCAATGAAAGACACCTTGGGTGTGGGATGGGTGGGAATGGGGGACAAGGAGGCTTGAAGCAGGGGAGCAGAAGCTATAGTGGAATGCTGGGGAAGGGGTGGGGTGGAAGGAAGCAGGGAACAGTGAGACCAAAGGAAAGAACCCACTAATTTCTCCTCAGAGCCCCTCTGTCTTTAGATGAGAGAATAATCCCCAATGCTGCACCAAGACCAAGTCCAGTTCCTCCCAAACTACCCTGGGGCACTCTCCTACCACCTGCCTCCAAAACAAGGCTGTCACTAAGGCAGGAGGTGTCATGAAAATGTCTAGGAAGGCTGGACCTGCATCCAAGGAGGTACTTCCCCATGAGCCACAGTCCAGGGTCCCTCCACCCATCTCGTGGTCTTGGACATGTTTTAAAGGGTATTCAGAGCAGTTACAAGAAGAACTGGTAAAGCTTGGTGGATTGCTGTCTCCAGCTTCAGGATGAAGGTTGATGTAAATTCTCCGTGGTGCCACAGAAGATGCAGGTGGGCCCCAGAGGCATCTGCTCCATAAATCTCAGTCATCCTGGAGAAATCCAAAGCAGGTAAAGTAAAGAGAGGTGAACAGAGCATCTTTCATAGAAGTTTTCTTTAAGTCATCAAACAAGGGTTCAATGTCCACAGGACCTCGGCCACCTGCCTTGACCTCACATCATTAGAGCTGGCCACTCTATTGTATGTCAATTGGCTTTAGGACAGAAGGGTTCCAGACCTTCCACACTACCTGCCCTGGCTTTCTTTGTCCAAACTCATCATCTTCATCACTGAGAGGAAAATACCATTTTTCTTTAACTTCTTTGTTCTAACTGTTCCATTTGGGTTTTTACATCAGTTCAAATCTTCAGGTGAAATGTATTTCAGAAAATTGGCTTTGAATCAGCTGAGGATCAACTAGAGGGCTGACCTTTAGTAAAAGAAACACTAGTAAGGACCAAGTCAGCCATTTTCCGGCCACATCAGGCAGGGAGCCCAGACCAAGGAGAAAAAAACCACAATCACTCAGAGGTTCAGAGATCTCCTTAAAGGAATCTCCTTTACATACTCTAGGAAATTCTGCAGAACTCCATAAAAGCTGGGGGTACAATTTATCCTGCTGTTTGCTCATCTGAGCCCCAACCACAACCAGTATGTACAAAATTCCTGCCAAGAGATATAAGCACACCAATGCCGTCTCCTTGTCCTACCCATTCCTCGTCTTCTGCCCCATCTCCTTGCTCTCGGATCTCCACTGCAGGCCCCTCTGAAGATTTTTGGGCCATGATGTTGTCTGTCCAGGATGCCCCTGTCTTTCGATCACCAGCAAAATTACATTTGGTCACTGTTCCAGCCTCCAGTTTAGCTAATGAATCTGAAAGAAGAGAAGAAATTGAATGTCCTCTCTCTCTCTGTGGCAGAACAGTGGGGGCTGAGCCCATTCTGGTGGTGTCCCCTAGACCGGGGTAAGTCATTGTTCTCCCCAGATCTAGATGACCACCTCATTAGGCCATGGGTGGGACCCAGAAATCACTAGATAGCAGAGGTCAGTCACAGGAACCCTAGGATTGGGTTGCACCTTAGGCATCCAGGTCAATAAGCCCAGGGCACTTATACATTGAGGAATAAATCTCAAAGGGTTGGTTAGGTCCCCACGGAAGGCTAGACCTGTTGTACCTATAAATTCTAAGCAGGAGGGGTTGGGAGCCTCAGAAGGGATGTTACAAGCCCCCATGGACCACAGGAGAACATCAGGTTAGCATGAGGGCACACTGCTCACCTATGAAGGGGCCATCGCCCTGAGTTTTCAGCCGTACTCCGGCCCCCAGCTCAAGTTCCATCGCCTCCATCTCTGACTCAGGCATCCAGAACGCCACTGTCTGGTCAGGGGTGAGGCTCTCTGTCAGTGCCAGCAGCTCGGGCTTATTTACCAGCCCCTTTAGCTCCTCGGGTGTGAGCCTGTCGGTGTCTCCCTTGGCTTCCACTTCTACAGGCACACAGGCAGAGCAGGTAGGTTATAATGGCTGGAATATCAAGGACTTTCAAAGGGACTTTTAGGGACCAGGTGACTGCTGTGTGTTTTTGTAGTACTAAGGATTGAGCCCAGGGATGCTCTACCACTAAGCTACATTTCCAGCCCTTTTCATTTTTTTTTATTTTGAAACAGGATATTGCTGAGTTGCCCAGGCTGGTCTTGAATTTGAGATCCTCCTGCCTTAGCTGGAATCTTCCTGAGTAGCCGGGATTACAGGCATGTGCCACCATGCCCGGCTGGCTGAGTGTCATACACCTGCAGGGTAGGGCTCTCAGTACCCGTTCTGTTAGTTTTCATCAAGGAACTCTACAGCAGAGGAGCTATGGGCCAGACTTTGGAGCTGGGCTGCCTGGAACAAATCTGGACAAGTGACTCAACTTCCGTCCCTGAAAAATAGGGATAAAAATGATGTCTACCCAACAGGATCCGTTCATGGCACCATAACCTTGGCCAAGCAGTCAGGGTCACCCCTAGGACTCCCCAAACAACCTCACACGGAGGACACTCAAAATATTCTGTTCCCACCTCCACTCATTCCCCTGGCCAATAACCCCCAAATAACCATCTCACCTACTTTTCAAGATTAGCAGAAGCCATCAGGTGGTGCCTCTTGCTTATCTGACACCAAACACCTTGTCAATTTGCATCTAACTACAAAAACTCTCTCCTCCTTTCCTTCTATCTCAAAGGATAAGACATCCCCGCTCCTGCCCAGAACCCCACATTCCTCCAGAGTCTGTCTCTCCTTCCCCACTCCCTGATCTTTTCTCAACATCTTCCTGTATTCTGATTTTGACACCCACTGCCCCAGACTCTGCCCACCCCCATCACAGTCCTGGGGCTGCTCTTCACTGCTCACCCCCAACCCTCTTCCCATCGTCCCATTCCCTGGACATCACCTGCATGCACAGCTAGCTCCCCACTCCTGCTTCCCTTCAGGGACATAACACCTTCCCCGTTTCTTTCGGACTTCTCCAGTGGTTCTTTTCCCACTCCTATGGATTCTGTCCCCTACCTACCTCTTACTGCTGCTGTTCCCTGGGCCTACTTCTTTCCTCCTCCCTGATGATGCCATCCACTTCCATAGTTTCTCACTAGGCTGATTACTCCAACATACTGTGCTGCCAGTCCAGTCTCTCCCTGAGTTCTAGGACTTTATCTTCAAGTCCCCAGTAGAAGTGCTACCGGCAGCTCTAACCCAGTGTGTGCCAAACAGTGCTCTTCTCCCTAAACCTGTTCCCCTTGTACCTACATTCCCTCAAGTCTGGCACCCAAGTCCAACCTATGAAAACACCCCTGACTCTTTCCACTTTCTTGCCTCATATCCAGTCTAGCCCTGAGGTCTCTGTCCAGCTCCATATGGAATTGGTCCAGTTTCACTCCCCAATGACATATCCTTCAGTCTGGTCCTCTTATCTCCATCCCAGGTTACACTAACAGCCTCTGAACAGGCTTCCTTGGTCTCCAGTTGATTCACTGTCCCAAAGCATTTAAAAACAAATCTTGCTGGGCATGGTGGCACATAACTGTAATCCCAGCAACTTGGGAGGCTGAGGCAGGAGGATCACAAGTTTAAGGCCAGCCTCAACAACTTAGCAAAACCTTGTCCCAAAATAAAAAAATAAAAGCACTGGGAGCCAGGTACAGTGTGCATTGCCTCCCAGCAATTTGGGAGGCTGAGGTAGGAAGGTCACAAGTTCAAAGCCAGCTTCAGCAAAAGTGAGGTGCTAAGCAACTCAGCGAGACCGTGTCTCTAAATAAAAAATACAAAATAGGATCTGGGGATGTGGCTCAGTGGTTGAGTGCCCTTGAGTTCAATACCTGGTATCTCAAAAAGTAAAAAAATAAATAAATAAAAGCATTGGGGATGTAATTCAGAGGTAGAGTGCCCCTGGGTTCAATCTCCAGTGCTGCAAAAAATAAATAAAATAAAAATAAATTTAATCACAACACTCACCTACCTAATAGCACTCAATAAAGGGCTCCCCAGCAGCCTCCATTTAAGTTCAGCCCCTTCGTGCTCCTGCCCCCTTTGCTACTGAGCCTGCTCAACTTCTTGTCACCAGATCAGTCCCTATCCTTTGATACACTGTCTCCTCTCTGAAACATCCTTCCAAGCCCTAGCACCCAGCTAATTCTATCATGATTCAGTACTGCTGTTCTCTCATCCAAAGCACCACTGACTATGTATACCTGGGGCTCAGAACCCTTCCCAGTTTCCAATCACCAGTCAGTCTATATCCTCTACCAACTGAGACTATCTTGAGTGCAAAATGAAGTCTTGTTCATCCCTGGAGTCCCAGTACATGGCCCAGGGCCTGGCATGTGATAGATGCTCACGAAATATTCAGAGAATTAATGAGCAACTAAAAATATGAAAAAGTAAAATGAGAGATACCAACTCCATCTCAAAACCTTCTCACCCAGCCACAGACAGCAATGAGATCCCTATGCAGCCAAAACTGGGAAATGGAACAAGATCATGGAGTACCTTCTATGGTCTTAATGGGACTCCTCAAAATCCACATGTTGATATTTAATCACTATGGTTTGGATATGAGGTACCCCCCAAAACTCATGTGTGAGACAATGCAAGAAGGTTCAGAAGAAAAATGATTGGGTTATAAGAGCCTTAACCCGAGTTAATCCCATGATGGGAATTTACTGAGAGGTAACTGAAGGTGGGTAGGGTGTGGCTAGAGGAGGTGGGCACTGAGGGCATGGTTTGGGGTATATATTTTGTATCTGATGAGTGGAGTCTCTGCTTTCTGATAATCATGTGAGCTGTTTCCCTTCTCCACTCTTCTGCCATGATGTTGTGCCTCACCTCAAGCCCTAAGGCATAGAGCTGGCTTTCGGTGGACTGAGACCTCTAAAACCATGAACCCCTAAATAAAACTTTTTTCCTCCTTAAAATTGTTCTTGTTGGATCTTTTAGTCTTAGCAGCAAAAAAATCTCACCAAGACAATCACAAATGTGAGAGTATTGAGAAGTGGGGCCTTTTGGAGGTGATTAAGCTCTCATGAATGGGATTGGTGTCCTTTTAAAAGAGGTAGAAGGAGCAGGACATGGTGACACATGCCTGTAATCTCAGCCATTTGGGAGGCTGAGAAGGAGGATCATAAGTTCAATGCCAGCCTCAGCAATGTAGTGAGACCCTGTCTCAAAATAAAAAATAAAAAGGGTTGGAAATATAGCTCAATGGTAAAGCATCCCTGGGTTTAATCCTCAATACCTAACTAAATAAATAGATAACCAAGGTAGAGGGAGCTATGCAGGAGGAAGGCACTCTGAAGCTGAGAAAAGCCCTCAGCAGACACTGAACCTGCTGAAAACTTGATCTTGAACTTCCCAACCTCCAGTATTATGCATAATAAATTTGTCATTTATAAATTACCCAATCTAAAATATGGTCATATCAGTACAAGTGGACTGAGACAGGGCCCAAGAACCAAATGGGAATTTTGGCAGAAAAACAAGATCCCAGGGGCCTGGTCTGGGCTCTGGAGCTCCATGCAAAGACAGTGAGAACCTACAGCCAAGTTTGTGGACAATTTTGCCATGTGCAGAAATGGCAGGAGCTGGGCAGGTCAGCCTGGCCCCCTGGCACAGAGGTGGGGCAACGGGGATCCTCTGAGCAAGTGTGGGGAAAGAAGCAGTCCAGCAGGGGCCCTCAGGCCAGACACCTGGAATCAAGGCCAAACATGCCAAGATGCCCCTTTATAGGGACCAAGAGGCTCAGAAGACAGACCAGCCACACTGTCGGAGGGCCCTGAGGGAGAAAGGACTGAGGATACCTACTGTAGGATGACAGGAGAAAGCCCGTGTTCACCTTCCTGGTCGCACTGAAGTTGGGCTCAATTTCATTTCCCTTGGGGTCAAATTTACGACAGTGGATAAGACTGGGCCGAATATACAGCACGTAGTAGCGTTCCTGAGGCCAAGCAGAGACAGAGTGAGGAGGGCTGCTTCATTTCCCCACCCCAACACACACACACTCTGGACTCTGGGTGCAGCCCTGCTGTCCTCGCCCTCTACATATGTTCACTAGAGCACCTGCCACACACAATGCACCATGCCGGAAGTCCACAACAGGGAAGGCACAGGGTCTGACCCCAGGGCTTCCGAACAGCCAAAGACAGAAAATACATGCAGGAAACCATAACTTAAGCAAGAGGGATCCCAAATATCAAAAAGCGGGAGTACCATGAAGAGGGCACTGAAGAGGAGCCCTATGGGTGGGCAGCCACTCTGCCCCTTTCAACACATGTAATGCCCAGGGCAAAACATTCTCATCCTCCTGAGCCTCAGTTTCTCCTGTCATTTGGAAGCAGTGTGATACCTCCTTTCAGGAGTGTTGTATGAGCTCAGTGACATCCTGGAGAAGCAAGCACAGCACAAAGCAGTAAGGACCCTATAAATGCTGTTTGTCAACTATTCTAATCAAAACAGGTGGAACAAATGTTCCCCAAAGTTGTAGAAGCAGAGATCACTTCTTGGGAGAAACAAGGAAGGCAAAGTCTTGAAAGGTGGCAAAACCTGCAATGGTAGGAACAAGGGTGTAGAAAGAATATTAAAAGTCCGAGACAGGTGCAGAAAGTAAAGGTCAAGAGGCCCACGTGCATGTCTGAGCAACACAGGGCATTTGGAAGCCTCCTGGGAGCTCAGGCTGGGAACACAAGCGGGACTGATTTGAGACAGGCCTTGAGTTGGCATTTGGAGTTTGAATTTTATTTAGTAGACAAGAAAGAATCCTGAAAGATTTAGGGGCAGCACTGAGACCCTCAGAGATGTCTTTCTGGAAACAATTTGGCAGCAGGCCAGGGATGAGCTTTGGCAGCAGTCAGAAGGCAGGAGGGCAGGTGCAAGGTTTTGTCAGAACCAGCTGAGGACCCATCAGAGGATGGAAGACACAGAAAGGAGAAGAGAGGGGAGGGAAAGAAATGATTAGGTAAGAGCCCGAGAAGGATGTGGCACTGCTTACCTGGCAGCGGGAAGGAGGGAACAGTAGGGGTTTGCAGACCAGTGACTGGACGGGCTACTACATTATCATCAGGAATGAGGAATTAGGAGGAGACAATTTTGAAGAAGGGCTGGGCAAATCCCCTGCCTGTGTGAGCACAGCCAAGGAAAGCCAGTCAGACACCAGTGTTGGGGTACGCCAGGCTCTCCTAGGCAGGCTGGCTTGGGGCTTTGGATTGAGGTGCCTGCCTGCTCAATGAATAGTAAGGAGCAGAGAGTGTGGGCAAAGCCTCTCTGGGCATGAAAATAGTAGTGAGCCAAAGCTGTTCTGTGGGATCTGTGAGAGAAACAGGCTCCATGGAGGCACCAGGCCTCTGACCCACCAGAGGACATTTTGAGGAGCTAAGTTTTACAGACCAGGATAAGGTGATCAGCACGTCCAGGTAGGGCTGCTTGAAAGGGGAGGAGCAAATCTCTATGGCACTTGCCTGTACTTCAAGCAACTCAAAGTGGTTGAGGTAGAAAGATAGCAAGTTCAAGGCCAGCCTCAGCAACTAGAGAGACACTGTCTCGAAATTAAAAAAAAAAAGAAAAAAAAAAAAAAAAGAAGAGCTGGGGATGTAACTCAGTGGTAGAGTGATCCTGGGTTCAATCCCGAGTACCAAAAAGAAAAAAAAAAGAGAGAGAGAAAATAGAAAGGCAGAACTAGTGCTCAGAAGAGACACAGGCTAGTACAGGATGGTGAATGCCAGGTGTGTCCATGGACACCTGAGATGGGGTGGAAATAAAGAGCATGATGAAGAAGCTGAGAAGACAAATGTCAAAAGGGAAATTGTATAGGAACTGAAGGTCCAGGCAGCAACATTGACTTCACAGTCTGGTTAGATTGGGTGTAGTAGTAAGTCCTGGTCTATTTTCTCAGCTGTGACCCAGGCTTTTCTGGCAAGAACCAGGTCCTCCATCTGTTTGCTACCCAGCACAGCCCAACCTATCTTCTTTCTACTTGCTGGTCCCATTTGGTCACTGCTCTCCCCACCTGTTCTGTGAGCCCATCAGTAAAGGGGCTAGATCCCAAGTCAGAACCCAGCAACACAAAGATAACTCATGGGAATGGACTGAGATGGTTCAGAGGGTAAGGGTGGCCCTCTGAGGGCCACCAAGGATACATCCTCACCTTCCTGCCATGGGCGTCTAAGATGCTGTGCCGAGATACATCCACCAGTTCTCCCTCCAGCAGGATGCCATTTCCCCTGGGGATGAGAATGAAAGAAGGGGTGGCTGGTTCTGTCAGTCCTCAGGAAAGACCCATGACTCAAGTTTGGTAGCCCATGTGAGCCTGTACTGCAGCAAAAGCAAGTCCCACCAGAACTCCTGTTCACCCGGCCCTGAGCAGCCCCTCTCTGCACTTCCCATGTAGGAACCTCTATCCCTCCAAAGTTTCCAAAAGCTGGGGCACTGCCCAAAGTACTGAAGGAACTGTGTCAGCCAGCCCTAAGATCAAGCTATGATCCCCTCCTCTAGGGAGTTATTGTCTTATAAGTCTTCTTATCTAGAAAATGGGGGAAAAAGTTACCTCACTTTGCTCCTCTGAAGATGGCATGAGATCATTTACAAGAAAGTATTTCCTTGATCAGGAATGTTTTAATATAAACCCACATTTAATAAGTTATTGGTTTCTTGAGTTTTAATTCAGTGTGATCTAACATCTTTACACACATACTAATTTCTTAGAATTATATCACCAGAGGGAAGGAATGCAATGAATTATATACACCAAAAACTACTGTAAATTTCTATATAAAGAATAAAAGAGAAGAGATTCAAAATAGCAGACTAGAGGGAGGCTGCATTCCTAGTCATTCCATGACTTGGGATTCAAGCAGAGGAAATACAGTTTCTCTGTGAGGTGGCATTAATGTCCCATTTGCCTGAAGATTGCCATTGGTTTGCTCACAGCCCACCTCTTGCCCGCTGCTGCCTAGAGGTCCATTGTCAGGGTATCAGCAGATTTGGTTAAACATTGCTGCCACCATCTTGGGACACTGGTCAGGGCCTGGGAGTCCAGGTCCAAAGGGCCTACAGATTTGCTGCCACCATCACTGCCATCTTCAGGGCACAGCTGCCTCAGACTGGGAATACCAGCCAGGGCTGCTATTGTCAGAGTACCTGCAGGTTCAGTTGCACCTGAGGTCTTCCTGCTGAGTGTGCTAGTGGCCGCCATCTTGTTGCCTCTTTGCAGAGTCGCTCCTTTATGTGAGCACATCCCTGGTGGTCTCTCTGCAAGTTGAATGGCATTGAGATCCTGGGACTGCAGTGAGGCAGAGCCTGGGAATCTGAAGCCCAGATTGGTCAGACTGCAGCTGGGTCTGCATGAGCCAGCCTGAGCCTGGCAAGACTGTGGCAAGCAGAAGATTGGAGGCATTTCCCTGGGGGTAGCACAGGTTGGAGAAACTGGAAAGAATGGGGCTCTCTCTAGCTCAGTGAGTCCTGAAGTGCACGGAGAAAGGAGAGGGCAGCTACAATGGATGGGAAGACTGGAAGAAGGTGTGAGGGCATCTTGCTGTTGGCTTACCCACTCAACTGGTCAGGCACCCACCAGACTGGAGCTAACATCAAACTTCAGACAACCCCACCTATTGGTGGAGAAGGGACACTGAGAAAACTTTTGAAAGCCAATGGAAACAATCGTTCAATTTTCCTTGAGACTTTCTTTTATTCCGTCTCTCTCTCATATCTCTACCATCTTTGAAAACAAAAATTTTCATGCATCAATTTATTAAGGAATGGGATATCAGAATAGTATATCACAGATTTATTGTGGATTCTTATATTTTTACTTTACAAAAAAAACTGTATATATATTTTTTTCTCTCACTTATCTGTCTCCCTGGATTCTCTATCTCACTCCTCTCATGCTCACAGACAACCTCTATTAATTCCTCCTTCACTCTTTTTTTTTTTTTTTAAGTTTTTTTATTTTTTACTTTGGTAGTTGTGGATGGAGAGCCTTTATTTTTTATTTGTTTATTTTTATGTGGTGCTGAGGATCGAACCCAATGCCTCGCATGTGCTAGGCAAGCGCTCTGCCACTGGGCTACAGCCCCAGCCCCCTCCTTCACTCTTACTATAAATTTTTACCTCTATCTTCTCTCCTTCTCCCTCATAAACATCACATCCCACACTACTTCTTTTCCTTCTTTGTCCATCATTTGAGATGGAAAACCCTTTGAGCAGACTTACTGTTGATATTGTAGACAATAGTCAAACCCTATTCTGTTTATTGCAACAAAACTATAGATGCCTTAATAGGAGCTATTTGGTGTAAGGCTCTAAATTGTTTGCATTGGGGGCTGCTAATATTGGTCTTCCCCTTAAAGGGGTGGTACTGGAAGCCTTCAGGGATACCCTAAGACTACAGAGTAGAAACTGTACTGCCTCAGATCCATACTGCTACATGGGAAGACACACAAATAAAATGAAAAAACAAGGGAACAAAGGACCTCAAACAATCCAAGATGTTCCAACAATAGAATCCATAGACAACACAGTAGAAGAAATGTCAGAGAAGGAGTTTAGAAGATACATAGTAACACTGATCTACAAAATAAAGGATGGTATTGGAAATACAGGAAGTGAAAGATCACTTCAATAAAGAGGCAGAGACTATAAAAAGGAATCAAGCAGACATCTTCGAAATGAAGGAAACAATAAACCAAATTAAAAATTCAATGGAAAGTATCACCAACAGACTTAGACCACCTGGAAGACAGAATCTCAGGCAATGAAGACAAAATATATACTCTTGAAAATAAAATTGACCACAGAAGATGGTAAGAAACCATGAAGAGAACTTCCAAGAAATATGGGACATAACGAAAAGACCAAATTTAAGATTTATTGGAATAGATGAAGTCATAGAGATACAAATAAAATGAATGCACAATCTTTTCAATGACATAATATCAGAAAATTTCCCAAATCTAAGGAATGAAATGGAAAATCAATTACAAGAGGCTTACAGGACCCCAAATGTACAAAATTACAGTACACACGCACCAAGGCACATTATAATGAGAATGACTAACATTAAAATAAGAATTTTATGTCTGTGAGAGAATAATATCAAATTACATGTAGTGTGAAACCAATTAGGATTTCAGCTGATTCCTTAAACCAGCCCCTCAATGCCAGGAGGTCCTGGAATAATATATATCAAGCTCTAAAAGAAAATCAGTGCCAATCAGGAATTTTATGTCCAGCAAAACTAAGCTTCAGATTTGAAGATGAAATAAAAACCTTCCATGAAAAAAAAAGTTAAAAAGAATTCACAATTAGAAAGCCTACCCTACAGAATATTCTCAGCAAAATATCCCATGAGGAGGAAATTTAAAAAACAATGAAAACCAGCAAAGGGAGGAACTACACTAAAGGAAAGGTCAATCAAAGGAAAAACTAACTCAAGTTGAAAACCAAAAATGAACCAAAATGACCAGGAATACGAATCATATCTCAATAATAACCCTGAATGTTAATGGCTTAAAGTCATCACTCAAATGACATAGACTGACAGATTGGATTTTTAAAAAGGACCCAACAATATGCTGTCTTCAAGAGACTCACCTCCTAGGAAAAGACATCCACAGACTGAAGGTGAAAGGTTGGGAAAAAACATATTACTCACATGAACTGCATAAACAAGCAGGGGTTTCCATTCTCATATCAGAAAAAGTAGACTTCAAGCCAAAGTTAGTCTGAAGGGATAAAGAAGGACATTTCATACTGCTTAAGGGAATCAACAAGATATAACAATTGTAAATATGTATGCCCCAAACAACAGAGAATCTACATACATCAAACAAACTCTTTCTTTTTTTCTTTTTTTTTTGGGGGTGCTGGGGATCGAACCCAGGGCCTTGTGTTTGCAAGGCAAGCACTCTACCGACTGAGCTATCTCCTCAGCCCCCAAACAAACCCTTTTCAATTTCAAGAATCTAATAGACCACAACACAATAATACTAGGTGACTTTAACACACCTCTCTCACCACTAGATAAATCTTCCAAACAAAAACTAAACAAAGAAACCATAGAGCTAAATAATACAATCAATAATTTACACTTAATGTACACATATAGAGTAGTTCATCCATCAATGAGTGAATACACTTTCTTCTCAGCAGCACATGGATCCTTCTCTAAAACAGACCATATGTTATGCTCAAAGCAAATCTTAGCAAATACAAAAAAACAGAGGGGCTGGGATTGAAGTTCAGTAGTGGAGCACTTGCCTAGTATGTGTGAAGCACTGGGTTTGATTCTCAGCACTGCATATAAATAAAATAAAGGTCCATTGACAACTAATATATATATATATATATATATAAAATATATAAATATATATATACACACATATATAATATATACATCCATACTATCCTATATTACATCAGATCATAATGGAATGAAACTAGAAATCAATGATAAAATAAAAAACAGAAGCTACTCCAACACCTGGAAACTAAATAATATGCTATTGAATGATGAATGGACAGCAGAAGAAATCAGGGAGGAAATAAAAAAATACTTAGAGATAAATGAGAACACCAATACAACATATCAAAATCTCTGGGACACTATGAAGGCAGTGCTAAGAGGAAAGTTCATTGCATTGAGCTCATTAATTAAAAGAATAAAAAGGCAACAAATAAATAACCTAACATTACAACTCAAAGTCCTGGAAAAAGAAGAACAAATCAACACCAAAAGCAGTAGAAAATAGGAAATAATTAAAATCAGAGCTGAAATCAATAAAATTAAAACAAAAGAAACAATTCAAAAAATTGACAAAATGAAAAAATAAATAAAATTGATAAACCCTTAGCTACACTAATGAGGAGAGAGAGAAAACTCAAATTATTAAAATTCATGATGAAAAAGGAAATATCACAACGGACACTACTGAAATACAGAAGATAATTAGAAACTATTTTGAAAATTTATACTTCTATAAAATAGAAAATCTCAAAGGCATTGACAAATTTCTAGAGACATATGATTTATCCAAACTGAATCAGGAGGACATACACAATCTAAACAGGTCAATTTCAAGCAATGAAATAGAAGATGCCATCCAAAGTCTACAATCAGGAAAAGCCCAGGACCAGATGGATTCTCTGCTGAGTTCTACAAGACCCTCAAAGAGCAATTAACACCAATACTCCTCAAATTATTCCATGAAATAGAAAAGGAGGAAATCCTTCCAAACTCATTCTATGAGGCTAATATTGCCCTAATAGCAAAACCAGACAAAGACACATCAAGGAAAGAAAAATTCAGACCAATATCCCTGATGAATTTAGATGCAAAAATTCTCAATAAAATTCTGGAAAATCACATACAAAAACATAGTAAAAAGATAGTACACCATGAACAAGTGGTTATCATCCCAGGGATGCAAGGTTGATTCAACATACAGAAATCAATAAACGTAATTCATCACATCAATAGACTTACAAGAATCATATGATCATCTCAATAAATGCAGAAGGGCTGGGGAGATAGCTCAGCTGGTAGAGTGCTTGCCTTACAAGCACAAGGCCCTGAGTTCGATCCCCAGTACCGCAAAATAAATAAATAAATAAAAATAAATAAATAAATAAATGCAGAAAAAGCATCTGACCTCTTCATGTTCAAAACACTAGGAAAAACTAGGGATAGTAGGAACAAACCTCAACATTGTAAAAGCTATCTATGCTAAGCCCAAGGCCAACATCATTCTAAATAAAGAAAAATTGAAAGCATTCCCTCCAAAAACTGGAACAAGATAGGGATGCCCTCTTTCACCACTTCTATTCAACATTGTCCTTCAAACTCTAGCCAGAGCAATTACACAGACTAAAGAAATTAAAGGGATACAAATAGGAAAAGAAGAACTCAAACTATCACTATTTCCCCATGACATGATTCTATATTTAGAAGATCCAAAACATTCCACAGAACACTTCTAGAACTAATAAATGAATTCAGCAAAGTAGCAGGATAAAATATCAATACCCATAAATCAAATGTATTTCTATACATCAGTGATGAATCCACCAAAAGAGAAATTAGGAAAACTATCCCAATCACAAGGGCTGGGGAGATAGCTCAGCTGGTAGAGTGCTTGCCTCGTAAGCACAAGGCCCTGAGTTCGATTCCCCAGTACCACAAAAAATAAATAAATAAATAAAACCAATCATAATAGCTTCAAAAAAAAAAAAAAAAAAAACCTTGGGAATCATCTAACAAAAGAGGTGAAAGACCTCTACAATGAAAACTACAGAACACTAAAGAAAGAAATTGAAGAAGATCTTAGAAGATGGAAAGATCTCCCATGCTCTTGGAGAGGCAGAATTAATATTGTCAAAATGGCCATAGTACCAAAAGCATTATACAGATTTAATGCAATTCCTATTAAAATCCCAATGACATTCTTCATAGAAATAGGAAAAGCAATCATGAAATTCATTTGGAAAAATAAGAGATCCACAATAGCCAAAGCAATCCTTAGCAAGAAGAGTAAAGCAGGAGGCATCACAATACCAGTCCTTAAATTATACTACACAGCAATAGTAACAAAAATGGCATGGTATTGGCACCAAAATAGACATGTAGTCCAGTTGTACAGAATAGAGAACACAGAAACAAACCCACATAAATACAGTTACCTCATACTAGACAAAGTCACCAAAAACATACATTGGAGAAAAGATAGCCTATTCAACAAATGGTGCTAGGAAAACTGGAAATCCTTATGTAGCAAAATGAAATTAAAACTCTCTTACCCTGCACAAAACTCAACTCAAAGTGGATCAAGGCAGGAGTGGTGCACACCTGTAATCCCAGCAGCTAGGGAGGCTGAGACAGGAGGATAGAGAGATCAAAGCCAGCCTCAGCAACAGCGAGGCGCTAAGCAACTCAGTGAGACCCTGTTTCTAAATAAAATACAAAACAGAACTGGGGATGTGGCTCAGTGGTTAAGTGTCCCTGAGTTCAATCCCCAGTACCCCGCCCCGCAAAAAATAAACCAATGACTTAGGCACTAGACCAGAGAGCCTGAGCCTAAGAGAAGAAAAAGCAGGCCCAAATCTTTACCATGTCAGCTTAGGACCTGACTTTCTTAACAAGACTCCTAAAGCATAAGAAGTAAAATCAAGAATCAATAAACGGAATGGATTCAAACAAAAAGTTTCTTCTCAGCAAAGGAAACAATCAATAATGTGAAGACAGAACCTACAGAATGGGAAAAAAATCTTTACCACATGCACATCAGATAGAGCACTAATCTCCAAGATATATAAAGAACTCAAAAAACCTAACACCCCCCCCAAAATAATAATAATAATAATAACCCAATTGATAAATGGGTCAAGGAACTGAGCAGACACTTCATAGAAGATATACAACTGACCACAAATACATGAAATAATGTTCAACATCTCTAGCAATTAGAGAAATGCAAATCAAAACTACTCTAAGATTACATCTCACTCCAGTCAGAATAGCAATTATCAAGTATACAAGCAATAATAAGTGTCGTCAAGGATGTGGGGAAAAAGTACATTTATACGTTGCTGGTGGGACTGCAAATTGGTGCAACCACTCTGAAAAGCAGTATGAAGATGACTCAGAAAACTTGGAATGGAACCACCATTTGACCCAGCTATCCCACTCCTTGGCCTATACCCAAAGGACTTAAAATCAATATACAGCAGTGATGCAGCCACATCAATGTTTATAGCTGCTCAATCACAATAGCTAAACTATGGAACCAACCTTATATGCCCTTCAACTGATGAATGGGCAAAGAAAATGTGGTATGTATACATAATGGAATATTACTCAGCCTTAAATAAGAATGAAATTATGGCATTTGTAGATAAATGGATGGAACTGGAGAATATCATGCTAAGTGAAATAAGCCACACCCAAAAGACCAAAGGCCAAACATTTTCTCTGATAAGCGTATGGTGATTCATAATGGGGGGGTTAGGGAAGAACAGAGGAACTTTGGATTGGGCAGAGGTGGGTGAGGGGAGGGGAGGGGATTTGGGGGTGGGAAGGATGGTGGAATGAGAGGGACATTGTTACCTTATATACATATATGATTGCATGAGGGGGATGTGACTCTGCATCATGTTCAGCCAGAAGAATAAGTTGTGCTACATTTGTGTACAATGTGTCAAAATGCATTTTGCTATCATGTATAACTAATTAGAATAAATTTTTAAAAATAATTTTAAAAAAGAATAAAAAAACAGTTTCTTAAAAAAGAAAAGAAAAAGAAAAAAGGAAGTATTTTGTAAACTTTATGTGCTTACTAAATATAAAGGATTTTACTTTTTTATTTAAGCAAATTTGGGTCAGGTGTCTAAGCTGCTATAAATTATCTTCCCTTTTTAAAACATTTTCATATTGTTGTTCTCATTCATACCCATGTGGTCCTCAACCCAAAGAAATGGCTTTTGTCACTACAGAGGTGAAGAACTTGAGACTGAGACGTTTGGAGACCAGCTGAAAATCAGAGGGTACTGCCCTCTGAGGAACTGGACCCTCCTCCCCACTTCCCGATTCTAGTTTTCATAAAGCAGATCGTGGTGCTTCCTTTTTCAGAATCACATAAAAGGGAAAAGAGTGAGCACCACCAAAGATAGTGGAAAGGGATGGGGCAGAAAGCAAAAACTCACACCACCTCATCTGCCTCTATCCACTCCTCCCCCCAAATTATTTTTTTAAATATTTAACTGAAAAAAATTGTATATATTCAAGGTGTACAAGGTAATAACTTGATATACATACACACTGTGTAATGATAATCACAATCAAATTAACAAACATCCATTACCACCCATGCAGTACATTAGATCCCCAGAACTTGTTCCTCATATAAATCAAACTGTACCGTTTGATCATCTCCTCATTTCCTCCCTTCTCCTCTTCCCCAGTCTCCCGTCTCTGAAAACCACCGATCCACTCTCTGTTTCTGAGTTACACTTTTTAAAATTCCACATAGAAGATCATAAGGTATTTGCCTTTCTGGGTCTGGCTTATTTCGCTTAGCATAATTCTTTAGTGTCTGTAATTGTATGGAATAATCAATATTTCTCATAACCCGGAGCAGGGCCTCACTCCTCCAGCCAGACCGGGATCCTCCACTCCCGGCTCCAGAGCTGTTCCTGCCCTCGCCCGGTGCCATCATACCGACTCCCACCGCTGTTCCGGTCACTAATGGCCACCGTCCCTTCTGGGGCAGGGCCCAAGCCTGTGCAAAGGCCTGGAAACACAGCAGCATGCCAAGTGGCTGGAATTTATAGGCAACCGAAGCACAGCCTTTGGAGCTTCGGTTGGATTCTCTCCCGAGGGTGCGCGGACAGGAGGGGAGTTTTAAGCGGATCTGCCTTTCCTGGGGTGGGAATAGGTGTGAGGCCTGGGGAACTGGGAGGAGTGGGCTGGGGGCCCTAAAGGCGTCCCTGGCAACCCCGGCTCTTCCTCCCACTCGCCCACCCCAGCCTCGCAGCTGGGTTCGGAGCCCTGGGAGGGGAGGCGGCCGAGGCCGTGCGCCCAGGTCCCGGGGCGCTGCACAGTCTCCCCGCGGCAGCGGCTGGGTCCGGCCCGGGTGTAGCAATGCCTACCCCTGGTAGGTGGCGGGGTCCCAGGCCCCGGGCAGTCGCACGCTCTGCACCGCCTTGTTCCGGAGGGCGCTGTCGTGATAGATGCGGCTCATTATTCTGACCGCCGAGGCCGAGAGGTGCAGTGCCCGGAGCCCCGGCGCACCGGGTGTGCACAACGCTGGAAAGAGCCCGGAGGCCGCGCCGTGATCGGTACTGCGGGGCCTGCAGATCCCCGCCGCGCGGCTCGGCCCTGGGCGTTCCCGGGCGGGATTTAAAGGGACCGAACCCCACTCCAGCCCGCCGGACAGTGTGCGGTACTGGAGAGAGGAGAGGGTTTACGAAAGCACTCGAGGCTTGGCGCTTATCACCAGTCACCTTCTCTTCCTTCTGTTTGCTCTCTCTCTCTCTCTCTCTCTCTCTCTCTCTCCTTCCCCGTTACTTAAAAGGAAACTCCTGCCCCAGCGCACACACAAAGGGGAAATGGAGACCTAGAGATCCTAGAGGATCTTTCTAGGATTAACTCTGGAAGGATGTTTTTCCAGAGATCGGGAATGGAGAAGAGGGAACATCCCTTAGGGAGGAAAGGGTGGTCAGCACAGAAGCAGCCCTTTTTGCCAGGTCCGCAGTCCCACAATAGTTGGGGGAGGAGTCCCAGGGATTAGTGACGAAAGAGTCTGGGATTGGGTGTCAGACTAAAGACATACGGAAGTTTGAATCCCTGCTGGAGGTATGAGCGGGGGCAAGTTCCTCAGCCTTTCTGAGCCTACGCTTCTTTGTAGAATGGAGCCTATCAGAGGGGTTGTAAAAATGAATGAGTTCACCCTCTCCATAGCATAGCATTACCCGCCCGCCAGCCCTCTTCCCACACAGTTCCTGCTCTCCTCCGGGGTCCCCAATTCCCTTTGCCCAAGTATCTAACAGTCTGCAGGCTCATTTTCCAGTTCTGGGCACCGGGGTCTCCTCTGACCCTAGGATTGTTGGGAAGCCTTGATTCTCTGGTTTGGGCCCTTCGTGCCCGTCCCTAGGACAAGCGAGCTCCTGCGAGGAATCCAAGTGTACCCTTTGGGAGAACACTGAAAGGGGCAGCAGTCAAGCAGACACCTGGGAGGATGAGCTGTCAATGTTGGAAGAAGCACCTTCTCCCCCAAACACGACTTTCGTGTGTCCCAGGCACTTTAGCTTTCAAGAACCCCTTTCCTCCATTAACAATGTTTTAAAATTCCATTTTAGCACTGGATTCGTATAAGAATGAATATATTAATATTGAATATTAAAACTTTAATTTGGCCTAATTTTTGTTTCAGAAATTAATGTGGGCACAGCGGCCCATGCCGGGTAATTCTGACTACTCAGGAGACTGAAGCAGGAAAATTGGAGGGCAGCATGGTCAAGTTAGCAAAACCCTGTCTCAAAATAAAATAAAATAAAAATAGAAAAGGCTGGGGGTTTAGCTCCTGGTAGAATGTGCCTAGGATCAATCCCCAGTACTGAAAAGAGAGAGAGAGAGAGAGAGAGAGAGAGAGAGAGAGAGAGACAGAGAGAAACAGAGAGAGAGACAGAGAGAAAGAAGAAGGAGGTGGAGAAGGAGGAGGAGGAGGAGGAGGAAGAGGAGAGGAGAGGAGAGGAGAGGAGAGGAGAGGAGAAGAGAGGAGAGGAGAGGAGAGGGGAGAGGAGGTGAGGGGAGGGGAGGGAAAGGAGGAGAAGAGAAGAGAAGAGAAAAGAGAGAAAGGAAAAGAAAAAGAAAAAAGACCTCTGGGCAGAACTGTCCTTTGGTCTTTTCTCCTCAAAAGTCTCTAATTAGCCTCCCAGCTAATGGGCAGGCTGAGACAGGAGGATCAAGTTCTGAGGCCAGTCTGGGCAACTTAGCAAGACCCTGCCTAAAAAGAAAATAAAAAGATCTGGGAATGGAGTTCAGCGTTAAAGTGCATGCCTAGCATGTATTCAGTCTCCAGTCCTCCAAAAATAAATAAGTAAAGATACTTTAATTAAACTTAAAATCTAAAATTCAGTTCCTTAGTCCCATTAGCCACATTTTAAGTGTTCCACAGTAACACATGGTAAGTGGCTGCCACTTTGGACAGCACAAATGCAGAACTTTGTCATCATTGCAGAAAGTTCTATGGACAGGGCTGTTCTAAATCCTTTCTTATAAAACAGTTATCTCCTTCTTATTGGGCTCTACAACTTCATCTATAGACCAGGCACCAGCAAGGCAGAGCATGAAAAATAGATAAATTAGAACCTAATAGAGCATGAAAAATAAATAAATAAAAGTTTTTGATATTTATTTTCCTTAAAAATGTTCATTATGGACTGGGGTTGTGGTTCAGTGGTAGAGCATTTGCCTAACATGTGTGAGGCACTGGGTTCGATCCTCAGCACCACATAAATAAAATAAAGGTATTGTGTCCATCTACAACTAAAAATATTTTTTAAAAGTTGAACATTTTGAGGGGAACAATCCAGAACTTTGTTGGACTTTCCTTACATAATTTACATTTATTAATGTCTATTAAATTATAAACCACTGAACCAGGCACGGAGGTGTACACCTGTAATTCCACTGACTCAGGAAGCTAAGGCAGGATGATCGCAAGTTCAAGGCCAGCCTCAACAGTTTAGCAAGGCCCAAACAATTTAGCAAGATCCTGTCTCAAAATAAAAAATAAAAAGGGCTGGGGATGAGGCTCAGTGGTTAAATGCCCCTAGGTTCAATCCCAGTACCAAAAATAGAAGAATAAATAAATGCCAAGGATGTGACTCAATGGTAGAGTACTACTGAGTTCAATTTCCAGAACATAATATTAATAATAATATATTATTATAATTATAACCAAGAGGTACACCATGGAGAAAATATCAAGTTATCTTAAGTTGATACTATATAACATTTGAATCTTGCTGCTGACTGACATCCCTTGCTGTGAGTTTTGTCACTATCAAACTTTTTCAATTTGTCTTTTTATATTATTAACAGAAGCAGATTTATAGGTGTAAGACTTAAGCTCTGGTCCTTCAGTCCATGGGTCTTTTTTTTTTTTTTTTTTTTTTTTTGGTGGCATTGGGGATTCAACTCATATCTCATATGCACTTTACCACTGAGCTACATTATTTTTGATTTTTTAATTTTGAGACAGGATCTCACTAAACTGCCCAGGCTGGCCTTGAACTTGTGATTCTCCTGCCACAGCCAATTTGCTGAAATTACGTGCATGTGCCCCCACCATAGACCCCTTTTGAGAACAACAATGGATGAACCTCACATTCTGTTCACCTGGGCATGTACTTTTGTAAAAGTTTCATATATAAGGTAGTTTCACATCAATCAGTTAAGACCGCTATCTTTTTGTGCCCAGAATTCTCCTTTGCCTCATGTCAGTTGATGGGGGAGTGAGATCTAAGTAAAGGGACCTTGGTGTGGATGTGTTTAGTTTGGGTTCAATGGAATCAATTCATGTGGTCTGTAGTCTTTCCACCCATGATTAAATCATTGCCAGCCATCTTAGTGTAGGGATCCACTACCCCCTCTGAGCTGACTTACCCAGTACGGGGCATAAAATAGGTGACACATCACAGTTGAAAATGTCCTACAGTGCCTGGCATTGAGACTTTGTGGGTAATGAAGAAGAAACAAGGTGTGCAATATACAGAGCCAGAAGCTGGTGTGCAGAAATTTATTCCAGTCATCAGGTGAAATTGTAAGTGAAGGATTTGTTTCTCATTAACCCTAGTCCAAATCAAAATTCTCTCAGGAATGTTCTTGTTAAAGTGGTGCAAGTGATTACAAACACACCAACCTTTCTCTCTGTCTCCCTTTCTCTGGTCATTGGGCAAAATAAAATTCATCAGGATTCCTGTATAGGGCACACATAAAACAATAAAGCAAACAAGAAGTGCATTTGTGTGTGGATTCTTAGATTTCATGCATCAGATCACATCTTAGCATATCTGACACATCTTGTCTTGACAAAGTCTGGTGGTTCCAGAAGCAAATAGCTTGCTAAATTGCCACCAATGCAGTGAAACAGCCTGAAGAACATACACATCCACACCACAGAGTAAAAGATACAAAACAAAGGAAGCACTCAAGAGAGAAAGCATAACATAAAATAAGATGCCATTACACTACATCAATAAATGCAAATGAAATAAATCTTGTTTGGAAAGCAAATCTTTGATATGCCTTTGAATTGGACATCTTCTGTGCCTCTAAGTGTCACATTCCTCTAGGCCTGTCCTGGCCTCTGTATAGTGACCAACTTGGCTTCAGCATCCACTGATTTCACAAGAAACAATATTCCACATGCTTCACTTCTTGATCACTTTACCCCTGAGACAGATGGTCCCAAGAGTGTCCATGGCAAAAAGAATCCTAGGACAGGATTGTGAAACTGAATTACTTCCTGTTTTGATGGAATAGTGGCACTATAACTAATGATGAATGAGTGGTGATAATTCTTGGCACGGAGTAGCATCAAAATTACTAAGATTGTCACCTATGGCTAGTTAGAGCGAGGTGCAGGTGGAAGGTGAAATTGGGCTGGGAAATGGAGTGCATGTGGCACTTGACTGGTATGGGGGCAATGATCATTCGAAGAAATGTAGAGTAGGCTGACTTTTTCTTTTTTTTTAATTATTTTTTTATTGTAAACAAATGAGATACATGTTGTTTCTCTGTTTGTACATGATGTAAGGCATACCATTTGTGTAGTCATACATTTACATAGGGTAATGTTGTTTGATTCATTCTGTTATTTTTTCCCTTCCCCCCCACCCCTCCCACCCCTCTTTTCCCTCTATACAGTCCTTCCTTCCTCCATTCTTGCCCCCCTCCCTAACCCTAACTCTAACCCTAACACTAACCCCTCGCACCCCCCATTATGTGTCATCATCCACTTATTAGCGATATCATTCGTCCTTTGGTTTTTTGAGATTGGCTTATCTCACTTAGCATGATATTCTCCAATTTCATCCATTTGCCTGCAAACGCCATAATTTAACATTCTTTATAGCTGAGTAATATTCCATTGTATATATATACCACAGTTTCTTTATCCATTCATCAATTGAAGGACATCTAGGTTGGTTCCACAATCTGGCTATTGTGAACTGAGCAGCTATGAACATTGATGTGGCTATATCTCTGTAATATACTGATTTTAAGTCCTTTGGGTATAGGCCAAGGAGTGGGATAGCTGGGTCAAATGGTTCCATTCCAAGTTTTCTAAGGAGTCTCCACACTGCTTTCCAGAGTGGCTGCACTAGTTTGCAGCCCCACCAGCAATGTATGAGTGTACCTTTCTCCCCACATCCTCGCCAACACCTGTTGTTGCTTGTATTCTTGCTAATCGCCATTCTAATTGGGGTGAGATGGAATCTTAGGGTGGTTTTGATTTGCATTTCTCTTATTACTAGAGATGTTGAACATTTTTCCATATGTTTGTTGATTGCTTGTAGATCTTCTTCTGTGAAGTGTCTATTCATTTCCTTAGCCCATTTGTCGATTGGATTATTTGCATTCTTGGTGTAGAGTTTTTTGAGTTCTTTATAGATTCTGGAGATTAGTGCTCTATCTGAAGTATGATTGGCAAAGATTTTCTCCCACTCTGTAGGCTCTTTCTTCACATTGCTGATAGTTTCCTTTGCTGAGAGAAAGCTTTTTAGTTTGAATCTATCCCAGTTATTGATTCTTGCTTTTATTTCTTGTGCTATGGGAGTCCTGTTGAGGAAGTCTGATCCTAAGCCGACATGTTGAAGCTCTGGACCTACTTTTTCCTCTATAAGATGCAAGGTCTCTGGTCTGATTCCGAGGTCCTTAATCCATTTTGAGTTTAGTTTTGTGCATGGTGAGAGATATGGGTTTAGTTTCATTCTGTTGCATATGGATTTCCAATTCTCCCAGCACCATTTGTTGAAGAGGCTATCTTTTCTCCATTGCATATTTGTGGCCCCTTTGTCTAGTATGAGAAAATTGTATTTATTTGGGTTTGTATCCGTGTCCTCTATTCTGTACCATTGATCCACCTTTCTATTTTGGTACCAATACCATGCCGTTTTTGTTATTATTGCTTTGTAGTATAGTTGAAGATCTGGTATTGCGATACCCCCTGCTTCACTCTTGCTGCCTAGGATTGCTTTAGATATTCTGGGTTTTTTATTCTTCCAGATGAATTTCATAATTGCTTGCTCTATTTCTGTAAGGTACATCATTGGAATTTTAATTGGAATTGCATTGAATCTGTATAGCACTTTTGGTAGTATGGCCATTTTGACAATATTAATTCTTCCTATCCAAGAACATGGGAGATCTTTCCATCTTCTAAGGTTTTCTTTAATTTCTTTCTTTAGTGTTCTATAGTTCTCATTGTAGAGGTCTTTCACCTCTTTTGTGAGATTGATTCCCAAGTATTTTATTTTTTTCGATGCTATTGTGAATAGGGTAGTTTTCCTAATTTCTCTTTCTGAGGATTCATCACTTATGTATAAAAATGCCTTAGATTTATGTGCATTGATCTTATATCCCGCTACTTTACTGAATTAACTTATGAGATCTAAAAGTTTTCTGGTGGAATTTCCTGGTTCCTCTAAGTATATAATCATATCATCAGCAAATAGGGATAGTTTGAGTTCTTCTTTTCCTATTCATATCCCTTTAATTTCTTTGGTCTGTCTAATTGCTCTGGCTAGAGTTTCAAGGACGATATTGAAAAGAAGTGGTGAAAGAGGGCATCCCTGCCTTGTTCCAGTTTTTAGGGGGAATGCTTTCAGTTTTTCACCATTTAGAATGATATTAACCATGGGCTTAGCATAGATGGCCTTTACAATGTTAAGGAATGTTCCCACTATCCCTATTTTTTTCTAGTGTTTTGAGCATGAAGGGGTGCTGTATTTTATCAAATGCTTTTTCTGCATCTATCGAAATAATCATGTGATTCTTGACTTTAAGTCTATTGATATGGTGAATTACATTTATTGATTTCCTGATGTTGAACCAACCTTGCATCCCTGGGATGAAACCCACTTGATCGTGGTGCACTATCTTTTTAATATGTTTTTGTATGCGATTTGCTAAAATTTTGTTGAGAATTTTTGCGTCGATGTTCATTAAGGATATTGGTCTGAAATTTTCTTTCCTCGATGTGTCTCTGTCTGGTTTAGGTATCAGGGTGATATTGGCTTCATAGAATGAGTTTGGGAGGGTTCCCTCCTCTTCTATTTTATGGAATACTTTGAGAAGTATTGGAATGAGCTCTTCTTTAAAGGTTTTGTAGAACTCGGCTGAGAACCCATCTGGTCCTGGACTTTTCTTTGTTGGTAGGATTTTGATGACTTCTTCTATTTCATTACTTGAAATTGGTCTATTTAAATTGTGTATGTCCTCCTCGTTCAGTTTAGGCAATTCATATGTCTCTAGAAACCTGTTGATGTCTGCAAAATTTTCTATTTTGTTGGAGTATAGATTTTCAAAATAGCTTCTAATTATGTTTTGTATTTCAGTCGTGTCTGTTGTGATATTTCCTTGTTCATTCCGAATTTTAGTGATTTGGGTTTTCTCTCGTCTTCTCTTTGTTAGTGTGGCTAAAGGTTTATCAATTTTGTTTATTTTTTCGAAGAACCAACTATTTATTTTGTCAAGTTTTTGTATTGTTTCTTTTGTTTCAATTTCGTTGATTTCAGCTCTGAGTTTATTTCCTGTCTTCTACTACTTTTGGTGTTGGTCTGTTCTTCTTTTTCTAGGGCTTTGAGCTGTAGTGTTAGGTCATTTACTTGTTGAGTTTTACTTCTTTTATTAAATGCACTCCATGAAATAAATTTTCCTCTAAGTACTGCTTTCATAATGTCCCAGAAATTTTGATATGATGTTTCTTTGTTCTCATTGACCTCTAAGAATTTTTTAATTTCCTTCCTAATATCTTCTGTTATCCATTCATCATATAATAGCATATTGTTTAATCTCCAGTTGTTGGAGTAGTTTCTGTTTTTTACTTTCATTTATTTCTAACTTCAATCCATTATGATCTGATAGAATACAAGGTAGTGTCTCTATCTTCTTGTATTTGCTCACATTAGCTTTGTGGCATAATATATGGTCTATTTTAGAGAAGGATCCATGTGCTGCTGAGAAGAAAGTGTATTCGCTCTTGGTTGGATGGTATATTCTATAAAGGTCTGTTAAGTCTAAATTATTGATTGTGTTATTGAGATCTATGGTTTCTTTGTTCAATTTTTGTTTGGAAGATCTGTCCAATGGTGAGAGAGGCGTGTTAAAATCACCTAGTATTATTGTGTTACGGTCTATTTGGTTTCTAAAATTGAGAAGGATTTGTTTGACATACATGGATGAGCCACTGTTTGGGGCATAGATGTTTATGATTGTTATATCTTGCTGATTTATGGTTCCCTTAAGCAGTATGAAATGTCCTTCTTTATCCCTTCTGACTAACTTTGGCTTGAAGTCCACATTATCTGAAATGAGGATGGATACTCCAGCTTTTTTGTGAGTCCATGTGCATGGTATGTTTTTCCCCATCCTTTCACCTTTAGTCTATGGGTATCTCCTTCTATGAGGTGAGTCTCTTGCAGGCAACATATTGTTGGATGTTTCTTTTTAATCCAATCTGCCAGTCTATGTCTTTTGATTGATGAATTCAGGCCATTAACATTCAGGGTTATTATTGAGATATGATTTGTATTCCCGGTCATTTGGTTCATTTTTTAAATTTTATTTATTGATTTATTTTTTTGACACAACTTGGTTCCTCCTTTATTTGACAGTTCCTTTAGGATAATTCCTCCCTTTGCTGATTTTCTTCTTTGTTTTTTATCTCTTCCTCATGGAATATTTTGCTGAGAATGTTCTGTAATGCTGGCTTTCTCTTTGTAAATTCTTTTAGCTTTTGTTTATCATGGAATGATTTTATTTCATTGTCAAATTTGAAGGTAAGTTTTGCTGGGTATAAGATTCTTGGTTGGCATCCATTTTCTTTCAGAGCTTGAAAAATGTTGTTCCAGGCCCTTCTAGCTTTTAGGGTCTGGATTGAAAAATCTGCTGATATCCGTATTGGTTTCCCTCTGAATGTAATTTGTTTCTTTTCTCTCACAGCCTTTAAAATTCTGTCTTTATTTTGTATGTTCGGTATTTTCATTATAATGTGCCTTAGTGTGGGTCTGTTGTAATTTTGTGTATTTGGAGTCCTATAAGCCTCTTGAACTTGATTTTCCATTTCATTCTTCAGATTTGGGAAATTTTCTGATATTATTTCATTGAATAGATTGTTCATTCCTTTGGTTTGTTTCTCTAAGCCTTCCTCAATCCCAATAATTCTCAAAGTTGGCCTTTTCATGATATCCCATAGTTCTTGGAGATTCTGTTCATGATTTCTTACCATCTTCTCTGTTTGTTCAACTTTGTTTTCAAGGTTAAATATTTTGTCTTCAATATCTGAGGTTCTGTCTTCCAGGTGTTCTATCCTATTGGTTATGCTTTCTATGGAGTTCTTAATTTGGTTTATTGTTTCCTTTATTTCAAGGATTTCTGTTTGGTTTTTTTTCAATATCTCTAACTCTTTATTGAAATGATCTTTTGCTTCCTGTATTTGCTCTTTTAACTGTCGATTGGTGCTATTATTCAATGCCTGCATTTGCTCTTTCATCTCATCATTCAATGCCTGCATTTGCTCTTTCATCTCATCGTTTGCTTCCCTGATCATTTTAGTTATGTACATTCTGAACTCCCTTTCTGTCATTTCTTCTGCCATGCTGTCGTGGGATTTTATTGATGTAACATCTAGATTTGTTTGGGGCATTTTCTTCCCTTGTTTTCTCATATTGTTCAGGAATCAGTGGGTCATTAAGATATTGCAGATTTCCTCTATTGACTTATAATGTCCCTGAAGATTGCTAGTATATCCCCTCTTATCCTACAGTAGCCTGCAGTCTTAGAGGAAGTTGATAATGTGGTGCTCCACAAGGAAGCTGCCTCTCTAGGGTTGGTGACCCTCAGGTGGGGTATATTCCCTGATAGTGGGCAGAGGTGCCTCCACTTGTTGACCAATGGTCATCCAAAGGGGAACTAGGCTGTGGGCTGAGGCAAGGCCTGTTTGTGCCTGTGTCTCTGGTTTTACCGTCCTTGTGGGAAAACCTCACCCGGCAGGGAAGACTCACTCGGTGGGGAGGTCTCGCTGGTCAGTTGCCCTCCTAGAGGTTCCCCTCAATCTACAACTACCACCTGGGGTGGGCTGTCTTCCTCTGCAACGTTCCCAGGGGCCCGGACCTACCTCCTGGGCCTGGGAGCCTCACCCTTCACAGATGAGTCTCCTTAGGCTGCCTCTCCTCAGAGAATCTGCCTGCAGTCCTGGAAACTTTGCTCCTCCCCTAGGCGTGTCTCTGTGCGGCTCTTCCAGCAAGAAGCCGCCTAGATCCTGGGACCCTGCTCTGCACCTAATCGCCTGGCTATGCGGCCCCTCCTCTGAGCCGCCACCTGGAGCCCCGTACAATAGCTCCGAGACCCAGAGACCCGCCACACACCTCTTCCTCCGGACAGCCTCCCGGTGTCCCGACGCAGTCACTAGGAGTCCAAGCAACTCACTTCGAGTCTCCTCCTCCCGCCAACCGCCTGTAGCCCTAGGCAGTCACTCCGAGTCCCAGTGCCCTGCCCTGTTCCTCCTCCTCCTCGGGGTAGCCCCCCGGGTGTTCAGGAGCAGTGGCTCGGAGACCAAGCGACCCACCGCGCGCTTTGAGTCCAAACAACTCACCACTCACCTCCTCTCTGGCAACCGCCTGTGGCTCTGATGCAGTCACTCCTAGACCAAGCGACCCGCCGCACTTCTCCTCTTCCTCCGGCCAACCCCCCAGGTGTTCAGAAGTGGTCGCTCTGAGTCTAGACAGCTCGCCACGCAGCTTCTCCTCAGGCAGCCGCCCGGAGCCCCAGTGGTTGCTCCGAGTCCAAGCGCTGTGCTGAGCCGCCTCCTCTGCCATGATCCCAGTTGTCCGTGTTTACCGCTCCAGCGGGGGGAGGGGCGTCTCGCCGAGCAACTCTACTTCACAAAGTTCCCTGTGTTCCGGGGCTACTGCCCCATCCGGGACGCCTCCCCAACAGGAGAGACTCACCCGGCGGCTTTGAGTTGGTCCCAAGTCTCTCACTATCTCCTCTTTTGAATCCTGTGTCCTGGAGCAACATGAAATGCAGCCGCCCTCTAGTCCGCCATCTTGAAAACCTCTTTTTCAAAAAATACTTTTTTTAGTTGTCAATGAACCTTTATTTTATTTATTTATATGTGGCACTGAGAATGGAACCCAGTGCCTCACACATGCTAGGCAAGCACTCTACCACTGAGCTACAAGCCCCGTCCCAAAGCCAGCTTTTATTAACAGCAAAACAGAATGATAGGCTCAGGGTAACTAACACCCAAAGTAAGTCATGTGAATGCCATGGGGCTCCTTTTTGCAGTTTTTAAAGAGACTCATGTCTTAAAGTTTCAAGGTCAACTGCTGAAAGTTAGGCTCAGCAACTGATTGTGAGAGTACAGAGAGACCAACAGAGTCTGAAAGTGCTGTCCTGATAACTCTCCTGTCCCATTCATGGTCCCACCAGGGTAAAAGAGTGGAACTTGGGTTAGGGACCTGCGGTAGGTGAGCCTGAAAACCTTGTACCTTGAGAACCTTGAAGGTGATACCTTGAGTGTGAAACTTGCCCATGACAATGGGATGGAAATACCAGAGCTTCCTTGACACAGTTCTGAGGAAGAGGTCACAAGGTTCAAGGAGAGAGGAACGTTAGAGTGGGTCTACTAGGTAAGACCTAAGACCCCACCATTCGACCTGCTCAGACAGACCCAGAGGAAATTAGGTAAGTATTTTTGAAATTCCCTGTGGGATTGATGGGAGTAGACACTGCCAAAGAACTAGACTCCCAGGTAAAAGCGAATGAAGTATTTGGGATGGCAGAGGCCTGTGGAGCCCTTCCCTGCCAGACCAGGTAGATGTAATTACTGAACGGGGCTGCAAGGACAGTGCAGGCAGTTAGGATGCCTTGGCAAGCTTTGTGGTCTGACTTGAATGTGGATGAACAGAACCCACAAGAGTGATGCTTGATTTGTGTTTTATTTATTTATTTATATTTTTTTGGGTGCTGGGGATAGAACCCAGGGCCTTGTGCTTACAAGGCAAGCACTCTACCGACTGAGCTATCTCCCCAGCCCTTGATTTGTGTTTTAAAAAAAAAAATCTAGAGCTAAGGGGCAAAAGATCCTCATTGAAAAGGAAAATTCCAGTGCCTACTTCATTTCCTGACCTGAGTCAATTTTTGGTTGCAGAGTCTATTGACTGTAGGAGAAGTTGGGCCCCTGTGAGGAACACCAACCCAAGTAGTATGCAAGTAGTCCTCTAGTCTTTCTCCCAGGGAATCAGAGGCCACTTGACTGGATAACTGTGCACTAGGGCAAAGAGACTACTCAGAATTTTACAGGATTGTTAAATATGGTTCTTAACTGGTGCTGCAACTAGGAGACCTGCAATGCCATCGTGGTATTACTGTTAAGTAGGTTTATGGAGTCAGGCACAGTGTTGCACTCCTGTAATCTTAGTTACTCGGGAGGTTGAGGTAGGAGGATCGCAAGTTTGAAGTCAGCCTTAGCAATTTATGGAGACCCTATCTCAAAATAAAACATAAAAAGGGTTGAGGATGTGGCTTACTGGTAGTGTCCATGGGTTCAATTCCTAGTACCAAGAAGAAGCAGCAGAGGAAGAGGAAGAAGCAGCACAAATTATAGAACTCACACAGTTAATGAGTTTTGACCCAATTCTTTTTTAGTCATCCAGTAAGTGTTAGGACAACTCCCTTAAAGATAAAAATATAAAAGCATTGTAAGTATACTAGAAGAAAACATGGGGAAAAGTTTACTAGTCTAAGTGTGGGATGGCCTTTCTAAACAACAAAAAAAAGTTTAAAGCTCAGCTATAAAAAAAAAATGACAAATTTTATTCCATGAATTTTCATGCTTTTGCACTCATGTGTCAGTAGCATGAAAAAGGGTGGTGGTGGTGGGGAAGAAGCACTATTCTTGATTTAAATGGCTTGTCAACATATTAAACTGTGCTAAACCTCACTCCATGATTTTAATTTGTATACCTTTAATTATGAATGAGGCTGAGCTTCTTTTAACATGTTTTATAAACCAGTTATATTCAGTTTTTCTGTGAAAGCAGATGTTGACTTTCACCCATTCCCTGCCCCTGTTTGGTAAAGGTCAAAACTTTTATTAATACAGATTTGACTACATCTTGAATAAATAAACACTTCCATACATTTTGAGGAAAAATTCATATGTCAACTGATGTGAATTTTTTTAAGGGACACTTGACAGTGTCTTTTAAAATCATAAACACATGTGTCTTTTGACCCAGCAATGCTATGTTTTTTGTACTGGGGATTGAAACCAGGGATGCTCTACCTCTGAGCTACAACCCATCCCTTGCCTTGAACTTGCAATCCTCCTGCCTCAGCCTCTGGAGTAACTGGGATTAGAGGTATGCTCCACTAAGCCTGGCTTCAGCAGTCCTATTTCTAGGAAAAGAAATACTTGTGTGTGAAACAATATGTATGTGCTTATTGTCAAAATAGCAAAACTCTAAAAACAACCTAAATGTCCATTCATATGGGGCTGGCTAAATACTTATGAAATAATAGTTCGAAGAAACACAATGGAGGACTGGGGTTGTGGCTCAGTGGTAAAGTGCTTGCCTGGCATGTGTGAGGCCCTGGGTTCGATCCTCAGCACCACATAAAAATACATAATTAATTAATTAATTAATTAAAGGTCCATTGACAACTAAAAGATGTTTAAAAAAGTACTATGGAGAGTTGGGATTGTGACTTGGTGATAGTGCACTCGCCTAGCATGCATAAATTCCTGGGTTTGATCCTCAGCACCACATAAAAATACATAATTAATTAATTAATTAATTAAAGGTCCATTGACAACTAAAAGATGTTTAAAAAAGTACTATGGAGAGTTGGGATTGTGACTTGGTGATAGTGCACTCGCCTAGCATGCATAAATTCCTGGGTTTGATCCTCAGCACCACATAAAAATAAAATAAAGATATTGTGTACACCTACAACTAAAACAAAAAATCTATTAAAAAAAACTATGGAGCCATAAAAAAGAATGAAGCAGATATATACACAACATATGCTTACGTGTGTATGCACAATATTAAAATATTCCTCTTATTGTTAAGTGCAAAAAGGAAAGCACAGTATAGGGTACCCAGCAGTCTTTGAAATATTGAGAACTTCTGCTCTGCCAGGAACTGTCCTAGGTGCTGGAGATACAGAGGTGAGCCAAACAGGTCAGATTCAAGCTGACATTCTGGTAAAGGAAAACAATGATGAGCAAGTAAAATAACCCAGAAATGAGATTTCAGATAGAGGGGTCAATGCTAGAAGGAAATTCAACTAAGACACAGGACTGTGAGAGATTTGGTGCAGGGTGCTGCTTTAGAACAGGTTCAAGGAAGACTTCTCTAAGAGGTGCCATCTGAGTTGAGGCAGCAGGGCCTGCAACAACAAGGTCCCAGAGGCAGGAAAGAGCTAAATGTACTGAGTTGTCCATTAATATCATAAGCTGAAGACAGTGACTGACCAGTAGGGAAGAGTAGTAAGATCAGGTCTGAGAGGTAGGCAGTCTTGGAATTTGCATTTTGTTCTAGAAACGTGTTCTCAGTGTGCAAAAAAAAATTTTTTAATTAAAAATTAAAAATATACATATACACAAAAATGTATTTCTTCTTGCATATATGCTTGTTTATGTACATAATATTTTTGGAAAGAAAACAAGGCTGATAATGGTGGCTGCCTCAGGGAGACTGGGTAGGAAAGAGATTTATGTTTCACGACGTAGTTTTTTTAAATGCTGTTTGATATTTTTACCATGTGCCTGAATTACTTTTTCAATTAAAAACTAGTTAATTTTTTAAACTGTGGAAACATCTTAATATTCAATCTCATTTGTAATCAGAGAAATGCAAATTAAAACATCAAGGAAATAAGATTTTTAGGAAGGATTTAAAAACTCATAAACCTCACAGTTGATGAGAATATGAAAAAAAAAGTCTTTTTTTTTTTTACTGTTTGTATATCTTATTTATGGAAATGAGCAATAGTAAAGCTTGCCTGAGGATCATCTGACTATTTTGATATCAAAGGGCTTTAACTGTTTTGGTAGATCCTTGCTTCAATCATTCCTTGTCCGTGAATGTCCCCACAGGAAAGAACCACAGACTGGTGCAAATATTGAGCTCAAAGGATAGTCATTCCAGCATGTTGATATCAGGGAAATGACAGGACAGTTTAAATTCTAATGAGTCACTTATTTAAATAAATGAGGCTGGGCTGGGAATATAGCTCAGTTGGTAGAGGGTTTGCCTCGCAAGCACAAGGCCCTGGGTTCAATCCCCAGTACCGCAAAAATAAATAAATAAATAAATAAATGAGGCTACATCTATACAATAGAATTGTATGTCTATATTTTAAAGACTGTTAAAGAATATTTAATGACCCTCAAAATTTTTATCAATTTGTTATTGGATGAAAAAGCTAAGAAGGAGAAGGTTCTGTATTCCAATTTTAGCATGTGCCCATACATTTATGAAGACTGCAAAAACTAACAAAAGTTAATAAGTCTTAGACTATGCACAGTCTCTTCATTTATGGTGAATATAAAAAATAATTTTTACTTTTTTGGGCCTCAAATGTATGTACTTAGAGTGTAATTCTTAGTTAAGAACACATTCTCATGGTTTAATCTATGTATGATTGCTTTAATTTTATTTACTTTGACTCATTCATGTACACATTTGTATATGTTTTTATTTCTATAAGGAACTCTTATTAACCCAGCACCATCTAGAACATTGCAAATAACTATCTATGGCTCCTGGCTTACCCCAAGCCCAGCCTCCCCCAATTAAAAGTAATCACCACTCTGAATTTTGTGTTTATCATTCCCTTGCTTTTCAAATTTATTTTTCAGTTGTAAAAATACCCATAACATAACATTTACCATCTTAACCATGTTTATGTGTTCACTTCAGTGGTTTTAAATATTATTGGGCAAACTTCACCATTATCCACCCACAGATCTCATTTCATCTTGCAAAACTGAAATTCTGATCCCAGGTGCGGTGGCACACACCTGTAGTCCCAGTGATTTGGGAGGCTTAGGCAGGGGGATTGCAAGTTCAAGGTCAGCCTGGGTACCTTAGGGAGAACCTGTCTCGAAATAAAAAAGGGCTGGAGTATAGTAGCTCAGTGGTAGAGCACCCCTAGGTTCAATCTCCAGTACCAACCAACCACACATACACACACGCGCACTCAACAAAACACAAAGTTGAAACTCTGCCTATTAAATAGCAACACACCATTTCCTTCTTCTCTTCCCGGCAACTCCCTTCTCTGGCAGGTACCAGTCCACTTTCTGTTTTTATGAATATTACTGTTCTAGGTGCCTCAAGTAAGTGGTATCATACAATATTTGTCCTTTTATGACTGAATTCTTTCACTTAACATAATGTGCTCAAGGGACATCTTGCTTGTAGTTTATGACAGAATTTCCTTCCTTTTTAGGATTGAATAATTTTTTTGTATGTATATACCATATGTTGTTTATCATTCACCCAGTAATGGATACTTGGGTTGCTTCCATCTTGTTTCTCAGCCTTTTGATTAGGATCATGTGTAGTATCTGTTCTTATCAATTTAATATCTGATCCATCATCTATCCAAAGACAATATGTTAAGTAGATGTTTGGAGCAGGGAGATGGAACAGGAACTTGCTCTGTCTACTCCACACATTACCCTGATATAGCGTACTTCAAGGATTGGTGCACCCCCACACACACACACACAAAAGGAATAAACAAAAAAACACTTCAAGCCTCTGCTTTTAATTTCTCCTCCTCTTCCTTCTCCTTCTTCTTCTTCTTCTTTAGTACTGGGGATTGAATCAAGGGCACTTTACCACTGAGTTACATCCCCAGCACTTTTTATTTTATATTTTGAGACAGGGTCTCACTACATTGCTGAGGCTGGGCTTTGAACTTACAATCCTCCTGCCACAACCTCCTAAGTTGCTGCGATTACAGGTGTGCACCACTACACCTGCCCTGACCTCAATTCTTTTGGATGCATACCCCAACTTATAATTGCTGGATCATATGGTAATTCTAATGTCCACCAATAGAGCACAAGGGTTCTAATACTCCATGTCTGTGAACTTGAAGACTGATACATATATACACACACATACATACACAGAACCGTATGGGCTGAAGTCTGCCAAAGGAGGCTGTACTAGCAGGAGAAAGAAGGAAGTTTCTAAAGAAAATCATATATGAGGAAGGTTGGTGGAGAGCATGAGCAGCAGGACCAGCGAGGCAAGGATTTCAGGGAACCTTGGCAGCCTGTGCCTGTCCACCCTCACCCAGGTCCCATGAAGTACTAGTGGGTGACTTCAAAGCCATTTTTGCATTGATAGGTTGATTTCTTTTTAATTAATGTATAACAGCTCCTTATATGTTCTCCCAATTTGTCATTCTATTCAGAACTAGAATAGAATGATATTTAAATGACATCTTTTTTTTAAAATAGGGGTACTCACAAATATTTCTTAGCCTTTTATTCTGACCCACTGATTTGTCCATGTTCTATAAGATATTCTAATAACCAATATGTTTAGTTCCCTTTTGCACCTCTGTCTGACCTTGAATTTTCCTTCTTGGCTTTCTAGGCATATTTATTCTGGACCAATTAGAGTCAATCAATCTTCAGGGCCTAGGACATCATAATGCTGCCCCTCCCATGTGGTCTCTGTCTGCAGAGCAGGAACACTAAAACCAGAGTGATGGTAACTCACACTCAGCCATTTGAAGCGAGAAACCCCAGAGAGTGTTCCCACTTACTTCCAGACCCACTTTCCCCACAATATTATAGTGTCCTCTTTCACTCAATCATCCCTGCTGTTACCTGCTGTTTAACTCTGCTGATTTGTCCAGAGCCCCTGATAAACTTTTCTGTTTCCAGGAAAAGGTTAAACATTTTTTTTTTCTTGGACCAGAAGCCTCCTTAGTGCGCACAGTTCTGTTAAGGGGCCACTGTGGTTACGGGGATGCCCAGACACTTGACTCCTGATGTTTTGCCCCTTCTCCTTGAAGCTATCTGCTAGACACTGAGTTTTAGAAACATTTGTCCTTATACTGTAAATGCCTTAAAGCTGACTTTAAGGGAAACCCTTTGACAGAGCAGAGGAGGCCAGACAAATGTGGCAGAGTGATTCCCGTGGGTGTCCATTCCAGGGCCGCCCACTGGTTCCTCTGGTCTGACAGCTGAAGATCATCTGCCTGAACAGATAGCCTGACTGCTTGGACATCTGGACACATTTTGATCATATTTAAATCTTTATTTGTCTTATGTACCCCATGGAGAAATAAATGATCTTTGAGAATTAGAATGACAGAATGGCGAGTTCCTTCAGGAGTTTGCCAGCACCGTCCATCAGAATGGAAAATTCCTCACCGATGGATTTATAAAGAAATGGGTACTGTCAAATGGTAACATTTGGAACAAATCTTGGAGAAACTCTACTGCCATATTTCTGCTTTGAGGATTGCTGTTAGACAACTGTCATTCTTGAACTGGATTTTGGGGAACAGGGAAAAGTGATCATTTCCCACACTGTCCCTCAGTCAGGCCATCCTTATCCCATTGCAGTTGGGTTGTGCTGATTTGGCAAGAGCAAGGGACTTCAGAACTTCATTTGTGACATTTTCTATGTGAGTTTTTGTTTTAAAATTTAATATTTATTACTTTTAAGATCTACATGCTCATTATAGAAAAATTTTAAAAATATAGAGAAGTATAGAAAATTAAAACCATTCATAGTCCTCTATTCAAAATAGCTGTTGTTAATGGCTTCTTTTTTCTTTGTCTTTTTTTTTTTTTTTTTTTTTTTTGGTACTGGGGATTGAACACAGGGGTACTCTACCATTGAACTATACTATATCGTCAGTCCATTAAATTTTTAATTTTGAGTCTTGCTAAATTACAGGTGTTCTTTCTAAGTTATCCAGGCTGGCCTCAAACTTGCAATCCTCCTGTCTCATTCTCCCAAGTCTCTGGGATTACAGACATGCACCACCATGATTGGTATGTTGTTAATGTTTTGTTCAATTTTCCCCAATTTTTTATTTATGCTGGGTGCAGTGGCACATATCTATAATCCCAGCTACTCTAGAGGCTGACACAGGAGGATTGCAAGTTCAAGGCCTACTTCAGTAACTTAGTAAAACACTGTCTCAAAATAAAAAGGGTGGAGGGTAAAGTTCAGTGGTAGACTGCCTCTGGGTTTAATCCCCAGAACCGAAACAAGAATTTTTTATATGTGACTGAGATCTTCTAATATATCCATATTTATTTCCTGATTTCCACTTATTATATAATTAAAATATAATTTTAAAATTAAAAATTTCTTTATTTAAAATTTTATTGTTAGAAATATTTATTCTATTTAAAATTTTTAATTTTAAAATTAAACATAAAATTTTAAATGTTTAAATAAAAATAAAACAATTTTAATAACTATGAGAAAATATATTTTAGGCATATGTAATAATTGTTTAAATCATTCTTCTCTTGCAGTACAATTAAGTTGTTTCCACACTTTCTTTTTTGTGATTGCAGTAGGATTTCAAAATGCAGATTAATCATATCTGGGATGAGAAGAAAAAAAATGTAGCTCTTTTATTTTTTCTTTTCTTCCCAAGTTCTATTCTCTGGCCAATGGGCAGGGGGTGCCTTTAAAACTTAGTGCTATCTCATAACCCTTACACTCAAGGCTCAGCCTCTTGGACAAAGGGGTAGTCCTTCGCTGCTATCCAAAATCCTGACAGGGAAGTGTTAGCAAAAGGCCTGAGGCCCCTGAGATCTAGGGGCAGGGTGGCCCATGAGACCTCAGGGTCTTTGGCCCTCAGGTCCCTCTGAATGAATTCAGGATGACCCCTCTTGCAACTTCATAGCCCATTCCAGTGGCATCAGGATCTGGTCTACGCTGGGTAGAGGTTCTGGAAGGCCGAAGTGCAAGGCCTCCCCCGTCCTGCCCAAGCTGTGCCTTAAATTGTCGTGACTGAGCCAAAAAGTTCCAGGCAGCCTCCTCTGGGTGTGTGGGGGGGTCCAAGTGGTAAGAGCTGCAAAGCCTCCTCCTCGCCGTGTCATTGCGTTGCTGCCTTACCTAACTCTGGTGGCATTTCAGCCTGACTTGCTCTCCTCCTTTGTTCTTGCACCTTCCCACTTTCCCCAGGGCCTGATGGGCATCTTCCACCTGGCTCTGCCGCGTTACTCCTACAGCTAGAAGGGCTGTCATCTCCACTTAGGGGAGGACTCTACAGGCAAGATGGGGCCTCCAGGCTTGGTTGTTGAAATGATAAAGAAGGCGGGTGTGTATGTGCCGAGGATCAAAAGAAAATAATTTAGGAGATCTTCTCTTAAGACAAACTGCCCTTTGGCAAGTCTGATATGTTGCTGCATAATTTTTTTTTTCCACTAGTGATTGAACCCAGGGGTGTTTACCTCCCTCCCATTCGCTGGTGTTTACCGCTGCACCAGCTCTGTTTTGAATGTCAGAATCTGGGTATTAATTCCTTCTTCTCTCTTCATTTTTTTTTCCCTTGATTTCTCATTTTACTGAAACCAGTGCCGTCAGCTGTGAGCTGTACTGTTATTTTAGGTACTCCTGAGAAAGAAAAACAAGCTGCCAATTAAATTATGAACAATGCTTTTTTATTTAGAATTTTTGGTGAAACTTAGTGGGGAAAAAGCTCTTTTTAGATATATTTAAACACATATTTTATTATAGTTAGCTCTTGTACATTAATAAAAAGGAAAATCTAAGGGACATAAAGTGGAAGGTATTAACAAAACTTCTTTATAGCCAAGCATGGTTGTGCACACCTATAATCCCAGCAATTTGGGAGATTGAGGCAGGAGGATCACAAGTTCAAGGTCAATCAAGGCCAGAGCAACTCAATGAGACCTGTGTCTCAAAACAAAGTAAAAAGTGCTGGGGATGTAGCTCAGATAGCGTGTACAAGGCCCTGGATTCAATCCCCAGCACCACAAAATAAATAAATGAATATTTCTTAACCTAGAGACTGATTCTTCTGAATCCATTTTCTTCTCTCTCTTTCTTCTTTTTCTTGGTACTGGGGATTGAGCCCAGGGACACTACCCCTGAGCTACATCCCCAGCCATTTTTTTTTTTTTTTTGATAAGACAGGGTCTCCCTAAATTGCTGAAGCTCATCTAGAACTTGTAAGCCCCTGTCTCAGCCTGAGTAGCTAGGATTACAGTTGTGTGCCATCAAACCTGGCTTCTGAATCCCTTTTCAGAAGCTGGTAGTGACTGTCTTTTTACACATCGTTCCTGCCTGTGCATTCTGAGTATTGTTGACACAGGATCTCTTAACCAAGGCTCCACCACAGCTTCTAGAATTTTCTCCCAAGCTGTTGATAACCATTCTGCAAGTTATCATCCTGTACCTCCTGGCCTTTTAAAAATTATTTTTTAAAATCTTATAGAAAACATTCAGACCAAATTTGCAAATGTGCGGACAGTAATAACTAATCATAACTGCTGCCTGGCCAACAGCTAGAGTCAGCAATATTGATTGTAGGACACATCCAATCTCAAAGAAATGAATGCCTTAGAAATGATGAATTCTAGTAAACCTTAATATTTCTTCTCTTCCCACAACTCTGCTATGCCTCTAGGCAGTGGAATGCTTCAAGTCACACAGAAAGAAGGTCATGTTCTTAAAAAGACTCATACTTTCTGAGATATCAATCCTATTACATGGATATCACTGGAAAAGAAATCTTTGAATATAAAACTTGGACCACAATTCTGCTATTTCTTTGGATAGAGTCCTAAAAGAGAACTTAGATACTTAAAAAATAATGCTGACTATTCTTTTCATGAATATAAATCATAGTTACTGGATCAGATGTGAGATAGGAAGGCATGTGGGCCCACGAACCATGGTGGGATATCACCGGAAAAGAGTGCTCTCGGTAGACAGAAATGATCAGGTGCCCCTGAAAGACAGGAGAATGGAGCTAGACCGAAGGAGGAAACCACAGAATAAACCACATGCAAGAGAAGTCTGCTCTAGAAGTCTAGCGCACCTCAGAAGTTCTGTGCTCAGAGATGGGAGATATGGTGAATAGAAGGAAGCTCTGGGGAAATGAAGATAATGATGATGATGATGATGATGATGATGATGATGATTTTGGTACCAGGGATTGAACCCAGGGGTTCTCAACCACTAAGCCACATCCCCAGCCCTTTTTTATTATTTATTTTGAGACAGGGTTTCGCTAAGTTCCTAAGGGGCTCACTAAGTTATTGAGTTTGGCTTTGAGCTTGTGATCCTCCTGCCTCAGCCTCTTGAACAGCTAGGATTACAGGTGTGTGTGGCATCATGCCCACAAGCTCTGGGAAACTTTGAAGATGGTTAGTTGAGGCACTGCAGTAGAAACTTGGGACTTCGCCCCGATTTCAAATAGAGTACAACAGAGGCATCTGCCTGCAGTCAGGAGTGGATACTTGAGCTCAAAAAGTAGAGTAGTGCCCTGGAAGGCCACCAACACTGAGAAGCAAGAAAAAGATAAAGTTATTGGTTTAACCCACCCAGCAGATTGTCCCATTCCTTCACAAAATGATTAGATTCAGTACATAGCAAACAGTGACATTTTTCACATACTGGCCTCTTTAGTTAGGAATGTTAAATATTAACAAATTTGTCTAACAGTGGCTCAAGCAAAAAAAGGCATTCAATTAAATCACATCATGAGATGTCTAGAGAGCCTGGTGTACTGTGACACATGCCTGTGATCCTAGTTACACAGGAGGTTGAAGCAGGAAGATTGCATGTTTGAGGCCAGCCTCACTCAGTAACTTAGGGAGTCCCTGCCTCAAAGTAAAAAGTAAAAAGGATTGGGGGTTGTAGGTCACTGCCAGAGTGCCCCTGGGTTCAATCCCCAATACCACAAACACACACACACACACACACACACACACACACACACACACGTCTAGAGATAAGTTTCTTCAGGTTTAGTGCCCCTGACCCAATAAAGAAAACAGGTTTTCTACCTTTCCACCTCACTATGCTTAGTATAGAGTTGCCTCATGGTCTCATTATGACTTCTGTCCTCTGGATATCACATCGGGTTAAAGGACAAAAAAGGAAAAGGGCCAGTATCATTGAGTTTCCCTCATAAAAATTTACCTTTATTTTATTTTATTTTTTATTTTTTATATTTTGCAGTGCTAGAGATTGAACCCAAGGATGCTCTGCCACTGAGCTATATCCCCAATCCTGTTAATTTCTTATTTTCAGACAGGGTCTCACTAAATTGCCCATGCTGGCCTCAAACTTGTGATCCTCCTGCCTCAGCCTCCTGAGTAGCTGGGATTACAGGTGTGCACAACTAGACCTACCTCTATTCAGCTTTTTAAAAAAATGAAATCTTGCCATTTGCAACAACATGGATGAACCTGGAGGACACTATGTTAAGTGAACTAAGTTAGCTATAGAAAGACAAGTATTGCATGATCTCACTTACATGTGGAGTCTAAAAATACTGAACTCATAGAAGCAGAGTAGAATGGTGATTTCCAGAGGCTGGAATGGTGGGGTGGGAATGAATTGGAGAGGTGTTTATGAAAGGATTCAAAGGTTCCATGAGACAAGAGGAATAGAATCAAGAGGACTATGGGGCAGCATAGTGACTACAGTCGATAACAATGTGCTTCATACTTGGAAATTACTAAGAAAGTAGATTTTAAGTGTTTTCACATACAAGAAGTATGTGAGATATTGTGTATCTTGCTTGATTTAACCTTTCCAAAACATGTATATTTCAAAACGTCATATTGTTCACCATAAATATATATATATATGATTTTTATCTTTCAATTATAAAAAGAAAGAATACAAACAAGTGATCTATATCTAAAGACAGAGTAATGACATTTCATGCCAAAAGTAAAAGGGCATTCCTTAAAGAGAAAAAAATATCAACTAAAAAGGGATAAAAAACTAGATTGGCTTTAGCCTTTCTTTTGGCAATGTTGGATACAAGAAGATAATGGCCAAGTTCTGAGGAGGAAGAACATTTTCAACCTAGAATTCCACCCCAATCTACATTACATTTCAGATCTGTGGGCTCTAATCCATCTTACCATCTGAGAACTACATGTTAAAAAACTACTTAAGGATATACTACATACAACAAGAAAAACAGGAATTTGTGGCAGACAGACACTGAGATGGGTCATAATGATCCCAACCTCCTGGCACTATTTCCCTGTGCAGTCTCCTCCCCAGGAGTATGAACAGGACCTGCAACTTTGTTCTACCATTAGAATACAGCAAAAGTTATGACTTTCCTTTTGCCAGAGGAAGTCTGCTGACATGTTGTGAACTGCCCTATGGAAAGGAACCTCTGGCAAGGACCTAAGTAAAGTCCCCAGTCAACATTCAGCTAGGAACTGAGATCCTCAGCCCAATAGTCCAAACAGAACCAAATTCTAGACCCTTTCCCCAGTCAAAACTTCAGATGAGACTCCAGCCCTGGATTGCAACCTCGAGAGACAGCCTAAAGCAGAGGATTCAGTTAACCAAGCCTAGATCCTGACACACAGAAACTGTGATATAATGCATGTATTTTGTTTTAAACCACTAAATATGTGATTTTTTTTTATGCAATAGATAATTTTTATAGAATCCAGGAAGGAAATGTGAGACTTAAGATGGAGTGATGGGCAAAAAAATTCAGTATAATTTTTTGATATTTCCAAGAAGGTGTTGATTAAAAAATAAAAATATCTGGAACAAAAATCTAATTATTTCAACATGGGAGGTGAAGAGAGAAGAAATGAGAGAGGGAAGTAAAAGATCTCATTTTGTTTAAAGGGATAATATAGATTCTTATTAAAATCTAGAGACCGATATGAATATAGTTACAAATATCTATATCAAAAATTTCGGGATAGAAATTTCCTTAAAAAAATATTTCAGAGTATTGCTTAGGAGGCAAGTGCCCACAAAGAAGAAGAGAATAGTAAGAACAGGAACAAGACAATAAGTAAATGGACAAATAGTAAATGATGCAGCAGAATCAAGAAAGCCAAATCCTAATGCAGAAGTCAAAGGCAAATATACTGCAAAGAAAGGATACCAGAGGAAAGGAACACTCAGACAATCAGCCCCCCAAAATGCACCTTTGGAAATAAAAAAATTAACAGTAGAAATGAAGAGTGAAAAATTAAAGTGGAGGAAATCTCACCAGAAAATAAAGCAAAGAGACTAAGAGATGAAAATAGAAAATACGATCAGTCCAGCCGGGTCAGGTGTAGTGGCACACACATGTAATCCCAGCAACTCAGGAGGCTGAGGCAGGAGGACTGAAAGTTTTGGGCCAGCCTAAGCAACTTAGTGGGTGTAGAGCACTCCTGGATTCTATCACCAGTACAGAAAAACAAGAGAATCATGATTTAGTCTGTGTATTACCTCTTTCATTTTATTTACTGTGATTTGCTTATACATTCAGTTATGTAATGAACCCATAAACCTAAGACCCAAGTTACCAATAACACGTATGAGCACCTTGCCTTTCCTGTTCCCCTGGCCTCCACCAACTAAAGGTACTGCCTTCGATTTTTCCATTTATCATACCTTTGCTTTTAAAAATAGTTTTATCATATATTTGGGTATCTGAACAATGCATTATTTGTTCCTTTATTTGGTTTGGATTCTTTTTTTTTATTTATTTTTATTGTAAACAAATGGGATACATGTTGTTTCTGTTTGTACATGGAGTAACAGCATACCATTTGCGTAATCATACATTTGCATAGGGTAATGATGTTTGATTCATTCTGTTATTTTTTCCTTCCCCCCCACCCCTCCCACCCCTCTTTTCCCTCTATACAGTCCCTCCTTCCTCCATTCTTGCCCCCCCTCCCCCACCCCATTATGTGTCATCATCCGCTTAACAGCAAGATCATTCGTCCTTTGGTTTTTTGAGATTGGCTTATCTCACTTAGCATGATATTCTCCAATTTCATCCATTTGCCTGCAAATGCCATATTTTATTATTCTTTTTTTTTTTTTTTTTTTTTTTTTTTTTTTTTTTGCGGTACTGGGGATTGAACCCAGGGCCTTATGCTTGCAAGGCAAGCATTCTACCAACTGAGCTATATCCCCAGCCCTTTATTATTCTTTATAACTGAGTAATATTCCATTGTATATATCTACCACAATTTCTTTATCCATTCATCAATTGAAGGACATCTAGGTTGCTTCCACAATCTGGCTATTGTGAATTGAGCAGCTATGAATATTGCTGTGGTTGTATCTCTATAGTATGCTGATTTTAAGTCCTTTGGGTATAGCCGAGGAGTGGGATAGCTGGGTCAAATGGTGGGTCCATTCCAAGTTTTCTAAGGAATCTCCATACTGCTTTCCAGAGTGCCTGCACTAATTTGCAGCCCCACCAGCAATGTATGAGTGTACCTTTTTCCTCCACATCCTCCCCAATACCTATTGTTGCTTGTATTCTTGCTAATCGCCATTCTAATTGGGGTGAGATGGAATCTTAGTGTAGTTTTGATTTGCATTTCTCTTATTCTAAAGATGGCGAACATTTTTTCAGGTTTGTTGATTGCTTGTAGATCTTCTTCTGTAAAGTGTCTGTTCAAATCCTTAGCCCATTTGTTGATTGGGTTATTTGTATTCTTGGTGTAGAGTTTTTTGCGTTCTTCATAGATTCTGGAAATTAGTGCTCTATCTGAAGTATGACTGGCAAAGATTTTCTCCCACTCTGTAGGCTCTCTCTTCGCATTGCTGATAGTTTCCTTTGCTGAGAGAAAGCTATTTAGTTTGAATCTGTCCCAGTTACTGATTCTTGCTTTTATTTCAGTACTATGGGAGTCCTTTTAAGGAAGTCTGATCCTAAGCCAACAAGATTTGGACCTACTTTTTCTTCTATAAGATGCAGGGTCTCTGGTCTGATTTCAAGGTCCTTGACCATTGTGAGTTGATTTTTGTGCAGAGTGAGAGATAGGGGTTTAGTTCCATTCTGTTGCATATGGATTTCCAGTTTTCCCAGCACCATTTGCTGAAGAGGCTATCTTTTCTCCATTGCATATTTTTTGCACCTTTGTCTAATATGAGAAAATTGTATTTATTTGGGTTTGTGTCCGTGTCCTCTATTCTGTAGCATTGATCTACCTGTCTATTTTGGTACCAATACCATGCTGTTTTTGTTACTATTGCTTTGTAGTATAGTTGAAGTTCTGGTATTGCGATACCCCCTGTTTCACTCTTCCTGCTAAGGATTGCTTTAGCTATTCTGGGTTTCTAATTCTTCCAGATGAATTTCATGATTGCTTGCTCTATTTCTGTAAGGGACATCATTGGGATTTTAATTGGAATTGCATTGAATCTGTATAGCACTTTTGGTAGTATGGCCATTTTGACAATATTAATTCTTCCTATCCAAGAACATGGGAGATCTTTCCATCTTCTAAGGTCTTCCTCAATTTCTTTCTTCACTGTTTTGTAGTTTTTATTGTAGAGATCTTTTACCTCTTTGGTTAGATTAATTCACAAGTATTTTATTTTTTTTTTTGAGGCTATTGCAAGTGGAGTTGTTTTCCTCACTTCCCTTTCAGATGTTTCATCGCTTGCGTATAAAAATGCTTTAGATTTATGCGTGTTGATTTTATAGCCTGCTATTTTGCTGAATTCATTGATGAGGTCTAGAAGTTTTCTGGAGGAGTTTTTTGGATCCTCTAAATAGAGAATCATGTCATCAGCAAATAGTGACAGCTTAAGTTCATCTTTTCCTATTCATATCCCTTTAATTTCTTTAGTCTGTCTAATTGCTCTGGATAGAATTTCGAGGACAATGTTGAATAGAAGTGGTGAAAGAGGACATCCCTGTCTTGTTCCCGTTTTTAAAGGGAATGGTTTCAGTTTTTCTCCATTAAGAATGATGTTGGCCATGGACTTAGCATAAATAGCCTTTACAATGTTCAGGTATGTTCCTACTATCCCTATTTTTTCTAGGGTTTTGAGCATAAAGGGGTGTTGTATTTTGTCAAATACTTTTTCTGCATCAGTGGAAATAACCATATGATTCTTATCCTTAAGTCTATTGACATGATGGATTATGTTTATTGATTTACAGATATTAAACCATCCTTGCATTCCAGGGATGAACACCACTTGATAGTGGTGCACAATTTTCTGAATGTTTTTGGATACGGTTTGCCAATATTTTGTTAAGGATATTTGCATCTATATTCATCAAGGATATCAGTCTAAAATTTTCTTTCCTTGATGTGTCTTTGCCTGATTTGGGTATGAGGGTGATATTAGCTTCATAGAATGAGTTTGGTAGGGTACCCTCCTTTTCTATTTCCTGGAATACTTTGAGAAGTATTGGAATGAGTTCTTCTTTGAAGGTCTTGTAGAACTCAACTGACAATCTGTCTGGTTCTGGGCTTTTTTTGGAAGGATGGTAGGTTTTTAATGGCTTCTTGTATTTCATTGCTTGATATTGATCCATTTAAATTGTGTATGTCCTCCTGGTTCAGTTTGGGAGGAGCATATGTCTCTAGAAATTTGTCAATGTCTTCGATAGTTTCTATTTTGTTGGAATACAGATTTTCAAAGTAGCTTCTCATTACGTTCTGTATCTCAGTGTTGTCTGTCGTGATATTTCCTCTTTCATCACGAATTTTAGTAATTTGAGTTTTCTCTCTCCTTCTCTTTGTTAGTGTGGCTAAGGGTTTGTCTATTTTGTTTAATTTTTCAAAGAACCAACTTTTTGGTTTGTCAATTTTTTGAACTGTTTCTTTTGTTTCAATTTCATTGATTTCAGCTCTGATTTTAATTATTTCCTGTCTTCCATTACTTTTGCTGTTATTCTGTTCTTCTTTTTCTAGGGTTTTGAGCTGTAATGTTAGGTCATTTAGTTGTTGACTTTTCATTCTTTTCTGAAATGCACTCCATGCAATGAATTTTCCTCTTAGTACCGCTTTCATAGTGTCCCAGAGATTTTGATATGTTGTATCGTCGTTCTCATTGACCTCTAAGAATTTTTTTATCTCCTCCCTGATGTTTTCTGTTATCCATGTGTCGTTCAATAGCATATTATTTAGTCTCCAGGTGTTGGAGTAATTTCTGTTTTTAATTTTGTCATCAATTTCTACTCTCAGTCCATTATGATCTGATAGAACACAAGGCAGTATCTCAATTTTTTTGCATTTCCTAAGGACTTCTTTGTGGCATAACATATGGTCTGTTTTCGAGAAGGTTCCATGTGCTTCTGAGAAGAAAGTGAATCTGCTCATTGATGGATGGAATATTCTATATATGTCTATTAATTCTAGGTTATTGATTGTGTTATTGAGTTCTATGGTGTTTGTTTGGAAGATCTATCTAGTGGTGACAGTGGTACGTTAAACTCAACCAGAATTATTGTGTTGTGGTCTATTTGATTCCTGAAATTGAGGATTTGTTTGATGTACAGGGATGCACCATTGTTTGGGGCATAAATAGTTACTATCGTTATGTCTTCCTGATTTATGGTTCCCTCAAGCAGTCTGAAATGTCCTTCTTTATCCCTTCTGACTAACTTTGGCTTGAAGTCCACTTTATCTGATATAAGGATGGAAACCCCCACTTTTTTACTGAGTCCATGTGCATGGTAGGTTTTTACCCATCCTTTCACCTTTAGTCTGTGGATGTCTTTTTCTATGAGATGAGTCTCTTGCAGGCAGCATATTGTTGGGTCTTTCTTTTGAATCCATTCTGCCAGTCTGTGTCTTTTGATTGATGAGTTTAGGCCATTAATATTCAGGGTTATTGTTGAGATATGATTTGTATTCCCAGTCATTTGGGCTTATTTTTGGTTTTTAACTTGGCTTGGTTTCTCTTTTGAGTGGTTTTTCTCTAAGGTAGTTCCTCTCTTTGCTAACCTACATTGTTGTTTTTCATTTCCTCCTCATGGAATATTTTGTTGAGAACATTCTGTAATGCAGCTTTCTATTTGTAAATTCTTTTAACTTTTGTTTATCATGGAAGGATTTTATTTCATCTTCAAATCTGAAGGTTAGTTTTGCTGGGTATAGGATTCTTGGTTGGCAACCATGTTCTTTCAGAGCTTGAAATATGTTGTTCCAGTCCCTTCTAGCTTTTAGAATCTGGGTTGAGAAGTCTGCTGCTTTCCGTATTGGTCTCCCCCTATATGTAATCTGATGCTTTTCTCTCACAGCCTTCAAAATCCTATCTTTATTTTGAATGTCAGGCATTTTCATTATAATGTGCCTTAGTGTGAATCTGTTGTGATTTTGTGCATTTGGTGTTCTGTAAGCCTCTTGTATTTGATTTTCCATTTCATTCTTCAGGTTTGGGAAATTTTCTGCTCTTATTTCATTGAATAGGTTGTTCATTCCTTTGGTTTGCATCTCTGTGCCTTCCTCAATCCCAATAATTCTTGAATTTGTTCTTCTCATGATGTCCCATAGTTCTTGGAGATTCTGTTCATCTTCTCTGTTTGGGCAACTTTATTTTCAAGATTCAATATTTTGTCTTCATTGTCTGAGGTTCTGTCTTCCAAGTGATCTAATCTTTTGGTGAGCTTTCCATTGAGTTTTTTATTTGGTTTATTGTTTCCTTCATTTCAAGAATTTCCGTTTGTTTTTGTTTTTTTGGTTTTTTTTTGAGAATCTCTATCTCTTTGTTGAAATGATCTTTTGCTTCCTGCAGGTGCTCTTTCAACTGCTTATTGGTATTATCATTCATTGCCTGCATTTGCTCTCTTAACTCATCCTTTGCTTCATGAATCATCTTAATCATGTGTAATCTGAAGTCCTTTTCTGACATTTCTTCTAACATACTGTCATTGGATTCTATTAATATAGAATCTAGATTTGTTTGGATCATTTTCTTCCCTTGTTTTTTCGTGTTGTTCATGTATCTTCCCCTCTAGCAGTGCAGATCTGGGGTATTGCAGATTTCCCCCTATAGGCTTATAGTGGCCCTACATGTTTCCAAAACCTTTTCTTTAAGGGGAGATCAATATTAGCAGTGCCCAATTCAGACACTATGCAATCCTAGACCAAATAGCCCCTATGAGGACAATAACAATATTGTCCTAATAAACAGAATGAGTTTAAATATTATCTTCAGTATAACAAACAGATTTGCAATAAGGTCTGCAGTTTCTAATTGAGGACAAAGAGGATGCAGAGGGATGTAGAATGTAGCTGTTAATGGGATAAAAAAGAATATACAGAAGTTCTAGATAATAGAAAGGGTGAGAGTGTAATCAAAAGATATTGGATGTTAGCATGCAAAAAAAGGGAGAAAGAGACTCTGAAGGAACAGGTAAACAAAAGGAAAAGAGAGCAAGAAAAGTAAAGAAATAAAAACAAAATTTTTCAATAAGGAGAAAAAAGAAAATCTGCAGTATAACAGTCATATAGTAATGAATCCTCCCAGTCTTCAGTAGCCTGATGCATGAGAGGTACCTGACAATGAGCTTCAAGCCTCCAGCAGGCATCTCAGGATGGGATTTGCCCCACCTAAAGATCGGAGCTACGGCTTCCAGGATTATCCAAGATGGCTGCTCTTGCTTCCAAATGTGTTGGCAAATGGGGAGCTGCAGCTCAGGGTGTGGATGTGGTCAGCTGTAGGTCCTGGAGGCAGGGTGCGGTTGGTCAGGCAGGGGTCCTGAGGTCGGGTGTGTTTGGAGTAGTTGTGGGCTCCTGGAGGCCAGGTGCAATCAGTCGGTCTGGGGTCCTGGTGATAGGGCACAGTCAGTTGGTCTGGGGGTCCTGGCAGCAGGGAGCAGACAGTTGATGTGAGGGCCCCAGAGGCAAGGTGTGATCAGTCGAGCTGAGGGCTCCTGGAGATGGGGCTCAGTCAGTCTGGTCAGGGGTCCTATGGGGCCTGGCTGGTGTCTCAAAATGGTGGCAGCCACGTGTAATCAAACCTGCAGGTACTGTAATGGTGAACTTCCAGGCAACAGCAGGCAGCTGGTGCTCCACTGGTGGTCTGCGGTCAGTTTCTGAGTGTTGTCGGACGATTGGGAGGTCAACCTTGTGCGTTGGGTGATGGATAGGTGTAAGGCAGGTGATGGACAGGCGAGAGAAGGCAAATGGCGGATTATAGGTGCCTGACAGTGAGCAATCTGCACTCAAAAAAGGCGTGGATAAGCTGGCAGACTGCAGTGATCACAGTAGACAAATGGGGTAAACATCAGGGGATCGATAAGCAGCAAAAACTGCCTTACCAAGAAACAGATATCCTCTGCTTGAAACCGGAGTTACGGAGCGACAAGGAATGCAGCCTCCCTCTTATCCGCCATCTAGGATCTCCTCTGGTTTAGAATCTTATTAAAAGGGTACCACTTTGCATGGTCGTTGGAAATGTGCTTTTATTCACTCATGGCAATTCCTACCAGAATCACACCTTTTGTTGACTGGTCCTATAGTTCCTTCATTTTCAAAGCTGTATAATAATCCATTGTACTAACATACCAAAGTTTATTTATTCGTTCTCCTACCAGCTTGGGAGAACTGGGAAGGGGTGAGCTTATATGTGCATTGATACTTAAAGAGTTCAGTCTTTACTTTCTACAGTGGAAAATCAACAATGTCCAAATCTAAAAAATCAAGAAATAGCAAAATATCCATATTACTAAAAGTAAAGTAATAAATGTTAGAAGAATCAGCCAATGAGTGAATGTTGTTTCCAGGGGAGAGGAAGAAATGATTGGGGGTGGATAAAGAGACTGCTATTTCTCATGACAAAACTTATATAAAATTTTGCTGGGCGAGGTGATACACACCTGTAATCTCAGTGACTTGGGAAACTGGGCAGGAAAATTGAAAGTTCAAGTCCAACCTCAGCAACTTAGTAAGACCCTGTTTCAAAAATAAAAAATAAAAAGGGTTGGGGATGTAGCTCAGTGGAAGAGTACCCCTGGATTAATTGCCCAGTACCAAAATAAAAAAAATAAAAATAAAAGGACTTATACAAAAATTTTTACTCTTATGCCAAATACATGGTATAACATAGATAAAGGTGAAAATATTAAGGATAACTACCAGAATAACAGCAATACTCCACATACCTTGAAAACCAATTGTGAGAGGAAAAAAATGGAATAAAGGAAATGTAATCAATTCAACAAATGATAGGAAAAGAAACTAGAAAAACAATTTTTAAAAAATGGTTAGTTGACTGAGGATGCAACTCAGGGGTAGAGTGCTCGCCTAGCATGCATGAGGCCCTGGGTTCCATCCCTAGCATTGCAAAAAAATTTAAAGATTAGTTTAAAAAAGGATGTTCATTTATTATTACTGTCATCACAAATCACCACAAACTTAATGGCTTAAGACAATATAAATTTACTATGTTACAGTTTTAGAAGTTAGAAGTCGGAAACAGGTCTTGCAGGGCCACAGTCACGGTGTGGGCAAGGCTGCCTCCTTCTATGAGGAAAATTCCATTTTCTACCCTCTCCTGGCTTCTGAGGCTGCCCACCTTTGTGGGCTCTTTCTTGCTCCTTCCTCTGTCTTCAAAGCCAGTGTAGTCGAGACTTCCTCATCTCCCATCACTCAGACGTGACATTTCTATTTCCCTCTTCCACATTTAGGAGCCCTCAATGTTATGTTGTTCCCATCAGGAAAATTCAGGATCATCTCCTTATTTTTAGATAAGCTAATTAACAACCTTAATTCCACCTGCTACTGTAATTCCCTTTTGCCAGGTACAGTAGCAATGCTCACAGGTTCCAGGAATTAGGATGTGGACATCTTTGGAGGGACATTTTTCTGTCTACCACAAAAAAGTCTTGCTAATAGTAAACAACTAAGCAGAAAAAAAAGTAATGAAAGTCCAAAAAGAAGGAAAAAATAATTGAAAAAAACAATAATGGAGATAAATTCACCAGAACTAAACCAAGACAAAAGATTTCACATGAAAGTAGGCCACAAGGGTCAAAGAGGAGAGAGAAGGCTAAACTAGAGAAATAATAATGGGAAAAAATGCCTTTTTTTTTTTTTTTTTTAAGGGACAGGGTCTGGCTGTGTTGCCCATTACTGGCCTTGAACCCTTGGACTCAAGTACTCCCCCTGCATCAGCCACCTGAGTAGCTGGGATTACAGGCAGTTGCTATTGTGCCTAGCTAATAATAGTGATTTTTAAATTTTATTTATTTATTTGGGTTGTTTTGGTAAGAGATTGAACCCAGGGACACTTAACCACTGAGCCACATCCCTGGCCCTTTTAATTTTCTGACTTTGAGAAGGTCTAACTAAGTTGCTTAGAGCCCTCCTAAGTTGCTAAGGCTGGCCTTGAACTTGTGCTACTCCTGCCTCCGCCTCTCAAGTCACAGGGATTACTGGCATATACCACTACACCTGGCAATAATAGTGAAATTTAAGAACTTCAACAACAAAGCGAAATTTTAAAGTTAACTAGAGAAAGAACAGATTGTTTCTAAAGAACAAAGATCAGATTTACATCAATTTTTCAACAGCAGTGCTGAATACAAAAGACAAAGGAAGCTTATTTTCAAACTTTTGAAGGAAAAGAATTTTAAAACCTAAAATTTTACAACCAAACTTTCATTCAAATGTAAGACCATAATTTAAAAACCTCATCAAGCATAGCAGACCTGAAAAGGTTCACTACAAAAAGATCCACATTAGAAATACTTTCCAACAAAGTATTTAAATAATAGGAGAGACAAATCTAGTTGATGCTCTAAGATGTATAAAAATTAAAAGCAATCACACTTGTTTTTTAAAAAATCTAAAGTGAAAATAAAGGAAAACATACTTCTATTAATATAGTAGAGCTATCACTTTCTTAAAGGGGAGCTATAGATAACAGTTTTTGAAAAGGTAAAAAATAAAGAAAATTAGAATAATAAACTAAGTTGGTAAGAACTCTTCTAATTACATTGACAAAGTAATTGGGGTTTTGTTTCTTGTGTTTTGCAGGGTTGAGGATCAAACCTAGGACCTCATACGTGCTTAGGAAAAGAACTCTACCACTGAACCCCAGTTTTTTTATTTTTTATTTTGAGATAGGGTCTCACTAAGTTGCCAAGCTGGCCTCAAACTTGCATTCCTACCTCAGTCTCCAGAGTCACTGAATTACAGGCATGGGTCACTGAATCTGCCTCTAAAGTAATTTTAAAAGTTCTAAATTCCTGTCTTAAAAGATGAGGGAGGGGGCTAGGATTGTGGCTCAGTGATAGTCAGGCACCCAACAGACTGGAGCTAACATCAAATTTCACACAACCCCACCTACCGGTGGAGAAGGGAAGCTTAGAAAACTTGAAAGTAATTGTTCGATTTTCCATTGAGTCTTTCTGGCCCCCCCCCCCCCGACATCTCTACCATCTTTGAAACCAAATATTTTTCATTCATCAATTTATTGAGGAATGGGATGTCTTAATAGAATATTATAGTTTTATTGTGGATTCTTAAATTTATACTTTTTTTTTTAAATCTGTACATTTTTTTCCTCTCACTTATCTGTCTCCCTGGATTTTCTTTCTCACTTCTCTCATGCTAACAGACAACCTCTATTAATTCCTCCTTTGCTCTTACTATAAATTTTTACCTCTATCTTCTCTCCTTCTCACTCATTAACATCACAACCCACATTACTTCTGTTCCCTCTTTGTCCATCATTTGAGATGGAAAACCCTTTGAGCAGACTTACGGTTGATATTGTAGACAATAGTCAAACCCATCATTTTTGTTTATTGCAACAAAACTATAGATGCCTTAATAGGAGCTATTTGGTGTAAGGGTCTAAATTGTTTGCAGTGGATGCTGTTTATATTGGTCTCCTCCTCAAAGGTGAGGTACTGGAAACCTTCAGGGACACTCTAAGACTACAGAGTAGAAACTGTACTGCCTCAGATCCATACTGCTACATGGAAAGACACACAAATAACATGAAATAACAAGGGAACACAGGGTCTCAAACCAAGATATTCCAACAACAGAATATACAGATAACACAGTAGAAGAAATGTCAGAGAAGGAGTTTAGAAGGTACATAGTAACACTGATCTTCAAAATAAAGGATGGTATTGGAAATACAGGAAGTGAAAGATCACTTCAATAAAGAGACAGAGATTATAAAAGGGAATCAAGGAGAAATCCTTGAAATGAAGGAAACAATAAACCAAATTAAAAATTCAATGGAAAGTATCACCAACAAACTAGACCACTTGGAAGACAGAACCTCAGGCAATGAAGACAAAATATATACTCTTGAAAATAAAGTTGACCACACAGAGAACATGGTAAGAAACCATGAACAGAACTTCCAAGAATTATGGGATAACATGAAAAGATCAAATTTAAGATTTATCAGGATAGATGAAGATGCAGAGATATAAACCAAAGGAAATCACTTTTTTTTTTTTTTTACAGTGCTGGGGATTGAACCTGGGGCCTTGTGCTTGCAAGGCAAGCACTCTACCAACTGAGCTTATCCCCAGCCCAGAAATTACAATATTTTCATTGACATAATATCAGAAATTTTCCCAAATCTAAGGAATGAAATGGAAAATCAACTACAAGAGGCTTACAGGACTCCAAATGTGCAGACCCACACCAAGGCACATTATAATGAGAATGATTAACATTCAGAATAAGAATGGAATTTTAAAAGTTGTGAAAGAAAAATATCACATTACATATATTGGGAAACCAATTCAGATCTCAGCTGATTTCTCAACCAAGATTCTCAATAGTGACATAGCCACATCAATGTTTATAGCAGCTCAATTCACAATAGCTAAACTATGGAACAAACCTACATGCCTTTCAACAGATGAATGGACAAAGTAAATGTGGTACACAATGGAATATTACTCAACCTTAAAGAAGAATGAAATTATGGCATTTGCAGGTAAATGAATGGAACTGGAGAATATCATGCTAAGTGAAATAAGCCAAACCCAATAAAACAAAGGCCAAATATATATTCTGATAAGTAGACACTGATCCATAATAGTGGTGGGGGAGGGGCATGGTAAGAAAGAATAGAGGAAGCTTGGATTGGGCAAAGGGGAGTGAGGGAAGAGTAGAGGGTTTGGGGGTGGAACAGATGGTGGAATGAGACAGACATTGTTACCCTATATACATGTATGATTACATGACTGGTGTGACTCTGCACCATGTACAGCCAGAGGAATGAGAAGTGGTGCTCTATTTGTGTACAATGTGTCAAAATGCATTCTATTGTCATGTCTAACTGATTACAACGAATTTAAAAAAATTAAAAATTAAAAAAAAATAATGAGGAACTTCTGTGGATATAGCTCAGACATAAAAAATGTGCTTAGCAGGCACAAGGCCCTGGGTTTGATCCCCAGCACCACAAAAAATAAAAATTAAAATACAAAAAAGGTCTTTGGGGCTGTGGGCATAATTCAATGGTGGAGCACATGCTTAGCATATATGAGACCCTGGGTTCAACTCCCAGTACTACCCTCCCAAAAAAAGAGATAATGAGAGACCTATTAGATTTCTAAAAATTTGGTTATATGCTATTTATAAAATGAAACTCACCTAAAACATAAGCAAACTTAATTGGTGAAAGAAAAAGGATGGAAAGAGACATATTAGGCAAATATAAGAAAGATATATAATTATTAGGACTTAGATCTGGAATGTCCCCCCAAAAAGCTCACATGTTGAGCATTTGGTCCTCCATGCAGCAATGGTCAGAGGTGACTGGATCATGAGGGCTCCAACTTCACCCATTGATGGGTTCTCAGTTGATGGCATGACTGGGAGGTGGTGGAAACGAGGAAGTCGGGCCTATTGAGGAAGTAAATCACTGAGGGGGTACCCTGGAAGGGCATACCTTGTCCCCATCCTTGCCTATCTTTCTCTCTCTGCTTTCTGGCTCCCATGATGTGAGCAGCTCTGCTCTGCCACATGCTCCTCACCATGATGTTCTGCCTCAACACAAGCCCTCAGCAAAGGGTACAATTGACTATGGACTGAAACCTTTGAAACTGTGAGCCAAAATAAATCTTTTTTCTTCTTGGTTGATTTTCTCAGGTATTTTGTCACAGTGACAAAAAACTAACATAATATTAACTGATATTAATATTAGATAAAATGATCTTTAATTCACATAGCATAATCACAGCTAAAAGAACCACTGTATTACAATAAATGACTTAATTCTCCAAATAGTTATAGCAAATTTAAAGTCATATGCACCTAATAAAATATATGAAACAAAAATATGAGACAAATATAGGGAACAATTCTCCCCTATCCCTGTGCGGTACTAGGGATGGAACCCAGGGTCTCACACATTTTGGGCAAGTGTGCAACCACTGAGCTACCTCCCCAGCCCACCCAATTCTGTTTGATTGTTTTCCTAAAGACACCAGAAGTTCTCAAGGAAGGTTTCACATCTCCTAATAACAAAAATAAAATGCTGCTTCATCTGCTCTGGGCATTTCCTTTGTTGTTGTTGTTGTTGTTTTTGAAATACTGGGGATAGAACCCAGGACCTTGCACATCTGACAAGTGCTCTATCTAAGTCCACACACACAACATGTGCACAAGTTTTCCCAAGTGCTCCTGATCATGCCTGCTCGTTTTGAACTTTGCCATGATTGGGCAGCTAACTCCTTGCCTAATCTTTGCATAATTGGCGTCAGCCCTACCCTTCACCTCCTGGAGGGGATATAAGCTGGCTCTCCTCGAGCGCCGGGGTTCAGAGTTTGAGTTCGAGTTCAAGATTGGAGGTCCCAAGTTCCAGGTTCGAGGTTGGAGGTTCCAGGTTCAAGAGCCAGGGTTCCCGGGTTTCCTGATTCAACAATAAACCTTTCCAAATTCAAGAGCCTCCCTACTCGTTTGTCCCCCGCGCCAAATCAACGCCGCTGGACGGCATCAGTCTTTCTAGCTTTTTGCATGCTAACATCCAATATCTTTTGATTACACTCTCAATCTTTCTATTATCTAGAACTTCTGTATATTCTTTTCTTATCCCATTAACAGCTACATTCTACATCCCTCTGCATCCTCTTTGTCCTCAATTAGAAAGTGCAGACCTTATTGCATATCTGTTTGTTATACTGAAGATAATATTTGAACTCATTCTGTTTATTATGACAATATTGTTATTGTCCTCATAGGGGCTATTTGGTCTAGGATTGCATAGTGTCTGAATTGGGCACTGCTAATATTGATCTCTCCTTAAAGAAAAGGTTTTGGAAACCTATAGGGCTACTATAGGCCATACTACCAAAAGTAGTACAGATTCAATGCAATTCCTATTAAAATCCCAATGATGTACCTTATAGAAATAGAGCAAGCAATCATGAAATTCATCTGGAAGAATAAGAAACCCAGAATAGCTAAAGCAATCCTTAGCAGGAAGAGTGAAACAGGGGGTATCGCAATACCAGACCTTCAACTATACTACAAAGCAATAGTAACAAAAACGGCATGGTATTGGCACCAAAATAGACAGGTAGATCAATGCTACAGAATAGAGGACACAGGGGCTGGGGAAATAGCTCAGTTGGTAGAGTGCTTGCCTTGTAAGCGCAAAGCCCTGGGTTCGATCCCCAGCACCACAAAAAAAAAAAAAAAAAAAAAAGAATAGAGGACACGGACACAAATCCAAATAAATAAATACAATTTTCTCATACTAGACAAAGGTGCCAAAAATACGCAATGGAGAAAAGATAGCCTCTTCAGCAAATGGTGCTGGGAAAACTGGAAATCCATATGCAACAGAATGAAACTAAACCCCTATCTCTCACCCTGCACAAAAATCAACTCACAATGGATCAAGGACCTTGAAATCAGACCAGAGACCCTGCATCTTATAGAAGAAAAAGTAGGTCCAAATCTTCAACTCGTTGGCTTAGGATCAGACTTCCTTAACAGGACTCCCATAGCACAAGAAATAAAAGCAAGAATCAATAAATGGGACAGATTCAAACTAAATAGCTTTCTCTCAGCAAAGGAAACTATCAGCAATGTGAAGAAAGAGCCCACAGAGTGGGAGAAAATCCTTGCCACTCATATTTCAGATAGAGCACTAATTTCCAGAATATATAAAGAACCAAAAAACTCTACACGAAGAATACAAATAACCCAATCAACAAATGGGCTAAGGATTTGAACAGACACTTTACAGAAGAAGATCTACAAGCAATCAACAAACATGAAAAAAATGTTCCCCATCTTTAGTAATAAGAGAAATGCAAATCAAAACTACACTAAGATTCCATCTCACCCCAATTAGAATGGCGATTATCAAGAATACAAGCAACAATAGGTATTGGAGAGGATGTGGGGGAAAAGGTACACTCATACATTGCTGGTGGGGCTGCAAATTAGTGCAGGCACTATGGAAAGTAGTGTGGAGATTCCTTAGAATACTTGGAATGGACCCACCATTTGACCCAGCTATCCCAATCCTTGGCCTATACCCAAAGGACTTACAATCAGCATACTACAGAGATACAGCCACATCAATGTTCATAGCTGCTCAATTCACAATAGCCAGACTGTGGAAGCAACCTAGATGTCCTTCAATTGATGAATGGATAAAGAAACTGTGGTATGTATATATACAATGGATTATTACTCAGCTATAAAGAATAATAAAATTATGGCATTTGCAGGCAAATGAATGAAATTGGAGAATATCATGCTAAGTGAGAAAAGCCAATTTTGAAAAACCAAAGGATGAATGATCTTGCTGATAAGCAGATGATGACACATAGTGGGGAGTGGGAGGGGGGAAGAATGGAGGAAAGAGGGACTGTATAGAGGGAAAAGAGGGGTGGGAGGGGTGGGGGGGAGGAAAAAATAACAATGAATCAAACATCATCACCCTATGTAAATGTATGATTACGCAAATAGTATGCTGTTTCTCCATGTACAAACAGAAACAACATGTATCCCATCTGTTTACAATAAAAATAAATTTTAAAAAAGGACTATGAGAGAGAAACACATGTAAACACTCAATAAATACAGAAAAAGGTTTTGATAAAATTCAGCACCCATACATGGTTTTAATAATATTCTTGAGGCTGCAGGTGTACCTCCATGGCACAACATGTGCTCACCCTGTGCCTGGCCCTGAATTTAATCCCCAGATCAGGTATTTCCTTGCAATAAAACCATTCAAAGTCTTTTCTTCTGGATTTTTGAAATCTATAGTATACACACATACACTTCAGTAAAATAGAAACTTTCTAGGGCTAGATTTGGCTCAGTCATAGAGCACATATTTAATATGTGTGAGGCCTGTGATTCTATTCTCAGCACCAAAAACAAAAATAAATAAATAAAACAGAAATATGCCAGGTGGCAGCAGGGCATGGTGGTGCCTGTAATCCCAGCGACTTGGTAGGGTGAAGTAGGAGGATCATGAGTTCAATGTCAGACTTGACAATTGAGAAAGATTCTATTTCAAAACAGAAAATAAAAGGGCCTGGGGATGTAGATGAGCCATAGAATGACAGTGGGTTTAATCCCCAGTGCTGGGGTGTGGGAGGATCAGGAAATTTAAGAAAGAGCAGACGAAATTGTCATCATAGTATGAGACACTTAGAAATCATAAGACCAAGAAGACAAAAAATTAGCATTTTAATCTAAGCTTTTTCTCAAGTTCAAGGCAAATGTTTTCCCTGAGATATCTAGCTTCCCTGAAAATGTCCAGTGCTGTGGTTTCTGTAGAATTTAGTGATTCCCCACTGCCTGTGGCCACAGTTTACCACACAGCAGCCAGCCAATCCTGCGGCTGGATTCAACACCCACATTCAAACTTTGGGATATTACAGGAGAAGGAGAACAGATTTCTGGCTGGGGTCCTCCAAACTAGACTGATGAGAGGCAGATTAACAAGAGAAAAGCAAAGCAAACAGAAGTTTATTAACGTGTGCAGTGCACATCATGAAAGAGAAACCTCAGGGATTAGTAACCTAAAGGGGTGGTAGAACCTGGGCCTATATAGCATCTCAGCAAAGGACAATACATGTGTAGAGAAGGGGCAGGACAAAGGAAAAGGGCTTTAGGCTCCCACAGAGAGCAAAACGTGAACACACAGGGTAATGAACGGAGAAAGTTTGTTTTTGCAGGTCCACCCGGGAGGCAACTTTCCCTCATTTTCAAGGCCGTAAAATTTCCCTGGGAGTGTGAATTTGTGGTGGACCTCATTTCTCAGAAGATTCTGCTTTTTATCACATAAGGGAAGTCCCGGGAGGGCTACTTTCTGCATCTGTTGATTGTCATTTGCCTCCAGACTCAAAATAATCTTTATGCCCAAGTAGGATATACTGAGCTGCATCCCTAATCCTTGTCATTTTTTATTCTGAGACAGGATCTTGCTAAGTTGTTGAGGCTGACCTGGAATTTACTATCCTCCTGCCTCAGCCTCCTGAGTCACTGGGATAACGGGCATGCACCACCATGCCTGGATCTCTAAACAGGACAGTAGAGGTGGTATATTTTGGTCCCCTACACAATGGAAGTGTCTCCTATTTGTGCACAGCACTTCCTGCTGTTTATTCAAATCCATTCTCTACCCAGAAGCTCCTGAGCATGAAGAAGTCTTCACATACTATTGGTACAATAAAAGGCATCATTTATCTTATTTTTCCAGTAACTTTTGAATAGGGCATGCAGCCTGGAGACAGAGACACATGGACAGAATGGACATGGAGGATAAGGTGTCTCCAGAATTGGGGATTTATGCCTTCCAATATATAAACTTGCAATGTGAATGGCAGCTGATAGGAAATTCTTATTTGGAAGAAGCCCCAAACCAATATAAATGAGGATTCAAACAGCACAATAAAAGGGAACTAAATCCAAATTTTGATTAATTCAATAAATATTCATTGAGCATCTGACATATGTCATGCACTGTTCTAGGTGTTGGGGATGTAGCAGTGAAAAAAGTAGTCATTATAAAAAATGTTATAGCTAATTCACTAAAACAAGAATTTTTGAATTATAAATATTACAAAGGAAAAGATAAAACTGTCATGTGCATCGCTCCAAGAGAAGCAGCTTCAAACCTCTAAAATATGTAAATTTAGCAAGGTAGCCAGATACAGGAGCACATATTTTAAAAAATGAATATTTCTAAATACCACCAGTGACCACTGATAAAATGCAATAGAAGAAAATGATACTAGAACTAATAACATGAGTTTGGTGATGTCTCTGGATATAAGATCAAGGTATAAAAATTAAACTGGGCATGGTGGCACAGGCCTGTATTCACAGCTGCTTGAGAGGCTAAGACAGGAAGATGGCAAGTTTGACGCCAGCCTGGACCATTAAATGAAATCCTGTCTCAAAATGAAAAATAAAAAGGGCTGGGGATGTAGCTCAGTGGTAGAGCACTCCTGAGTTCAATCCCGAGTACCACCAAAAATACTACTAGTTGAAAATAACAAATTGAAGAAATTTAATAGAATAACTATCTTATATGGAATAAATAAAATATTGTAGAATAGTCTTCCTCTTTCAGAAAAATTCAGCACTAAAAGTTGGATGGGTGGAGCAAGTGAGGGTGGAGCAAGTGTGCGTGGAGAAGCAGCTGGAATTACAATGAGAAGCATGTCCATGTCCATGGGAGTCAGGGTAAGGAGGGGTTCCCACCAGGGGGCAGCCTGGCATGGGACATCAGAGTTTGAATAGGGTTAGAAGACTGATGATGGAGGCACTACCTGGCATGATGCAGGGGAGGTGACCCTTCATGAGGAGACAGCCCAAGGTGAGAGAAAAACACATACACGTAGCAGAGCAGGGCAGCAGCATTAAAAGGTTGTTTACATATGAGAGAGAATCATTAAATAATTTATTGAAAACAATAGACACTGAGTTTCTCACTATCAGAGAAAGGAGCTGCAAATATGGAAAAGGAAAAGCTAACATATCCTTTGTGGGATTGGATTGCAATTTGAGGTGTCCTGTGGACTCATAGTTTTCCAAGTACACAGGTAGAGAAATAAATATAGACACATGTATGTGTATGGATATACACTTACACTTTCTAGCATTGTCCCCTGAGAGGGTCTGGGAGAAGCAACCCTCTTAAAGTTAAATACACAAGTAGTGTCCAGAAATGCAGAGCAAGGAAAGAACTATGGGAGAACTGAAGGCTGCAATTCCCATAGCTCCTGCAGAGTTCAGAGATGTCAGTCTAAGTAGAGGGACCTCAATGAGCACTGTTGTGGTTTGGATTTGAGGTGTCCCCCTAAAGCTCATGTGTGAGACAATGTAAGAAGGTTCAGAAGTGAAATGGTTAGATTATGAGAGGTGTGACATAATCAGTGGGTTAATCCACTGATATGGATTAACTACAGGCAGGCAGGGTGTAGTTAGATGAGGTAGGTCACTGAAGGTGTGGGGGGTATGTGTCTTATCCTGGGAGCAGAGTTCTGTCTCTGCTTCCTTGTCACCATGTTCTGAGTCACTTTCCTCTGCCATGTCTTTCTGCCATGATTTTTGCCTCATCTCAGGTCCAGAGCTGTGGAGAAGATCAACTGTGAACTGAAACTTGTGAAACTTTTCCTCCTCTGCATTTTTCCTGGTCACAGCAACAAAAAACTGACTAAAACAAACACCCATGGCATTTTTTCACCCTTGAAAAACACACATTCCCAAAACTGGAATAAGAAGAACTAAGTAATCTGAATATCCCTGTTTCCATCTTAAAAATGAATTTGTAATTTAAAACCAAAACACAAAACCTCACACAAGCACACACACACATGAACACAGGCACATAGGCACTATCCTCACAGATGGGTCAATGTATAGGTGTGCAAATATTTGTATTAAGAAAGAAGAAATTTCTCAGGTCAACTTTCCACCTTAAGTAACTAAAAAGAAGAAAAGCAAATTAAACTCAGAGTGAGTAGAAAGAAGGAAATCAAAGAAGAAATCAATAAAATAGGGAAAAGGCATTAGAGAAAAAAAAAATCAGTGAGACCAAAAGCTGGGTCTCTGAAAAGATCAATTAAATTGATAAACCTCTGGATAGACTGATCAAGAAAAAATAAAGGAAAATGAAAATTGCCAATACATGTTGATTTAAATTTGTTTTACTCTTGTACTAAACATTCATGTAATTCTAGAGTTAAATCTACAAAACAAGGTTTATCAAGTAAAATAGAGTTTCTATCCCAGTCCTTTCACCCTGTCTGCTTTATACCTATACCTTATCACTTTACTTTATGCTTTATCCTTCAATTTCCTTTGCATCATAAAATACATGCGTAGTGAAAATATTTGCAGTGTTATTTTAAGGAATGTTTTGCATCTCTGATGGGACTGTCAGATAAAATTCTAGTGATATAGTCATATTCAAATATAATCAATATGTTCCAACAAAAAAACCTCTTAGTATGTTCAAAAACATATGCAAATGTGTGCTCAATAGATCAATGAAGACGTTTACATTCAATAAATGTGTAGGGAATAACATTAGGGGTCTACCCTGACTCCACAGAAGCAAAGTTCCATTTTTTAGGTGTCTGTAGAGCCACAAAGTATCTGGCCATCTGAATTAAGTTGCTGTACAAAAATTGTCCAGTCTGTTTTTTTCAAAATCCTATTTTGTATTCCAAGGTCTTGCTGATGCAGATTCCCTTTATCACAGGGCCAGTGTAGCTGGCAGTCCTGAGACCATGAAAGGACAAGTGTAGAGCTGGCTATGTAGCTCAAGGTAGAGCACTTGCCTAGCATGCACAGGCCTTGTGTTCCATCCCTAGTAGCACACGCACACACACACACCACACACATACACACACACAAACGGACAAGAGCATCCTTATGGGTGATGGGCTCCTCGGAAGTCTTTTGTTGACTAATTTTGTAACCCTTTTGTTTTTATAAAGTGATGATCATTCACTAAAAAAATCATGATTAAAACTATGGTTATCAGACTGGGGATGTAACTTAGTGGTAGAGCATGTGCTTAGCATGTACAAAACCCTGAGTTTGATCCTCAGCACCAAAAATAAATAAAAAATACCATTGTTACTTGTTTGTTTTATCCTGACATAAAGTATAGTCTCAACACTGTTAATAAAATGAGTGAATGCATTTAATTTAATATAGCTGTGCTTGGTAGCATATGGTGACTATCTCTACTCGATGACAGGTATTTGTGATAATTCCTGAATCTGCTGTGATTATATAAACACTTGCATGGCTTGATCCAATTGTTTAAGTTTATTTTCAATTTGAAGGTGATAGTGTTCTAATAACAATTTATATTTGGTAAAGGCTTTTGGCTTCTAGTCCTTATTTGACAGACGTGCTAACATGAAAAGAAATCTTCTTTACCCATGTCCTTTATGAAACAGATGGAAAATATGGATCATCCTGCACAAGAGTAATGAGAAAGAGTTTGGAACAGGTTTCTCCTTGATGGTGCTCAGACACAAAAATTTTCAGGGTACTGAGTTATTCCTAGATAGGAGCAAGAAGTTCTGCGGGGCATGGTGGCACATGCCTATAATCCCAGCAACTCAGGAGACTGAGGCCGGAGAATCACAAGTTCAAGGCCAGCCTCAGAAATTTAGCAAGGTCCTAAACAACTTAGTGAGGCCCTGTCTCAAAATAAAAAATAAAAAGGGGTGGGGATGTAGCTCAGTGGGAAAGTACCCCTGGGTTCAATCCCCAGTGCCAAAAAAAAAAAAAAAAAAAGTTCTGCTGTGCTATAACGATAATATATTGTGTATGAGTATATGTATATTTTTTTCTGTCAGTACTGGGGGTTGAATCTAGGGGTGCTTTATCACTGAGCTACATATCCAGCCCTTTTTTATTATTATTTTTTATTTCTGAGACAGGGTCTCACTAAGTTGCCAAGGTTGACCTTGAATTTGCAATCCTTCTGCTCCAGACTTCTGAGTAGCTGGGATTACACGTGTGCATCAACATGCCCCACTTGTACTATGTATTTCAAAAGGCTAGAAGAAAGGGTTTTGAATGGTTTCACACAAAGAAATAGTACATGCGCCAAGCCCAGTGGTGCACACCTATAATCTCAGCTATTGAGAGGTTGAGTGTGAGCAACTTTGTGAGACCCTGTCTCGAAAATTATAAAAAAAACTGAGGATGATGTAGTTCAGTGGTAGAGCACCCCTGGATTCAATCCCCAGTACCACAAAGGGGGGGGGGGGTAAGAGAGGGAGAGAGAGAGAGAGAGAGAGAGAGAGAGAGAGAGAGAGAGAGAGCGAGAGCGAGCATGGGATCAAGTGAGATAAATTTAAGGAGATTGGTATGTTTACCCTGACGTGACACCCCATAAATATGTACAACTTTCATGTGTCCAATAAGAATAAATAAATTGATAAAAAAAGAATTAAAAGAATTTTTGTTAGATAATCTTTGTCTTTTGCTGTTTATAAAACTAAACTCCATGTTTATCTTGTTTCTCTTTCTGAACTATTGGGGTGTTTTGGTGTATTTCTTTTTAGTCCTGATCCAGATATATATTTTTTTACAATCACATATATGAAACATGGTACATTAAATTTTGTGAAAGAAAGTGGTTTTGGATATGAATTTAAAAATGAATCATTCAGAAAATGTGAAAAAATAAATGTAAATTTATTCTCTTTATATAGGACATACATATATATAGGTATGAAAGAGTGTTACCACAAAATACATTAAATTATTCTTATTTAAAGCTTTAAAAACCTTAATTATAAAACATGATTAAATCTTACATGAAAAAATTATAAGATCAAGTCTATAATGTATTTATTATTTTATTAGTAATTAAAAACATTTTGGGCTTGAGAAAGAACCAGTATATATTCTTTTAAATTTTTATTTGTTCTTTTTAGTTATACATGACAATAGAATATATTTTGACATATCATACAACATGGAATATAACTTCCCATTTTTGTAGTTGTATATGATGGAAACTTACACTGGTCATGTATTCATATATCAACACAAGAAAGTTATGTTCAATTCATTCTACTGTTTTCCCCATTCCCATCCTCCCTTGCTTCCCCCCACTCCCCTCTGTCCAATCGGGTGAACCTCCACTCCTCCCTCCTTCTCCCACCTATTGTGAGTCAGCATCCGTATATCAGAGAGAACATTCAGTCTTTGGTTTTGGGGGATTGGCTTATTTCACTTAGCATGATAGTCTCCAGTTCTATCCATTTACCAGCAAATGCCATAATTTCACTCTTATTTATATCTGAGTAATATTCCATTACGTATATGTACTGCATTATATTTATCTATTCTACTGAAGGACACCTAGGCTTGGTTCCATAGCTTAGCTATGGTGAATTGAGCTGTTATAAACATTGATGTGTCTATGTCACTGTAATATGCTGATTTTAAGTCCTTTGGGTATATGTTGAGGAGTAGGATAACTGGGTCAAATGGTGGTTCCATTCCAAGTTTTCTAAGGAATCTCCATACTGCTTTCCAGAGTGAGAACCAGTGTATTTTACAATCAGACAAAAGTACAGAACTAGTGTTCATATAGAGATTGTTCTGTGGCAATGAATCCTTTTTCTTTTTCTTTTAGGCTCAAATATCTTGGATATATGGTGCTTAGATCTAGATAATCTACATCATTAGCATCAAGTAACACAATACTGGTTATTTTTTTTAAAAAAGAACCTTAATATACCCTTAGGGAACCATAGGGAGAATACCTATTCATAGATAGTTTTAGATAAGTAATACATTTTGAAATATAGAGAAATACACGCTTTTAAAGTATTGACAAAATTCTTTTTGTTGTTTAGGTTTTATAGCTAGATGACAGCAATTTTTTTAAAAAAAATTAATGTATACCTTTAATTATTTGTGAAATTATTTATCTTTTATCAAAGGCACTATTCTATTGAACTCCAATTATTCATAAGTCTTTGGATAAATAGAGATATTTAAAAATTCAGTCTTGTTTTTATCCAAAATCACTAAAACAATTGCTAGGCATGGTGACACATGCCTACAATTCCAGCAGCTCAGGAGGCTGAGGCAAGAGGATTGTGTGTTCAAAGCCAGTCTCAGCAACTTAGCAAGGCACTAAGCAACTTAGTGAGACCCTGTTTCTAAGTGAAATATTTTTAAAAGGTCAGAGATATGGCTCAGAGATAAAGCACCCCTATGTTCAATCCCTGGTACCCCAAAAAAAAAGCCCCAAAACATAAAAGTACATTAATATTATTGTCAATAATAAGGAAATACTACACTTTAAAAATTTTACTCGGAGTCAGGCAGAGTGACACACACCTGTATTACCAGTCACTTGGGAGGCTGAGGGAGGAGGATCAAAAGTTCAAAGTCATCCTGGGCAACTTAGCAAGACCCTGTCCCAAAATAAAATTAAAACGCCTGGAGATGTAGTTCAGAGATAGAGTGCTCCTGAGCTCAAGCTCTAGTACTGCAAATAAAGTGAAATAAAAATCTTACCTAGAAAGCTTAAGTAGAACATTTCTATAGGTCTATAAATTTTTACATCAATTTATAATAGTATTTGAGATTTACAGGGACCATTTATTAAAAAAAAATTTTGTTACAACATTATTTTTTCTTTTGTTTTTGCCGTACTGGGCTCTGTACCACTGAGCTACATCCTCTGCCCTCTTTTCTTTTTCCTTTTATAGACTACCTTTAGGGGAACTGTGTGGGCTACTATGGGTTTTTTTTTTTTTCCTAGTTATTTTTTAATAGTAAAATACACATAGGTAATTTACTACCTTGCCCATTTTTAAGTTTATAGTTCACTGGTACTATTGGCAACCAACATTCTACTTTCTGTTTCTAAGGGTTTTTTTGTTTTGTTTTTGTTTTTTTCAAGAATGGGGACTGAACCCAGGGATACTTTACCACTGAGCTACATCCCCAGCCCTTTTTACTTTTTATTTTGAGATAGAGTCATGCTAAGTTGCTAAGGGCCTCCCTAAGTTGCTGGGGCCAGCCTCCAACTTGCAATCCTCCTTGCCCCAGGATCCTGAGTCACTGGGATTACAGGTCATGTGCCCCATCCCTAGCTGGTTCTACAAATTTAACTACTTTAGCCACGTCTTGTAAGTAGGATCATTTAGCCTTGTCTTTTTGTGAATGACTTGTTTCGCTCAGCACAATGTCCTCAAGGGTCATTCATGTTGTAGCCTGTGTCAGAGCTTCCTTACTTACTAAGACTAGATAATAGTCTATTGTATGCATATACACTACACTTTGCTTATCCATTCATATGACAGAGACACTTGGTTTGCTTGCATTAATTATTGTGTACTATGCTGCTACGAACATGGGTGTACAAATAATTCTTTAAGGCCTTACTCTCAAGGCTGAGAATGTAGTGCAGTGGTAGAACACTTGCCTAGCATATGTGAGGCTCTGGGTTTTATCCTCAGCACTAGAAAAAATAAAAATAAAAATAAAAGAAGACCTTGTTTTAGTTCTTCTTCAGAAGATATCTATTTTTTTAGGGATCCTCAACTGTTTATCACAGTGAGTGGAATACAGCAACAAATTGCACTCCCAGCAAGAGTGCCTAAAGGTTCCAGTTTCTTTACATCCTTGCAAGTTTCTATTTTCTGCCTTTTTGATTATAGTCATCCTAATGGTGTGAGGTAGCATATTCTGTAGTTTTGATTTGAATATCCTAATGATTAGTGATGTTGAGCATCTCTGCATGTGCTTATTCATCCTTTATTACAGTAATACAACTGAATAGTTCTTTTTTGAAAGCAAATAATATTCAAAGGTTTATAATGGAGAACAGCAGTTCCCTGTCCCACCAATCCTAGCCTATCATTCAGTCTTACTCCTGAATAGCAAACATTTCTAACTCTGTTAGTTTTCCTATTTACCTCTGTTTCTAAACATATGCATGCATAACTATTTCTTGATTTTTCAGTTTAGGACATTATCATATGACTTCTCACTGCAGAAGACTAGGGTTAGTTACCAGTTGTACACATAAACCCCACCCACCTGCCCCACCATCACCATATACAAATTCCCTTCTCTGCTACCATTGAACAAATAAAATTAGGTCACTACTTTTGGTTAAATCCTTATTCAATGCTTATGTTGCTATAACTAAATAAAAATTCATAGCTATTTCATAGAGGGTACATAATTTCATTTCCTTTTGGAAATAACTTTTTGTTTTCCTACAATTAATAATTGATTTATTTTAAAAATTTGTTTGATCTTCTATGTACCTTTCACTAATGCATACCCAAATTCTCTACTAGAACCCCGGAACTCCTCTAAATACTATCAAACATGTCAGATAATATATCATTTAAAAAAATATTTGGGTGACAGGGTTGGGGGTATAGCTCAGTGGTGGAATATGTGCTTAGCATGCTCAAGGCCCTGGGGTCAATCCCCAGCAGGCACACACATGAAAATAAAATGATGATATCCAGCCTGAAGCCCATCATCATTCATTCATTTCAAAAATATTTTCTGCATATCTCTTATGTTACAAGACTGTTCTAGAAACTAGGATGTATCATGGAACAGAACAGGCAAATAGATTCCACTGAGCTTCCATTCAAGTGAGAGAAGAAGAAAACAACAAAAGAACAAATAAATGCTACATTTGGAGATGAAATGTGCTAGGAAGAAAAATGAAGGAAGGTAGGGGGATAGTTTTATCAGACTACTGGCAAGAACCTTTCTAAAGAGGTGATTTGAAGCAGGGACCTAAATTAAAGAATGGAGTCATTTGACATCTCATGGAAAAACATTTCTTGCAGAAGGGACCATCAACAAGGACTCGTCAGTGATTGTGCATTGAAGGTGAAGCTAGTCAGTATGATCAAGAATTCTTAGCACTTAGTTCACGTGTGGTGACAGAATTCATGGACAACTGGAGTGAATGTGGGTTAGGGTTTTGTCCCCTGAGTTGAGGGCAAGGGTATGGTTAGGTGCTGCCATGGTTGAAGCTCAGCTCTTCTAAGAGGGTAGCTGGGTGGAAGGGAACTGGAGGGAATGCTATACAGACACTAAGAAAATGTGATCAATGGATTGGAGGGTCTCCCAGGGTTAAGACATTGATGGGACAAGAATAAAGACAAGTATTTCATAGATAACTCACTGAAGGAGAAAAACCTGACCAGGAAGCATAGGAAAGAATTTTTGCTTTCACACTAGTTATGAGGAAATGCAAATCCAAGCAACAGAAAACACTTCACTAACTCAGAAAGTCAGATGTTATTGAATTCAGGCACACGGAGGTTGGGGGAAGAGAGCAGGTCCTGTTGGTGTGGATAGGATGTGGAGCAGCTGTCCAGAGAGGAGTGTGACAGTACTGAGCAAGGTGAAGAACTCCTAGGGGCAGTAGTCCCTCTCCCCAACTCTCCAAAAACTGCCTCACAAACGCTTACAGGGTTCCCGACAACCACATGTGTCATAACGAGGAGCTGGAAGCCAGCTAGGGCCATCAACAGTGGAGTGGATGAGGGAAATATAGAGAATATTTTTAAATGAATACTATATACACACTCAGGAAAAACTACCAGGATTCTATGAGCAATGCTGTGAGATCTCAGAGATGTACAAGTTAAATGGAAAAAAGTCAAATATCAGAATGTGATTTAGTACAGTTTGTGCTGCAGCTGTAACAAAATATCACAATCTGGATAATTGATAATGAACAGAGAAACTTATTGGCTTGTGGTTCTGGAGGTTGGGAAATCTGATATCAAGGTCCTGACATCTGGCGAGGTCCTTCTTGCTGTGTCATCACATGGTGGAAAGGGAAAGAGTTAGAGAGAAAAACCTACTCTCGAAAATCCTTTTTAAAATTTAATATTACTGGGTGCCTGTAAACCCAGCAATTTGGGAGATTGAGGCAGGAGGATCGTAAATTCAAGGCCAACCTCAGCAACCTAAGTTGCTAACAAGTCCTTAAACAACTTAGACTTTGTCTCAAAATAAAAAGGGCTGGGAGTATGGCTCAGTGGTTAAGAGTTCCTGGGTTCAATCTCTAGTACCCTCCAAAATTAAAAAAAAAGAATAAAATTTTATTTTATTTATTTATTTTTTTTATTTTAGTTACTGGCTATTGAGCCCAGGGTTGCTTTACCACTGAGCTACATCCCCAACTCTTTTTATTTTTATTTTGAGACAGACTTTCACTAGGTTGCCCAGGCTGGTCTCAAACTTGCAATCCTCCCGCTTGTCTCCTGAACTGCGGGATATCTGTATATATGCCACTGTGACCAGTCTCAAAAGTCCTTCTTAAAGGTATTAAACCTACCCACAAGGGTGCAGTCCTCATGCCCTAATCTTACCTGTTGAAGGTCCACTTCCCAATACCATCGTATTTGCAATTAAATTTCCATGAGTTTTGGAAGCAACAGTCAAACCATAGCAATGATTTATAGTACCATACCACTTCTGCAATTTTAAAAGCATGTACTAGTGGGGTGTGGTAGTGCATGCCTGTAATCCCAGTGACTTGGGAGGCTGAGGCAGGAGGATCACAAGTTCAAGGCCAGCCTCAGCAACTTAACAAGGCTCTGTCTCAAAATAAGGACTTTCACTGTAGCTCAGTAGTAGAGTGCCTCAGGAGCAGAGACAAGAAGATCACAAGTTTGAGGCAGTTTAGGCAACTTAGTAAGACCATCTCAAAATTTAAAAAAGGCTGGGGGAGTGTGACCGGGGATATAGCTCAATGGTAAATTTCCCCTGGGTTCCATTCCCAGTACCAAAAAATAAATATAAAAAGGTTACAATTTAGTAATAAAAAGACAAGTAATTCAACATAAAAAAGTCAAAGAATCTGAATACGTATTTCTTTAAAGAAATAAACAATTAGCCAATACGCTAATGAAAAGATGCTCAACATCATTAGCTATCACAGAAAAGCAAATAAAAATCAGAATGAGATGCCACTTCACACCCATTCGGATGACTATAATCTAAAAGACAGCTAATGAAAAGTGTTGGTGAGAATCTGGAGGAATTGGAAGGAACCTTCATACACTGCTAGTGGGACTGTAAAATGGTACAGCCACATTGGAAAACAATCTGGCAGTTCCTCAAAAGTTTAAACATTTAGTTACCATATCACTCAGAAATTCCACTCCTAGGGATATGCCCAAGAGAAATGAAACATATGTCAATATAAAAACTTGACTCATATACAAATGTTTACAGCAACATTATTCATAGTAGTCAAAAAGTAGAACAACTCGCCAGGCATAGTGGCATATGCCTGTAATCCCAGCGATTTAGGAGACTGAGGCAGGAGGATCATAGGTTTGAGACCAGCCTCAGTCAACTTAATGAGGCCCTGTTTCAAAATAAAAATAAAAAGGTCGGGTTTGGAATATAGCTCAGTTGGTAGAGTGCCTGCCTCGCAAGCACAAGGCCCTGGGTTCAATCCCCAGCACCGCAAAAATAAATAAATAAATAAATAAATAAATAGGTCTGGGGACATGGCTCCAAGGTAAAGAGCCCCTGGGTTCAATTCCTAGTACAAAAAAAAAAAAAAGAACAACCCAAACATTGGTCAGTTGATGAATAGATAAATAAAATGTGATATATACATAAAATGGAATAGTATTTGGCAACAAAAATCGATGAAATACTGACACATGCTATAACATGGATTCACTTTGAAAACATGCTACACAAAACAAGTCAGACCACATTTTATATGATACCGTTTATATGAAATGTTCAGAATAGGGGAATCATAGAGACAAAGTATATTAGTAGTTGCCTATGACCTGGGGTAACAGATGAGTTAGGAAGTGACAGCTGAGGGATCTGATATTTGATTTGGGGTGGTAAAAATATTCTAAACTGATCATAGTGATGGCTGCATATTTGTGACTGTAATAAAAGTCATAAAATTACATGCTTTAAATGGGTGAATTGTATGGCATGTGAATTATATCTTTTTTAAATATATCTTTTAGTTTTAGATGAACACAACACCTTTATTTATTTTTATGTGGTGCTGAGGATCAAACCCAATGCCTCACATGTGCTAGGCAAGCACTCTACCACTAAGCCACAACCCCAGTCCCAAGAATGATATCCTAATAAAACTATTTTTTAAAAAACCACACAATAGAAGACATTTACAACTATAATCAAAATAAGACTCATATTCATAAAATATAAAGAACTTTAAAAGTCAATAAGAAGTAACACAACACAATAGGGAAAAAAATAAAAGACTTGAATAAGTGTTTCACAAAAATAATATCTAAATGGTCAATAAGCACATGAAAAGTGTTCAATATGGATTGTCATTATGAATATGTATACTAAAGCTACAGCAAGATACCACTTAGTCCATTTTCTGATGCTAAAATTGAATGCTATAGATGGGATAATTTATAAAGAATAAAGGTGATTTTCAGCTTAGTTCTGCAGGATTGGGGAATCCAGGGTTGAAAGGCCACATCTGGTGAGGGCCTCCTTGCTGGTAGGGCCTCTGCAGAGTCCCAAAGTGGTATGGGGCATCATATAGACAGACATGTCCTAGAGAAAGAGCCAAACTGGCTTTTATAATAAAAGTACTCGCAGTGAATCCATTAACCCACAAATTCATGAATAGAATAAACACCTCCTAAAGACCTAATGTAGTCCCTCTTCTTAATACATCACAATAGAGATTAAAGTTCTACAGGAGTTTTGGTGAAGACATTCAAACCATAGCAACTCTATACCCATCAGAATGGCTAAGATTTTTTTAAAATATTGACAATATCAAAATTTGACAAGGTGGTGAAGCAGCTAGAATTCTCTATATGCAGCTAGTGGGATGGTATAAACATGCTGAAAACCTATTTTGATATCCATGAAAGTTGAACACAGCTGGATACGGTGGCACAACCTGGTAGTTACTACGTAATCCCAGCAATTTAGGAGGTTGAGGCAGGAGGATCCCAAGGTCAGCTAGCCTCAACTACTTATTAAAACCCTTCTAGACCTGCAGGTTTGATTACACGTGGCTGCCGCCATTTTGAGACAACAGCCAGGTCCCATAGGACCCCTGGCCAGACTGACTGAGCCCCGTCTCCAGGAGCCCTCAGCCCGACCGATCACACCCTGCCTCTGGGGCCCTCACATCGACTGACTGCTCCCCGCCACCAGGACCCCCAGACCGACTGACTGCGCCCTATCACCGGGACCTGGGACCTACTGATTGCACCTGGCCTCCAGGAGCCCACAACTACGCCAAACACACCTGACCTCAGGACCCCTGCCTGACCAACCGCACCCGCCTCCAGGACCTCCAGCTGACCACGTCCACACCCTGAGCTGCAGCTCCCCATTTGCCAACACATTTGGAAGCAAGAGCAGCCATCTTGGATAATCCTGGAAACCGTAGCTCCGATCTTTAGATGGGGCAAATCCCATCCTGAGATGCCTGCTGGAGGCTTGAAGCCCATTGTCAGGTACCTCTCATGCATCAGGCTACTGAAGACTGGGAGGTTTCATTACTATATGACTGTTATACTGTAGATTTTCTTTTTTCTCCTTATTGAAAAATTTTAAGTTTTTATTTCCTTACTTTTCTTGCTCTCTTTTCTTTTGCTTACCTGTTCCCTCAGAGTCTCTTTCTCTCTTTTTTGCATGCTAGCATCCAATATCTTTTGATTACACTCTCACCCTTTCTATTATCTAGAACTTCTGTATATTCTTTTCTTATCCCATTAACAGCCACATTCTACATCCCTCTGCATCCTCTTTGTCCTCAATTAGAAACTGCAGACCTTATTGCAAATCTGTTTGTTTTACTGAAGATAATACTTGAACTCATTCTGTTTATTATGACAATTTTGTTATTGTCCTCATAGGGGCTATTTGGTCTAGGATTGCATAGTGTCTGAATTGGGCACTGCTAATATTGATCTCCCCTTAAAGAAAAGGTTTTGGAAACCTATAGGGCCACTATAAGCCTATAGGGGGAAATCTGCAATACCCCAGATCTGCACTGCTAGAGGGGAAGATACATGAACAACATGAAAAAACAAGGGAAGAAAATGATCCAAACAAATCTAGATTCTATATTAATAGAATCCAATGACAGTATGTTAGAAGAAATGTCAAAAAAGGACTTCAGATTATACAAGATTAAGATGATTCACGAAGCAAAGGATGAGTTAAGAGAGCAAATGCAGGCAATGAATGGTAATACCAATAAGCTGAAAGAGTAACTACAGGAAGCAAAAGATTATTTCAACAAAGAGACAGAGATTCTCAAAAAAAAACCAAATGGAAATCCTTGAAATGGAGGAAACAATAAACCAAATAAAACCCTTCTCAAATAAATTAAAGGGCTGGGGCTCTCGCTCAGTGGCAAAGTACTTGCCTAGAATGCGTGAGGCCCTGGGTTCCATCTCCGGCAACACACACACACACACAAACACACACACACAAAACAAAACAAAACGAAAAAAATGAAAAAAGAAAGCTGCTTAATGGTAAGGAAAGTTGTTGCTGAAGTATTGTGAAGTGAAAAAAGTGTATAGAACTGTTCATGTGGCATGGTCTTCATTTTGCTTTATGAATATGTATACCTTTATATAAATTAAATGGTCCTGAGTGATATATACCACAGTATATGCAATCACAAGTGTTTTTTGTCTGGTTTGGGGTATGTGCCTGTGTATTTTCTGATCTTTCTGTAATAAGCCTTTATTGCTTTTATAATAAGAAATAAAGTCATTTTGTAGTATTGACCAGGGAATAAACCAACAGATCAATAGAACAGCATAGAAAACTGAGAAAGAGATTCAATAGATAAAAGAATCTGATGTGTGGTAAAGGTGGGATTTTGAATCAATGGGGAAAAATGGGTAGTTCGATACATTTCATCGGCTCAACTGACTAACAATTTGGAAGATAAAGTTGAGCTCTGCCTCGTACCAAATGCTACATAAACCTCCATGTTATTTCAAAGCAAACAAAAAACTTGTAAGTTTTATTTTTTTAAAGCAAAAAACATGAAAATTTGGAAGAAAATATAAGCAATCAGTTCCATAAAAGTGGAGTCCTTTCTAAGCCTAGTAGCAAAACCAGTAAGCACAGAGGGAAAGGTTGGCAGATTTGACAGTAGAAAAGCAAAACTACTGTAACAAAATTGTATGTATGTGTACATACACACACATACACAATAAGTTCACAATAACTGCAGTAAAATACCTAGGAATGAATCCAATAAGAACTATGGAATGCTGATTGATGAAGAAAATTATGAAACTTCCCCAGAAGACATAAAAAAAAAAAAATCTGGAAAAATGGGGAGTTTGGTGGAGAGTGGTGGGATTCATTCACTGCAGCTGTACTTATAGTTAAAAGATGACAGAGAGAGAAAACCAAAATTTCCACTAGTATATTAATCCTCCTGACCATAGTGGTTAGAAAGAACAAGTTGCTGGGCATGGTGGCACAAGCCTATAATCCCAGTGGCTCAGGAGGCTGAGGCAGGAGGATCACAAGTTCAAAGTCAGCCTCAACAATTTAGCAAAGCCCTAAGCAACTTAGCGAGATCCTGTCTCTAAATAAAATAGTTTATAAAAGGTCTGAAGATGTCAGTGGTGCAGTGTCCCTGGGTTCAATCCCCAGTACCAAAAACAAAAACAAAACAAAAAAACAAGGAGTTAGCTATGTACCTGTTTGTACCTGCAGGAAGGGCCTCTGTCCTTCGCCCATACTCAAATCCTGGAGGAGGAGGCAAGGCTAAGCTTCTATTGAACTTTGTTTAGCAGGGGCCACTCATGTGGACATGCCTTAGGTAGGAACTCGCCCCTTCTCTGCTGTCCCAGCACCGCCCCTCCCTTTGTACCCTGTTTCTGGTATCTCCCGAGCTACTTCTTGGCAGGCATGGCCATGCCTCACCTCTGCCATCATACTGGGATCTGCTGACCAGCTTCAAGTTCCTTACCTTGGGGCTAATCAGATTCCCCAACTCAGACTCTGTGCTTCAGCCCAGTTTCTACCCCTGGAGTCCTGAGGGAGGCTGGGATAGACATGGCTGGACCTGCTAGCTCTCACCATCCCAGGGCTCCTGCCCCAGAAGCCAAATGACGATGTTCACTCATGGGGCGTGACTGGCACAAGAGGGGCCTACTCATCACTGTAACCATAGGACACTACAGCAATGTGGCATAGTAGTGGAGGAAAAATGGTCCCATGAATAGCCAAATGCCACTACTACCTAGCTAGGGAGGAGGAACAGAAGAGTGGCTATGAACAGAGATTTTAGAGTGGGGACACTGGCATATACCAGTAATCCCAGCAACTTGGGAGGCTGAGGCAGGAGGATCTCAAGTTTGAGGTCAGCCTGGGCAACTTATTGAGACTCTCTCTCAAAAGTTTAGAAAATTTTTATAAAGGGGCTGATATGTAGCTCAGTGGTAGAGCACCCTGGATTCAATTCCCAGTATAGGAAACAACAACAAAGATTTTAGGCTACCTGGGTTCAAACCCAGATTTCACATTTGCTAACTAGCTGTGTGAGCCTTGACAATATACTTAACCATTCTGTGCCTCTGTTTTTCTGTTTCCTCCTGTGTAAGACAGCATTGTTCTAAAATACTATTATGATAATATCTACTTTCCAGGGCTCTTAACAAGGATTAAACAAAGTAGTACATATAAAGCATACTTAGAACCATGACTGGTACAGAGTAACTGTGTGTTACTTGTTACCGCCATTACAATGGAATAAAAGCAACTCAGTAAATCCCTGCCCAGGCACAGCTCCACCCTGGACAGCTGGTTACTTTAGCACCTCTCTTGAGAGGGAACCAGAAAATTGGAGATGCTACCTTCTGACACCCTGGCCTGTCACCCCCCAGCAGTGCCAAATGAAACCCCTCTTCTGTCACTCATTGCAGTGAAAGGGAACTGGAAGGATCAGGGTGCACATTTGTGCTGGTTCTCACACCTGAGCCTCTCTGGTGTCAGTCATTTGCTCAGCTAATAATGCAGTGAGTGGAGCTTTGATCCTCCTTGCTGTGGATCCATGTACTCAAGCTCCTCTGGGAAACTGTCTGGAGATTGGCAAGCGGCAGCCTCCCAGGATTGCCTGGCTCAGGGCCAAAACCTCAGGGTGGCTATAGTCCCTTCCAAACCCCACCTCCACCCTGCTCAGGGTTGACATTGCTGACATTGAAAGATACTCATCGTCTGTTGTCAAGTGAAAAAGCCAAAGGCAGAACAGTGTATATACAATTATCTTTTAAAACATACATGAGCTGGGCATGGTGCCATGTACTTATAGTCCCAGCTACTCAAGAGGCTGAGTCAGGAGGATCACTTCGCTTGAGCCCAGGAGTTTAAGGTAAGCCTGGGCAACATAAAGAGACTGTCTCTTTATAAATAAATGGATAAAACATACATGGAAATACATTTTCAAAGTCTGGAAAGATGTATGCCAAATAGTGCACAGTGGTTAACTCTGAATGGGTTTTTCCAGAGCTGGGTGAGGGTAAGGGGGATACTTTCACTTTTTGCTGTTGACCCATCAGTGTTCTGTGAAATTGTCAGAGAAAGCATGGGTAAATGACCAGGTGTGGCAGCTCATGCCCATAATCCCGGTAACTACAGCAGTAGAGGCAGAAAGATTACAAGTTCAGGGTCAGCCTTAGCAACTTAATGAGGCCCTAAGCAACTTAGCAAGATCCTGTCTCAAAGTAAAAAATAAAAAAGAACTGGGGATGTAGCTCAGTGGTAAAGCATCCCTGGGTTCAATCCCCAGTAACAGAAAGAAAAAGAAATCATGTACAACTTTCACTATTTAAAAAAATATTTTTTTTTCAAGAACAGCAAATCCCAGGAAAATATTTACATTTATGGCAAAGTGTTAGATCAATGTATGTGTTTATAAGTATAAAAAAATAGTTGCAGAGAATAGAATAAAATAGCAGCAGTGATTACCCCTGGAGGAGAGCATAATGGGGTATTTTAATTTTCATCTTTACCTTTTCCTGTATTTTTCAAATACTTGGCAATTTTTAAAAATGCATTATCCTTTTCTAGTCAGAAAAACATGGGGGTTGGGGATGGAGCTCAGTGGTAGAGCACTTCCCAGCATGGGCAAGAATGGGTTCCATTCCTGCAGCTTAAAAATAAATAAACACACACACACACACACACACACACACACACACACACACACGATTTTTAAGTTAAATGAAAATATATCAATAAAAACAGATAATTAAAGAGAAGGTGTTGCTCTAAGGAATATCCTGAGACTTTATGTAGCCCAGGCCTTCAGCTGGCTTCTTCAGGGCCCTAAGTTGCCCATTGGGGAGTGCATTTGTGATGATCAGTTAACATTAGTCTGAGACTCCTCCCTAATTATAAATAAGCCTTTAAATTTATATCAATGTTCAGCCAGGGCTGGCATTGATGGTGAGATCAATGGAGTTTGGGAATGACAGTCATGTTCTCAAATTTTAATGTGCACACAATTGTGGAGGATCTGTGAAATGCAGATTCAGACTGAGTAGGTCCACATGGGATCTGAGATTCGCATTTCTGACAAGTTTCCACCAGCTGCTGCGGCTGATTCAGGAATCACACTTTGAGTGGCAGGCTGCTAGACGATGCCCTGGTGCCCATGAAATCATTAGATTGGTAGGCACCCTTGAGAACAAGTCTTCCTCTCTGCTTCCTGGCCCTGGCTGCCATGAACTGAGCTGCTTTTCTCCTCTATACACTTCCACCATGATGTTCAGCCTCACTCAGCCCCAGAGTAATGGAGTCGACTGACCATGGATCGAATCTCTGAAATCATGAGCCAAAATGAACTTTTCCTCCTCTTAAAATAAAAGAAATAAAGAACATGTATTCCTGCTTCCCCTTAAGGACAGTAATTCTTCCTGCAATATTTCTGATGGCAGGACTGTGCCTGGCACACATCAGGTTCTAAATAGATGGTAATTGGCCTGAAATAGAATTATTTTCTGGAACAGGAAGCTCTTCTGGTGGAGGTAGCTCCCTCACAGTTAGAAAGCTTCTCTAGAGCCAGCATAGACTCCCTGGAACTGCCACCCACTGACCCTTTCACACCTGAGCCACCTCACCCACCAGTGCCGAAGCTTAGCAAAATGTTTTCAACCTAAAAATTGCAAGAAAACAAAAAAGATTGCCTCCAAAAAATTTAAATGACACAATCACAATTGATACATGCAAACTGCAAATGTAACCCAACAATATCAACAGGATTCTAGGGCGCTGAATATAAATTATATTTAAGTATGGTTGCAGGTCATTTTCACATGCTCCACAAGACCCAGGATGGGACCTCTAAAAGTAAGCAGGGCTCTGGCCCTCAAAGATCTCTTCTTTTCCTTCCTTCCTTCCTTCCTTCCTTCCTTCCTTCCTTCCTTCCTTCCTTCCTTCCTTCCTTCCCTCACAATACTGGGATAAAACCAGGGGCACTTTACCACTGAGCAATTTATTCTATTATTTATCACTATTAGTTATATTAATTTATTTATATTATTTATTTTTTATTTTGAGACAGGGTGTCTAAGTTGCCCATGCTGGCTGTGAAGTGGCCATCCTCCTGCCCCCCTTGAGTGGCTGGGATTACAGGCATGCTCCAACGCCCGACTAGGACCTCAGTGGTTCTAAATTGCCCTGTACCATCTTCCTTAGGCTCTTCCCATTAAAAGCCAGCAAGGCAACAACAAAACAACCAGGGCTGGAATGTAACTCAGTGGTAAAATACTTGCCTCACATGCTCAAAGTCCTAATTAAAAAAAAAAAAAAAAAAAAAAAAACAGCAAGGGTGGCCTCCCCAAGTCACCGCTCCTCTAAGTTAAACCAGTTTCATGGGTCTCTAGTCTCAACCTAAGGATAAATACCCTTCAAAAATAATTCAGAATGCTTCCAATGTTTTTTTGTCAAAAATAATGGCAGAGAAGCCCAACCTGGCAGTATATGCCTATAATCCCAGTTACTTAGGAGAACAGAGTAGGAGGATTGAAGTGTCAAGGCCAGCCTAGGTGACTTTGTGAGGCCCTGTCTCACAATAAAACACAAAAGGTCTGGGAATGTAGCTCAGTGGTACAGCACTTGCTTAGCATGCTTGAGGCCCTAAGTTCAAACCCCAGCACAGAAAAGAAAACCAGTGAAATCAACTTTTCTTTCTCTTCGTGTAAACTTAAATTTTTAATAGTTTTATTTTGCTAGCATTCAAACTCAAAGAGGGAGAACATCATTAAGATGCTTCTCTTTCACCTTATCTAACTGGTTTCCAAGATCCTTCAACCTTTTTAATGTCTCTTGAATCTGTTTTTTCCACATTCACCATTTAAATGCAGGCTGCCAGGATTTCTTGCCCAGATTTCTGCCTTACACTCCTATCTGGTCTCCCTTCCTCTAGTTGACCTTCATATTGCTACCAGAATAATCTTAAACTTAAGGGAATCGCTCTCCCCTGTAAAACTTTCTGTGGCTCCCTATTGCCTCTGGAACAGAACCTTTACTTAACCAGACCCACCAAGCCCCCAGTGCCCTGGGCACTCCTCCCTCTCCAGCTGGTTCCCAGAATCCCTTGCTCTTTGCATGGGATCTGCTCTTGCTAAACCAGTTACAATTGTCTCTCAAAAAGAGTAGTCATGCCGGGCACCTGTAATCCCAGCGGCTTGGGAGGCTAAGACAGGAGGATCTCGACTTCAAAGCCAACCTCAGCAAAAGTAAGGTGCTAAGCAACTCAGTGAGACCCTGTCTATTAATAAAAATTTAAAATAGGGCTAGGAATGTGGCTCAGTGGCCAAGTGCCCTGAGTTCAATCCCTGGTACCGCCCCCCCCCCAAAAAAAAAGAGGAGTCATGCTGTTCCTTGACTATATTTTCACACACTAATACTTCCTTTACCTGGGAAACCCTTCCCAGATGTACCACATACAAGATTCAACCCTTTCTCCCAGCTCAGTACAGGTCTGAGTGAGTGAGAAAGGATGTCATGGATGCAGACTTTCTGAACACACCTGGCAGGTGCTTGGATGATCATGGGAAAATGGAGGCTTGGAAGACCCAAATGTCAGAGCTGGAGGAAAAGGGGTTCCTTGAGCTTATCCACTCCAGTCACTTCCCTTGGTGAATGAGAAACCAAGACCAGAGAAGAGCAGTGACTAGAGTCCAACAGTCTACTCAGGGCCTTGTGCATGTCATTATTTTCACAGAAAAACAAGGAAGCATCTGAATTCATTTTGAGCTATGTATACCCCTGGGTTGAGCCTGGAGACCTCTGGAACTGATTTAGCTTAGAGGACCAATGGCTTAGGGAGACCCCTAATCATTGACTTCTAAGGGGAAGAATCTAAGGATTTTTTAAAGATCTTTGAGGGCCAGAGACCTGTTTACTTTCAGAGACTCTATGCCAGGTCACATGAAGCAAATGAAAAAATATCTGTATCCACAGTCAGATAAAATTTATATCCAGCCAGGCATGGTGGTGTGCACCTGTGATCCCAGCAACTCGTGAGTCTGAGGCAAAAGACAGCACGATGAATCAGTCTTAAATTTCCTATGTTCATATATGAATACCACCAAAGAATCTCCACATCATGTTCAACCACAAAAATGGAATCCTAATTAGAATAAGTTATACTCCATGTATGAATGTCAAAATATATTCTGCTGTCAAGAATATCTAAAAAAAAAAAAAGGAAATAAAAATTTTTTTAATAAAGGAGTCTGAGGCAGGAAGATCACACGTTTGAGGCCAGCCTCAGCAATTTAGTGAGATACTCAGCAACTTAGCAAGACCTGGTCTTAAAGTAAAAAAGGACTGGGATTCAGTTCAGTGGTAAAGCACCCATGGCTTCAACCCCAGTACCTAAATATAGACAGATAGAGTTACAATTTATCAACTACATAGCTTCCTGTTGCTGTTGCCTGATTGATGCATGTGACATTTTGCAGACACTTAAACACATATTAATTGTGATTACATCGTTTTAACTTTTTTGGAGGTTTGGTTTCCTTATCTGCTTTTCAGGTTGCCCTGGTGTCAAACCTGGGACGAGAGTTCAGCCTGCTACTTTCAGTCTGAAGGTTTCCTCCATCCCCTACAGAGCTTCCCAACAACAGAATGCTCTTCTTGGTGGCCTGTTATCATTGAAAATTTTCATTGCTGAACTAAATACCCTGAGTACTCCTATCCGCTTCATTGCCTTAGTCTTTGTTAATAAAATCCAGAACCATATGTTCACTTACTTGAGAGATGATGTGAGCAGTCATTCTCCAAATCTGGAGCATGAGAATCATCCAGGGAGAAAACTTATAAAATGTAGTTTCCCTGGCTAGGGATGTAGCTCAGTGGTAGAGTGCTCACCTAGCATGCATAAGGCTATGAATTTGATCCCCAGAACTGCAAAATAAACAAACAAATAAACACAGTCTCCAAAAATCCACCCCAGACCCATGGTTTCAAAAACTCTTAAGACTGGGGATGTGGCTTAGTAATAGTGTGCTGGCCTGGGTCTGATCCCTAGCACCAGGAAAAAAAAAAATTCTGAGAAAGGTATTAAGAAATATGTTTTTGTTTTTGTTGTTGATGTTGTTGTTGTTACTGGGGAGCTAACCCAGGGTTGTTTTACAATATCCCCAGCACTTTTTGTTTTTTATTTTGAGACAGAGTCCCACTAAGCTGGCTTCCCTAATTTGCCAAGACTGGCCTCTAACTTGCCATCCTCCTGTCTCAGCCTTCGGAGTTGCTGGGATTACAGGTGTGCCTCACCATTCCTGGCTGTTTTTATTTTGTTTTGTTTTTTGCAAAGCACTCCCAAAAGACCCAAGAAACAAGTAACACAAAGCAACCAAGGAGGAGAAATAGATGCTGGGAGTCAGAAATGAAAATCTTTTATACTTTTAGAATTCTGAACTATGTGACTATATTACCTTTTAATATAGAGTGTCAGGTTTTAAAGGAAAGAAATAGAACAACCAGAAAAAAGATCAATCAATAAGAAAATATAAGGAATTGAGCAATAAGGAATTGAGCAACACTGTAGACCAATTGGACTTAACTGATGTATACAGTAAGCTCCACTCCATAATAGCAGAATGTATACTCCCCAAGGGCAAATGGAATGTTCTCCAGGATAGACCCTATAGTAGGTGACAAACCTTAAAAGATTGAAATCATAGAAACCATCTGTTCTAATAACAGTGAATGAAAGTAGAAATCAATAGCAAAAGGAAAACTGAAAAATCTACTCATTGATGGAAATTAAACAAAATACTCTTAAAGAACCAAAGGTTCAAACAAGAAATTACAAGTAAACTTATAAGATATCTTGAGACAAAAACAAAAACACGGCATAAAAAAGTTTACGGGATAAAGGAAGTTGATAGCTGTAAATGTTTGCATTTAAAAAGAAAGGTCAAGCTAGGTAGTGCACACCTGTAATCCCAGCTACTTGGGAGGCCAAGACAAGAGGATCACAAGTTCGAGGCCAGCCTGAACAATTTAGCAAGACCCTGTCTCTAAATAAAAAACAAAATGAGCTGGGGATGCTGCTCCATAATAGAGTGCCCTCTGTGTTCAATCCCTAGTACAGACAAGGTGGGAAACCACAGCTGGATACCATGGAATGCACCTGTAACCTCAGCTAGGCTGGAGGCTGAGGCAGGAGGATCTCTTAAGCCCAAGAGTTTGAGGCAAGCCTAGATAATATAGCAAGAACCCATCTCAAAGTGAAGAAAGGAAGGAAAGAAAAAAAAAGAAGAAAGGAGGGAGAGAAATGATTGTAAACTAACAAACTAAATCCAAAGCTAGCAAAAGGAAGAAACTAATAAAGATTAGAGCAAAGATAAATGATATTAAGAACAGAAAAACAATAGAAAATCAACAAAACTGAGAGTTTGTTGAAACGATCAATGAAATTGTCAAAGCTAGATTAACTAAGAAAAAACAAGATTCAGACAACCAAATGAAAGATGATAACAAATGGTACTGGGAACACTAGATTTCCATATGCAAAAGAATGAAACTGGACTCTTATCTTACATCATATAAAAAAAACTAACGAAATGGATTAAAAAGCCAGGTGAAGTGGTTCATGCTATGATCCCATCACCTCAGGAGGCTAAGGCAAGAAGATCACAAGTTTGAGGCCAGCTTCTGCAAGTTACTGAGATCCTTTCTCAAAATTAAATAATAAAGGGACTGGAGATGTAGTTCAGTGGTAGAGCACTTGCTTAGCAGATGCAAGTTCCTGGGTTCAGTCTTCAGTGCTTCCAAGATATAAACAAAAAATCCATAATAGGGACCAGGGTTGAGGCTCAGTGGTAGAGTGCTTGCCTAGGCAAGCACTGGGTGAGGCACTGGGTTTGAGTCTCAGCACTGCATATAAATAAATAATATAAAGGTCCATTGACAACTATATATATATTTATATTTTAATTCATACTACATAAAGAACTCCTACAAATAAACAACAACAAATATAAAACATTTTGAAAATAGGCAGTCAGAAAATGAGGAGAACCAAGATGGTGGACTAGAGGGAGGCTGCATTCCTTGTCGCTCTGCAACTCCGGTTTCAAGCAGAGGATATCTGTTTCTTGGGGAGGCAGTTTTTGCTGCTTATCGATCCCCTGCTGTTTACCCCATTTGTCTACTGTGATCACCTGCAGTCTGCCAGCATATTGACGCCTTTTTTGAGTGCAGATTGCTCACTGTCAGGCACCTATAATCCGCCATTTGCCTGTCTCTCGCCTCTCCATCATCTGCCTTATACCTATCCATCACCCAACACACAAGGTTCACCTCCCGATCTTCCAACAACACTCAGCAAACTGATCGCTGAGTGGAGAACCAGCTGCCTGCTGTTGCCTGGAAGTTCACCATTACGGTACCTACAGGTTTGATTACACGTGACTGCCGCCATTTTGAGACAACAGCCAGGCCCCATAGGACCCCTGGCCGGACTGACCGAGCCCCATCTCCAGGAGCCCTCAGCCCGACCGATCACTCCCTGCCTCTGGGGCCCTCACATCGACTGCTCCCTGTCACCAGGACCCCCAGACCAACTGACTGCACCCTATCACCAGGATCCCAGACCGACTGATTGCACCTGGCCTCCAGGAGCCCACAACTACCGCCAAACACACCTGACCTCAGGACCCCTGCCTGACCAACCACACCCCGCCTCTAGGACCTCCAGCTGATCACATCCACACCCTGAGCTGCAGCTCCCCATTTGCCAACACATTTGGAAGCCAGAGCGGCCATCTCGGATAATCCTGGAAGCCGTAGCTCCGATCTTTAGGTGGAGCAAATCCCATTCTGAGACGCCTGCTGGAGGCTTGAAGCTCATTGTCAGGTACCTATCATGCATCAGGTTACTGAAGACTGGGAGGTTTCATTACTATATAACTGTTATACTATAGATTTTCTTTTTTCTCCTTATTGAAAAATTTTAAGTTTTTATTTCCTTACTTTTCTTGCTCTCTTTTCTTTTGTTTACCTGTTCCCTCAGAGTCTCTTTCTCTCTTTTTTGCATGCTAGCATCCAATATCTTTTGATTACACTCTCACCCTTTCTATTATCTAGAACTTCTGTATATTCTTTTCTTATCCCATTAACAGCCACATTCTACATCCCTCTGCATCCTCTTTGTCCTCAATTAGAAAGTGCAGACCTTATTGCATATCTGTTTGTTATACTGAAGATAATATTTGAACTCATTCTGTTTATTAGGACAATATTGTTATTGTCCTCATAGGGGCTATTTGGTCTAGGATTGCATAGTGTCTGAATTGGGCACTGCTAATATTGATCTCCCCTTAAAGAAAAGGTTTTGGAAACATGTAGGGCCACTATAAGCCTATAGGGGGAAATCTGCAATACCCCAGATCTGCACTGCTAGAGGGGAAGATACATGAACAACATGAAAAAAACAAGGGAAGAAAATGATCCAAACAAATCTAGATTCTATATTAATAGAATCCAATGACAGTATGTTAGAAGAAATGTCACAAAAGGACTTCAGATTACACATGATTAAGATGATTCGCAAAGCAAAGGATGAGTTAAGAGAGCAAATGCAGGCAATGAATGATAATACCAATAAGCAGTTGAAAGAGCAATTGCAGGAAGTAAAAGATCATTTCAACAAAGAGAGATTCTCAAAAAAAAAAAACAAAACAGAAATCCTTGAAATGAGGGAAACAATAAACCAAATAAAAAACCCAGTGGAAAGCATCACCAAAAGACTAGACCACTTGCAAGACAGAACCTCAGACAATGAAGACAAAATATTGAATCTTGAAAATAAAGTTGCCCAAACAGAGAAGATGGTAAGAAATCAAGAACAGAATCTCCAAGAACTATGGGACATCATGAAAAGAACAAATTCAAGAATTATTGGGATTGAGGAAGGCACAGAGATGCAAACCAAAGGAATGAACAACCTATTCAATGAAATAAGAGCAGAAAATTTCCCAAACCTGAAGAATGAAATGGAAAATCAAATACAAGAGGCTTACAGAACACCAAATGCACAAAATCACAACAGATCCACACCAAGGCACATTATAATGAAAATGCCTAACATTCAAAATAAAAATAGGATTTTGAAGGCCATGAGGGAAAAGCATCAGATTACATATAGGGGGAGACCAATACGGATAGCAGCAGACTTCTCAACCCAGACTCTAAAAGCTAGAAGGGCCTGGAACAACATATTTCAAGCTCTGAAAGAACATGGTTGCCAACCAAGAATCCTATACCCAGCAAAACTGACCTTCAGATTTGAAGATGAAATAAAATCCTTCCAAGATAACCAAAATTAAAAGAATTTACAAATAGAAAGCCTGAGCTACAGAATGTTCTCAACAAAATATTCCATGAGGAGGAAATGAAAAACAACAATGTAGGTCAGCAAAGAGAGGAACTACCTTAGAGAAAAACCACTCAAAGGAGAAACCAAGCCAAGTTAAAAACCAAAAATAAGCCCAAATGACTGGGAATACAAATCATATCTCAACAATAACCCTGAATATTAATGGCCTAAACTCATCAATCAAAAGACATAGACTGGCAGAATGGATTAAAAAGAAAGACCCAACAATATGCTGCCTGCAAGAGACTCATCTCATAGAAAAAGACATCCACAGACTAAAGGTGAAAGGATGGGTAAAAATCTACCACGCACATGGACTCAGTAAAAAAGTGGGGGTTTCCATCCTTATATTAGATTTAGTGGACTTCAAGCCAAAGTTAGTCAGAAGGGATAAAGAAGGACATTTCAGACTGCTTAAGGGAACCATAAATCAGGAAGACATAATGATAGTAACTATTTATGCCCCAAACAATGGTGTATCCCTGTACATCAAACAAATCCTTCTCAATTTCAATAATCAAATAGACCACAACACAATAATTCTGGGTGACTTTAACGGACCGCTGTCACCACTAGATAGATCTTCCAAACAAACACCAACCAAAGAAACCATAGAACTCAATAACACAATCAATAACCTAGACTTAATAGACATATATAGAATATTCCATCCATCAACAAGCAGATTCACTTTCCTCTCAGCAGCACATGGAACCTTCTCAAAAATATGTTGATCCGTTGATATTGATCCATTTAAATTGTGTTATGCCACATATGTTATGCCACAAAGCAGCCCTTAGGAAATGCAAAAAAAATAGAGGTTCAACAAAAGATTCTGTCTTGTGTTCTATCAGATCATAATAGACTGAGGTAGAAATCAATGACAAAATAAAAAACAGAAATTACTCCAACACCTGGAGACTAAATAATATGCTATTGAATGAAACATGGATAACAGAAAACATCAGGGAGGAGATAAAAAAATTCTTAGAGGTCAATGAGAATGATGATACAACATATCAAAATCTCTGAGACACTATGAAAGCGGTACTAAGAGGAAAATTCATTGCATGGAGTGCATTCCAGAAAAGAATGAAAAGTCAACAACTAAATTACCTAACATTACAGCTCAAAGCCCTAGAAAAAGAAGAACAGAATAACAGCAAAAGTAATGGAAGACAGGAAATAATTAAAATCAGAGCTGAAATCAATGAAATTGAAACAAAAGAAACAATTCAAAAAATTGACAAACCAAAAAGTTGGCTCTTTTTAAAAGTAAACAAAATAGATAAACCCTTAGCCACACTAAAAAAGAAGGAGAGAGAAAACTCAAATTACTAAAATCGGTGATAAAAAAGGAAATATCACGACAGACACCACTGAGATACAGAACATAATGAGAAGCTACTTCGAAAATCTGTATTCCAACAAAATAGAAACTACCAAAGACATTGACAAATTTCTAGAGACATATGCTCCTCCCAAACTGAACCAGGAGGACATACACAATTTAAATGGATCAATATCAAGCAATGAAATACAAGAAGCCATTAAAAACCTACCATCCTTCCAAAAAAAGCCCAGAACCAGACAGATTGTCAGCTGAGTTCTACAAGACCTTCAAAGAAGAACTCATTCCAATACTTCTCAAAGTATTCCAGGAAATAGAAAAGGAGGGTACCCTACCAAACTCATTCTATGAAGCTAATATCACCCTCATACCCAAACCAGGCAAAGACACATCAAGGAAAGAAAATTTTAGACCGATATCCTTGATGAATATAGATGCAAAAATCCTTAAAAAAATATTGGCAAACCGTATCCAAAAACATATCCATATTCAAAAACATATTCAGAAAATCATGACCACAATCAAGTGGGGCTCATCCCTGGAATGCAAGGATGGTTTAACATCCGTAAATCATAAACATAATCCATCATGTCAGTAGAGTTAAGGATAAGAATCATATGGTTATTTCCATTCACGTAGAAAAAGCATTCAACAAAATACAATACCCCTTCATGCTCAAAAGCCTAGAAAATATAGGGATAGTAGGAACATACCTGAACATTGTAAAGGCTATTTATGCTAAGCCCATAGCCAACATCATTCTTAATGGAGAAAAACTGAAACCATTCCCTTTAAAAACAGGAACAAGACAGGGATGTCCTCTTTCACCACTTCTATTCAATATTGTCCTCAAAACTCTAGCCAGAGCAATTAGACAGACTAAAGAAATTAAAGGGATATGAATGGGAAAAGAGGAACTTAAGCTGTCACTATTTGCTGATGACATGATTCTATATTTAGAGGATCCAGAAAACTCCTCCAGAAAACTTCTAGACCTCATCAATGAATTCAGCAAAATAGCAAACTATAAAATCAACACACATAAATCTAAAGCATTTTTATACACAAGCAATGAAACATCTGAAAGGGAAATAAGGAAAACAACTCCATTTGCAATAACCTCAAAAAAAATAAAATACTTGGGAATCAATCTAACCAACGAGGTAAAAGATCTCTACAATGAAAACTACAAAACATTGAAGAAAGAAATTGAGGAAGACCTTAGAAGATGGAAAGATCTCCCATGTTCTTGGATAGGCAGAATTAATATTGTCGAAATGTCCATACTACCAAAAGTGCTATACAGATTGAATGCAATTCCAATTAAAATCCCAATGATGTACCTTACAGAAATAGAGCAAGCAATCATGAAATTCATCTGGAAGAATAAGAAACCCAGAATAGCTAAAGCATTCCTTAGCAGGAAGAATGAAACAGGGGGTATCGCAATACCAGAACTTCAACTATACTACAAAGCAATAGTAACAAAAACAGCATGGTATTGGCACCAAAATAGACAGGTAGATCAATGCTACAGAATAGAGGACACGGACACAAACCCAAATAAATACAATTTTCTCATGCTAGACAAAGGTGCCAAAAATATGCAATGGAGAAAAGATAGCCTCTTCAGCAAATGGTGCTGGGAAAACTGGAAATCCATATGCAACAGAATGAAACTAAACCCCTATCTCTCACCCTGCACAAAAATCAACTCACAATGGATCAAGGACCTTGAAATCAGACCAGAGACCCTGCATCTTATAGAAGAAAAAGTAGGTCCAAATCTTCAACTCGTTGGCTTAGGACCAGACTTCCTTAACAGGACTCCCATAGCACAAGAAATAAAAGCAAGAATCAATAAGTGGGATAGAGTCAAACTAAATAGCTTTCTCTCAGCAAAGGAAACTATCAGCAATGTGAAGAGAGAGCCTACAGAGTGGGAGAAAATCCTTGCCACTCATATTTCAGATAGAGCACTAATTTCCAGAATCTATAAAGAACTCAAAAAACTCTACACGAAGAATACAAATAACCCAGTCAATGAATGGGCTAAGGATATGAACAGACACTTCATAGAAGAAGATCTACAAGCAATCAACAAACATGAAAAAAATGTTCCCCATCTTTAGTAATAAGAGAAATGCAAATCAAAACTACACTAAGATTCCATCTCACCCCAATTGAAAGGCGATTAGCAATAAGTGTTGGAGAGGATGTGGGGGAAAAGGTACACTAATACATTGCTGGTGGGGCTGCAAATTAGTGCAGGCACTGTGGAAAGCAGTGTGGAGATTCCTTAGAAAACTTGGAATGGACCCACCATTTGACCCAGCTATCCCACTCCTCAGCCTATACCCAAAGGACTTAAAATCAGCATACTATAGAGATACAGTCACTACAATGTTCATAACTGCTCAATTCACAATAGCCAGATTTGGAAGCAACCTAGATGTCCTTCAATTGATGAATAGATAAAGAAACTGTAGTATATATAGACAATGGAATATTACTCAGCTATAAAGAATAATAAAATTATGGCATTTGCAGGCAAATGGATGAAATTGGAGAATATCATGCTAAGTGAGATAAGCCAATCTCAAAAAACCAAAGGACGAATGATTTACAGATAAGCGGATGATGACACATAATGGGGTGTGGGAGGGGGGCAAGAATGGAGGAAGGAGGGACTGTATAGAGGGAAAAGAGGGGTGGGAGGGGTGTGGGGGAAGGAATAAATAACAGAATGAATCAAACACCATTACCCTATGTCAATGTATCATTACACAAATGGTACGCTGTTACTCCATGTACAAACAGAAACAACATGTTTACAATAAAAATAAATTAAAATTAAAAAAAAAAAATAGGCAGTCACCAGGCACAGTGGTGCATGCCTGTAATCCAGGCAACTTGGGAGTCTGAGGCAGGAGGATTGCAAATTCAAGGCCAGACTCAGCAATGTAGTGACACCCTGTTGCAAAATGAAAAAATAGATAGATAGATAGATAGACAAATAGATAGATAGGAAGGACTGGGTATGTAGATGGGTGGTGAAGTGCCCCTGGGTTCAACTCTGTCGTACTCTCCTCCAAAAATGGTTAAGATGGTAAATTTCATATTCTATGATTTTTGCCACACACACACACACACACACACACACACACACACACACATTTTAACCCTGCAGGGTTAGGGGGAGAAATAATTTTTTTTTTTTTTCTCAGATGATTCTGAAGTACCCCAAGTGATCCTGGATGGTTTCTAGGAGGAAGGGTAGCTCAGCAGGGCTGCAAAGGGGAAGATTTGGTTGGGGGAAGGGGATGGGGAAGGCAAAGGAAGAAATTAGTTCAGCAGCAGGAGCAGCAGCAGCACAAATCTTTATTAGAAGTGCTTGTTATGTGCTAGGTGTGTATTTCTCCCAACAGCAGCCCTGTAATGTTTCAGCAGAAGAGAAAGTGGAAGGCAGTTTGGGGCAGCCCGAGCAGGGACATGCTGAGACACGGGTGTGTACGCAGAGATGCTGTAGATTGGAATGAAGGGGTCAGATCGTCGCAGGCCTTGACGCCAGACGGAGACATCCACGTGATGCCTGGACTAGGGAGCCACTGCAGGTTCTTCCGCAGGAGCACCGTATGACTTGAGCTGTTTTCTGCAGCAGTGTTGGGGAAAGTCCTGACTGGACCCATATTCCTTGCACCTGGGGCGGAGGGTGGGCGGAAAGCCCCATCAGTGTAAAATGGGTGACAAAACGAGAAGTTCGAATCGGGGGGTCAAAGGGTGTTAACTCCTGAAGTAGGTGCCCCCTGGTCCACCTTCCCCCACTCACAACATTCCCAGGTCTTTTTTCTGAATGACTCATGGCCTGAGGCAGCAGGTCTCCTGGTACCTGGCCTGCTCTGGCTGAGTAAGACCAGATGGAGCGGAGCAGTCTACTCCTGCAATTTGGTGTCTGGCACCATGTTCCATGCGTGGCACGGGTGGGCACTGCCCGGTTCTGCGAGCGCCCTCTGCTGGAGGCTCCTAGCCTGGCTCATGTCTGCAGACTCTGGGCGCTGGGCCCAGCCGGATTTCATTTTCTATTAGAACTGTGGGGATGTCTTTCAGAGCCTCAGTAATATTAATTACAGCCTGTTGTATAACAGCCTATGCTTCACAGAGGATAGAGCACACTTTCCCAAAGGCCTCTGGCTCTTGAGACCCTGCAAAAGGATTGACTTTTCAAGGATTCTGAGCTCTCTCCTCCTCATGATGCTCTCAGCCTGAGCCTTCCGCCCCTAGCCCTTTCCTTAGAAAGACCCATCAGGCAGAACCTCGGAGCTTCTGGTGAGTTATGCTAGAAACTTCTCCTTAAGAATAGAAAATTCTAGATCTGGGGTTGTATCCCAGTGGTAGAGTACTTGCCTAGCACATGTGAGGCACTGGTTCAATCCTCAGTACCACATAAAAACAAATAAATAAAATAAAGGTATTGTGTCCATCTGTGACTAAAAATTTTTAAAAAACATAAGATTCTAGAGCTGGGCATGGTGAATATGCATGTGGAAGCTGAGACAGGAGGATTGCAAGTTGAAAACCAGACTCAGCAATTTAGCAAGACCCTAAGTAACTTAGTGAGACCCTGTTCCCAAAAAAGGCTGGTGGGGGGGTGGGGGTTGAGGATGTGACTGTAGTAAAGCCCTCCTGGGGTCAATCCCCAGTACCAAAAAAAAAAGAGAGAGAGAGAGAGACAGAATTCTAGCTGGGTGTGGTGGCACACACTTGTAATCCCAGTTGCTCATTTGAGGACAGTTTGGGCAACTTAGTGAGACCTTGTCTCGAGTAAAATAATAAAAAGGCTGGGAATGTAGCTCTGTAGCAGAGCACTTGCCTAGCATGCATGAGACCCTGGGTTCAATCCCCAGAACCACATTAAAAAAAAAAGAATAGAGAATTCTAGAAGTCAAATCTAGAAGCTGGACACAGGTGGCCATGATAGGGGACTAGATTATTGTTCCAAAAAAGAAAGGAAGTGAGGGCTATTACAGGACTGTTCAAAGAAGGACCTTAGCCAGGGTCACCATAATGGATCCATGCATTGAGCTGTGGGGTTTTCAAATATCTTTTAGCAGCAAATTCCTGGAACCTTGCCCACTATACCTTCCTGGATCCAAGGCAGCTCTCCTGAACCCAGGGTCCCCAGGTGCAAGCCCTGGCAAATGTTTCTTTGCTCCATGAGAGTCTATATTCTACCATTCTAAATCAATAAAATATTATTTGGGCTAGAGTCATAGCTCAATGATAAAAGTACTTGCCTAGCATGAGCAAGGCACTGGGTTCCATCCCCAGCACCAGAAAAAATGGGGAGAGGGGGACTATTAAAACAAGGAAGATAAGTATATTTGAAAAGCAGGTACTTCCTTAGTGGGTCAAGTGTTCATTTCTATACTCCCACTGAGCTATTTCCCTCCAAAGGTTCATTTCTGAATTAACTCATCCTGGATTCAGGGATTCCTGAGTTTCTGATTCATTTCTTCTCTTTTGGAAATGACATAAAACTAATGGAAACTGCAAATGTGCCGGGATGACTGGGCATGGGGGCACACAAGCCAGGTGCAGTGGCACATACCTGTAATCCCAGCTACTTGGGAGCTGAGGCAGGAGGATTGCAAGTTCAAGGTCAGCCTGGATAACTGAGGCCCTATCTCAAAATAATCTTAGGAAGGCTGAAGTGTAGAGTGTTTGCCTACCATTTGCAAGACCCTGGGTTCAATACCTAATCCTCCTTGCCCACACACACAAAAGTGGAATCTTAGTGGTCACTGGAGGCTCCACCCTCATGAATGGATTACTGCTGGTCTCCAGGAGTGATTGGGCCTCTCAGGAGTGAGTTAGCTCCCTCAAGAGAGCCACCTCTATAAAAAGAGTGAGCCTGGCCCCTTCCTTTTCTCTGGCTTCTTGTCGCTCCATAGGATCTCTCCTTCTTATAAATGCTCCTTTCATGGTGCCAATCATCATGTTGTGAAGTTGTCAGAAGGTCCTCACAAGTGGATGCTGGTGCTATACTCTTAGATCTCCAAAACTGAGCTAAATAAACCACTTTTCTTCGTAAAGTACCAAGTTTCTTGCATATTTTGTTATAGAACACAAAACAGACTAATGTTTCAGCCAGAATTAAAAGGAGGTGAGTTTCTGAAAGGTTCAGAATTGCTGGCAAGAACCCAGCTTTACTGAGACCAACAACTCCATTGCTCGGCCACTGTATCCCTTGGCTCCCAGAGAGAACAGTCTGTGCCTAAAGATCTCAAGACAATGTCACCCCTTGTAGCTATTCCTCCATAGCATCTGCAGTTTTCTTGTTATTCTTCCTCTTTTATTCTTCCTTTTCCTCTTCTCTCACCATAAATTATATCCCTATGTAAGGGATACATTATCTTTGCTTACATAAAGATAATGGCAGGAAGCAGGAGGATTGCAAGTTCGGGGCCAGCCTCAGCAATTTAGTGAAACCCTATCTCGAAATTTAAAAGGGGGGGGTGTAGATAAGTGGTAGAGCACCCTTGGGTTCAATCCCCAGTAACACACACACACACACACAAATAGCCTCACTTCTGTTCCTTCCTAAATGTGACTCTTACTTGCATAGCCAGCCCAGGGACACCCCAGAGGTGTACTCACTACTGACTGAGCTTTTTATACACTGCTCAGCAGGTGCAGGCATCAGCTCACTGCACCCTCCACATAAGTCTCAGAGGTGTTTCCATCTGCCCATTTCACAGATGAGGTGATAAAGTCTCAGAGGGTCACTCATGGCTTGATCAAGTAACACAACTTATAAATGACAGAGTCAGACCTGGGTTGACCTAAAGCTAATGCCCATATTCTTCACCCGGTCGTTCCTAATGAGGGATAGCAAAACCATAGCTAACTTTTGCCCTTCCTGTTTTAGAATTCCTTCAGTTAACAGGATGCATCAGCATGTTTTTAAGTGAAGTCAGACTTTGACATAGTATTATTAGATATTATTATTTGACATACTATTATTAATATTATTTTTCACATACTCAGTTATACCAGGCATTGTGCTTTTCCCTGTTATGCCATTCAGTCCCTACAAATGCTTAATGAAATGAATACTGCTATCTCCATTTTACAGATGAGAAAACTGAGACTTGGGAAGCTTAGTAACTTGCCACTAGCACACAGCTAGTGAATGTAAGAAGAGGATTTGGACCCAGATCTGGCTGATACCTGAGCCCAGACCTTTAACTGCCTCTCTACCTTGCCTGCCAAGTTTATTGTTCTTCCAAAGATGACATAAATTCTCTCCACCGCTGGAGACAGGCCAGGAGAGGCGGGTCTGGTCAGTTTGGTTGGCAGGAGACTCAGGACACCCTAGTTCCCTGTCTCCTTGGTTCTGCCTGAGGCTGGCTCCCTTCCCTGCAGGAGAACTACTCCGGGTCTCAGGATGGGAGCCAGATGACAGCTAGAGTGTCTGCTGGAACCCTGGGAACATATGTGACGCGTCTATTTGGAGCTACAGAGGAGACTGGAGCTCAGACTGTTTAAAAACAGTTCCTTTTCTTTCAGCAAGACATGTGTGCAGTGCTTATCCTCCCAAGAGAAGAATGGAGTATTAAATCAGTAGTTGGGCCGGATGTGGTGGCATATGCCTGTAATCCCAGTGACTCAGGAGGCTGAGGCAGGAGGATCACAAGTTCGAGCCTAGCCTGGGCAACGTAATGAGGCCCTGTCTCAAAGTTAAAAATAAAAAGGGCCAGTGATGTCACTCAGTGACCCCAAGTACCAGTTTCTCAGCTTTGCTCTACTCCACACTGACTTCACTTTTCTGTCATCACAAGATGATGACCACAGCTCCAAACCACATACCCTCTCAGGTAAAGATAAAAGAGTCAAACAACTGGGTTTCACTGGCTCTAATTAGCCTGACTTTGCTCAACACTAAAACAGGGTAATAAGATGCCTTGATTGGCTGGGCCTGGGGAACACACTGCTATTCATGGACTTAAAGTGAGGGAAGAGTGGTGCCCTCAACCCAAGTTGGGAGTCATTATAGGAAGCAGGGTGGGTAGATGGGAGGATATTAGATGTGAAAGGAAAGAAGAAAAGAGGGATATAGGGACAAAAGGAGGGAGGAAGAAAGGAAAGACGAAGGATGGAGAAAGTCAGAGCCAGGCACAATGGCACATGCCATAATCACAGCTACTTGAGAGGCTGAGATAGGAGGATCACAAATTTAAGGAACTTAGCAAGACCCTAAGCAACATAGTGAGACCCTGTCTCAAAATCTTTAAAAATAATAAAATAAAAAGGTCTGGGGGTGTAGCTCAGTGGTACAGGGTCCCTGGGTTCAATCCCCACTATCAAAAAATAAAATAAAATAAAAAGTCCTGGGAGCTCAGTGCTAGAACACCCCTGGGTTCCGTCCTCCATCCTGCCAAAAGGAGGAGGAGGAGGAGGAGGAGGAAGAGGAGGAGGGAGGAGAGGAGGAGGAGAGGAGGAGAGGAGGAGAGAAGAGGAGGAGAGGAGAGGAGGAGAGGAGGAGAGGAGAGGAGGAGAGGAGAGGAGGAGAGGAGAGGAGGAGAGGAGGAGGAGAGGAGGAAAGGAAGAGGAGAAGAGGTGAGGAGGAGAGGAGGAAGAGGAGGAGGGGAGGAGGAGGAGGAGGAAGAGGAGGAGGAGGAGGAAGAGGAGGAGGAGAGGAGGAGGAGAGGAGGAGAGGAAGAGGAGAAGATGTGAGGAGGAGAGGAGGAGAGGAGAAGAGGAGGAGAGGAGGAGGAGGAGGAGGAAGAGGAGGAGGAGGAGAGGAGGAGAGGAAGAGGAGAAGATGTGAGGAGGAGAGGAGGAGAGGAGAAGAGGAGGAGAGGAGGAGGAGGAGGAGGAAGAGGAGGAGGAGGAGAGGAGGAGGAGAGGAAGAGGAGAAGAGGAGAGGAGGAGAGGAGGAGAGGAGGAGAGGAGGAGAGGAGGAGGAGGAGGAGGAAGAGGAGGAGGAGGAGGAGGAAGGCCAAAACTCCACTTGGGATAAATAGAGATGAGACAAATGGCTTACAGACAGGGTATGCTCCAGAAATTAATTTGTAAATCAGTTTAGAACTCAGAGCACATTTTTACCCATGTAGGAAAAGAGAAAGGGGGATTTTTAATTGCAAAGTTCCCAGGTTAGTCTTCTAAAATGTTATTTAGTCTGCAAGACAGTAGTGATGCTGAATATTTGCAATGAAAAAAAAGAAAGCGAAACTTAAAACCATGGATGATAAATAAGAAAGATTTTGGATGTGAAACCTTGTCTTTATTTGTTATGAATGCCAACACTGGAGAAAAAGCAAGTTTAATTAATGAGAGTGAACTGGCAGATGGAGACCCCAGTGGGGATCCAAAGGGGGCTTCCGAGCATTTCCAAGGACTCCGGAGGTCGACTGGAGAGCTCTACTATTGGGAAATTTTCCATCCCGTCTTGTGGTTTTCCTTTTTCTTGGTATGGATGAATCCAGAACATTCCTCATCTTCTTTTTATAGGGTGCAAAGAAGATATGCCTGCAATTCTGCTATGGGTCCCACCACTTTCGACTCACAAATAGAATCCAAGAGAGGACGAGAGGTTGTTCATAGCACCTGGCCAAAGGAGGGGCAGGAGAGGGGCTGAGATCAAGTAGGGCTGCATAAAGTCAATGTGAGGGGCTGGGTCTACAGAAGAAAGACATGCACCTGACAGAGGAAGTACAAGAAAGCCGGGAGGCTCCATTGCCTTATTTTTGTTTTATATATTTATTTGCTTAGCAGTACTGGGAATCTGACCCAAGGGCACTCTATCACTGAGCTACATCTTCAGGCCTTTTCTTCTTCTTTTTTTTTTTTTTTTTTTTTTTTTTTTTTTTTTTGGTGGGGTGGGTAGTTTACCAGAGATTGAACCCAGGGGTGCTTAACCATTAAGCCACATCCCCAGCTCTTTCTCATATCTTATTTTGAAACAAGGTCTTGCTAAATTGCTTAGGGCCTCTCTAAGTTGCTGCAGCTGGCTTTGAACTCTCCATCCTCCTGCCTCAGCCCCGCAATGCCGCTGGGATTACAGGTGTGTGCCACCACGCAAAACCTTTTCTACTTTTTATTTTGAGACAGGGTCTCTCTAATTTGCCCAGGCAGACCTCAAACTTCTGACCCTCCACCTCAGCCTCCAGAGTCACTTGAGATTACCAGTTTGTACTACTGCATCCATCTCCATTACCTTATTTATTACTGCCATGAAATGCATTCAAACTCATGTTTCTCCAACACTCAGCATGTCCTCTCTAAGACCATCTAGAAATAAAGGAACTGCTACATTTTGGATCTTGAAAGACCTCAAAGCCTCACGTGTTAAAGGTTTGGTGGGCAGCCTTCAGAGCCTATCACTAGCCTATCGCAAGGTGGTGGATCCTTTGGGAGTGGTACCTAGTGGAGGCTAGGTCATTGGAGGTGTGCCCTTGAAGAGAATATTGGGACCTCAGCCCCTCCTGTCTGTTTTTGCTTTTCTACTCCTTGAGTTGAACAGGCCTCTTCCACCATGTGCTCCTGCCAAGATGTACTGTGCTGCACCAGACCCAAAGTGACAGAACAAACAATCAAGGGTTGAAATCTCTCTAAAACCATGAACCAAAATAAATCTCCCCCCCCCCTTTTTTTTTTTTTGTGTGTGGTGCTTGGCATGAAACTCAGAGTTTCTCTGCCATTCCCAGCCCTTTTATTTATTTATTTTATTTTGATACAAGGTCTTGCTAAGTTGGCCAGGCTAACCTTGAACTTGGAATCCTGCCTCAATCTCCTCAGTTGCTGAGATCACAAGCGTGCATCACCTTACCCAGCTAAACCTTTACTCTTTATAAGTTGATTCATCTCAGGTATTTGTCACAGTGACAGAAAGCTGACTAACACAGACTTGGCATCCAAGCTATGCCTAGGCCAAGCACCACCCTTGCCCCCTGGCCAGTGAAGACAGTTCTCCCACACACACAGGTGGCTTCTACTCCCCTGAAGTAAGCAGGTTTTCTATCTGCCTCCCTCACCTTTCCCCCATGCTTCTCCCCACACATGCTTCTCCCCACTTTGCCTAAAATTCAAATCTGATTCCATTACTTGTGGCTCCTCAATACCTCCCTGGGTTGCTCAGTGGCTAGAGTAGCACTTCTCCAATTATATTCCATAGTAAAGGATTGTTTTCCCTATTTCAGTCTGTTAAATACTTGCCCTGCCCCATATTGGGGATTGAACCAAGTGGCACTCTACCACTGAGCTACATTCCCAGCTTTTTATTTTAATTTTGGCTCAGGGTCTTCCTAAATTGTTGAGGCTCACATCAGACTTGTAATCTTCCTGCCTCCATCTGCCAAATTGCTGGGATTACAGGAATTCACCACTGTACCCAGTTTTATTAATTCTTAATCTAATTTGATACAGGAGCCCTTTTTATGCATTGTCATTTAGCAAGCACACTTGGAGGACCACTGACCTACAAGATAAATGCAGATAGCTTAATATGGCATCTATTCTGGCCACCACCCACCTTTCCAACCTTGCTGCCCAGTATTCCTCTGCAGATGCCCCCTGGGTTTCCACTATACCGATCACACATGAATGCTTTGTACTTTCATTTCTCTACACTTTTGTACGTTATTTCTCCTTTCTTCCCCTTTCCAGCAAATAAAACAATCTTAATTTCAATGTCTGGCATTTATTGAGTACTTACTACGTGGCAAGCACTCACCTTATAGTTTGATCAAGATACTAACAATAAATTAGTTGCTTTCTAGGCTTTGCTGTTCCCCTTCCTCCTGCCCCCTCCAGCTCCTTGGATCAATGAGACCATCTCCTCACCTGGTCATCCCAGACCTCTTCTACCTCCAATCACATTCCCCCTCACTAACTCCTTTATTATTAGAAAATAACTTTGTAATCTCTATTTGACAGGGCAATTGAAGCCCCCAGGTATATTCATTCATTGCACAAATATCCTTTGAACTTTGAGATACAAGATTTTAAGGAAGACATGGTCCCCACCCTCTTAGGGTCATAGGTTAGGAATTAGAAAGACAGGAAATGTCGTGTTATAAACAATTAAAGATAGGTTGAGCATCCCTTACTCTAAAACCCAAAGTTCAAAATGCTCCAAAATCCAAAAAAATTTTGAGCACTGACACAGTGCATAAGTGTCGATTTCCACACCCTGAAACTTTATTTCACCCACAAAATTACTAAAAGTATTGTATAAAATTACCTTCAGGCTATGCATATAAAGTATTTAAGAAACATGGATTTTTTGTGTTTAGACTTGGGTCCCACCTCCAAGAAATCTCATTGAACTTATGCAAATATTTTAAAACCTGAAAAAAATCTGAAATCTGAAATACTTCTAGTCCCAAATATTTGGGATTAGGGAGACTCAACTTAAAGTTACTAGGTGCACAAAGTGCTGCCAGGAAGTATGGGGCAGAGGTACTCAGGGGGTCCAGGGAGGGCAAATGCCCACAGGAGATGGGAAAACACTGGGAAGGATTGAAGTGCATTTAGGAGCTACAAGGCTGATGAGCAGAGAGCAGGCAGGCGAGGGGTGATTTTGGAAGGAGGAGAATAAGGAGCAGGCAACTCAGCTCAGTGACTGGAGTCAACAGGTTTGGGTGTGAATCCTGCTTGAACCATTTACCTGCATGAATTAGTCTCTCTCTTTCTCTCTTTCCTTCCTCCTTCCTTCCTCCTTCCTTCCTCCCTCCCCCCTCTTCCTCCCTCCCTTCCTCCCTCCCTTCCTTCCTTCCTTCCTTCCTTCCTTCCTTCCTTCCTTCCTTCCTTCCTTCCTTCCTTCCTTCCTTTCTCTTTCTACTAGGGATTGAACCCAGGGGTGCTTTACCACTAAGCTCCATCCCCAGCCCTTTTAATTTTTCATTTTGAGAAAAGTCTCCCTAAGTTGCTGAGCGTCTCACTAAGTTGCTGAAGCTGGCCTCAAACTTGTCATCTTCCTGCCTCGGCCTCCCGTCACTGGGATTACAGGTGCGTGCCACTGTGCCCTGCATGGATGAATTTCTTAATTTCTCTCTCTTGCCATTTCCCTATCTGCAAAATGGGACATCTTCTCCTACTCCTAGCTAAATATAATAAGCTCTTACAACATGCCAGGCATTTCCCTAAGCTTGTCTTTGTCAGCTATTTCGCTGCTATGACTAAATGATCTGACCAGCACAACTGTAAAGAAGGAAGAGTTTATTTAGGGGCTCAAGGTTTTGGAGGTTTCAATCTATAGACAGCCTACTCCATTCCTCAGGGCTCAAGGTGAGGCTGAACATCATGGTGGAAGAGTGTGGCAGAGAGAAGCAGCTCTCATCAGGAAACACAGAGAGAGTCTACACTCTCCGGATACAAAATACATACCCCAAAGCCTTGCCCCAATTCTTACCTCCTCCAGCCACACCCTACTACTTCAGTCACCACTCAGTTAATCCCTATCAGGGAATTAAATCACTGATTGGGTTAAGACTCTTACAACACAATCATTTCTCCTCTGAACCTTCTGCATTGTCTCACACATGAGTTTTTGGGGGACACCTCATATCCAAATCATAACAGCACTCTACATTATATATCTAATTGAACCCATCACAATAATCTTATGAGTTATTATGACCACTTAACAGATGATGAAAGGGTGTCACAGGATTAATTTGGTGAGGATGATCCAGCACACTGCAAGTGATGGTTTCTACCTAATAGGTCTGTGATGAGAAAAAGCCAGTGAAACACCTGGCACACAAGAGTTGCTCAATGACTTTTATTATTTATGTCTGTGTGTCCTAAGGGTAATAGGAAGCCATTGAAAGACTTTAAGCTAGAAAGAGGATATTTTATACTTGATCTTAGCCAAAAGGCCAAGAAGCAACATAAGAGGTATTTTAAAAATCAAGGGTCTGAGGAGCCCAGAGTAGACACAGTGAGAGTCATTAGAAGGCCGTCACAGAGGGCTGAGGATGCGGCTCAATGGTACAGTACCTGCCTCCCCTGCACAAGGCCCTGGGATCCACCCTCAGTACTTTAACAACAACAACAACAAAAAGTGTTACAAGGGAGGCAGATCATGTGGACTGTTGCAAGCCACAGGAGTGGAGAGGGCGGTGAATACATGGGATAGAGCTCCAAGGTGGAATCAACACGCATTGGGCATTAATGGGCATGGCAGGTGGAGGAGAGGGAGCACCATGTTTCCAGTGGGCACTGGATGGACACTGGTGCCACTGAGGGGAGCCCAGGATGGGACAAGTTTGGCATAGAAACTGGCAGGGGATGAGGAGTTCTGTTCAGGACCAGTGACATGTAGGAACATGCAGGTCAGGTGGGCCAGCTGCCAAAAGACACATAGGTTCAAATCTCTTGAACTATTTGGCCGTGCTCAGAAGTCAGACACTGGAGTATGCCAGCTCCCGTTTGCAAGCAAGCCTTGTACTGTGCCTGACCCCACACTATGTGCTCGAGTCTCTCATAGAAGCGGGGTGCTACTCTAGTTCTCAGTTTAGAAAAGTAAAAACTGAGTGTAATGACTTTTCTGGTATCAGGTAGTAGGTAGAGCTGGGATGATTTTTTTGTTTATTTTTTTCATAATGCTAGGGATTGAACCCACGGCCTCACGCATGCTAGGCAAGTGTTCTACTGCTGAGCTACACCCCTGTCCCAGAGCTGTCTAAATCCAGAAATTGAGAGCCCAGCCCTGTTTGCTTTGTGTAAACAAACACTGGGAATCTACATAGCAAAAGAGAAGGTATCACTGGGCGTGGTGGTGCATGCCTGTAATCCCAGCTGTTTAGGAGGCTTGAATCAGGAGGATGGCAATTCTGAGGCCAGCCTGGGCAACTTAGAGAGGCCCTGTCTCAAGATAAAAAATAAAAAGGCTAGGTATGTAGTTCAGCGGTAAAGGTCCCCTGGATTTAATCCCCAGCACCAAGGGGGAGAGAAAGAGACGGAGACAACCTCTTAGAGTTTCCACTCGGCTATAAACGGTTTCAAATCTGCTTGTCTTCATCAGCCGTGACCCCCTCTTCTCTCATCCGTTCCTTGGGGCTCAAGGAAGCTTTAAAGTCAACCTTTCCCCTATGCTCCTGTCACAGTCTAGGACCTGTGGGGAGTGGGGTTCCTAGACACAATACCCCCAATTTTGTCTTCAGTCCCCAGGTCACAGCATATCTGGTTGTTCTCTACGTACCCCTGTGGCAGGAAGTCGAGAGGGAGGAGAGGGCCAACAGCCCAGGTGGAGGGGCTGGGCAGATAGCAATGGCAAAATCTGCCACCATCCCCATCCCCTCCCCTCTGCTGTGCATTCCCCCAAGGCCCGCAAGGGAAATTGGAAGGGGAGAAGATAGTGAAGCAATAGCTGCTTTTCCTAATGTTTATACTCGCATTGGATTGATGTAGTTTTGTTTTCTGGTATTTTTTGTTGAGTAACCTGACTAGCGGTATCATATGACCCTTTATTGGGAGTTTATATTTAAAAATCATTTATAACTGGGTGTGGGGGTGCATGCCTGTAATCCCAGTGACTTGGGAGGCTGAGGCAGAAGGTTCTCAAGTTTGAGGCCAGCCTGTCTCAAAAAGAAAATTTAAAAGGGCTGCAGATGTAGCTCAGTGGTAGAGCACCCCTGGGCTCAAACTCTATTATCACACATACACATGTGTACACACACACACACACAAATCATTTAGATGTACTGTTTCTATAACAAAAAATAGACTCAATGGGGCTGGGGAGATAGCTCAGTCGGTAGAGTGCTTGCCTTGTAAGCACAAGGCCCTGGGTTCGGTTCTCCAGCACCCCCAAAAAAAAAAAAATAGACTCAAATATTTAAGGCAGCTTGCATTTCTGTTTTTTGTTGCCAAAAGTCAGTTGAGTGTGTGTGTGTGTGTGTGTGTGTGTGTGTGTGTGTGTGTTTTTTTTTTTTTTTTTTTTTTTTTGGTACTGGGACTTGAACCCAGAGGTCCCTAACCACTGAACAACATCCCTAACCATTTTTAATATATTATTTAGAGACAGAGTCTTGCTGAGTTGTTTAGGGCCTCACTAAGTTGCTGAAGCTGGCTTTGAACTCAAGATCTTCCCACCTCAGCCTCCCAAGTCTCTGGGATTTTAAGTGTGAGCCACCATGCCCCGCCACATGAGTATATTCTTGTTTTAAACACTAAAAATTCATACACTTCAAATAAAGCAAAAGTCCCCTTCACCCAGCCTCTTCTCCAAGCTATTCCTTACCCCAAATGCTGTCAATTAGTGTATTTTCTTCCTGATCTCTTACTAGGTATTTACACTCATAATGTATTCAATCAAAAATATGTACCTTTGTTTTGTGTACATTTTTCTTCTGTATGTGAACAGTGTACTAACTGCAACTTGCTTTCTTCATTTGTTATTTTCTTAGCATGGTACGGTTTGACTTTACATAACCAATGACAATCTCTTTTTCTCTCATTTTCTCCATTGATTCTAAGACTAGAAAGTCATTTCTTCACCCAATGTTTCAAAGTATCTATTTTCTTTTTCTTACAAATTTTTATTATGATTATTTAGTTCAGACAAAATTTATTTATTGTATTTTGTGAGGTAAGAACTTTCTCTTTCCTAAATTGGCAGCTGGTTGGCCCAAAGTAATTTTTTTTTAAGTTAATGAGGTGTTGTTCTTTATTTTTTCTATTGTTTTGAGACGGGGTCTTGCTGAGTTGCTCAGGTTGGTCTCAAACTCCTAGACTCAAAGGATCCTCCTGCCTCAGTCTCCAGAGCAGTGCACAGGCATGTGCCACTATACCTGGAAGACCAAGGTAATTTTTTGAAGTAATACTTCTATCCCCCATTCTAGTACCTTCCTTACATATTAATTATTACTCATTTCATTGTCTCATCAGAGGTTATCTTTTTATTTTTATTTATTTATTTATTTTTTATTTATTTATTTATTTATTTTTTGGCACTGGGGATTGGACCCAGAGGTGCTCTACCACTAAACTATATCCCCAGCTCTTTTGATTTTTTAATTCTAAGACAGAGTCTTGCTGAGGCCAACTTCAAACTTGCAATCTTCCTGCCTCAGCCTCCTGAGTCACTAGATACAGACTTGCACCACTACTCCTGGTTACTTTTATACCTCTTTATATTTTTGGTTCAGGGGTTGAATTCAGAGCTTTGTGCGTGCTAACCATGAGCTCTGTCACCCAGCCATGAGCTACCTATTTCAATCTATTAAAACAATGCAATTTTTTTTGTCTGAAAAACCACAATTTTAAGTAGTATAACTGTATAATATGTTTAATATCTAGATACTCTATTCCTTTTCTCTTTACTCTTATTTTATTAAAAAAACTTGCCTCTGCCTGTTTATTCTTCCATGTAAATTTTTTTTCCATATAAATTTTAAATCTTTTTGTAAAGGTTTGAGGAAAATCATATCTGGATTTGTACTAAGCCTATAATTTAACTTGATCTTTCCATCTTTATATTATTTAGCCTTTGCATCAGGTATAGATTATATCTCTCCATATTCAGTTCTTTAATATCCTGCAAGGGAAAAAAAAAAAAAACTTTAGTTTTCTTCATATGGAAAATGCTACATTCTGTATTGATTGTTATAAGATGGGATTACCTTTGCCTCAAATGTTTATTTTATTTTACATAAATATTTATTTTTGGTACTGGGGATTGAACCCAGGGGCACTCTACCACAGAGCTACATCCCCTGCCCGTTTTAGTTTTTATTTGAGACGGGATCTCACTAAGTTTCTTAGGACCTCGCTAAGTTGCTGAAGCTGGCTTTGAACTTGTGATCCTTCTGCTTCAGCCTACTTAGTCACTGGATTACAGGATTGTGTCACTGTACCCTGCTGCCTTGAAATTTTAAAAATGTCCTCCCTTCTCAGTAAAACCATCTGGATTCAGAACTTTGGGAAAACAGTGTTCCTGATAACCTTTCTTAAATTCTTCCTCAATTCCTTTTCTTCATTAAATTCACATTTATGAGTTTTATTTTTTGCAGTGCTAGGGATTGAACCTAGGGCCTTGCATATGCTAGGCAAGTGCTCTTTCACTGAGCTTCACCCCCAGCCACAAATTTGTATGTCTTTTAAGTGACTACTATGTGCCAGGCCCCACTTCTGTGCAGTAGGAATGTGCAGCCACAAGCAAAACAGTTTTCTTACAATTACCTCAAAATAAAACTTAATTTGAAAAACACCATAATCTCAAAATAAAAAGTGTTATTAAAAAAAAAAAAAACAGTTCACTTCTCAGGAAGTTCATATTCTAGTAGTGAGAGAAGAAGCAAACAGGTAAACAATTAGGCACATGTCATATCAGATGGAAAGAAGTGCTGGGGAGAAAATTAAACAGAGACAAATATAGTCAGGGAGGTCTCTGTCCAGGGTGTGTTTTGGGCCCAATCTGAAGAAGGTAGTTTGATTTGTCTGATTCTGTCTAACGTAGAAACTATTATATATTTCAGAAAATTATCATTTTATTAAAGTTCTCAAATTTGTCAGCAACTTCACATACCAGCCTTTTTACATTTTTAATATCAATTTATTTCTGTTATCATAACTACTGTTTCACCTTAAATGGTATTTGTTTCTGTTTTCTCCTTTATTATGTTCATGCATTGTATCCTTCAGTCCTTGTTTTTGCAAAAAAGAACCAACTCGAGGACACATGTGTTAATTCTACTGCTTTTCTGTTTTCTAATTTATTTTGATGTATTCTTTTTCCTTCCTCATCTTTATTTGCATTTTGTTTTGTTTTGTTTTTGTTTTTGTACTGGAGATTGAACCCAGGGGTACCCTACCACTAGGTACATCCCCAATCTTTATTTTTTATTTTGTGACAGAGTCTCCCTAAGTTGCTGAGGTTATAATTTGCAGTCCTCCTGCCTCAACCTCCCAAATTTCTGGGATTAGAGGCATCTGCCACCACATGCCCAGCAACACTTTCTTCTTGATTTCCTCCTTTATCCAAAGATGTTTTAGAGAATTTTCAATGACTGATTCATAATATTAATTTCTAGCTTTAGCATTTTGCAAACAGGGAATGTAGCCTAGATGACATCTGTATTTTCAAATTTTTTAAAATTTTCTTTGTGGTGGAAAATATGACCTGTATTTAAAATTATTTTGCAGATTCTGAAGGAGACTGGGTAACTTAAGGTCCCAGGCCAAAGAGCAAGACATCTAGAGGAACGGGAGAAAAGAGTAAAATGTGAACAGGAAGTAAACTGTAGAGAGGAACTGATTTTGATAGTACTGGAACGAGAACCAGCTTTCTGATACCTACTATAGGCCAGCACTGTGTTGGGCATTTTGCATATCTTTTTTAAAAAATGTTTTTATTAGTGCATTATTGTTATACATAAGAGCGGGGTTCATTTTGATATAATCATACATGCATGGAATATAATTGGCTCCATTTCAGTCTCCAATACTTCCTCTTTCCATCCCCCCCTCTCTCCTCTCCTCCCTCCCCCGTTCCCCTTCCTCTATGCCACTGGTCTTCCTCCTATTTATTTGTTGTTTTTTAATTGGTGCTTTATAGATATACATAAAGGTGGAATTTTACTGTAGTCTCCTCATCACTTTGTATATCTTACCTCTTTTGATGGTGAGGCAGGGTCTTGGGAGCAAGAAACTGGGCTCAGGGAGGCAAACGAACACGTTTCCCAAGTCTTTCCCTGCTATATGCCAGGTTCCCCTTGCTTTGCTGAGCAAGTTCTCACTTGAGTTTCAAGACTCTGGGCTGGGGATGTGGCTCAGTGGTAGAGCACTTTCCTTGCAGAAGTGAGGCTGGGGGTTCCATTCCCAGCACCCTCCTCTTATAGGAAGGCTTCCCACAGAGAATAGCTGGGAACCCCCTCCTTCTGCTCTTGCATAATAAGTCAGCACTAGTCTTACATCTGTCACTTTTGGTTGCCCAGGAGACCTTTGAGGGTGGGCAGCATTTTGGGGGTGCTCAATGTTTGTTGATTGAATGAAGAAAATAGGTAAAGGGAGGGGACCAAAAAGAGAATTCATGTCTGAAAATGCAACGTAGCACAGTCCCATGGGGACCATCAAGCCTCTCCGCCCCCTGCTCAGGATGGTACTAACACGGACATTAATAACTCCTTCTGTTTGTAGGTTCTTTTGATTGTCCACATGGCATTATCCTATATGTTTTAGCTCATTTGATCCTCTCGAGAACATAGTTCACCTTAATACTCCTTAGTGGAGTATTCAGAAACTGTGTTTGACCACGGTCACCCAGCTGGCAAGTCAGCACAGTCAAGAGCTCCTTAGATTCCAGTCACTGCCACATTGGAACTTTAAACCAGGTCCCTCCTGATGCTAGAGTGGACACAACCCACATGCCACCTGCTGCCTTGGTGGGAAGGCAATAAATTCCCGAGTCTTGCCCATCCTCACAGCTTCACAAAAGAGGCTTTATTTTTCAGCCAGTCCCATTAATGCCTCAAAGGAAATTTAGGAGAGGCTGAGGGTGTAGCCCAGTGGTAGAGCACCTGCCTAGCATATGTGAGGCCCTGGGCTCAATCCCCAGCACCACAAAAACTTTTTAAAAAGGAAATTCAGGAGAGTGATCCCTAACGTTACATACTCATTTTTCCATCTTGTTTCATCTTGTTTCTTGTTGAGTCCATACGAACACAGCACCAGGTACAGGGCTGGTCTTGCACACTGAGACCCAGAAGCAGGCTAGGGAGCACACCAAGATCAAAAGACAGGCTGGGAAGGACAACTTGTGGGGACCTTTAGGGCGACTCTGTCTGAAATCCACCCACAGGACAAGTGCTTCCAGGCCTTTCTCAGGGATCTGCCCAGCCGTGCCTCCTCCTCCCCCAGCCTCCCTGTTCCTACCCTACACCCTCTTTATCTCCCTTCACAAAAAGCTCTATTCTCTTTTTGCACAATACACTTTCACAATAGATAGTCTATTCAACCCAGAGCCCAAATCATCAGCAACCAAAACGATGGTTCCTCTTTCCTACTAGTTCTTCAAATATTTCCAAGGAAAGAGACATAATTGTGTTCTGCAGCATAACGACTGTGCATGGCCATTTCTCCTCTGGGTTGGAAGTTTCTTGGAGGTGTGGCCTGCGTCTTTGCACCACTGACTGTGAAATGAATGAGAAGGTTATATCCTCTAAGTAAAAAGTTTAAAGTAATCAGGGCCTGGCACAGTAGTACATGCCAGTAAACCCAGCAACTCAGGAGGCCAGGCAGGAGGATTGCAAAAGTTCAAGGCCAGCCTAGGCAACTTAGTGAGGCCCTAAGCAATTTAGTGAGACCCTGTTTCAAAATTTATAAAAGGAAAAAAAAAAAAACAGGCACAGTGGTACACACCTATAATTCCAGCAACTTGGAAGGCTAAGATATAAGGATCACAAGTTCAAGGCCAGCCTCAGCAATTTAACAAGACTCTGTGTCAAAATAAAAAATAAAGACTGGGGATGTAGCTTAGTGGCAAAACACCCCTGGGTTCAATTCCCAGTACAAAAAATAAATAAATTTTATAAATATATAACTATATGTATAATAAATATAAAATCAAGGTGTAACTCAGTGGTAAAGTACTGGTGGGTTCAATCTCCAGTATTACTACTACTACTACTACTAATAATAATAATGGTAATAATATAATTACACTTACTACACAAACAAAATAGAAACACAGAGACATAAGGAAACTTTGGAAGCAATGTTTACACTGGTCACCTTGATTGTGGTGATTGCAACATATGTTATTTACATAAGTAAAAACTCACAAAATTGTACATGTTAATTATGTGTGACTTTTATATGCCAATTATACCTTAATAAAGCTGAAGGGGAAAAAAAATCAAACAAATCAAGTTTTCTCAAGGAAGAGAAAAAACATACATAATCATTAAAGAAATTTGATAAATACACTAAATATAAAGATGAAAATAAATATCACTCATAATTCCAACAAATAACTTTTATTTCCTTCCAGGTATTTTATATGTATTTTTCTGTATATAAAAGCCTGACAAAAATATAATTCTGATGCATGTACAATTTTGTATCAAATTAGTATGTTACAAACATTTCCTGCCAATAAATATTCTTTGCAAACTTGATTTTGGCAGGTGCATTGGTACACACCTATAATCCCAGCGACTCTCAAAAGGGTAAAGCTAGAGGATCGAGAGTTCAAAGTCAGCCTCAGCAACTTAGCGAGGCCTTAAGCAACTTAGTGAGACCCTGTCTCTAAATAAAAAATAGGAAAAAGGGTTGGGAATGTGACTCAGTATTTAAGGGCCCCTGTACCAAAAACCAAACCAAAATGAAACAAAACAAAACAAAAAAACAACTTGATATTGGGGCTGGGAATATAGTTCAGTGGTGGAGCACTTGATTTGTTTTTCTGGTATTTTTGTTTGTTTTTAGTTTTTAGTTTAGTTTAGTTTAGTTTAGTTCTGTTTTGTTTTTGGTGCCAGGGATTGAACCCAGGGTGCTTAATCAATGAGCTACATCCCCAGTCCTTTTTATTTTTTATTTTGACACAGGGTCTTGCTAAATTGTTTAGAGCCTTGCTAAGTTGCTGAGGCTGGCTTTGAACTTGCAGTCCTCCTGCCTCAAACTCCTGAGAGCCTCTGGGGTTAAAGGTGAGCCCCAATGCTCCTGGCCCACCTTGATTTGTAGTAGTTTAGATAGTATTGCATTATATGTGCATACCATAACACAAATTTATTTATTTGTTTACTTATTTATTTATTTTGGTACTGGGAATTGAATCCAGGGACCCTTTATCACTACACTACATCCCTACTTCTTTTTATTCCTTTTATTTTGAGACAGGGTCTCCCTAAATTACCCAGGCTGGTCTCAGACTTTTGAAATTCTCCATAACTTTCCTATGTTCATATGTGAATACATGACCAGTGTAACTCCACATCAGGTACAACCACAAAAATGGGAAGTTACACTTCATGTATGTATGTATTTCCAAATACATTCTACTGTCACATATAACTAAAAAGAACAAATAAACTTTTTAAAAAATAAATAAGGAAAAGAATACAATATTAATAAAATTAAAATGGTTAAAAACAAAACAAAACAAAAAAACTTGCAATTTTCTTGCCTCAGTCTCCCAAGTTGCTGGTATTACAAGTGGCCATAACTTTCATTATTTGTTTCTTCACTGTTGAATAGTTAGGGTGTTTGTTCCCTTTTTCCCTCCATTCTTTCCTTCCCTTTCCTTTTAAAAATTTTTAATCTCTGCCAATGAAAATAATACTTTGATAAACATCCTTAGCATCCATCTTTGTTCACATTGCTGATTAGCTCTTTCTAGAACTACAGTTAGGATAAAGAGCAGAAAATTTATCTATCTATTTATTTATTTATTTATGTCACTGAGGATTGAACCCAGGGTGCTTTGCCACTGAGTTATATTCCCTGGCCCTTTTCCTTTTTAAGACAGGATCTTGCTAAATGGCCAGTCTGACCTTAAACTTGTGATACTCCTGCCTTAGCCTCCAAAATCACTGGGATTACAAGCATGCACTATCACACCCAGCAAGGGTAGAAATGTTTAAGCTTCTCTTAATTTATTATATCACATTATTTTCCCAACCTGTTTATGATCATTGGCCCATGTTTCTATGGCAAATTTTTTCAAATTCATTTTTATTGTAAACAAATGGGATACATCTTGTTTCTCTGTTTGTACATGAAGTAGAGGCATACTATTTGTGTAATCATACATTTACCTAGGGTAATAGTTTTTGATTCATTCGGTTATTTTTTCTCCCCACCCCCCCATGGCAAATTTTTAATCTATACATTTATACAGGTAAGACCAGTTAACTTATCAGTTTCAAGTCACAATGGAAACAGAAACATGAAAGCATGCACCCTTAGGGGGTGTGGTGGCATATGCTTGTAATGCCAGAGGCACAGGAGCTGAGGCAGGAGGATCAGGAGACAAGTTCAAAGTCAGCTTCAGCAACTTAGCGAGACCCTGTCTTTAAAAATAAAGTATACAAAAGGGCTAGGAATGTGGCTCAGTGGATAAGTGCCCTGGGTTCAATCCCCAGTACCAAAAAACAACCAACAAACCAAAAAAGCCATGCATCCTTAATCACAAGAGGGTGGTTAGAGGAACTGGAGTGTTTCATGTACCTTGTCAATGTACTTCTGGAAAAACCATTTGCAAAAACCAGATGCTTACTCCATCTATCCACACAGAGTTTTGCTTTCTTTGGGTTTTCCGCAAAAACCCTGAGGATTCCTAAACTATAACTGTAGTTCTAAGAATTTTGAATTTCTGTGTCATTAACTTAGCTCTTGGTGACTCTAAGAACTAAGTGATTCCCAGAATCTGACCAGTCCATCTTATAGCCCAAGCCAACATGCGCTTGCTGCAGGGTGTTTATAGTTTAACTGGAGTCTCTTCCTTTCTCGTTGACTTGATTTCAGTTGGGGGCTTGATATTAAAAATTGAATATCAGATAATGCAAAGCTACTGATATCTTCTAAAATGTTTGTTTGATTCTGCCAGTGAAAAAAAAACAGATTTTAATAATCACCTGCTAATCTCCCAGTAGAGTTACTCTGGCAAACATGTCAATGAAAATGTTGAATAGCTGTGTTTCATTCCTTTTCTCAGCTTACAAGATTCCTTAGATTTTCAGAGATGGATGTGAACATTCTGGAAGGTCTGTATTGTAAATACATCCCCCCTTAGGGAGATAATGAAGATTAATAAACCTTATAACAAACCTACCTTCCAATTTCAGCTCTGGGGGGCAACTGTGGGGTTTCTGAAATGCCCAAGAGAGACCTCCATTACTGCTGTGTTTCAAAACAGATTTCTTTCTCTCTAATGTGAATCTGGAAGATTCCCTCCTGGGTTTGGGTAAGACAGGGGATTTGGCTAAATGGTGATGTCTATGAGCTTAAGCCTTTATTCCTAACATTCGCATAGGCTTTATAGCTTGCAAAATACAGTATCATGTATTTCATGTCATATATTACCTGCTTTCATTCCTCACAACAACCCCAGGAAGTGGGCAATGCTGAAGTTAATAAGGTGTCAGGGAAAGAAGTGGGTCTCCTGTCCAACAGGTTCTCACAGGAAGGCTATCTTCAAAAGAGAAAGATAGTGGGGAGGATCCTGAAGAGGATGGTGGCTCCAAAGAAAGGGGGAAAACGGAAATGCTGAAAGGGAACTCCCAACTGGAAACCTGGCTACAGATTCTGCCTCAGTCATGCCATTGTTGACCTTGGGAAGTTTTTAAGATTTTGTGTGTGTGTGGGGGGGGGTTCCTCGTTTCCTTATCTGTAAAATGATGACACCTACCTCATATAAAATATTATCCTAGCCTGGCACAAAGGAGACTGTATGAGAATGTTTACCTGCTGGGTGCAGTGGTGTATACCTGTAATCCTAGCAGATCAGGAAGCTGATGCAGGAGGATTGCAAATTCAGACAGCCTCAATTTAGTGAGTCCCTAAAGAATTTAGTGAGATCCTTTCTCAAAATAAAAATAAAAAGGGCTAGGGACATGGCTCAGTGGTTAAGTGCCCCCAGGTTCTATCCCTGGTACAAAAAAAGAAGAGAGAAAAGAAAAGAAAAGAAAAGAAAAGAAAAGAAAAGAAAAGAAAAGAAAGAAAAGAAAAGAAAGAAAAGAAAAGAAAAGAAAGGAAGGAAAGAAAAGAAAAGAAAAGAAAAGAAAAGAGAAAAGAAACAAAACGTTTATCATAGTAGCGTCATAAAAGTGAAAATCTGAACTGGGCATAATGACTCTGGAGATTGAGGCAGGAGGATCTCAAGTTCAAGGCTTGCCTGAGCAATTTAGTAAGACCCTGTTTCAAAATAAAAAATAAAAAGGACTGGGGATGTAGCTCAGAGGTAAAGCCACCCCTTAGTTCATGTCTCAAGTATCATTAAAAATATTAGGATACATGCATACTACAGAATAATATTTGCAAAGAATGATAATATAGATGTTTATACATAGGAAAAGATATCTGTGACATGTTACTTGGTGAAAGTGGTTGCAATTCAGTAGGTACGATGTTATGCCAATTTTTTTATTTTGTAAAAATAACATTTACGTGTACAATCATTTGTTTAACAACATTTATTTTGTATATTTTATTATATGCATTTACATGTAGATATGGGGATATACAATGTCCAAGGTTATATGCCAAAACATAATGTCTGCATGTGGTTCTTTTTCAGTTTTGCTTAGTTGATTTTCAAATTCTTTTACAATGACTTTGTGCTATAAAGAAATAATAGAAGAGTAAAATGTTTACAACACAAGAACTGCAACACTGGTGTCTGCCTGGATCCAGGGGGCATTTTGCTGGTGTAACGTTCATCATTCATTGGCAGGTTGTTTGGAGAACCAGGACCCCATGTAAAGGTTTTAAGAGATTTAACATGGGCTCTGGAAGAGTCAGTACCTGTCCCCGCAACACTGACACACAAACCCAGTGGGAACTTCTGTGTCTACTCTCACCTGAGCAAACACAGCCAAGTGCCTGCTTCTTTTTGGATTTTACAAGGCCCACCCTCTTCCTCAAGAAGAGGGTTTGGCCTTCTTAACCACAGTCATTCATTCTGGTCATGTTTTTGAGATGCTATCTCAAACAGATGCGTGTCTTCCTCAACCCTGCTACCTGCTGGGACGAAGGAAATTTTGAAGGAAAGCTTCCTCCACAGCCAGCTCATCTGGTTTCTGGCCCGGTGAGTCACTCAGACTTAAACCAATAATCTTGAATTCAGGTTGTAAGGGCATCTCCCTGTCACTCCCTCATTTATAGTAATCATGAACAGAAGCTACCACGTACTGGTGCTTATGTACAAAACACCAATTTAGGTGTGGGCTTGTTTAAGTCTTACAAACTTTGTGAAGCATGTGTCTTCATCCCCATTTTACAGACAAGAAAATTTAGACATGGAGTGGTTGATCTACCCAAGGATATTCAGCAAACAAGCCTGGGCACTTAAACATAAATCCTTTCTGCAACCCACAGGTCTTCTTACTCCCATTTTATAGGTGAGGAAACTGAGTCACTGTTAGTCACCCAAGTTCATGAAGTTTGTAAGTGGAAGAGACTAAAATTTGAACATTTCCCCTCCTTGTCCCCTACTTGTGCCCTAACCCTCCTCACCCCCCATCCCCCCAGGTACTCTCTGCTGCAACAAGTACTGGAACTCTTAACAATTCCAAGAACCTCTAAGGTTCTCTCTTGCCTTGGGGACAGGCTATTTCCTCCCATGCATTGTCTGACATAGGTCTCCTTATCTAGATGTAGCCTCCTCCAGGAAGCCTTCCAGGAACACCCCAGGTCAGTCACCCCTTTAGGTATTTTCTTAGTTTACCCTTGTATACATTATGTATTTTTTCTTGCTTCTTCCCCTTCTGTCTTGTGAAGCCATATCAAGGACCCTGTCTTGCTGTTGGTTAGGTGCTTAGTACCTAGTACACTAGCTGGTGCAGAGTAGGTACTTAGCAAGAATTTGTTGAATGAATGCTTGAGTATCAGAGCTGTGTTTTGCTTTGTTTAGAGGTTACAGTTTTGGTGTATTTAGCAGGAGGGGCAGGTAATGACAGAAATGTGACTTCTGCAGGCCCTAAAGAGAGTGTCCTGAGCACTCTCTTAACAGGGCATGCAGGAAGGTTCTGGAGTCATTGGGGGCTCAATGTGCTGATGTCAAAATCATGGTGTCTTTCTTGCTGAAGCAAACTCTCTGGCTTCTGTTTTCTCACTCCTAGTGAGAAATAAATCATGTTCTGAGTGACTGGAGTCATTGCTCACAGCACCAAGAACTGGTGTAGGGTGGGGCGAGGGGCAGTGGCCTTGGGGCTCCAGTCTCTAAAGGCCCAGGCCTCCGGGCTTGGGGGAGGGGTGAGGAGTGGCAGGTCCTGTCCCTGGGAGGCTGCAGTCATTGGGGGAGAGACAATGGGGCTCAGCATCTGCTCCTCGCTGGGAGAAGGGACCCTCCAGTGAAAAGCCAGGGAGAGCAGGGAAGTGTGGGAGGAATTGATGAGGAGAAGGGGTGGAGCCAAGGAGATGCAGCCGGGAGGAAGGGAAGGGGAAGGAAGAGAGGAGGGGGGAGAGAATCCAGGCTTTCCTTCTTCCCGGTGACCTGGTCCTGAGCGTCAGGCTCCTTCGCATTGTTTCCAGCGGAAACTCTTGGGGGCCCACCAAGACCTCACGTTTCTCCCTCCCTCCCCCGTTGCAGCCCCACTCCAAGGGCCAGGCATCCAGCAGGTGCTCAATACTTACTTGGGAAAATAAGAAATGTGACCAACTTTGCTCTGGGAACTTTTCCCCCGTCTTCTCCCCACTTCTCCGGAGAAGCCGAGGACAGAGCAGGTCTTGGGAGTACGCCCAGGCGCCCCATGAATAATTGACCCTTCGTGGCGGCTCTCTCCGCCGGCTCAGGACCGGCCCTGCGTCGGAGTTGAGAAGCGGCTCTGAGTGGAGGGGGTTCTGGAGGTTGGAGGCCGGGTGTCCGGCCTGCCCCAGAGCTGGGAGAAGGCCAAAGCTGCGCCGGACCCCACGGCCTTGCGGGAGCCGCCGTAAGGGGCCGGAGCGGCGTACGGCGAACGGCCACGCCTCGGCGCCCCCCAGCACTGCGTCCCGGGCCGAGGCCCAGGCCAAGGGCTTGGGAACCCTGCGAGGGGCCATCCCTGCGGCTCCTCGGAGCCCCTTCCCGCCCGGGCCTGGCGCTCGCAGCCTGCGCCGCTCCCTCGGTTCTGGCCGTCCAGGGCTCTGCTAACAGCTGTTTAAAGGCTCTCTTACTGTTCAGAGATCTGCGGGGATGTTTGCTCCAAGCCCATCTGCCTACTTTAAAAATATATAAGTGAAGAACACACCCAGCCTCCCACCTCTGGCTGGGGAGGACCGACCCGGGGCCCCCAGTCCGTACTTCGTAAGGATCGGGAACCCAGGAACTACACCCCCACCCCACTGACTCCCTCCGGGGGGGGACCCCCAGGCTTCCCGGGGGGTCGGGGCCCCTGGGCCCCTTTGTGCCGGGCAGGGCCGGCCCCCCCATTTCCATGCGAGGTTCTGACGCTCCCTTCTCCCCCGCTCGTTAATCTTTGTTCCCCTTTTCTGCTGAGGAGAGAAAAGAGAGAGAGAAAAGAAGGAAAAAAAAGGCGTGACTTGATTTTCAAACGAAACTCCCACAGCAAACAAAACCCTTTTAGAGAAATAAGAAAGGAGGAAGAAGGAAGAAAAGAGGGAAGAAAAGAGAGAGGGGGAAAAAACCCTCCAGGCTTTTGAATTCGAGTAGGAGAGTTGAACCGAGAGAAAGAGAAAGAAAGGAAGAAAAATCCTCTCTGCGGTAGAAAGAGAAAAAGAAAACTTGGGCTGACAAGAGGGGGGTGTTGGGGGGGGAAGGAAGTGAGAAAACAAAAGAGAGATAAAAGGGCTGCTTTTCTGTCTCTCTTCCTCTGCGAGCTGGGTTAGGAGGAGCTGTTTTGCATCCCTTCACGTCAGCCCTGCCTCATTCCCTTCTTCCAGGGAGGGAGAGAGCGCGAGCGAGAGAGCGAGCGAGAGAGGAGAGGGAGAGAGAGGGGGAGAGAGAGAAAGAGAGGAGCCGGAGGGAGGGCGGCAGGCGCAGGCGGCGGGCGCGCGTGGAGGCGGGCGCGCAGCAGCAGCCCGGGCGGTGGGCAGCAGGAGCCCCCGGCCCGGCCCGGCCCGGCCCGCCGAGGGCCCCGCGCAGGAGCCGCGCCCGGACCCAGGGTGAGTGTCCCGAGCGGCCCACAGCCCCCGGCCCGGCAGCCCAGGCAGCCCGCCGGCTGGGGCGCGGGGGGCGCGGGGGTGGGTCGCTGCGGCCGCGGCCGACCCGCCCCCCGCCTCTCCCCGGGGACGGCCGCGCGCAGGCCCGCGCCGCGCTGCAAACATGTCGTCTTTTCCTTTCACTTCCACATTCCCTCATGCCGGAGAGCTGGAGGGAGAGAGGGAGAGCCGGGGAAAGAGAGGGAGAGATGGCGTCCGGGGGGGGGGGGAGGGAAGGAGGGAGAGGGGGAAGGGAAGGAGGGAGGGAGAGAGCGAAAGAGGGCGAGAGCGAGGAGAGCGCGCGAATGAGAGAGAGAGAGAGAGAGAGAGAGAGAGAGAGGGAGAGAGAGAGAAGCAAAAATGAAAGGAAAGCGCCGCGGCGGCGGCGGCGGAGAGGGAGGCCGGGGCGGCGGCGGCGGCGCTCCGGACCGCACGTGGGCGTCCGGGCGCTCGGTGCGCTCCCCCCGCACCCGGCCCGGGACTCAAAGTTTCACCCCCTCGCCGCCCCGCCCCTGCGGCTGCCCACAAACTTTACTCTCCGAGCGGGTGGGGTTGCTGCGCGTCCCCGCTGGCCGTGATGGGGGAGGGCTGAGCGCGCAGCTGGGGGTGTTGGGGCGCCCCCGAGGGCAGCCGGCCGCCTTGAGCTGGGCGTTGCGGGACCCACACCCGACCCGAGTCATTGCGTCCGGGGCCGGAACCTGTTGAAGGCACTCGCCGACTGTGGGGGGAATGGCGGGTGGGGTCCCCATGGTCGGTCTTCAGCCTCCCGTGGCTCAACCCCCCTCCTCGTCGCCCTCTTTCCGTCTCCTCGCGGTCATTTTCCTAATTGGACGGAGCTGTGGGGCGTGATCGCCGGCGTCAGATCGTGGGGGGCCCAGCCTGCCAGGTGGGCGCGGAGGCTCGGGGACCGCCAGGGCAGCCCCTGTATCTCCACCCCAGGCGCGCAGATCCCACAGATCGGCCCCTGTGCTACCGCCACCCTAATCGCGGACTTGTTAACTAGTGCGTATCGGGTTTTTTTTTTTTTTTTTTTTTTTATTTTTTTTCCAACTTGCCTTTTAAGATGACTTTTATGGTCCCTGCAACTGCTTCCCTCCAGTCTGAACTGTAGTTTGGGAAGATTTAAGAGGCCTGGGAGGTGCTTGTGTGGGTTTTAACTAACCTGAAACGGTCATTAATACATCTCTACGCTCCACGAGAACCGGCAAGTCTTAGTAGCAGCCTGGGTGCGCTTGCACCGGGACACTGTGAGATCCTTCCCCCTGAGCCTGGTCTGCCAGTGAGGGGGCATCCTCCTGGCCCACTCTTGAGCTGCGGATCTAGTGCTGTATCTGCTAAGGGTATCCCGAACGTCTTTATTTCTGTTAATCATGGAAACTCTCCACCAGTGTCCACCTAGAGAAGACATGACTAGTCCCTGTGGATACCTGAGAAACTCACTAAACTCCCCCACAGGTGTGCCAAGGACTTTGCGCTCTTGGGGGTCACCCAGCCAGCTTTGAAGCTGCCCTCTCGGCCCTGCCTTTGTACCCGTGTAAGTAAAAACAGTCAAAGTTCATTTCGGTCAAGTAGAGGGGCTGTGGTGTGTGTGTGTGTGTAGTGCAGGGGGGGTACATCTCCCTTATGTCTTCACTAGGGGCCTTCAGAGAACTAGTGGGGCCTGGTGGGGGAAGGGAAGAAAATCGTCTTTAATTGTCATTAAATATTAGAATGTATTCATGTCAAAGTGAATGGGCTTGTCTCGTTGATTTTCGAGACCTAGTATGACCATCCCTTTCTTATTTGTTTGAAGATTAATATTGTTTTCGATGGCTTTCCTGGCCGTTTGGTCAATTGCCCCTCCAGCCACAGGTTACATGTAACCCTGTGCCAGGCACCTGCTGGTCTTAGAGCAGAACCTCTAATTGGTCACCTATAGCTCTGGCCATCTTGGCGTTTCAGTAATCTTGCAGAGCTGGCTTTACTGCATGAGGATACTGGGGGTAGAGTTGCTTCCTTTTGGGTAGTGGGAATGGGCATTTGGGTCCTATTTTCTTCCTCCAGGCTGGCCTGGTTGCCTGTGTGTGGGTGGAGGGAGCTGCAGTGAGTTCAAGTGGGAACAGAGGCTCACTCCTAAGCCTCTTGCTTGTCTTCTGAGAACTGTCCTGGGTGAGTCTTCATCCAACAGTGGGTGGGCCATTTGTTCTGTGCTTAGGTCACTCCCATCCCAACCAGGCATTTCCTACCTGTGAGACTTATTTTAGGCCCTCTGTCTAGAGACAAGGAGAGAGACAGAGTCTGGAATTACTGTCCAGTTGGAGGAAGGGAGACTAATGGGACCACCAGAGATTTTGCATAACTTCTATTTTGGGTTTACCTTGTGGCCCAGAGATATTTCTAGCAAGGTTGTACATGGAAGAAGTACAACCTCTTACTAGAATCGAGTATACAGATAAGTAAGAGTTTGTTACATTTCAGAGGAAATAGGACCCATACTGATGCTTGGTGCAGGCTTCTCATTCAGTTTGGTCATCCCCAGATCTCACATGGGTCTGTACCAGAGCAGTGCTCAGTTGGTAGAATTATGGACTCTGAATCTGCAGGGCCTCAGTGAATGATGATTGACCCAGTCTTTTGGCTTTAAAGCTGGAAGAGGACCTTATAGATTGTTTAAAAGAAACTGAGGCAGGAAAAATGCTCCAGGACCACATAGTAAATGGCAGGGCCAGCAGTCAAACCTGAGCTTCCAGACTCTGTTTCCAGTGCTCCTTTCACAAGGTCACTGTCCCTGATCCTGCTGGGGTTCCCCAGTCAAGCCCACTGCAAAGAATGAGCTGGTAAACAGTATTTTCCAGATGTGTTATACACACTGTTCTGGAAAATTTGATTGGCCATTGTGACTATTGGGCAACTGGGTGCTTCTGGCTTTGTTAACACTCACTTCTTCAAAGTCTGGCAATAGAAGTTTAGTCCCAAATTGTCTTTTTTTTTTTTTTTTTTTTTTTTAATCTGTGATAATGTCTTCATACTTCATATTTGTAGGTGGTTTATTTAGATTGATCAGAGAAGAATGGGAACATAAGGAAGGGCCAGAAATCTGAAATGATCTTCATTTGTGAATTAGAACTGGTAGACCTACGCAGAGGTCTTGAATATATGTGGATTTGGATATATGGATTTCTTTCTTACGTCTTATTTTGTGCTTGCTTTGCTTTGGTAATTGCTGAGTTCCTGCAAAACTGGTACATAGTAGGCCCTTCATAAATACTTGTTGAATGAGTGTGCTGGACATTAGGAAAAGGATTTCCCTTCCAGAAGGACTCTAGAATGACACACACAGGCAGAGGCAGGGAGGGAGGTGATTGATGGGAGCTGCAGAATTGTGCTGTGATTCATTGTTTCAAACAAGCTTTAGACAGGTAAGGCAGGAGGGGGCTGGGAAGAGTGAATCCTGAATGGGTGGAACCACTGGGTGGAGACTTGTGCAAAACAATAGAGAGGTTTTGAATTGGACTTAGATATGGAGAGAATAATGATAATGATGTGTCCTAGGCCTGGATTATGCTAAATGCATTATATGTGTCATCTCCTTTAGTCCTTGCAAGTGCTAGCTACCCACATTGTTATTTTCATTTGGTAGCCTGGGTAACAGCACAGAGGAGTTAAGTAACTTGTCCAAGGACACAGAGCTGGTGTCAGACTTTGCCTCCCTAGGACAATGGTGTGGTCAGACTCTCTACCCATGCCAAGGAGCTAAGCCTTCAGAGCTTTGGGTTCTACTGAAAGAAGAAAGAAGAAGAAAAATTAGAAATTGTAAGTCTGCAGCAGAGTGAGGCTGGTCATGGAACATGCCCACTGCTTCCTCTGCCAGGGCCCTCATAGAGCCTGATCATGGTTCACCCAATGAGGACTATAAGGGGATATTTATTTTCCAGGGCCTAATTATACCACTGGCAGAGTGGTAGTATCAGATCAGGACAATTTTGTACTCTGTAAAGATTTAGGACACCTTTTTCTACTGGAAGAGGTTGCTTTCAACTTGAAAGTTTGGTTGGTATAAACATATGGGTACTGATGGTGAGGAGGTTACTGGGGATCAAATCTAAGGCCTGTGCATACTAAGCATGTACCCTACCCCTAGGCTATATCCCCAGGCCAGTTGGCATACATTCAAAACTGGTGGGAATAGTACAGCTAAGATATGTCACTGTTGGCCTTGAGGTTTCCAGAATATGCTTTGCATGTGTGTAAATCTTACCTTCCTGTTCTAGAATGCTGGCCCAGCCTGTCACAGACCACAGCAACTACTCATTTACTGACAGTCAGTGATTTACTAGACACTGTGCTGGTCCCGTCCTCGTGGAGCTTGCAGTCTCCCTGGGAGGCAGACATTAAACTAATAATTACACAAATACTCTTTAATTACAGTTGTCATAAATGCTTCAAAGGAGAAAGTTCAGAGGCAGAGGAACAAATAATCAAGGAGGGGGAAGGGACTTTTTCCTAAAGAAATGCCATTTATACAGCCACCTGAAGGGCAGGGATGGGGGTGAGGAGGGGACATTAAGCAGGGTAGTATTGTTTTTGTTAACCTTAATGTAAACCTGGCTGCTTTCTGTGTGGTCCATGGACCAGCAGCATCAGCATTACCTGGGAACTTTTTAAAAATGCAGAATCTCAGACCCCTGAGCAGTTTTGCTGAACCTGCATTTTAACAAGGTTCCTGTGCAAGATCATCTCTAGGAAGCACTGGTGGACTCACAGTACTAAACTGAGGGCTGGGGATATAGCTCAGTTGGTAGAGTTCTTGTTTCACATGCACAAAACCCTGGGTTCAATCCCCAGCACCACAGGAAAAAAAAAAGTACTGAACTGGGAGGTTCTCAATTTTGGAGTGAACTAGTCAGGTGACCTCAGGCAAGTCACTTCTCAGGCAAGTAATAAGGGAGTTACTAATCTCACAGGTTCCTCCTGGCTCTTCTGATCTGTAGCTTTTCTTGTTTATACTGTCTCTATGCCCCTTTGAGGGCAAAGACCTGGACCCCTCTGTTGGGGGATGAGAACCAGGTTAGGTGGATCACCAGAGCTTTTGAAAAGGATACAAATAATTTGCAAAAAAGTGTGTGGATCGGTGTTGCACCCAGAGATTATCCTAAGGGGACCCAGTGGGGATTTAAACTGAAGCAAGAGAAAAACTGGCAAGGGTCAAAAGGGCTTTGGGGAAGAGAGGTGTAATGTTTCTGCCAAAAGCGGAACCCAAGTGAGGGGAGAGGAACCTGCTCAATAGTTCCGTGTGAGGGAACATGATACTTCTGGAATCGCCTCAGAGTTCTGTCCCAGCACTCCTCACGTGTCTGCAGGGAGGACTGGAATTCAGGGTCCTTGACCCTTGTGGTGCGTTTGTGGGCTTCAGGGGTCAGTGTACCTGAAACTCTGCTGAGGTTTACATGTGTGCACTTTTCTAGGAAGAGAACCCTAGGCTTTCACCAGCCTCAAAGGGGTCTGCGGCCCCAATAACTGGAGCCAAATATCTTTCTGCACTGACCTCACTCAGCTCTTTTTTTCTACAGCAACTTTAAGCATTTTTATACACTGTCTGTTAGCCCACTGAGGTTGGATACCTTTTCTGACATCACATACCTAGTAACATCAGCGCCAGGATTAGAACCCCCGGCAGGCCCCAGGGTCGCTGCTCACAAAGCCTCCTGCTCAGGGGGAAGGCAGAAGGAGGAATGTGCTCTTTTAGCATGGAGATTAAAATACAGAGGCGCCCCCTTATAAGTAAGTGTAAAAAACAGAAAGGATTTTCCCAAGGAAAGAAGTAACTCGGGGAGCAGTGCCAGGTTGCCACACTAGCCTGTGAAACCTGTATTGCTATTTGGCCCAACTTAGGCTTGTTTGCAAAGAATTAGAAAATAAGATCATTGCAGTGTTATGGACTAAATTAAAAATTCTAGAAATGGAAGGAAGGCACTTGAAGAATTGTACCCTTAAATTAGGAGGGTGAGGTGATAACAGGAATTTGGGGTAGATTCTGAAAGGGAGGGAATAAAAGATGTTAGTACCAAAGCAGGGCCAGATGGGTGTTGAATCAGCAGCATCATAAGGCAAAGTAACTGGTTTTATTACCTACTAATTAATGTGTGGATCTCCCAGACCTGACCCTTCCCCCATCCCTAGTGCCTTACCCTAAGTACAGAAGCCTTTTGTCTTCTCTTTTATTCATTTCTGTGTAACTTGAATTTTTATCTGTATGTATTTTTTTTAATAATTGTTTGTATTTGTAAATGAAGTAAAGAGACTATTAGAAGTGGGTCTCTGAGGGGCTTTTGGTTCTATCCCTGACAACCACTGTTGTGGAAGAGTTTCTGATATTAAATATATCTGTCTATTGTGTATATATTTCTGGGAATATGCAGAGAGTGGTGGGAAATGTAAGGATTTTCGATGCAGTTGGAAACTGAGAATAAGGGATCCCATTGTGGCTCAACTAGTTTCCCTTTCTTCCTTCCCTACCCTTGGTGTGTAATATCTATGGACTCAAAATGAGGTTAGAATGATCACTACATAGAAAGCAGGAATGTTCACCCTCCAGATTGAAATGGGAAACTGTAACTTTTGTACTAACTTTTGGTTACACATCATTTGTCTCCTGGGTAGTGCCTGGATGCCACCCTGAGCCCCAGTCCTGTTCTCAGTAGGGCAGTAATGAGTTTCCAGCTTGGGAAGGCTGTCCTGCTTGTTTGGTAAAACAGTAGCCAGAATTTAATGGATGTATTGTGAGTTACATCAGAATGTCCTCACAAGGACCACAGCAACCCCTGGAGAAGCATCAGGTCCTCTTTGGAAGCTAATGGTGCTGGTGGGTTAACCTTACTTTGTGATTCTGATCCTGCAACCCCCAGGCTCATAAGTCCTCACCTCCTATTAGAGCTCTATCCTCTGAGGAGCCACAGACTCCAAGACCAGTTGTAGACTTGCCCTTACCCAGAAGCAGTTCAATTCTGAAATTCTGCTTTTTTTTTTTTTTTTTTTTGGTACTAGAGATTGAACCCAAGGGTACTTTACTACTGAGCTACATCATCAGTCCTTTTTATTTTATTTAATTATTTTTAGATAGGGTCTGGCTAAATTGCTGAGGCTGGGCTAGACCTTTGATCCTCCTGCGTCAGCCTTCCAGGCCTCTGGGATTATAGGAGTATGCCACTGAGCCCAAACTCTTCTTGTTCTCTCCCCCCAAAGACCTCCTTGAGGCAGCCCCACTCACCCCTGCCCACTGGGAACCTAGGCCACTCTCCATGTGACCACCATCAGCTCCTCCTATTCCTCTGTGTCCTACCCTGGTTGCCTCCAGAGGACAGGGCACCCACCATCCTGCTGGGCCCTGATTTCCCACCTGTGGGTGCTGACACACCTGTCTCTCCTACTATGTCACTTCTCTTCACCCTAGGATTTCACAAAGAAGAGCCCACCCTTACTGTCCCCACTTCCTCTCTCTCTCTCCACTCTCAACCAACTCACACACTCAGCTGTCTCTCCCAGTCACCTCCTAATCAAACTCAGTGGCTCATTTTGCAGTCAGGTAAGACCCTTGGTCTAGCTTGTCACTCCAGGTGCTCCTCCTGCCTCTCTGATCCTGCTGTTTCTGCCATTCTCTCTTCTCCTTGCACATGTGAGGCAAAGCATGCTACCACTGAGCCACATCTGCATCCCATTTTATTTTTATTTTGAGACAGGATCTCCACAAGTGGCCAGGGCTGGCCTGGAACTTGTGACCCTCCTACCTCAGAGTAACTGGGATTGTAGGCGCACACCACTGCACCCAGCTTCTCTCTTTGTAGACAGTCTAGAGCTGGATTTACTTTTGTTTAATCCAGTTTGACTGGCTACCTAGTGAGTTCAGGCCAATTACATTTGTTCTGAATATATTTGGATTTTTTTCTACTACCTTATTTTACACTTGCTATCTGTTCTTTTTCTGTTTATTCTTTTAACCCATTAAGTCCCAAATTTTCAGTTCTGTTAATATTTCAATGAAATTCACACAGATGCATTAAAATAGTTGGAAATCATAATCTAGACCTGCTTATATAATTTATTATTATTAATATTAATGAATATTATCAGTAATCATTCATCTATTACTTTCCTCAAAAGAATAGAACTCTAAAAACAAATATTTATTTCAAAGTTACTGTAGCAGTATAGTTACTCAATTTAAGTTTTTTAGGTGTTGCATAAATGGGGCAATAGGGTTAAATTGATTGAAAGGTATATTTTTCTTCACTATTTTTTTCCCCTCATTACTACTTTGGAACTTACCTTATTTCTACTCTTATAATGCATGCAGACTGCATAAAGGTTTAAAGTTACTTGATGTCCCCATTGTTTTTCCAAAAAACATCAAGAACCTTGTAATGCTTTACATGAAGTCACTGCTGTCCCTGCTCAGATGCAGTTGTCATACAGTGGTCTAGCTGCATCCTGTTTCTCTCTTGAATCACAGATTGGGTGCTGTTTTTAATGTATATGATCAATCGTTGCTTTGATTTTCCAGGGTTTTGCCAATTTTGTATACCCATATTTCTTTTTTTTTTTTTTTGTACCAGGGATTAAACCAGGTGTACTTAACCACTGAGGCATATCCCCAGCACATTTTATTTTTTTATTTTGAGAACAGGATCTTGCTATGTTGCTTAGGGCCTTGCTAAGTTGCTGAGGCTGCTTTGAACTCACCATTTTCCTGCCTCAGCCTCCCAAGCCTCTGGGATTACAGGTATGCGCCACCACGTACAGCTCACCTCAGGTATTCTTTCTGGGATCATTAATATTATGTGGAGAAGGGGTTTTTTTTTCCCCTAAATATTCAGTTTCTGTTTGACTGAGATTATATTTCCTTCTTCTAGTTAAGATAGTTTTATTGGGTATAAAACATTCTTCATTTGACGGTTATTTTCTTTTAGCATGGACAGGCAGTTTTCTACCATCTTATGTACATTTAACTCACTGTAAATGTACTGAGGAATGGGTTTTATCTCATTTAGCTAAGGATTCAGTGGATTTCCCAAAGCTAACCATTAATGACTTCCATCAGTTCTAGAATGTTTTTAGCCATTAGCTCTTTGAATATTATTTCTAATCATTATCTCTCTCTCTACTGTCTCTTTTGGGAACTCCAACTAGATGTATATTATATTTTATTTTTGTGTATATTAAATCTTATTCTATTATTTCTTTGTGTTTCCTAACTTATTCCTTTTTTTTTTTTTTTCCTGTGCTGGGGAGTAAATCCAGGGAGTAAATCCAGGGCCTTGCATATGCTGGACAGGCCCTCTACCACTGAGCTTTTATTTTGAGACGGTCTCACTGAGTTGCCCAGACAGGTCTCACTGAGTTGCCCAGACAGGCCTTGAACTTGCAATCCTCCTACCCCAGCCTCCTCAGTAGTGGAGAGTACAGCTGTACACTACTGCACCTGACTTTCTTAACTTCCTTTTCATTTCCAATATTTTTCTTATTTTGGATGTTTTATGGGTGATTTCTTATTTCTTCTATTTCCCTAAGTCTCCTTATTGTTATCTCTAATCTTCTGTTTACCCCTTCCATTTGTGTATTTTTAGTTTTAGTTTTAACTTACAGATACAATTTATCTGTTTTTTTTTTTTTTTTTTTTTTTTTTTTTTTTATGGGTGCTGGGGATTGAACCCAGGGTCTTGTGCTTGCGAGGCAAGCACTCTACCGACTGAGCTATCTCCCCAGCCCCTATCTGATGTTTTGTTTTGTTTTGTTTTGTTTTGTTTTGTTTTGTTTTGTTTTGAGACAGTGTGTCAGTGTGTTGCCCAGGCTGGCTTCAAACTCCTAGGCTTAAGTGAGCCTTTTGCCTGTGCATTCTAAGTACCTGGGACTACGTACATGCTACTGTGCCCACCTTTGTTTGATGTGTTGTAACTCACTACAATTATTATTTCTGATGCTCATCCATTCAGTTTTTAATCTGGTTTGGTTGATCATATTACTTCCGTGTTTCTATTTTGTTTTGTTTGCAGTGCTGGGCATGGAATCCAGGGCCTTACTCATTCTAGGCAAGTGCTCTACCACTGAGCCACATTCTCAGCCCCAGTGTTTCTATTTTTTTCTTTTTCAAATATGTTTGGTTGTCATCTTTTTTGTGTGTGTGTTATATTTTGTTTTTAAAACTCTTATACAAACTTGTCTTTTTAATTCCCCATGTTATTTGTTCAATCATATTGAACATCCTTAATTTGTATGCAGTATTTGTAGGTATAGTTCTGTTGTTAGGTGCTTTTTGCCGATTCTCACTCATGAGGGCTTCTTTTCCTTTGGTGTTTTGTGATTTTTTTTTATTGTGAGTTTATATTAGTTAGAATTCTCTGTCTGTGAGGATTCTTTGAGGTGTAAGAGTAGAAAACTTTTTTCTAGGGAAAATGTATGTTTCCCCCTACCACATACCTGAAGGATTCATTAATTTATAATTCTTCACTTGCAATTTGGGGGCCTAAATCCAGTGACCACAGATTCTCAAAGGAACCATTTTTTTTCCTTCCACCCACAACTAACACTAGCCAGATTACTTCCTTCCTGACTGTGTATCACCAGACACCCTGCTTTGTCCTGTTACTGCCTTATTGCCAAATGCTTTCTCTCAGTTTTTGCTCAAAGCCCTAATCATGTCAGGCCCAATTAAAAATGGTATCGTCTGAGTCTCTTCCATGCCATCCCTTGCAGAATCAGGTAAACTTTCCACATTTCTAGGCCACCATTGCCTTACCTATTGGTCTGTAGGTATAGGTGATCAGTCCCCACACTGGACTTTGAGCTTTTTGAGAGCTCAAAGCTGTGTTGTTTATTTCTGGAGCCTCAGTGCCTGGCTTACTGTTGGGGAGAGTACTTTAATAGCTGTCTATTGATGAAACAGAATTTATAGCAAGATCAATATTTTTCTTCTTCTTGAATAGTAATAAGAAAAAATTGTAAGACTAACCAGTCCCATGATCTTGAGCAAGTCCAGACGGTTTGGATCTCAGTGTCCTTAGTTCTAAAATGAAAAGATGCTTCCAAGGTCTCTACTTGCTCTAAGATACTGAGATTCAGTGCATCTTAGACTGTTAGTTGCAATATCATGGATCATCAACTCTTGGCTCATAAATAGGATGAAGGATTGGAGGGCTGTGGAAAGAAAGAGTATAATTATGAGGTAACTGGTCATGAATTAGAAAAGAGAAAAGAGGGACTTCAAAGTAAATATAAAATACATACTTTCTTTTTATGTATTTTATGTTAACTTACTGGTAATGTAGTTCAGTGGCAGAACATTTACTTAGTATGCATAAGGACCTGTGTTCAATCCCCAGCACTTGGGGGGGAATGAAGTAAATTAATATAAAGATGACATTTTAAACAATTACTTATATATTTATGGTGCTGGGGATTGAACCCAGGGCACTCTACCGCTGAGCTGCATCCCCAACGCTTTTTTTTTTTTATTTTGAGTCAGCATATCAGTAGGTTGCCCAGGCTGGCCTCAAATGTGCAGTCCTCTTGTCTAGCCTCTTGAGATGGGATTATAAGCATGTACCACTGCACTTGGTGAAATTCTAAACTATTTGACTTAAGATGGCTATTAATAAATGAACAAAAGTGATGGATTAAAGATGGTAAATATTTTTTAGAATTAATTTAGGAAAATACTTCATGAGTATGACTTTAAAACCAAGATCCATAAAAGAAAAAAGTATATGTATTTGATTTGACCCTACACAGATAAGAGAATTTTTTTTTTGCGGGGGAGGTACTGGGGATTGAACTCAGGGGGACTTGGCCACTGAGCCACATCCCAGCCCTATTTTGTATTTTATTTAGAGACAGGGTCTTCTTGAGTTACTTAATGTCTCACTTTTGCTGAGGCTGGCTTTGAACTCACGATCCTCCTGCCTTAGCCTTTGGAACTGCTGAGATTACAGGCATGTTCCACGGTGCCCAGTGGATAGAGAATTTTTGTGTGGCTAAATCAGTTCTCAAAACTGGGAAAACATTTTTGCAACATATCATATAACTCATTTCTTCAATATCTAAAGAGCTTCTACAAATCAATAAGAAAAGGTGTATCAATTTTTTTTTCTTTTTTCTTTTTTTTTTGCTGGGGCTGAACCCAGGGCCTCAAACATGCTAAGCATGTTTAAAGTAAGCTAAGACTGTGGATAGCTCAGAGAAAAGGAAATACAAATGATTCTTAACCATATGAAAGCATGTTCAGCCCACTAGCAACAAAAGAAACATAAGTTTATTCCAGAGATGTGACAGTGGGAAACAGATACCCTCCTAATGATGATAGACACATAAACCAGTACAAAGTGTATAGAGATAGTTGTGACAGTATGTATTAAAATTAAAAGTATACAAGTAATTCCACTTCTGGGAATTTCTCTTGTAGATATGAGCACACATACAAAATGATACATTTTTAAAGATCATTGTATCAATGCTTGTAAAAGCAAAAAATAAAAAAATGAAAGGAGAAAAACAAAAGTGTCTGTCAGTAGAGAAATGGTAAATAAAGTATCCTACCACCCTTCCAATGCAATTCCATGCAACTGTAAGAAAGAGTATGAAAGCCCATCATGTGCCAGAGAACACTGTGAATGAGCTAAAATCTTTGTGTGCACATGTGTGTGTGTGTGTGTGTGTTACTGGGGATTAATCCCGGGTCCTCACACATGCTAGGCCAGCATTCTGCCTTTGAGCTACATTCCCAGCCCTTTTAATTTTATTTTGAGATAGAGTCTTGCTAAATTACCCAGGCTGGCCTGGAACTTGAGGTCCTCCTGCCTTAGCCTCCCAAGTAGCTGGGTTTGCAGGTGTGCACCAACACACCTGGCATTAAATATATATACATACACACACACACACATACATACACATATATGTGTGTATGTATATCCACACACACGCGCGCACACACATACATATTTATATGGAATTTGAGATAGAAAGAAGGGAAGAGAGGAAGAGAAGGCTCCCAGCTTTGTTCTGCATTTTCACATAGGTCACTTGATTTACTTCCTTCTGCAACCTGTGTGAGGTTACCATTTTTATAGGCTAAGAAACTGAAGCTCAGAAGTCTGAAATGACTTGTCCAAATTCACAGAGTTAGCCTTGGAATCTGGCATTAAATCCAGTTCCAACTCCATAGCCACTGGGCTCCTCTCTCTAGATCAGTGTTTTCCATTTTTTTCTTTTCCTTTTAACGAGCATTTAACTGGTCAAGGACCACTGGCCATACACCATTACTGTACCCCCTTGCCAAGGCCCACCCCTCCCAAAGGAGTGAGTGCAAACTTCCACTCAGGTCTCCAGCAGCTTGTGTCTACAGGGCAGAGCTCAGGCAGTAGGTGGCAAAGACAAGCCCAGAACCCGGCCTGCTACCTCAGAAATGAGGAGGAGGATTAGAGATGGGCTCTGCAGTCCTACCTTTGAAGTTCCCAGCTTTTATCAGAATGTCTGAACTTTAGTATTATTTCAAAAGAGCTTTTATTATGCTTGTCAACTGGCCTCAGGTAGGTACCAGCCGCTGCCAGGTGCTGAGGGAGCACTTCCTGGTGCCCTTAGCTGGTGCCTTCACTTTGTTTTATGGCAGGGAAGTTTTCAGGACTAAAGGCACTTAGTACTTGGAAGGTTCTGGAAGAATAACTGTAAAATATTTTTCTATCTAGAGGTACCATTGGAAGGCATCTCTTTAATTAAAGGGAGGGAGAGGTGCATATTTTTTTAATTTGTCTTACAGAGACACCTGCATCATTTTTCAAAATAGGGTATTGACTACTTCCTCTTAGCTGAAGAGAAATGTTGTATAGAGAACAAAGCTAAAGGTGTTGGACATATATAATACGAGACTATAATTTATAGGCTACAGCTTCACCCGGGGGAAGAATCTGATGTCTTTAAGAGATACAAAATCATCCAGCACCAGCTGTCCTCGTGTGCAGTGTCATATTTATTTTCTAAGTTGGAATCCTTGTTTCTTAAGAAATAAGCAGGGTCCTTTGGGGCTGAGGAATGCTCATGGAGGGCAGGAAATGCCTGCATTGGTGTCTCAACACCCTGTCATTGTGCTGTGTGGCATCTCTACAAGGGATGCACCGAATGGTTCATGCTGCCCATTTTTGTTTATTTGGTTAGTGAAAGTAGAAGTGTCTTTTTGTTGTTACTGGGGCTTGAACACAGGGGCACTTTACCACTGAATTATACCCCCCCCCCTTTTTTTAAATATGTCAAGACAGGGTCCAGCTAAGTTGCTGAAGGCTTGTCTAATTTGCTGAGGTCAGCCTTGAAACTTGCAATCCTCCTGCCTCAGCCTCCTGAGTCTCTGATAGGCATGCGCCTATCTCTATAGGCATGTGCCTCTGTGCCCAACTGTGGAAATGTGTTGAACAATGTAGTGCCATCCCCATGTAAATTTCACACCTACTTATTTGCTGAATGGAGGAGTGGTTGGGAGGCACCCGATAAACATTTCCCAAATGGATGCATTTTGATATTTGAGACATACTTTAAAGCTTTTGGCTCTCAATCATAAAGAACTGGAGATGCTCAGCCATTTCTCTGTTGCCTCTCAGGTTTTCTTGACGCTTGAATAATTAAGTCCATATCCTGTGGAATTTTCCTTCCTTGGGCTCCAGGGCGTCCCTCTTAGCAAAGGCAGACTCCTGTAAGTGTATGCTCTAAGTGCTCTGAATGCCCAGCGTTCTGCTCCATTGCCTTCCTGTGTCCTGTCATTATCCAGGAAACTTCCGTGTAGTATCAGCAGAGTTCTTTTGCCTCAATTACAGAGCTTAGGGGAATTTCTCTTCCAACCCCTATTTTGGGGCTTTTCTACCATGGTTGTAAAAATTCATTCCTTGCTGCCATCTAGATTAACAAATCACAGCTCAGAAGTCACCTCCTCTCCCCTGGTCAGGTGGGGATCTGTGTTTGCCAGGCTGGCCACAGACTCCTGGGCTCAGGACACCCTCCCGGCTCAGCCTCTGGAGTAGTAGAACTTCAGAAGAGGCTCAGTTGGAAGCCAGCCCTTCTTCCCCCACTCTCCTTTGAGTTCACTGTCCAAAGAGATGGCCACTGTCCTTTCCTTAAACAAGGAGAAAGGTGAGTTTTCTTCACCTTTTCCCACCTCTGTCCATCTCCCCACTTTACCTATTGTTTCTCAAAGGACTTCTACAGAAAAATTAGGTTTTGAGGATTCATGGACATTTCGGAGGATTTGGCCCCATGCTAGTGGCTTACCTTGCTTGCACTCACTAGGACCTTCTGGAAGATTCCAATTCCTCTTTACTTTTTAGACCTTGAAAATATTTATAGGTGGTTTTAAGATGCCTCTGTCCAATTTTTTTTTAAAAAATCCTGTTACCTTAGATTCGAATGTCCACTTTCTTTTGTTTTTTAGAAAATAACTTTTATTGAATTTTTTTCTTATGACAAGTAGGCTTATGATTATTGCAAAAAATTCAGAAAATATAATCGGGCAAAAAAATTAATATTTAAAGATAGTACATACCCTTTCAACATATTTTTTAATTTAATAAGATGAGATCATGCCAGGTGTGGTGGTGCATGCCTATACTTCCAGCAACTTGGGAGGCTGAGGCAGGAGGATTGTGAGGAGTTCAATTCCCAGTGCGGGGGGGGGGGGGGGAGTTGAGATATTGTTTGCCAGGCTTGTTCTTTTTTTTTTTTTTTTTTTAATTAGCAGTATTAACTAAGTTTAACCAGGGATTGAACCCAGAGGCACTTTACCCCTGAGCCACAACCCTTTTTTACATTTTATTTAGAGATAAGATCTCACTTAGTTGCTTATGGCCTTGCTAAATTGCTGAGGCTGGCTTTGAACTCTCGATCCTCCTGTCTCAGCCTCCTGAGCCACTGGGATTATAGGCTTGTACCATCGTACCTGGCTAATTAATTTTTTAATTAAAACATTCTCTTCGGAATTGTTCTAAAGAGTTGTATAGTATTCTTTTAACTGGCAAGCACTGAGGTACATCCCCAGCCTTTCTTAATTTATTTAAAACTTTGAGATAGGGACTTGCTAAATTGCCTAGATTGGTTGAATTTGTGATCCTCCTGCCTCAGCCCCCCCAGATATCTGGGATTACAGGTTTGGTTTCACATACCTGACTTATACTATTCTTTTTTTGTAGGTGCTGGGGATCGAACCCAGGGCCTTATACTTACAAGGCAAGCACTCTACCGACTGAGCTATCTCCCCAGCCCCTTATACTATTCTTTAGAGCAGCTGGACTACCATTTTGTTTAGCTGCTGTCTACATTTAGGTTGTTTCCTCTTCTCTCTGGTAAAGAAGGGAATGGTGAACATCCTTGGGTAATTTTGCCCACAGCCTTATTTCTTTGGGATATGTTTCTAGAGGGAATCAGTAAGCCAAAGACACATTCTAAAGGCTTTTGATGTAGGTGGTAAAATTTCCATCAGTATTTTGATTACTTGTAACTGGATACCAAGTCTCATTCTTTTAAAACATAGATTTTATGTTTTTAAGACTTCTCTTTGCAAGTGTTTCATACATATTGGTTTCTACATGTCCAGAAAAAGGCCTAAGAGATATTGGGCACAGCTCACCTGTAAGACAGTCTCCCGTCTTTGCCCCTCTGTTTGTGAAAGGATCCCAGTGACTGAACCCAGAGACCCTGGTTTGCCTTCTCTGACCCCAGCCTGCCAAACAGACCTGTGGCTCCCCAAGGAAATCTAAAGGTGCCCATCCTTAGGGTACTGGGGTAGACAGAGCTTCCAGAGTCTGATCTCTGATTCAGGAGGATGCTCATAAAGCAAACATCCTGCCCTAACTCCAGAGACCACTGAGCAAAAACCAAGGCTGGTGCTGCAGGGCTTGGTTGGTGTTTGTGGTGGGTAGAGGGAGAGCTGAGGACTTCCTGTGCTGCCCAGGGGTCAGGTCCAGGGGAATGTCTCTTCCTAGACTTTAGCCCCTCGCAGCCCGATCTTCCGATCTTCCATCATTGTCTTGGTGGGGGAACAGAGTGAGGTTTGATGAAATTTCTGAGGAAGTAACATTCCATAGGCTAAATTGGGCCTTCCTGTTCCTGCTCTTGACAGCTCTTCCTCCTTTTCTGCTCTCTTCCTCTTCCAAAACAGTGAGTTCTTTATGGTAGTTGGCGGGGCCTCTGAGGACCTTCTCTTCTCAGCCTTTCTTTCCTTTTCACTCCTGCTCATGAACCTAGGCTGGTTCCTGCCATCAGATGGTCCATGTCCTTGCAGGTCACCACTCTGTCCCTCTGCCTCTCTGCACCATGCTTCCTAGCAGAGCTGTCTCAGCTGAGGCCCAGGCCCAGGCTGCCCTCCTGTCTCAGGCCTGCCAGGAAGGTCACAGGCTGTGGAGGCCCGAGCTTCCTCCCCCTAGAGAAACAGCGTGCCAGCTGCCATCTGTATGGGTTACAGAAAACAAAAACACAAAACCCTGGCCCCTAGAGAAGAGGGACATTTCAGTTTATATGAACCTGACGAATCTTGCTGGAAACTAGAGGCACAGGTTGGGAGAGGGAAGCTGGATGTTTCCCCTGGGGTGGGCTTTGTTTAAATTTTAATATGCTCTTCCTTTCTCTCAAAGCATCAGCAACAGCTCCCAGCTCCTTTGTCACTTTATCCCTGATATCTCTCTGGTGGCTGAGATCCCTTATCTGCCCAGTCCTCCCTCTCTTCCCTGAGTGGTGCATCCCTATCCCATTCTCTTCCCTCCCCCATCTGGGGCACAGCACTACAGATCCCATTCTGTAACCTTAGATTCAGATGAAACTTGTTACTTTGCTTCTCTAACCACTTAAGATTTGGGAACAACAGGTCCACTTTTAATGATGTTGGACCCACTCAAGGCACAAGTACTGGGCCACTCAGATGTCCTATTTAAAGGGTGTGGCACCCCATAGCAAAGGAGAAAATGGTGGGTCCAGGTTGAGTGTCTCTGCTCAGGGTGGCTTAAGTCAGAGACCAGTGTTCGCTCCATGGCACTTTTCCAGCCCTCAGGAACTGTCACCATGTCCTTTGCAGTTCAGAAACTGCCTTAGACACAGGAACACAGAGCTGCTTTCTCCTCTAGGCAGGAATAATTGAAAAGACCCCACAGACCTAGGCTCAGGGGAAAGGGGAGGTCCATCAAGTCATAAGAGTCAGGATCAGAGCATCCATGGCTTTCAGTCTTGGCTTGCCATCCCAGCCCTGACGACTGCAGCCTCTCTGAGGCTTAGTTGCAGTCTATGAAATGGGTTCATGAGTCTACTTTTCATTTGTGGTTGTCATTATTACCTGTGAACCAAAGCCTTCCAGATCTCCCTGGAGGTTTTGGCCATCTCTTCTCCAAAGCTGCTGGAATTTGGGTGGGTAGCAAGAGCAGAGAGAACATCCAGGGCGAATGTCAGTTCCATTTTCCATTTCCAGGGGCCTAAGCTGGGAGTTGACCAGAGTTCCTCCAAATTCAGTGGGTTTCTGGCAGTTGGCTTGGGGTTGAAAATGAAGTTTTTTTTGCCAGGCACTTATAATCCCAGCAACTCAAAAGGCTAAGACAGGAGGATTGCAAGTTCAAGGCCAGCCTGGGTAACTTGTTGATAACCTGACTCAAATAAAAAGTGTAACTTGGTGTGGTTTCAATCCCCAGTACCATGGGGCAAGGGGCGCGGGGTGGGGGGGATAAAAAGGTGAATTTAACTGATCATTTTCATATAACTGCCTTTTGCGGGAAAACTCAACTGTCAGAGTGATAGGGGAATGCTCAGCTGAGAGTAGGGAACATGGAGGGACAAGGGTGGTTCTCCTGGTATCCCAGGAATGAATTTCCTTCTTCAGAGGGGAACACCAGAGCAACTGAGTCCCTCATAGGGCCACTATATCACTGTCTCCAGGTATCTCATCTCTTGGATCCAGATCCAGTTGTCCCTCAAGTCCTTCTTGGTGACTTCCTTAATTCTGACCGTGGGCACACTACGAAGCCCTGTTCCTATAGCAGAGCATATCTGTTACCAAATATTTAAAGAATCGTTATTAGTCAACCTTAGGGTTATATAGGGAATTTGATAAGAGAGAAAAGTGTGAAGAAGTAAAAATTTCTCATAATCTCATAAACTAGAAATTATCAACTGGGCACTATGTATTCCTTTTGTGAATTCCTCTGTCTTTTCAATGCATATATGCAAATATACTGTATTTTAAACATGCTTACAAGCCCATGGAACCTTCTATCCTTTTCTTTTTCTTTTGACATAACATTATGGCAAGCAAAAACTTTTAAAAGCACTCGGGCTTTGCAAGTGAGCATATGCTTTGCAAACATTTTTGTCAGCTACCAGTAACCAACTGTAAGAACTCACATTCTACCCAAAACAGAAATTGTGCCAGTCGGGGAGTCCTTTGATCACCATGCAGTAAACCTAGCCAAAATATTGTAAATTTAAACAAACTACAACTGAAACCCAACCACTTGACACAATGTAAAGCACTCTCCTAAATTGCTGTTGGGTCAAGGAAGAAATAAAGAATATAATGACAAATGTTTAGAAAGGCATTGAAAATCGGAATGCCACATAACCAAACCTATGGGAGACAGCTGGTGCTATTCTCATTGCCTTAAATGCCTTTATTATTAAAGAGGGAGAGAGAAAAGGAGAATAAACCAAGCATTCAGCCTGAGATCTCAGGAAAAAAAAAGAAAAAAAAAAAGAATAAAAACAGCCCCTAAGGAAAACATGAGGGAAAAAATAGTAAAGATGAAGGCAGAAGTAAATGAATTAGAAAACAGAAACACAGTGAAATTAGCAAATATATCTAAGAGGTGATTCTGTGTTTAAACAAACAATGAAGCAGACTAACCTCTGGCAAATTTATTTGAGAAGTAAGAGGGATAAAGAAAATAATAATAGGAATAAGGAAGGGGAACATCGTCATCGATAGAGGAGATTTTAAAGTAGCAAATCTATGCACAACAATAGGCTTAAATTTGAAAATCTCAATTAAATGCATGCTTTTCTGAAAATGTATATGTTGCTAATTGAGGGAAAAATTGTGATCCTTATCGAAGCCCTGCCCCCTCTATCCAAAGAGGACACTGGTCCCAAGTGTTTTTGCCAGTTAATTTCAAATTTGATAATACCGATAATGTTAAGCTGTTCCATGGCTTAGCAAAAGATGGAGGGCTCTCTAATTCATTCTACAAAGCAAAATAAGACTGATATTAAACACGGCAAAGAAACCATATTAAAGAGTGAAAATGCTGGGTAGGAAATAGAATTCAATAATATATTAAACAAGTCATCTACCATAACCCAGTGGGGCAAGAAGGGAAGAATAGTCAATATTAGGAAAGCTTAATATAGTAACTATGTCATGCTAATGAGTTAAAGAAGTAAAACCCTATTAGCTCCAATATATATAGGGGGAAATTGATTAAATTGAACAACAATTTCTACCTAATCAATATGCGGAAAAAGGAACAGAAGGGTACGTTCTTAGCATGATTAAGAATCTCTATTTCAAACTAATAGCCAGTGTTATAAATAACTAATAAAACATTAAAGGCATTTCTGTTGAAACCAGTAAGACAATAAGGAAGTCTGTGAGTCCCTTCACTATTTAACATTGCTTTTGAATTCTAATCAGCACAGTAATACTGAAACAAAATGTTACAAAGAAGGAGTAAAAGCAAGAGTAAATACAATTTAATCTATATCAAATCTTGGGCTAGAGGTTGATTTCCAAAATTCAGAGCCAATAGGAAAAAAATCATCAAAAAATTAAATAGGCCGTCGTAGTGCATGCCTATAATCCCAGCAACTCAGGAGGCTGAGGCAAGAGGAACACAAGTTTGAGGCCAGACTTAGCAATTGAGCAAGACTCTCATCAACTTAGACCTTGTGTCAAAATAAAAAGGGCTGAGAATGTAGCTCAGTGGTAGAGTGCCCCTGGGTTCAATCCCCAGCACCAAAAAAAAAAAAGGGAAAAAGAAAGGAGGAAAGGGTGGGCAGCAGGCAAAATGGTAAGCTCAGGAAGGTCAGGGACTAGGTCAATTTGCTGTATGACAGATACTGTATTAAAATAATATTTGTTGACTATTGAAAGAATATTTACTGAAAACATAAGTAAATGAAAGTTTCAAAAGCATACTATTTTTATCTTTTAAATTAGAAAGTGTTTTTCCAAAGTTTTATTATGAAAAAATTTCAAATATTTAGAAAACTTAAAAGAATATTACTGTAAATTTTCATATGCCCATGGCCTAGATAAAACAGATGTTAGCATTGGCCATATTTACCTTCATCTGTACTTTTTTTTTTTTTTTTTTTTTTTTGTACTGGGAATTGAATCCAGGGATGTTTTGCCACTGAGCTATATCCCCAGACCTTTTTACTTTTTGTTTTGAGACAGGGTCGTGCTAAGTTGCTGAGGGTCTTACTAAGTTGGCCTTAAACTTGCAGTCCTCCTGCCTCAGCCTCTCAAGTGGCTATGGTAGGAGGCATTATGCTCATTTTCTGGGAAGTTGAGGTTCAGAGAGGTTAAGTAACTCATTCAAATGCACACAGTCTCATTGTTCAACCCAGAGCTACCTGATACCATCAAATTACATGGCATTTGTCTCTCCCCTTCATCTTCTCTGCATGAATGTATGAAGATGATTGGTTAGGCAACATGGACAAATTGGAAGCAATCTGAATGTCCTCCCATGCAAGAGTGGGCTATCAAATGGTGATCCATGTGAACATTCCATGGCTATGAACATGCACAATTGACTGTGAACATGTAACATGCAAAATTGCTTGTTGCATCCAGGTAAAGATTATGTAAGCAGGACACCAGGTCATATACACCATGATTAAAACTAACTGAAAAAGAAGACCCAGGAAGGAATAACACAAGTGGTTGAGTTAGGTTGAGAAGGAATATTAATTTTTTTCTGTTCCATCTTCTTCAAACTCTTTATATGGGTGATTTTATTAATTTTATAAGAAAAAACCGTTTAGACCCATCTTACAGTTTTTTGAGGTCATAGTAGGAGAAGTTCTGCTCTGATTCTTGCTGTTGTTTTATTTACCAATGCCCAGCCTCATGTCTGGCATATTATGGATGCAATTAATGTGAGTGTTGGATGGGTGCCCACTGGGAAACTTCTCAGATGGGTTTGGCTCAGGAACATGTTCGCAGAGAACTTCCCCCGGCGGGGTGTTCAGCAATCACACACAGGGCAGGGTACTTGCAGGGTGTTAAGGTCACCTGGTCAGAAAGGTCACGGCTAGGTGTGAGGGCCATTTTGGCCATTTATTCAACATCACCAGAAGGCCAAGGGTGTAGTACAGTGATAGAAAGCATGTTTAGCATGCAAGAGGCCTAGGTTCAATCCCCATCCCCACCCCTACCAAAAAAAAAAAAAGCATACCATCATCAAGGCATACCACCATGGGGCTCAGACAGGGACAGATTTTGTATTATTCTTGGACTTTCAAATTTTATAATAATAATCACACAGTTTGTTATTTATTGAGTGTTTACTAGAGGCCAGGGATGTGCATTTGTAATCATTCCCTCTTAGTTTTCATAATAATTATAAGAATTAGCAGGTATTAGCTGGATGTGATGGTACATGCCTACAATCCCAGCAATTCAGAGGCTGAGACAGGAGAATCACAAGTTAGAGGCCAGCCTCAGCAACTTAGTAAGACCCTGTCTCTAAATTTAAAAATTGGAAAGGGCTGGGGATGTGGCTTAGTGGTAGAGCACCCCTGGTTCAAACCCCAGTGCCAAAAAAAAAAAAAAATATATAGCAATTATTATCATCTCCATTTTGTAGATGGAGACAATGAGACACAGAAGAAAGAGGCATGAGCTAAATATTGCTCTTGCTGAGAACTTGCTTTTCAGCAAATTACAAGCCTCTTAGGTTTTGACTTTGTGAACAGCAGTCATTAGCTGAGTGCTTACTATGTGCTAGACCCTGGCTGCACACTCAGAGCACATCTTCCTGGACTGTTAGCTATCCAATGGGGAGTGGAAGCACAAATCAGGCCCAGTGAAGTGGGGACTGTGAGGCCAAGGGGAAGGAAGGGCATACTACCGAGCAGGAAGGGGGAACATTCCTCCAAGGTCAAACTGCTGCAAAGAGAGTCATTCCAGATTTTTTAAATTGCTATAAAGTAGAATTTTTTTCCTTTTTAAAATAACAATTTGAACTGCACACACACATACACAAAATGCCTGTAATCCCAGCAGTTTAGGAGACTGAGTCAGGAAAATCCCAAGTTCAAGGTCAGACTGGGCAACTTAGAGAGACCCTGTCTCAAAATAAAAAGGGCTGGTGATGTAATTCGGTGGTAGAGCATCCTTGGGGTCATTCCCCAGTACTGGAAAAAGATAAAAACAAAATAAGCATTTTAATCAGCGGGTTAAGCTCGTCTCCTGAGGTTGTGGACCCGTAATGCTTTTGTTCATAAAGTACAATGGTGTTCATTAATTTAAACCAATACCTAGATCGAACTGAACAAGAAAGAACACAAAGGCCAAGTGAGTGTGGAGACTAATCATAGACTAGGGTTTGGAGTTTGGGTTGGGGAGAACTGAGGGTACAGTATCACCTTGGAGCTTTAGAACTGCTGCACCCCAGGCCCACTAAGCCAGAATCTGCATTTTAACAAGATCCCTGGGTGATTCCCCAGCACATTTTAAAAGCGGTGCCCTCTCTTCCATCCATCCTCTCTCCTTTGAGGAAATCAAAAGACCAAAGAGTTTAAGGGGTCATACCTGAGGACCCACAGAACATCCTAGAAAATAGCCTCTTGATGCCAGGACTTTTACTCAGTGTTTGCCCCAGTTGAATAAACCAGTTGGTTTTGTTTGGATTTGGTTTGCTTTCTCAAGAGCAAATCTTTGGGATCACTGGTGATCCCCTTGCAAAGGCATGGGGGCATCTTCAGTGGCCACCTATTTGTTATTCCCTGTTGGGAAACTTGCTAAAATGTAATTACTTGGGCCAGCTCAGATCCACTGGGTCTGAGAGGGATTCTAGGGTCTGCATCAGGGGGTTCCTAGGTGTCAGCGTTGCTATGGCCAACCATGAACTATATGGTGGCTTTTTCTTCTGACACAAAACCTTGCAGGTGCTTGGGCTATTATAATCCAAAGCCCATTTTCATCTGGAGGAACCCAGCAGAGCTATGAACGTGGTGAATGATTGCAAATTTTGTATCATGTACGTGTGCTGAGCATTTGTGAATTTCTCATCGACAGGACATTTTCTTCAAACCTCAGTTCCATGGAGCTCAGCAGGCCACTCATAGTTACATATAAATTCCAAAAACACTTAAGAAACTTAAATGTATTGTTTTCTATTTTTAAGAGAGAGGAGAGGCAGACAAGATGACCTTGGAAAATTAAACACCCTTTAAAAATGACACTTAAGAAGGTATGTTGGGGGATGGAGTTTTAGCTCAGTGGTAGAGCACTAGCCTAGCATGTGTGAAACCCTGGGTTCGATTCTCAGCACCACATACAAATAAAGATCCATCAACAACTTTAAATTTTTTTTTTTTTAAAAAGAGGGTATGTTGGCCATGCATGGTAGTACACACCTAGAATAGCAGCTACTTGGGAGATGGAGGCAGGAGGAACACAAGTTCAAGGCCAGCCTCAGCAAGTTAAAGAGACCCTCTCTCAAAATAAACAAGATTGGGGATATAACTAAGTGGTAGAGTGCTTGGCTAGAATGTGTAAGACCCAGCACCTCAAGAAAAAAAAAAGTTTGAAATATGAAGAAATGGCAATGTTGAGGTTCTCTTACCTGTAACAAGAATTTTCATTTCAAAGGAAATATATAAATCTGCATGTTAAGCCTGGCATCTTGGTGCATGCCTATAATCCCAGTGACTCCACAGGCTGAGGCAGGAGGAGCCCAAGTTTGAGGCCAGTCTCAGCAACTTAGTGAGACCCTGTTTCAGAATAAAAAAATAAAAAGGGCTGGAGATAGAACTCAGTGGTAGAGTACCCTTGGGTTCAATTGCCAATACCCCTCTCCCCAAAGAAGTGTAAAGTGGGTGAAGAAAGACTGCTGTCTCTTCTTCCACTGGTGCTCCAAGTCCCAGCAGGCCTGTTCATGCAGAAAGGGGCTCCTAGACCAAATTGGATGCTCCATGTTCAGCCCTTACACCTTAACACCTAAACTAACTTGAACTCTGATCATGGAGCCTGAGAGAGAGATTTATTAACCCAGGACAGGGAGAGGTGCTTTAAAAGATGACCTTCTGACCCCTGACAGGCCTGGGTCTGAAAACTTGGGCACTATTTGCTGTGTGACCTCAGGCACTGGCTTTCCTTCTCCTTGCCTCAGAGTTTAAAACACAGGGCAGTCACTCCTTATGTGAGCTCTGAATGAGAAAACACATAGAAGAGTTTCCCACCCAGCCCTTGCTCAGGAAAGGGGGGATTCTTTGTGCTTTGTCTATGTTATTTGAAAAAGCGGATTGCAGGAAGTTGCCAACTGCCCTCACTGTTTCCAAATTCCTCTGTGAGTGTGTGTGTCCTGTGCACATGATGGCGGTGGGGGTAGCTGGGTTGTCAGGAAGCAGCATCAGCTTCCTGCTGATTGACTCAGTCCCTGGAGGCCTCCCTGGCAGCCAGGGAAACCTGGCACTTGGCTGGGCTTCCTCTCCAGCCTCCACCTCACCAGCCTGCTCTTCTCACCCCTTCTAAGGGGTCTGCCTACCCTCCTGCCTCATAGGACCCAGGACAGCCTGCAGGCCTTCTGAGCGACTTTGTTCTGTTCTTGGGTGGAGTACCTGTCTCCAGCTGCCTGAGTTTTGCCTGCAGGTGCATTTCCTTTGCACACCTGGCACCTGCAAGGAACTGAAGGTCTCTGCCAAGTTACCCTGAGAGATTTGGATCATTTGAATTATAAGCCTTTGGAAACAATGCTGTCAGGTTCCTCTGCCTGCTCAGAGAGGATCTGGTAGCAGGGGCCCCCAGATTTTTCCCTGCTGTTGGAAGCAGGGTTCAGAAGGTGGCGGCCTTTCGTCTTCAGATTTTTTTTTTTTTTTTTTTTGCATGGGAGGAGTGCTAAGGAGAAGGATAAAACCCAAGGCCTTGTACATGCTAGGCAAGTACTCTACCACTGAGCCACATTCCTAGCCCACTGCCTTTGGTCTTCCAAAGGGAGGTTCTGGTAAGAGGATAAGGTCCCTGACCTGTACCTTGGCCTTTGAGTGAAAGACCAGGCAGAAAAGTGGAGCACTGTTAGGTAGGCTGGCAGATGCCTGCAACTAGAGAGGCCGAGACAGGAGAATTGCAAGTTCAAGACCAACCTCAGCAACTTACAGGGTCCTAAGCAACTTAGCAAGACCCTGTCTCAAAATTAAAATTAATAAAAAAAGGGCTAGGGATGTAGCTCAGTGGTGAAGTGCCTCTGGGTTCAATCCCCAGTACCAAAAAAGAAAAAGAAAAAGAAAAAAAAAAGAAGAAGAAGAAGAAAGAAAGAAAAAGAAAAGGGAAATATTTCTGGGGGAAGGGAGAGACTGGCCTGGGCCCAGGCCCACAACCTTGGCATTTGTCTGGATCTGCCCCTCCATTTCATGTGGAGATTTGGTGACCACACCACAGTTCTGGTGAATGGTGTGGAGTCTGAGATGAGGCTGTGATCTTGGTCTCAAACACTACAGCTCTCAGGCTTCAGAGTGCCAGTGATGAGCTGTGGCTTCCTGCCCCAGCTCAACAGACATCTCTGCTCTGAGCAGACAAGTCCATCAGCTCAGGATGTGGACAGGCACGCTGCCTCTGCTGTGAGCTAACCATGCAAGGCAGGTCTTCCAGGACGAGATGTGGGTGTGAGCAGCCTGGCTTTCCGCCTCAGCCCAACCCTTGCATCTCGTGTGCAGGGGCAGATAGGACCATTTTTGCCTGGCATCCAATAGAATTCAAAACACGCATGCATGCAGGCACACACATGGTTCTTTTGGTATCTCAGCCGAATCAGACCTGGCTCTTCAGCCAGTGTGTGCAGGAGTGGGGGTGGGGGTGCTGCACTTCTTGTATTTGGCGGCTGAGTCAATAACATGGGAGGTGTATTTGGACAGTAAACAGCAAGCAGCAGCATGGACCAGCCCACCACCTTCTTCCTGCCACCTTGCCAGCAAAAATGTCCTCTGAAGAGGTCAACCAGGATGTAATTTTCAGGGCCAGGTACAAAATGAAAATGCAGGCCCTGTGTGTGGAAATCAGTAAGAATTTTATGACAGCAGAGCATGGAACCAAGTGTGGGTCCTTCTAGGCCTGAGGCCCTGGACTGTGGCAGTCACTTCCTGGAGGCAGGCCTGATATCAGGGTTTCCCAGCCTTGTGAAGTCCTGGTGCTGCCATGGGGAGCCAAACTGGGCTTCTCTCTGGTTGAAGAGGGACTTGACATCCAGAGCTGCTGCTGGTTCTCAGAGATGCTTCCTACCCACCACACCAGCTCCTCAAGGCTAGCCTGGCTCCCACTTCCAAGAGAAGAGAACTTCAACCTTCTTTTGTTCTTCTCTACCTTGTTTCCCCTGTTCTTTGTAAACTCAGGAAGCTTGGAGACTCCCTTCCTGCCTCTCCTTTCTTCTTCTGTCTCCTCCATCCCTCCCTCCCCCTCTGATTCTTTCTTCCTCTTTCCATTAATTTTATCTTGAGGAAAACCCCTCACCATATTGACAAGTAACATTTCCCACCCGTTCATTTGGTGCCATTTGATTTTAATGTTTTTCTGAATGACACCAGGCTAGGACTCCTCATGTTTCCAAAGCCTGTCTCTGAAATGACTTGAGTATCTTCCCCACCCAGGGTTGTCCCTCCTCCAGTGGCCTCTGACTCTGTCTATATGTCCTCTGCCCTGGGAGCCTGGAAATGAATTCTCATTGTTAGGGTTTGTCTCTCACTGCTTCCTCCCCACATTCAGCTGTCAGCTGTACTGGCCACAGTGGAAAGCCTACTCCATCCTCTAGTGACATTCCATGAGCCCTGGGGATATAACAGACCTAGCCAGGGACAGTAGCCTCCATGTGGACTTCATGCTGGTGGTGGAGTAAGGGGTATCAAAGGGTTAAATAAGTAAGCCCAGGAGATTGTTCTGGCCTCCCTTCACCTTGTCCATGTGGCAACCAGAAGAATCTTCGAAACATGTGTGGAGTCATGTGACTCCATTGCCTAAGACCTTCTGGTTGGCCTTAGTGGCGCTGCCTGCCTCAGTGATTCCATCTCTAGCACTGTCCCCAGTTCCACACATCAAGAAACTCTCCTCTCCTTCTGGAGAGGTGACTTGGGTTGCTGAAACACTTGAAACACACCTTGAAGAATGCAGGCTGTTCTGGGAAGGTAGAAAAGGGGAGGCAAGAGTCCATGGGTAGCTCAAGGGGAAGGCTAAAGTGGAAAGCCAGGAATGGTGGGGAGGGAAGTGGGACTGGGTTAAAAGCCTGGATCAGCTTGGCGGAAGAGGTGAGCCTCTCAATCCTGATGCTCGTTCAGTTATTTAAGAGCTTTTAAAATCACTGGTGTCTGGGGGGTGGGCCCAGCCCAGGTGTTTGCATTTGCTCTCCCAAGGCCACAGGTGCCTTAAGCACCTTTGGGAAGGTGGCCAGAGCTGGCTACTGGTCTTGTCCACAGCTGGAATGCCCTAGGACTTTCCTCTGCTGACTGGAGGGCAACTGTGGCCCAGTCAGCCCTTGGACCCGTGGGCAGAAAAAACTAGGGAAGCACTGAACAGAGATGGGGCCCCAAGAGAGACACTAAACTACCCCGGCTATAAAACACAGGCGTGAAAGAAAAGGGATGAACTTCCCCAGGGAAGGCTCAGTGAGGAAGCAGAGGCAGTTGATGATCTGGGGTCCACCCAACAGGCCTGGCTGCCCAGCCGGTATGCTGAGCTAAACACCAGAGCCATCAAGCTCTGCCCACATGGTGATTTCCCCTCTGCCTGCAGCAGCTGGGCTGGGCGGGCTCAAGGCAGCTGGTGCCCATGGCTGGTCTGAACAGCCTTGCCTGTTTGCCCCAGTGTGCAGTCCAAACAGTATCTTCTACGTGCACTGAGCAGATTAGGAGCACTACGGTTAGCTGTCCCCTCATCCCAGACATCGCTGGCTGCAATGTGCAGGGCGGGGAGCAGCTAAAGGTTGACCCAGGAGACTAAGAACAAGTCACAGCCTGCCTACATGGTTTATTTCCTCATGAGGTTTTATTTTAGAATTGTCAAACTTGACAGAAAACTGAAGAACCTTCATTTGGATTCATCCACGGTTACCATTTGGCCACGTATACGTTCCCTCACTGTCCGTCGAGTGGTTCTGCTGAGTCATTTGAAAGGGAGTTGCAGATGGCCTGATGCTTCACCCCTGAGTGTTTCAGCAGGTGTCTTTTAGGAGCAAGGATCTCCCTTATGTTGCCACAGTGCTGTTGTTACACCAAAAAAATTACCACCATTCAATAATGTCATCCAATGTACAGTCCTATTTAACTTTCCCCAGTTGTCCTCCAAATGTCATTTATGGCTCTTTTCCTTACCCAACAAACTTCATACACTACACTTGGTTATGTTGCTTTAGCTTCTTTTAATGCAGAACAGTCCCCCAACTTTGGTCTCTGTGTGTGTGTGTGTGACATTGGCTTTGAAGAGTCCATGGAGCCAGCTTTCCTGTAGAGTGGGTTCTGGATTTGTCTGATTAAATACATTCAAGTTAAGTTTGCTGAATTTTGAAACTCTCACCTGAAAATTGCTTCATTGTGTCCAAGAAAGTCCTCAGGCAGAGGGTATTTATAGTTGGAGGTATATGTCCTTTGTTCCCTACCCCTTTGTGAGTCATGGAATGTCCTGTCCATCTTTAGTAACATATTTATAAAATGTCCCAAATGACCATAAAGATTATTTCACTTGGTCCACATCAAGCCTGACTGGTTGGGCAGGTGTTCTCCTCATTTCATGGGATTCTGAGATTTTGAGGTGATGCCTGAGCAGTGGTGGACCAGGTCCCAATGACATACTGCAGGAGCTCTGTAGTGGCAGGTAGAAAGTTGGGTAGAGTTACTCCAGGCCGTGGTACTTGTAAGGTGGTCTCCCTGCACCTTACCCCAGGACCCATTGCACTTCCCAAGCCTGAGAATACTGAACATAATATTCTAATAAAGTCTGACCCATCTTTCATTACCCAGGTCATGGTCATGAGCCTTAGGTACTGAACCAAGGCACCGTGGTGGTGGTACTCTCTGTCCCACCCTGAATGGCCATTTTGCCAGACTACCATTCAGTCATTTTTCACCTGTACCCTGCACAACTATCATGCCCCTTCCACCTCCCTGCTCCTCCCTCTGATTTGCAACTTGTATCTGCTAGGGTCTGGGAAGCCAGTCAGTCACCGCGTTGGAGCTGAATCCAAAGGCTCCAAGTCAGGGACTGTGTCCCATGAAGGGAAAAGGGCATGGGATGTTGAAGGGCCTTGTCAAGACATCCACATGTGAGAATTGATCTGAGCTTCCTGAGTTTTATGGTATGCTCTGCACTTCTTTTTTGAGGGGATAGAAGAAGGTAACTGGGGATTGAACCCAATCACATTCTAACATGAAGCTATATCCCCAGTACTTTTTATTTTTTATTTTGAGATAGGATCTTGCTAAGTTGTCCAGCTGACCTCAAACTTGAGATGCTTCTGCCTCAGCCTCTTGAGTAGCCGGAATTATAGTCATATACCACCACACCAGGCGCTCTGCAGTTCTCTTTCTTTTGAGGGAATTTGGGGTTTTCAGAGGAAAAACTGTATATAGCAGAAGGTGCTAAAGTGGAAAACAGAAAAACAGTCTCTGAGTGTGTGTGCAAGTGCCAGAGCACCAGGGCACTTTGGGCGTGGTGGCCACAATGTGTGACAACGCAAGCTCAGGCTGAGGCTGATGAGGAGGCTCAGACCCAAGGCCTGTGCACTGTACCCTGTGCCTCCCCTGCCAGTAGATCAGCACGCAGAAGTCAGCTGTGTTATTAATGACCACCTCTTAGTATTTCAGAGGATTGAGCCGCCTGAATGAGAGTCAGTGGCAAGGACCAATGGTCTTCGGATGTCCCAGTCTTCCAGGGAGGTGTCCTTAGTCCCGTCATCTTGTTAAAGCCATCTGCCTGGAGGATCACAAGTTCAAGGCCAGCCTGGGCAACTCAGGGAGACCCTGTCTGAAAACAAAAAATATTTTTAAAGGGCTGGAGTGTCCCTCAGCGGTAGAGTGCTCACCAAACACCAGTGAGCCCCTAGGTTCAATCCCCAGCACTGTAAAACAAACAAAATACCCACAGGCTTCTCCCCTGTGTGCTTTCCCCTGAGTCTAACCTGCCTAGTTATGTTACCTTGGGCAGAAGCTCCCTGCAGTCTGTCCTCTATTGAGGAAAGCTCTATTCTCATAAATTTATAAGCCCGGTACCCCTCTTGTTTCTCAGCTCAGTACCCTAGGGAGTTCAGAGTGATCTTGATTTGATTTAACAGTGACTCCTTTACAAACCTTTTTTTTTTTTTTTTTTTTAATTCTTGTTTGCTTGCTTTTTTCCTTTCTTATCAAAGTAATACATGTGCATCTTTTTTTTACATCACACAATGCTGATCCGTTTATAGCGACAAAGCAGCAGGCCCCACCCTCCCTTGCTTCCCTGTCACCAGCCCTCCAGACTAGTTGATCTTTTTCAATTCCTTTAGTTCCTCCTTTCTGCCATTCACCTCCACATTTTGAAAGAATTATGTTTCTCCCACTACTTGATTTACCAACTTTGGACATTATCTGTTGCTTCCATGTTCTTGTAGGTGGGAATTTCCCTCTCCACCACCCTATCATTTCCCCTCTCTTACTAATATCATTAAATCACAATTTTGGGTTTAAGTCCACAGTATAAATGCTGTTCACTGCTGAGCCTAGCACTGAGCTGTGATTACTTCTATAAAAAAGTTAATTATTGTCTCTGCTGTTCTCACCAGATTACCTTTATCTGTGCCTATCTCTGATCCTCCCAGTACACTAACAGGTTGGGAAAACATCTATCAGTTGTTCTATATATATCACTTCATCAGTTCCATTTTTTTTCCTAGATACTGGGATATCTCGCTAGCAAACTTCTTTAAAACTTCTTCAAAATGAATAGAAATTTAGTTCATTTTGGGGGGTTTGAAGCTGAGGGACTCTACCACTGAGCTTCACCCCCATCCCTTTTTATTTTTTATTTGAGTCAGGGTCTGGCTAAGTTGCTGAGGGTATGTGAAGTTACTGAGGCTGACCTTGAAGTTGGAATTTTCCTGCTTCAGCCTGCTGAGTCTCTGGAATTACAGGCATGTGTCACCATGCCCAGCAAGTTCATTTTAATATTATTGTTATTATTATTATTTTATTTGTTTTTGCAGTGTTGGGGACTGAACCCAGGGCCTGGTGCATGCTAGGCAAGTGCTCTACCCCCAGGCCACAGCCCCCAACTTTTAAAATAACTCCACACAACTTCCTTTGGAAAATGCTTCCCTGACACCCTACCTCCCCTCAACTGCCCCGCCTTTGGGCTCCTACAGCCCTTGTTCCTATTCTAACACAGACTTTTGAATACTAAATTGTAATTACTTGCTTTCTTGCCTATTGCTTTTCCTATGTCATAAGGTCTGGAGGTCAGGGCTGTGTCCTGTTTTCTTCTGTCAACCTAGGAATACATAGGAGCTGCTTGGCATAGAGTAGGCACTCAGTAAATATTTGTTGGCATTTGCATGTGTCAAATTGAAATGCAAGAGTGATTATAGGATCAGGGCTAAGCATAGGGGCACACATTACAGCAATTCAGGAGACTGAGGCAGGAGGAGCACCCTCAGCAACTTAGTGAGACTCTGTCTCAAAATAAAAAGTAAAAGGGCTGGGGATGTAGCTCAGTGGTACAGCATCCCTGGGTCCAATCTCCCGTACTAAAGGGGGGCGGAATGTGACCATAGTATAGACTCATGGTGGTTCCACTAAGTTTCTGCCCCATTTGTCTCTATTTACCACACACCCCTTTCTCAAGCTTCCTCATTAAGTTTAGAGACCCTTTTGGAACCAGTTTCAATTTAGCAGCAGTCTTTCCTCATGAAGATAGCAAAGGCAGGGACTTCTTTCCCCTTTCCCTTCTTTCAGTTTGCCCCCAACACAGTAGAGTGGTCTCAAGCGTCTCTGGGCCCCATTGGTCCTCCCCACTTGGTAATCCCAGCCCCGCCACTGAGCACAGCACAGACGGAGTGCTCAATAGATGAGGAAGGCTCAGACTCGCTCAATCAATCCATCAATAAACCAATCAGTCTTCCTCTCGCAGCCTCTCTGCTCTCAGGCATTTCTCATTATCCAGCGTTTGGATGATCAGAAGGAAAAAGCAACCTCTGCGTAAAGGTGACCCTATTTCAGGTTTTGTCATGACTCGCTGGATCCTGAAAGACAGGAGGAGCAAGACAAAGAAAGGAGGGGTGCCAGGGACATTCACTAGCCATCTCAGAGGGATATTTGGGAGACATGTGGTCACTAGATTGAGGGATGTGTCACCCGGAGCTTAGCACCAGTCAGGCAGCATCCTGTATGTAACAATGCCCTACTGCAGGAAGGAGAAGAAATCCAAATCCAGGACTGGGGCACCCATATTTCTTGCAGTTTTGGGGTCGTGGCTAACAGGAAAGTGCTGATCTGGAATGATCCGTGATGTGAAAGCAAGCCTCAATGTCCACAAAGGCCCCTCCCTCTGAGAACAGTGACCTGACCGTTTGGCAGTCAGCAGAAAGAACTAAGCCACCCTTCGCCCTCCTGAAACCTGGTAGTAGGCTCCTAGAGTAGTTCCCTCAAATAGATCCAGATCCCAGGGCTGATTCAGGATGTCATTCATTCTACACATATTCACCCAGGCCCCAGTATCTCCCGGTGAATCCCAGAACAGGTGATCAGATAGACATGGCCCAGGTGCAGTGAGTCTCTTGAGACTTCCACTCGTAGCCAGAAAAGCTATCTGACCCAGGCTGTCCTCCCATGAGCTCCTCCCTGGAAAAGCACCCCTGGACTCTCAGACACCCAGAGGGCAGAGCCACCCCCGAAATGTGGGCTCTCTTAACCTCACCAGGGACCTTACGGAGGTGGGCAGTGGCTGCCGACCCTGAAATAAAGCTGATGGCCGCCTGGCCTGAGCTGCCCCTGGAGAGGGAGCTTTTCTCTTGGGGGCGTCATGAGTTTCGGGGGAAGCCTTTACAGCAGCTCTTTGATGTTTTGCCAGTGGAATCGAATTTTTTTTTTTTTTTTTTTTTGTACTTTTAGAAATTAACTTGCAGTTCTCAGCCTTTCCCTCCCCAGAAAGGAGAGAAGTAGAAAAGAAGAAAGGCTTTGCATTGTCACCATGATTGGCACCTTGTGTGAATGAGGGGTCACCGCGTCGGGCTGCTCCTTTTCAAGCACGCTTCTCTCCCCTGCACGCTGCATTCACGCCGGAACATTCTTTCTTTCAAAGCTTCTGTCTTTCTCTCCCCACCCTTTGTGTCTCTGCTCTCCTTTCCTTCCTTCTGAGCTCTCGCCACCTCCCTTGGGGATCGCTCTCTTCTCGCTCTCTTTTTTCCTCCCTTTTCTTCTTCTATTCAGTTCTTTTTTTTTTTTTCTTTGCCTCTTTTTTTTTATTTCCTTTCTTCTTTTTCCTTTTGAATAGTGCTTCTGTTTTCAAGGGAAGGAATGAGTAGAGAAGTCAGTTTATTTGAGGAAGGGAGAATGTGAGTGTGTTTTCTCTGTTGCTTATTGCTATAAGCATGCAAAAACTCCCTGTGCAAGATTCTGTTTTCCTTTTGCCACTGGTTTGAGGGGACAGGGTGTTGGGAAAGGGTCTCCACCAGACAAGAGACACCTGTTAATCACAGATGAGGAACCCTAATGCAGTAAGCTGGGAGAGTTGGCTGAAGGAGACAGATGTGGCCCTGGGATGGCTCCATTTCTACCTGACCTGAGATGGGGTTGACATATTATGGTGCTTCCAGTCAGAGATGGACACAGGTCCCCAAAACCTCCTCTGTGGGAACCTGGGGGCCTTGGTAGAGGTGGTCAGAGTATCATGCAGAGGCTGAGCCGGAAGAAGAGGGCAATTGACACAGGCCTGACAGTTGTTGGGTGCACCCCCTCAACCCCGGGTCCCCACATTGGATGAATGCCTAAGCTAGATGGCCTTGCCAAATAAATGACCTGCCACCTCTGGGTTGGCAAGCTGTGTTGACACGTCCTTTGTGACAAGGATATAAATGTCCCACACATTAGTCAGAGGGATTTTTAAATGTCACCTGGGAGCTACAGAGAACATTCACTTAGGATTTCCTAAATTATCAAAACAGATCATTTGGTTCGTTCTTTGTGGGCCTCTTTATTTTTCTGTAAGCCTGCAGAGGTGAACCTCCTCTGAGAGCTGACAAGCTTGTCGATCAGCCATGTGCCTTGCATGGGGAGCACATTTACCCACCATGCAGTAGCTCTGCTCCTGTGTTCAGGGTCTGTAGAGAGGATCACAGGAGGATCGTCACCTCGTACAACCCCAAGGGCCACATCTTGCTGTGGTCTGAGTGGTCCAAGTGGCCCTGACTATTCTCAGAATGTGGACTTGTTTGTTTATTTGTTTGTTTTACATTATTGGGGATTGAACACAGGTGCTATACCACTGAGCTACATCTCCAGCCCTTTTTATTTTTCATGTGGAGACAGGGTCTCATTAAGTGGTTGAGGGACTCACAAAGTTGCTCAGGTGACCTCCAACTTGTGATCCTCCTGTCTGAGCCTCCTGAGTCGCTGGGATTACAGGTGTGCACCATTGTGCCTAGCCGCAGCCCTTTTTATTTTTTATTTTCAGACAGGGTCTTTCTGACTTTCCTGGGCTGGCCTGGAACTGGTGATCCTCCTGCCTCAGCTGAGGATCTAGCCAAGTAGCTGGTATTATAGGCATATGCCACTTTGCCCAGCTTCGGAGTGTATATATATTAGCATAGGCTGCAGTTTAAGCCCCTGTGCTACATCACATCTCCACTCTTTTCCAATGCCCTTCTCTTGATAGTCTTATTAGTTTTCTTTTGTTAATCTCTTGTTAGGAGTTAGTATTGAACTCCTACACAACTTACAAAACCCTGCTCTGGCAACACTATCCTTTTGACTCCCAATGTGGAATTAATCGCACCTCCCTTTATTCACCTTCTGAAACTTATGTTATAGCTACCAACTTGCTCTGGTAATCACCTGTTTACTGTAGCAACAAGGATTGTGTTGTCATCTCTCTGAATTCCTAGGAGAATGGAGTACCATCCTGGTTTGCCAGGCAGAGTACCATTGCCTCGAGGCAAGATCTGAGCCCCAGGCCACAGGGATGAAGAAGGCAAAATGGGCCAAGGGAAGGGGTGGTGCGGAGTAGTCGGTGAGCTGGGGGAGGGGCAGCAGAGCTGCTGCCAGGTCAGGAGGAGGCCTGACTCAAAGCTTCCATGTTTGGCAAAGGGCAGCAACCTTCCAGAGGACAACTTGGCTCCAGTGGAGGGGACAGATGTCATAGAGCAGGGATCAAGGAGGTGATGGAAGACATGGGACTTGACGATCCCCCCACCCCAATTCAGGGGCTGGAGGGAAGGCCTCCAGCAGAAACCTGAGGGAAGAAGTGTGAGTAGGGCAGAGTTAACTGAGACAAGGACGGGGAAGCCTGGAGGAGGGACAGGGCTGGACTCTGTAGGAGGGCACATTTCCTCTCTCCAGCAACCCCCTGGAAGATGCTGCATACCTCCCAGAGCACAAAGAAAGGATCCAGGCTACATGCTTTGGGTCCCCCAGGTCCACAGGGGGAAAAGTGAGTGGGAGCTTAACCAAGATTGCCAGGGTCTCCCAAAAGGGGATCTCTGCTGGAACCCTGGGACACAAGTAGCCTGGATGATGTAAAGCGAGGACTCCAAACCAGGATGTCAGGCCACAGTCTGTCAGGGACCAGTCCATGAGTCCTTCTTATTTTATACCCAGCTCATGCCTGGCCCACAGTAGGTGCTTCACAAATGTGTATTGAGATATGAATTGAATTTATCTTTAGCAGATATAGAACAAATGCAGTCCAGTGCACAGTGACGTGCTGTGTGAACTATAATGCCTCATATAAAGGAAGGGCCCTGTCCCTGCCCCTTCCAGTCATCCAGGGAAGGAGCCCGTAGCCTTCCCATGAAAGACAGTAACCAAGCCAGATACCAGAGAGGACAAATGAGCAGCTAGTCTGTAGTGACCAGGCCTGGGTGAAGGAAGAGTGTCAGCCAGATGCTGAAGGTGGATCTGAACTCCCAGGGGGCGGGGGGGGGGGGGGCATTCATCAGGAGACTGTGTGGCATACCTACCATGAGCAAGTTCCAAGGATGACACACGCTTCCCAAGAGGAAGGCCTGGGTTTCAAAAACTGGGAAGAAGGCTGTAAGCTCTCTAAATCTAGATGACTGAGACAGGGTGAGCCGTGGGTAAAGATGGCCAAGCGCGTCTGTAGGGACATTGGGAATCTGTGTTCCAGAGAAGGGTGGAGATGGCTGGGGGCAGGCACCACCTCCTGCAGTGTCTCCCCAGGTGGACACCTGATATGTGGACCTCAGGGCCAGGGACCAGGTAGGGGGGACACCACTGCTCTCCCTGGCTTTACTTGCTTCTCAGGACACCTGCTGGCAAACCTGAACCTGCCAGGGCTGAGCTGGGTGCTTTCAGGTTATTCCAGTTTGGGTAAGAACATTTCCTGACACCCCATGAAGGGACGCACCCAGCAGCACCCTAGCCTGGAGAGGAAAGGGAGCAGGGCAATGAGGGTCTGCGTTTGTAAACAGGCTTTGGAGACAGTTGTGTTTCCAAGGCCCCAGTTTCCCCAGTGATAGAGGACCTAAAAGTCAATTCCCCTTTAAGAACTGGCATCAAGGAATTGGCTTCTCCAGGATCTGGCTGTGTGGCCCCAGGCGAGTTACTAATGCTAATAATAGTAGCAAACACTGGCGCCAGGTTCTGCGCTCCCTCGGCGGTTTACATATTTTGACTGGTAAGGCAGGTGCTCTTGGTGCTGCCCTGACTTTAGTAAGAACTGGTCATGGGTGTGAGGTGAACTTAGTGTTTGGACTCCAAGAATCTGGACTCTAAACCAGAGCTTGGCAACTTTGAAAAGAAAAAGTTATTCTTTTTGTCAACTCTTGGTATCTGCTAGGGATTAGTTCCAGGACCCACGCTCACGAATATCAAAATCTATAGAAGCTCAAGTCCCTTATGCAAAATGGCATCTTTGCATTTAACCTATGCATATTCTCCCACATACATTAGATCATCTCTAGATTACTTATAAAACCATATACAGTACCAATGCTGTGTAAACAGTTGTAATGCTGTTTAGGGGACAGTGACAAAAAAGGGTACATATTCAGTACAGATGCAGTCATCAGGGCCTAACTACATAGTACATATCAGTGGCAATGTGACATTTTTTCTGTCTGAATATTTTCAGTCTATGGTTGTTTGACCCCATGGATGTGGAACCCGTGGGCCAACTGTATTTCTAAACTTCACAAACTGATACTGTATCAGTGCCGTTCTGGTCATCACAGCATTGTCAAATGGTTCTGTAAGACTCTAAAGCTGGGTACGGGAGATCTGTGCCTATGATCCCAGCTACCTGGTCGGGGAGGCTGAGGTAGGAGGATCACTTGAGCCAGGAGTTTGAGACCAACTTGGGCAACATAGTAAGACTCCATTAAAAAAAAAAAAAAAAAATTTTTTTTTTTTAAAGGCTGCCCTCATTTCTGGAAGCCAAGCACCCAAGAACTGTGCTTAGATGGAGGAGTATTCTTAAAGTTGCTCTTAACCTTTCTATGCCCCAGTTTGCACATTGGTAAAACAGGATGATATTGCTAATACCAACCACAGAACATGGTCTAGATTGAGAGTATGCACTTAGAACTGGCCCAGGCTGGCACTGTAACTGTCAGTGGCTGCCACTAGCATCAGGATTTTGCCATCAGGTATAAGAGCCCACACAGGGCTGGGCATGGTGGCACACAACTATAATCCCAGCGCTTGGGAGGCTGACACAGGAGGGTCACAAGTTTAAAGCCAACCTCAGCAACTTGGAGAGGACCTGAGCAACTTAGCAAGACTCCGTCTCAAAATAAAAAATTAAAAGGGCTGGGGATGTGGCTCATGGTTAATTGTTCCTGGGTTCAATCCCCAGTACCAAACAAATTAAAAATAAAAATAGCCACTGGGCACGGTGGTGCATGCCTATAATCCCAACAGCTTGGGCAGGAGGATCATGTTCAAAGCCAGCCCCAGCAACTTAGTGAGACCCCGTCTCTAAATAAAAAGAAAAGGGGTTTGGGGATGTGATTCAGCGGGTAAGCACCCTGGGTTCAATCCCAGGCACCAAAAAGAAAAAGGGAAAAAAAAAAAAAAAAAAAAAAAAAAAAAGCCCACTTAGGCTTTGCTCATTTTAGGGCTGGTACAAAACCTGATAGGGAGATACAGTGACATCATGCCTGGGAATGGCTTTGTGAACTGTAGAGGGCCATGCCTGGGTGAGTGGGTGTGCTTATTCCCCTGCTTGGCCTGGCTCTCTGAGTTCCAGAAGAACTTGTGCTTCCTCCTGCAGTTTGGCATCCAGAGCTGGGGACCCTGGGAGAAGGAAGTCCACTGAACCAGACCCAGAGCCAGGGCCGAGTGCTTTTGAGCCAGGACACTGTCCAGCCAGCCCTTGCTGCAGTACAGGGACAAGGGTGGCACTTAACTCCTGCCTGTTTACAAGTTGAGTGTGAGTGATTTTCAAACAAGACATTTCCTGGGCTTTTTGGTTTCCAGTCAGGATCAGCACGGGGGCATGGGTGTCTTTCTTGGACCCTGCCCTTTGTCCTGTGACCCGTCTGGGCTGTGTTTGCTGAGGGGCAGCTGATCCTAGCTGCCAGTGAGACAGAAGGTACCCAGTGATCCCGGAAAGACAGCCACTCTTTGGTGAAGAGAGTTGTGCTTTGTAATTCATTTAGGAATGTGGCCTTTTGAGCTTTGAGCCTGGAAGAGTTGTAAAATTTCAGAAAAGAGATAGCACCTGTGCCTTCCCATCTTTCCCAAGGACATAAGGGCCTCATAGCTCCACATGCACTGGGGCTGGGACCGTCAGTCTCCTGGCAACCTGGGGGCTCCCTCATGGGCCAAGAACTGGAGCTTGAACCTTTTGTAAGCTGTGGTTTGTTTCCATCATCTCTGTCCTTCCTTGTTCCTGATACATGTCCATTCTTCTACCATGGAATTTAGATCTTTCCAGTGATCATAATATGCCAAAGCCAGGCGTGGTGGCACACATACCTTGAATCCCAGGGACTTGTGAGGCTGAGGCAGGAGGATGCAGGTTTGAGGCCTCAGCAACTAAGCAAGACCCTATCTCAAAATGAAACATATAAAGGGCTAGGGATATGGCTTAGTGGTAGAGCTCACCTGGGTTCAATCACCAGTACCATAAAAAAAAGAAAGAAAGAAAAGAAAAGGAATATGGCAATATTTGGGTCCCTAGGTGATTGATATTGTATGTGCACATATATTGTGATGGTAAAAGCTAGGAGTGGCCGTTTCTCAAATGCCAACCCCCATGCCAGGTACATTCATTTCATTGTCTCGCTTAATCTTTCCCGCCATCCTGTGAGAGAGGCACCCGCTGTCCCTATTTTATAGTTGAGAAAACTGAGACTCTAAGAAATGAAGCAACTTGTCCAAGGTTGCACAACCAGAAAGTGCCAAGCTGACTCTAGAGCCCCTAGGTGCTCTGAGACAGGTGCTTCCATCCTGTACCCCATGGCCTGCCCTGAAGACCCTCAGACCCCATTAATGGGGAAAGCCACAAGGAAAACTTCACACCCAGTCTAGGGAAGCCCAGTCATTTGTTTGGTACTAGTCACTACTATTAAAATTGTTTTGGCATTTAGGGCACAGACACGCATTTGAATTTCAGCATCTGGTGACACAACATGTGACCCATTGCCCATCACCCTGCACCACCTCTCATGCTCCTAAGTGTCATCGTTTGTGATCCAGATTGAGGAAGAAACCAGTTTCCATTCTGGAATGAGCTGGCCACCCTGGGCACTTCCCCTCTGAGGTCCACAGACCTGCCCTCCTCCAGGGACCTGCCAGAGCCCTTCCCAGGCACCCCTGCCCACCTCTCCATCAGCCCCCAGCAGACAGGCGCCCTTTGCCTCCTCCTTTGTTAGCTCCTGGAAGGGTGCAGACCCAGCAGCATCTGGCAAGGATGCCCCTTAATATGGCTCCATCCCCCTCCTCCTCCTGACTTTTACGGTTCTCTCATACATGCATGTTCCTTCCCCAGATAGACTTCAGGGTCAAGTGCAGGTACGTGGCTTCCACCCCTTGCATGGATCCTACCCCTCTGCTTGCTGCCTGAAAGTGCTGTCTTCTGGGTGACCAAGGAAGCAATGGCTTTGCGTGTTGCTCCTGCCAGCCCCTGATTATAGCCCATGTGGATGGCTGCATGTGTCTGACGTCTGCATGTGTACACTATCAGCCACAGTGTTTCACCAGCTGTCCCTCCCCGCCGGAGATCCACGGAGGCATTACGTGAATGAGAAAGACAATCTTTACTCCTCTCCTGGCATAAATCCGAACTCAAGTTGGGTGTGTGGGTGACTGCAAAATAAATGTTGATTACAGCACAGGCTTCAGGAGGCAGCACTGTCAGAGGCTCTGTAGGGATGGAGGCCCCAGGATGAGTCACGCTGGCGACTGGGAGAAAGGAGAGGGCTGTGTGCCAGGCCACACACTCCCTGCCTTCTCCTCCAACCCCGGCACCTTCTCCGCCCACTGCTCTCTGCCTTTTTTTGTGTGTGTGTGTATGGTACTGGATATTGAATTCAGGGGTCCTCTACCACTGAACAAGAACCCCAGCCCTTCTTAAGTTTTATTTTGAGACAGGGTCTTGCTAAGTTGCTGAGGCTGGCCTCAAACTTATAATCCTCCTGCTTCAACCTCCCCAGATATGCACCACCTCATGGCTGCTCTTCTGTCCTCTTTACCTTCCCTTCTCCATTCTGTGACTCCAGCCTGAACTGGTCCTTGTCACTGCTAGATCTGTTGAGGAGAGGGGTGCTTCCTAACCAGCTTCTGTTGCTAGGCCTCCTCAGGTCCCCCTACCCGACCTTGTTGGAATGAACACCACAGATCATTCTTATTCTGCTAATAGGCTCTGTTCAGCCTCTCAACAGCTCTGGAAGTGGGAACCATTATCCCATGACACAGATGAGGAGTCTGAGGCCCATACTAACTAGCATGGAATGCATGGGGCCAGACTGTAGTCTCATTCTGCAGCCTGTGCTCAGTCTCTGTTGTCTCTCAAAGTGCTGGTTTTCATGGATGAACATTCCTGATCCTTTAAGTTTAAAACAAACAAACAAACAAAAAAAAAACAAAGTTATTTTATTACTTTGTCCTTTTGTTCATATTTCCTGCCTGGTATTTTACAGTACTGTTTTGTGGTTCTGTTTTATTTTGTTTTGTTTTGGGTGCCAGGGATTAAACCCAGCATTGCTTAACCACTGAGCCACATTTCTAACTCTTTTTATTTTTTAGTTTGGGACAGGATCTCGCTAAGTTGCTTAGGGCCTCGCTAAATTGCTAATAAGGCTGGCTTTGAACTTGCAGTCCTCCTGCCTCAGCCTCCCCAGTCTCTAGGATTACAGACATACCCCACCATGCCTGGTATTTTGCAGTTCTTAATCTGGTCTCCAAACAAATTGTGAAGTCTCTAGAGACTGTTTATCTTTGTGCCCCACCATCACCCAGCACCTGCCTGGCTCTGGGAATGGATAATGATGGTAATAATAGTAGTAATAATAATAATAATAATAGGAGCAGCAATAGTTCCCATTAACTTAGACCTTACTCTGGACTACCTTGTTATCAAACCCATTATTTCCCTTAACCCCTTTATTGTAAAAGCACAGGCATTGGAGTTATTCCCCACCTTCACTTATTCTCTGATGTATCTGTTGGTCTCATGCAAGTCATTCTCCCCTGTGCCTCAGTTTCATCCTCCGTAAAATGTTCTCAAGATGCCATGCTCTGTCTATATACATGACCTCGTCAGATGTACTGGCCTAAAGGCAGGCTTAATATGTGGTAGAACCTTTTCCTTTCATTGTCCCCATTTACAAACAAGGAAACCAGAGCCCAGGGAGGTTGAGGAACTTGCCCAAGGATGCACAGCTCAGAGTGACAGAGCCGGCAGTGGAGGACAGGCAGGCCTGCTGGGCTGAGAGCCATGATCCTCTCCCTCTGTTCATATGCAGATTGAGGAGCAGTCCTATCTGGCTTCCTCTCCCATCCTGTCTTTCTCACTGAGCACTGAACCTGGGGTCCCTGAGGTGTTAGGCCAGCCTTTCAGGGGAGCAGTGGAGCTATGGTGTCATTGGCACCTGGACCCTGCTGTGTCCTGGGGCAGTGCCTTGCCAGCTGCAGGGATGGGGCAGGCTGGGCCGCTACTCCAGCTGGGCTCTTGGAGCCTAGGACTTAAGGACCACCGATGATGCCATATCCTCTCTGGCGCAGTGACATTTTTTAGCTACAGCTAGATGATCACACGGTCCATGGGGCTCCTGAAGATCCAGGGCCCTTTCTTCTCCATGTGACTTACATTTCCCAGGGGACTTGATACCATTTTCCACCTTTCCATCTATTCTTTCCGTCATTTTGTGATGCTGGGGCCATAGCCATAATCGGCTTGCTTTATTTTCTGCAGTAAATCTGTTCCCGGACCTTTGTTTCTCCTGTCGTTTCTGATCAGTCCAGATTAAACACAGCAGTGGAGAGGCCAGAGGGAGGCTGGGTAAGAGGTTGAGGTGACCTGACTCCTCCCAGGAACACAGGGAGAAATGATATCAACCAGGAAGAACATGATAGTGATCAACTCAGATCTCACCTGTATCTCTTACTGGCTGTTATGACTTAGACAAATATTAACTTCACCAAGCCTCAGTTTGCTCATCTGTAAAATGAAAATAAAAATGACCATCTCCCTGGGACAGCTTATATCATGTGACTGACTGGTCCATTGGAGGAACTCAGTAAAAGAAAACTGAAAATAACTATAAAGAGCAGACAACTCTTAATGCTACATTAAGCTAAGGAAGCACAGAGAGGTCGGTAGTAGAGCTTATGGGTGGGCACTTCCTTTTCTCAGAGGCAATTGAGTACTATGTAAAAAGATGCCTTTTTTTTCCCCTTCTGATTCTGAGGATCAAACCCAGGGCTTCACATGTGCTAGGCAAGTGCTTTACCACTGAGCTACATCCCAACCCTGAGGAATGATTTCTTTTTTTCTTTTTTTGGTACTAGGGATTGAATTCAGGGGCATTTAACCACTGAGCCACATCCCCAGCACGTGCCCCACCCCCCTTTAAATTTAGAGACAGTGTCTCACTGAGTTGCTTAGGACCTTGCTAAATTGATGAGGCTGGCTTTGAACTCTCTATCCTCCTGTCTCAGCCTCCCAAGCTGCTGGGATTACAGGCATGTACCACCAAGCCTGACCTGAAGAGAGAATTTTGAAGAATTGATGATTCCCACTACTCTAGGTACTGGGGGGACTCTGAGGATCTGCCGTGAGCCTTGCCTGGGGCCAGGCCCTGTGTCAGTCCCATAAGGTGGGCCTAAAAAAGGTGCCTTGACAGTTGGGTAGTTGGGGTTTCTCTGGATGGCAATGAATTCCTGCCTCTGGCAGTATCGTGGGGGACTTCCGGGCCTGGCTTACAGCATGCTGTGGGTCCTGTCCTTGCTCCATCCTGAGGGGGCTCTGGCTTCTGCCCTCACCCCATCTCTAGGAAGCAGAGCTACTCTCTAGGGTGCCTCCCCCAGTGAGCCTTCCCTGACCCACACCCCCCACCTGCATGTTCTCTGCCTTCCACAGGTGAGGTCGATAAGGAACTTTCATTGAGGCAGGCAAGGGGTCCATTCTAAGATCTGTCTCCTTCTTCTCTGCAACTGTGGGAACTCTGACCCCTAGGGAAGACCCAAGAGAAGGGAGGCTGGGACTGAAGTGGGGGAGCCAGGGCTGATGGAATGGAATTTCTTTACCCTTCTTTTCTTTTTTCATTTTTTATTTTTAAGAGATAAATAAATGTCGCCCTGAGATGACAAGAGAACATTGAAGGAGATAAAAGGAGAGTAAAAGGCAGCTAGAGGCCAGAAGCAAAGGACACAGGGTGATTTGGACTCTGCACTGCAATGAGGGGAGAGATGAAAGAGGAAAGAAAGAGATGAGATGGGAACGCAGGACCGAGTGGCAGAGCGGAGGATGGGGTTGCCACGGAAACGGAAGAGGGGAGGAATGGAGGGAGAGGAAGAAAGGATGGAGAAGGCGGAGGGCTCAGCGAGGGAGGGACCAGAGTTGAGCTTGGTAAAGAGGAAGGGAAACCATGAGGCCTCCCAGATCTGAACTGAGCTTGACAGAGGAGGAAGACATGACCCAGAAAGTCCATTTCTACTGAGAGCTGGTGGAGTGAAGAGAGCTGGATCTTGGCCCTGGGCAGACCCAGTGGGGGCCCTGCTCACCCTGTCCCTGGGAACGGTCTCAGGTTCCACATCTGTAAGAAGGAAATGATGCTTCCCACCCCCAAAGGATTGTTCAGAGGACTAGAAATATCATGTGCTCATCACAGGGCCTAAACCAGGCCTCAAAGATGTTCACGTAGTTCCTTCGTTTGTGATTCTTATCTCTGCTCTTTGAACTTGTGAACCGAAGTTTTGTTCATTTTTCTCTGTTGCATTAAGCTGATGATTCTTGGGTCCCATATAGCATCCTTGTTTGGGAGACAGACTTGCTTTTTGCTTCTGGAATTGGAGAAGAGGCGAGAAGACTTCCAGAAACACAAGGCCTGCCATCCCTCCCCCTGGAAACAGGAACCCGCCCTGAAGCTTGGGGAAAGGAAGTCCAGACCGGATGATTTCCATCTGGCTGCTCTCCAAAGCTGGGCTCCGCAAGGGGCTTTTTTTTTTTTTTTTTTGCCCTTGAATATGGGTATTCTCAAAAGGGCAGCATTTCATTCTCCATATGTACTCTGCTAGGGATGCAGAGGTGAGCAAAACAGACAAGGTCTCTGCCCTTGGGGAACCTGTCATCTAACTGGGATGCCAGGTAGCGAGCAAGTAATTGTACAAACAGATCATTAAACCAGTCATCAAAAAATTATAAGGTCCAAGAAGAGAAAGTATTAAACCTGAAGCTACCAAGAACTTGGGGGACCTGTTGTGACACCTGAGTTGAAAGCACAAGGACGAGGAAGGAGGATGAGCATTCCAAGCACAGGGAACAGCCTATGCAAAGGCCATAGCAGGCAAAGAGAAATGTTAAAGAAAATGAACAAAGCCAGCGTGGCTGGAGCTTGAAGCCGGGGAGGCAGGCAGCACTCTGGAAAGTGACTGGCCAAGAGAGTTCACATAGGTCCTTGGTGGGGTGTTTGGCCTTGACTGTAAGCACAGTAGAAAGTGCTGGTGGCATCGGGGACAAGTGGGAAGGTGTGACTCTGCTCACATAGTGCTTTTTCACTCCTCTCTCCCTTGATGGACTACTGTCTTGGCAGGTAGGGGCAAGGGGCAGCTGCATGGTAGAACTCTTGAGACCCCAAATACTCCCTCCACGAGAGTTGAATGGTGGGAATCTTCACTCCCCACCTGCCACCAGGCCCACTCAGAACCCCCAGGTCACAGAAGGTGAACACCCTGGCCAGGGCCACCATGTTTGGCACAGATGGAAGAAAATGCACTAGGGTCAAGGGTTCCTATGCTGGGACTGTGGCTTTGGGCCCTCTGTTTCCATATCTGTAAAAAGACAGCAATTTGACAAGAGGGTCCCTAAAGCTCCTTCTAGCCCTGTGGTGAAGATTCCAAGACCAGCCTTGAGGGTACACTGCCAAAGTGGCTCAGGCAAGGGTCTTTTCCACTGTCCTGCCAGAGGAGAGCCAGGTGTCCCTCGTTTGCAGTAAAGAAAATGACTTGTCTACTCAGGTGCATGGACTGTCAGGTGGGAGGATTCACGGCCTGTGGCTTCTGTGGGTGTTTTGACTTCAGATCAGAGGCAGCACATCACTTAGCACGGAGGGAACCCTCTAGGTCTCATTCATTCATTCACTCATGGTCTCTTGGTGACTGACAGCTTCCTTCCCTTCCCTCTTCCCCACTCTGGTTTCTTTTTTTTTTTTTTTTTTCCTCTCCCCCTGAGGGGCCGGGGATTCGAACCAGGGTCCTTGCACATGCTAGGCGAGTGCTCTCCAACCCAAGCTATTTCTTCAGCTCCCCCAATCTGGTTTCTTTTTCTTTCAGGCATTCCCTTTGTGGACCCTCTCTGTACCCCTGTGGTCACTGTGCACTGTCTGCAGTGTGGAGAGGACCTGTAAACAGATATAATTATGAATCAATATCATTGTACTAGTCAGCATTCTCCCAAGAAAGAGAAATAGAACCAGTAGTGTGTATGTGTGTGTGTATTTTATTTTAAGAACTTGGCTCATGCAATTGTGGGGGCTGGCAAGTCCAAAATCTGTAGAGCAGGCCAGCAGGCTGGAAACTCAGACTGTATTTTTATGTTAGTTTTGAGACAGAAGTGCTTCTCTAGGGGGGGGAAAATAATCTCAATTTTTCATCCTAAGGCCTTCAACTGATTGGATAAGGCCCACCCACATTAGGTAGGGTTACTGCTTTACAAAGTAGATGTTAATCTGTTAATCACATCTACAAAATACTTTTTGCAACAACATCTACCTGGTTCTTCCCCTCCCCCCCCCCCCAGGGCCTTGCCCATGCTAGGCAAGCATTCTACCACTGAACTATGCCCCCAGCCCTTATGGCAACATCTAAACTGGGCACCATAGCTTAGCCACATAAAATTAACCCTTACAGACTGGGGATATAGCTAAGTGGTAGAGTTCTTGCCCAGTATGTGCAAGGGCCTGGATTCCATTCCCAGCAGCAAAAAATATTTTAATTGTCAGTGATGTTCTCAGACTGGGAAAAAGGGCCCTTGACCTGCCCCCACTTCCTGGGGAGGCATGCCAGCACTAAATCCCAAAGGGGTGGGAAAATGTGCCCAGTGCAAGGGAAGAAGGGTTGTCCAGGCCAAGAGTCAGCCCATGCAGAGCCCTGCAGCAGGGAGTACCAGTGTGTGAGGTGCAGAGGGACAGAAGAGCCTGACTGAGGACAGCCTGGGGTAGTAGGCTGAGGCATGGGAACTTGGTCTTGCAGGCCACAGGGCTGAGGGTGGGCTTCTGAGCCACAGACCTTCCTTCTAGTGCTTGGCTTCACCACCATCTCACTGTGGGCCTGGGATCAGTCCATTCCCCATCCTCAGTTTTTTTTATCTTTTAAAAAGCATGGAGCACTGGGTGTGGTGGTACATACATGCCTATAATTCCAGTGGCTCAGAAGGCCGAGACAGGAGAATTGCAAATTCAAAGCCAGCCTCAGCAACTTAGCAAGACCCTAAGCAATTTAGCAAGACCCTGTCTCAAAGAAAATATAAAAAGGGCTTGGATGTGGCTCCGTGGTTAAGCACCCCTGGGTTCAATACCCAGTACCAAAAAAAAACAGACATGGGGCTGAGCTAGTCATGGTGGCACATCCTCTAATCCCAGCTACTCAGAAGGCTGGACACTTGTACCCAGGAGTTTTGAGGCCGGCCTGGGCAACATGGCAAGACCTTCTCTCAAAAAAAAAAAAAAAAAAAAAAAAGGAAGAAGAAGAAGAAGAAAGGGTTAGACACAGTGGTGAGCATCAGACCCTTTGTGTGGTTGGGAGTTGGTGGCCCAGCCACTCTGACTCCTGGAGTTGGGCATCAGCAAATCTGTCCAGAGAAAAGCGGAAGCTGAGGCAGAGAGAGAATCCAATAAGGAAGAGACTCATGCACTTCCCCTGGCCCTGCTCCCCGCCCTCTACCCTGCCCCCCCTTGGCCTCTCACTGCTGAGTTGAGCCTTGTGCACTGGGCAGAAGTGAGGCTGTGGCAAGGAGCCCTGAGGTTTGCACAAGCCTCCCAGCTTTCTTTCAGCTTTCACTTCCTCTTCCTTTCTGGAGATGTGAGCAGAGTTTACCTTTAAGTCTACAGGGAGGACAGCAGAGGAAACAAAGAGGAAGGTTTCATTACCAGATGAAGTCCCAGGAGTGTTTTTGCATCTTCTACATGCCTGGAACTTCCCTTTCCTGGCCCAGCTACCTCTCCTGCCCTGGCTCACTCCGGGGTTCCCCGCTCTAATCCCAGGGGCTTGGGTTCCCAGGGGCAAAAGGCCCAGAGCACTGCACCCCTAGTAGCACAACTAATGACAGAAACCAGAAAGGGAAGCCAAGGCCACATCCCAGAAGGCTGGAGTGCAGACCAGGGTGAGAGCTCCTCCTGTGTTGTTCAGGTGGGTTCTGAACTGCTCCAACCCACCCCAGGGCTTCAGCATCCACCTCCCAGAGATCTGCCGCCTCACCTGTTGGCTGAGCTCACTCGGGTCAGCTCCTGGAAGGTGAGAGCTTTGTTTTGCTTCCTACTGTATATATTACCCAACATCTGGTAGATGTTCAATAAATGTGTGTTAAGTCAGTGTTTCTGTTTTGGAACTGAAGATTGCAACCTCTGAGTGACCTGGTGATTCAAGGCCCAGGTGAAGGGGACCAAAGGAAAAACCTGTCCTCCCAGCCTAAGTACTACTCACTGCTGAGGGTGCCTCTGAAAACATGGACCCACTAGGCCCTCAGGAAATAGTCATCAAATTAGTCAATCACTGTCCAGCCTCATAGAAGCCCCAGAGCATCCCTGTGTCTTCAGTCAGCTTTTGACAAGATTTCCCGGGTGGTGGGAATTAGTTAAAGAATATCCAGATGTTCACCAGGTCCTGTTGGGTTTTCCTTCAAAATGGCTTTTGTCCCACCAACCCCAAATCCAACCAAGGCCTTAGGGGCCTGCCACCATCTGTGTCCTTGCGCCTGCCTGACCCTCCCTGCTTTCAGAGGAGTATGAAAGGGGTCTCCACGAGAGGGAAGGAGCACTAGAGCAATGTGGTATGAGAAGAGGCGCTGCCACATCTTGAGGAGAGGACCCCACATGACAGGCTGGTAGGCCAAGGGTGAACATACCCTCCAAGTTCCAATAGGCTTTTGTGCCCTTTTTTTACAGATGAGGAAACTGAGACCCTGAGGGGTCAAGTGGCTTGCCCAGGGTTACAGGATTTTTATCAGAATTTACAGGAACCATAGTGCAATGGAGAAAGAGGCAAAGCAATAGATGAAGTAACAGTGGCTGGGGCCTAGGTCACTATTTGGGGGTTGGAGAAGGTCTCCTGCTAGGACTCAGAGGATAAGACTTCATTCCCTCCCCAGAGGCTGAGGCTGAGCCCTGAGAAATAGGGCACTCTGGGCTCCCTGGGTCACAGCAGGCCCCTCCCCCTCCCTGCCTTTGTTTCTTTGCCTCCATGGCCTCTTTCTCTTTCTCTCCCTCCTCCTCACTCAGGCTCCTCCACTGCCCCCCTTTTCCTGTCTCTTCTTTTCTTCTCCCTCCCTCCCTCTCTCTCTCTTCCTCCCTCCCTCTCCCTCCTATGGCTTCCCTTCCCCCCACTCCCAGCACATCTCTACTCAGGCAGCTACTGTATTTCTCCATCTCTCTGCCTCTAACATTTACTTTCTCCACACCCTGGGGACCCAGGCTGAGCTGGGTGGGTTAATGGATGCCCCCATCTCACTAGCCCAGGCTGTGGGAGAGCCCAGGCCTTCCCAGCTTCGTTCTTTTGAACATGGTCAGGAGCTTTTGTTCTGAGTCCTCCTCAATGGAGGAGAGTGGAGAGAGGCCTTGTCCCCAGAAGGGAGGTGCCACAAGGGGGCCCTGGGCAGATGACACAAGGGCCTGGGGCTGAGTGGGACTGCAGTGGCTCAGGGTAGCATGGCACCTGGCAGGCTTTTCTGCCCTGGGCAGCCCTGGACCAGGGTGCCAAGCAGAAGGCCTATGAGAAGGGGAGTGGGAAGAAGTGAACCAAAAGGCTGGCCCTGGGGAGGACAGTTTCTACTCGTTTCTGTGTGTGAAATGCAGGTCAATTAGATTCCCTGTCTTATTTCTCTCAACCTCTGCCTCAACAGAGACTATTCTGCATGCATGTGTGCACACACACACACACACACACACACACACACACGTGTGCACAGCCTGCATGGCAGGAGACAGGGCAGTGTGGACACATCTAGACTCATAAGACCCATGAAGTAGGCACTCGCAGAGTGATGTGTGTCCTGCTCAGGCATGGGTCTGTCTGGCGTAAAAGGACTGCTGGCTAGGAGGATGGTAGCTCGGCGGCTGGTAGACCTAGAGATCTGGGGAGGGGCTCTGGCTGCCCTCAGGGTGCCAGCCAAGGGGAGGCATGACGCTTCATGTTGCAGGTTTCCAGGTCTCACTTGTGTCCTCCTGTTGGCTCCTGGTGACCCAGGGCAGCTCCAGAGAGCAGAGGAGGCCAAACTCAGAGTCACGATGTGACCTCCCATATTGCATAATTGTGGGATCAGAGATGGAGACCTGAGCCCAGATGGGGCCTGCTAGAGGCCAGAGAGCCCTGGGTGCAGACCCAGCTCTGCCCCCACTGACAAGACAGTCATAAGAATGTTATTTCCACACATACACCATGTCCTGGGCTGTGAAGTGGGGAGCACACGGCCTCCCCCGTGAGGTTGTTTTAGAGTTAAATGGCTCGCATAGGACCTGGCGAGTATTCATTAATGACAAACTATAGCTCTTCTGCCCATGTTTGTGGTTCATTATTGGCATCTCTGAACCCACCACCACTCAGACACAAAGCTCTCAAAGAATAAGGACTTTGGGCCAGTCCCCTTTTTACAGCCAAACCTAGACTCCTAACATTGATGCCACTTCTCCAGTTAAAAGCACTTGTTTTCTATAGGAAAAGCAGGCTTGGTTTACATCCAACGTCCTGGTGTGACCATGAGGAGGCCCCTGGTGGAAGGGCCCCACTTCGAATGGTCAATTATGAGGTTCACAGTAGGACCTGTACTCCAGTTCCACGGGCAGGTGCTGATTAACTCTTTTGCCCTTGCATTCACCTCTAGAGTAATGTTTGTTCATTTGATACTAGGGATTAAATCATATCACCGAGCTACAACCCCAGACTTTTTTTTTTTTTTTTGCAGGGAAGGGGGCTTGCTAAGTTGCAAGGCTATCTTTGAACTTGGGATCCTCCTGCCTCAGCCTCCCAAGTTGCTGGAATTATAGGGGTAGGCCATCTGCACCCAGCTACAATCATGTTGATTGGTTCGTTATGCTATTCCCCTGAGGTTACCAAATGACAGTGGTGGCCAGTATTGGTGCTTTGGTGGAAAGAGAAGGGAACGGACATTTATACCTACATCCTCATCTCTTCTCCTCACTAACCCCTGAGTCAGGAACTCTTTCCCCCTTTATAGAAGTGAGGAAACAGCTGGGCATGGTGATGCACACTAATCCAGTGTCTCAGGAGGCTGAGGCAGGAGGATTGCAAGTTCCAGGTCAACCTGGGCAACTTAGTAAGACCCTGTCTCAAAAGAAAAAGAAAAAAGGGCTAGAGGTGTAGCTTAGTAGTAGAGCACCCCTGGGTTCAATCCCCAGTACAAAGGAAGGAAGGAAGCAAGAAAGGAAGGGAGGGGGAGGGGAAGGGACTTGCCCAAGTTAAGCCTAGGCTTCACTGTTTTTTAAATTTTATTCTGAGACAGTGTCTCGTTAAGTCGTTCAGGGTCTCTCCAAGTTATTGAGGCTGGCTTTGAACCTGTGATCCTCCTGCCTCAGCTTCCCAAGCCGCTGGGATTACAGGCACACACCACTGTACCCAGCTAGGCTTCCCTATTGATGATCAGTTCCTCCCCTGACTTTGGGGAAGTCTTTAAAAAAAAAAAAAAAAAAAAAATTGCTGAGTGCATTGTTTGTTGAAGCCACAGCAGACATGAGGGCTGCCACTGGGTGCTGCCTCAGAAAGGTCACTGTTGCAGGAGGCATCAGCACCTGCAGCTTACTCAGGAAACCTGGCACTGGCTGGTGGGCGCCAGGTATGGCAGTGGTGAGGACAGGAACCCTGCTTCATTCGTCTTGTTCTCTCCAAGCACAAGCCCTGGCCCACAGCAGGAATTTACCAAAAATTTGTTGCATAAATGAGTTCACAAGTTCTTAGTTCCTAGTGGTTGTCCTTGGAGTCACTGAAAATTAGCTAAATTTGAGGCCCGAGGTTGGGAGTATCTCTCAGCTGTGACTTTCTTCAGGAAAGGCTTCCTCCAAAGATCCAGGCAAACAAAAAAATAGTGATTCTTTACATTGGGTTAGGGCTTGTAATGAACTAAGTCCCTTCCCTAGGGTTATGACCTTCAGGCTCTCACACCTTTCTATGGGTAGCTGTATTCACCCCTTACTGGTTTTTTTGTTTGTTTGGGGGGTTTTTGGCAGTACTGGGGATTGAACCCAGGAGCACTTTACCATTGAGTCACACCCCCAACCCTTTTTATTTTATTTGGGGATAGGGTCTTGCTAAATTGCCCAGGCTGGCCTGTAACTCATGATCTCTGCCTCAGTCTCTTGAGTCACTGGGACTACAGGTGTGCACCATCCTGTCCAGCTTCACTCCAGGGAAACTGAGGTGTAGCAGTGAATTTGCATAGGCACATGTAAGCAATGGAGACGGAACTTGAGACCAAGCGGCCTGAAGATTCCTTGAAGAGTGATCCTTCTCTTGGAGAGTTAGGCTCCCTGGCCTGTTCCAGATGGACCCTGAGACCCCTACTCAAGGTTTTCTTCTGTCAGATCCCTTCCATGAGAACTGCACACTAAGCTTAATAGTTGAATCTTTAGTGACTGCTTCAAGGAGGCTAAATTCCTGTCTGGGGTATTTTTAGCCAGCCTCAGGAAGGGGAAGCTCCACTGGGTGCTGGGGGAAGGGCAGCACCAGGCCTGGGGCTGGTTTCCTGAGGAAGGGCTGTCCCTGGCAGGAGTACTGCTCCCCTTCCTCTGGTGGCTGTGCCAGGTGTGAGCCAGGGCAGGGAACAGGGACATGAGTATCCAAGGTCCAGGAGGAGATGCCACACATCCACAGGCATGCTGCTTGGTGCACCATGGTCCTGGGGAAGCCTAGAGTGGGCAGAGGGCTGGGAGGGCCCCAGGTGCACCTTAAGGGACACATAGGAGGCTGCTGCAGTGGAGTTGGAGAAATGGCACCCCATGTGGGGAACTAGTGTGCAAAGGCTGGGCTGCTGGGGAGCAGGTGCATACTGAAGCAGCTGGAGCCTGCGGAAGGGAGGAAGCCTCTGAACTGGGTTTGCACCTGCACAGGTGGGCACTTTGGCATTGTTTACAAGGACCTGTTAGATCAGAGACCATGAACGTGACCCTGGGAACAAGTTTTAACATTCAAGTCAGACAGTGGCCTCAAGCATGTTCACCATCAGGGAGCCCTTCTTTCAAATCAGATCTGACATGCAACTCCAATGTATAAATCAGACAAAAGCTCTGTTTTCATCAGTATAAATTTAGATATTTAAATGTATCACATTTGGCTAATCAAGAAAAACAGTGACCTGTGTGGTAGACAGCGCCGGGGTATCTGTCGATCGTTGAGACCAGCCTCCGTACCTCATTTATTTTTGTATGCTGTCTTGTTTTTGCCCTATGTGTACTAAAAAAATTCTCATTCATACAGCCAAGCCATCACAAATGGTGACAGTTGTTTAACACCTCATAGTACAGTCTCAAGGTCTGTGCAAAATTAATTATCTTAGCAGCACGGCCAGTGGGGCTGTTGAGTGTGTTGGGATATGGTACATATTCCTTTTGAGTAGGTGGGTTTTAAAATAGCAGAATCATTGTTTTTAAAGTAGCAGAATTATTATTATTATTATTATTAGCATTTTCAAATCAAATTTCTGAGAACTTTTTTCTTTTTTTTTTTTTTCAGTGCTGGGGATTGAACCCAAGAGCATTTTACCATCTTGTCCTTTCTATTTATTTATTTTTATTTTAAGATAGGGTGTCCTGCTAAGTTGCTTGGGCTAACCTTGAATTTGTGATCCTTCTGCCTTAGCCTCCAGAGTGGCTGGGATCATAGGCATGCACCACCATACCCGGCATCTGAGAACTTATTGAAGGACCTATAGGACAATTTGAGAACCACTAAGGAAATCCAACCTCCCTGTTATACAAATGGGAAAACGGAGGCCATTGAGGGGGCTGACGGTACCCAGGAGCCCACAGGGAGATGGAGGAGATGGTTGGATACAGAGGGTATCATCATTCCCCATAATTACAAGTGTACCCTGTTCCCAAGATAGGAGTAGAAAGACATCAGGGCCGGACACACCCAAAATTAGCCAAGCCTTTGTCCACTCTGAGTCTCTCTGTGAAGCACTGAACCAGTCATACTAATACACCCTTCTCCTCCCACAGCGATGCCCTCCTAGCCAGCTGCCACGGGATGGAGGGCTTCATGGACTCAGGGACACAGACGGATGCCGTGGTGGTGCTGTCCTTGGCTCAGGCTGCTGTGCTGGGCCTGGTCTCAGAAAATGAGCTCTTTGGAGCCACCATAAGCGCCGAGGCCTTCTATCCGGACCTAGGACCAGAGCTATCTGGGGCGGCTATGAGTGAGCCTGGGCCACCAGGCCCTGATGTCTACCAGCTGGCCTGCAATGGCCGGGCCCTGGAAGAGCCAGCTGAGGAAGAGGTGCTGGAGGTGGAGGCAGCCTTCGAGAAGCACACTCGACGGAAGACACGGCCCCCTGTGCGACTGGTGCCCAAGGTCAAGTTTGAGAAGGTAGAGGAGGAAGAGGAGCAGGAGGTCTATGAGGTTTCCGTGCCTGGTGATGACAAGGATGCAGGCCCAGCAGAGGTCCCTGCTGAGGTGGCCAGTGGTGGCTGCGAAGCCCTGGTGCAGAGCAGTGCTGTCAAGATGATTGACCTCAGCGCCTTCAGCCGCAAGCCCCGGACGCTCCGGCATCTGCCCCGAACTCCAAGGCCAGAGCTGGATGTGACCCCATACAACCCTCACTTCCCCGACCCTGCCCGAGATGGCTTCCCTGAGCCCAGCATGGCACTGCCTGGGCCAGAGGCCTTGCCTGCAGAGTGTGGTTTCGAGCCGCCCCATCTGGCCCCCTTGAGTGACCCCGAAGCCCCCACCATGGCATCCCCAGAGCCTGTCAAGCCAGAACAGAGCTTCGTGTGGCAGGAGGCAGGCGAGTTTGAAGCTGACGCAGCAGGCTCAACAGTGGAGCGCCACAAGAAGGCCCAGCTGGATCGGCTGGACATCAACGTGCAGATCGACGACTCCTACCTGGTGGAGGCGGGCGACCGCCAGAAGCGCTGGCAGTGCCGCATGTGCGAGAAGTCGTACACGTCCAAGTACAACCTGGTGACGCACATCCTGGGCCACAACGGCATCAAGCCACACTCGTGCCCGCACTGCAGCAAGCTCTTCAAGCAGCCCAGCCACCTGCAGACGCACCTGCTGACGCACCAGGGCACGCGGCCACACAAGTGCCAGGTGTGCCACAAGGCCTTCACGCAGACCAGCCACCTCAAGCGCCACATGCTGCTGCACTCCGAGGTCAAGCCCTACAGCTGCCACTTCTGCGGCCGTGGCTTTGCCTACCCCAGCGAGCTCAAGGCCCACGAAGTGAAACACGAGAGTGGCCGCTGCCACGTCTGCGTCGAATGTGGCCTGGACTTCTCCACCCTGACCCAGCTCAAGCGCCACCTGGCCTCTCACCAGGGCCCCACCCTCTACCAGTGCCTCGAGTGCGACAAGTCCTTCCACTACCGCAGCCAGCTGCAGAATCACATGCTCAAGCACCAGAACGTGCGGCCCTTCGTGTGCACCGAGTGCGGCATGGAGTTCAGCCAGATCCACCACCTCAAGCAGCACTCGCTAACCCACAAGGTGAGGCCGCCTGTCCCGCCCATCTGCTGGACACTTTTATTTACTTATTTATTTATGTATTTGGCTCTAGAAATTGAACCCAGGGGCACTTTCCCACTGAGCTATATCCCCAGTCCTTTTTTATTTTTTATTTTGAGACAGGGTCTCACTAATTTACCTCAGTTAGTTTCAAACTTGCAATCCTCCTGCCTCAGCCTCCCAGGTCATTGAGATTACAGGCATGCACCACCTTGCCTAACACTCCTGTCACTTTATCGTTCAGGACTTCTCAGTGTCTTGGTTGAGACAATTTAGGTGCAACTCAGGTGAACATTTCTTATTTTTGTATCTATAAATTTGTCTTGATAGGGCTGGGGATGCAGCTCAGTGGTAGAGCACTTGCCTAACATGCATGAGGCCCTAGGCCACACACACACACACACACACACACACACACAAAGAGAGAGAAAGAAATAAAAAAAGAAGAAATTTATCTTGATGAGTATTAAAAGGAAATACAATTGAAATTGGTTTTCAGTTTGGTTTTGGTTTTTTTTCAGTACAAGGGATTGAAACCAGGGCCTCCAACATGCTAGGCAAGTGCTCTACCACTGAGCTATATTCCCAGTCCTGAAATTATTTTTTTAAACAGTAAAATTTAGCCAGGAGTGGTGGCACACACCTGTAAACCCAGCAACTTGGGAGGCTGAGGAGGATCATAAGTTCAAAGCCAGCATGTCCAATGTAGCAAAACCCTGTCTCAAATTTTAAAAAATAAAAAGTGCTGAAGGTGTAGCTCAGTGGTAGAGGACCTACGTTTAATCTGCAATGTCATGGGGGGGAAAAAAGTAGAACTTATTTTTTTTTAAAGGGGGGGTGGTTTGAAGGAAATATTTAGGGAAGCCCTGCAGGACCCAAGGAGTACAGTCAGTTTGGGAATCACAGAAGTAGCCTAACCTTCCTGATTTCTGGATGGGGGAACTGAGGCCTGATAGAGGCTAGGATGTCACTGGGAGATGGACAATGGCCAGAACACAGAGAGCATCCTTTGCTGCTTGTCATTACAAAAGTATGTCAAAACCTATGACTTACCTTTAGGAATAGGCCAGATAGATTTGATTTTAAAAGGAGAATGGATGGAAGGAAAATATTTATTATGGGAAAGTCCAGGTGGTTCTAGAATATGGCTAAACTAGGCAAAATGGTTTGTGAAGGTGGAAGACTGAGCGGACCTGTTCTGACTACCAGGTCCCTAGACCCAACCTAGACCTGCCCTCCTCTCCCTGCCTCAGGCCTCCAGCACCCCTACGTTTCAACCACATCATTTCCACCAAGAGGCCTCACGTCCAGGCAAATGGAATGAAACCTCTCTCTCAGGTCCCACAGTCCTTCTCCAATACTTGGCTGACCTGTGGTTTCCACCAAAATCCAGCAACTTATCCCTCTGAAGCTTAATGTGTATGGAGCTCTTCTCTGTATATAGCAACCTGTAGTGATAATCCAGGTCAAACTTGGGAACTTACCTCTCAGTGGACAGTGAGTGAAGGAAAAAGCAGCTTGCCAGGCTAAGAATCCAGCCTTCTCCAACCCCAAGAAATTTCTCTGCTAGCGCAGGCTGGGATCTGTTGCTGGGGCTCCTCCAGCAAATTGATAGTGGCTGCCTGAAGTGTAATGTTAAGGATTCTGGAACAATCTGGACTTGGCAATAACATCATGATTGATTGTTAATATTTGTAAGGAAGAGAGTGGAAGGTGATGGTACGTGTGCTATGTTTGCCCTCTTTTTCATCCAGTAGAGGGCTTCAGAATCCCTACAAGTTCACAAAGTGTTAAAAAGATAAATAATAACTATGAAGAAAAGCTGAAAGAAAAACTGAAAAACTGATAAAATTGAGAACATCCCTATCAGCCTGAATTTGTTCAACATGCACATAATGTGCTTACAAACTCCTGAGTGGCAGGGCCCCCTGGTGGTCATACACACCTGCAATTTCTTAAGAGGGACAGTCTGGCTGCTAAGAAAAAAAGACACAGATGCAAGGGTCATTAATTTTTTTCCTCCCTGGTACTAGGGATTAAACCTAGGGGTGCTCTACCATTGAGCTACACCCCCCAGCCCTTTTTTATTTTTTATTTTGAGACAGGGTCTCACTATGTTGCCCCAAATGGCCTCGAACTTATGATCCTCTTGCCTCAGCTTCCTGAGTAGCTGGGTTTACAGATGTGCACACCCAGACCATTAAATTATAAAACATGCCCTGAACCAATCCTCAGCACCAAAAAAAGGAAAATTACAATATAAAACTTCGTAACAGATAAGTAGTTGAAACAGCAGCTATGACATTGTTTCCCCTAAATTACCTACTCAGCAAAGACAGAACAGCTTCCAACATTCAACCTAACATCCTCCGAAGACCACAGATCACAGCCCGAATGTGCCCAGCACCCTCCCTGTTCTGAGAGTCACACTCTGGGGAAGCATGACTGACAGTCCAAACTAAACGGTTTTTCCCTGGAGTCTGTGACTCCTGGGGCTGAGTGGCTCAAAACCCATCAATGATAAAAATCACCTGGGGACCTACCAAAAATAAAATTTTCTCTGAGCATGGTGGCCCACACCTGTAATCCCAGCAACTCAGGAGGCTGAGACAGGAGGATCATAAGTCCGAAGCCAGTCTCAGCAATTTAGCAAGGCCCTGAGCAACTTAGTGAGATCCTGTTCCAAAATTTTAAAAATTAAAAAGGGCATGGGATGTTGCTCAGTGATTAAGCACCCCTGGGTTCAATCCCTAGTACCAAAAAAAAAAAAAGAAAGAATAAAAATTCCCGGACCACCCCATTGCCCACTGGATTAGTCTCTCCAGGTAGGGAAGGGTGACCAAGAAGCTGTAAATTGGACAAGAACTGCAGGTGGCTCTCATCACCAGCAAAGTCTAGAAAAAACACTCTCTCAAGGAGTCAGTGGATGACCTCTGAGGTTTTTAGAATTCAACATTCTATGCAAACCTGAGTGGTTGTCATTTTTCCAGGAAGCACATAGTAGCTTTAATCGTTTTCTCAAAGGAGTCTGTGAACCAAAAAGACCACCCAGAGACAGCACTGGGCAGAACAACATATACACATCCTTGATCTGATGAAATAGTCCATGGCCACCAGGCAAAGGCCACTGATGTCTGTGCTGTTCTGGCTCCAGGTGCCTAGGAAAGGTCACTGAGTGAATGAGTGAGATTGCATTTGCCTCCAGGCACTGGTACAGATGGAGGTATGTGCCACCCTTGTGGGCAGGAGGCTGCAGGAGTGTGGCTAGGAGCAGGGCGCAGCCTATTTCTGCCTTTTACTAAAAGGCTTCCTGGGAAAAATGGCCCTGCCCTTCTGCTGGTCATTCTGGTGTTTCCATGCAAAAGATACCTGTTTACAACACCTCCAGAAAGAGACGTTTCACAGAACCCATGCCTGTGTAATGCCGTGGCCCTGAAACCTACCCCTGTACCAGGGTCACTTCTGGAGGCAGTACCTGACCTTCATCCCCACCCCCTCACAGGGCGTGAAGGAGTTCAAGTGCGAGGTATGTGGCCGGGAGTTCACTCTGCAGGCGAACATGAAGCGGCACATGCTGATCCACACCAGCGTCCGGCCCTACCAGTGCCACATCTGCTTCAAGACCTTTGTGCAGAAGCAGACTCTCAAGACCCACATGATTGTACACTCACCGGTGAAGCCATTCAAGTGCAAGGTACTGGGACCTTCCATGGGTAGCCTAGGGTCCACTGCTTGCAGCAGCTGTGGCCCACCTAGAGCCACCAGTGGAGGCAAGGGGAACCCTAGCTGGGTAAAGCCTTGCCTGGGCTCTGGAGGCTGGGGTGGGCAGATGGGGGTCAGATGCTGCTCAAGTTGTGTTTCTGGAGAGCTGGGGAGAAGAGGAAGGCGTGGTGCAGCCACAGAAAGGGCCCTGTTCTGGGACTCTGTGCAGTGCAGATCGGACCCTGTTTCTGACAACTCCCAGCTTAAGAGAGAGCAGGCAGACCCACAGGAGCAGGGACCAACAGGAGTGACTTTTCTCTCCCTCTTGGGCCTCTGTGGTCACATAGGAAAGGACAAATAGAGTGCTGTCTGTAGTGAATGGGATTCTGGCTCAGCTGTGAAGGTGGAGTGGGCTGGGGTCCCGGCAGGCTGACAGCACTGGTTGGTGTTTTCCAGGTGTGTGGGAAGTCCTTCAACCGCATGTACAACCTGCTGGGCCACATGCACCTGCACGCTGGCAGCAAGCCCTTCAAGTGCCCCTACTGCTCCAGCAAGTTTAACCTCAAGGGCAACCTGAGCCGGCACATGAAGGTCAAGCATGGCGTCATGGACATCGGCCTGGACAGCCAAGGTGGGTGGGCTGTGCGCAATGGACAGAGCAGGAATGACACCAGCATGGCGCACTCGGGAGCCTCCTGTGCAGTTAGGGGAGCAGGGAGGCTGACCAAGGCCGAGACCTCAGTGGGGTGGGCTCAGGTCTGGAGGGGGGGGGACCCTGGAGGGCCATCATGGCGATAATGATGGGATATTTATGTCTTCTTCCAAGGACTTAAATGGGCTCACAAAACAAAAATAATAAAAATAATCACTTACATTTATTGAGTGCTGTGTAACGCGTGATCCTCGCAGTGAGGCTGACTCTGTTATTATCCCCGTTATAAAGATGCAGAAACGGAAGGACAGAGAAGTTAGGGAACTCAGGCAAGATCACAACACAATAGGGGTGGGAGATGCTTTATCTCATTACCATGAGATAACACTGAAAATAAGTGGATGGGCCACATGAGATATTGGTGCATGCCTGTGATCCCAGCAACTTAAGAGGCTGAGGCAGGAGAATCGCAAGTTCAAGATCAGCCTAGGCAACTTAGTGAGTCTCTGTCTCAAAATAAACTAAAAAGAAGTGGGGATATAGCACAGTGGTGAAGTGCCCTGGGTTCAATCCCCAGAACCGAAAATAATAATGATAATGATATAAGTGGATGTGAAAGGAAGTAACAAAAGGAAGAAAACAGCAACTTGAAAGATAAGGGACGCGGGCATGGTGGCACACATCTGTAATCTCAGTGATTCCAGAGGCTGAGGCAGGAGAATCACAATTTCCAGACCAGCCTCAAGAGACTTTTGAGACCCTCAGCAAGTTAGCAAGACCCTGTCTCAAAATTTTTAAAAAGGCTGGGAATGTGCCTTAGTGGTTAAGCGCCCCTAGGTTCAATCCCTGGTACCAATAAATAAATAAATAGGAAGAATGCAGTGAGGTCACAACTTTAAGTGCACCATGGCAGATCTTACAGAAATCCAGAGAATGCTGAGCTTCACACTATTGGTCACACTCCTCACAGTGCCCGCCAAAGAGAATGTAACCTACAAACTCAGGAGACAGATGATCCTGCCATTAAAATCTGGGAGAAATTTCCAGAGGGGAGCCTACACTTAAGCAGTTGGCAGAAGTTTCAGAGCCTATTATGAAACATCCTTAAGGGTTAACAATAGCCTCTCCCTTTAGCACTGGTCAGTAGTAAAAACACTTCTGTGAGGCCATCATGCTAACCATTAGTCTGTCTGGGCTCACTGTGGATAGGGTGGCTTCAAAAATCCAGGAATGAAGCTGAAGTTACCTCATGAAGGCTTTTCCTACAGTTTGAAGCTTTCTCTGGGGCTCCTCCTGAAACAAACAAGCCAGAATGTGCCTGGGCAGCAGCAGCCAGGTGAGTGACTTACCCTAAGGGGTTAGTCACCTAGAAATGGCTGCAGTCCCTCACCGTGGTTTTTGATTCACTGACCAGTCAATGACCTAGGATTTCTGGCAGAAACAGGTGACTCCCTTGTTTGTTTTGTTTTGTTTTATTAAGTCTGCTTCCAGTAGGTGATAATTAAACCCTGTTGGCTGGTTTTGTTTTGTGGTGCTGGGGCTGCAACCCACAGCTTCCCACGTACTAGGCAAGAGCTCTCTTACCTAGTAAGCTCACATCCCCAGCCTATGGCCGCATATGGATGTGCTCTGTAGCCCCTTGATACTCAAAATAAGCACCAACAATGTTGGCATCACTCAGGATCTCAGTAGAAATGCAGACTCTTGGCCCTACCCCAGACCCACAGTCAGAATCTGCCTTTCAAAAAGGCCTCTACGTGATTTGTTGCACAGTGAAGTTAGGAAGTACTGAAGTCAAGGAATGCTTCATCTCCCAGAGCATGTTGAATCAAATTGCTGGGCCTTAACCCTAAATTTTGTTATTCCAGAGGTCTGGGATGGTGTCAGATAATGCATTTTCAACAAGTTTCCAGGTCTTACTGAAGCTGCTGGTTAGGATCCCTCACTTTGAGAACCTTTGATCTAGACCCTACAGAACTGGTTCTCAAATGGGCTGTGCACTGAGGAGTTTTAAAAATGCAAATATCTGAATCTGGACCATAGAGATTCTGGAATGTGGCTTGTGATCAGAGTATTTTGCTTTTGTTCACCAGGGAATTAACCCCAGGGTGCTCTACCACTAAGCCATATCCCCAGCCCTTTTTATTTTTTATTTTGAGACTAAGTCTCACTAAGTTGCTTAAGGTCTTGTTAAATTGCTGAGGCTGGCCTCAAGTTTGCAATCCTCCTGCTTCAGCCTCCAAATTTTCTGGGATTATAGGCGTATGCCACTGCACTCAGCATGATCAGAATATTTTCAAACATTTTGGATGGCTCCTTATGCAGTAGAGTTTGACAACTGCTACTCTAGTGGAACTGCAAGGAGGGTCCAGAGCTGATTTTGCCCTTGCAGAAATAACTGGGGCCAGCCAGGTGGGGTGGTATACCCCTGTAATCCCACTCGGGATCCTGAGGCAAGAGGATCACAAGTTTGAGGCCAGTCTGAGCAATTTAGCAAGCACTAAGCAATTTAGCGAGGCCCTGTCTCAAAATGAAAACTAAAACGGGCTGGGGATGTGGCTCGGGGTAGAGCACACCTGGGTTCAACCCCCAAAACTGGGAAGAAAAAAATGAAAGAATATACTGGGGAATGAAAAGACCGTCCCTGCCCACAGCGTGCCAGGGGTGGTTAAGGAGCAAGCCCCTTCCTGTGGGGTCAGTAACCAGGGATGCTCAGCATCGCCCCCTTCCTACCACCTGACAGACTGGAGCAGTGATGGGCACTGGTATGGCCCGGCTCTGGCCACCCAGCTCTCACTACAGCCCGGGTCTGAGAACCCAGTCTTGATACTGGCACAGGAGAAGGCAGCATGTGCTCTAGGTGGAATCACCCTTCGACTATGTGGCTGTTATTTGGGAGGCTGAATAATGTCCTTGTTAAAAATGCTAGACTATATGCCAGGGGCTGGTGGTGCATGACAGGGAACCCCAGCACCTCAGGAGCCTGAGGCAGGAGGACTGCAAGTTTGTGGCCAGCCTCAGCAACTTAGCAAGGCCCTAAATAAAACAATAAAAAGGAACTCAGTGGTAAAGTGTCTCTGGATTGGATCCACAGTAACCCCACCTCCCACAAAAAGAAAAGAAAAGAAAAAGCTAAACTATTCCCTGGGCCCAACTAGATAGGAACAAGACTCCATAAAGTGGGGATGTTGTATATTTTCCCAGGATGCTTTGTTTAACTTGCCTTTATAAGCTGTATAATATATGAGGATGTGGTGCTGGGGTTGGAGGAGGAAACAGCCTAGAACCTGATAGAGTTGTGATATTTTGCATTATTTTATAAGGTCAGGAAGACTCGCAGTGTGTCTGATGCTCTGGGAACAAATAACAGATGCCCATTCAGATGGATTTAAACAAGAAGGGGAAATTAAGAAACCATGTCTAGGCCATCTTCATAGACGGGAGATTCTTAACAGTGACATTGGGGTAGACTCTCATTGTCTGTCCACAGTATCACCTGTGATTTTTCCTTATGGTTACAAGACGGTTGCCAGTGACCACAAGAGAACTGTGCTTCCTTGCTTGCATCCAGTGGCAGAATAAACACCTGCTCCTCTTAGCTCTTCGAAACCAATGTGAATGTTCTAAGGACTTGCTAACAGCTATTTCCTCATGAACCACTGACCAGAATTAGTTCCTGTGCCAATTCCTGAGCCATTCATTGGCAGGGGGTGGGATTACTCTTAGACTAGTGGTTCTTTTTTTGGTGGGGGTGGGGGGCACTCAGCCACTGAGCCACATCCCCAGCCCTATTTTGTATCTTATTTAGAGACAGGGTCTCACTGAGTTGCTTAGCGCCTCACTGTTGCTGAGGCTGGCTTTGAACTCACCATCCTCCTGCCTCAGCCGCCCAAGCCACTGGGATTACAGGCATGTGCCACTGCGCCTGGCAGACTAGTGGTTCTTGACTGGGGGTGAATTTGCCTCCCATGTAATATTTGGCCATTTGAAGAAATGTGGGTTGTCACACTGGCATGATACCACTGGCATGATACCACTGGCCTCTAGAGGGTAGAGGCCTGGGATGCTGCTAAACATACTGCAATGCCCCGGGCAGCTCCATACCACAAAGAATTATGGCCCACAATGTTAATGGTGCCAAGGTGAAAAGTCCTGCCTTCGACTTATCAGGGCTACCCACCCTCCAAGCTGGGGCTGACACCCCCAAAACAAATCACGTCTCCCCAGTGGACAGGGGCAGAACACACTTAGGGGTTAAGCCACAGTCCTTCCAGCCAGCTTCTGGGGCCACCTCATCACACCTTGGGCCATCCTCTTGGAGTAATTCTGTCTGGCGTTTGTTACAACAGTAAGAGCTTTGTAATAAGATTCCAATTTGATAAAATTACAAGAGGCCGCTCAGAATGTCTGCCTCCTACACAGCCTTGTTAACCTACCTTGGGTGTGTCTTTGTCCTTGGAGAGTCGGGCCCAAGGATACCACTGGGTACAACTGGTTTAAAGCACTAATGCTGGCAAGAGGTCAGAGGAGAAACTGCTCTCTCCAGTGATTTGAGGCAGAAAAGCACAGCAGTTCAAAACAACAGTACCTGCTGGGTGACCTCTGGCAAGTTGATTAACCTCTCTGGACCTCAGCCTTTGGATCTGCCAGTTGAAGTTGCTGTGAGCAGTGAATGAGTGTGCGAAGTGCCTCATGTGCAGTAGGTGCTAAATGAATGGCATTGCAGAAACATGATAAAGTGTAGCAGGTTTTCATGCAGCAAAGTGACCACAGAGAAACACTGCTGAGAATGATTGAGGAGGGCTCAAAGATTTAGTTAGAAAGGGCAATGGAAGCATGACCCAAGAAGTTCAAGGCCAGGCCTGGGTCTCTTGCCTGTGCCACCTCACTGTTAGTACCCACCCCTGTATTCACAGCATTAGGGACCGAGGAACCTGGGGCTCCCCAGAGTGGGAAGAACAAGAGGCAGCTGGGGACCCCTGGAAGCAGTGACTAGAAAGTCCTGTTTTTGGAAGTGTCACCAGCTTCCTACATGGGGGTGACCAGCTCCTCCCACAAAGCAGCATCCAGGCCTAACTGCACCCCTCTCTTGCAGACCCCATGATGGAGCTGACAGGCACTGACCCCTCCGAGCTTGACAGCCAGCAGGAGATGGAGGACTTCGAGGAGAATGCCTACACTTACGCGGGCGTGGACAGCAGTGCCGAGGCCAGCGCCCTCACCGAGCAGGCCATGAAGGAGATGGCCTACTACAACGTGCTATAGCGCAAGCCGGGCCAGCCCAGCACAGGGCGAGGAGGCTGCAGGGAGTGGGGGTGAGACCCATGTGCTGCAGGCCGCACCTCCTGCAGCCAGAAACAAGCTACTGCCCCACTGTCCCCAGCCCTCCCTCCCCCAGTCATTTGCACCACTAGGGACCTTTATAGACCAAATGGAGACTGTACTACTGGCCTTGCTGGGAGCCAGGTGCGGGCCCAGGCATCCCTGCAAGGGAAGAGTAACCGGGAGGCCCCATCTGCGTCTCCTTGGCCTGCTGCTGTGAGCAGGAGGGAGAAAGGGCCATTTGATAACAGGGCACAGGGCACAGGCTGGCAGGGTGACTCCAGGCCACCTCAGGCCCAGCAGAGCTCTTCACGGGTCCTGACACCCCAGGAAGAGATCGCTTGAGTCAGGCCTCGTTTTTTCCTGGACCAACTCCCACCTCTAGGGATGCCTGAGTTCTCCTGCTGGTTAGCACTGTCCACCCCACCTACCCAGGCCAGAAGTCCCTTTCCCCATCTTGTCACCAGACAGCCAGGCAGGGCACTCTGCCTTCTACCTCCTGGGCGTGCATGTGGCCCTGGTCTGCAGGAAAGCCGGAGGAGCCCAGCCCCCAGCTAGTGCCCTCCCAGAAGGCCCCCCGAAGACTCCTGTCCTACAGCCCTGTTTGGAAGTGATTGCCCATAAAGTGGATTGTGACAAATATCCATTCTGTCCTGGGCTAGGGCACCACATCAGGGTCCCCCACCAAACAAAATGCAGACACACCTGTGTTAGGCACACCCTAACAAAGACCCAGAGGCCCCTTGAGCCAGAGGGAGGGCAGGGTGAAGATTTACTGGAGACCAAGAGGGGCTGTCCTCAGGGGAGGCCAAGGACCACCTGTGGGAGGAGACTAAAACAGTTTCTTATGAACAGGTGTGCATTTTGAGGATGGGGTTAGCCAAGAGTCTGCAGGCTCCCAGGAAAGAGCAACATATTTAAAAAGGAATATGAAGACCATAGAGGGAGTTTTGGGGGTTTTTGGTTTTTGGTTTTTTTAGTAAATGGGGGTTTTTTGAAGGTAATTTATTATTATTTTGTCTTTCCAACTGTGTCACCTGTTCTCTTTTTTGGCGGAGATGCATTCTTTTTCCAAATGTAAGCTTTGTGTGCTGTGTGTGCTTCATGCCTCCCCAACCTAGAGCAGCCCAGCTGGGCTGGACCTGGGCTCAGTGTGGACTGATGCTCTGGCCCCGGAGGTGCAGCTGCTGGCAAGGAGCCTCAGAAGGCTGGGGGAGAAAGGGAAAGCAGAGGCTGGGCAGCCCTCCAACCTGCCTGGCCCCGCCAGCAGGTGACTCTTTTAGATCATGCACAGTGGCCAGGACTGCTGACTCTGCTTAGCCAGCAGCCCCCGCCCTAGCCCACCCACTCTCATCCTGTCCCCTCGCCAGCTCCTGTCCCTGGAACAGAAGCCCACAGGCTCAGGGCAGTGAAATAGCACATTCAGGAACTCTAGGGCACCCAGACTCCCACCCACTCACCTCCTGAGGCCTCAGTGGAGAGGGGCAGGCAGGGCTGTCCCCAAAGACACAGGTGAGAAGGAGGGACAGCTGGGTTGGGGGGACCAGTTGAAATGCAGCTACCCACAAGGCTGTATCCCTAAGTGAAGGACCAAGACAGGCCTCAGGGTGACTGCGATCAGGACAGGGTGGGGAGTGAACACACGGTGGCCCCAGTGTGGCTCCCCAGGCCCCAAGGCCCCCAGCCTCCCAGGTGCCCGCCATGATGACCCTCAGGTGGCAGTGACTCAGGTGTCACTGTACAAGACATTTTCTCCTGCTGAGCAGAAGGTATCACCCCTGCAAACTACCTCTTCCCACAACGTCTTTCTCCCCTGGTACCAAAAAGAACCCTGTACCTCCTCCTCCTCCCTCCCGCCAGCGCAGTACCCTTGGTCTTGGAAACCGAAGGGAGGTCTGGCCTGGGGTGGGGGCTCTGCTCTCTCCCCAGCCGACGTCAGCACTGGCCCTCCACGAGGTCCCATACTTGAACGCCCCTGCCCTGTGCCTTGTACCTGGGCAAAGTGAAGAGGAGCAGAGCACGACTCGGCGGAGCTGGGGTGGCCTTGGCAAGGGTCCTGTCCTCACCCCTCCCCAACCTTCTCAGAAGAGGCGTGCGGCCTCCTGGTGACTCAGAAACTCCCGGACGAATTCCATTCTAACTTATTTTGACATGTATACAAACCAACCGTTTAGAGATTCCACTTGTGCAAAGCCCTACTGTGATTTTATGTTCCTGTTTAAAAGAGAGGTTTACTTAGCAATAATTATAAATAAACAAATATTCTTTAGCTAGGTGACTATAAGTGCTTCTTTCCATAAATTTTGGGGTTGCCCCACGTGGCAGAGCGAGTGTCACTCTCCAGGGTATGGAGGGGGCTGGAACTGTCCTCTGTACTGGAAAGGACACCCGCAGCACCAAGCACCTGCAGCGAGTTGCACCAAGCCCAAATGAAAGGGGTGCAGGCCAGGGCCCCAGAATTCCCACCACTTGCAGAAAAAAGTTGTTCCACCTCCCTGTGCACCCCTACAGCCCCAGGACAGAAGGCAGCTCACGATGCCAGGCTGGGCTTCAGAAGCTGCCTTCTGGGGCGATGACAGCCCTTTGCTAAAGACTGGCAAGAAGAGGCCGGAAAGCCTTGTGCTTTCTCTCGAGTTGGGCCGGCCAGAGCCAGCACTCCAGCTTCTCTTCCTATAATGCTGGGGACCTGAGGGACTGATGAGGAAGAAGGGGGTTCACAGAGTCACTGGGGCATCCACAGTCATGTTCACAGCCATCGGGAGTTGGGAGTTCCTCCAACACTTAGGAAACAGACTTTAGTTTGTTAAGTATGATTGTCTTTGGTATCTATGCGGGATTGGTTCCAGCTCCCCAACTCCTGTAACTACCGAAATGCAAAGGTTCTCAGGTCCCTTATATAATATAAGAGAACCTACTCACCTCCTCTTATATACTTCATTGTTTTAGTACTGGGGATTGAACCTAGAGGTGTTTAACCACTGAGGCACATCCCCAGCCCTCTTTTTTTTTGTGTTTGTTTTTATTTTGAGACAGGGTCTCAATAAATTGGTTAAGGCCTCACTAAGTTGCTGAGGTTGGCTTTGAACTCTCAATCATCTTGTCTCATACTCCCAAGAGGCTGGGATTACAGGTGTATGCCACCACTCCTGTATCCTCCCATATACTTTATATCATCTCTAGATTACTTGGAATACCTACCACAATGTAAATGTTATAAAACAGGTGTGTGGTAAGGCCTATAAACCCATCTACTCAGGAGGCTGAGCCAGGAGGATCAAGTTCAAGGCCAACTTAGGCAACTAAGCAGAACCCTGTCTCAGAATAAAATTTGAAAGGGTTGGGGGCTTAGCTCAATGGTAGAGTATTTGCCAAGCACGTGTGAGGCCCTGGCTTCAATCCCCAGTGCCACAGAAAGAGAAGAGTGTTGTCACACTGTGTCATTTAGGGAATAATGACAAGGGGGGAAAGTCTATACATGTTCAGAATAGATGCAACTATTTTTCCTAAATATTTTCAATTCAAGAAATGGTTAAATCCACAGATGCAGAACCTCTGAATACAGAGGACTGACTATATTTATTTTTTCAAGTAAAGATTATTCAACTCTTCCCCCGGACATTTTAACACCAAAGAATAAAAATATAATCACTGCACAGAGGATAATGCTTTAAATCAAAGATAGCAGTTCTAGGGCTAGAAGCCAGGGCCTCACACACGCCAGGCAATGTGCTCTACCACCAAGACACATCCCCAGCCCTGGGGCAACTTTTTATCACCTTCATTTCTAGTTTTGCCAAAATGTGGTAAAAATGAACCCAAGTCTGGGAACCACTTGGTCTAGTCTACAGGAGGTGCCCTTTATACACAAACAGGCCCTGCAAAGCAGGCACTGGGTAGGACCTGTTTTTAGTATAGAGAGAAAAGGGTAAACAAAGGTCTGGAGATGTTTAGAAGGCTAAAAGCATCAAACAATAACAACAAAAGTCATTATTATTATTAACATACAATCTATCAGGAAGTGATAGAAACCCAAAATGGAGACCCAGATAAAATGGCTCATCCTGGGGAATTCTAGGAAACCCACAGGCCTGTGTCCACAGAGTCCCAGCAGCTTCTCAAGCAGCTCCTCAAGCAGCTCCTGTCTCCCCTGTGCTGGCCCGAGATGCTCTGGCCTGCCCCTGGAGGAACCCACCAGCTCTACGAGGGCCTCTGCCTCTGGCCCCAGCGGCCTCCTTCCCCTCAGGGACAAACACAGCAGACAGTTTTGTGAAGAGCTTTTTAGTCACTAAATATGGCACCATGTGTACCGAGGGCAATATAAATTACAGTATGCAAAACATACTGAGCGGCTGAGGTAAAGCACACTGTTCCTGCCTCACGTCACCATGAGGGGAAACACACACATACTTTTAAAAACATCTTGCTTATAAAAATATGTCCCCTAGAAAGGCCTCCAGAGAGGGGCTGTGAGGCTCACCCTCCACCGTGCGTCAGGAGGACCTGCTGCCGGCTCTGCTCCGGCCTGTCCGCCACCACCATCAGGCAGCACCTCCCCTACTGCTTGCCCAGAGCTCTGTCCAGGTTGGTCTTGATGGTGTCCAGGAAGTCTGTGGTGTTTAGGAAGTGTTCATTCAGCTTCACACTGCCAAGGAAACACCGTTCACATTAGGGGGCAGCTCTCCTTTCCAAGGCCCTCAGAAGAGCCCTTCCAGGACACAGCCTGAACTTGGGCAACAGAATGGCCCTATCATGCCACCCAGGCTTGGGCCAAAGGTTACCTGCAGCCCACTGCCAAGGAGCCACAGCAAATTCATCAAGAACCTGGTAGGGTCTGTCTTTTCTTTTTCCCCCAGGCAGTGGGTAATTGGGCACAAGCTCTCCTGGGAGAAATCGGGAGACAGATGGTTCGGGAACAGGGGAAGCAGCTGGCCAGTGGGGACCAACTCACTGGGCCTGGTCTAGGGTGGCTCGACCTACATGACAGGCCCAGGCCCCTAGCTGGGCTGACTCATGAGAGGGACTCATTAGAGGGTCCCCTGGCTTCCTCCCACCTGGCTCTGAGGTCTCAAAAGGGCACCCCTGCCCTCTGCCTGGGCCACGCACTTGCTAAGGCCATGGATGCAGCCAGCCAGGTCCTTGGTCATGGCTCCACTCTCCACAGTCTCCACGCACACCTTCTCCAGAGTTTGTGCAAACCTGTAGGAGTCAGGGCAGAGGGAGACCCCAGCTGTGCAAGGCCAGGATCCAGACTCAGCCCTAGGCCAGATCAGGCCCCTCCTCAGCACTTACCTGATGAGATCCTGGTTCCCATCCAACTTTCCCCGGTGCTCTAGGCCACGCGTCCAGGCAAAGATGCTGGCAATAGGGTTGGTACTGGTCGGCCGGCCCTGGGGATAGGGTTCACAGGGATCAAGAGCTAAGTGGGTACTTGAGAAGCTCCCCAGATGTAGCTGCCCACCTCTAGACTGATGGCCCAAGCCCATCCTTCTAGCCATCAGGCTGTGGCCTCTGGGGTGGACTGCCATCATGCAGCCGCGTGACCCACACTCACCTTCTGGTGCTCCCGATAGTGGCGGGTAACTGTCCCATGAGCAGCTTCAGCCTCGATAGTCTTCCCATCCGGGCAAACAAGCACAGATGTCATCAGGCCAAGGGAGCCAAAGCCTGAAGGGTGGGAAGACTCTCATCAGTGCTGGCACCTTAGGTTACACCCCGAGGGTGAGTCCTACCTAGTCCCTTCAAACTGCTGTTGTTACTACTCTTGGATCTTGTCCCCATGTCCACCCAAACTGGAACTAGGACAGAGACTGCAGGGGGCATGTCCACCCTTGCTGTGGGTCCACAGGGTCCCCAGAAGGCAGGGGTCCCTCAAAGTAACTATCACCAGCACACTAACATGCATCTGTGTCCCCCTCTTCAAACACCCCAAAGTTTGTGACACCCAGCACCTAAGACCACAGAGTCCTGAGCCTCCCAGGAAGCTGCATCAAGCAGAATAAATAAAGCAGTTGGCAGCTACTTCACAGTGACCACTTTCTGCTTCTCTGAGATCACTTCTCAAACTTTGTGATTTATTTCCAAATTTCCCCCAAGTCCAGATGTCAGCTCAAATGACCTTTTCTGTTACCATGGCTCTGGAGTTTCAAAAGTACCTCCAAGCACCAAAATAAGGACTTTGAAGGTCTGAGAAGAAGTGGACCTTCTTCCATAGGAAAATGACTTGTCAGGGCTGGGGATGTGGCTCAGTGATAGAGCGCTTGCCTAGCCTGTGCAAGGCCCTGAGTTCAAACCCCAGTCCCCTCAAAAAGAGAAAGAAAAAAAGAAAATGGTTTGTCCCTGATTTCTTTCTTTTCTTTTTCTTTCCTTCTTTTTTTTCTTCCTGGTATTGGGGACTAAACTTGGAAGGTTATTACTGAGCTATATCACCAGCCATTTTTATTTTATTTATTTGTACTGGGATTGAGCCCAGGGGTGCTTAACCACTGAGCCACATCCCCAGTCCATTTTATTTTTTTATTTAGAGACAGGATCTCACTAAGTTGCTGAGGCTGGCTTTGAACTCTTTTTTTTTTTTTTTTTTTTTTGCGGTACTGGGGATCAAACTCAGGGCCTTGTGCTTACGAGGTAAGCACTCTACCAGCTGAGCTATCTCCCCAGCCTGGCTTTGAACTCTTGATCCTCCTACCCCAGCCTCCTGAATCACTGGGATTACAGGTATGCACCACTGCACCCAGTTCAGCCCTTTTTATTTTGAGATAAGATCTCGTTAAGTTGCTGAAGTTGGCCCCCTTTGCCATTTTAACCTAGACCTTCATGCTCACCAATCCCTTATATACTTAAGGTTAATTTCCATGCTTTTCTTGTCTGTTATGGATTTTTTTTTTTTTTTTTCCTTTTTTGCTGGTGACAACCCAGGGTCTCACATCATGCATGCTAAGCACACACTCCACTTCTAAGCTAAACCCCTGGTCCCTGCAATGGTTTCTCATACTTCAATCCTTCCAGCAGGCTCCAGCTGCCTCAGTATGCATCTGGATGGGAGTGGCTCTGGTGAGAGGATCAGCAATGAACTTTTGGAAATAAACCAAAAGTTTACAGAAAATAAGACCCTTTTCATTGCACCCTGTCATGTGCTTCTATGTTTCCCTCATCAGGAGCTGCACCTCACCTACCTCAAGCCACCTTCTTGTTCCCTTTCACCCCTTATCTTGAATGCAGCCACTTCCATCACCTTTCTTGCTCTTGTTCCCCATGAAATGGGGCTGTTCTCACTGCTCTCTAATGGCCTCACACGTGCTTTCAGCTGCAATCTAGTTTGGGGGTCTGCCATCTTTCCCTGTATTCTCCCGCTTCCCTGAGGTTTACTGTATAGAATGCACTCCTTCATTTAAAAAGCATCCACCTGTAATCCCAGGAGGCTGAGACAGGAGGATGGTAAGTTTGAGACCAATCTGGGCAACATAAGGAGACCCTGTCTCAAAAAATAAAAATATAGGAGTGGGGTGTAGCTCAGTGGTACAGCCTCCCAGTACTATTCTCAAATAAGTCAAGTAGCCCCAGTATGAGTTCCTGTTCCCTTTTCTCTGAGGTCAGTCTTAGAAATACCCTAGTCCAAACCTAGTCTGTGGGCCTCTTTCACTCACTATCTGTCTGGGAGTCTGCAATAAATCCTGCCACTACCCTTGAGTTTTCTATCTAAAGGACCTGAAAATTTCCCCAACCAAGACCAACAGCCATCCCTGTGGGGAGTGGGTCCTCCCAGCATACCCTGGGCCAGGATGTCCGACTGCACGTCTCCATCGTAGTTCTTGCAGGCCCACACAAAACCACCTGAAGACTTGAGGACCTGGGCCACCATGTCATCAATGAGCCGGTGCTCATACCAGATCTTATTCTTGTCAAAGTCAGTCTTATAGTGCCTGGGAGTAAAAGGGCCTATTGTATGGGGCGGACAGGAGGCTGGCAGGTTGGGTACCCCTCCCTGAGCCTCAGAGCTGAGCAAATGCACTCGGATAGTGACCTCCCCAGGTAGGATGGGGACAGCACACAGGAGTTAAGAAGCTGAGGAGTACTCAGCAGGAAAGGAATAGGCTGTTACTTGTCAAAGATCTCCTGGAAGATGTCCTTGAAACGCCCATCATAAGCCTTCAGAATTGTGTTCTTGGTGCTCATGTACAACGGCCACTTCTTCTGGATAGCGTACTGGAAGCAGCTGTGCGCAAAACCCGAGATAGACTGCAGGGAGAGAGAGAGGGCGCCAGCATGTCCTCCAGCCTGGGGACTTCCAACTCTCCCCTGTGTCCCAAGGCCAGACCCAGCTCCCCAGTTTCCACACAACCATAAGCCCCGGCCACCATAGAGTGGGCACCTTGTTTCTAATGGTTCTTATCTCCCTCCAAACTTGGAGAAGCAAGCAGCCCTCCAGTTTTACTTCGGAAAACCACTACCTCCTCCCCAATTCTTAGGCCATGAGGCTCAGTTAGAGACAGGCTGAGGGAGGAGGAAGCTCAGAGCCTCACCTCATCGGTATTATACATGCCCATGCCTACGCCGCCCGCAGGGAAGTTGTACACCTCCCACTCCTTGGCACCACTGCCATCCTTTGGAGTGAAGACCATCTTGAATGTGCCAGCTCGGTCTACCACGAAGTCTGTGGCCTTGTACTGCAGAGACAAGAAGATGGCTCAGGCCAAGGGCTCCTGTGGCAGGCCCAAGTCAATGGACTCGGTCTCCCAGCTAGCCTACCTGGTCACCATGAGCATGCCTGCCAATGGTGATGGGCTTGGTCCAGCCAGGGACAAGGCGGGGGATGTTTTTGCAGATGATGGGCTCTCGGAAGACAGTCCCCCCTAGGATGTTTCGGATGGTTCCATTGGGACTCTTCCACATCTTCTTCAGCTTGAATTCTGTGAGACGAGATATAAAGTAGGCCCATTGCAACCCCTCCTTCCAATCAGAACTTGAACCCCAAGCAAGAACACAGCCAGACAGGGAACCTAAAAGTCATCCTGAGGGAGGTTGTAGAGTCCAGAGTATAACATGTGGGCTCTGGATTCTGCTTACATAAGTGGCTTAGTTGTGAAACAAAAGTAATGATAAAATACCTAGCCTGCTGGGTTGTGAGGACTGAATGAGCCTGTGTATGAAGTGCCTGGATCCGTGCCTGGCCCATGGCAAGTCCCCCTTAGTTCCCACATCCTGCCTGTGGGTAGTGCATCCTGAGGGAAAGAACTTGTCTGATGGTCCTGACAGCACACTGCCTCACTCCTAAAGCTCTGGTGTTGGCCCCAGTGCTAGCCTGTTTACCAAAACTGTGACCCTCTACTTCCTTGTTCATAAAATGGGGATATATAAATCCCAGAATTTGGAAGAACTAAAGAAAAAAAAAATAATGACTCCAATACTCTGCGGCCAGGTTCAATCTAGAAGGACAGAAGGTGGCCTGGAGAGTTTGCAGATGTACCCTGAATGCCTCCTCCTTGCTCCCTCATAGTGCAGAAATTAAGGAGAGTACAGAGAACTCCTCAACCATCTATTTATTTATTTACTTATTTATTTTACTGAAGATTAGACTACAGTAACTTGCCACTAAGCTATATTCCCAACCCTTTTTAATTTAAAAAAAAAAATTTTAAATACATGGAATTAAAGCCAGGGATGCTTAACCACTGAGCCACATTCCCAGCCCTTTTTGTTATTTTGAAACCAGGCACAGTGGCGCACACCTATAATTCCAGCGTCTTGGGAGGAGGATTGCAAGTTCAAAGTCAGCTTCAGCAATTTAGCAAGGTCCTAAGCAACTTAACAAGACTGTCTCAAAATTAAAAAAACAAAATGAAAATGGCTAGGGATGTGGCTCAATGGTTGAGTGCCCCCAGGACCAAAAAAAAAAAAAAAAAATGGAGAGAAAGAGAGAGAGAGAGAGAGAAAGAGACATGGTCTCACTAAGATGCCAAGGGCATGCTAAGTTGCTGAGGTTGGCCTTGAACTTGTGATCTTCCTGCCTCAACCTTCCAAGTCACTGGGATTACAAGCATGTGACACCACATCTGGGTCAACCAACCTTAATTATCGAAATCTGGCCCTTTCTCCACACCCTGGTGTCATTTCACAGAACTTGAGAAAGGCCCCCAGACTCAAGGACCAGCAGCCAAGCCAGGTTTAGAGGGGCACCTCTAGGATATCCATACATGATCTCCAGGGCACTGCAATGCCATGACAGTGGCAGGAGGGCACTAACGATGCTCCCCAGGGACCTCTGAGGTTCCCAACACACAGCATTCCTCTATACAGCATCTACAAAACAGGTCAGGTCAGAGGGATGGGCTGCCCAAAGTCCAACTCTCTGGATGGACTCCCAGGTCCAAAATCAGCAACGTGGCCAACTACCTTCACCCAACTCTTGAGAGGCCGGCCAGGGGAGCCCATGACCCTCCCCCACCAACCCCTTCCACACCCTCACACCTTCCACACGGGCCTCATCAGGGGTGATGGTGGCACACTTGACAGCCACACTATATTTCTGGGTGGCCAACGCAGAGTCAATGGTGACCTGGTCATCAGTCTGGTCACGATTTGGAAGCCCGAGGTCAAAATACTTGAGCTGGACGTCCACGTGAGGCAGGATAAGCTAGGGAAGATGACCAGAACAAGGCATCAGCCTGATAGCTGTGACTGGGGGCAGGACAACCTCTGAGAACCCTTGTGGGCCATGGCAGGGGATACCCAGTCAGCGTGGGGACAAGGGAAAGCCAGTGGAGGAGGCAGAGCAGCAAGTTGGGGCCTCAGCAAGGCCTGGCCAGGGCCGGAAGGAGACTGGAGAAAGGTCAGCAGATCAGGTTGCAGTCCTTTGGAAGACTTCCCCATCTACCCCTGTCATGGCCATCAAGTCAGCTGAACCTCAAGTCCAAGTTCATCTAGATTCCTCTATATAGTGGGGTCCTCCTACTCCTCCAAGGGCTTTGAGATGTTCACAATCAGAAGTGGCGGTCTCAACCTTTCTCCCATGGACATTCACTTGATATGGGACCTTCAGATCACAGCAGCTTCAGAAAAGCCAAGCCACCACCCTGAGAACCATTTGCTGGGACACTGCCCTGCATATAGCCCTGCTCCCCTTTCAACTCCTTCTCAGAGAAGTGCAGCAAAGACGGGCAGGATCAAGACAGAAACGATAGAGCATCAGCCTTGAAGACGCTCCAAGTTTGAAAGTTACTCCAGCTTCTGCACCAACATGAGACAGGCCTCCTCCCTGCTTGATGACTAAAAAACATTAATGGCCCACTCGGGAAAGCAAGATGGCCAGAAGGTGAGACACAGGACTGCTACTGTCCACCTGGACACCCAAGACCTTGTGGGACTGTCAGCTGTGTGGCCAGTTCACCTGGAGAGTCACCCACTTTAGGAGGGGGGCCTACCTTCTCCTTAATGAACTGCCAAATGATGCGAGTCATCTCGTCGCCATCCATCTCCACCACTGGCTTCGCCACCTTGATCCTCTTGTCTGCATCTAGAACCAGGCACATGTAGCACGTCACACCTCTTGAGAGGTGAGTGGGAAAACCCTTCTTCTCCCAGCCAGGGCTGCCTTTCACCAAAGAGGGAGCACTGGACCACACAGGGCTCCAGGCTGCTCAGGATCCACTCCCTGTTCTGCAGAAGTTGCTCCCTGTTTAGTCCCCCCACTAAATATGCCAGTTAAGATTAGCCAGAGAGATGCCCATCCCACCCTAGTTGGGGAGAAAGGTCAGCATGGCCAGTCAGATCCCCTCTCTCTGGAATCTGAAGGCAGAGGACACCAGCAGAGGATGACTGCCAACTAGGCCACCTTGTCCAGCATCAAATCAAGGAAAGGTTGCCCATGAGCTCCTGCTGCCCAGTTCCTCAGGATGGCTGGATATCCCCCTTGTCCAAGACTTGGTTCTTTTTAGTTTTCCCTTTTATGAGGTACCTTGTGTCCTTCCAATAAAATCGTTGTTTACAACATGAGAGCCCCTGGCTAACTTGAAGGAAGGAGGGAATGGTACAGAACTGTATTGTGTGCCTACAATGTGTCTATAGCGTACTGACCCTTTACATCCCTGATCCCATTCAATTGCAAAAACAGCCCCAAGGGAGGCATCATTAGCTCCACTTTATTATTATTATTATTATTATTATTATTTTTGGTACCAGGGATGGAACCCAGGGCACTCAACCACTGGGCCAAATCCCCAACTCTTTTTTTCAGATGGACAGGATGCCTTTATTTTATTTGTTTATTTTTTGTGGTGCTAAGGATCAAACCCAGTGCCTCATAGGTGCTAGGCAAGCACTCTACCACTGAGTTACAACACCCCCAGCCCTTTTTTTTATATTTCATTTAGATACAGGGTTTCGCTGAGTTGCTTAGGGTCTTGCTAAGTTGCTGAGACTGGCTTCGAACTCACAATCCTCTTGCCTCAGCCTCCCCAGCCTTGGGGATTACTGGCATGGGCCACTGTGCCTGGTTGGCTCCACTTTAAATGTGGAGAAACGGGTTGGGGATGTAGTTCATGGTATAGTGCTTTTCTAGCATGAGCAAAGCCCTTCAGTCCCCAGCACACCACAAACACACACACACGCACACACATACACACACACACACACAAACACAAAGTGGGGAAACTGAGGCTCAGAGAGGTTACTGCCCAAGGTTCCAGAACTCACAAACAGCAGAGCCAGCACTTCAGCCTTATTCAGTGGAAGGACAAGCTCATGGCACCTACAAACAGAACTCAGAATCCCTGTTTCAGGTTGGCTGAGGTGGGTCAGTCCTTTCAGAGAAGAATCAAGGACTCAGCAAGTGGCACCTACAAACAGAACTCAGAATCCCTGATTCAGGTTGGCTGAGGTGGGTCAGTCCTTTCAGAGAAGAATCAAGTGCTCAGCAAGTGGCTAATGAGAAGCCCAGGGAGGTGGTAGGGAGGCAAACAGGAGCCAGGGAGGTTCTTCTAGCAAAGTCTGACTTACAAGAAAAAACAGCAGTCTGCAAAGTGAATTCCAGAGAAAACAGCCCAATTAATTAATTGGTGCATGCTGTCTTGGACAAGACTTGCCGAATTCTACCTAGCCTGCAGCAGACAGGGGCGCCAGCATGTTCCACTGCCCACAACCTGAAAAGAAGCGGCTGCTATGGAGTAAGACAAGAACTACATAAAACTTCAGTCATCCCCAAAGGAGCCCTCCTGAGCCTCACTCACAGCCCACTTAACTGTTATGTTACTTACAATGCTTACAGATGTTGTGTGTCTTCCAACCTCAAGAAAGATTACACACACCAAATCATATGAAAGAAAAAAGATGTTTACCTGAAGACACTGAGTTGGGAACTGGGGGTTGTAGTTCAGTGACGAAGCACTTGCCTAGCATGCACAAGGCCCTGGGTTTCATCCTCAGCACATAGAAAAAGTATGGCCACCTAGACACATTTAAAACAAGTGACCAGGGGCTGGGGCTGTAGCTCAGTGGTAGAGTGCTTTCCTCGAATATGCAGGCACTGAGTTTGATCCTCAGTACCACATAAAAATAAATTTTTAAAAGATATTGTGTCCATCTACAACTAAAAAAAAATTTTTTTAAAGTGACCAAAGCCTAACAGACCTCAAATGTATTGTTGTCATACAACATATATCTCAGCCTGACTCATGATGGCACCCATAAAGAATTGCTAACATAATCCTTAAATTAGATCCTTTCTTTCTAACTTTTTTTTTTTTTTTTTTTTTTTCAGTACTGGGATGGAACCTAAGGCCTTGTGCCTACTAGGCAAGTGCTCTACCACTGAGCTACATTCCCAGACCTAATAAAAATCTTAAATTATGTACAGCAAAACAACTCACTTTCCAAGGAATGCAAACTTTTTTTTTTTAAATATCAAAAGCATCTTAAAGATCACTTAAGGAGAAAAAGGGAGGCCCAGGTAGTGTAGTTTGTGTCAAAGGCAGGACAGAGCCAAGTCCCTGGCTCAAGTGCAGTTTCTGGAAGTCCTTGTGGGTTAGATACAGAGAGGCAGAAAGTTAACACAGATGCAAAATAGTACCTTTCCTAGAGAACAAAAGTCGTGCCCACTGGGCTTCACTACCCTTCTCAAGATGCAGTGGAGATTTTGGACCCAAGCTACAAAATTCCTTTGCTTTGGTCTGAAGCTTGAGTGGGAAGGGCCTTGGGACTGTAGAAAGTCTGCTGGTTTGTTCTTGAATTAGCTTAGTTTTGTTATTGTTGGGTTTTCTTTTTTTCTTTTTTCTTTTGGGGGGGTGTTACTGAGAATTGAACCCCAGGGTCACTTTACCACTGAGCTACATCCCCAGTCCTTTTTATTTTGAGATAGGATATTGCTAAGTTGCTGAGGCTGGCCTCAAATTTGAAACCCTCTTGCCTCTGTCTCCTGAGTTGGATTACACCACCACACATGGCTGAACTAGTTTAGTTTTTAATGAGCATCTTCTTTGAGTTAACTTGAGGACAGTTAACTAAATGTTTTTAAAAACTGAACCTAGCTGGGCATGGTGGCACATACCTATAATCCCAACAGCCTGAGGCAGAAGGAACATAAATTTGAGGCCAACAATTTAGTGAGACCCAGACTCAAAAAAAAAAAAAGTGCTGAAGATATAGCTCAGTGGTAGAGCAACTGTGGGTTCCATTCCCTGTACAGAAAGAAACAAAGAACTGAACCTATATCATAATCGGGAACCCTAAGGAGAATCTCACCTGAGGGCCAATCTGAAGATTTCAGCCTCCACCTAGGTTCCACTGAATTGGGCTTCAGGCAGGTAAGCTGTGGATCATACACACACACACACACACACACACACACACACACACACACAGGGGAAGTTTAGGATCAAGATCTTGGTCCTGATGTGCATACAGGTATTGAACTCTTTTTTTTTTTTTTTTTTTTTTTAATATTTTCTTAGTTGTAGATGAACACAATATCTTTATTTTATTTATTTTTATGTGGTGCTGAGGCTTGAACCCAGTGCCTCACGTGTGAGAGGCAAGCGCTCTACCACTGAGCCACAACCCCAGCCCCAGGTATTGAACTCTTAAAAAACACATGGTATACTTATTTATTCAGCAGCAGCTAGGTGCTAACTAAGCATCTCTTCTGTTGGGATACTGAAATGCCTAAAACAGTGTTTCAGGGAGTAGGTGTAGAAGAAGAAAAAAACCTAGAGATAACAGAGAGGTAACTAAAAGAGCAAGCTGTGCTGTTATCAAAGTCAGGAGTGCTGAGGTCTCCCCGAAAGCACACTCTTCAGAGGAGCAGGGACTGGAATGTGAATTCAAGATGCAGAGACTCAAGATGCAGAGACTCAGGCTCAGGTAGTGGATTTCTTAAGATGTTCATTGGTGACCCAATTTTAAAAATCAGGAGATTGCAACAACAATAAAGCAAATAATAATTTAATAAATGGGCAAAGACTTGAACAGACATTTCTCCAAATATGATATACACTTTTGTATATTATTCGCACCTGGAAAAATGCTCAACATCACTGATCATTAGGGAAATGCAAATCAAAACCATAATGAACCAGTGTTGTGGCACACGCTTGTAATCCCAGAAACACAGGAGGATGAGACAGGAGAATTGCAAGTTTGAGGCTAGCCTGGAAAACTTAAGTGAGTCTCTGTCTCAAAATAAAAAGGGACGGGGATGCAGCTTAGTGAACAGGTGCTCCTGGGCTAAGTTACCTACCTGGGTAACCTAGGAAATGCTGTCTCAAAATAAAATTTAAGAAGGACTGGAGCCAGGTGCAGTGACTCATGCCTGTGATTACAGTGACTCTGGAGGCTGAGGCAGGAAGATTGCAAGTTCCAGGTCAGCCTCAGCCACTTAGTGAAGCCCTGAGCAACTTAGTGAGACTGTCTCAAAAAAATAAAAAAAGGACTGTGGATGTGGTTCAGTGATTAAGTGCCCCTAGGTTCAATTCCTAGTACCATAAATTAATACATAAATAAACATAAAAACAGGGAAAAAATCCACCATAAGCTACAATATGGATGAACCTTGAGGATATTATAAGTGAAATAAATCACAAAAGATAAATACTATATGATTCTACTTACATAAGGTACCTACAGGAGTCAAATTCACAGAAACAGAAAGTAGAAGGGTGGTTGCCAGGGACAGGGGGAGGGGAGAAGAAATGAGTTCCGGTTTAATAGACATAAAGTTCCAATTTTGCAAGATGAAAGAGTTCTGGAGATGGCTAGTGGTGATGGTTACACAACACTACTGAACTGTACACTTAAAAAAATATCAGTTATGGGGCTGGGGATACAGCTCAGTTGGTAGGGTGCTTGCCTCACATGCACAAGGCCCTGGGTTCAATCCCCAGCACCACATAAAAAAGTAAAAGTTAAGATGATAAATATTATAATACATTTTTTGCCAAAATAAACAAAAATGATAAGAATTTAAACCATCTCTCCCTATAAGAAAAAAAAAAGGAAATTTTATGTAAAAATATAAATACTCAGGTGCAATGCACATTGTTACCCTCTCCACTTTCTTACCATGCAACTCTCACCAAAAGATCGGAATGTGGGGGAAGCCCCCAATTCTGGGGAAGAGGCTCATGTATCTTCCTGATTTCACTCCTCCCTTTCTCTCACACCCACATCCAAAGTATCAACAAAACCTACTGGCTCTTCCTTCAATAGCAATCCAGAATCCAGTCAGTTTCTCACCACTCACTGCCCCACCATCCAGTCCAACCAAGCCAGGGTCCTCTCTGGCCAGGGTATAACTATCATCTCCTACCAGGTCCCTGAAGCCAGGGTGTCTCTGTTAAGACCTAAGTCAGATCAAAGTACCCCCCTCAAAAGCCTGCAAAGCCTCCTTTTTCTCCCAGAATAAAGGCCAAAGTCCTCAAAAATGGCTTATAAGCTAGGGGTGTGGCTCAGGAGTAGAGCTCTTGCCTCGCTTGTACAAAGTTCTCAGTTTGATCCCTAGCACCACTAAATAAATAAATTAATAATAGTTAGAAGCTAGGCACTGTGGTGCATGCCTGTAATCCCAGTGGCTCAGGAGGCAGATGCAGGAGGATCTCGAGTTCAAAGCCAGCCTCAGCAACTTAGCAAGGCCCTGAGCAACTCAGCAAGACCCTGTCTCTAAAAAAAATATTAAAAAGGGCTGGGGATGTGGCTCAGTGGTAAAGCGCCCCTGAGTTCAGTGAGTTCAATCCCTGGCACAAAAATAAATAAATAAATAAATACAAACCTAGAGCCTTCCACTGATCTTCTTGCCAGAACTTATTCATCTCCTGTCACTCACCATAGTGCTCCTCCTCTGCCCCTCCCATGATGGCCTTGACACCTGCAGGTCCTCTTTCCCTGATACCTAAATGCCCTGCTTCCCCTTCTCAGCACTTCATTCTCTGAGGTCTTTTCTGTCTGCCCTAATCAAACTTTCACAGGTATACCTTCCTTTTTTATTCCTTGTCCTCAACTCTCCTGCCCATATGACACACTACACAACTTCTGTCATGCTTATTATCTGCCCCCTTCCACATTAGAATTAAAGTTCCATAAGGGCAGGAATCTTTCCTGATCTTATTCCCAGTTCTTACCCCCAGCTTCTTGCAAGGTTATCTAGCACACAAAAGGAACACCGTATTTGTTGAAGCCTTTAATGAATGTCAAGTGAAGGTTAACCTGATCTGTGACCAGGGCTGCCTTGCCCTCCTCTCTCATCCTCCTGGAGCGCATTGCCACACAGAGGCCAGGAGTTTGAGCCCGCAGGCTGCACTAGAGAAACACAGGCAGCTCTGCCAAGCAATGAGCTCCCTGCCCCAAAGAACCTCACAACCTAGAGCGTACTAATATTTGCAGTCTGGTCTGGAGGTGTAGCTCAGCAGGTGAGTGCTTGCCTAACATGCATAAGACCCCAGGTTCTAACCCCAGCACCAGGGGGAAAAAAAGGCAGTCTCCTGGCATTTTTAACATGGGTTTACACAGTAAAAATCCGAGGGCATGTCATAGACCCTAGCTTCCTGGAATCAGCAGCTTCCAGTACCTCCACCCTGAATGGAATCAGCCCAAGAGGACTCAAACTTAGGTAGATTTCAAGACAGGACCCAGGCTTTCTTAAGTTGTGTGGTTTGGTTTTGTTTGTTTTTGCAGTACTGGGGATTGATCCCAGGCCTCATGCATGCTAGGCAAGTGCTCTACCACTGAGCTACATCTCCAGCACAGGCCCCAGGCTTTCCAGAGACGTTTTCCCTTAATACCTACTGGATAAAATACAAGCACCCAAACCAGTTCTGGCGAAAGGGAATTCTGGAGGGGGGTGGGGGGATGACTGATGGTAACAAGACTCCACAGGAGAACAGATAAGAACTGTACTCATGGGTCTTTAGTCATTAATTTGTCCAGGAATCTAAGAGTACAGGTAAGACACCAATCACATCTAAAAGGGGACAGAGTGAAAAAATTAAGTTTCTGGCTGGAAGTGAAACAAAGAAAGACTAGGTAACTAATTTTCCCATGGAGCAGTTCAGAGTGGCCCTTGCTTCTCCCAGCTCTAACTTATCAGAACCACCAGCAGCAGTCGCTGGAGGCTGCAAAATTTGAAAGAGACACGTGTAGGAATTGCAAGGCAGCAAAGATACAGGACTTTTTAGCCAAAAATTATTCTTTCTTTGTCATCAAAGGGAATGCCAAGTATTTTGTCTCCAACAATGTTGCCAGGTAACAAGTTGGCAGAACTGTTAACTGTGTAGTCTGATGTCCAATTCAAAGTACTGGCATTTTCCCTGTTAATAACCACTCCACCCAGGGACTTCTAGAAGAACTTGCAACTGACTGCTTGTTTAAAGTGTATCCAAACCCAGGCCCCAAAGGGGCTTCATTTTCTTGTTAGTATAGTTTTCTGTTGCTTTTTGTTTTGCTTTCTTTTTTTACCATCAAGGCAGAAAAAGGGGGGAGAATTGGAAAATATATCTAACTTCTACCACTTTGCTGAAGGTGGTAAAATACGTAAATCTTCAGGGCCTGTTGTACTTGAAATCTTAAGTTTCAGGGCTGTATCCAGAAGTACAAAAGCAGAAATATCCCTTTCTCCTTAGCAGGGGAGAGGGGAGCTGGGGCCCTAGTCCTTTTCCCTCCTCGCAGCCACCAGCTCTGGTCAGTTTCTCCCACTCGGTTAAAGATTACCCACTGTGGCCAGGACAAGCAGTGGGCCCCACTCCCTCTTCCTCATTCTCCAGGCCCACCCCAAAGGACTTTGAGGCAGGATGGGCTGGGAGTTTCTGTGCCAGCAGGAATCAGAAAAGGACAAGATACCTTCAATGTTCCCTGCCTTTTATAGCAGAGAGTTGGGTAGCCAGAGTAAGGGAGACACGGATGCCCACAGGCCAGGTTCAGCAGCAGTGTGCGCAACGGGGTCTCAGGTGAAATCTGGCTTATTTTGACTTTTCTCTCCTAAGGGAGCTAAAAGTACCCCCAGACGCCGTGAGAAAGACTCCGGAGAAAGTGGCATTTTGCGCACGCTGCCAAGTCTTCAAGGCGGGTAAACCAGACAGGGTCAACAATGGAGTAGGGCATGGGTTGGTAGGTAAGAAAAAGCAAGTCAAGACAAGGAGAGGCCCCAGGATGGAGCCTCAAGTGCAACGACCAAGGAGAAGCCGGGGGGTGGGGGGGGGGGCAGTCTAACAAAAGGGGAAAACTGAAAGGACACTCCTCCAGCTGTCGAGTAATGGCTCCAAAAATAGCTGACGTGGGCCTGATGGTGAGGAGGGATTAGAGCGCGCCCGGCTGAAAAGGAAGGGGAAGTGGATGCCTCCCGCTCTCCGCCTTTGTCTGAGCAGGGGCCGCGCCGCGACCCTCCCTCTCGCCAGAGAAGCGGCAGGGTGCTCGAGCCCCCCTTGGTTCCTTGTCTCCCTCCAGGGGCGCAGGCGGGCAACACATCCTTCGGATCCGGGACTCCCCCAGGACCCCCTCCCGGAATACCTGGGGGCGCAGGGCAGCCCCGAACCCAGCCCTCGCAGGACAGCAATCTCCCGGGCCACCAGTTGCCACCGTCCTTCAAGTCCCCACCGCTGCGCCTCGTGCGGCCCGGAAGCGCCAGACAGGGTAGCGTAGAGCGAGGCCACCACCCGGCCTTTTGTGTGCCAGATCCCGCCGTTCCCGGGCCGCGGGCGTCGCGAGTCGCGCTCCCTGGCCCCCGCCCGGGAAGTCGCCACGTCGCGGCACGGCGCGCGCCCGCCCGGACCCTCCGTGCGGCACTCACAGTGGCGCCGTGGCTGCTCTTGCAGGCTGGGGGTGGTCAGGGCCGTCGGCACCCAGGCCGGCCCGGAGCCCGAGGCTCTACAAAGCGAGCGTAAGACCCGCAGGTAGCCGGCCATCCCGAGCAGGGCAGCGAACCAGCGAGCAGCAAGACCCCAGCGCGCAGCAACACTCGGCTGCCTGCGGCGGGGCCGGGCTAGCGCTGGCAGCCGGGACACAACCGGGGCGGGACTGCTAGGGCCCGCCGCCCCATTGGGCCTCGCCGGGAGGAGGCGGGGCCAGGGCCCGGCCCCGACCGACCCTTCTTAGGGCCTTGCCAGAGCCTGCCGGACAGAGTACTGCACCCGCGCGTTTTGGGCGCTGCGGCTAACTCAGCTCCGCGGTATTGAGATACAGCGAGACTCACTTGGACCAGCGAGGGGCTGACTGCTCCAGGATGCCCCACTGAAACCAGAGTGTTAGTTGACGACACATCACCCTAACCCCTGAGTCCTTCGCATATGAGGGGTTGAACCCTGGGGGCGCACTAACCAAGTGCGAGTTCCGCCTTCTTGACTCAAGACCAAGGAACCTCAAGTCTCTTCAAGCTCGCTCTCAGATTCAACTGGTTGCATAGATTGACCGGGGTCAGCAGTTGAAATTCCCCTTCTGCTCCTCACTAGGTTAGACTCCGAGTCTCTGAAGTCCCTTAGCACAGCCAGAGTCCGTTTTCCCCAGTGCCAAAGGGATGTAATCATAACAGGGCTGCCAGAAGACGTGGGTGAAATTATGTAGTAAAAGGCTTGGGGCGCACTCTGTGCTCAACAACTACGACCGATGTTTATCTTATTCCAGATGGTTAGCTCTGCAGCCCCAGGCAGAACTGAACCAAGGCGTCAGGCATGCTAGGCAAAAGCTCCACAGCTGAGCTGCACCCAGTCCCAAGAGTTCCATTTTAGCCCGTGTGCATGCAAAAGACGGGAGTGACAGATTTTGTCACACACAACCAAACTCTATCTCTTCACCCATTTTCTTGAAATGAGACACCAGCTAAGGGCTGGGTTTTAATTAGAAAAATGTAATACACGTCCCCCTTTGCCAGTCACATCAATTCATCTCCAATAGAAGCAACCTCTCTGCCCTTTGTTAAGGGCTCTCCCCGCTGTCTCATCAACATTGCCAGATGGAGCTGGTCCAGGAAAGTGACCTTGAACTCAACTTCAAAGCTTTCCTCACCTAGTCCCAGCCTGGCAGGACTACTGCTTTGGCCCTAATATCCAGTAGACTAGGCCCAAGTGGAGGCTGTTTTCGGGCCCCCCAAAGTCTGAGTCCACAAAGACCTGATCTTGGGCCAGGGTGTCCCAGAACAACCTGTTATCCTTTTTACTCTGTTCCCAATTCTTTTGCTCAAAACACTAATATAGCCCAGCTTGGCAGCACATGTCTGTAATTCTAGTGACTCAGGAGGTTGAGGCAAGAGGATCACAAGTTCGAGGCCTGCTTCAGCAACTTAGTGAGACCCTGTCTCAAAATTTAAAAAGGGGCTGCTGGGCACAGTGGCACACGTAATCGCAGCGGCTCAGGAGGCTGAGGCAGGAGGATGGTGAGTTCAAAGCCAGCCTCAGCAATTTAGCAAGGCCCTAAGCGACTCAGTGAGACCCTGTCTCTAAATAAAATACAAAAAGGGCTGGGGATGTGGCTCAATGGTTAAACGCCCCTGGGTTCAATCCCTGGTACCAAGAAACTTCTTAAAAATTCAAAAAAAAAAAAAAAAGAAAGAAAGAAAGAAAGAAAGAAAAAGGCTAAGGATATTATGGCTCAATGGTAGGGCACCCCTGGATTCAATTCCTAATACTGCAAATGAATTTAAAACACACTTATACACACACAAGCCAGGCATGGTGGTGCACCCTTGTAATCCCAGTGGCTGTGGAGGATCACAAGTTCAAGGCCATCCTCAGCAACTTAGCAAGGCGCTTTCTCAAAATAAAATATAATAAAGGGCTGGGGATACCAAGGCAGCATTTGACTTTCTCACCAAACTGGTATTATCAGGCACCTAGATCTCAGGGACCATATCTGTGAGATTGGCAAATGGACCCCTGAGGATCCTTCTGGTCCAAACGGTCAAATTCAGTTATGTATGTTAGTAACCCCTGCTGACGCCACTGAAAGGGTAGTGAAGAAATTGCTGCCCACCCACAGGAGCTTACCTTTTCCTCCATGTGGTGAACTGGGATCTCAGAGGCCTAGCAAGCCTCGGTGTGTTCCTGAATCTGGCCTCTACCTGCTGAGAGATCAGGGTGGGAGCTCTGTGTCCTTCATAAACACAGCAGTAGCTGAAGGCAGTTGAGACAATCTTTTAATTTTATTTATTTAGTTAGTGGTGCTAGGGATTGAACCCATGATTTCACACATGCTAAGCAGCACTGTACTACTGAGCTGGACCCCAATCCAAGAGCCAGAGTCTTTTAAACTGCCCCAGGTCTCCAGCTCTGTGCCAGCTTTCCCCATATTGTGCCTATTTGGTAAGGCAGATAATTTCACCTCCATTGAATCAGAAAGGTTTAGGACATGGTTAAAGTCACACAGCTGGAATGTAGTAGAATTCCAAAACAAAACCGTGTTCCTGGTTCATAGTCTATTACTCTTAAGGACAAAATGAGAGAGGCCCAAATCTCATTTATTGTGCTCATTTGGTAATTATTAGCCCTGAAAAACACTAAAGAGAAAGATGGTATTTAAAGTAAAGGGGCTTAGATCCTGTAGTTTGAGGTCAGTGGCTTGGAATCTTTCTACCTTTCTATATTTTTAATCAAACTCTACTTCATTATTAAGTTTAGGTCACATACAAGTTCCCCAAAGAAGCACAAAAATGCCTATCACTCAATCCCAGCTCTTCCAGAGCCAGAGGTACATACGTGCAATCACAAGCAACCCAGGGATAGGAAGAAACTATCCCAAGGGGAATTCATATGTCATGTTAGGCATTTGCAAAGCAAGCATCAGTCCTACTGGGACAGACTGTAAAAAGTGTACGGTGTGGGGAGGGGGCATTTATGAAGCTGGCTCTTCCAGGCTATCTGGGAAGAGGCTGGATGGGTAGGCTGGGACAGCGACCCAAACTTCACCCAGCCCTCACTCCAGGGCATTAGTTTTGTGGGACATGTTTGGTAAGTAGAGGGTTGCATCTGGCAACAGTAGTGAGGGGCAGAGTCCCTTGGCTAGTCTCTTAGGCTGACACAGCACATTGGCAGGACCTGTAAGAAGGTGCTGCAGAGATGGTGTGGAGGAGATGAACTGGGCAGGAACTGCAGCTGCTGGGAAGCAGGGCATGGCAGGGGAGGAGTCAGGGTGACTCAGACTTCCAACCCAAGGGCTGGAAGAATGGCAAAGCCATTATTAGAAATTGGAAAATAGGAGGAGGAGGAGAGGGTTGTGGGGGAAGTGTTGATAGCAGAGCTATTTATGGTCATCTCTACACTGATTCCCTGCCAGCAGTCTGTGCCCTCTCCCCCACCCAGTCTGTCCTAGCACTGCTTCCAGCACCTTTCCACTGAAGCCCTGAGCAGTCAAATGCCTGCAGTAGCTTCCTGCTGACGTATGATGAACTTGGATAGCTTAGGCCATCCATGGCCTCCACCTCTTGCCATTCTTCTCTTCTGCTCTTTCTTCTTCCCAAGAACCCTAAGCCTACCCGTTTCCCAAACAGGTCTTGCCTCTGTGCCTTTGCACTTTCCCTTCCTCCCACCAGGTGAACTGTTTCCCCTCCCACAGCCAGACCCAATAACTGCTTGATGGCACTATGGACTAGATGTTTGTGCCCACACACCCAATTCAGAAGATGTGCCCAGATCCCCAATGTGACGGTATTTATTTATTTAGTTAGTTAGTTAGTTAGTTTTATTTTTTTGGTACCAGGGATTGAACCCAGGAATGCTTAACCACTAAGCCACATCCTCAGGTTCTTTTTGTATTTTATTTAGAGACAGGGTGCCACTGAGTTGCTTAGGGACTCACTAAATTGTGGAGGCTGGTTTTGAACTCACCATCCTCCTGCCTCAGCCTCCCAAGCCAGTGGGATTATAGGCATGCGCCATCACACCCAGCAAATGATGGTATTTACAGACATGGAGGGTGAAACCTTCATGAATGAGATTAGTACCCTTGTAAGCAGAGACATGAGACAGCAGATCCCTTTCATGTGAGATCATGACTAAGGAGAATACCCTCACCAGGATGGAATCCACCTGCATCTTGAACTTGGATTTCTCAGATTCCATAAGTGGGTGGGGGATGGGAAAGAAAAGATTCTGTTAAAGCACTGGGTTATGGTATTTTTGTTCTAGCAGTACAAACTGACTAAGACAGCAGCCAAGTCCTAGCTTACCTTCTCAAGCATGCACTGGGGGTGGGAGATGGGGAGGGAACACAGTAATCATTTACCTGAGTTATCCTGTAAGGTATCTGACCACCCCCACTAGGACCCTGGATAAAAATACAAAACAAATTTCTATACATAAATGATGAATCCTCTGAAAGAGAAATTAGGAAAATTATTCCATTCGCAATAGCCTTAAAAAAAAGTATTTGGGAATCAATCTAACTAAAGAGGTGAAAGACCTCTACAGTGAAAACTATAGAACCCTAAAGAAAGAAATTAAAGAAAACCCTAGAAGATGGAAAGATCTCCCATGTTTTTGGATAGGCAGAATTAATATTGTCAAAATGGTCATACTACCAAAAGCTCTATACAGATTCAATGCAATTCCAATTAAAATCCTACTGATGAACCTCATAGAAATAGCGAAAGCAATCATGAAATTCATTTGGAAGAATAAGAGACCCATAATAGCCAAAGCAATCCTTAGTAGGAAGAGTGAAGCAGAAGGTATCACAATGCCAGACCTTAAACTGTACTACAGAGCAATAATAACAAAAACAGTATGGTATTGGCACCAAAATAGGCAGGTATGGAATAGAAGACACAGAGACAAACCCACATAAATACACTTATCTCATACTAGACAAAGGTACCAAAAATATACATTGGAGAAAAGATAGCCTAGTCAACAAATGGTGCTGAGAAAACTGGAAATCCATATGCAGCAAAATGAAATTAAACTCCTACCTCTCGCCCTGTACAAAACCCCACTCAAAACAGATCAAGGACCTTGGAATCAGACCAGAGACCCTACACCAAATAGAAGAAAAAACAGGCCCAAATCTTCATCATGTCGGCTTAGGACCAGACTTCCCTAACAAGATTCTCAAAGCACAAGAAATAAAAGCAAGAATCAATAAATTGGATAGATTCAAACTAAAAACCTTTTTCTCAGCAAAGGAAACAATCAATAATGTGAAGAGAGAGCCTACAGAGTGGGAGAAAATCTTTGCCACATGCACTTCAGATATTCTATCTAATCTCCAGAATTTATAAAGAACTCAAAACACTTAACACCAAAAATACAAATAACACAATCAATAAATGGGCTAAGGAACTTGGCAGACACTTCACGGAAGAAGACATACAAATGATCAACAGATACATGAAAAAATGTTCAACATCTCTATTAATTAGATAAATGCAAATCAATACTACCCTAAGATTTCATCTCACTCCAATTAGAATGACTATTATCAAGAATACAAGCAAGAATAGGTGTTGGCGAGGATGTGGGGAAAAGGTGCACTCATACATTGCTGGTGGAGTTGCAAATTGGTGCAGCCACTCTGGAAAGCAGAATGGAGATTCCTTAGAGAATTTGAAATGAACCCATCATTTGACCCAGCTATCCCACTCCTCAGTTTATACTCAAAGGACTTAAAATCAGCATACTACAGTGATGCAGCCATGTATATGTTTATAGCAGCTCAATTCACAATAGTTAGATTGTGGAACCAACCTAGATACCCTTCAATAGATGAATGGATAAAGAAACGGGTATATAAATACACAATGGAATATTACTCAACCATAAAGAAGAATAAAATTATGGCGTTTGCAGGTAAATGGATGGAGTTGGAGAATATCATGCTAAGTGAAATAGGCCAAGCCCAAAAAACCAAAGGCTGAATATATTCTCTGATAAGTAGATGCTGATACATAATGGCAGGTGGGGCCGGGGTGAAGAATGGAGGAATGTTGGATGGTGTAGAGGGAGAAGGGGGTGGGGAGGAAAGATGGTGGAATGAGACAAACGTCATTACCCTATGTACATGTATGATTACACGATTGGTGTGACTCTACATGGTGTACAACCAGAGAAATGAAAATTTGTACTCCATTTATGTACAATGAACCAAAATGCATTTTGCTGTAATGTATAACTAAACAGAACAGACAATAAAAATAAATAATAAATAAAATAAAATAAAAGTACAAAACACTACAAGTGTGTGTGCGTGTGTGTGTGTGTGTGTGTGTGTGTGTGTGTGTGTGTTGCTGGGGATTAAAACCAGGGCGAATGCTCCACCACTGAGCTATCTCCCCAGCCCACCACTTTGATTTAATTTTGTCAAATGGATGATAATGAGGATCCAAGGCAAATTTGGAAGATTTTGATATACTATTTAATTTTATGAAATTTTCTCTGTGTTGCTTATATAATCCTGAAAGGTCCTTATAAAAGAGAGCCAGAATCTGGACAAGGGGAAATAATTGAAAGTCATTAAAAAGAAGGGGCTGGGGAGATAGCTCAGTCGGTAGAGTGCTTGCCTTGCAAGCACAAGGCCCTGGTTTGATCTCCAGCACCAGGGGGAAAAAAAAAAGAAGTAGACACAGGACTTGAAGATGTAATTCAGTGGTAGAGCACTTTCCTGGCATGTGGGAGTGGGAGGCCCTGGGTTCAAGTCCCCAGCACTGCAAAAAAAAAAAAAAAAATGCAAGGAAAAGAAGAACCAGATGCAATATTATGTCGGCAGCAGACTCCCAGACCATAAAGCTTTCTCCCAATTTGTATAAGTAATTTGTATGATTAAGGATCTCATTGCCTGGGTTCTCATTTAACCTCTCTGAGACTCAATTTCCTCATCTGCAAAATGAGGATAATAACAGCACCTAAGCTCATGCAAATAAAGAGCTAGCCAGTGCCAGGTCCACTTGGAGGAGATGCACTGCTGAGGTCGCTAATAACAGATCATTCATCCACCCTGCACCTGTTTACTGAGTCCCTGTGATATGCCAGACCTGTCCCCATTCCAATGATGGACAAGAAGGCACATTCCCTTCCTGAGAGGACCTTAGTCCATAGGGGTAATAAACAAATTATTTCAAAATGCAGAAGAGCTGGGCATGGTGGTGCACACCTGAAATTCCAGCAACTCAGAGGACTGAAGCAGGAGAATTGCAAGTTTGAGACCAACCTCAACAACTTAATCAAGACACTTCTCAAAAAAAAAAAAAAAAAAAAAAAAAAAAAAAAAAAGCCTGAGTATGTAGCTCAGCAACAGAGAGCCCCTGTGGTCAATCCCCAGAACCAGAAAAAAGGGGGAAAAATTGTTGTGGAAATGGTTGCTGGGAGTGTTGGCTAGTACAAGAGGGCAATTTCATAGCATCCATCCCATTATGAAATGCACATACCCTTGGACCCAGCAGTGTCACTGCGAAGGACCAATACCAAGGAAGTACTTACCAAGTTGAAAAGAGATACATACGTACAAGGATCGTCATTGCAGGGAAAAATTCAGAATGACTTAAATGTCTACTGTCAGATATACTAAGAATGAGTTAGGGGGCTGGGTTGTGGTTCAGTGGTAGAGAGCTTGCCTAGCATGTGTGAGGACGAGTTCGATCCTCAGCACCACATAAAAAATAAATAAATAAATAAAATAAAGTTATTTTGTCCATCTAAAACAACATATATATATATAAAACAATATATATATATATATATACATATATACAATATATATATATATATATATATATATATATATTTATTTATTTTTTTAAAAGAAAAAGAATGAGTTAGGGCCAGGCAAGGTGACTTGGGAGGCTGAGGCAGGAGGATCATGAATTCAAAGCCAGCATCAGCAACTCAATGAGGCCCTAAGCAACTTAACCAGATCCTATGTCAAAATAAAAAATAAAAAATGCTGGGAATGTGGCTCAGTAGTTAAGTGCTCCTGGGTTCAATCTCTGGTACAAAAAAAAAAAAAAAAAAAAAAAAAAATGGCAAAGTAACTGTGGTGCTGTACAGAGTGCTCAGCACAATGCCCTCTGCCATTATTTGATTTGTTTGTTTATTTGGTGCTGGGAATTGAACCCAGGGACACTTTACCACTGAACCACATCCCCAGCCCTTTTTATTTTTATTTTGAGAGAAGGTCTCACTGAGTGGCTGAAGGGTATCTCTAACTCACTGAGGCTGGCCTCAAACTTAATATTCTCCTGACTCAAAAAACTCCTGAGTTGCTGAGATGACAGGCGATCGCCATTGAGCCCAGCTGGCAGCTTCCATTAAATTAAGGCTTTACCTTGGCGTTTTGTCCATCCCTGGGGGAAGGAAAGAGTTAAAGGAGTTGGGGGAGGAGAAGAGGAAGTGAGGTAGGGGAAAGGAGTGTGAGGGACCCTGCCACCCGGCAGTTGCCACCAACAAACAAAACGCCCGGCGGCGACAGCTGCCTGAGACTGGCCACGCCCACAGCTGGGGCCGCCGGCTGGAGGAAGCTGCTTCTCACCGGGGGATCCAGAAGGGCCCTCAGGGCTGTTCCTGGGGACCCGGGAGGATGAAAGACAGCAAAATAAGAAATTAGGGGAGGTTAGGACAAGATCCTGGAACCCAGAGCAACGGTTCTTAATGTACGGTCCTGAGACCCTTGGTATTCGTGAAATGAAACTATCTTCATAATAATGCTAAGACATCACTTTACTTTTTCATTGTGTTAACATTTGTACAGATGGTGCAAAAGCAAAGGTGGGGAAAATTGATGCCTTAACAGGAATCATGATAGAAGCACTAAATTATGTTAGTAATGATTTCATTGTTCATCACCATGTACTCCCTGTTGTTTCAAACCCTATTTTAGGTAAAAATATCTTTAATAAAGCAGTAGGAATTAATAATTTTATTAAATCTTGCAAAGTGTAGTGGCATATGCCTGTAAATGCCGCCACTCGTGAGGTAGGAGGATCACAATTTCAAGGCCAGCCTAAGCAATTTAGCCAGACCCTAAGCAACTGAGACCCTTTCTCTAAAAAAATAAAAAAGGGCTGGTAAAGTACTACTGGGTTCAATTCCCACTATCTAAAAATAAAATTTATAAATAAAACACTATTTTCTTGCTTCCTTGTGTTAAAGTATATGTTTTATTTGTTTGGAATAATCATTAAAATACAGCTGTATTAAAAAAACACACTCTATCCAGGCACCTTGGGGCACACTGATGCAGGGAGATGGGAAGTTCAAAGCCAGCCTCAGCAGAGAGGCTCTAAGCAACTCAGCGAGACTCTGCCTCTAAATAAAATGTAAAAAAGGACCAGGGATGCAGTTCAGTGGTTAAGTGCCCTGGGTACCAAACACACACACACACACACACACACACACACACACACACACACTCTATCCAGGCACAGTGTTACAGTGCAGGTAATCCCAGTGGTTTGGAAGACTGAGGCAGAAGGACTGCAATTTTGAGACCAGATTCAGAAATTTGACAAGGCCCTAAGCAACTTAGTGATCTCAATTTTATTATCTTGAAATAGTTTTTTTTTTTAAATGCACTTTTCTTGGAGGAAGAACCCTCCGCAAATAATAAATAAATAAAAATAAAAATAAAAACAAAAACCCTTGTGCTACAGGCCACAGTAAGAAAGATAGTTGGCCCCTGAAAACGCACTTGGGCTGACTGGAGTCATGGGCTTCTTTCATAGAATATCATTTTAACTTGGAAGACCACTGATGAAGAAACCATAGTTATTCTAACTTGATATTTGGCAACTAAGGTCATTTCTCCAAATCTGTTGGGGTATTGGTTCCAGGACCCCACCCTCACCACCACCCAGGATATTAAAACCCATGAATGCTCAAGTCTTTCATGTAAATGGCACAGTGTTTGCATATAAGCTGCACATAACCTCCCATATACTTTAAATCATTGAGATCATTTATAATACTTAATAAAATATAAATGGCATATAAATTATTGTTATACAGTCTTTTTAGGAATAATCACAAGAAAAATGTCTATACCTGTTCAGTACAGATACAATTTTTTCTCAATTTTTAATTTATTTTTGTTCACTACTGAAGATTGAACCCAGAGGCATTCTACCATTGAACTACATCCTCTGTATCTTTTATGTTTATTTTGAAACCAGGTCTTGCCAAGTTGTCCAGACTGGCCTGGAAGTTGAGATCCTCCTGCCTTAGCCTCCAGAGTCAATGGGAACACAAATATTGCACCATTATGCCCAGCCTGAACTAATATTTGAATCTTAATTGACTCTCAAAAGCCCATATACTAAAGGTTTGGTTGCCTGTGGCACTAATGGTGCCAAGGTCCAGCCCTAGCTGCAGTTGGGGGTCCGAGGCAGATGGGAGGCATTGTTGCGGTGGAGAAACAGCACACAGAGACACCAAGTGTTCTGAGGCTGAGTCTGAATCTTTACTGTTCACAGAGTCTTTTTATATGTTTTTTCTCTGGTATTGATTACATCATTTAATGGTTAATACAATGAAATGTTAAGTAAAAAGTCTTCAAGAGCATAATTAATGATCTTATTCAAGAAACATGTTTTTACTGTCTGATAGCTTAAATAAAAAGAAAAACAGTTCCCAGCAAGGTAAAGGGCACCATGCTCTGTTTAGTTTTAATTTCCCTGAAAGAATATGTCATTAAGTTTCTATAGAGTTACCCCTTTCAAGAACGCTAATGTTAGTTATTAACAGTGGAATGTTTTTGTTATTACTAACAGAGAATAGAGGAATCAGGTTATAGTTAATATTTATTTTATTTCATGTACTCAATGACAGACTAAAACTCTAACTAGACATAGGAAGAATACAAATTGTACTTATGATTAACCTTTATTTATTAAGTGGGAAAAACATCCTTAAACTTAATCATAAACACTAAGAAAGCAATGAAGACCAAATACCACATCAAAGCTCAGAGGAATACACTCTCATATATAACTTTTAGAGAATTTGTATACTGGGCTGGGGAGATAGCTCACTTGGTAAAGTGCTTGCCTTATAAGCACAGAACTCTGGGTTCAATCCCCAGCACTGCAAAAAAAAAGAAAAAAAAAGAATCTGTATACTAAAAGAAATCACAATTTCCTTACAAATTTGAGTAAATCATAATTCCTTATTTATGATTTCATCTAAGTATTAATATTAAACTTTAATGTATGTTATTTTGTGTCCCAGTACCATGAAATCTCCCCAGTATTCTCTATAATCTGAATCTAAGGATATATTGATTATTAGTATTAAAAGCAACTGCACATGGAGACATGCCACGCCTATGGCCCCCAAGAGGGAGGATGATCTTTCAACAGAATGGTGTCAAGTATTGAATCCTCTACTCCAACAGAACCGTGTCAAGTGTTGGAGTGGTAGGAAATAGATGCGGCATAATGGAAGGTAGAGGAGCCGTCAAGAGGTAGAACCTGAACTTCTCCCTGATCGTCTCCTTCCTGATCTCTCCTCCCTAACCTCATTTTCTCTGAATCACCTCTTAAAAACCTCCCATTTGGGGTTGGTGTTGTAGCTCAGTCGTAGAGCGCTTACCTATCATGTGTGAGGCACTGGGTTTGATTCTCAGCCCACATAAAAATAAGTGAACATTGGGCTGGGGAGATAGCTCAGTTGGTAGAGTGCTTGCCTCGTAAGCACAAGGCCCTGGGTTCAATTGCCAGCATCACCAAAAAAAAAAAAAAAAGAATAAAATAAAGGCATTGTGTCCATCTACAACTAAAAATATATTTAAAAAAAAAAAAAACCTGTTCCCCATGATGGGCAGAATCACAGTCTTTGGGACAGGAGTCTCCTGTGTTTCTCCTTTGCTAGCAAAGCAGTAAACCATGTCCTCCATTTGGATTGGCATCGGAGACAAGGACTGAACTTTCAGCAACAAATTTGGCAGCCCAGATGGGACCCAAGAGCAGCCCCTCAGCCCCCCAGCTTCCTTGGGCAGGTCTGGCACTCTGAGGAACCCCACTTCCATGCTGAGTATACACGGTGGCTGGTGAGATTGTTGAGAGCCAACCACTGGAGAAATTGGGAGATGGTGTGAGTTTGCCTCAGAGGAGCTGTTCCTGTGAGTAAGGGGAGGGACTAGGGACCATCCCAGCAGCTGCTGAAGCTCTTTTTGCTTCAGGAAACCCCCACCTTCTCTCTGCATGCACAAGTTGCTACATCTTTTGCTCTACTTTGAGAAAAAGGAAACTGAACTCAGAAAAGTTGAGACACCCTTGACCATTCGGTAAGTGCCCCAGTGTGCATGACAAGACCCTTGATTCCATACAGCTAGTTCCTCTTTGTGGGAACATCAGGTCCCTCTTTCTGGGGGCATCTGTGGCACCAGTGGTGTAGGAGTCACAGTTAAGTGGGATCAAGAACCCAAGGATATGTACCCCCTTCTGATCTACTCTAGGTTCTCATCTCTGTGTTGGCCTTGGGTTTGGGAATTCCCTCCAGTAGTCTGTTTTGTTTGTATCTGCTACTGCCCCTTTTAAGACATGGCCAGGACTGCGTTGATTCTATAGGAAGTCTCTTGAGAAAGATCTTGGCTGGTCAATTTAAAGGTTCCTATCTATCATCCACAGTTTGGGGCCTTCTCTCTGACTGTTTCCCTCTGTGTTTGTTTTTTGTACCTTCTTACAATTAGAGTTGGTCTGTCAGGTACAGTGAGTTGAAGAAAGGACACCTACAAGTCTGTCTAAGATAATGCTTTTTACTGTAATGATCAGGATTTTAAATGACTTTCTAGATTATTGTACAATCTTTCAGTTGGAGTTGGTCTGTCACAGGTAGAGTAAGTGGAACAAATTTGTACTTGTAGGTCTGTCTGTTTTTAAAGGTTCCTGTCTGTCGGACCTGGTTTTGGTGATCCTCTCTTGTCTATTACTGGCCCTTTAAGAAATGGGCCATGCTGCATTGATCTTACTGGTAGTCTCCGAAGCAGAGAGATTTTGGCTGCATTGGCCACCTATAGGGATAAGCCTGTCTAAGACAAAGAGGGTTTGCTGTAACACAATCTGGTCTTTAGACGGTTTTTCTGGATTATTATACAATCTTGATGTTGAAGGTGGTCTGTCAGGGGTAAAATATATGAAAGAGATTCTGTATGTACAGGGATTTATGCAGTTGCAGGAGAAGGGGTCTGAACTATCAGGAAATAAGTTGAAGGTGCAAAAGGCACTGCCTCTAGTGTGCAAAGATAGAAGGACACCAGAAGAAAATTTTTTTAAAAAAGATTTCAATCATTTAAACCCAGAGCTGGCACTCCCAGCACTGTTTCTCAGCCTGGTCCCTGGCAGCCGCACATCATCTCACTGTGGGCAAAGGGCACCAGCCCTAAACTGAAAAAAAAAAAAGAAAGAAAGAAAGAAAGAAAGAAAGAAAGAAAGAAAGAAAGAAAGAAAGAAAGAAAGAAAGAAAGAAAACCTGCCTGGGCTGTAGAAAAGTGGTCAAAAGCCCCTTTTGCCCCTGGGGGGTCAGGTGAAGGCTACTGGCTACAAAGGATGTGGCAGTAGGTTCCAACACTGTCAGTTTATGACCTGGGGACAGGAATAGACTCCCCTTTTAGGATCTGATAGGAGACCCCATTTGGCCATGTGATACTCATCACTGGGCAAATCAATTCTTGCTATAACTGTATCCCATCCAACCCTATGCCTGGGGAGACTGGCAGAATAAACAACTGCACCCAGAAAAGAAAAAGGCAGAAACTAAGACCAACTTGTGTTTTGTAGGCAGCCTCTGTAAAAAGATCTCAAGGAAACCTAAAGAAAAGGATGCTCATAGGCATAAGGCCCTGGGTTCAATCCCCAGAACCACACACACACACACATACACATACACATGCACAAAAAAAAAAAAAAAAAGAAAAAGAAACAAAGAAAGAAAAGAAAAGGATGGAAAAGGCCTCCTTCATTGCTTATCAATATACCCAGTATAAGAAAAAGACCCAAAAGGAGCCTTTGAGGAACTCACTTAAAGTTGATGGCATTGTGATAATGACAACAGAGACAGGTCATAAATATCCTGTGCTCCAACCCCTTGAATGCAACCTGGGAGAAAAAAGATTAAGGCACAGTTTTTGTTTATGCTGGATTGTCCAACCCTCTCCTGGGATAAAATTTGTTGTATAAATTAAATGCACAGATAACATTCATAGGGATTGTTTTAGAATATAAATTTAAGAAAGGGTTTAGGGGTTGGAGATATAGCTCAGTTGGTAAAATGCTTACTTACGCATGCACAAGGCCCTGGGTTCAATTCCCAGCACCACCAAAAAAAAAAAAAAAAAAAAGGTTGGGGGGGGTCTGAAATTAGAAAAGATAAAAGAAAGATACAGGTGTGGAAATATACTTTAGTATAGAAAATTAGAAGGTAAAAGAAATGTTTATGGATGAGAAAGTATTTTGTCTGGCAAAGTAATATTCTTGGGCTAAAGTCCAAGATGAGAGAGGACAAACTAAGGATGTAAAGGAGTTGTGGATGTTTAAGCATGTTGCAGAAGATTTGTGGGAAGTGACTCTCAAAACCTTTGTGTTTGTGATTAAATTGCCTATAGGTAGCACAGTCAATTTAAGTTATTTGAATTTAATGTACTGATATGAAGCAAAGTCTGAAACGTTGATCTGCTCTTATCTATTGAGATAATTTTCTTATATTTTTTCAGTTTTATTACTTGGGGGAACTAAGTCTTAAAGGAATTAGAGTGTGTACCTGTCTTAAAGTCATAAATGATTACTTTGTAACTGGTTAAGTGATCAACTGTTACTTAGGTTAACAATATATTTGATACCCGAAGTATATGTGACAAAGTATATGTGACAAGGTATATGTATGCATTGGAGAACTCTCTCTAAGCCTTGTCTAAGTGTTCTGTAAAAGTTTATAAAACAAACGTTTATGTAAGTTTACTGGCAAGATAACCAATAAGCACTCTCTCTTTTATACATTGTATCTGACATAGAAGGGCCACACTGTCATTTGAAGACCTGTCTTATATCTGTTTGCTTTGATTAAGTCAATTTCCGATCACTAACAATTTCCTAAAGGTATAAGAGATTTAAGGCTATCCTTTGATTTTTGTTAACCCATGCAGACCTGTGATTATTGTTACTGTACACTCTGGATTCTAAATTGTACTTTAAAAGTTAAACTTAGTTAAATGTAAAGTTTTGGAGAGCATTTTGCCAAGTTGGTGTTCTCCAACCTAAAATTAGGTGTGGCAAAAGTCTCGGGTTTGTATGGAAATAATAAATTTGGTTGATATTTATTTGTGTATTTGATATTTTCTAGATGGATAAAGTAACCTGTTGTCAATAAGTTACATATACAATTTTGTGTTACTCTTCACACTGAAATTGGGATTTAAATGTATTTTTGGAAGATATTAAGGAGAGCCTAATCTGTTTAAAGGTGATATTGTAAAACATGGAAGCATTCTGCCACCTTTTCCACAAAAAAGAAAGTTAAAAGCTCTCTTAGCCTGTCTTTGATTCATATTTCAGGTGTAATGTTGTATGGTGTTAGTTGTGAAAAGCCCCACCTCACCTGACATAAGGCTCTGCCTCCCACCCTATTCTATGTTAGAATGGTTCCAGAATATTTCATTTAAAGTTGTATTCAGAAGACTGATTTTATTGTAAAGATTTCTGTGATATCAGACAGGGAATATAATATATAATATATAACTAAGTAAAGGTTTAAGATTATAAAAGTCATTTTTCTTGGTTCATAGCTATTATACAAACTGAAGATTTTTTTTGCTCTGTTAATTTCATTTTGTATTTTCCTTGTAAATTTTATAACTGTTTCCTGTTAGCATTTTACAGAGGTACTATTCTGAAAAAAAAAAATTGAACCTTGGTTAATTAGAGATAATAAGCCATCATCTAGATAGTATATAATGCTGACTTCCAGTACTAACGCTAACCCCAATTAAATGAAAGGAGTATCTGTAAAATTATAGATATTGACGTTATAACCTGTTATCCCCTCTTTAAGATTGGTGAAACTGCTTGCTGGGTATTTAAAACCAAAAACTTGGAGACCAAAGCCAAGGAAGTAAAAGGGCCAAGGAAAAAGCAGGCAACATTTTGACCCTTGCCCTCTACAGTCAGCCAGGACCCAGAGAACAGCGGGACCCATCTCTGCGCCCTGCAACTCTGGTGAGTCACCCGATCTGCTGATCAGTGAGATGGAGAGGACCCTAGAGAATAGAAAGTCAACCAGTGAACATGTTGCAAAGAGGAGAGTCACTGGAGACAGAAATGTCCCTGAGGCTTCCAAGAGAAGCCACATATGGTCAGTCAGACACCAACCCATCCTGGCAAGTGACACCAGTGGTAAAGGAAAGCTAAAGGAGCCAGGAGGCTCTGCACATGTCACCAGGAGTAATCTCTGAGAAATCTCAGCTGACTCTTAAGAATAGATAGGAACAAGTTCAGTTCTGACCAACTTGATCTTAAACACCTGGCAGGAGAGTATAGCATGAGCACAGTCCTATATGGACTTTTAAAAGGAAAAACAATGGTTTTTAATTTAAGTGAAGATGTACGCTTGTGTCGACCCTACCTAAAGTAAGTAAAACTGGAGGCTATAATGAAAGCATTCTTGTGTGAGTTCCTAATAATAATGACAAGAGTTGCAAATTTGTCCTGAGTTAATTTGAGTCTGATTTCATAGCCCTACAAATCTTTCTGACCTCCTACATTTATAAACTTGATCTGTTTTTCACTGATAAGATTATGAGTTACTGTCCTCATGGTTTTCAGGGATTGGCTTAAATACTAATTGTTTTTGTGTTAATTATTTACTAAAAAAAGTAATGCTTTGCTTTCTTGTTTATTGTTGTCTTAGCTTGATCCCTGCCCTATGTATTGTCCAGTCACCTGCCATCTGCCACTGTGGACCTCTGGACTGCTCTGATGCTAAACATCCTTAACTATCCAAGTCCCACCTGATAGAGAACAAGGACTTTGGGTTACTTCCCCAACTTCACCCCCTTTCAGCAGGAAGCAGCTTGGAGATATTGTCACCCACTTTCCATAGAAATGGAAGCTAGAAATTGACAGTGGGGAAATGTAACAGTGGTTCACTTGATGCTTTGACTATATCCGCTGTCGCTTTGAAACTTACATGTTTTCTTTTTTCTTTTTCCTAACCTTTTCCCTGATCTCTCCTCCCTAAACTCTTTTTTTCTGAATCACCTCTTAAAACCCCCCTGTTCCCTGTCATGGGCAGAATCACAGCTTTTGGGATGGGAGTCCCCTATTTCTCCTTTGCTAGCAAAGCAATTAACCATCTTTTTCTTTTTTTTTCAAAACTGTGTCCTTGTTATTGGATTGGCATCAGGGACAAGGACCAAGTTTTCGGCAACAAAACCATGAGCCAAAACAAAACTTTCCTCCTTTTACGTTGTTTATCTCAGGTATTTGTCACAGCAATAGAAAGATGACTAACACACCCACATTCTATTTCTGTATATTTAGAAATTAAATTGTAATCTCACTTTACCAAGATTAAAATGCATCTTTTTTCCCCAGGGCTAGGAATCTCACCCAACCTCTTGAACGTGTGAGGCAAAGCACTTTACTACCGAGGTACATCCCCAATAAACTCATAATTTTATTTATCCTTAAAAATACAAAAATTAGTTCGTTATGATGGTGCATGCCTGTAATCCCAGTTACTTTGGAGGCTGAGGCAGGAAGATCACAAATTCAAGTCCGGCCTTAGCAAATTAGTGAGACCTTGTCTCAAAATAAAAAATAGAACTGAGGATGTAGGTCAGTGGAACAGTGCCCCTGGGTCCAATGCTGAGTACTCAAAAAACAGAGAGAGGGCTGGGGTTGTGGTTCAGTGATAGAGCACTCACCTGGCATGTGTGGGGCACTGGGTTCAATTCTCAGCACCACATATAAATAAATAAAAATAAAGGTCCATCAACAATTTTAAAATATTTAAAAAAAAACAGAGACAGAGAGAAATTAGATGATTTCTCCCCAGTTTCTCCTCCCTTACCTCCATGCTATTATTCCATAGTATTTTAGTTTCCTGGAATTTCAAAGACCCCCACCGCAACTTTTTGTTTCCACTACATTCATAGACATGTTTGCTAGTTTCTTTTCTTTTCTTTTTCTTTTTTCTTTTTTAATTTTGAGACAAGATCTCGCTAAATTGCATAATGACTTGCTAAGTTGCTGAGGCTGGTCTCAAACTTGCGATCCTCCTGCCTCAGCCTCCGGAGTTGCTGGGATTCAAGTCATGGCTGAACTAGAACCTTGGCTGCCAGTTTATTTGTTCAGCATTGTGTCTTGAATTCCACTCCTACCTCCTGGACTCTGTTTCCTAATAACTGAACAAGTCTTTCAACAAAAGTCTTGTATTTAAGTTTCTCTGTCTCAGAATATTTTACCCTTGCTGCTATGTCCCCCCAAATTCATATATTGAAACAATCACCAGTGTGATAGTATTAAGAAGCAATTAAGTACTAAGGGTAGAGCCATCATCAATAGGATTAGTGTCCTTATAAAAGGTCTTGAAGGACTGGGGGTGAATGTAGCTCAGTGGAAGAACACTTGCTTAGCATGTATGATGAGGTCATGAATTCAATGCCAAAAACAACAAAAGCCATTTTTTTTAAAGCTTTTTGTAGTTGTGTATGGACAGAATGCTTTTATTTTATTTGTTTATTTTTATGTGGTGCTGAGGCTCGAAGCCAGTGCCTCACACATGCTAGGCAAGTGCTCTGCCACTGAGCTGCAGCCCCAGCCCCAAAAGTCATTTTTATGAAAGTGCCACAATTTATTTCTGCTACATGTTGAACATCCCTAATAGAAAATCTGAAGTCTGAAATGCTGCAAAATGAAACGTTTTGAGAACTGACATGAGGCCTCAAGTGAAAGTTCTACTGCTGGCCTCCTGTGATAGGTCATGGTCAAAGTAGTCTATAAAACTTTCAGTCTTTGGCTATTACTAATAATGTGTCTATGAGTTTTCTTGCATAGAGGTATGAAATCCTGTTTTATATTAGATAGGAGTATATTACTTGGTCACAGAGTACATATACAAGTGTTAAGTGTTTGTTTTTTGTCTTTTCAGTACTGGAGGTTGAACCCAGATCACTCTACCACTGAGCTACATCTCCAGCCCTATTTATGCTTTATTTTGAGTCAGGGTCTGGCTAAATAGTCCAGGCTGGCTTCAAACTTGTGATTCTCCTGCCTCAGTTTCCCCAGCAGAGTGTTGCAGGCTGCACCACTATGCTCAGCAGCTGTTCTGCTTTAATAGAAACTGCCAAAATTTTTCCAAAGTGGTAGATTAATTTATATTCTCCCAGCAATGCATGAGAGTTTCAGTGTCTCTACTTCTTGGCAAACAGTTGGCATTGTCGTTCTTTTCAATTTTAATCATTCTGGTGGGGACAGTGTTGTCTCATTGTGGTTTTAAATTGCATTTCCCTGGAAACTAATGCAATTGAGACTCTTTTCATATGCTTATTAGCCATTGGGATATTCTCTTTCCTGTGTCCATTTCAAGTCTTTCCATGGCCTGTTTGTGATTTTTTTTTTTAGTTTGATATCCATTCTGATATAATTCCATTTTTTGGATATGTGTATTTCTTTTTTTCTCTTTCCCACTCCCAACCCCCACTAGGGATTGAACCCAAGGGTATGCTACCACTGAGCTACATCCCCAGCTTGTCTTTATTTATTTCTTTCTTTCTTCCTTTCTTCCTTCCTTCCTTCCTTTCTTTCTTTCTTTTCTTTTTCTTTCTTCCTTTCTTTTTTAGTTTTTGGTACTGGGGATTGAACCCAGGGGCCCTTTAACACTGAGCTACATCCCCCTCCCTTTATTATTTTTATTTATTTTTATTTTTAAAATCCTTTTGTGGTACTGGAGAATTGAACCCAGGGCCTCACACATGCTAGATAAACACTCTACCAATGAGCTCTATGCCCAACAATTATTTTTGATTTTGAGACAGGGATCTTGCTAAGTTGCTTAGTGTCTCACTAAATTGCTGAGATTGGTCTCAAACTCAAAATCCTTTTGCCTCAACCTCTGGAATCCCTAGGATTATAGACGTGGGCCACTGTAGCCAGTTTTATTTTTTTATTTTGAGGCAATTTCTCTAAAGTGCTGAGGCTGGTCTTGAAGTTATGATCCTCCTGCCCCAGCCTCCAGAGTCCCTGGGATGTGCCACCACACCCACCTGAATAGATATATTTCAAATGTCTTCTCCTACTCAGTGGCTTGACTTCTCTTATTCTCTTAAGATATCTTTTGCAGCTCAGTGATAGAGCACTTGCCTAGCATGTGTGAGGTACTGGGTTCAATTCTCAACACCATGTATAAATAAATAAAATAAAGGTCCATCAACAACTACAAAAATATTTTTTAAAAAAAGATGTCTTTTGATGTACGAAAACTATGTAGTATGTGAGACAGGACTGAACCCAGGGCCTCACACGTGCTAGGCAAGAGTTCTACCCCTGAGCTACATCCACAGGCCACAAAAGTTCTTAATTTTATTTATTTATTTATTATTTTTTACAGTATTGGGGATTGCACCCAGGGGTGCTCTGCCGCGGAGCTACATTCCCCTTCTTTTTATTCTTTTCTTTTTTTTGGCCCTGAGGATTGAACCCAGAGTCACAGGATTTACCACTGAGTCACAGCCTGAGCCTTTTTTTATTTTTTATTTTTTATTTTGAGACAGGGTTTGGCTAAACTGCTAAGGTTGCCCTCAATTTACAATCCTGCCTCAGCCTCCTGAACCACTGTGATTCCAGGATTCCAGGCATGTGCCACAATACCTGGCTAAAATCTCAACTTTAATAAAGTTGAATTTATTGACTTTTTTTTTTTTTTTTTTTTTTTGTGGTGCTGGGGATCGAACCCAGGGCCTTGTGCTTATAAGGCAAGCACTCTACGGACTGAGCTATCTCCCCAGCCCAACTTTTTTTTTTAAACGTGGTAGTGGGGATTGAACCCAGTGACCACATTCCCAGCCCTTTTAAAAAAATTTTTTTTTTATTTAGAGACAGGGTCTCACTAAGTTGCTTAGGGCCTTGTTAAGTTGCTGAGTCTGGCTTTGAACTCGTGATCCTCCTACCTCAGTCTCCCAAGTCACTGAGATTACAGGCATGCACAACCAAGCCAGACTACAGTTATTTTTTACTTAATACTTTATGGGCATTTTTATCTGCCATTAAATATTCTACAAGATGCTAATCTTTATTTTTGTTTTTAAAATTGTCAATTTTCAAATTACAGTGACATATATTTATGGGATCCAGAGTGATGTTATGATTTATGAATACAAAGCTGAATGCTTAATCAACATAACATGTTAACATATCCACCACCTCTAACACTTAGTGTTTTTTTTTGTAGTGAGAATATTTGAGAATTTACTCTCTAAGGAATTTTGAAACTTATTATTTACTATGTTCCCCATGATGTGCAATCTATCTCAAAGAAACCTTCCTCCTATTAACTGAGGCTTTATCCCTTTCACTATTATTCCCATCTCCCCTCCAAAATGTCTTTTTTTAAAAAGCAACCTAATAGTACATCCTATGTATTGCCTCTCCCTGGAGCAGAGCCTCTGGAATCAGGCAAACCTGGCTAATATCTTTCTTGTCTCCCCAATCCCTGGCTTTTTTTCTTTTTTTTTTTTTTTCTTTTTTCTTTTTTTAGTACTGGGGGATTGAACCCAGGGGCACTTAACCACTGAGCCACATCCCCAGTCCTTTTTATTTTTTACTTTGAGACAGGTCTCACTAAGTTGCTTAGGACCCTGATAAGTTGTTGGGGCTGACTTTTAACTTGTGATCCTCCTGCCTCAGACTCCCAAACTGCTGGGATTATGGGTGTGAGACACTGTACCCAACCTGTCTTCCCCTCTTAACAAACTGTATAACTTGTAACTCTCTAGATTTTAGCTTTCATGAGAGGTGGCCAGTTCTTGAACTGAGTTCGTTACACAGTTGAACCTCAAATCCTAATTAATAATTGATCGGTTTAGAAGCACTACATCAACTGAAACAGTGGATCATTAACTCCAGAACACTCTCAGTAATTTGTTAAGGTCTGCTAAAGACCTAGGAAAGGAGGTCACATTTTATGAGTCCTCAGTTTTATTGTATGTTACTAAGAACAATAAACCATTTCTAACAATGCCCTCTGCTCAGTGGTACACCACTTGCCTAGCATGTGGAAGGCCCTGGCTTCAATCCCTAGAAAAAAAAAAAAAAAAAAAAAAAGTAATCAAACCCTGCCCTGTGATAATTGAAAGCTCATGTCAAGGTTGGCTGCATAAAGGAGCAGCAACTGAACCACTTGATTCTTCGATCAGATTATCAGATTCTTCTCCTGAGGCTGTCCCTGAATTTATGATCCTCCTGCCTCAGGTTGCCAAGCCTTTGGGATTACAGGTATGCACCAGGTGCCCAGTTTCAGATTATTTATCAGAGAATTCTAACCTTTTCCCAGTTGGTTGTCTTGGAGGAAAGTGAATTAACTTCTCTGTGGGGCTTACTTTATGATCTGTAAAATGGTTAGAGTAATAGTCCAGTACCAACCTCATGATAGCATGAGAATTTAATAAGAACTTCACTGAGAAAGGACTTAACAAGTGATAAGTGATCCATAATGGCCATCATTGTCCTCACCTCTGGTATGGCGTAAGGCCAGTGGGATTTGGACATGTGAGGCAGCTCATGTGGGTATTGGAGTGGGGATTAGGGAATACTGAAACTCATGAGAAATGGCTAAAGACAACCTCCTCCAGTCAGTTTCCAGTGAGGTGCTGGTTGTCAGGGACCAAGAAGTTCTCATTCTGAGAACATTCTGACCTTTACCATAAGCAGCAGCGCCCCTCCCCACTCCTGGCTGATAATTCTGACAGTATGGCACCTATGGCGCCGTCCCTGCTTCTCTTCCGGGACTTCACCTTCCCGCTGGCGCGAACTTCACCTTTCCACCAGCACGAACTTGCACCCTATAAGGAGCCCAATAGAAGAACACAGCCAACCAGCCTGCACCTCGTCATACCCCTCATTCCCTCAGCATAAATACCCATGAGAACAATAAAAATTTGCAGCTTGATCAGAATTCCTGTCTTGCTGTCACTCCCTGTGTCTCTTGTCCCTTTCATTCCTTCTCTCTTAGGTTCGCTGTCCTGCGTTGATGTCCTGCTGGCCGGGACAGCTGGTGAACATTTCATGACTCGCTCTAGTGGCGGTTTGTGCATGTGTGCACGTGCACACTGATTTGTAGTGTTTGCTGACTTCTGTGGCATAAATATTTCTACCCTGGCCAATTTCAAACTACCAACATCACTGAACATAGAGTAGTTCAGTATTTCCACCATGTACAGATAGCAGGTACAAATATTCTCATGTGAATGGCTACTAGTAAAATGTAAAAAAATAATCATTGAACCTAGGAGTGCTTTACCACTGAGCCACATCCCAAGCCTTTAAGTTGCTTAGGGCTTGCAATCCTCCTGTCTCAGCTTCCCAGATCACTGGGATTACAGGCATTCACCACTGTGCCTGCCCAGCCACAACTTAATTTTTAAAAATTATTGTTGTCTGGGATAGATTCAAACTAAATATCTTTCTCTCAGCAAAGGAAACTATCAGCAATGCGAAGAGAGAGCCTACAGAGTGGGAGAATATCTTTGCCACTCATACTTCAGATAGAGCACGAATTTCCAGAATATAAAAAGAACTCAAAAAACTCTACACCAAGAATACAAATAATCCAATCAACAAATGGGCTAAAGATATGAACAGACGCTTCACAGAAGAAGATCTACAAGCAATCAACAAACATATGAAAAAATTTTCCCCATCTTTAGTAATAAGAGAAATGCAAATCAAAACTACACTAAGATTCCATCTCACCCCAATTAGAATGGCAATAATCAAGAATACAAGCAACAACAGGTGTTGGTGAGGATGTGGGGAGAAAGGTACACTCATATATTGCTGGTGGGGCTGCAAATTAGTGCAGCCACTCTGGAAAGCAATGTGGAGATTCCTTAGAAAACTTGGAATGGAACCACCATTTGACCCAGCTATCCCACTCCTTGGCCTATACCCAAAGGACTTAAAATCAGCATACTACAGAGATACAGCCACATCAATGTTCATAGCTGCTCAAATCACAATAGCCAGATTGTGGAACCAACCTAGATGTCCTTCAATTGATGAATGGATAAAGAAACTGTATATATATATACACACACACAATGGAATATTACTCAGCTATAAAGAATGATAAAATTATGGCATTTGCAGGCAAATGAATGAAATTGGAGAATATCATGCTAAGTGAGATAAGCCAATCTCAAAAATCCAAAAGACGAATGATCTCGCTGATAAGCGGATGATGACACATAATGGGGTGTGGGAGGGGGGCAAGAATGGAGGAAGGAGGGACTGTATAGAGGGAAAAGAGGGGTGGGAGGGGTGGGGGGGAAGGAAAAAATAATGAATCAAACATCATTACCCTATGTGAATGTATGATTATGCAAATGGTATGCTGTTACTCCATGTACAAACAGAAACAACATGTATCCCATTTGTTTACAATAAAAATAAATTTAAAAAAAAACAGCCTCAAAAAAAAATTACTGTTATCTTAGTCCATTTTCTATTGCTATAACAAAATATAAGAGACCAAATAATTTATAAAGAATGACGGTTTATCTAGATGCAGTGGCACATTCCTGTAATCCTAGCAATTTGGGAGGCTGAGACAGGAGGATCTCAAGTTCAAGATAACCTGGCAATTTAGCAAGACCCTGTCTCAGAATAAAAAAGGACTGGGGTTGTAGTTCAGTGTAGAGCACTCTTGAGTTCAATTCTCAGTACTGTCAAAAAAAAAAAAAAAAAAAAAGAAAGAGGGGGCTGGGGAGGTAGCTCAGTCGGTAGAGTGCTTGCCTTGCAAGCACAAGGCCCTGGGTTCGATCCCCAGCACCCAAAAAAAAAAAAACAAAGAATGAAGTTTCATTCAGTTAATGGTTCTGGAGACTAAGAGATCTAAGGCCAAGGGGCCAGGTCTAGTGAGGGCCTTCTACCTGGTGGGGACTCTGCAGATCACAAGGCACTACATAGTGAGAAGGGAGCATCCAACAGAGTCAAAGTGGCTTTATTTTACTGTTACAATACTTTGCTTTGAAGTCAGTGCTTGCTAGGTAAGCATTTTACCTCTGAACCACATTTCCAACCCTTTTAATTTTGAGACAGGATCTCACTAAGTTGCCAAGGCTGGCCTGGACGTTGTGATCTTCGTGCTTCCACCCCCGGAGTCACTGAGGTTACAGGTGCTTATCACCATGCCTGGCTGGCCCAATCACCTCGAAAGTTCCCACGTGGTCTCATCTCTTAAAACCTCCCAGTAGAGATTAAATGTCAACTTGAATTTTGATTGGGTACATTCAAACCACAGCAGCTGTGTTTAATAGTTGCCTTTCAAGATTCTTGAAAACAGCTCAGCATGGTGGCGCACACCAGCAGCTCAGGAGGCCGAGGCAGGAGGAGCTCAAGTACGAAGTCTGACTCAGCAATTTAGGCCCTAAGCAACTTAGCAAGAGCCTGTCTCAAACTAAAATATGAAAAGAGCTGGGGATGTGGCTCAGTGCTTAAGCATCCCTGGATTCAATCCCTGATACAAAAAAAAAAAAATCCTGAAAACTTAACAATTGACTCTCATGAGCTATACAAACTGGCTCCAGCCACTGCAGATACTTTTGGAACCTGTAATCATAGACAAACAGCTGCCGTGTGTAGTTCAGGACCTGGCAACTGGACAAGTGCGAAGGGCAGGCTCAACGTATTTTTTAAGGATCAGTGCTTGTTCCTCTGGCAATTGTGTCAGCTCTCCTGGGACACAGCACAAAAGGTGAACTTTTTTTTCCCTCCTTCAAGCTGTTTGACATTCTGATCTACCAGCACCGCCCACTGCGCCCGCCCCCAACCTCCCCACTGCCAGGCAGACTATCTCAGGAATGCTGGGGACAGGCATGTAGAGCTTTGTGACCAGCCGCATGTTTGCTGAATTCACTGTCAGGTGTTCGCAAGGTCATCCACATGGCCAGAAGGAGAGCCCAGCCTGCTCTCAGCCCTGAGACCTCCGAGTTCGGCAGTTAGGAATGCCCTTGGAAAATAAACTCCACCAGTCCACTGCCTCATGTGCTTCAAATTGCACAAACAAATGACCATTTCCTGGCTTCATCTCACTTCTCTCCATTGCCTCCCTGAAAATAATAAGAGCCAGTAATAATGCTGAGAACTGGCTTCTTGCTCTAGAAACATCCCACTTAATCCTCATAACAACCCTATGAAGTAGGGACTATTCTTATCTCAGTCCTGTGGATGAGAAATCCAAAACTTAAGTGCTAACTTGCCCATAGTCCTATGAAGGACCCAGGACTTAACCTCTGAAGAACCCAAAAGATTTTTTTCTTCTTTTCTCAACCATCTTCAATTATGTATCCTCAGCTCACAATTATTTTGCATTCTTTGTCATGTTGCTGACCATTAAACATCCTCTGCATAGGGACATTAGTAGAAGTCATGGGTCTGAAAAGTTTGCTCAAAGAGCAAGTGTGTATGAGGAAGAATCATTGACAGGGCCCTGGGGGACACACACCCACACCTAAGGAAACTCGAGGAAGAGGAGACTGAGATGGTCCACAATGTGGAAGCTACAAAGCAGATTCACTGTCCCAAGGATGTGGCAAACAAGAGACCACCAATGGCCAGGCGCTGTCACACACCTGTGATCCTAGTTACTTGGGAAGCTGAGAAGGGAGGATCCCAAGTTCCTGTCATGCCTGGACAACTTAGTGAGACCCTGTCTCAAAATAAAAAATAAAAAGGACCAGGGATGTGGCTCAGTGGTACAGCACTCCTGGTTTCAGTCCCCAGTACCAAAAAAGAAGGAGGGGTGGGGAGGAGGAGGAGGAGGAGAAGTAGTCATTGCTGAACTTGACCTTTTTTTGCCAGTCCGAGAGGCTAGAGCAAGAGGTTGAAGGCAGGAGCCCAATAGTAGTGGGGAATGTAGATTTCCCTTCCAGGAAAGAGAAAGATGGAGATGCTGGAGAGATGGAGACCTTTGGGGATTGGGGTTTTTGTTTTCATTTTGTTTTGTTTTAAGCTGTCCTTAGCAAATTTGTGTGCCGCAGAAAGGAGCTGGCAGAGGGAGGCTAAAGATGTCGGTGAAAGATGGCCTTGGGTTCAGTGGCGCCCACCTGTTATCCCAGTGACTCGGAAGCTGAGGCAGGAGGATTGCAAGTTTGAAGACATCCTCAGAATTCAGTGAGACCACAAAATTTAAAAGTGGGGAGGACAGGGAGTGTGGTTTAGAGATAAAGCACCCCTGGGAGAAAGAAAGGGAGGGACAGACTGAAAGATCAGTGATGTTGAGAGGTGGCTGGGATCATGGGCGACGAGGGATCTAAGCCTCAGACTTGAGAACATGCCTCTCCCCACCTGAAGAGGTGGGAGCTGAGAAACTTTGGGCCTGGTGGCCTCTGTTTTCTCAAGTAGGAGGCAGCAAGTGAGGGGGTGTGAGGGGAGTGATAGAGGTGTGGGACAGCCATTTGCAGTAGACAGAGAGCATCACAGAAGCAACTGAAGTAGGAATTATTGCAGATGCTGTGGGACAGTGTCCCCAGCACTGTCGCAGCAGAGGTCTTAGACTTCCTGGTGGATGCTGGTTGCCGGCAACCTCTGTAGGTACGGTCATCCTCTCCTTTCTTGCTGCTTCTGCCACCAGGGGGAGACACTCTCCCTCTGGGTTCTGGGGACAGCTCCCCATTCCCCACCCACAGGAACCATACCAGGGCATCTCTGGATTTCTTTCTTCCCTTATTTGTGCAGGGTGCTTTATCATGCTCGCCTACCTAACATCATTTAACATGCATAGTGACCTCACGTGCAGAATGAGGAAGTCAGTCCGTTGCTTTGCTCAGAACACAGCAGAACTTGCAGTTCCAGGTCAGTGAGTTTTCCATGTCATGGGATGCATCACAGGATCTCTTGAGGCCTTGGGGCTGGGCTCAGGGTGCAGTGCTTGCCTAGCATGTGTGAGGCACTGGATTCGATCAAATAAATAAATAAATAAATAAAGGTATTGTGTCCATCTACAACTAAAAAAAAAAAAAAAATCTCTTGAGACCTCCCTGTACTTGGTCAAACAAAAAATATACCCTTCCAAAAAAGAAAGAATCCTTGGAATTGGCTTTGCTGTGTTCAGCATGGATGTGGGAATTCATTGCAACATTGACTCTTCTTTTGAACCAGATTTGCCTGTTCTACAATTTAGACCTGAAGGTTGGGAGTGTGGCTCAGTGGGGCAGCACTTGCCTAGCATGAAGGAAGCCCGGGATTAGATCCCCATCACAAGAAAGGAAGAGGAGAGGGCGAGGGAGAGAGGAGAAAGGAGGAGGAAAGAAAGAGAGAGGGAGGAAGAGGAGAAAGAGGAAGAGGGAGGGAAAGAAAGAAAGAAAGAAGAAAAGAGAGAGAAGGAAGGAAGGAAAGAGAAAGAAAGAAAAAAGAGAAAGGAACAGTAAAGAAAAGAAAAGGAAAGAAAGAAAGAAGAAGAGGAGGTACGGGAAGGGGAGAGGAGGAGAGGAGAGGATGAAACAGAGACGAGAGAAAGAGAATGTTTATGTCTGTTCGTTGGAGTCAGGAAGTGGGTATCCAGAAAATAAAAACTCAAAGAGCAGCCCTTGGAGTTTAGACACACCCTCCCCCAAATTCAGGGCACAGCAAGCAGAGCAGTTGCCAAAAATCTCGGGCACTGCTGCCTCTTGGCAGCAGATCTGCAGAGGTGGGGGACCAAGGGCCTGTGGAAATGGCCTGGCAGGAGGAATGCTGAGTTTGTCCTCCTGCCAGAGGCAGGCACAGGATGTACCAAACGCAGCGTGTTCCTTCACTCTAGGCACAAATGGATTGAGATCTCTGGGGCCTGAAGCTTACACAGTTGTGTTGGCAGGGCAGGGAGTCCTTTCTAAGAAAACAGCTCAGAAGTAGGCACTGACTCTTACGTATGCAAGTACGGAAGCTTAAGCTTCAGAAAGGGATATGTGTAGAGAAGAAAATAAAAGAGGGTGAGGAGATAGAGCAGAAAGGAAAGGTTCCTCTATATTGATTGGAGGGTCAGGGAAGATCTTGTGAGCTGACTTGTTTGGTTTGTTTGTTTGTCTGTGGGATTGAACCTAGGGCCTCATGTATGCTCATCACACTCTCTATCCTTGAGCTATACCCCCAGTCCATGAGCTGACTTTTGAGCTGCAAAACAAATGAGAAGGAATTAACTATGGGGCTATTCATTGAAGAACATTCTGAGCAGAAAGGAATAGTATGGGGCTGGGGTTGTGGCTCAGTGGTAGAGCGCTTGCCTAGCATGTGTGAGGCACTGGGTTCAATTATCAGCACCACATATAAATAAATGAATAAAATAAAGGTCTATCAACATCTTTAAAAAAATTAAAAACAGAAAGGAATAGTATGTGCAAAGGCCCCGAGGCTGAACTAACCCTGTGGTTGGAGGATTAGAACTTTCAGTCTTCCCCGACACCCCAGAAGGGTTAAAGGTTGGATTGAGTACTAATGGCCAATTATTTAATCAATCATGCCTATGTAATGAACTCAACATAAAAACCAAAAAGGGCAGGGTCCAGAGAGTTTCTGGGTTGGTAAACAAGAATATATCCCTGGGCACAGGAATTCCTGCACTCAGGACCACTTGAACCTTTCCCTATGTATCTCCAAGGTAGACAGTGTCAGAACTGACCTGAGGTATAGGACACCTATACCTAGTGTCTGTTGGGGAATCATTTGGTGCATGAGGGATTCATTTTTGCTAATAATTCCCAGCAAATCCCCTACTCCATTATTCTCTCCTCAGAGGCAAGTTCGCTGTAACCAGTTTCTCAGGCTTATCAAGGTGGCCTTTTTTTTTTTTGGTACCAGGGAATGAACCCAGGGGTGCTTAACCACTGAGCCACATCCCCAGCCCTTTTTTATATTTTATTTAGAGACAGGGTCTCACTGAGTTGCTTAGGGCCTTGCTAAGTTGCTGAGGCTGGCTTTGAACTTGAGATCCTCCTGCTTCAGCCTCCTAAGTTGCTGGGATTACAGGGGTGTGCCACCACACCCAGCTGTCTCCCTCTCTCCCTCTCCTTCCCCCTGAATTGCAGGCAAACACTTTGCTTCCCCAAAATCACATTGGTCAGGTCAAAAGCCCATTGTTTTGGTATCTCCAACTCAGTGCTGAAATCCCAGTCCTCTCTACCAGCAGACACACACAAGAGACCCAACTTCACCTCCCAAATCTTCCCATTCCCAAATCCCAAACAGGGAAGGGTATTGGGGCTACCATGTTGATTGGTGTCTTGCCTTAAACTCCAGGGTGCTAAAAGGTGTGTCCTGGCCTTGTCCAGGGAGCTCTTGGTCCTCACAGGGGTGGAAGGAGGAGGCTAGTTGGGCCATCAGGGTACCTGTTCCTCCTAGGCAGTGGACACTCACAGTGCTCACCCTGCTCAGTCGCCCCACCTCCTCCACCCTCTTCCTTGGCTTGAAGATCCTCCGACGACTCCATGTTTCCTTCCTGAAAAGTTCCTTTCCCCCTCCATGGAGCAGACTTGCTCATTAGACCTCTCCAGCAACCCAGTTCCTCCTTTCTCCAGTTCCCTCCTGGTGACACATTCTTCCCACTGGGGGTTGTAGGGTCTCTCAGGGAGAGAAGTATGGTGGCACCCTTCTGTAATTCCAGCTATTCGGAGGCTGAGGCAGGAGGGTTGCAAATTTGAGGCCATCCTGGACAACTTTTTTTTTTTTTTTTTTTTTTTTTTGTGGTGCTTGGGTTCCAACCCGGGGCCTTGTGCTTGCAAGCCCTCTACTGACTGAGCTATCTCCCCAGCAATCCTGGGCAACGTAATGGTAAAGCACCCCTGGGTTCAATGTCTAGTAACACACACACACACACACACACACACACACACACACACACAAAGGGAGGGGATTTGGGATGGGGGAATGAGTAGGAACTCTTGTGGACTCTGATGCCTTTATATGTGTGATAATAACAGTCCACAGTGAGGCCCTGCCCCCAATTAACTGAAAAATTAAGAAAGTTAAGCTGTCTTTGGGGAGTTATACCAGTAACCATTGTGATAAGCCTTAAGTAAAAGGAGACCAAAAAAACAGTTTCAGTTTTCTTGGTTTACAATTGACAAATCAAATTATGTATACTTAAGGTATATGATGGTAGCTAGGGTGTAGCTCAATGGTAGAGCACTAGCCTCACATGTGTGAGGACCTGGGCTCTCCACTGTCAAAAATATAATAACAAATAAGACTAATTAATTAACTTTTTTTTTTTCCTCTGTGGTGATAGAACCCAGGACTTCAAACATGTTCTAAGTAAGTGCTCTACCCCTGAGCCACAACCCCAGCCTTTCTTTCCTTTTTTTCCCTTGGTACTAGAGATTGAACCTGAGGCTCAATCTGACCATTGAGCTATATCTTCAACCTCCCCTTTTTTTTCAAGATGTTGATGGATCTTTATTTTATTCATTTATTTGTACGTGTTGCTGAGAATCAAGCCCAGTGCCTCATACATGCTAGGCAAGCGCTCTATCACTGAGCCACAACCCCAGCCCTCCCCAGCCCTTTTTAACTTTTATTTTGAGACAGCATCTTACTAAATTGCCGGGGGTGGCCTCCAATTTGTGATACTCCTGCCTCAGACTCCTCAGTTGCTGGAATTACAGCTATGCACCACTGCACCCTGCACAGGAAGAATATTAAAGAAGAGCAAGGGGCCAGGCACAGCAGAGCACATCTGTAATCCCAGCGAGGAAGGAGGATCACAAGTTTGAGGCCAGGCTCAGTAATTTAGTGAGAACATGTCTCAAATTAAATATTAGGGGTTGGGAAGATAGCTCAGTTGGTAAAGTGCTTGCCTTGCAAGCACAAGGCCACGGGTTCGATTCCCAGCACCACAAAAAAAAATAAAATAAAATAAATATTAAAAAAGACTGGAATGTAGCTCAGTGGTAAAGTAAAGAGAGAAGGGGAGGGTAAGGGAGGAAAATTGGGGTGGATTTGATCAAAGTATGTTGTTTGCATGTATGAATGAATACGTCACAATGAAGCCCACTATTCTCTATCATTAAAATGCACTAATCACTGGACGAGGTGGCTCACGCCTGTAATCCCAGTGTCTCCGGAGGCTGAGACAGGAGGATGGAGAACTCAAAGCCAGCTTCAGCAAAAACAAGGTGCTAAGCAACTCAGTGAGACCCTATCTCTAAATAAAATACAAAATAGGGCTGGGGATGTGGCTCAGTGGTCAAGTGCCCCTGAGTTCAATCCCCAGTACCGCCCCGACCAAAATGCATGCTGTGTAAAAATTTTTTTAAAAACTTGTGATCTACAAAAGTTGGGATCACTCAAACTCTGATGCAAGCAACCCTCAGGAATACAGTTAAGTAGGTAAAGAAAACCTTATTAATTGGTCTGTAGATAGCAAGTCTGGGTGGATGGGGGCAGTTAGTTGACAAAGCCAGAAGGTGGCAGTGTCTACTCAGAGAGGGCAGGGCCCTGGCTGAACCCTGTCACCCTTCCACAACCGGAGCTGCCCAGGTAGACAGCCCTACATTGCCCCTGGGCAAGATTCAGGCCTATCAGGCCTTCCCTCCAGCTCTGGTCCTCATGTTGTCTGCTATGAGGTCAAACCAGGCAGGGACAAAGTACTAAAGGTGACAACTGCCAAGGCATAGCCTAGTTGCATGACTGAGTGGCCTAGACTTTAATAAGATCTCCTCCCATGCCAATCCCACCAGAAGTGGGGCTCCCAGGATCCTCCCCACTGCTTCTAGGTGCCACTGGACAGGACTTGGTTTCTGATCTCCCTGGTCTAAGTTGTGGCTGGAAAACCTACCCGCTTCCTCCCACTCCCTAGGGGTCCATCTTCTAGGCCCATCCTAGACTCAGTCAACCTTTCTTCACCTTCTCATATGAGACAAACTTTTGCTGAAACTTTGGCAATAGATGGCTGTACCTAACAGGAAGACATACCATTTTAAGTGTAGTGTTATAGAACCTGACCTTACAAGTTCTATGACATCAAAATCCCAACAGCATTTTGGGCAGAAAAAGAAAAGTTAGTTGTAAAAAATCACATGGAATTTCAAAGGACTAGAGCCTTGAGGTGCCATATGAATTTTATTCATATAGATAATCAAAACAATCTTGAGAGAAAAGAAAATGACTGCAGGACTTACACTTCCTGTAAGTCCTCAAAACTTACTACAAGTGACAGTAATTAAGACAGCGTGGGACCAGCATAAACAGGCACATAGAACAGCAGAATAGAATAGAGAGCTCAAAAATAGCTCCTCACACATTTGGTTAAACCATTTTTGGCAGGGTTACCAAAACCATTAAATGATGTTTTCAACAAATGGAATTGGTTATCCAATTTTTACCACATGCAAAAGAATGAACGTGGACCTAACAGCATATACAAAAATTAATTCAAATATTCATACGATTAAGTTAATGTTGTATTTTGTGTGTGTGCTTGTAGTGCTGGGGATGGAACCTCAGGCCTCAAGCATGATAGGCAAGCATTCTGCCTCGAGCTATACCCCCAGTCGCCCAGTCCATGTTTTGTTTCTGTGGGGTGATTTTTTTTCTTTTTTTGTACTGGGGATTAAATCCAGGAATTCTGTACTACTGAGCTACATCCTCAGCCCCATTTTTGTGTTTTGATACGTGTTCTCCCTAAGTTGTCCAGACTGGTCTTGAACTTGCAATCCTCCTGTCTTGGCCCCCAAATTCCTGGGATTACAAATGTGCACCGTCACACCTGACTCCCCAGCCCATGTTCTATATCTTTAACTTTGTGTTTGGTAAATAAATATACATTAGACTATTGGCCACTATCTCTTAACGATTTTTCTTCATAAAGTCTTTTTTTTTTCTCCAATTCTGAGGATTGAATCCAGTTTCCCACATGCTAGGCAAGCACTCTACCACTGAGCTAAATCCCCAGACCCTTTGATTTTTAATTTGAGATAGGGTTTCCCTAAGTTACCCAGGCTGGCCTTGAACTTGTGATCTTCCTGCCTCAGTCTCTGGAATAGCTGGAAGTATAGGCCTGCCCAGTGGACCTGTGGCATGTTCTCCTTTCTTTAGATGGCTCTTTTCCTTTCCTTTTTTTATTCTTCCTTTTCTCTCTTTTTTCTGCAGGACAGGATGTTGAACGCTGGGCCTTGCGCACGCTGGTCGAGCACTCTCCCACCGAGCCAACTATACCCCCAGACCCTCAGGTTGCTCTTACATGAACTCCCTTCCACTAAGTGACTGTAGGCCAGGGACCATGGATGTGGCAGGCTGAGCAACAGTCCCAAAGTTACCCAGATCCTAATTACTGGAACCTATAAATATTGCCTTATAAGGCAAAGGGACTTTGCAGATATGTTTAAATTAGAGAATTTCAGGTGGGGAATTTGGTTAGGTGGGACTTAAAGGTAACCACATGTACCCTTGTAAGACGAAGGAAGAGGGAGATATGAGGACAGAAGAGAAGGCAATGTGACCACAAAAGCAGAGACTGGAATAATGTAGCCACAAGAATACTACAGCCACTGTGCCCATTGTAATACTAGCAACTTGGGAGGCTGAGGCAGGAGGATCAAAGTTTAAGGCCAACCTTAGCAATTTAGCAAGACCCTGTCTAAATAAATAAATAGGACTGGGGATGGAGCAGTAGCGTGTCCTGGATTCTATACTAGACTGGGGGAGAAAAAAGTAGAATGCCACCAGAAGCGAAAAGCTGAAAGAAGCAAGGAATGGCGTCTCTAACACCTTGATATGAGTCCCCCTAACACTCATTTCAGACTATGGCCTCTGGAACTGTAAGATAATTTTTGGGGGGAGGGGGAGACCAAGGATTGAACCCAGAGTCATTCAACCACTGAGCCACATCCCAGCCCCTTTTTATTTTTTTATTTTCACACAAGGTCTCATTAAGTTGCTTTGAGCCTCGCTGAATTGCTGAATCTGCTTTGAACTTGTTATACTCCTGCCTCAGCCTCACTAGCTTCTGGGATTGCAGGCGTGCAACACCGTGCCCTGCTTTTTTGTTGTTTTAAGTCACTAAAAAAAATAATAATAATAACTCAAAAGGGATCAAAGACCTAAATATAAAAGCTAGAAAACTATAAAATTCTTCCACAAAACACAGGAGACAAACTTCATGACACTGGATTTGGCAATGGTTTCTTAAATACAACACCAAAAGCACAGGTAACAAGAGCAAAAACACAGACAGACTCGGTGGCTATAATCCCAATTGCTGTAATACCAGCAACTAGAGAGCCTAGGGCAAGAGGATCGAAAGTTCCAGGCGTGCCTGGGCAGTTTAGCAAGGCCTTAAGCAATTTAGCGAGACCCTGTCTCAAAGTAAAAAAATAAACAAAAAGGGCTGGGGATGTGACTCAGTGACAAAGCATCCCTAGGTTCAAACTACAGTACCAAAAAAAAAAAAAAAAAAAGCAAAAGCAGATAAATGAGAATACATCAACAAAACTACCTTGGTAAGTGGGTACAGTGGTGTGTGCCTGTAATGCCAGCAGCCCAGGAGGTGGAGGCACGAGGATGGCAAGTTCAAAGCCAGCCTCAGCAAAAGCGAGGTGATAAGCAACTCAGTGAGGAGACCCTGTCTCTAAATAAAATACAAAACAGGGCTGGGGATGTAGCTCAGGGATCAAGTATCCCTGAGCTCAATCCCTGGTACCCCCTCCAAAAAATACATCAGTATATAAATTGCACCATACCAAAACTGAACATTTGTATGAATTGAGGAAATCAATAGAGCAAAAAAAGCAACACATAGAAGAAAATATTTGCAAATCTTTGCAAAGCATATGTCTGATAGGGAATTAATACTCTGTTGTTGTTAGGGTTTGGTTTTTTTTTTGTTTTGGCGGGTGTTTTGGAATCAGGAGTGCTTAAGTACTGAGCCACATTCCCAACCTGCCGTAACCCTCCCACTCCCCAGCTTTTTTTTAAATTTAGAGACAGTGTCTCACTGAGTTGCTAAATTGGTGAGACTGGCTTTGAACTCTCAATCCTCCTGCCTCAGAGATTGAGCCATTGGGATTACAGGTGTGCACCACTGCACCCAGCTAATACTCTAGTTTATATCCAGAATATTTAAAAAACAACACAGTAACAACACAATTAAAAGATGGAGGGTCAGGCTGGAGACGTAATTCAATTTTAAAGAAACCCTGGGTTTGATATCCTCAGCAACACACACACACACACACACACACACACACACACACACACAGAAGGAGAAGGAGAAGGAAGAGGAGAAGAAAGAAGAAGAAAGAAGAGGAAGGAGTGGGAGGAGGGGAAGGAACAAGGACAAACACAGGGGGTAGGAGGGAAGCATGGTATCTCTTATGTGTAGAATCTTTTAGAGAGAGAGGGGAGAAAAAAAGTTGAATATATAGAAAAAGAGAGTATAATGGTGGTTACCAGAGCTGGTAATAAAGTGGGGAGATGTGATCAAAGATTACAAAATTGCAGTTATACAGGATGACTGAGTGTAAAAGATCATATATATAGCTGAGGGGGCTGGGGTTGTGACTCACATGTGTGAGGCACTGCGTTCGATCCTCAGTACCACATACAATTAAATAAATAAAATAAAGGTCCATTGACAACTAATAAATATTTTTAAAAGTATGTATATAGCTGAGTACTATGGTCAGTAACATTGTATTACGTGGCTGGGGATGTGGCACAGAGGTAGAGCAAAGCCCTGGGTCCAATCCCCAATATTGCAAAATAAAACAAAACAACCAATAATATATAATTTATTTATCATCAAAATTTTTTGTGGTTTGTGTGTATGTGTGTGTGTGTTTTAATGGGAATCAAACCCACCTCCTCTTGCATGCTAGGATGCTAGGCAAGTGCTATACACTGAACCAGAACTCCAGCCCCTATTGTAAATATTTTACCACTTTTTTTTTTTTTTTTTTTTTTTGGTACCCAGGGGCACTTTATCCCTGAGCTGCACCCCCAGCCCTTTTTAGTTTGAGACAGGTTCTCACTAAGGGTCTTGCTAAGTTGCTAGTCTCAAACTTGTGATCCTCCTGCCTCAGCCTCCTGAATTGCAGGTGTGTGCCACAGTGCCTGGCATTGTATATTACCACAATTTTTTTTTTTTTTAATATCCTTTGGCGTCCCTGCCACTAGGAATTTCTCGCTGAACACATGCCTCCCAGGCTCTGGTCTCTGCCATTTTCTTCTGCCCCTGCCTAATTTTCCTGAATTTCTCCTCTGCCTCTTCTTTTTGGGCTCTCTCAAGTAAGTTCCAGTTATTGTTCTCCGTAAAGCTGTTTCATTCCTTGTGTGTTTAGCTGTCTCCCTTCATCCATGTCCTTGGCACCCCGCTCCCTCAGCCAAAGTGGCTGATCAAGATATTTTCCAAAACAAGATCTGTTCTCACCCTGCTAAACGCATAAAAAATTTGCCATCTGTTTTATATATGGGTCTCCTGAGAAATCGATAAATCTGAGGCACAGCTGAGACACGGACCCCCTCTCCACCAGCTGCCAGGATGAGATAGACCGGAGGCCCCAGAGGTGAATTTGTCAGGGGAAAGGCCACATTGGGCAGTCTCTTGGCAGCCTGCCAGCAGCCCCTTCTGGCAACATCCCAATTCTCTGAGCATCATAGATCAAGCCTCAGAAGCGAGGGGACTAAGGAAAAAACTGAAAAAGACAGTGTGCAGAATGATTACATGTCCAGGGAGGGTGGACTCAGCATGGAACACAGAGGTGCTTGGAAGCCCAGAGCCTGCAGGACCTGGTGGGGTGGGGGTGATGGAAGACCAGATAGCAGTAAAGTTCCACCTGTACGGAAATCTGGAGGCTGGAGACAGTTCCCCCTAGTAAGGGTACTGGAGGTGGGAAAGTTAAAAGGGAAAACCAAAAGCTTTCCCTGTGGTGAATACTGCAAGCCAAGCCTGGAGGGGAAACAGACAAGGCCTTCTGGGCATAGCTCTTCAAAGCAGAAGCAAGAGAGGGAAGGTAAGAAGTCTTCAGAATAAAAACTGCCATTTGGTAACTGCTTGCTTTTCCACTTGGCAGTCATTGAGAGCTGATAGTATAACTGAGGCTTAGAAAGAATTCCTTTGCTAAAAGCAGCAACTCTCTTAGACCTGCAGATACCCTGTGGGTAACTAAAAGCGGATGAAGCTTGTCATCTCTGCCCGGCGTGCACTGGTGTATGCCTGCAATCCCAGCAACTTGGCAGACTGAGGCAGGAGTCTCGAAAGTTCGAGGTCAGCCTCAGCAATTTAGCAAGGCCCTGAGCAACTTAGTGAGACTCTGTCTCAAAATGAAAAATAAAAGGGTCTGGGCATGTAACTTAGTAGCTCACCCGACTCAATGAACATTATCATATTTTTTTCCCAATAATCTAACGTATAAGCAAGAATTTTCAATTCTCCCCACTATTTAATTGTCTGGTGTTCAGAGTGTAAGAGTGAGCCCAGCTGACTTCCCAAGCCTTACTAGTAACCATTGTACCCTAGAGTCTCTGAACTTAGGCCCTAATATAGGGCTGGAGATATGGCTCAGTGGTAGAGCACTTGCCCAGAATGTGCAAAGCCCTGAATTCAATCACCAACATGGCCAAAAAGAAAAGGCTGTGTGCAGTGACACATGCCTATAATCTGAGGGCTTGGGAGGCTGAAGCAGGAGGATCACAAGTTCAAAGTCAGCCAGACTCAGCAATTTAGTGAGGCCCTAAGCCTCACTAAATGGTCTTTTTTATTTAAGTTTTTATTTTTACAATTCAACTCCTGGTACCAAAAAAAATAAGGCAAGTTAGGATGTATGAAACCTCTGAAAGTAGTTTCCATGCTTGAGTTTAGGTAATGAAATGGCAAGTTGTTTTCCTTACTTTATCTTCTCACATAATTGTTTTTTTCTATCTTTTCATGCATGAGCTTATGTTTCTTTTGATACCAGTGGAAATAAACTGTCATAGAATACTGCCAGGGAGGAAAATTAAAGGGAACTTAGGGGTTGTGCAGAACAAGAAGATGAAGGAATGGGCAAGGCTGCTGCCAGGAGCTGAGGGGGGAATATTTGCAGAAGCCAAAGGGAAGGTGGGACCCACTGGGCCTTGACTTTCAGACCTGAGAGAAGTGTATATGTGAGCGTAACCAGGGAGGAACTGTGCTTAGCTAGTCCAAAATGGGTTGAAGAGTTGATAAACGAGCAAAATAAGTTTGGGTCCCTTGACCTGGACTAATTATACACTAACCTACAGAGAAACGGGGTGAGGAGCACCTGCCAGAGGTCTTTGAAAAATGACAGTGAAAGATGAGGTTGAAGACTGGAGAAAAAGCCATTCCCTTTTGTTATGTTTTATATAAGAGGTGTCCCCAAAAAGCTCATGTGTGAGACAATGCAAGAAAGTTTAGAGGTGGGATGGTTGGGTTATGAGAGCCTTAACCCAATCAGTGTGTTAATGCACTTGAATGGTGGTAATTTTGGCAGGTAGGGTGTGACTGGAGGAGGCAAGTCACTGGAGGCATGACTTTGGGGTATATATTTTGTCCCTGGTGAGCAGAACCCTCTGTGCTTCCTGATTCCATATTCTTCCTCTAAAATTGTTCTTGTCTAATCTTTTGGTCACAGGGGTGAAAAAGTTGACTCAATCACTATTTAAGAGAGAGAAGATAAAGGAGACTTCAAATATTGGGCCAAAGGATAAACAAGATTAAAGGGTCAATTCATAGGAATGAGAATTTATGTTCCATTTGTGTACAATGTGCAAAAGTGCATCCTGCTGTCATATATAACCAATTAGAACAAATAAAAATAAAAATTTTAAAAATAAAGGGTCAATTCAGGAACCCCCATAAATGGATGTGAGGATCATTGGAAATTAGAGTGGGCTCAGCCACAGCTCCAAACCAGACTTCTTGATATATTCTTATAATAGGACTGCAGATGTAGCTCAGTGGTGGAGCCCTTGCTGAACTTGTGTGAGGCCTGGGTTCCATCTCCAGTGCTGAGGGAAAAAAAGTTTCTTACAATAAATATGGAGTAGGAGGAGACTGGGAAGGCTGAGGCAGGAGGACCACAAGTTTGAGGCTGGCAACTTACTAAGACCCTTTCTCAAAATAAAAAATAAAAAGAGTGGGGGGAGTTGTAGATCAGTGGTAGAACCTCCCCTTGGTTCAATCCCTACTACCGCAAAAATGAAATAAAGGAAGAGAAAAGAAAGAAAAAGAAAATGGAGTAGGGACGAGGACAACTAGGTCAAGTGGTAGCAGGTGAATTATTGATCCTCAAGTCAGTGGATTGAAGTCAACATGAAGGAAGTTCTCTAAGTCTCTGTTGAAAGGCTCTGTCCTGTTGAACATTTTAAATCAATTACTAAGAATATAGCAGAAAACAAGAAAGGTATGTCCCTGACTTCATGGAATTCACAAACTGGTGTAATCTACTGTTACTGAGGAAAGTTGTTTTTGTTTTAGGAAATCCAACCATTTCTTTTACCTCATTGAGAGAGGTGTAGCTAGTGGAACTAACTGTTGATTAATGGTTTCAATGACCTTGCTGCCTCTCAGGTGGACCATGTTGCAACATAGGTGGAACCCCGCAATGCCCCCAGCAGCAATGTGACTGGGTAACCAGTACATGCAGAACAGGCACAAGTGGCTCCCCAGACTCCATTCTGAGATGAAGCCACTCACTGCAGGCGATCCTGCTGGCTGCCATCCCATTCCTCAGTTCTTCCAGTCTAAAAGTGCCAAGGATTTTTCCTCCAATCTCCACTCTGGGGGTTGAGCCCAAGCCTCATGCACGTTAAGCAAGGGATCTACCACTGAGCTATATCCCAGGTCCTGCCCCTCTTTCTTGCAGCCATATGCCTCAGGGGGAGTTGAACTTCACATACCAGGAGTGACCCTAATTGGCTTACGAATAATTTTTTCTTCTTGAGAGTGATTGGTTCAGGAAAGGGCATTGATCCAATTTTATCATATCCTGAAGAAATGTCTAGGGAGGGAAAAGGGTTACTTTTGGGAAAAGTTTTCTCCCTCCTAAGTTAGAATTTTTTTTTTTAATATAAAGAGTTCAACAGCATTTATTGTCATCTGGTAATAACATAAAGGTAATTAAAACAATATAAACAAATGTTTTAGAACTATACTCCCAGCAAAGGACACCTAAAATCATTTTTTTTAGCTTTCTCTGTAATTTCTCACTTCATTGATCATTTCTAGTTGGAGACACTTTGTAGCAGAGTAATATTATCTCCTTTTAGCATGATCCAACCTGGTTGTTTTCTTTACTTTGTTTAGAATGAATCTTTCCTGCATCATCTAGTACTCATTAAAACCAATAAAACAGTCCTCTATCAGCATATTCACTTACTCGTAGAGCCACACCTGAATCCAGGATCTCTTTATTTTCTGAAGGAAAAAACTGTCACACGGCCACTCCTAGCTGCAAGGCAGGCTGGGAAAGTGTTTTGAACTCTTGTCTCTAGAAAGAAAGAAAAGCGAAAATAGGACTAGGAACTTGAACCAGGTTAACTACAATAAACACTCTAATAGACACTCCTAATTATTGGATACCTCAATATATGTAACTACTGCCGCCATCTTGGTTCTAGCCTAAACAGGAAGCAAGAGCTGAAAAGGCCAGAGAGGTGGAAATAATCTATATCCAAGACCAACAACCCAAATGGAAAGTGGGCAAAGAAAGTGAAAGCAAAGTTCCCAGAGAAGGAAAAACACGTATCCCTTAAGCATGAATAAATGCTCCTCTCCACCTCACTCAAAAGGAGAAATTAAAATAGAAATAACACTGTAATATCACTTTTCACCTATCAGACTGGCAAAAATACAACTGTTTGTTTGTGAACACACTCTCAGATATGAATGGTACAATGACACAAATCCCTGTGGAGGGGAAAGAGGAACACATGAACTAGGAATTATAGGCCCCCATTGAGTTACTGTATCAGTTGACCTGGAGCCCACCCTCCCATGGGACTTCCTATTAAATTACACAATAAATATCCTGACTATTTAAGTCAGTTTCAGTAGGGTTTTTGTTAACTCAACCAAAAATAGCCAAATCATGCCCACCTGCCTACCCTGAGCCCAGAAGCAAAGTGGTTCTGTCCAAAAGGCAAATTACTAAGTCTAAATGGGTCATCCAGTGACTAGCCAAACCCAAACAGGTACAAGTCCAAATGTTGAGATCATACTGACAACAGAATCCCTCCCAGAGAATGGGCCCGGAGCCATTTTAAAAGCAGTGGGTGAGCAGCTGCCTAGGGTTAAATCCATTCCATGTGGTCATAGGAAGGGGTTGCATACTGAGTGGTTGAAAGTCCTGGGGGAATCCACACATAGAGATGATTCCAAGGAGTTGAAATCTAGACTTAGGTAACACAGGTACCTTGGCGCTTTTTTTTTTTTTTTTTTTTTTTGGTAGTACTGGGTGTTGAACCCAGGATGCTCTACCACTGAGTTACATCACAGCCCTTTTTATTTTTTATTTTGAGACAGGGTCTCACGATGTTCATTAGCGTCTTGCTACATTGCTGAGTCTGGTCTTGAACTTGTGATCCTCCTGCCTCAGTCTCCCAAGTTACTGGGATCATAGGTGTATGCCAACACACCCAACTTCCTTGGGCTGTCTTGACATGATGTCTTTTGGTATTTGGTCCATCCTATTGTATTTAGTTATTGTTTGGGGGGGCTTTTTATTTGTTTGTTGTTTTGTTTTTGGTGCTGGGGATGGAACCCAGAGTCTTAAGCATGCCAAGCATACACTCTACCACGGAGCAACACTCCCAGCCCTTTCAGCTCAGTTTCTCATTCACTGAACAACTTTCTAGTGGCTGAGAATTCCAAATTGTGTGGCAATCTCATAACCCCATATAAGTGAATAAATTGGCATTCTGTTTGTCTTTTGAAAAATCACTGATGAACGGAGTTCAGGTCAGTGGAATCCCTCCATCCTCCGCAGGCAACATTCCTCACTAATGACCTTCCTGGTCTGACACGAGGTTAAAAACAATTGGTTCCTGCCCTCAAGCTACACTGCTTTAGGTAACTGAATTTCATAATTGGTGCCTTCTCTACTGAGCCCCAGGACTGGGACAAACTTCCAGGTAGTCACAATCAGAATGGACTGCTGCTGTCTGTTTGGTGCAGACCCTCGCATGTGCGGGGCTGCAGCAACCCTGCCCAGGGGATCTCTGCAAAGAATGAGCACATCTGACTTCTGGGGTAGGGCTTTGGAATCCAAAGGACTAAGTTTGCACCCTTCAAAGATATAGGTAACAGGACAAGAACTTCAGGGTGGTTGTCCTGACAAGAGGTATTCTGACGCCCCAGGTGCAGCCTTAAGTCTACTAGAGGCAAGGAGAGGTGCCCGAGTGGGCCAGATAGACCTGGCAGTGGTTCATCTTTAATCTTATGTGGCAGTCATGCAGGAGGAGCAAGAACGTGTGGGGTCTTGGCATGGACAGAACCCAGAGAGTAGAGTATGTGGCAGGTGAACCAACATGCCTTAGTGGACGTCATGGTTTTATCTCTAGAAGATGTGTTGATGCTGGCCCCTCCTTGACATCTGCCCACCCCCCCAGAAGGCCCCAGTCTGTGGGCATAGCATTCTTGTTTGTTTGTTTGTTGTAGTACTGGGGTTTGAAACACTGAACTACCTCCCCATTCCTTTTTAACTTTATTTTGGGACATGGTCTCTCATTAAGTCACCCAGGCTGGCCTTGAACTTGCAATCCTGCCTGAGTTTTCTGAGTCACAGGGATTACAGACATGAGCCACCATACCCACCTTGGGCATGGCCTTCTTCCAGATTCCTCTTAAACCATGTTTCCTAGCCTGGCATGGTGCCACCAGCCTGGGCAATTTATCAGGACTCTGTCTGTCTGAAAATAAAAAAATAAAAAAGGTCGGGGAGGTAGCTCAGTGGTAGAATTCTTGCATAGCAGGCTCAAAGCCTGGGTTCAATTCCCAGTACTACAAAAACAAAACCCGCACACAAAAATATGTTTGCTGCCATAAGCCTTGCTTTCCCTCTACGACTGCTCCCAACACACGCGTGTTTAGTCACCGTCCGCTGTTGTGTTGAAATGGTTTGTAGGTTGTGTCATATGTGTATGTTGTGTCTAAGTTGGACAGAGAGGCCCCTGAGATCAGAATCTGTCTTCTGGTTTTTGGAATTGTCTTCCTCCTCTACCACCCCCATCCCCAGTAACAACCACGTTAATCCAGGCATTACGTAACGTAGACAAAAATGCTTGTAAATAAGTCAACATCACAGACACTCAGAGGTTTGCCCCTGTTGCAAACACACACTATATGGGAGAAAAGCTGAGTTTTCAAAGCTGAGGGATTATGGAAAGAGAAGGTTTTTGTTTGTTTGTTTGTTTGTTTTGTTTTGTTTTTGGTACCAGGGATTGACCCCAGAGGGGCTTAACCACTGAGTCACATCCCCAGCCCTTTTTTATCTTTTATTTTGAGACAGGGTCTCATTAAGTTGCTTAGGACCTCCCTAAATTGCTGAGGCTGGCTTCGAACTCACAATTCTTCTGCCTCAACTTCTCGAGCCACTGGGATTACAGGCATGTGCCACCATGCCTGGCAAAAAAGGAGCTCTTTACCTCTGCAGTTCATTTAACAGACTAGGTACCTGTTTGCCCTGACAGGACTGTTGGAATCACAAAAGAAGGGAAAGTTCCATAACTTCATGGAACATGTTTACCTAGAGCTGGCACAGAGCTGGCAAATAACTAAAACAATTTTCAAACATCACATCCCTCTGTCTGAGCAGGTAAGTGTTAAAAATAAATCAGAGTCAGAAAATTTGCTTTGGCTTCATAAAATCTAATAATCCTCTTTTAAAAGTATTTACTATGCAAGGTACAGTGTCACTTGCCTTTAATCCCAGTGACTGGGGAGTCTGAAGCAGGAGGACAACAAGTTGGAGGCCAACCTCAGCAGCTCAGGACGGGGTGTGTAGCTCAGTGATAGATCCCCTGAGTTCAATTCCCAGTACCTTAAAAACATTCTAAAAAAAAATTTTAAGTGTTTACTACAAGATTCCATAAGAAATTAACTTATATAACTTTCTTTTTTTTTTTTTTTTTTTTTTTTTTCATTTTGGTACTGGAGATTGAACCCAGGGGTGCTCTACCACTGAGCTACATTTCTAGAAGCCCTTTCTATTTTTTATTTCAAGACATGTTCTGGCTAAGTTGCCAGTCTTCCTGCCTCAGCCTCCTGAGTCACTGGAATTTCAGGCATGCACCGCGGAGTCTAGCCAGAAGTGTATTTTCTTTAAAATACAAAACACACAAAGGTGCAAACGCTTTCTCTTCAGGAAGGCCAAGGTGCTGGGCATCTCCCGGCCACAAGGGGGCGTGGTCTCCGTAGTTCCTGACCAAGGAACAAATTATGGGGACTCCAGCTGTGTCAACCTCAGGCAGCAGAGCTAGGAGGATGAAGTCAAGGTTCAGGGGTTCCATTAGACTCCAGACCTCTTCCCCTATTCCAGCAACTCCAGCAGTGGAGTGTATGCCTGGGCCGCAGAGGCCATGGACTGTCATGCTGGGGCGGAGGTCATGTTTAAATTACAGACTGGGCAGGAGTGCTGCGCTGGCAGCTTCACCCAGGAGCCAGCAGGGCAGACCGTGTCTGGGGCATGACCTCTGGGAGGCTATGGTGTGGCTAAGGGTTCTGGGTGGAGCCTGGCTGGCAAGGCTGAGTGAGTGTGGGTGTGACAACCACAACAGAGATGGAACCATGCTGGGCCTGGCCAGCTGCTGCTTCGAGCCCAGCCAGAGCTGAGACTGTACTGTGGTCAAGGCAAAGTCCAATTTGGGGCGCAGTCTTCTGCAGTCTGGCTTCAGTCTCCCTCCCCCCAGCATCACCTTCTTTAAAGTAGCTCTTCTCCAGCTCAGCTGAAAGACCAACTCTTCTCCAAATGACTTAAACTTTACTTTATTCATTCATTCACTTATTCATACACGCAGGCACTATGGAGATCTGAGACACTACTGGGCCTTCATGGACCTATGCCTCCATATCTTTTTTTTATTTACTTACCTATTTTTTTATTTTTGGTTCTGGAAATTGAACCAAGGAGCACTCAACCACTGAGCTACATCCCCAGGCCTTTTTTATTTTTTATTTTGAGACAGGGTTTCTCTAAATTGTCAAGGCTGGCCTCAAACTTGTGATCCTCCTGCCTCAGCCTCCCACCTATATCTTTTTTCCCGTTGTAGAATATTCTCTCTTTCCCTCTCTGCCTGGCTGGATGTGACCATCCTTTAGTGGCCTTCTCAAGCCCAACTAGTCGAGGAAGTCCCTTCTGGTTACTCCAAAATGAGAAAAGGGGCCTTGTCCTTTTTTGCTATGATTATACCCTGAGTGACAAATACTGTACCTGGCACAGACAGGGGCTCAATCAATATTTGACTGAATGAATAAGGTCGATTGGTCCATCTCTGACTTCATCGCCTGGACTGCTCAACTTTCACTCGGCAACCATCCAGTCTGCCTGTGACGTCTCTCTTACTGAATTGTTGTGTTTATTACCACTCAAGGTGGGGTGGTTTAGTTGGGCAGGACTTTTGAGTTGCCAGGGACAGGAAGGAATTTATTGCTTCAATCAACTACACAAGGAAGGCGGAAGGGAAGACAGCACCTGGGAGTATAATGTCAGGACATCATCCCTCTCATATGACTTCTCTCTTTGATGTCTTCATCTCCCCTCTGCTATTTCAAACGGGCTTTCTCTACCCAGAGAATGGCTTTTGGCTGGTCTGGATTCACATCCTTCCAGTTCAGCAATCCAAGAAGAATAGAATTTCCCCCTCCAGCTCCAAATTTAAAATCCAGGTAAAAACACTGGCAGGTCTAGCTTTTCTGGATCACTCAACCTTCTCTTGAACTAATCACTGTGGCCAGGGACCTTGACGCAGGATTATCAGCAGCTCCTACTTGGATAGCAGAGTCAGACAAGAGAAGGAGCAGTTGATCTTTAAAAGGTGATTGAGAGAAAGGGACCAGTTAATTGGGAAGAGCTGGGACCACCCTCTGGATACGTGTGTATGTATTTAATATATATTTATGTTAGATATATATATATTAAATTATATATTTATATATTATATAAATATTAAATTATATATAAATATTTGGAACTGGGGATTGAAACCATGAATGCTTTACCCTTGAGCCACACCCCCCTTTTTATTTTTTATTTGACACCGGGGCTCCTAAATTACTAAGGTTGGCCTTGAATTTGTGACCCTCCTGCCTCAGCTTCCTGAGTTGCTCGAATTACAGGTGTGCACCACTGCACTTGACATATGTTCTCATGTTTATTCCCTGTTATTCGGTTCAGGGAACAGACATACCAATGGTGCTTTTGCTGATACGAGAACTTGATAAATATTGGCTAATTTATAGGAGAAGTGTTTTTGTTCACTTTTTCTTGGCGGAACTCCTCAGCAGATCTTCTCTAGACTCTACCTGAGCTGACAACAGTCCATCTGGGCATTTTGTTACTGGTACTGTGGTGGGGTCATTTGTCTTGTTTCAGGGTGTGGAACAAAAGAGAATCCTAGTAGCTAGGTTATGACTTGAGTTGTCATTTCTGGTTTTCCTTCTGAGAAAATCCTCTGAGCCCACAGGAGTAATACTGGCTTTTTGTCTCAAATTGGGAAATGGTAAAGACTGGTTTTTCTATTTATGTTACTTTGTTGATTTCGGTAGAAAGTAAGAAGGGCGATTTTGTAAAAGAACATCTTTTAGGACAATCTCAAAAGAAGAGGAACTGGTTGGGCATAGTGTTGCACACCTGTAATCCCAGTGACTCGGGAGGCTGAGACAGAAGAATTGCAAGTTTGAGACCAGCCTCAGCAACTTAGTGAGACCCTATCTCAAAATAAAAAATAAAAAGGGCTTAGTGGTAAAACACCCCTGGATTAGATCCCTGGTACCAAAAAAAAAAGAAAAAAAGAAAAGGCAGCAGAAGAGCTTCAGGCTTTCAACAGCCTTATCAAGTAATATTATTATGCCTGTTTGCTTGATCAGGAAACTGAGGCTAGGCATTGGTTATGTGCCCAAGGTCACCAAGAAGTGGGAGGGCGGGGGATACAGCAAGACATGTGGACCAAGAGTTTCTTCATGTCAGATCATTTAATGCGTGTGTCTTTAGTGTTGGGGATCAAGCCTGAGGCCTTGCACATGCTAAACACTGAGATACACACACCCCAACCCAAATCATTTCAATCTCCATAACAATCTTCTGTGGTAAGAATCAGATGACCTTGCTCAAGGTCACAGAGACAAGCAAGGCTGGGATTTGTTTATCTGGAAGCCTAAGGAATTTGCATTTCCTTAAATTGTGTGACCATTGGACAGTTCACCTTACCCGTTTATGCATGGATTTCCTAATCTGTAAAATGGGGATGATAATGGTACGTGCCTCTCCAGTTTGTTGTGAAGGTTAAATGAAATGACGCAGCTGGTATGTAGTAAGAGCTCCACAAATGGACAGCTTTGTTGTTCTTGTTGTAATTATATCACAAGACCTCCCTCAGGGTCACAAGGTGGCCACTCCCTGTTGCAGGAGAACTAGATCCCGTGGGAGCCCCTTGCTGGCCCAGGTGCTCCTGAGGCCCCAGTGAAGGTGCCTGGGAAAGTTTGCAACAGGAATAAAGGGAACAAAGGCTCCAGGTGCTGGGTTGGTTGATGGCTTTGGCTGGCTCGAGGCCAGTTTCCTGCTTGATCAGGTTGCTCTTGGCTAGCTGGCTTCATGGAGCTGACCCCTCTTCCCTGCTGCTGCCAGTTCAGGGATGAGAGCTGGGCCTGGTGACTCAGGACAAAACCGCGCCTGGGCAATGCACTTCCTTTCTGGAGCACAGTACTGGGGTCTCAAGGGTTGAAGCAGGAAGCCCTTTAGGGCCCTCCTTCCTTTTTCTGTGACCTTGTGAATCTTTTCCAACCACCCTGGAGGGAGTTGGCCTTGAGGGTGGGACTGGGGCAGGGATCAGAGACCAGGGCTTGAATGCCAGCAGGACAATGGAGCGATGATGGGGTGCCCTCAGGCAAGTGGTTCCCTCTCAGGGTTCCGTTTTCCTGCCATGGAGGTTCAGGTTCATAGTTAATGCCCATGCAAGTCCTTAAAATTCCCTGGTTCCTTCACCACAGCTTGCAGGAGATAAAACTCCAATTCTAGCGGAAGATGATCTTTGTAGGACACAAACTAGATCATGTCTGGCCTCTCCTTCAAACCTGCCGCAAGCCCCAGCATGCTCCCTTCACGCCCTCACCAGCTTGGACTCTCAGCCACCAACCTTCTTCATGTCCTTGAACAGGAGTTTGTTCCTGCCTCGGGGCTTTTGCACTTACAGTCCCCTTGTTCTGGAACACTTGGTGCCCCAGGTCTTTGCAGGGCTTTCCTTGTCACTCAGGTCTTGTTGTCAGGTGTCACCTCTTTCTAGAAACCTCCTCCTTTCTTTCTTTCTTTCTTTCTTTCTTTCTTTCTTTCTTTCTTTCTTTCTTTCTTTCTTTTCTTTCTTCTTTCTTTCTTTCTTTCTTCCTTTCTTTTTTTTTAAAACTGGGTATTAAACCCAGGGCACTTTACCATTGAGCCACATCCCCAGCCCTTTTAGTTTTTTACTTTAAAATGGAGTCTCACATCTGGGTGTGGTGCACATGCCTGTGATCCCAGCAGCTCAGGAGGCTGAGGCAGGAGGATCACAAGTTCAAAGCCAGCCTCAGCAACTTAGCAAGGCCCTGAATAACTTAGTGAGAACTTGTTTCAGAATTAAAAATTTTAAAAAGTGTTGTGGGGCTGGGGAGATAGCTCAGTCCGTAGAGTGCTTGCCTTGCAAGCACAAGGCCCTGGGTTTGATCCCCAGCAGCGCAAAAAAAAAAAAAAAAAGTGTTGGGGATGTGACTCAGGGGTTAAGTACCCCTGGGTTCATTCACTGGTACCAAAGAAAGGAAGGAAGGAAAGAAGGAAGGAAGGAAGAAAGAAAGGAAATTCATTTTGGGGGTTAGAATGTTTTAAAAAATAATTTTTTTTTTTTTTAACTATGGAGTCTTGCTAGGTTACTTAGGCTGGCCTTGAACTTGGCAATCCTGCCTCAGCCTTCTGAGTCTCTGGAATTTCAGGTGGCCCCTTAAACTAGCCCCTGTCTTGTCTTCTCTCTCTTTTTCCCCAGTGCTGGGGATGTAGGGCTTTGTGCCTGCTAGGTGAGCGCTCTACCACTGAGTACACTCCCAGTTCCTGCCTTGTCCTTCTCTACTGTCTTTACTGACCTCACTGTTTCATTCCATTTGAAATTCAGAGCATACCTAAGGTTCTGTTTTCCTATGCGCTCTCTCTCTCTCTCTCTCTCTCTCTCCTCTCTCTTTCTTCTTTCTCTGGGGCTGGGGGTGAATCCACAGCTTCAAGCATCCTAGGCCAGTGCTCTACCACTGTGATATGCCCCTAACCCTATTTCCTTCCTTTTTATTGTCTGCTCCCCCCACCAGAATCTAAGCTCCATGAGGACAGGGACCACATCTGTCCTCTACAATCTCAGGTACCTGAGCAATGCCTGGCACTCTTGGGTTCTCTGAGGTCTCCCACCAGCATCACCCACCTTGGAACAACAGTCTCACCCTGTGACCCTCATCACTTCTGTCCTGGACAGAGCGCTAGAGCTTCCAAGAGGCAGCCAGGTGTGAAACGCAGATTTCCAAACCACTTTCACATGGCGCCTCATTTTCACTTCACAGTAATTTTGTGAGACAGGTAGGGCAGGATCATAAACCTCATTTTATAGATGACAAAACTGAGGCACCCAGAGGTTTAAGGACCTTGCCTAAAGCCATATGCTTCATTAGGTGAAGAACCAGAAGTAGAACTTGGGTCTTAAGAAGTGTTAAGACCCAGTGTTAAGTGGGTCTTAAGAGCCAGATAAGACAATGCCTTAAAAGAGAAAATCCACATATCAAATCCATTTTTTTCAATACATCATGTTATAGATGTAAATATATTTAGAAATACTGTGTAAGGGGGGTAGTAAAGTAATTTCTGAGCTGCTTTTCTGCTCTAAATTTTTTCAGGGCTCTAGGATACCAGCATCCCTCAGTATCCAAGGAAGAATTGGTTCCAGGACCCCCACAGATACCAAAATTCACAGATGCTCCAGTCTCTTATATAAAATGGCACATAGTATTTGCATATAATCTATACACATCATCCCTTATAATTAAAACAACTCGAGATGACTTATAATACCTACTACAATGTAAATGTCATGTAAATAATTGTTAAACTGTATTGTTTAGGGATTTATTACAAGAAAAAAGTCTGTACATATTCAGTACAGACACAACCCTCATAGGCTTAACCGCTTTTTTGATCTGCTGTTGGTTGAATCTGGATATGGAACCCACAGGTGTAGAGGGTTTGCTGTATGTAAGCTTCATCCAGGAAAATTCTAGTTTTTGCCCTCTTTCTGGACTGAGAAGTCCTAATCTCTTTCCTATTCTTTTGCTATGGAATTATAGCAATGCCTCTGTGTAGTATGTAGTACTACATACGACATATGTAATATGTAGTACTTGGTGCTCTAAACGCCACACTTAATTTCACATATATTCAACTGCAGAGGAACTTCAGAACAATGAAGGGAATCGCCCACACAAGAAAATGGCAATGGCAAGTCTAGAATTCAGCCATTCTGACTCCAAATGGGGTGTTCTTCCCACCATGCTTAATTCACCAAACTGCATAGAAGACGGAGTTCTTCATGGCTAAATTGTTAAACTCATAACGCCATCTTTAGATGCCTTTATTAAGCTCATTAAAGGCTTAATAAAACCTTGCTATAGCCGTCTGTTAGATCTTGCAGCAGGAAAGGGAGGAGACAAGGAGGATCCTGGTTACACCCACGTGGTGGAATACAGGGCAGCCTGATTGAAACACATTGATAACTTTATAAGTATACACCGGTGTTGTGTGCAGGCATACACAGGGAAAGTCAGGAAGGATGTACTCCAAATTGTCAATACTGGTGTCTCTGGGGATGCTCTTGTTCGTGATTTTCAATTTTTTTTTCTTTTTGTTGTACTGGGGATTGAACCCCAGGCCTTGCATGTACTAGGCAAGTGCTCTACCACTGTGTTGAATCTCCAGCTCTCCCTTCTTTATAGTCTTTGGTATTATCTGAAATTTCACTTTATGATGAGAAAGCATTTCCTTTATTTATTTTTATTTTTTTTTTTGCGTACCGGTGATTGAACCCAGGGGCACTCTACCACTAAGCTACGTCCCCAGCCTTTTGAGACAGGTTCTGACTAGGTTACCCAGGCTGGCCTTGAACTTTCAATCCTCCTGCCTCAGTCTACCAAGTTGTAGGATTATAGACTTGTGCCACATGCTTGGCCAGAAATTATTTACTTTATAATAATAAAAAATAATAATAAAGCTATTTCACTTTGAAAAGGAATTGAAAAATTCACTGAATTAAAAAAAAAAAAAGCGGGGGAGTGGGAAGAGATCTTTATACAAGTGTTTAATGCTTTCATTCAGATGGCTCCATGATGTATGCAGGTAGAATCTTTCAGCCATCAATGGAGTCTACATTCAAAATAGTAAGGTAATAAGGACTAAGTAGACATCCTCAATGGATGAGGGGAAAAATTGTGATCTTCCTGGTGTCTCTTTAAACAACTCTTCATTTTTCTTGGGAGTTTTCACCCTTCCCAAAGCCTGTGTGGTGGCTCTGGAAGAAAACCAAGAAGTGAAATGACTTGTTTATGGATAATTGTCATGAGTCAGAACTCATTCAGAGCTCTGGAGTTTCCAGGCCGTTAACTTATCTGCCTGAACCTGTGAGTCAGGGTCAATCAGCCCAGGGTTTTGTGTACATGCTTCCCTGTCCTGCTCTTCCAGCCTGGCCTCTGGCCTTCACACATGCACACACACAAGTACTCACAGACTTCCTCATCCGTATATCCTGGGAAGGGTGCGGACATGCTTGCCTTATTCATCCATCCACGGGAGATAGCACAGCCTTCCTGAGTACTAAGATTGGGTCATAAACTTCCACATATGAACCCAAAAAAGGAAAAATGAAAACTGGTACTTCCTTTCTCATACATGTTGCATCTACATCTCATAGATGTAGCTTAGAACATGTTTTGTGAATAACCAGTACTAACCTGCATATCTGTAAGTAGTGGTTCACTATAATACATTGTAGTATATCCAGAGGCTAGAATATTATATAGCCCTTAAAAAAAACTGAAGGAAGGGGCTAGCCACAGTGGCACACACCTGTAATCCCAGCAACTTGGGGGGCTGAGGCAGGAAGATTGCAAGTTCAAAGCCAGTCTCAGTAACTAAGAGAGGGCCTAAGCAATTTAGCCAGACCCTATCTCAGAACAGAAAATAAGGACTGGGGATGTGCTCCCTAGGGAGCACCCCTGGTTTCAATCCGAGTACCACCAAGAAGAAGAAAAAGAAAAAAGGAAATCTGGACCCAGAACAGGAAATATAGACTCCAAATCCTGAGCAGAGTGTGGATTCTTTCTGCACATTTGTATCTGTCTATATAAAGTGGGTACAGGGCAGGGCATGGTGGCACATGCCTGTAATCCTAGCAGCTTGGCAGGCTGAAGCAGAAGGATTACAAATTCAAAGTCAGCCTTAGCAACTTAGCGAGGACCTAAGCAATTTAGTGAGAATTGTCTCAAAATAAAAAATAAAAAGGGCTGGGGATATGGCTCAGTGGTTAAGTACCCCTGAATTCAATCCCCAGTGCAAAAAAAAGTGTGTACGGCTGGGCATGGTGACATGATGCATGCCTTGTTACCCCAGCAACTCAGGAGACTGAGGCAGGAGGATCACAAATTTAAGCCCAGCCTCAGCAATTCATCAAGGCCCTATGATACTGAGACCCTGTCTCAAAATAAAAAATAAAAAGGGGGGTGGTGATGTGACTCCATGGAAAAGCACCTCTGAGTTCAATCCTTCGTACCCCCCCAAAACACGTGGGTACAAATGCCTCCCACTCTAGGTGGCTTGTCCAAGGTCACACACCATACAAATCAAGGTTTTCCAACTCCCAAGAGACTTGTGTAAGAACCCAGAAACCACTCCGGACACGGGGAAGTCACATAAGAGGGTTTTAAACAAACAGAGTGTCTCCCTGCAGGGTAAGAGAGAAAATGAGAGGAAAAGAGAGAGCGCGCGCACAAGAGAGAGAGTGAAAAGCGAGGAGGAGAACTTGGTTAAGACATTTTTCAGAGTTTGGTTTGCTCTTTCTACTTTGCCTGATGACTTTGGGTGAAAGGGAATGTGGAAATGCCAAGGGACCCCAAGAGCCTTGGCAAGTTGTTGGAAAACTTGGGAAATGACCTCAGCGTAAAGGGCAGGGGAGCAGCTTTACATTATATTATAACTTGGGCCCAAGTCCCTCTAAGAACAGAATCCCTTAAGTATTAAAAAATAAGAAGTAGTTGAAGACATGTTTAAATAAAATAAACCTTGTCATTTTTTTGCACTGTTGGGGATAGAACCCAGGCAAGCATACTACCTGGAGCTACACCCTCATTCCAAACTTTGTCCTTTATAACATAATTTTCTTTGTAAAAAGACTTTAAAATTGTGCTTAGCACACAGAAAAAAATACATATTCTCATCCCCCAGAGTTAATAAATGCTAGTACTTGTTTTTTTTAAAAAATTTGTTTTTTTTCCTTCTCTCTCTTCCTCTTTCTCTTCCTCCTTCTTCTCCACATCCTGTGTGTGTGCGTGGCTGGGGATTGAACCCAGAGCCTCACATACTAAGAAAGTAAGGGCTCTACCACTGAGCTACACCCTGACTATTAAAATATTTCATCAGTATGAGCAATAGAAATCTATCTTAATTCTTTTTATTTGTTTATTTATTTATTGGTACTGGGAACTGAATTCAGGTGTGTTTTTCCATTGAGCTATGTCCCTACCACCCAGCCCTTTTGATGTTTTATTTTGAGAAAAGAGTTCCCTAAATGGCCCAGGCTGGCCTCAAACTTATCATCCTCCTGCCTCAGCCTCCTGAGCCACTGGGATCATAGACAAGTATGGCCGTGCTGGACCTATGCTACCATTTGTGTGACTGTTCATTTCTCTTACTTAACTTTCATTATTTTTATTTATTTGCAGTCCTGGGAATTGAATCCAGGCGTATTTTACCTCTGAGATATATCCCCAACCCATTTTATATTATTTTAAGCCATGGTCTCACTAAATTGCTGAGGTTAGTCTTGAACTTGTGATCCTCCTGCCTTAGCCTCCCTAATATCTGGGATTACAGGTATACACACCATGTCCTGTGGCAATTACTCTTATTTTAAAAATTATAAATGGACATTTTCTCATTGTAAAAAGATGAAAAATACTGAAAAATTAGCACAGGACATGAGACTTCCCCATCACCACTTGTATCAGTCAAGACAGGTGAGGTTATGCTGTAGTAACAAACATCTCTAAATATCTCAGTGGCTTAAGTCAACACTGATTTCTCTCTTGCCCATACCTCAATCCTTTTGGATTTTGATTATTTATTTGTTTGTTTATTTATTTATTTATTTATTTAGCAGTGCTGGGAATTGAATAGAGAGGGCCTTGTGTATGCTAGGCAAGTGCTCTACCACTGAGCCACATCCTCATTCCCCATATCTCATTCCTAACACAGCTTGCAGAATCTCAGCTAATTGTAGTCTGCTTTACACATCATCCCTGCACCAACCACTATCATATGATGCCATTGTCCCAACAGGAGAATTTAGGACTCACCAATTGCAGTGGAAGAAATCCTAAGAACCAAATAATTCTGGAATGTCTCCCCTAGAAGGGACACTTGTCACTTTTCTTCTCATTTCATTGGCCAAAGCAAGTCACAAGGTCATACTGAATTTCAAGAGAGTATTGGGGCCAGGAGTGGTGGTTCAGGGCAGTAATTCCAGTGACTCAGGAGACTGAAGCAGGAAAGTGCAAGTTTGAGGTCAGTTTCAGCAACTTAGAGAGTACGCTGTCTCAAAATAAAAAATAAGAAGAACCAGGTGCAGTGGTGCATGCCTGTAATCCCAGTGGCTGGGGAGGCTGATGCAGGAGGATTTCAAGTTCAAATCCAGCCTCAGCAACTTAATGAGGCCCTAAGCAACTCAGTGAGACCCTGTCTCTGAACAAAATACATAAAAGGGCTGGGCAAGTGACTCAGTGGATAAGTGCCCCTGAATTCAACTCCTAGTACCAAAATAAATAAATAAAATAGGACTAGGGATGTGGCTCAGGGTTCAGCACCCCTGGGTTCAATCCCCAGTACCTCCCCCGCAAAAAAAGGACTATGAATGTAATTTAGCAATAGAGCACCCGTAAATCAATCCCTAGTACTCCCCAAAAGTGTTGGAGTTCAGAAAACAATATACCAGTGTTTGGCTTTTTTTTTTTAATACCAGGAATTGAACCCAGGGGCACTCGACTGCTGAGCCACTTCCCCAGTCCTTTTTAATTTTTTAGTGAGACCCTGTATCACTAAATTGCTGAGACTGGCTTTGAACTTGTGATTCTCCTGCCTCAGCCTCTGGAGTCACTGGGGTCATAAATTTGCACCACTGTATACTGCTCTATTTGAGCATTTTGACATGCTGAGTGCTTTGAACAAGAGAAAGAGCCTCAGAACCGAGGTCTCTCTGACCCTCCCTCTAACACACACACACACACACACACACACACCTCTCCAGACACCCACTTCTCCCGCTTCCTTTCCAAGCACAGACAGAGAGGGACTTTCTCTGAAGTTCCCCTGTCGACCTAAAAACTGATCTTCCAGAAGATTAACTTGAAGGAAAGAAAGTTAGAGTTGACCCCACAACCACAGCCCAGATAAACTTTATCTCAGGCTATTGTCAGTTCTTTGGGACCTTTCATGTCCCCTAAAAATCATTTACTTTCCGTTTAAGTTATCCTATGAAGAGGGTGGATATACTTCTAAATCTCACTGGATTATGTGGTACTCACTTTTCTGTGATGTCCTGATGCATGTAATAAACTTATATTCCTTTTCCCCATTAATCTATTATCAGCTGATTTTGCCAAATGTAATTGTCAAACCTTAAACACTTTAAAAAATTTTTTTTATTCATTTATTGGTACTGGGGATTGACCACAGGGACACTTAAAAACTGGAGACAGGGTCTCACTGAGTTGCTTAGGGCCTCACTAAGTTGGTGAGGCTGGCTTTGAACTCTCAATCCTCTTACCTCAGCCTTTGGGCATGTGCCACAGTGCCCCTCCATTAAATACTGCCCCTGCAGTGTGAAAGTGTAACTCTCCTATAAACTCAGAAAGAGAAAAGACCTGGAAATATGGTTAAGCCTTGGAACATCTATCTAGCCCTCCTTCCAAACCACTCTTTTCTCTCAGGGGAGCCAACAGTTAACCTTCCGGGTATTTTTGTTCACATTGATATACACAGTAATTTTACAATTATGTATTTAATTACTATTTTATTTAATTAATTTATTTATTTGCAGTGCTGGGGATCAAAGCCAGGGTCTGACATATGCTAGGCAAACACTCTACTTCTGAGCTACACTGTCAGCTCTACAATACTTAAAATATATAATACAGGTTTGTTAGTCAGACCTAGGTTTGAATCCCTAATAGGTTACTTACCACCTGTGTCCTCTTAATCAAGCCCCTTGATCTTTCTAAGACTCAGTTTTCCCATCTGTATGGCAGTCTCCCTTCTCTACCTTTTCACATTCCTCAGTTTCATTTACCCATGGTCAACTGTGGTCTGAAAATATTAAATGGAGAATTTCAGAAATAATTCATAAATGGGGTTTCTTTTGTTTTTCTTTTTTAACCTGTGGTACTGGGGATTAAACCCAGGCGCACTCTATCATTGAGCTACATCCCCAGCCCTTTTTTATTTATTTATTTTTTTGAAGCAGGGTCTCCCTAAGTTGCTGAAGCTGTCCTCCAAATTGCAATCCACCTGCCTCAGTCTCCCGAGTAGCTGGGATAATAGATATGTGCCACCATACTCGGCAAATTCACAAGTTTTTAAAATTTTATTAATTAATTTATTTGTTTCTAGGGACTGAACTCAGGGAAGCTTGACCACTGAACCACATCCCCAGGCGTTTTATTTTTTATTTAGAGACAGGGCCTCACTAATCTGCTGAGGCTGGCTTTGAACTCCTGATCCTCCTACCTCAGCCTCTCAAACTGCTAGTATTACAGTTACTGACCCTTGAGTTTGTTTTTTGTTGTTGTTATTGTTGTTGTTCTTGTTTTTGTTTTTTTGTACTGGGGATTGAACCCAGGGGTGCTTAACCTCCGAGCCACGTCACGTCCTTAGAACTTTTTATTTTGATATAGGGTCTTGCTAAGTTGCTAGGACCTTCCTAAGTTGCTGAGGCTGCCCTCAAACTTGCAATTCTCCTGCCTCAGCCTCCTGAGTCACTGAGAATACAAGCATTCACCACCACACCCAGCTAACAACTTTTATTATGGTATATTATTGTGATTACTCTATTTTATTATTAGTTATTATTGTTAATGTCTCACTGTGCCTAGTTTATCATAAGTATTTATGCATACAAAAAAACAGTAAATTAGGATCTGGTATCATTCAGGCATCTACTGGGGTTCTTAGACCAGAAACCCCTTGGATAAGGAGGAGCTACTCTATCAGTATCCTGGAAACATGGGGATTAAATGTAATGGTGTAAATGAGGTCCTTAGTAAACAGCTGTAATGTCGAACTAGGAAGTAGAGTGCTTGAGGGTGATTGTTTAGGAAATATAAAGAAATATGCAACAATTTAAAAAAAAAGATTCTCTCCATCCATAGATGGACGTTTTCTAGGTCAATATCTGGACCAGTTTCCCTGGTATCCCATAACCCTGGGTGGGATGTGGAGAACAGGGTATCTTAATGGCCAGGCCTTCCTAATTTTTTTTTTTTTTTTTTTTTTTTTTTTTTTTGGTACTAAGGTACCTGGGGGCACTCTACCACTGAGCCACATCCCCAATCCTTTTTATTATTACTTTTTATATCAAGGCAGGGTCTCACAAAGTTTCAGAGGCTAGCTTTGAACTTGTGACCTTCCTGCTTCAGCTTCCCAAATTGCTGGGATTACATGTGTGTGCCTGGCTGGGTCCACATTTTCCACACTACATTGCTGAGCTACCCTATTCTGAGCCTCATCTCTAAAATGACAGGGTCAGAATACAACCCCTTTCAGCTAAAAATATTCAGGTGCACAGGAAATCACAATACCCCCATCATTCCTGACACATCGATAGGCCCAGGTAGTTGGTATGTGTGTCCTATTTGACGGGTGCCAACCTCCCCTGGGGCTGCACAACACCAGACTGAGGTTTGAAGAACTACAGTCTGTCCCTGGTCCTCAAGAGGGTGAAGTAAGGGTGCTCTTGGCCAGGCATCTGGCCGTGTGCCCACAAAACCAGGCAAGGGCTGCCCATGAGGGTTGGCTAGGTGCCGGGAACTTCTTGTCTTTCCATTTAAACAGACACTGGCTGTCTGTTGAGATTCTGGAAACATCTGACCTTTCGCAGAGCATCTCTAGAGCTGTGGGGTTGCGGGAGTTTCCTGCTTTCTGTAAGTTGTTTAACCCATGCAACCATTGATGGGAAAAAAAAAAAAAAAAATTCAGTTTCCAAGGAACTCCAAAGATTTTCTTGGCTCATCTTGTCAGGTGGGGAGGTAGATGGTACCTGGGGGCAGAGAAGAAACACTTAGCTACAACCCCTGGCCTGAGTTGAGTTTCAGACACCCTCCCTTAACTTCATATATCATATATATATATATATATCATATATATATATATCATATATATCATACATATATCATATATCATATATATCATATATATATATATATAACTTCATATATCCCTTATGTTTTTCCTACTTGCTTTGAGGTACCTGGGCTACTTTCACGAAAAGGGTGGTGGTCTTGGGACAGATAGCACATTACAAAAAATTTAGTTCTTTAACATGTTTTGCTTTTGGATGGGGGCTGCTGGGGATCGAAGCCAGGGCCTTGTGCATGCTAAGCCTATGCTCTGCCAGGGCCTCTCCCATGAGATGTGGAGATGTGTTAAACATTAGAGAAATGCAAATTAAAATAATGGATTGTAGTTTTAGTTTTGGTTTTGGTACTGGGGATTGAACCCAGGGGAGCGTAACCACTAAGGCACATCCCCAGCCCTTTTTTTATTTTTTATTTTGAGACAGGGTCTCTCTAAATTGTTTAAGGCCTCGCTAAGTTGCTGAGGCTGGTGTCAAATCGGAGATCATCTCACCTTAGCCTCTGCCTTAGCCTCCTGCCTTAGCCTCGCTAGAATTACAGGTGTGCATGGATAGCAGTTTTAATCATAGTAGCTTCAAACTCCCCAAACTGGAAACAACACTTATCAATAGATGAGACAATTGATGTATATACCATAAATGATTACTTAAAGATAAAAAGAAATGAATCACCAGGCACAGTGGTGCTCTCCTGTAATCCCAGAGACTCGGGAGGCTAAGGCAGGAAGATAACAAGTTTAAGTCTAACCTGAGCAATTTAACAAGAGCTTATCTCAAAATAAAAATAAAAATAAGGGGGGACAATGAACTATTGATAGCACAAACTCACAACTCTACAAAACATCATAGTGCAGAAAGAAGTCAGGCTCAAAGGAGTACATACTGTAAAGATTCTATTTGTAATGAAGTTCTAGAACAGGCAAACTAATTTGTAACCATAGAAATAAGATCAGTGGTTGTGGGGAACAAGGGATGTGATTGATGGCAAAAGGACACAGGGTACATTTTAGTGTGTTGGAAATGTCTTCTACCTTGACTGGGATTGTGCTTACAGTTATAACTGTAAGTTTGGTAAGTTTTCAAAACTTACCAAAGTGTGCAATTAAAGCCAGGCATGGCAGCGCATGCCTGTAATCCAAACAAGTCAGGAGGCTGAGGCAGGAGGATCATAAGTTTGAGACCAGAGTCAGCAACTTAGTGAGGCCCTAAGCAACTTAGGGAGACCTTGTCTCAAAATGAAAAATAAAAAAGACTGGGGATGTGGCTCAGTGATTACGTGCCCCTGGGTTAAATCCTCAGTACCAAAAAAGTGCATAGATATATGTTAATATTATTATTTATAAATTTATCTTGACAGAGTGGGTTAAGAATTATATCATTTAAGAGAAAAAAATGAAAAGAAAAATGATATCATTTAGATTAGAAAAACCAGTCAGATAATGCCCAAAATCAGCAGGGTGCAGAGTTCCTGCTAGTGGGTACTGAAGTAGCCTGATCTAGAGTTCCTGCTAGTGGGTACTGAAACAATTCATTTCCTACAAATAATCTTAAAGGCAGTCTCAAATGGGTCCTTAGGGTAGAGAGGCAAGAGGACATTCAGGGCAGAGTTACTGGGCTGGGGAGATAGAGTGCTTGCCTCACAAGCACAAGGCCCTGAGTTCGATCCCCAGTACTGCAAAAAAAAAAAAAAAAAAAAAAAAAAAAAAAAGAAAGAAAAGGCAGAGTTACTTCTGGATTGGAGAGAGTCTGCCTTTATTCCTGGGGGCATAGATGCAGAAAATGTAGCAGACGTGCACTTGGAGTATCCTATAGTAGCTAGAAGCAGCAGATTAGATGTACCCAGAGCAGCATACATGGGTCTGCAGAATAAAAACTAAAAAAATAAGGCGTATGTTGGGTGTGGTGGTGTCCACCTGTAATCCAAGCTACCTGGGAGGCTGAGGCAGGAGGATCCTAAGTTCCAGGCAAGCCTCAGCAACTTTTAGTGAGACTCTCAGCAACGTAGCAAGACCCTATCTCAAAAAAAAAAAAAAAAAAGAAAAAGAAAAAGAGGGCTGTGGGTATAGCTCAGTGGTAAAATGCCCCCAGGTTCAAACTCCTGTACTGCAAAAAAGAAAAAGAAAGTAAGGCATATAAATGCCTTCCATTTATGTAAATTAAAAGGACAAAACAAATAATCCAATTAGGAAATGAGCCAAAAACATGAACAGCCATTACCAAAGAGATGTGGATTGCAAATAAGCACATGAAAAGATGTTCTACATCATTAGCTATCAGGGAAATGCAAAGTAAAATCACAGTGAGATATTACTATATACCTATTAGGATGACTAAAATTTAAAAAGTGGCTGGGCTGGGAGTGTAGCTCAATGGTAGAGCACTTCCTAGCATACACAGGACCCTGATTTCAATCCCCAGCACCACAAAAATAAACAGAGCAGTGGTACAGGGAACACTGGTAAAGACGTGGAGAAACTGGCTGGCCACGGTGGTGCCACCTGTAATCCCAGCTACTTGGGAGACTGAGGCGGGAGGATTGAAAGTTCCAGGCAAGGGCTGGGGATATAGCCCAGTTGGTAGAGTGCTTGCTTCATAAGCACAAGGCCCTGGCTTCAATCTCCAGAATTGAAAAAAAAAAAAAAAATTTCCAGGTCAGCCAGCAACTTAGTAAGACCCTGTCTCAATCTAAAAAATGAAAAAGGGCTAGGAGATAGCTTAGTGGTAAAGCACCCCTGGGTTCAATTCTCAGTACCACAAAAAGAAAAAGAAAAGAAAGAGAGAAAGAAAGAAGGAAGGAAAGAAAGGGAAAGGAAGTAGAAAGGGAAAGGAAAGGAAAAGATGTGGGGAAACTGGATCTCTAGTACTCCTGGATCTCATCGTGGGAATGTAAAATAGAAGAGCCATTCTGGAAAATAGTGTGGCAGTTTCTTATAAAACTAACATGCACTTACCTTATGACTTGGCAATTATACTCTTGGGGTATATATTCTGGAGAAATAAAAACTCATTTTCATATAAAAATCTGTACATGAATATTCATAATAGCTCTATTTATAATAGCCCCAAACAAGAAACAACCCAAATATCTTTCAATGCAATGTGTGACTAGCTAAACTCTGGCACACCCACACTATGGTATACTATTAAGTGAGAAAAAATAAAGAACTACAGGTGTGCTGGCGCATAACTAGAGTTCTAGCACTCTGGAGGTAGAGGTGGTAGTGCACTTGAACCCAGGAGTTTGAGACCAGCCTGATCAACATAGCGAGTCTCTGTCTGGGAAGGAGAGGAGGAGAGAAAAGAAGGAAAAAGAAAGAATTCACACAAAAAGAAACACACATGTACCTCAAGGACACTGAGGTTGCATGTGGGGGCTGGGGAATGCTTATCTCAAAAAGTGGTTCCATTTATTTACATAATAGTCCCCAGTTTTTTTGTTTTTTGTTTTTGATACTAGGGATTGAACCCAGGGATGCTCTACCACTGGGACACACCCCCAGATCTTTTTACTTTTTTTTTTTTTTTTTGAGACAGGGTCTTGCTAAATTTCCCAGGCTGGCCTCGAACTTTTGATCCTCCTGCCTCAGCCTCCCAAGTCACTGGGATTGCAGACCTGTGCAACATAATTATAATTAATTTTTTTAGGTGCCAGGGATTGAACCCAGGGGCACTTAACCACCGAGCCGAATTCCCAACCCTTTTTTATTTTGTTAAGAGACACGGGGGTCTCACTAAATTGCTTAGGGCCTTGCTAAATTGCTAAGGCTGGCTTTGAACTGGCTATCCTCCTGCCTCAGTCTCCTGAGCTGCTGGGATTATAGGCAAGCACCACCACACCCTGCTACACAATATTTTTGAAATTACAAAACTATAGGGAAGAGATTAGTGTTCTGACAGAGACAGAAGTGAGGGAACATGAGTGTGACTATAAAGGGGTACCATGAGGGAGTTCCCTTGTGATGATGTTACTGAAAGTTTGGTCCTTGTCCCTGATCCCAATCCAACAATGAGGACACAGTTTTGAGAAAAAGGGAAAAAAAAAGAAAAAAAAAAAAGTTTTATTGCTTTGCCAGTAAAGGAGAAGCCTGTCACAAAGGCTGTGATTCCAAAAGCTACATTCCACATGGTCTCCGTCGGAGTTTCAATTCACTTGTTAATTTGGGAGATAAGTCATTTCTGAGATCTTATGGTGCCATCCCCAAAGTCTGAATTACTTCATTCCTGTGATGGGTGTGTGCTCCCACCTAGACAGATAACTCTGCCTAGACTGGGCAAGAAAGATAATCCTGTTTTCTCGAGAAGGGGAGAGATTAGGGAGAAGGAGGGAGAGGAAGAGAAAGAAAAGCATGTCTGTTCCAAAAATAAGTTGCAGTGGCAGAGGAGCAAGGGTTATATTCAAAGTATAAACAGGACCACTGTTAGAGTGTTGGAGCAGTTCTGTATCTTGATTGTGGTGGGTACAAAAATTGATTCCTGGGATCGAATTGCCCAGATCTATACACATACACACACACACACACACACACACACACACACACACACAGAAAGTGCGTGTCACAATAGGTGAAAATCGAATGGAAAGGTCTGTAATCTATTTAACAGCATTGTACCAATATCTGTTTCTTGATTTTGCTATTTTTCTGTGGTTATATAGTGTCACCATTGGGGGAAGCTTGAGAAAGGTTCATGGGACACTAAGTTCTGATTTTGCAACTTTTGGGGAATCTAAAATTATTTCAGACTAAAAGGGTAAAAATAACAACCATCATGTGTACATTCTTCAATATACACTGTATAAGATCACATAAGAACAAAATCATGTCTATTCAGCACCTTAGAATGGTAGTTTAGGGGGTGAGGAAGTGGAGGAGGAATGAGGATAAAAGGATAAAAGCAGCAGTATCAATCAAGGGCCCCTGTGTAGACCAATGATGATAATGTGCTGTACACTAAAAGGATATTAATTCCAACGTCCCTGCACCTGAGGTCCTGCAGATAAAAGTGTGTTGGCCACAGGGAGTTGTGGGGGAGGTGGATCCATAACAATAAAGATGGGGTCTTTTTCCAATGACATTAAACATTTCTCCCTTTACTTAATAGAATGTTGGAGGAAGGTTGAAGGGGGAAGAGGAAGAAGAGATGATGGGAAGGGATGGAGGTGGTGTGTGTGTACATGTCTAGAGCATTCTCCTAAGGACTTTGGGCTGGTCTCGGGATTAAATGGGTCACAGTAACCAGAGGCCCCAATGAAAGAGAACAGGATTTTAGGCACTCTTAGGAGCAGCTGGTGCTCACAGAATGCTGTGTGCTGGGAACTTGGAAGTTTTTGCATAGCCTTCAGAATTTGGATGACCTTAGGCAAGACCCCTAATTTAGCTGTGTTCCCACTATCCTTTGCAGGCTCCGGCCCCCACATTGTTTGGAAGGCAGAGCTAATTAAAAGAATGGGAGGACTTTTAAAGCCGTTTGCCCAGGTATACTACCTTAGCTGTAAAGGCAGTATGATGAACTGGATGACTATTAGGAGGAAGGAAGAATAAAAGAAACAAAAGAAAATAATCCAGGATGTGACAATTGACAAAGATGCTCATCTCAGTATTATTATTATTATTTGTGGTACCAGGGATTGAACTGAAGGACATTTAACCGCAAAGCCACATCCCCAGGCCTTTTTATTATTATTTTTTAAATTTTTGAGACAGGGTCTTGCTAAGTTGATTAGGGCCTCGCTAAGTTCCTGAGATTGGCTTTGAACTTGCAATCCTCTTGCCTCAGTGTCCTGAGTTGCTAGGGTTACAGGTGTGTGTGTGCTACTGTGCCAGCATCATCTCAATATTATTTAAGATAATGAGTGATGCTGGGCACAGTGGGGCACACCTGTATTCCCAGCTTCCTGGGAGGCTGCTGCAAGAGAATCGAAAGTTCAAGGCCAGCCTGGGCTGTTTAGACCTGTCTCAAAATAAAATAAAAGGGCTGTGAATGTAGCTCAAGGGAGTAGTAGTACCCCTGGGTTCAATCCCTAGTACAGGAAATTTTTAAAAAGCTTAGAAAAAAGTTAATGAATGTTCAATAGTAGTGTCTTGGTTAAATGTATGTTGTATTTGTATAGGTCCATCAATATCTAAAAAAATATTTTTTTAAAAAAGCTGAAATCGGGGCTGGGGTTGTAGCTCAGTGGTGGAGTGCTTGCCTAGCACGTGTGAGGCACTGGGTTTGATTCTCAGAACCACATGTAAATAAATGAAAATAGGTCCAACAACAACTAAAAAAGAAAAATCAACAAGTAATTTTTTTTAAAAGGCTGAAATCTTTTTTTAAAAAATGAAGGTAAGAAAGATTTTTTAAAAAAATTTTAATTGTAGATGAACCCACTACCCATACGTGCTAGGCAAGCGCTCTACCACTGCGCTACCACCCCAACTCAAGAAATTTTAATGACATAGGAAAACGTGATATATCACTATTCTAGGGAAAAGTTTCAAAAGATGTACATGTATAACTATGCAACAGAAAAGAGGACAATATAAACTAAAATAGTAATGCCAGTGGACTTGAGATTTGTAAACTTTGCCAAATATGTAAATTAGGTTTAAATTTTTAAAAAGTGTTTTCTTTTTCTTTGGTGCTAGGGTTTAAAACCCAGGGTCTCATGAATGCTAAGCATGTGTGCTCTATCACTGAGTTATACTCCCAACCAAAAAGTTTTTTAAAATATGCTTTCTGGTGAGATGAAATTATGGGAAATAGTATTTTTCATTGTTTTTCAATTTTCCTATAGTAAATATGTGCTAACTTTTGTAGGCAGATAATAAAATAACCACTTTTTTCCTTTTCTAATGGAGTCTAGCAGCTCTGCCTGAAAAGATGGCAGAGGGACAGTGAGCTCTTAGGCCTACTTTGGCCCAGGAAGAGGCTGGCACTTGGCCTCTTGTTTTCTCCAGCCCCTTGACCAGCCAGCTCCGGCCAACTCAGCCATTTACACGCCCAGAACTGGTTGTTTCAGGAACCGCCCAGAAATCAGCTGTTGCTTTCCTGGAAGATAGGAGAACCAGAACATGAAGGTCTAGAGAGGGACCGGCAAGGTCACTTGATAAATGTGCGATATTTATAACCATATCTCTTTCCTCCTACAGATCTCTTCCTTTCGTTTTTACTCTCCCAGGGTGGCCTCCCATTGGAGGCTAAGGAACGCAGCAAGCAGCATTTACCATGGGTGGAGATGTGGGTGGTTTCACAGAGGGTGGCTTGCTCCTCTTTCTCTCTCATTGCCTCCTACTATAAACAAAACTACCATTATAGAGAATTGACCACGTGCCAGGTGTGTTTCTCTACCACTGCATTTCACACTACAACCCTGTGACGTTCCTACTGGTCTGACGACCACTTTACAGGTGAAGAACTCAAGGCTCAGAGAGGTTAAGGAACTCGCCTGAGCTAACAAAGATAGTAGTGGGTTCCAACCCGGGCTAAGTCAGGGCTCCAGCTTGTGAGGCCGCCCCCCTTAGGGCAAGGAACCGCGAGCCTCCCAAGGTCAAGAAGGACGCAGCCCCGCAGTCCGGTGGACCCCTTGGCCTACTTGGGCCACGCAGCCATCGTTGGGTACAAGACCCGACGCGGGGCGGGAAACTGCCTAGAGTCCTGTGTTGCTGTAAACGCCGGGGATCGGCCGGCCTAATGCCGGGGGACCGCGGAGCAGCAGAGCCCAGAAGTGCTCTCGGGACCATTCTCGTAAACGCGGGCGGGGCGGGGCGGGGCGGGGCGGGGCTTGGCCTCGGCCCAGCATTTCCGGGGACACCGTGCCGGACAGAGGGCGTTCGCTGGACACTCCGGGCCCCCAGGGACTCGTCGGGCCGTCCTGGCAGCTGGAACGAGTCTGCAGAACCTCGGGCCGCGCCGTAGCTCAGAGGTGGCTGCGCTGGGGGTGGTGACTCACTCCAGGTAGGCGCGAGGGGCCGGGCGGCGAGGGAGCCGCAGCCCGGTGGTGACAAACGAGGCCCCGGCAGCCTGGTAGCCTCCGTCCCCCACACCCCGAACTCCCACCTCCCGCCCAGCCCCTTTCCCAAGAGGGCGCCACCTGCACGCTCTAATGGGCACCGGCGACCGCCTCTGGGGGAGCCTGTTGCCATGGCAGCGCAGGAGGCTGGCCCAGGTTCCCATGGCCACCGGGGGCCTCTGCTCCGAATCCTTTAACTGCGTCTTACAACACCCTCCTTACGCCAACCCCTACTCCCGAACCGGGAATTCTGACCCGGGAGGGAAGAGTAGTCACTTGGAATTTGAAAAAGGCTTGGGGCACTCCTCATGGTGGTCCGTGTTTGCCCTCTGAGTTAGGCCCTTTGTTTTGACTTTTTTCTTCTCTACAACAACAAGGTGGATTTAGGGAATAGGAGAGTAAGGAAGTGAGTACCTTGGAAAAGAGGAATCTGTTGTGGCCTCTCCAGAGTCATTCTGATCTAGCACAAAGGTGCCGAAACCCTGGGTCATCAGGGGAAGGTCATTAAACCTCTGCTTACATTTCCTCACCTGTAATGTATGTTATTTAAGAATCACAGGATTCTTGTGAGGGTTGAATGCCATAAGAGCTGGGAAGCATACAATTAAAATAAAATTTCCCCCATAGATGCTTTACACGCCCCCTGCTCCCTCATTTTCATAGGGGAAACTGGACCCAGACAGATTAAATTACTTCTCAGATGATACAGTGAGTTGGTGGGAAGGTCAGATTTTAACTCAATCTCCTGACTGGCTGTGGCTGTTTCCTTTGTGAATGTTCTTTCAGAAGCTCAGAGAAATAAGGTATATCTCCTGCTCTTGGCTAAGGGTGATTTAAAGATGGGGATGGGGTTCATGCCTGTAATCCCAGTGACAGGGGGCACTGAGGCAGGAGCATCTCAAGTCTGAGGCCAGCTTCAGCCATTTAGTGAGGCCTTAAGCACCTTAGGGAGACCCTATCTCAAAAATCTTTTAAAAAGTGCTGAGGTGGGGGAAAGGTTTGGGAATCATGTGGCTCCGTGGTAAAGAAACCCTGGATTCAATCCCCAGTACCAAGAAAAAAATAGATGGGAATGGGACTGGCAGTGTGGCTTAGTGGTGGTAGAACACATGTTTAGCATGTTTGAGGACCTAGGCTCAATCCCCAGTATCAAATAAATAAAGAAAATTAAAGTTGGAGACATTGGCAATAGGTGAAGAAAAGATGGGAAATGGAGGCTTTTTCTTGGGGGAGAGCTGAAAGAGTCTCTCTCCCTGGCACACAGGTCTTGTGTCCTGGACTTTCACTTTAATGTTGTTATCTAATAGGAACTAGAGCATTCAGCCACTCCCCCAAATACTATCCCTTCTGAAGCCAACAAAGCTGAGACTAGAGACATATGAGTAAGAAAACCCTTTGCCCTAAAGCAAGGAAATGGGGTTCTAGTCCTACCCCCACTGGTGTGATACCTTTCCTTTGAAAAAGAGGAAGGTGGGAAAGAAGATCCAGGAAGGAGCATTTGAATGAATCATTTGGAAATGATTTGAGACAGGCAGCTAGAGCAGAAAACTCATTTATTCATTTAGTAAACATTTACTAGGTGCCTGCTATTTCCAAGTTCTGCCCTGGGGCTGGAGATTTAAAAACCTGAGTTAGGCAGGTCTGGTTCTTGCACCCAAGCAGCTTATAGAAGAGACGGAAAGAGAGGGATGGGATGTGTAAATGAGTGTTTTACTACAGCATAATGAGTGCCTTAATGGAAACCTGAGCTGAGTGCAGAGGGAACCCAGAGGAGCAACTCCGGAAATCATCAAAAACAGCAGGATTCTAGCCTGTACAGCCTAGGAGCACTTCTGGAGCTCTGCCAGGTTGGCCCTGGCCACTACCTTAGTTGGAGACAAAGGAATGAGTAATGGAAGTGTCTAAAGAAATGTGGGTGAGGATGGGTTCTCTGGAAAGAAGAGTTTAAGGGATCCAGATGAACTGTAACTGTGAGGCAGCAACCATTTCCTTCACATTATCAATGATGCTTAGGCGGCAGCAAGTGCCCCAGAAACATTGGTTGAAAGAAGGAATGAAGAAAGGAAAGATGAAGAAGGAAGGAAAAGAGGAAGGAGAGAGGGAGAGAGGAATTGGAAGGAAGGACAACAGCCCATATTATCTGAAGAGGAGATGGCTTTAACTTGAGAGAAAATCTGGTTGAGATTCTGACTCCATGTGGGCCCTGGAGTAGAAGATCTGGGTTCTGATCCTAGTCTTGACTTAGCACTTGTGTGACTTGAGCAAGTTTGAGCCTCTCTCTGCTCAAGTTTCTTGTCTGTATAGTGGGAATAAATTGTAACTTGTATCTCCCTCTGTTGTGAGGATTAAATAACGACTAAATGTAAAAAGGTCAGCAGTGTTAAATTTCAGCTTTGATTTAGGTCGAAAGAGTTTGCCATATATTTCACATCACAGTTATATAACTGTTCCAAAGTAAGGTACGATTTCTTTTTACCTGATAAAGGCTAATTTTTTTGTTTGTTTGTTTTTGTACTGGGGATTGAACCCAAGGGTGCTCTGCCACTGAGCAACATCCCTAGACTTTTTATTTTTTAGTTTTTACTTTTAGACGGGGTCTCACTAAGTTGCTCAGAGCTTGCTGAGTTTCTGAGGCTGGCCTCCAATTTGTGATCCTCCTGCCTCACCCTCCGGAATTACTGGGATTATAGGCATGTGTCACTGCACCTGGCTTGATAAAGGCTAATTTTGAAAGTTCCCTGTATCTATAGAACATAACTTAAAGAAATGGTTCTTCATCTTTTTGGGAGGGCAGTTTTTTGTTTTGTTTTGTTTTCTTAGTTACTGGGAATTGAACCTAGGGACACACTACCACTGAGTTACATTCTTAGTCCTTGCTATTTTTTATTTTGAGACAGGGTGTTAAAATAAATTGCCCAGGCTGGCCTCAAACTTGCAGTCCTCCTACTTCAGCCTCCTAAATCACTGGGATTACAGGCATGCACCACCATGCCCTACTGACAAAGATCTTTTTGAAATCACATGAAAGCTCTTATTCCCTTTCTTCAGAAATGCCATGTCATTCTTGGGGTTCACAGTATCCTGAAGCCTACCCTGGGGTTAAAGGGCTCCCTGCTTTGCTCCACATCCCACAGGCTGCAGTGAAGAGATCTAAGGCAGCATTCATTGAAGAGGCTCTAGGAGGAGCAAGCTGAGTCTGCTCTTTCAAGGGGATATGGAAACCACAAGATGGGAGACTTGGAGCTAATCCCATATGGCTGGGTAGGTCTGGCCCCTTAGAGCTCCCTCCCCTTCTGGGGCCAGGCTGGGGCCACTAAGAACCTCATGGGCTGTGGAGTTCCTGGTATGGTGACCTCCAGCCTGATGTTCACTTTACACTTATAAATGGTGCTGCTAGCAAGTCCCAGGGAGTCATGGGCCTGGGTAGCTGGTGTGTGAGGTCCCTCAGAAAAGTCTTTGATGCCCTTTCTGTGAATGTTATCTCCTGATGCCATTGCTTTAGGGTGGCAAGTGGGGACATCACTATGGGTGGGGCATTTCTTCATCCTGGCAAAGCAGGGTGGTAGTACCATCCTTGTAGCCACAGAAAATAAGTGGCAACCCATCTGTCCATTCCTACTACTCTTGTGGGCACACCCAACCTGCCCACCCTCTGGGTTCAGCATCACAGTCAAGAAAGGCTTTATCTGGGAGCAAGAGTGGCAGCCACCTAAAGTGATTGAGAAACTTTGGAATCAGAAAGCCCAACATCTGTGGGACAAAAGAGGCTGAGGGAAGAACATTGGGCCTCTGGGAAGGGAGGTTTGTTCCTTGGGGTGAAGGCAGGGTTCTGGCCTTCACAGGGTAATGCCTAGGGGTGCGGTGCTCAAAGTGGATTTAAGGGGGGAAGAGTTCAGTGGCAACTGGGGAGATAAATTTCTTATTTCTTAGGATCTTGAGAACTGGGTCTCATAAGCTGAACTGGAAGCTGAGCCTCTGTCCCAGGCCATTAGCCTTCTTGCCCCATCCTTAGCTGGTGGAACACTGGCCTTCCACCTGTGAGTGGCTACAGTGGTTTGAGTACAAGACAGAGTTGCTGAGCAGTCATTGTGCCCCTTCAGGGTGATGGGTGCCAAGCACCTGTCAGACCAATTACCCCATGTTCTCTATTCCCCCAAGGTGAGCAGACCTGAAGGCACAGACAGACAGTATCTCCTGAACTTGTGTTGGGGGTGCAGGGGAGTGACAGTGGCAACTTCATGTTCTACCCTGCCTGGGCAGGGACAGGTTGAGCCCTGCAGGTTGCACCATATCCCTGTAGGGCGGGGGATCCCCTCCCAGGGAGTGGCCAAATCAGGCCCCAACAGGCCCAGTGGGGGCGGTACCAGGCGGCAGGCTGCTCACCACAGTGGGCACACCCGGGTTTGGGCTGGGCAGGCTGGTTTTTTCTCCCTGTGAGAGTTGCAGTTTCAGCACTGGATTTGCAGGAGGCAGCTGAAAGGGAAGAGCCTAAAAGGGGGTCCTTGGCATGGGCATCTAAGATGGTTAAATGTCGTTGAGGCTTTAGACAACTTTTAGATGGAGGTTGAACTGATGGAACATGGAGCATTCACTACATTCCAGTGTTACCAATTGCTTTATAGGTGTTGTCTCATTTCTCATAACCATTCTGAAGTACTGGTAGCATCCCCATTGCAGATGAGGAAACTGAGGTTCAGAGGAATGCATGACTTTCTTTCCCATTTTTTTTTTTTTCACATGAGCATTTTACCACTGAGTTATACCCCCCAATCTAAAACAGCTTTCTTAAAGTCCACAAAATAACAGGTAGTGTTGATTTCTTCTGACAGAAGAACCTGTGTGCTCAGTCACTGAATTCTACTACTTACAGGAGAAAGAAGAAAACAAAGGAGCAGTGGACAGGAACCTGGTTTGGGGAACAGAGATGAGGCCATTTCTTTACGTTCATTGCCAGACCCTGGTTGAAAGCTGCCTGAGAGATTTGAAGGCAGTATTAGTACTAACCCTGCGTGGATGCCCTCTACTGCAGAGGGCACTGCCCCAAGGAAGCACCCAGCCCCCAGGACCTGGCAGCTATTGGCTTATTTAAAAGCACACACAGGGTGTGCCAGCTGGTGTCACTTGCTCATCAAAATGTATTGATGCTGCAGCTGAGCTGCTTACCCAGCCCTTGGGAGGAGACAGCAGCAGCGTGCCCAGCCAGGGCAGGGTGGGGAGCTGCAGCTGCAGATTGGTATAAGAGGACTTGGGGCTATGAGGGGATAGTGGCAGGGGGCCAGGGCCTGGGGAGCTGGGCCGCAGCCAGTTCGTGTCTGCAAGGCCTTGCTTGGGCAAGCTGCCAGTCAGCACCAAGAGCAGGGAGGAGTCTGAGGACTACCCCAGGAGGGGCAGCAGGACCTTTGGGTTCAAGCTCCACTGGGCTTGGCAGGAGGCCCCTCCCCCAAGGGCAGCAAACAAAGCAATGTCTTCCAGAGTAGAACTGTGGGAGCCAGAGAACCAGGCTCCCTGGGTGGGAATCAGAGCTGGCAGGCTTGGCTAGGGGCCACCCAGCAGGGGTCATTCATGCGCAAGGAAGCCCTGCTTGCACCTGGGCAGAGGTGGTACCAGGGGTGATGAATCAATATTGATGGCTTGAGAGACTGAAGGTGGCCTCCTTTGAAGGTTCTTTGGCTAGCAATTGCCCTGTGCCTATTCCCAGTCTTCCCTTTGTACTGAGCAGGAGAGACAGGCAGCAAGCAGATGTGTTCATATGATTTACATTTTCATTCTTTTTTATTTGGTATCAGGAATTGAACCTAGCTTAACCACTGAGCCACATCCTCAGCCCTTTTCTGTATTTTATTTAGAGACAGGGTCTTGCTGAGTTGCTTAGGGCCTTGCTAAGTTGCTGAGGCTGGCTTTGAACTTGAGATCCTCCTGCCTCAGCCTCCCGAAACTGCTGTGATTACAGGCATGCCTTACATTTTTATTCTTATTTTCTTTATTTTCTCTTTCTCTAGTAGACTTTATTTCTCATCATTCTCTTCCCTTCTTCTGTAGTTTCTCTTATTTTTTTCTTCTACCACCCGATCCTACGTGTACCCCCTTCCCCTTTTTGGTCTCTCTCTCTCTCTCTCTCTCTTTTTTTTTTTTTTTTTTTTTTTTGGTACTAGGGATTGAATTTAGAGGTACTCTACCACTAAGCTACATCCCTAGCCCCTACCCCACTTTTTTTTTTTTTTTTTTTTTTTTTTAATTTTGAGATGAGGTCTCACTAAGTTGCTGAGACCGCCCTCAAAGTTTTCATGTTCGTGCTCCAGCCTCCCAAGTAGCTGGGATTATAAGTGCACCACGCCCATCCAGTCTCTCTTTTTTCCCCCCACGATAACAAATATAAATTATAAGTTTACATACAGTAAAATGCACAGATCTTAAGTGTACAGCTTGACATTTTAACATTTGTACACACTTGGAAAATCAATACCAGATCTAGATAGAGAATGTCTCCCATCATCCCTCAAGTTTCCTCCTCTGCCTGCAAGTCTTGTGCCCACATCTCTCACCACAGAGTTTTGTCCTGACTTCTTTATAATGTCTTCCAATGCACATTTTACCCCTCATTCTTTTTTTTTTTTGTCTACTGGGATTTGAACCCAGGGGCGCTTAACCACTAAACCACATCCCTAGCCCTTTTTTATGTTTTATCTAGAGACAGGGTCTTGCTGCTTTGCTTAGGGCATTGCTAAGTTGCTGAGGCGGGCTTTGAATTTGCAATCCTCGTGCCTCAGCCTCCTGAGCCTCCTTAGTCTCCTGAGGGATTACAGGCATACATGCTCCATTTCACTTCTCATTCTTGTGACTTTGTCCTTCTTACATGTGTGCATGAGAGAGAACCTCAGATGGAAAACGCAGGAGAGTCAGAATGGGAGGAAGAGCAAAGTCCTGTGAATGGAGGTGGAGATGGAGATGGAGGGGCAGATTTGATGATGACTTCATCTTGCTGGCTGGGGGCACAGAGGAAGTGTTGCTTTTCTGCCCCCCACCCCACCCCCCGCTCTGTACTCCCTTTCCAAGCTGCCCCCTGAGCTCTTTATAAACACTGACAGTTCTGGCAAGAAAGACTTGCCTACATCCAAGAGTGCAGAGGGAAAGAAGAGACATGTCATTGGCTTGGGAACCACTCTTCAGCCCACAGGAAGTCCGTTCAAAGGAGATTTTTCTCTGTCAGTTGCCCTTCTGTTTCTTCTAGTCTGGGGCGAACACATTAGCACACTCACAGAAGATGGTGGAGCCCACAAGGACTGAGGCTGCCATGCTGGGGACATGGATTGGAGGGCTGTTCCGCAGGCCAGCAGTTGGGACTCTCATGTTGTCAGCCCTTTGGAGCTTGTACTAGAGTGCCATGATAGGCAGTGGGGGTTTGGAAGACAGAAGACCTGTCACTGCCCTCGAGGGCTTGCTGCCCAGTTGGCACAAGACATACTTTTGAAGCATTTGAGCAGCCATGAGCAGGATATAATTAACCACCAAGTGAGGCTGCAGCAGCCCCTGCCTCCTCTCCCTAAGGATGAGTATAGCCATCAGACAAGCCCTGTGTTGCCAAGACACAAGGCAGACCAATCTCGCTGCCACTTTAGGAACTATCTGATGTGGAGATTCAGGTTCTCAACAAATTCTAATTGAGCAGGTGGCCACAGATCAAGTGCTGCTCTAGGTAAGGGCAGTAAGCAGAAAACAAAAGGAAATACTGTAACCAGTACTTTCGTTTTGACAAGATTTCTTGCAGGGTTTTCCCATAACATTCTTGTGGGTAATATGGAGAAATGTGGGCTGAACAGTGGAGTTTGGAGGGCACATAGATAACTGCTCAACCTACAAGGGCTGTTGGTCTATTTTAACCCTAATGGGGATCTCGTGACATTGCCACTGGGCTGTTTTCAGTTGTCTTACTTATTTTTCCCAAATGAAGAACTAAAGGATCAGCACAAATATACCCATAACTCTATCTTTATTGACAAACTGTTAAAGTTTTACCACAGTCATGTTCTTGTTCTTCCTTCCTAACACACGCATGCACTCACACACGCACACACACACACACACACAATTTGTTTCTGCTGAATCATTTGAAAGTAAGTTGTAGATATCTTGACACTTCACCTCCAAAAACTTTGGTAGACATTTCCAAAAAACAAGGACTTCATCATACATAAGAAATATCATTATCATACCTAAGAAAATGAAATATATTGAGCATGCCTGTAATCACAGTTACTTGGGAGGCTGAGGCAGAAGTATTGCAAGTTCAGGGCAACTTAGTAAGACTCTATCTCAAAAAAATTTTTTAAGAAAAGAACTGGGGCTGGGGGCTGGGGAGATAGCTCAGTTGGTAGAGTGCTCGCCTCGCAAGCACAAGGCCCTGGGTTCAATCCCCAGCACCGCAAAAAAAAAAAAAAAAAAAAAAAAAGAACTGGGGATGTAGCTCAGTGCTACAGCACCCCTAGTTTCAGTCCCCATACAAAAAAAAAGAAAAAAGAGGAAAAGGAACAAAGTCAATAAATATCAACTGGGCATGGTAGCACACATCCCAGTGATTTGTGAGGCTAAGGCACAAGTTTGAGGTCAACCTCAGCAACATTGTGAGATCTTGTCTCAAAATAAAAAATAAAAAGGGCTGGGATGTAGCTCAGTGGTAAAGCATTCCTGGGTTCAATGCCCAATACCAAAAAAGAAAAAATAATCCAATTAATATCATCTTACATCATCGATATTAAAATTTTCCCAATTGCTCCATGGTACCCCCCCACACCAAGATCCAATCAAGTTCATTTATTACATTTGATTATTATGCCTTTTTAGTCTCTGAACCTTAAACAGTCCCCTTTTTTGGCTTTTACTAGATTGATCTTTTGGAAGAGTTTAGACTAGTTGTTTTGTAGAATGTTCCACATGCTGGATGTGTTTGGTAATGTCCTTGTTATTAGATCTGCTTTAAACACTTTTGGCAAGAATGCCACAAGATTAATGTTGAATACTTCTGATTGCATCAAATCAGGAGGTAAATTGTGTCACATAGTCCTATAACTGATGATGCTACTGGTTAAGATGGTGGCCACCAGAGGGTCTGGGGATAAAGCTCAGTTGGTAGAGTGCTTGCCTTGTGAGCACAAGGCCCTGGGTTTAATCCCCGGTACTGCAAAAAAAAAAAAAAAAGATGGTGACCACTAGGCCACCAGATTTCTCTCTTAGAGACATTTGTGGGACAGACTTTGACACCTTGCTAATACATACTTTCCTAATAATCTGCCACTAATTTTTTCACGTCCATTGAAAATTCTTGTTTGAATCTACATTTTTCAATTCCATCATTTCTTCTACATTTATTAGTCAGCATTTTTCTGTAAATAAAATCTTCCTTTCCACCCCTTCTCCTTCTCTGTCTCTGAGTTTCATTGTGAACTAATGGATTATATTTGAATTTGATGCATTAGAAGCCATTATGCTATTCAATGCAACAAGTGGTCATCAAGCTGACTCCTAAGACCCTTCCCTGCAAAAAAAAAAAAAAAAAAATTTGCTTAGAAAAAGGAAAAGGCACCTCCTAGTTTCTTTTGACATGAACCCATAAGTCTTCGATCACTCTTTGCTTTCTGGCCCAACAGACTATCCTGTGTTTACCTCATACTTTTTCTTTCATTCTCCAAGGAGTCCTTATTCCTTTTTAGTTTTTTTTTTTTTTTTTTTTTTTTTTCAGTACTGGGGATCGAACTCAGGGCCTTGTGCTTGCGAGGCAAGCACTCTACCAGCTGAGCTATCTCCCCAGCCCCTCCTTATCCCTTTTATTGGAAAGTGGTATGTAGAAGCCAAGACCTGGGAGCTAGATCTGCTCATCCATTATTTTTATCAATGACTTGTATAAAGGCATAAGGAATGCTTAACTAAATTTCCAGATCACTCAAAGTGGGAGGGGAAACCAAATGTATAATGGAAGAATCAATATTCAAAATGACTTCAGGAGGATGAAACCTGGGCCAGAATCAATACATTTAAGAGAGATAATAAGTCCTATGTTGAATTGAAAAAGCTAATTGCCTAATTTCAGATTTGGGGAAAGTCTTTATTGGATCTGAGTGGTATAAAAACTAGTTCTATAGGTGGGAGTGGTGGCGCATGCCTGCAATCCCAGCAACTCAGGAGGCTGAGGCAGGAGGATCGCTATTCAAAGCCAGTCTCAGCAACTTGGCGAAACCCTGTCTCAAAAAGAAAAAAAGGGGGGGGGGGGATGTGGCTCAGTGGGTAAGGACCCTCTCTATTCAATCCCTAGTACAAAAAAAAAAAAAGAAAAAAGAAAAGAAATGCTCTTGTTGTAAGTTAAAATGAGCCAGCAGTATTTTGTGACTCTTAGATTACACTCGTTCATTCATTCAAACAATATTTATTCAGGTTGCCACCATATGTCAGCACTGTTCTAAATGCTTAGGATAAGTTAACAAATCAACCAAACAAAATTCCTGCCCTTTGATATTTATTCTGAGATGGGAACCACTGACCATTGAGCAGAGAAGAGGGATGACCTGATTTTCTTTGATAATAGGTATCAAACCCAGGGGCACTTTACCATTGAGCTCTATCCCCAGACCTTTTAATTTTTATTTTGAGACAGGGTCTTACTAAATTGCTGAGACCTTGAATTTGCGATCCTCCTGCCTCAGGATCCAGGGATTATATAGTTATGAGTCTGTGCCTGGCTCTTTTCTTTCTTTTTTTCTTTTTCCGACCAGTCTTTTTTTTTTTTTTTTTTTTCCCTAGACACAGGGTCTTGCTGAGTTGTTTAGGGCCTTGATAAGTTGCTGAAGCTGGCTTTGAACTCAGGATCCTCCTGCCTCAGCCTTCTAAGTTGCTGCTTTTTTTTTTTTTTTTTTTTTAATTGAATGCAGGACCCTAAACCACATCCCCAGATCTTTTTATTTTTATTTTGCACCAGTGTCTCGCTAAAGTGTTTAGGGCCTTTATAAGTTGCTGAAACTGGCTTTGAACTTTTGATCCTCCTGTCTTAGACTCCCCAGTCACTAGGACGACAGGCAAATGCCACAGGGCCAGCACCCGTGGAATTCAGTAGCCAGTGCTGGGAGCCCCTAGTCTGCCTCATCTGCACCATGTGCACACAAGGATGTCAGAATGGTGGATGTGCAGAAATCATGTAACATGAATAAATTTGGCTTCAAGAAAGGAAACTTTGGACCATTTGGAGTGCTGTGCTCACTCTTTACCTGCTGTGGGAGAGGATGTGGCAGCAGGGAGGCAGGGCAAAAGGTTGTGGCTCAGAGGATATTGTTTTGGCTAGGGGTGAAAAAGAGTTGTCCTCCAACTGCAGCAAATTCCAGGAGACATGGTTTCCAGGGCCATGGAACTGAATAGCAGAGGTTTTCAAACTCCTTTTAATTGTAGTTAAAGAAGGAATTACATTTTACTGTAATCCTGTGCACACTTAGGAAAACCTGAAACAGGTTTCCCAAAACTTATCTTCTGTGATCAATGAACTCTTGAGATTTCTAGGTTGGTTTTTCACTAAATCGATTTCAGAATTCAGTAAGGGATTCAGTCTACTACTGAAAACCCCTGGTCTCAACATTGCTGAACTCCACCCATGGGGATATTGGGAGTCAGGAGGATTGTGGGTGGCTACCTCTGGGATTCCATTTCAGCCTTAGTGGGTCTTTTCCTCTGCCAGTGCACGAGCATTTGTGGAGAAGATCTCATTTCCTTAGCAGTGCAGTGCATTAAATTCTCTTATCCCACTTAAGCTAATTTTGCCGCCCGCGCCCTCTCCCTCCCCCCCGCCCCACGCTGGGCTTCGCGTGCACAGAATTTTAAGCATGGGCAAACCCCTGCAGGGTACCTAGACTTAAGTGCTGAGCCTGTAGTGAACGCCCAGCCAAGACCTGCAGTGGATTGACCCGTGCGGAAATTACATTCGCAAGCAACCATCCCCGGTGTCTGCACGAGCTTAGCTGAGTTCATTTGCTCACAGACCAGTGGATGCCAGGAACCAGGGTTAGGAGGAGCCGCACATAAAGGAAAGAGACCAAGGTCTGACCTTCCCGAGGCACACAATTCTCAACAAAGGGTCGCAGAGGAGCCGTAAGGGGGCTCGGCCCCGCGGCGGGGAAGGTCTGAGAGGTAGGGCGGGGACCTAGGGGTCAGTTCTTGTCCGCGTTCCAGCGCTCCAACTCGAGGCTTGGCCCCTCCAAGTGCACCAAGCCTACGTCCCTAGTGCTTCCAGCGCCCAGGAAGAAGGAAGAGGGAAAGGGAGGGTTGGGCAAGGAGCGGAGCCCAGAGAGGCAGGACTAACCGCCCAACTTCCTCCTTGCCCTACTCTCCCTCCCTCTCCCTCCGAGCGGGGCTTGCTGGGGAGCGCCAGTGGCGGGACGTGCGATCGGCTGGAGGATCGCGGGGTCAGTGTCTGCCAGCGTCGCCGCTAACCACGTGACTCGTTCCCCCATCGCAGTCCCCCACAGGTCTGCGAGGGGAGGTCGGAGGAGTGACTCGGGGGCTGGACTGCGGGGCGGGGCTGCAGCCTGCGACTCCAGTTAGCAACCTGAGCCTGAGCTCCAGGACGCCGTCTCTCGCCTTGGTCCGAGGTCGACGCGCCGCGATGGGCCGGGCGAGCCGGCCAGCCACCCTGCTGTCGCTACTGCTTCTCTCGCTGCTCCTGTTGCCACCGCCTCCGACGCGGGCTCTCAGCCCCCGGATCAGCCTGCCACTAGGTGAGTGCCGCTACGACCCGCGGGGTGCACGGAGGAGAGGGCTACTGGAGTAGTGCCTCGTGCGGAGGTGACCGTGACAAAGGAGGGAGGAGGGGACCTGTCGAGGGCTTGGGGTCTGTTATGATAGCTCTTTTAAAAGTGCTGAGGGGAGGGAGGGAGAGGAGAGGGGAGCTATGAGGCCGAGGGCCTCTTTTTTCCGTTTTCTTTCTGGGCTTGGAGGGGGGGTTTACTCTCTCCGTCGCCGTTCATCCCCTAGCGTGATGCAGTCTCGGCTGTGACTGGGGGCCCCCCGGTGCTTGCCACTCAGCGGCCAGCCTGCCTATCTACTTGTCTTTGATGCTGGCCAGAACTGGCCGCGGTGCCGCCCCCTGAGCGTGGCTCTGGGTGGCGAGGGTCTGGTGCTTGCTGTGCTGTAAACACTGGGGTTCTGGTATTCCCAGCAAGTCACAGCAGGGTCAGAAACGATGGCTGGCGGGCTTCCGATCTTTCCTCCCCACCCCTCCATCCCTGACTGACCGACAAGGAGGGAACCCCTGGCCCACCATCGCTCCAGGCCCTGGGAGCGAACCCTGCTTAGAGTGTGACCTGGAATGCCATCCTTTTGGGCCACATTCCTCTCCTGGTGCTTACATCTGCCTCTGGCCGCCTCCCTTCCCAGTCTTCTGCTCTTGCCTGTTTTTACTCTCAGCTCTTCTTGGGCCCTCAGGCTGTGGAATCAGAGGGACCTGAGTCCCCAGCCCAGTAAGGACCTTCTGCTCCCCTGTTTCTTTATTTGCAAAGAGGACTCAGGCATGGGTACTTTGCAGAGCTATTTTGTGAATTTGATAAAACTAGGTACAGTATGTGGGCACAAGGCTTATAGGTGCCCAACAGATGTTTCTCCAAGCCCTTTAACTTGCTGGTTGTCACGTTGTACAAATTAGAAAAAGCAAATTAGAGGTTACAGACTGAAACAATTCCAGGTTCCTTCTCACAGCATCCCCACCCCTAAAAACATCCTATTTACAAAAGGAAAGAGTAGAATCAGCACTTAAATTAAGGCAGGGCTCCAGTGACTTGAGTAGCCCTATGTTAACCTCTGTCTGAAGCAGACATCCTGGGTTCAGATCCTGCCTCAGCCACTTAGCACCCATGTGACCTGGAGCAAGTTCCTTCTGTGGACCGTATTTTCCTCATCTGTAAAATGGGGATAATAATAGCACCTAGCTCAAGGTTATGAGTATGAAATCATAGAACTTGGTACAAAAACTGCTCAGTAGGTGTTAGCATCATTCATGCTATGCAGTAACCTCAGACCATTCCTGCGCATTCTGCACAGAGCTCGGGTGGTTTTACCTAAGGAGGGGATGGTGCTGGGGTGACTGTAGTCCCTTGGGTGCTCCAGCTTGTGAAGTGAGGATAAACAGGTGTGTTCAGCCCCAGGATCCAGGATGACTGCCTTGCTACTTCTGCTGTAACCAGGACTCTTTTGACCTTCAGACCCTCTCAACTTTGGGAGAAGGTGAGGTGAATGGGGATCAATGCTCTGATGGACTCACTTACACCTAGGGGAAACTGGACTGGCTCACAGGGTCATGACAGACACAGTAGGTGTTGTGTCCAACTCAGGAACTGGATGGGACCTCTCCCAGGGTGACTTGAAGGCAGGATTGGGGAACCGTGAGGGGGAAATAGGAGGACCTGCTTCCTGAAAACATCTAGAACTCTTAGTTATTAACTGCACAGCTCTAGCACCTGGCTCATTTCTGCAATTTCGTGACTATTCTTAGGCTGTAGTAGGGACTTCTGTCACACACCATCACCCATCCCTGTACAGGTCACATTAGTTTATCCGGCAGGACTATCACAGATTTTTACAAGGGTGTCTAACTGAGGGGTTCCCAGGGCCTGAAATGCAGTCCATAGTATTCACCAGACTGGAAGTCCTAAAGAAAAAGACCCCTTCTACTGTGCTTTTGGGGCCAGGTCTTCACAGATGGGATCCCTTTTCTGGTTCTACCAAAGCCCTGGAATAGTTCAGCAATATTCCCGCCACCTGAACTATGGAGCACATTTTCACACCTGACTGAACTACCACATCTGGGATACCTCCCCTCCCTGACCTTCTGCCCAGCCCTTGATACCCACCTCTACCTCCTATCTACACACAGATCCTTTGACTATCTGGGAGTCCCAAAGGGGAATGCTCTAGTGACTGAACAGGCTCACCCTCTGAGTGTGGCTTGAGGCAGTTTCCTGCCTCATCCCTGGGGGCTCATTAGATGTTCCTGGCAGCCTGCCCATCTTGGGCAGGCCTATGGTGACCAAGGGATGCTTGGCCCAGGGCCTGTGGGTCCTTCCTTCACATGCCTCTCAGAATGAGAAGCGTGGAACTGAAGACCACACCCCTTCTTCATGCCACCTACCTTCCCCTACTGAATTCCCACCCAAACCTCCCAAGGATCAGGATAGCAAGGACAGTGGGCTATGTCCACAGCTTAAAACAAATCCATTGAAGTGGGGCATCTAGTTGCTCTGCATCTAGGGTTGTTCCTGGAAAACCCCCACCATTAGTGTTGATGAACAGCACATTCTTGGGGCCTTTAGGTGGTGAGGGCATTTATGACCTCACCCAGTGTCCAGTAGGAGGAGGAAGACTGGGAACAGGCAGTGGGGAACAGGGTCAGCTGGAAGTCTCTGTGAAAGAAATATTTGAGTGAAGAGTGTGGAATTTGAGTTCTTTTGCACTGAAAAATTGCCTTTTAAAGTTCTAGAACCAGAGCATTGTCAGGGGTAGGAGTGATGTTGACTGCAGGGTCCAGTGCCTCCCAGCCTGACCAAGTGAGAAGAAACAAAACAGACCTGCTTCCTTTTTCACCAGAGTCCTATGGATTCCCCTTATTTGGGCAATTTAAGGGAGTTGTTAATGTCCCCCTGCCCAAGAAGTACATCACTGGAAAGCTCTGGGCACAGCATGTCTGAACCAGATTGAAAATAAGTCTATAGGCCTGCAAACCACAGTCAAGAAAGAGCCTGTGAGCAGAAAGAGCTAGAGACCTTTGCACGAATTAGCTGCTTGTCCTCTGATCCTGGAGCAGACACCCAAAGTGAGGGGTGCCTTGAGGGGCTCATGAGGCTCATTGCTTGTTTAGTCTTCTCCCACCCTCCTTGATGTGGCCTCAGCTTGGAATGAGTCTTTGTCTTAAGCTCTGTCCCATCTGCTGGCCTTTTCGTGGTTCTCTAGGGCCAAATGGAAGGGTTGTAACTGAATGCTAAGAACCTGGTTGGGGGCTGGGAATATAGTTCAGTTGGTAGCGTGCTTGCTTCACAAGCACAAGGCCCTGGGTTCAATCCCCAGCACCACAAAACAAATGAACAAAAAAAACAAAACCTGATTGGGAAAATTAACTCAAACCACCCTCACTAACTACACATCCCAGGGCAAACTCTCAGCCTTCTCCAAGACTGTTCTCATGTTGGTAAGATAAGAATAATAGCTGGACCCATCACCCAGGCTTCTGAGAGGATTACATGAAATAATGCATGTAAAGTGTCTGGCATGATGCCTGGCACGTGCTGCGTGTGTCCCCCGTAAAAGACAGCAGCTTCTGCTCTGCTGTGCTAGAAAGTCCCTCCAACCTTGCTATGTGAGTCTTTTTGCACCAAGTTGGTGGACACTGTGTGAGTGCTGGCTCTATACAGCCCTCTGCTAGGTGCCAAGGCTGCCAGTACTGCTCCTGCACAGTAGAGTCACATAGCTTAATTAGCCCCTTTTTCAAGTGCTCCAGGTTTGGCCTTTTCAAAGTCCTCCTTTGAGTGACTGTGCGAGCTTAGAGTTTTCCTGGGCTGGTACACAGGCCTTTCTACAGCAGTTGAATGTGAGTTATGCAGGGGATAGGGAAGATCAGAACTGGAGAGGGACAGGGAGGGAGAGAATATCCAACCCCAAGCAGATGAGACTCTTGGGGCAAAGGGGAACTTTGATTTCTTTTTGAGGGGGCAGTACTGGGAATTAAACCCAGGGGCACTTTATCACTGAGCAACATCTCCAGTCCTTTTTATTTTTTATTATGAGACACTGAGTTACTTTGGGCTTCACCAAGTTGCTGAGGTTGGCTTTGAACTTGCAATCCTTTGGGAGGCCTGAGCCTCCCAAACTGCTGAGATTACAGGTGTACACCACTACCCCAGTGCCTACTGCCATTCTTAAGGCCAAAAGCCTTTCTTCCACTTCTAGCCCTATGAGGGTCTCCCTGGTCACTCTTTAGCCACCACTCTTTCGTAACCACTTGTGCTCCAACCCCAACATGGCAGGAGCCCGTCCTTTGACCTTTAGGTGGTACAGCTGGTATTCTAGCATTTGGAGCTTAGACGAATGTAAAAGGCGAGGTGACAGGGATAGAGCTACTGTGGGCACCAGGCTTTCATGGTCTTATCTTATAGGTAAGATAGCTGAGAATCACAGAGGGAAGGATTTTGTCCAGGGCATAGTTCTACCACCCAAGCCTGTGATCTGACCTATCTCCATGGGACCTCTGTGCTTTGCTTTTGAGGGTTTGTCTGGAAACCCATCTTCTAGTGTAGCAGGCTCCAGAGAGGTGGGGCCTGCAGTGAGGGGCTTTCAGTGGGGATGTAAGTGGGAGACAGAAACTCTCGTTCCACCATACTCTTTAAGAGGATCTAAATCAACCAACATCCCTCCCCATTTTTGGTCTCTTGTTGCCCATCCTTCAGGAGAGGCACTTCCTCCAGGAGAGGAAGGAAAACTGCCATTGTGGAGCACCCACTGTTCCAGGTGTGCTTGTAGGTGTGGAGATGTGTTGTTTTATCTTGTGCAAAAGAGGAACACAAGCTTAGAGACACCCAACTAATATTGTCAGGGTTGTGCAGCTAGAAATACAAGGGACCAAGCGTGGACCACAGTCCTCTAACTCAGGAACCTCCTTTAGAACAACTGCTTCTTGCTTCACCTGTGAGTTGGACAAAAGCAGCAAAATGACCCAGCTCAACTCTTGGGTCATCAATAAACTGTGTGATTCCATCTTGTAAAGAAACCTATTGAGACCACTCCTGGACAGGACAAGGGAGCCAGCTGAGGCCCCCGAGGGCATGGCCACATTTGGAAATGTGGCAGAGCCCAGCAGACTTCGCCAGGAATGCAGTGCATGGGAGACAGGGAGCAGATGTCTCAGAGGTTTGCAAATTAGAGGGTGGTGAGCCAGAGTCAACCTGGAGATGTATTTTCTTTGGCCTCCAGGTAACAGAAAATTTTTAATACTGGCTGATATTCAGAACTAAGGAAATTTTATATAAAAATTCAAATTTCCAACTTTTCAGAAGACCTGGCAAGTCTGTACCCCCTTTCCATATAGCAGTAAGCATCCAGGGCTATGGAGGAGGCACTGCTTCTGAGGGCACTCCTTCCTCCAGGTGACTGCACCTCTCTTCTCTGCTGGAGAGAGCAAGCATCAGAGGTGGAGGTGACCAGGATGCTGGATATTTGCCCAGGGAAAGCATGTTACCTATATCATCTGTGAAAAAGGTATAGAGCAAGGACTGGAGGAAGGGAGGAAGTCGGAGGAGCAGCAGATGTCCTGATTGCTGGTGCCCCTGATCTTTGCAGAGCCTGGTGTGCCACGTGTGCCAGGTTGTTACCTTTCATTGCAATCCCATAATCTCTCAACAGGCAGGTGGTTTGTCCAGGGTTGCACAACTGGTCAGTGATGAAGTCAGACTTCACATGTGGTTCTTGTGACTTCCTACTTAGTGCCCTTTCTGGTCCTTGTGGCTTGTATCCTGTCTCCCTGCAGTACTTTCAGCTGTTTGGCTTCTATCCATGGACCCTGGGATCGGAGAGCTGAACATGCAGTGCTCCAAGGAGGGGACAGGGTGGAGATAATTGTTTCTCAGACACACTCTTGTGAGCCTTGTGAAGTTCAGGACCTCCATGCTGCTCCTTTGAATCTGGGGACCCTCCCTGGGCCAAAGCACCCCAAATTGGAGGACGCTGTCACTAACTCATTCATTCAATCAACAAACATTTATGGTAAAACTCCTTGGAACTCACAGAACCACATACAAATACGGAATAAAAACATGACCAAGATGTGGTCTTGATCCTCAAGGTACTGACTGTTAGCTTGGTGGAAGAGACAGATACAGAAAACTTGTCATAATCATCAAACAAAGCCACCAGTACACTGTGAGAAGTGTGGACAGAAAATGATGGGCACACAAAGAAGGGCCTCAGCCCAGCTAGAGGCTCAGGAGGGTCTCCTGGAGGAGGTGAAATCAAGCTGGGTCTCAAAGGATGAATGTAAGTTAGTCCAAGGGAATGGAGGACCTTTTGGGCAGAGGGAACTGCCTGAGCGGAGACTAGAGATGAGAAATGGGTCCTTGAGTTGCAGTTCTGTGTCGCTCAATTGAAACAGGAGGGAGGTGGTGGGTTAGGAGCTTGGATGATGGGGCACCATTGGAGTTTTTTTGTTTTTTTCTTTTTTCTTTTCCTTTGGCAGGGGAGGGGGGGACCCAGGATTGAACTTAGGGGCACTCAACCACAGAGCCACATACCCAGCTCTATTTTGTATTTTATTTAGAGACAGGGTCTCACTCAGTTGCTTGGCACCTTGCTTTTTGCTGAGACTGGCTTTGCACTTGAGATCCTCCCATCTCAGCTCCCGAGCTGCTGGGATTATAGGCATGTACCACCACACGCGGCTACCATTAGAGGTTTTAATCAGGACAGTGACAGTTCCCAGAGAGCCCTTCTGTTGCAGCATAGGGGGGCCCTTGCTGCAGTGGCCTGTGTGAGAGCAGATGGTGACTAGTCCTGGGCTGGGTAGTGGAGAAGTGAGGGAAGTGGATCTGGAAAATAGAGAATAAATTAGCAGGACCTAATTTGTTGATTTAATTTAATTTAATGATTGATTGAATGTGTGTAAGTAAGGGAGAAGGAGGAGGAACATGTGATGCCCAAGGCAGTGGGGCCACACAGAGCCAGCTAGCATCCACATTATTGAAGTGATGGGTATGCATGTTGACTCAGGGACTTTCCCAGAGTGAGAAGAGCAGGGCCAAGAGCAGACCCCAGAGAACAAGAACATCTGAGATTAGAGCCTTGAGAAGCTGCAGGGTAGATTAGTAACACATACTCCAGAGCCATGCAGCTCAGGTTCAAATCCAAGCCCCACCACTTTTCCACTCGGTGACTCTCACCTGAAGAATGGAAACGACAAATCCTACCCAAGAACCACCTTGGGAGGATTATGGCCCTTACTCCACATAAGGTGCTAGAATACGATAGTGCTTTGAGGGATAGAGGCCCAGAAGGAGTGGAAAGAGATAGGAAATGATCCTTGAGACTGTTGGAGCTTGCACACCTGGCATACCTGAAGGACAGGGGGTATAGTAGTCCACAGGCAATCCCTTGGCCCTTGGAGTGCTGACCCATTGAATGTGGGGCTGCTTAAGGCCTAATTCTCTGGTGGAGTGAGCAGGAGGTGAAGAATGGAGACAGCATGGCTGCTGTTTTCTTTGGAGTTTGCCTAAGGGGTAGGGAGAGTTATAAACATCTCTAGAATGGACATTGAAGGAGAAAACGACTTTCTGAGAGTTCAAGTCTCTAAGGAGAGTGGGGCGGGAATTGATGTTGATTGTGCATGAGGGCCCCAGTTTCCTCAGAAAAAATAGAAGCAGTTGAGGAGGAAGGTGAACCCTAGGACAGAGGCCTCAGAAGACTCGGTATTGGAATGGCCTTCCCCTGAGCAGAGGACTGGAGGAGCTGACCATGGTCCCAGTGGGCCCTGGAGCTCAGGTGGAGGTCAGGGCCCTAAGGTGGTGGCAGCAGCCTGAGCAATTGTGCACAGGCTTCACAGCCTGGGGATTCTTGGCAGTGGGAAGCAGGCTGTCCAGAGTGTGCCCATTCTGAAACACAAATCTTTTGACTATTTCAGCCCATGGGGAACTTCTGGTACAGTACACCTGTAACAACCACCCTGCCACACACACACTCTTGGAGTGACCCTCTGATCATGGACTGTGCCCTGGCCTGGTAACAACAAAGGTTGACCTGCCACTCCACACTCAATGCAGCCTGGGGAAGAGATGACTGCCCACTGCTTCCTGCCCCACACTGGGTGGTGTGCAGTGAGGAAGTGTGGCCAGGTCAACCTGCCATACCCTAGTTTGCACTGACTGTAGTCCAGTCAGCATGGATGTCTCAGGGGTGGTGCCCCTGCTGTTACAAGTAGGCTCAAGGTTCCAGTGACTTGGCATGATGCCCCTGGGACACATCCTCTCAGGACTCTCAAGAGACTTGTCCTGGCTCATTCCCCTCTCTCTGGGGCCAGAGGAGCCTCTGGTTGCCTCCCCCACTGGAGGCCCCTTTCTTGCTCTGACTCCATAGGGAAGCTGGTGTTTTCTGGCCTCATCCTGCTGGAGCCTGTGGAGGACAGGATATTAGGGCCAGGTCAGCGTCTTGCTGCGATGCCAGGAGCCATGGAGGAGAGAAAGGTGGGGTGGGGCTCTGAGTCATGGCACTGCCACAGCTCACTGGCAGGCTGGGGTGGGAACAGCCCAGGGTGGGGATGGTATTGAGCCCTTTTCCCGTCTTAACCCAGAGAACTCCAAGCTTCCGGCTGAGTCACAGGGAAGGGGAGAGATTCTAGAAGGGGGTCTGAGTTGTTCCCACATCATTTCCTGCTGAGAGCCCATGCCCCTGGGGTAGGGAGTGGGGCCCACAGGTGACCCTGATGTGCCTAACCCAGCGTTCCCTCTTGAGGAAGGTTGGTGCTGGGGCAATCCCAGGCCAGTCCCCATCCTGCCTTCTTAGAGGTTGTTCTGCCCAGCCAGGAGCACTAGTCTTGGAGAAGCCATGGTTTGGGCCTGCCCAGGGCAGAAGATGGGGTTTCATCCTGACTGGGAAAACCAGCCACAGCCTCAGGCAGGCCAGCTTTCTTTATAGTGGACAGCCTGCTGGTAGATGGATTTGGAGGGTGTCTGAGCAGCACACGCAGCCCAGGAGACAAGGTGAAACGTGTTCTTGAGCACTTGAGCCACAACAGAGAACAAAATAAAAGTAAGACTGACCCAAGATTTGCTAACCCTTGCAGGGAGCAGGATACAGAAACACCCGCCCAGTCACCTCTACACAAAGAGCACCCAGGAGTGAGCACACAAGCATGGACAGGCCCTGCGGTTCAGTGCACATAGACGCACACAGACAGAGCCTCACACAGGCATCTACAGTCACATCTACACTGGAAGTGACCCCGTGCACTTGGGAGCTTAGACAGTAACACCACTCACACCAGTCAGGCACAGACTGGCTCACAAACACAGCACATACCTGCAACACACATCCCCGTTTCTGAGTGATTTGGGCCATGAGACCCTCGTGTAACCAAGTTAAGGCCGGTTAGAATTGTCCATGCGTGTATGACTGCACAAATGGTGTGACTCTATGTGCTGTACAACCAGGGAAATGAAAAGCTGTACTCCATTTGTGTACTATGAATCGAAATGCATTCTGCTGTCATGTATAACTAAAAAGAACAAATAAAAAAAACAAAAAAAGAGTAACTTACAGTGGTAATGATAGCATCTTACCCAGATTTTCCTGTTTATTCAGAAATTAAATAAGAAAATGGGTATTCATTCAAATGTGTTAAAAGGGGAAACTGTTTTCTCACTCCAGAATAGTTTTTTAATATCCTAATTGTTTATTTGAATGCAGTGTACCTTTTATATAAAAAGAATATAAACTTGACTTTCAGCTTTTATGTGTTGAAAACAAACCCAAACACAGGTCAATAAAGGGTTGGTGAGAGAACAACAACAAAAAAGAATTTCCAGACTGAGTGCTTTAACCACACAGGTGAGGGAGGCCCCACTCTCCCAGTGGCCCTGCCCGACTCTGGTCACTCTCGCCTGGCTGGATTTTCCTGCAGGGCTTTGGATTTTGTTTTTGAGCCACCTGAGAGTTGATCGTGTGCCAGACACCATGCCAGCACAGGGTAACGTGTGCAAAGTTGTTTTGAGTAAAGCTCTCAGTAAATGTGGGTTATTATGTATATTATTATTTACATACATAATCTCATTTCTTCTCATAACAGCCCTATGAGGCAGAGTGCTATGATTGTCCCCATTTTACAGATAAGGAAAGTGAGGCTGTAAGAAGTTAAGTGACTTGTCCTGGTGGCCCACAGCTAGTAAGTGCCAGAGGCTGGGTGTGAGTCCAGGTCTCTGATTCTGGCCTGTACTCTCAACCTTTATCTTGTTGAGATGCCCAGTGGGGAAGCCAGACCCACCAACCAGCCCTGGCCAAGTCTGTGGTCTCAGGGGCCAAGGTCATCAATACATTATGACTTCAAGTCTGAGGCTCAGGCAGAGGGATGTGGGCAAGCTTGGAAAGCAAAACCAGTAGGAATGTTTGGAGCCAAGGGACCCTTACCTACTTCAAGGCACATTTCACTTTCTGTCCCTCTTCCATTTTGTACAGTGTACTCCCAAGATGGCTGGGGAGATGAGGGGGTTCTAGAGCAGCTGGATTATTTGGAGGACAAGGCTGACCCAGGTACCCACTGATGGCCAAGCTTCCCGTCCAGCCTGGCTGTGCTCTATCTGCAAGACCCTGGGCAGCTTGCCACCCTCCTCCCAGGCCTGAAAGGGGTTGAGCTGCCACCTGGGACTTCAGCTTATCTCTGGCTCTTGGCATTTCTGTATTTGGACAAGTTCCAGGGTGGCCTCCTGCTCAGAATTACAGGATCCGCCCAGGTGGAAATGCCCCTCCAGTGCAGGCAGATAAGCATTGGCAGATTGGAGGCCGTCCTTGCTTTCAGAAAATGTTGTGGAGGGTTGTGAAAGATAAGACAGCACTGTAGCTATTTGCCTTGATCTCACTGATACTTCATGAGAATCTCGTGAGTTTCACTTTTCATTATCCCTAAGGTTTGTATGAAGAAACTATGACTCAGTGATTGATGTCTACCCTGCCATACAGAAGGGCCCACTTGATGCTTCTCAGAATCACCTATGGGCTGGTAAAATAGTCCATTCTTAGGCCCTGTCCTAGACCAGAAGCATCAGAATTTCTAAGGATAGGCCTGGGATTTTGTTGCTCCCAAATTTTGTGGACCATGGATTCCTGCTGTGGATCCCTTTGGCTTAAGGTCTTTGATGTTTGATTACTTCATGTGTAAACTAGTGATGACAATTATACCTGCCCCATACAGTTGTGGGGATGCAGAGTTAGCATCTGTAATGTGTTTAACACAGCAGGGATGGTCTCCTAGGGTGATGGTTCTTCCCAGGGCAGAGCACAGGATGAGACTGCATGTTTGTTCTAACATGCTCATTTGTTTGTGGCATAAAATATAAGCAATGTGATTGGATCCCAGTATGTTGGGGAAATTTCTGGTCTAGGAGAAGTTGGGTAGTGCTGGGGACTTCCCACTGTGTAGAAATGGTGAGGGACTGAACTCAAAGGCAGAAGTCCTAAAGTCTGATGTGATTCTGAACTTTGTGGTTGAAATATAGGCTCTTACTGGTTAAAAGAAAGGTCCTCTTTAAGCTGAGCATGGTGGCACATATCCGTAATCCCAGCGATTTGGGAAGCTGAGGCAGGCAAATTTGAAGCCAGCCTCAGTAACTTTATGAGACCCTGTCTCAAAACATAAAAAGACTGGGAATGTAGCTTAGTGGTAGAGTACCCCTGGGTTCAATCCCCATACAAAAAGAGTGAGAGAGAGGTTCTCTTCAGACCACAACTGCTCTCTGTGGTTTCAGTAGCAAAGTTTGGGCCCTGGACTCCAGGCAGGACTTTTCCCCATGAATTCTCCCTCTGGTTCCAGAGTGTGACAAGACTTCCAGCTGCAGAGCCCACACGTTCCCTGTAAACTCCTACACTAGTCTCCTTGTGTCACCACCTCCTCTCACCAGAAGTGCACTTGGACCTGCTATCATTCTGTCAAGATAGCATCCTGTCAAGATGCTGTCCATGCCATGTCTCAGCATGTATACTGGAAGCCCCACCTGAGTGCTCCCTTGAGCATTAGCTTCCAGGGGACAAAAAACTGAATTTTCTAGAAGAAGCTCATGTGCACTCTTCCTCTTGAACAGTGAAAACAAAGTAACTTCATTTCCCTTTTCTCTTTGGCCACCAGGAGAAGGCTCTATGTTAAATGTGCAGCCCATGGCCTGTTTTTGTGACTCTTTCTTTCCTTTCTGGTTTAAGTCTTCAGATATTTTCCCCCTCTGCCCTTAATTTTAATGTTTATATTTCACTCCTTTCTTTTCTTTGTGTATCTTGCCCATTGTGGAACCAGTCTGAGGGTATGTAAAAGAAACTCACATACAAACTCACACATGCAGTCATTTTCATAACTGCTCTGTTGGCATGGCCTTTTTGCTTCCTCAGCTTCATGAGACTGTGTGTGTTTGCGTGGTCATAATTCACTGGTTAGTTAGTACTTGCTTGAGGTTGGAGGGTGCAGGAGGCTGCATTTTACTTGTTTTTCTGTTCTTATCAGTTGCTTAGAATTTTTCAAATAATTACTCTCCAAACCTATTAGGTACTCATAGCATAAACAATACCCTGGTGAATCAGTGGGTGCATTTACTTTTTTCTTCTTTCTTTCTAATTCCTATCTTTTCACATTATACAAGTATAACCTGCTTATTGTAGAATCAAAGTGACAAGTGAAAAAGAAGAAAGAAAATGACCTGCAATCCCTACCAGGAATCCTGCTTTTCAGCATTTTGTTACATCCTTCCAGAATCTTTTTTTTTCTGTTTGTATTTTTCCCATAAAATAAAAGAATCTGACTATATGTACTACTCTACAACCTTCATTTTCACTTAGTGGTAGATAATTAGTATTATTAATTCATATTTTGCAATAATGAATGATACTTAAAATTTATATCAAGGGTACCAGAACTTTCCTATTTTTTATTTTTTGGTACAAGGGAATGGAACCCAGGGGCATTGTACACTGAGCTACATTCCCAGTTTGTTTGTTTGTTTTTGTTTGTTTTGTTTTGTTTTTTGAGACAAGGTCTTGGTGCTGAGGCTGACCTCAAATTTGCAATCCTCCTGCCTTAGCCTCCCAAGTCCCTGGGATTATAGGCATGTACCACTGCATCCAGCCTGTTTCTTATATAATTATTATTTTTTTGTTTGTTTCTTACATAATTTTTTAAAAACCTGTTCCTCCTGCTCCCAACCCCTTGCCACCCAGCACCTTGCTAACCTGCCTTCAATTAAACTGGCCCATTCAGGAGGTTGGTCTAAGAGGTTTCTCATGGAAAAGGTAGTCCCCACATAATGTCCATCTTATCTCTAGGCTCTGAAGAGCGGCCGATCCTCAAATTCGAAGGTGAAAACATCTCCAACTACACAGCTCTTCTTCTGAGCAAGGATGGCAGGACTCTGTACGTTGGTGCCCGGGAGGCCCTCTTTGCACTCAACAGCAGCCTCAGTTTCCAGCCAGGCGGAAAGTATCAGGAGGTGAGAGAAGTTGCCCAGGGCTTACTAGGCCAGGCAGAGGGAGGATGAACAGGAAGCTTGACCTTCTGGGTCTGAGGACGATGCTGATGGGAAAGGAGATTGGCTCAGTGAATCCTCCGTATCTCTTGCATGCTTACCTTGCCCTCTTATTCCCCAGCTGCTGTGGAGTGCAGATGCAGAGAGGAAGCAACAGTGCAGCTTCAAGGGCAAGGACCCAAAGGTGAGCCAGGATCTGGGGAGGACCTGGGCTGAAGGAGGTTTGGAGGGTAATGGATCTGGGTCCAGGGCAGAGGCCAGAGTTGGGAGCAAACATATCCAGGTATGTCAGAAAGTGTATAGGCTTCTGAGATGGCTGCACCTGGGTCTGAATCTCAGCCCTGTACTTATTATCTCTACGACCTTGGACAAGTAGATTCACCTGGCCAAGCTTTAGTGCACTCACCTGTAAAATGGTGGTAATGATACCTGTCTCCCTGGGCTTACTGTGAGGATTTAATGAGCTAGTAGGTATAAACCACCTGGTACATAATAAGTGCCAAACAAACAAACATCAGCATCCAGCATAGGTGGGGTGGGAGTTGTGTCCTTCTACACATGGTCCCTGATGACAGCTAGTCAGACAAATTCTGGTTTGGTTTTGGTCAAACCATTAGTAGGGTCTGATCCAACCCAGGGTTTTCCTGGAGGACTCCCCACTGTTTCCAGAACAGCTTCATCCTGAACGCAGCAGGTGGCAGTCAAGGCAAAGGCAAAAGAGCACCAGACTTGGGGTTAAGATAAAGGTTCAAGCAGTGGCGAAAGCTGGTTATCCCAGTGTCTCAGGAGGTTGAGACAGGAAAATCATGAGTTTGAGTCTAGCCTCAGCAATTTAGCAAGGCCTTGTCTCAAAAAATAAAAAGCCTGGGGATGTAGCTCAGTTGTAAAGCACTCCTAGATTCAATCCCAGTTACCCCCACCCCAGAGAAAGAAAGAATGAAAAGAGTTGAGAAGGTGATCAGGAAATTTTTTTAAATGTGGTCAGGCTATGCTTAATTTAAAAAGTGACATCTGAGCAAAGATTCAGAAGGCGATAAGACAATGATCATGAGACATGTGGAAAAGAAACGATTTTGGATTTCAGTCTGAGAGAAATATTTGGAGAACAAATGGAGGACTGAGCAGAGAAGTGGCATGGTCTCCCCTGATGTCTGGGGAACCACTCTGAGCTTCAGAGTAAACTAGCCTCCATGCAACAGGGCAGAGATGTTGGGCCACAGTGAGGCGCAAGAGATGTTGGTGGTTCTTTCCAGGGTGGTGTCGATAAAGGGAGTGAGAAATGGCAGATTCCAGAGGTATTTCAAAGATGGAGCTACCAGGACTTCCTGATGAAAAATTGTGGGATTTGAGAGTTCATGGCTAGACCCTCAGCCACTGAAAAGATTGCATTGCAGTTAATAAGGGTGGAGCAAGTTTTGGGAATGATGAACTGGGTTGGAGATGCCTAGTAGACACCTTGTGGAGTGACATGCACCTGGTTTCAGGACTTAGCATGTCATGCTCTGGGCTGTGTCTTGCCCACAGAGTTGGTTGGGAGAGCTTTTGGTTTTCACTGAGCCTCTGGAGGGGCAGACAGCCCAAAAGTGTGAGATTCCCCCTCTTCAGGGTGCCCTTTACCCACCAGACAGAAAGAGCCTTTGCCAGACAAAACTAGCTAAATCCCAGTGCCCCTGTGGTGCACATACTGTGGTCTTCTGTCTGTTTTACTGCTGGAAGCTTCTGGATTCTCATTTGTACCAAGACTTGAATGCCCACCTCCATATCCCCTGAGTAGAGACCCTGCCCCCAGGCCTGGTCTTGGATCTGTGGAGGAGGGCTCGTTGGTGCCCCCTGGCGGCTGGGCTGGACCTGACATCCTCCTCCTCTCTAGCGCGACTGTCAAAACTACATCAAGATCCTCCTGCCACTCAACAGCAGCCACCTGTTCACCTGTGGTACAGCAGCCTTCAGCCCTCTATGCACCTACATTGTGAGTGCCCCTCCTCAGCCCTAGGGTATCCTGTGCCAGCCCCACAGGAGAAGCTGCCTCTCCTCTAGCTCCAGGAAACCTTTTCTTAACACCCACCCCTGGTAAAGAATAGGGCCTAGGGGGAGGCTTCTAAGTAGCAGTGGACTCTGAGAGCCTTGAGCCCCACCACCCTGGCACCTAGCCCAGCCCCAATAGCTAGAATCTCCTGCAGGGGAAAGGAGGGTACATGCCGTCACCCTTGGACAAAGATCCTGTTCAGCCCTGACTGGCTGCCCTGTCGTTTTCTCCAGTTTCTCTCCCTTGATTTTGTTTGATCCTCTTGTGCATCACTTTGTTACTCAACGCCCCCAAACCACACACACACTTCAGCACACACATACCATTGCATTCCTGTCCTCCACACTAGCCGAGGCCAGCATTTGAGATTATGGATTGTAGCCCCAGCTTTGGAATAAAAAATACGGGGTTTGCATCATGTCACTATCTCTTCCCAACTTAAATCATTTTCTAAGCCTCATCTCTCTGCTAAATGGGACTGATAGTGCCCCACTGCATGATTTCACACACAGGGCAGGTGCCAGAGTGAGAAGGATGACCTCCTTGACACCTGAACCCTTCTTTCCCACCCACCTCACCTGCCTGCAGTTGCCCTCTCTGTCTGCCCTTTCTCCTTTTCCACTTGAGCATATTCCTTATTCCTGGGCATGCTCCAGAACCCACCTGTCTGCCCCCCTACAGAATGTGGAAAACTTCACTCTGGCACAGGATGAGGCGGGGAATGTCCTCCAGGAAGATGGCAAGGGCCGTTGTCCCTTTGACCCCAATTTCAAGTCCACTGCCCTGGTGGTTGGTGAGTATTGGGGTCAGGATGGGCTCATGAAGGCTTCATGTGGAGGCAGGCACGTACACAGGACTGGAGGGCCAGCTCTGAGCAAGGTGGGTCCCAGGCCTGAGCTGTAGGTTTGTGCCATGCTGATTCCCAGGGGCACAGAGTGACCATGGACTTGCCCTTGGATTTAACTTTTCCAAGTTCCTGCTTCCGTCTCTGCCCACTGCAGGCAGATGGATGGTGCTAGGGTCACTCAGGGCCCTGAGCCGGGAGGGAGCTGTGCTGAGGGAGCCATTCCCATGGGAATGTTTTTTTGGCAGATGGCGAGCTCTACACTGGAACAGTCAGCAGCTTCCAGGGTAATGACCCAGCCATTTCCCGGAGCCAAAGCCTCCGCCCCACCAAGACAGAGAGCTCCCTCAGCTGGCTACAAGGTGAAGTTATCCTGCCTCCCCTCCAGTGGGCAGTCATTGGGTCTGAGGGGGCATTCTCCCCGAGCAGGGCCTGTCTCCAGGGTTCCTGGACTGACTCTGTTTCCCATTGGTCCCTACAGACCCTGCATTTGTGGCCTCAGCCTACATTCCCGAGAGCCTGGGCAGCTTGCAAGGCGATGATGATAAGATCTACTTCTTCTTCAGTGAGACAGGGCAGGAGTTTGAGTTTTTTGAGAATACCATCGTGTCCCGCATTGCCCGCATCTGCAAGGTGAATGAGCTGGGCTGGCTCCTTGGCTGCAGGATGACCCACATCTGTGATCTTCCATGTCTTCCAGGGAGCAACAGCTTGGCCAGTGGCCTGTCTTTCCATTTTTTGGTTTTGTTTTTGTTTTTTTTGTGGAACTCATTGGAACCCCATGCCTCATGAATGCTAGACTGGTGATCTACCATTGAGCTACATCCCCAATCCATTTCTCCTTTAAATTAAAAGATTTCTTACTGGTTTTGCTTACTTGAAAAATGTGAAAATGTAGAAAAAATACACAGAAAAATCACAAGATAAAGATTAAGGTCTTGGGCTGGGGTTGTAGCTCAGTGACAGAGTGCTTGCCTAGCATGTCTGAGCACTGGGTTCGATTCTCAGCACCACACATAAATAAGTGAATAAAATAAAGGTCTATCAATATCTAAAAAAATATTTAAAGATTAAGGTCTTTAATCTTGCAAGGTGCAGTGGCATAGGCCTATAATGTAATTCTAGCGATTTGGGAGGCTGAGGCAGGAGGAGGATTGCAAGTTTGAGGCCAGCTTCGGTGACTTAGTAAGACCCTGTGTGAAAGTAAAAAAAAAAAAAGGTCGGGGGGCATGTAGCTCAGTGGTAAAGAGACCCTGGTTTCAACTCCTAGTACCAAAAAGAAAAAATATATCAATTTTAATTTAATCTTAATTTAAAGATTAAAAGTATAACTGGGCACAGTGTCACACATCAATAATCCCAGCAATTTGGGAGGCTGAGACAGGAGGATTTCAAGTTCAAGGCCCGCCTCAGCAACTTAGCAAGACCCTGTCTCAAAATAAAACATTAAGAGGGCTGGGAATATAGCAGAGTGGTAGAGTACCCCTGGGTTTAATCCCTAGTGTCAAAAAAAAAAAAGAGTAAGAGCACAGATTCTGGAGTCAGATTGGTGGGTTCAAATCCTGCTATTCAGGATCCTGGACAAATCCTTAACTCTCTGGGTTTAACAGATTCCTCCTCTGTTGAATGGAAATAATAACAACACTGACCTCAGCTGTTAGTGTTATAACCCCCATCCCCCACAAGAAGGGACCACTGTTAACACTTTAGAATGTTCACTGCTGGTCTTTTTAAATTATATATGAATTTACATTACTAACTTTTTTATAAACTTAAATTATGCTGCATCAGGGTGTTTTGTTTTCCCTGTTTGCCTGAAAATCCATATAGACACCTTTCCCTATTTGATTGATTGTTTGATTGGAGATGGGGTATCACTGTGTTTCCCAGGTTGGTGGAGAATTCCTGGGCTCAAGTGATCCTCCTGCCTCAGCCTCCTGCTCAAGCTGCATGCATATAGCAAAATAGCTGGTGATGCTCGTATGCTGGGCAAGCACTCTACCACTGAGCTGCATCCTCAGCCCTTTCCCTGTTTCGATGGGCTCCTATGGTCTTTGTTTTTTGTAACCCCCAGTAAGGAATGCACTCTCACGATGGGACATGCACACTGCCTCCAAGTTTTTCCATGTTTTTCGATGTAAATGGAACTTTGTTTCAGCACTCATTTGTTCTTCATTTCACTAGGAAGGGGCAGTGAGGCGGCACCGTGCCTCCTGACCATGGTCCCTGCTCCTGCCTAAGCTGGCCTGTGCCTCCCTCTCTTCCAGGGCGATGAGGGTGGTGAGCGAGTGCTGCAGCAGCGCTGGACATCCTTTCTCAAGGCACAGCTGCTGTGCTCTCGGCCTGATGATGGTTTCCCATTCAATGTGCTGCAGGACGTCTTCACACTGAGCTCCAGCCCCCAGGACTGGCGTGACACCCTTTTCTATGGGGTCTTTACTTCCCAGTGGTAGGGTTCCCAGGAATTAGTTGGGGATGGGAAGGTGAAGGGTGACTGGGACTGGGACCCAGGAGCCAGCTTTTGGGCCCTGTGGGCCTCGTCCTGAGCCCCTGGAGCTCTTGGGTTAATCTGGCTGTTTGCTTTGTAGGAACAGGGGCACCACGGAAGGCTCTGCCATCTGTGTCTTCACCATGGATGATGTGCAGAAGGCCTTCAATGGCCTCTACAAGGAGGTGAACCGAGAAACCCAGCAGTGGTACACTGTGACCCACCCAGTGCCCACACCCCGGCCTGGAGCGGTGGGTACTGGCCTTGCACTCAGGGCGGGTATTGGGAAGATGTGGATCACCATGTCATGCTGGAACCAATGCTGTCCAGCCTCAAACAAATCATACAGTTTCTTGGAATCTGTTGTCTCATCTTTAAAATTGGGGATACAAGCCAGGCCTGCTTGGCTTACTAAGTTAGATATAGCTAACTTAGTAATGTTAGTTATATGAATGTTGACATGCCTTTGGTCCTGTCCTATCTCAGGCTGGGCAAGTTGTCCCCATTACTGCTTACTGTTGTAATTGTCCCTTCATTTGGTCCTCTCCCCTACTCAACTGCAAGCTTCTTATTTAACAAGTGACCAGATGACCAACTTTAAGGCAACAGGCCTTGCTTTTTTTCATTCTAGCTTAATGGGCTCCCCCAAAGGCAGGCATTGAAACAAGGATGTGAGCTTGTTTGGGAGGTGACCCCAGGATATGGCATGAGGGAACAGGTGGGTGAAGAAAGCCATAATGGTTTATCAGTAAGCCATTACTGCTCTGGGTGACTACAGCTTAGACTCACTTGAGCTTGCAAGATGGTATGGAGCCCATCTCAGAACAGTCCAGTTGGAGTTGTTTTCAACAACTGCTGCCTCACTGGTTCACAGTGACTCTGGTGTGTTAGTTTTTGCATAGAGAAACTCCCAGGCAGAGATAATCAGGCAGCCCTGGGAGGTACAGGAACTGACTGCAGCCATCACCCCCAGGACACTGCCCAGCTAGGGTTTCCTGAGGATTCTAGTGGGAAGAATGATGGAAGTGCAGGAAGAGTTGGCATAGTTCTTGAGGCCAGTGTGTGAACGGGGTAAGGAGGCCCAGCAAGGAAACTCACTCAGCCCTTGGTGTCTCCACACCTTGGGCTTTCCCTCCGGTCTTCCGACTGGCACACTGGCACCCTGCAGAAGGTCAGCCCTGTGCCATGTGCCATGGTTTCTGGGGCAGGGGCAGATGCCACTCCTGTCCGCTGGGCCCCCAACTTGCCTGCTGCCCTGCAGTGTTGCTGGCTCATGCTGCCACCTTCTGCTTTAGTGCATCACCAACAGTGCCCGGGAACGGAGGATCAGCTCATCCTTGCAACTTCCCGACCGTGTGCTCAACTTCCTCAAGGACCACTTCCTGATGGATGGGCAGGTCCGCAGTCGCCTACTGCTACTGCAGCCACAAGCCCGCTACCAGCGTGTGGCTGTGCACCGGGTCCCTGCCCTGCACCGCACCTACAATGTCCTCTTCTTAGGCACTGGTGAGTGCCTACAACCCACAGGCTCAGGTCAAGAGGTGTGGCTGGTGGTGGGTGTGGTGGGTCATGGAAGATGGACTATACCCGGGACCTGAGTTCTGCCCACTCTCCAGGTGATGGCCGGCTGCACAAGGCAGTGGACATTGGCCCCAGGGTGCACATCATCGAGGAGCTCCAGATCTTCTCATCAGGACAGCCTGTGCAGAACCTGCTCCTAGATAGCTACAGAGTGAGTGGGGGAGGGAGGAGTGACCTTCATTATCATCAGCTAGTCCCCACCGGCTTTTCCTCCCCTGCACCAACAAATGAAAAGTTATGAAATCCAGGCTCATGGCACAGGTGATCAGAAAGTGGAGGGTGCCACTTTCTGACAGACCTCTTGGGTGGTGTGCTAGTGGGCATGTGAACCAACTGCAGTCATGGGTGGTGGCCCTGGCTGTCCATGTCCACCTCTCATCCCCAGTGTCTGGCTGTGCAGGGGCTTCTGTATGCTGCTTCCCACTCGGGTGTAGTCCAGGTGCCTGTGGCTAACTGCAGCCTGTACCAGACCTGTGGGGACTGCCTCCTTGCCCGGGACCCCTACTGTGCTTGGAGTGGCTCCAGCTGCAGACATATCAGCCTCTACAGGCCTGAGCTGGCCTCCAGGTGAGAGCTCCCCAGGGCCTCCCACCCATACACCCATTCTAGTGTACCTTGCCTCAGAGCTCTTCCTCAGGTCTCTCTAAGATCATCATACGGTCTCATTTGCACCCACGGTCTCAGCATAATCATTCATGAGCTCCCCTGCTTCCTCTCAACTGTATTGTAGTTCAGATAGTGTGTTTACCTTCCTGCCTGGAAAGGAGTGACACAATTTGATAAGAGTATGAAATTCCATAGCTATGAAAAATCTTGCAGGAGAATGTGGTTGGCATGTGAACATATTTTAGGAACAGTAAGAGCTACAGAATAGTCTATTTAACCATAAAAGAGTGATTTAGAATAATATTTGGATTATAAAATGTTGCTGTAGAAAATAGGGGTAAGGGACTGGGGAGATAGCTCAGTTGGTAAAGTGCTTGCCTTGCAATCACAGGGCCCTGGGTTCAATCCCCAGCACCACCCCCCCCCCCACAAAAAAAAGAAAGAAAAAAGAAAATAGGGGTAAACACAAACAAAATAAAAACTACCCCTAATCCTACCACCTAAACAGAACCAGAGTTAAGATTTTGATATATTACTATTCTTCCAAATGTTTTTACATATGTAATAAATAAACAATCTAAATGTTTTAAATAATCATGGAATCTGTCCTGTTTGTAGGGTTCTTTTTGTTTTGTTTTACAGGAAAAGGAACATACAAATTTATTACATACTTAAGGCATGGCAGGATCAGATTCCTCATTTATAGCATTCTTTCTTCTCATGTATATATCTGGTGTCAGTTTTGTCAGGAGGATCACAAGTTCAACTTCAGCCTCAGCAACTTAGCTAGACTGTGTCTCAAAATAAAAAAGAAAAAGGGCTGGGGATGTGGCTCTGTGGTTAAGTGCCCCTAGGTTCAGTCCCTGGTACCAAAACAAACAAACAAACAAAAAAAAAAAAAACGGGAGTTTACAGACATACACCTAGAAGGATATACTGTCATGATCACTGGATGGCAGATTGCATGAGATTTTTGTTTTATTTTTATCCTTTGTGCTTGGTTGAGTTTTCCATTTTCTGAGTGCATACAGAATTATTTTTCTTTTTTATTATTCTTTCTAAAGTAAATCAATGCATGTGGATTAGTCAGAAAGACAGATATTTACATATAGGTTCAGCTGTACTTCCAAACTGTTTTTTTGTTTGTTTGTTTGTTTTTTGGGTGCTGGGGATCGAACCCAGGGCCTTGTGCTTGCAAGGCAAGCACTCTACTGACTGAGCTATCTCCCTAGCCCCCTGACTCTTTTTGAGGGCACATTTTGCTTTTGTAACTAAGGGAAACAGTATGTTACTTTTATTTGCAGTAATGTGTAAACAGGAGATGCTTACTCAAGCCCTGTGGGGTTGGGGAATGAGCTCAGGGAAATCTCCTACCCTCTGCTTTGGGCTTGGTGTTCCCTGAGCACCAGGTCCCTTAACCAGGCTTAAGTATGCATTGAGGGGTGAGGGAACACAGGCTCATGGGGCTTCCTGGCCTAACCCAGACTTTTTCTGGTTCTCAGGCCATGGATCCAGGACATCGAGGGGGCCAATGCCAAGGAACTCTGCAACACTTCCACAGCCAGGCCCCGGTCTTTTGTACCAGAAGGTAAGGTGCCTCCTTGGAGGCTGAAGAAGGGTGGGGACCAAGTCTGCTTAGTAGACTTGTCTGAACTTCGATGGGTGTAAATGTCTTCCTCACATCCTAGTCTTTTCAACTGGCAAATTGGACCCTGGAAAATGAGACTCAGTCTCAGGAGTTCCCAGAGTGGCCCATCCTGGCACCAGGATATAGCTGAGAAGGAGGGGTGAACCTGGAGCTCCTGTGGGCACCAGCTCCCCACTACCACATGCCTTTTCTGTCCACAGCCAAGAAGCCCTGTGAACAAGTTCAGTTCCAGCCCAACACAGTGAATACTTTGGCTTGCCCACTCCTCTCCAACCTGGCCACCCGGCTCTGGCTGCACAACGGAGCCACTGTCAATGCCTCTGCCTCCTGCCGTGTGTTGCCCACTGGGGACTTGCTCTTGGTGGGCAGCCAGCAGGGGCTGGGGGTGTTCCAGTGCTGGTCACTGGAAGAGGGCTTCCAGCAGCTAGTGGCCAGCTATTGCCCAGAGGTGGTGGGGAACGGGGTGGTGGAACGAACAGAACGGGGCGGCAATGTGCCTGTCGTTATCAACACGTCGCGAGTAAGCGCACCAGCTGGTGGCAAGTCCAGCTGGGGTGCAGACAAGACCTACTGGAATGAGTTCCTGGTGATGTGCACGCTGTTTGGGCTTGCCGTGGTACTTCTAATTTTATTCTTCCTCTACCGGCACCGGGATGGCATGAAAGTTTTCCTGAAGCAGGGGGAGCGTGCCAGTGTGCACCCCAAGACCCGCCCTGTGGTGCTGCCACCTGAGAACCGACCACTCAATGGTGTAGGTCCTCCTAGCACTCCACTGGACCACCGAGGCTACCAGGCCCTGTCAGATAGCTCCCCAGGGCCTCGGGTCTTCACTGAGTCAGAGAAGAGACCGCTCAGCATCCAGGACAGCTTCGTGGAGGTGTCCCCTGTGTGCCCTCGGCCTCGGGTTCGCCTGGGCTCTGAGATCCGGGACTCTGTGGTGTGACAGCTGACTTCTAGAAGAGGCTACCCTGGCTTCAGAGGCTGTGAATGCTCAGAGGGGGTCACTGGTCCTCCATTTCTCATGGAACCCAACCATGATGCCCTGCCCTTGGGAACCTTGGAGCCAGCTGGCCTGCTGCTCTTCAACCAAGTCTTACAGCCCTGCAAGCTGTAGGAGGGCTGCCCTCCAGGGCCCAGAAGGGACTGCCCAGGTGGGCAGAGCAGTGCTCCTAAGTAAACTGAGCCTTTTGTTTAAAAAAACAACTGAAAATGTGAAACCAGATGGGAAAGAGAACACGGACATGCCATGCACACAGCCATTCAGTTCATACCCTCCCAGCCGCATGGCCTCCGAGGACTCTTGAGATTTATTCAAAGTGGTTGTGTGAGACAAGAGTTGGAAATCCCTGCCTAGCTGGCATCCTCTACCTTCTGCCTTATCCTACTGCCACAGGCTGCCCTTGTCCCTGCAGAGCCAGGGGCCAGCTTGGGTTCTGAGGGTCCTGCATTGCCAGCTGGTTGAGGATGTAGCTGTGCCATCACCCCACCACTCAGGGACCAGAGGGCCAGGCTGGCTCTGCAGCCCTCCCTAGGCCCTCGGCTCAGATCCAGCTCCTGGACCTTCCTGCCTATGTAGGCTGTGGCCACATGAGAGAGGGAGCATGAGCCTGGGAGATGTTGTGACAGTGTACACATTTCTCTTGGAATTCAAGGAAGAGACTGCTGCCTGCCTTCCTCCATCCCAGTCTGAGAGACAACCTTTGTGTTCCTTTCTATCACCTCAGCCCCATCTTTGAACTTAAGCACAGGGAACTGACTGTACCCTGACTTCTCCCCCATCCCAGTTGGCCCTCACACCTTTCCTGACTCCACACTAAGGGATACCATACTGACACTGCCCAGCACAGGGGCCCTGAATTTACATGGGTTTTATATATTTTTTTTTAATAAGATGCACTTTACTTTTTTTTTTTTTTTTTTTTTTTTAATAAAATCTGAAGAATTATTGTTTAAACATGGCCCTCTTAAAGGACTTTTGCTTTATGAGGTTGGTCTGTTTCTGGGGGTTCTAAGCTTCTTTCCAAGGGTTAATGAACCACAGCCAGCCTGGCTTAGCCAACATCACCCCATGGAGTGTGGCACTTACAAGGGGGTTTCAGCCTACAGGGAGGTCACTCAGTCCACCTCGACCTCTTTATTCTGTATTCCTAGTTCAGTGCAGCAAGGTAGGGGCACAGAGTATGGGGCCTTTTTTCCTTAAGTTCCTTATAATTCTTAATTTCACAAATTATCATATGGTAAAACTGATTTTTCTTTTGGTATCCAGTTCTTTAAATTTTAACTCATTCCAAAATTTATGAAACTATCACCACAGTCAAGATTCTGGAGAGTTCCACCCCTCACTGCTATCTCTTTGTACTCATCCCCTCATTCAGGGGTGGGAGGGATTTGTTTTCTCACTGGTCCCATCTTTCTTTCTTTCTTATGGTACTAGAGATTAAACCCAGGGGTGCTTTACCACTCCTAGCCCTTTTAATTTTTTATTTTGAGACAGGATCTCACTCAGTTGCTCAGAGCCTTGCTAAATTGCTGAGGCTGTGATCCTCCTGCTTCAACCTCCCAAGACTCTGAGATTACAGGCATGTGCCACCATGCCCTGCTGGCCCTGCTTTTAGATGTGACTTATTACTAGTATGATCAAAAGTTCCTAGAAGTCCAGTCCTTCCTCATACCAATGTTTCTGGTGCCACACACAGGGTCAAAACTTCTAAACCTTTATTATTGATTAGTAGAAACAGAGCGATGACAATGGCAGGGAAAAGCAGGTCCTCTCCTGCCCGGGGCCAGACTGCACAGTGCCAGCTCCAGGCTGGGCCAGCTTGGCCGGCCCTGACAACGCAGGCGTAACCTTGGCCACAGCTCAGCAGTGGAAAGGTCTTGAACAAGGTGCTGGGACACATGCTGGGGCTGCAGTCACAGGACAATCTTAAAGGAACTGCACAGAGAAAAGTGAGTTGGGTTTTCTTTTCTTTTTCTTTCTTTCTTTCTTTCTTTCTTTTTTTTTTTTTTAAACTTTCCTAGTGCTGAGGTTGGAACCCAGAGCCTCATGCATGCTAAGAATATGCTCTGCCACTGAGCTATACCCCTAGCCCAAGTGGGGTTTTCTGATGGAAGAGGAGGGTAAGGACTAAACCCAAAATTACCCACCCCACCCCGAAGACACTTCTTTGTAATGGGTTATGTCCCATGTGAATCTATCCCCTCTCCTTTATAAGAAAAATGACCTGAGACCTGTTTCCCAGAATGTAAGGCAACCACTGCCAAATACCTGGCAAAGTCAGGTGAACGGGAGATGACATGCTGGAACTCGGAGAGATTGATGGTTCCATCCCTATCAATGTCTGACTCTTCCAGGATCTGGAAAAGGGAAGGTCTTTAGGCCAGAGCCCCAACCCTTGCCTCCTGTTCCCAGGCCCAACTAGACCAGGCCTGGCCTGGCCACCCACATTATCAATGAGCTGCTTCATCTCTGAGGCACTGAGTCGAGTGTCCTCGCCTTCTCCCGTAAGACAGTTCACAAGCCGACTCAGGTCTTCTCTGTCCAGAGTTCCATCATCATCAAAGTCTAGAGAGCAGACACAAAAAGGCATAGTCAGGAGGAGTTCCACAAATGCACAAATGCCACCTATTTCCCAAGCAGCACCACCATGAAGCCCATGTTAGAAGGCATGGTGTTCTTCCAGTTCCTTCTGGTCCTTACCAAAAATGCGGAAGGCATAGTGGGACTTGATGTCTGGGGTTGCTGTGTCACTAAATACACTCAGGAGGTCCAGGAAGTCCTCAAAGCTCAGGCTATCCCTGGTGGGGGATGTGGAGAAGACCCTGCAGATTCGCTCCTTGAAGGGGTTGGCCTAGGTGACAGAACCTTCTGTGAATGCTTTGCAACGTGGCCCCAGGTCACACGCTCATCAAATCCTATCAGAAACTTGATGGAGTAGGTCACAATACAAGCACCGTGGAGCTTAGATTCATGGAGAAGCAGCTCTGGGGCCAGGATAGAAGGCCATGGTGGAGGAGGGGGCAGGGAACACCAACTGAGCCAGTTGGGGAAGGGGCAGGGATGGCTTCCTGGCAGTCTGTTTAACTTAAAGTGAAGATAGAGTGTGAAAAGGAAGGTATTCTAAACAAAGAGAAAAAGATAAACTGGTTATTTTAGAATAAGAATATTTAACTGAACAACTAATATTACAGGCATTGGGTCAGTCCCTTTGCATAGAAATTTTCACAGCAGCCCTACTGAGTTACAATCAACCTGTGCCACAGGGTTTCTCAAACTTTAATAAGAATTCAACTCTTCTTAAAGGACAGAACTTGTCTGAACCACCAAGAATATGTCCTAGAATCCAAGTTTAAAAAGCACCATTCTAATCCAGGTGCAGTGGCACATGCCTATAATCCCAGCGATTTGGGAGGCTGAGGCAGGAGAGCCAGTCTTGGCAACTTTGCGAGATGCTTTATAAAAAATAGACTTAAGCTATAGCTCAGTGGTAAAGTTCCTCTGGATTTAATTCCCAGTACCAATAAACAAATAAATAGCACCATTCTAGATAATATTACTGGGTGATTTTTAGAAAGTCTTGCCCCCAGAAAGTTAGAGCTAAGCAGGCAAAAAGACCAGAATACAGACCAGTAACCCCATGATCTACATTTGAGTGGCAGGAGGAATTAGGGAGTCTTAACAGAGCAAGGGTGGGTAAAGAGGTGGGGAGCCTGTACCTTGAGCTCTGGAATGCTGAGAATCAGCTCAAAGGATACTCTTGCCTGCAGTGATTCCTCCACACTCCGATGCTCCTGAGGAAGCAGCTCACAAAACCTCCTGTGGGCTCTAACAAAAAAGAGGGGAATTGGTCTCTCTCAAGCCATCAGTCACCCTGTATGTACTTACATTCCCATTCCTTGCCTTGCCATTTCACCTGTTATAAATCAGATGAGGAACTAAGCCACAAACATTCGACTTCTGAGTCACTGGGCAATGGTCAGTCAAAGAGAGATAAATCACAAGATAGTACAAGATAGTCTCTTGTAATAGGTATTTACTGAGGGCCTACTATGTGTTCTGGGCACTGATTCTAGATCACTGAGGGATAGAGAGGCCAGGGAAGGAGCCAAAAGGCCCTTAAGAACAGAAAGAAAAGAGCAAAAGCACAATCTCCTTCTCTTTCACTCCAGGGATGACTCCATACCTCCCTGAACTATCTTCCTTCTCAGCCCCACCTCCTTCCCAGTGGAATGAAGGGAAGTCCAGGAATCTCCTCATTCAAGGGCTCTGGCCCACATCAAATCCACTTAACTCTCAGTGTAGTCTTAAGTAGGTTACCAAACCTCTCTGAACCTGTTTCCTTGCCTTATACCTCCCTAAGTTAGTTGATGTAGGCGACCACTTAGCACAGTTCCTGGCCTAAGGTAAATGCTCAAGAAGTGTTAACGGTTACTATATCGTTCAGATAAAGTTGGAAGAAAACGCCAGGCTCTCCAAGGCTTCTCTAGTTTTGCTAGTGGGCAAAGTCAGCCAAGAGCTACAGCAATCCTTGCCGGACAGGGGCAAGATATTCGCTAGTGCAGAGGCCAGTGCAGCGCAGGGTCAAACAGCTCCCAACTTTTCCCGGATCCTGACAGGCGGTTCCGCGGGGCAACGCTGGGGCCCCAGGCGCGACACGGGAGGGTGTGCTGGGAAGAAGGCGCAGCCTGGGGCTTGGACTCCTGGTTTCCAGTAACACCTCCGCTGCTGAAGTCCGGAAAGCCCTGCCCCACCCTCCATCTATGACAGTGACTCCCAAAGCCACCTCTAGAGGATCCCAAGTCGGAAGTGGGGTTCGGGGCAGCACTCACAGGAGAATCTCCTGCTTAGTCAGGAACGTCAAGTCCTGGAAGGCAAACCAGAAGTGGGGTCAGCCGACCGTCCAGAGGCCGCGACCGCTGGGCCGCCTGCTCCGGGACACCGCTTCCGGGCGCAGGCCGGCACGCGAGCTCCCCGAGAACCCGCGCACCTGGTACTCGGCCAGCAGCTCCTTGGACAGGCGACTGCCCGAACCCCCCATTGCCGCGCCGCGCGCACAGCTTCGCCAACTCTCCTTGGGACGCCGGCAACTTTCTCACTTCCGCCCGCCGGCTGCGTCACCGCCCAGTCCCCGCGGCAACCGCTGCTGAAGCCACCAACCCCGACCCCCTCTCCTCGTCACGCCCAGGCCTCCTAGAGCTGCTCCGCCCGCTAGCTGCCGGCTCCCGCGGTAGGAGGCGAGCCGGAGGCGGGGCCCGGGCGGGGCCGGAAACTCCGGGGCAGGGCCCAGGCCCCGCGGCCCCGCCCTCTAGTGGGCGGGGCGGCCGCGCGTAGCGCAGACTGCGCCTGCGTTAAAAGCGTCTTGACGCGCTGTGTCCCTGGTAGCGGCTGCTGGGCAAGTCGCGCGGTATTGCACCCTCACCTGCAGTAGGTGCTGGCGGCAACAGCCCTGGGCGGGGACCGGTAAGGGGCATCTAAGAAGTTCCTGCAGCTACAGTATCCGGGAAACCTCGGGACTCACCGAGTGACTGGAGACGGTCGGCTACCCATCTGCCCAGAAAGCAATTTTCCAGTCTGTCAACAGGCGCCCGTTTAAACACCCAGTACACCAAGCTCCTTCCAGAAGTAACCACGCAACCTTGCTCTGTTAAGCCTGTTTACTGAGAACCCACTGGATGTCCAGCACTGTGCATAGTTATCTTCCATTCTTGGAACAGCTGTACCAGGTAGGCTCCCATTTTACAAACGTGGAAATACACGTCCAGAGGGTTTCAGTGAATTATTCTGGCTCGGACATTTTAGACATTTAGAACATTTGGGTTTAGATATTTAGGACTTTTAGGTTGGTCCACTCCAAAGCTCCCACCCTAGTCTATTATCATTACAGCCGACGTGCTTTCTTCGACTCCATCCTACCACCGGATTACGAGTTCCCAGCTGTATAAAAAAAAAAAAAAAAAAAAAAAAAAAAAAAAAAAAAAACCGACCCTTTATTATCCCAATTCATTCTACCTCCTTATCTTTGTAGAGTCTAGACCTGAGTATGTCGTTCTCAGTTTAAAACCGTTAAATGGAGCAGGCACAATGGCACACGCCTGTGATCCCAGAGACTTGGGAGGCTGAGGCAGGAGGATCGCAAGTTGGAGACCAGCCTCAGCAATTTAGAAAAATCCTTAGCAACTTAGTGAGATCTTATTTCAAAATAAAAAAGGACTGGGAGTGTAGCCCAGTGGTAAAGCGCCCCTGGGTTCAATCCCCAGCAAACCCCACCCCAGGGGGAAAAAAAGTTAAATGATCAAAAATCCAAAGCCTGATCCTCTGGAATCCAGACTTCCTCTTTTTGCTTGGCCCTTTCTCCCTGTATTTCAGCCAATGTGAGCTTGTGTTCCTCTTTTATTTTTTTATTTTTTTGTACTGGGGACTGAACCCAAGGGTGCTTTACCACTGAGCCCTTTTTTATATTTTATTTAGAGACAGGGTCTTGCTGAGTTGCTTAGGGCCTCTTCAAGTTGCTAAATTTGACTTTGAACTCCAGATCCTTGTGCCTCAGCCTCCCGAGCTGTGATTACAGGTGAGTGCGCAATCCTGGTTTTTCTTCTTATCCGCAGTGAAATCTTTCTTGACTCCCTACATTAGATTAGGAATCTCCTTTACACTTCAAGAGTGTAATGCTTCTTCCATGATAGTACATATGTATCATGTTTGCAATTTAGGTTTACTCGAGTGATGATTGCATAAGTGTCTGTTTCCCCCTGTAAAATGCAAGCCCCATAAGGAGTTGTGAGAACCAGGACCTGATGTGAGACAGTTATTTGGTGTTTACTGAGTGACTCTAGTTTTCCCAGCACTTCATATAATAATGTGATCATTTGAGAGTGACTGTTAAGACACTATATCAACGCATGAGTCCCACATTTGTGGAAATGTTACACTCCATGCAGTGGAAACTACAGAGTTATAGAAACACCAAAACCAGTGAAAGTGATTGGGGTGCAGCACCATCCCAACCTGATTATTTTTCTCTTGAAAGTAGGCCCTTTCTATCCAAGAAAGGGTTGATCTTCTGTTATTAAAACAATAGACAAGGGTTGGGGTTGTATCTCAGTGGTGGAGCGCTTGCCTAGCATGTGTGAGGCATTGGATTAAATTCTCAGCACCACAAATAAATAAATAAAGGTCAATTGTTTTAGTCAGCTTTTTCACTGCTGTAACTAAATGACCTGACCATCACAACTGTAGAGGAGGAAGAGTTTATTTGAGGGTTCACAGTTTCGGAGGTCTTAGTCCATAGAAGGCTGGCTCCATTCCTCAGGGTTTGAAGTGAGACAGAACATCACGGAGGAAGAGTGTGGCAGAGAGAAGCAGCTCACTTTGTGATCAGGAAGCAGAGAGAGAACTCCGCTCTCCAGTTACAAAATATATACCCCATAGCCACGTCCCAATTCCCACCTCTTCCAGCCACACCGTACCACTTCAATTACTCCCATCAGGGATTAATTCACTAATTGGGTTAAGACTCTTACAACCTAATCCTCTGAACCTTCCTGCATTGTCTCACATGTGAGCTTTTGGGGGACATCTCACATCCAAACCGTGACATCCATTGACAACTAAAAAAATAATTAAAAACAAGCAAAAAAATAGACAAGCAAGAATCTGTCACTCTGGCTCCTGTGTAAGACTGAGACCAGGAAAGGCTGACCAACCAGGGGTAACTGACTGCATAGTTGATTCACAGGAAGATGTGGAAATTTACCTTGTGACATGATGACCAGCTGTCATCTAGATCTCCCATTCACCTCACTTGGTTCTGAATCTTCCTTTACTGAATAAACTTCTGATGTTCACTTTGATTCCTGGTAGATTTTGTGCCACTTGGCACATTTCTCATTGTAAATTATTAAATAGGTATTCTGAATCACGTACGTGGTAGTCCTTAGTGAATCTGGTTAGCAGATTGTCCTTTTTTTTACCTAATCATTGATAAAATTGAGTTCCTAACATACATTGTGTGTGGGTGTGGGTGTGTGTATATGTATGTGTGTGTGTGTTTTTTATTGGGGATCAAACCCAAGGGCACTCAACCACTAAGCTATATCCCCAGCCTGTTTTATTTTTTATTTTGAGACAAGGGTCTCAGTAAGTTGCCAAGAATGACTTTGAACTTGTGATCCTTCTTCCTCAGCCTCCCAAGTCATGGAGATTACAGGCATGTGCCATGTTCTGATATACATTAAAACTCGTTTAAGGGGTTGTGGCTCAGTGGTGGAGTGCTTACCTAGCATGTGTGAGGCCCTGGGTTTGATTCTCTGCACTGCATGTAAATAAATGAAATAAAGGTTCATTGATAACAAAAAACTACTTTTTAAAAAAGTAGTTTATCAAAAGCTTTAGCTCAGTTTGAGGTTTAGCTCAGTTGTAAAGCACTTGCCTAGCATTCATGAGGCCCTGGGGTTGATCCTTAGCACCACCATTAAAACAAAACAAAATCTTCTCATTCTGATTGTAGTTTTATTTCTTGGTTTGATTCTCAAAGGTTTGTTTATTGGTTACATTTTTGTGCCTGTGAGCCTTGCACATGATGCCAGGCAAGTTGTCTTCCACTGAACTACATTCTTAGCCCTTTTTAATTTTATTTTGAGACATTGTTTTGCCAAGTTGCCCAGACTTGCCATCCTCTGACCTTTTCCTCCTTAGTAACAGGGATAACAGGTATATTGGTTACAATTTTGTCAGAGTATCAACTCTTGGATTTACAGTTCATTTTACTTTTTTCATGTTTAACAAGACTTTTTTTTCCTGCTTGTAATATTCTTTCTTTCTTCCTGTTTCTTTGGGACCTTCAATAGGATGGCAATATAGATTTCACCAAGGCAATGATTTATAATCTGAGACCGGAAGGAGCCAGCCATGTGAAGAAAATCTGGGAAAAGGATTTGTGTGTGTGTGTGTGTGTGTGTGTGTGTGTGTGTGTGTGGTGCTGGAGATTGAATCCAGGGCCTTGTGCATGCAAGGCAAGCACTCTACCAACTGAGCTATATCCCTGGCCTCAAGGATATTTTATTTTGAGTTAAAGGAACAGAAAGTACTGAAGCCCTGAGCAGGGACAAACTTAGGAAGAGTGGGAAGTGGGGAGAGTGGTCTGAGATGAATTGAGCAAGCATACAGAACAGGTGCCCCCAGTAGTGGACATTAGGTAGGTGTTTATCCTGAATGAATGAATGAATAAGTGAATACTGTCTTAGATATAGCTCAGGTAAATAGCAAATAATTGAATTTCTTTTTTTTTTTTTTTTGTGGTACTGGGGATTGAACCCAGGGCCTTGTGCTTGCGAAGCAAGCACTCTCGAATTTCTTAAATCCATTTTGAGACACACTTTTTAAAAAATGTTTTTAAATTGTGCAAACATATGCATAATATAAAATTTGCCATCTTAATCTCTTTACAAAGAGTTTTTTTTGGGGGGTACTAGGGACTGAACTTAGGGGTCCCTACCACTGAGGTACATCCCCAGCTTTTTTTTTTTTTAAACAGGGTCTCACTAAGTTGCTGATTTTCTTGTCTCAGTCTCCCAACTTACTAGGATTATGGACATGCATCACCATGCCCTGCTAAAATTTTTTTAATTGCTGGGGATGTAGTTTAATGGTAGAGCACTTGGCTCACACATGCCAGGCCCTGGGTTCAATCTGCAGCTCCATACACACAAACAATATTTATAAAACAAATACGATTTATTATATTGCCAGGCTTGGTGACACACGCCTACAACCCCAATGATTTCAGAGGCTGACAGGCAAGATCAAAAGTTTGAGGCCAGCCTTAGCAACTTGGCAAGACCCAGACTCAAAATAAAATTTGAAAAGGGCTGCGGGTATAGCTCAGTGCTAAAGTGCCCCTACAATTCCCAGTATCAAAATAAATAAATAAAATAAAAAGAATTGTCTGGGGAACTGCCATAATTTTTCCTCCAGTGGCTGTACCACTTCACTCTCCAGTGTGCAAGGGTTCCAGTTTCTCCACATCTTTGCCAACATTGTGAAATAAGGGTTGTCTTTTATCTTTTTTTTCTATTCTCCCCCTCTATATATACACATACATAGAACACGTGTGTGTATGTGTATATATGTGTGTGTGTGAATACATATGAATGTATATAAAACTGTTTTAAAAAAGTCTCTCCATATATATATATATTTTGTGTGTGTCAGAGGGAGGATATTGGGGATTGAACTAAGGGGCACTCAACCACTGAGCCACATCCTCAGCCCTATTTTGTATTTTATTTAGAGACAGGGTCTCACTGAGTTGCTTAGCACCTCAATTTTGCTGAAGTTGGCTTTGAACTCTCCATCCTCCTGTCTCAGCCTCCCCAGCCGCAGGGATTACGGACGTGCACCTCAGCACCCAGCTATATTTTTAATTTAGTAAAGACATACGCTCATCTGCAAATACTGGAATTATGAGCAATTTTTGTGTTTTCTAAGTATTTTACCAAAGGCATATATATTATATATTGCTTTTGTAACCCAAACAAAAAGTCAAGATTATTTGAAAATAAAAATTCTGAAAATGGACTACTCTCATGTATTTTTCATCTCTTAGGATTGTTTCAGGTCAGTTCCATGGCTCTTCTGCATGATTCAAACGAAACGTCTTATTTGCTACCTCCAAACAATGCGGACTGGGAGGAGAAAGGCATCCCTGACTTTGTCTATGAACAGAAGGAACTTATAGTGGAAGGCATTCAGTGGCCAAGGAATGCACCCAGCACCCTGGACACACTGTCACTGTCACGCTTTGACTCTGCCCTCTGCTCTGCCTGGAGGCAGCGGGTGGAGCTAGGACTCTTTCGCTATCGCCTAGGGGAGTTGCAAACTCAAACCCTTCCTGGTGCTGTGGGTTTTGTGGCTCAGCTAAATGTGGAACGAGGTGTACAGAGGAGGCGTCCCCAGAACATCAAGAGTGTGAGGCAGGCATTTGACCCTGAACAGTTTAACTTCAATAAGATCCAGCCAGGAGAAGTTCTCTTCCGTCTCCATCGGAAGCCCAATGACTGTAGTGCTGCCCAGCAAGAGGACATCCTGGTGATGATCAATGTCAGTCCCCTGGAGTGGGGCCATGTGCTGCTGGTTCCTGAGCCTACCCAGGGACTACCCCAGCGCCTGCTACCTGGTGTGCTACGGGCAGGGCTTGAGACTGTGTTGCTGAGCTCTCACCCAGGCTTCCGGGTGGGCTTCAACAGCCTGGGGGGCTTGGCCTCAGTGAACCATCTCCACCTTCATGGCTATTACCTGGCCCACAGATTGCCTGTGGAGGGGGCACCAAGTGAGCCTCTGGACCCAGGTGGCCATTTGTATCTGCTTCAGGCCCTCCCAGCTCCTGGTTTCCTCTTTTATGCTAGTAGGCCAGGGCCTGACTTAGAAACCTTGATTAGCAGGGTATGTCGGGCCACTGACTATCTCACTGACCATGAAATAGCACATAATTTGTTTGTGACCCGGGGAGCTCCACCTGGAAAGGCATCACCATCCTCAACCCTCACAGGGGTCCGAGTAATTCTGTGGGCCCGAAAGTCCTGCTTTGGAATAAAGGAAGGTGAGGCTTTCAATGTTGCCCTCTGTGAACTGGCTGGCCACCTCCCTGTCAAAACATCCCAGGACTTCAGTAGCCTGACGGAGGAGGCTGCCTTGGCCCTCATTCAGGACTGTCTGCTGCCCCCAGCTCAGGCAGATGAGGTACAGGAAGCACTGGTAGCCCTGATGGCCCAGGAAGAAGTGTAATTCTTCTGGAGGTATTTATTTGCTAATTGACTGAATCCATTTCCAGAGGGCCATTCATCATTGCGATTTGAACATTTATTTTCATGATTGCTTTCCTACCTCTCTCAGGTGAAGGGGAAGAACAAAGAAAGAACTCGTAACTGGTCTCTGAAGGGGAGAAATCTTGGAATAAATTGAATCAGTGTTCTCTCCTGGATGTATTTGCTGCTTCTCACCTTCCTGTTCTCACCTTCTCTGTTTGTTTTCCCTTTGCTCACTGTTTTGTTGTTGTTTGTTTATTTTGTTTTGAAACTGGGTCTGCCTGTGTTGCCCAGGCTGTCCTGAAAACCCTGGACCACTGGGCTCAAGTGATTCTTCTGCCTCAGCCTCCCAAGTAACTGGGATTACAGGTGCATGCCACCACACCTGGCATCTAACATTTTCTCTTCCCTTCCTCCCTTTCTCCCTTCCTTCCTTCTTTCTTTCCTTCCTTCCTTCCTTCCTTTCTTCCTTACTTCTTTCTTTCCTTCTTTTTTATATTCCACCATTGATTTTTATTTCTTCATTCTTCTCTTTTCATTTGTCCCTGCTGCTCCACCCAGGTACCCTACTTCGTCATCTCCCTAAAAATTCACCTTGAATTTTCCTCCAGCCCCCAACATAGAGTTGAGTGATCTTTCACATTATCTCTCGTGAAACACAGGGTGTCCTCATAACTTTAAAGGTGCATTTCCATTTAACAGGGTGTCCTCATAACTTTAAAGGCGCGTTTCCATTTAACAAATGGAAGAGAGGGAAGCTGACAGATTGTCACTTGCCCAAGGTCAGCCAGATAAGACATGATTCAAACTGCAGCACAGGCAGTTAGATGCCAGAATCTAAGTTGGGACAATGTGCATTTGTGACTGTCTCTCCAGTCAGCAATGCCCATAAAGTCATAAAGTGTAATGCTGCCCTTAAAGTTTATAGCCCTTACTAATTAGAACAACTTTTTTAATGTTAAAAAGAAATTGGAGTCTTTCTCTGTCACTTCACAAGTTCCGCATGACGTAGGCTTCTTGAAAAATCCAGAACTAAGTCTTTATTCCTCTATCTGCATCTGAGTCAATGGGGAATTTTTTTTTCTTTTTCTTTCTTTTTTTTTTTTTTTTTTGGGTGATTCTGGGGATTGAGCCCAGGGCCTTGTACATGCTAGGCAAGTATTCTATCATCAAGCTGAGCTATATCCCCAACCCTTTTTAAATTTTATTTCATTTTGAGACAGCATCTCAGTATACTGCCCAGGCTGACCTCAAACTTGCTATCCTCCTGCCTAAGCCTCCAAGGTAGCTGGGATTACAGGCATGTACCATTGTGCCTGGCTGTGGAAATTTTTGAGAAATGTTTGCTTTGCCCTGTTCTGTCAAAAAGTACTATTGTAAGAGTTGTGTGTAAAAATCCCATTTTTCGCCAGGCATGGTAATCCTAGTGGCTCAGGAGGCTGAGACACGAGGATTGAGAGTTCAAAACCAGCCTCAGTAACAGTGAGGCATTAAGCAAAATCAGTGAGACTCTGTCTCTAAATAAAATACAAAATAGGGCTGGGATGTGGCTCAGTGGTTTAGTGCCCCTGAGTTCAATCCCCGGTACCCAAAATAATAATAATAATAATAATAATTCCATTTTTCCTTGTGCTTCCTTGATTCTTGTATAGCAAAAGTAAAAAAGAAAAAAAAATTCCTGAGTTTAGTTTTCAATAGGGATGATCACTACCACTACTCTCTTTTATATTTATTTTATTTGGGGGGGATTGAATCCAGAGGTGCTTTACCATTGAGCTCCATCCCCAACCCTTTTTATTATTTGAGTGAGGGTCTAGCTGAATTGCTGAGGCTGGCCTTGAACTTGAGATTCTCCTGCCTCAGCTTCAGTCACTGTGCACCAGTCCATTGCCACTACTCTTGCCCCAAATCTCCTAAAAGAATGGGAGTTCCTGCTCACAGGGTAGGAGTCAAAGGGGGCTTACTGAGTAGGGTACCACTGGCTAGCTGGGAGAGCTCTCCCGGTAGAGGTTTTGGTTCCTCTGTCTTCTAGTGTGGGGGCACAGCTTTGGCTGTGGCTTAGGCCCATAGGTAGTTGGCTTCCTATGCCCAGGCCTATGCAAAACTTTACTGTAGAATTTTAATTGGAAATTTTATATCACAAAAGAAGTTACAGTCTTATTGAGTTAAAGCAGATTATGCACCCATAACCTATGTTATAAGAAGAAAATTGAGGGCTGGGGATATCGCTTAGTTGGTAGAGTGCTTGCCTTGCAAGCTCAAGGCCCTGGGTTCAATTCCCTGTACTGCAAAAAAAAAAAAAAAAAAAAAAAAAAAAAATTGATCATTTTAACATTCTCTCAAATTTTTGACTACCCTCATGTTTTTGGCAAGTGGCAGAAATTTTAACCTTTTTCTGAGAGCTTTTGCATATACAAGCTCAATATGCTTACTTTTCCTTGCTTGCTCCCTGAAGCAAGTGCATGTAACCCTATTACAGCTAAGTAGATTTTGTGTCCAAGGTGATGAGCCAATTACCTGGATTTTCCCAGTTTCTCCCTGGGACTTCCCTGAGCCAAATGAATTTTTCCATAAAGTGGGTAGGGGTAAAGTCAAATAGGTTTTCTTTATGGTGGTGTTTCTCAGCTGTTTATTAGCTTTAGAAATTTTTCAAAGTTTTGTTGTTGTTGTTGCTTTAGGAATCTTTGAGAAGGGGATTTGATCTGAAGCTTTTTCTCAGCCAGAATATGGAATATGTAGGCACCTGGTACTCAGAACCATGATAGGAAGTGTTGATCCAAACAAGGCCTCTCCAACTCTTTGCCTCTTGACATAGGACCACAAATGCTAAGGGGGTTTGGACTTGATCTAATGGGAAACCTTGAAGAGAACTAATGGTGTAGTAACAGATTTGCAGTTTAGGAAAAATGCTCAAGCTACAGTGGGGAGTGATAGATAACAAACAGATGTAAGTAGAGGGAACAAGAGGTTAGGGGGCTACTTCTATAAACTGTGTCCACTGTGCTGACCCCCACATTCTTTTTTCTTTTAATTTTTTTAGTTGTAGATGAACACAATACTTATTTTTATTTATTTATTTCTATGCGGTGCTGAATTGAACCCAGTGCCTCACACGTGCTAAGCAAGTGCTTTACCACTGAGCTGCAACCCCAGCCCACATGCTTTCTTTTAAAAAGTAATTTACCGCTTCCCTGCCTTCGCCGCTACCACCACTGAACCCCGACCCTTACCCAGGCCTGGTCCTAGTCACCATGACTAACATGTACTCCTTGGATGGGATTCAGGTATTTGGTTTGCTCTTTGTTTGCACCTGTGCCTACTTCAAGAAAGTACCTCGTCTCAAAACCTGGCTGCTATCAGAGAAGAAGGGAGTTTGGGGTGTGTTTTACAAAGCTGCTGTGATTGGAACCAGGCTGCATGCTGCTGTGGCAATCGCCTGCATTGTAATGGCCTTTTACATCTTGTTTATAAAATGAATCACAAAACATCCAACTCATCAACTGCCAACCAAGGGGACAGGGGTGAAGAACCTGTTGGAGGCCTGGACCCAGTGTAGGAGAGTTCAGCCAAAAACATCAAAGTCCCCAGGATGACATCACAGCATCTGCCCTTGCCATATGTGAGGAAAACTCTTCGTGGTCACGGATGTTATTTATGCTTCAGGAGACTCCAGAAAGCCAACTTCCTTTGATCTGTGTGTAAATCGGCCCTCAGCAGTGAACATATAATGTCCAGTTTAATTATACCCATCGGTAATAAGATTACATACCTCCTGCTTTTTAAAAACTTATCACCTGGTCTGGGGTTTATAGCTCAGTGGTAGAGCATTTGCTTAGCATGTGTGAGGCCTTGGGTTCAATCTTCAGCACTGCAAAAAACAAAAATAACACCAACATGTCACCTATTTTGTTCTTCAACCCCTTATCAGTATCTTTTCAAACTGAGGTTTATAGGGAAGGACACAGGCTGTGTTCAGACCTCTTAGAAGGAGAGATAATTTTCCAGACTTGACTCTTTTTCACTGTTTAATATGGATTTGGCAAATTGGGGAGGGGGAGGGTACTAGGTGGGACATAGGAGTTATGAAAGGCCAGGAAATTGCTTGACTTTAGAAATTTATTTTTTATATACCTATCTGGGAACATGAGAGAGGGCTCTCATTGCAAAAAGAACAGATGAAGCAGCTTGGCATGTGCTCATAGCTTGAGAGTTTTGCCAAGAGACTCTGAGCTCATATAAAATTCAGGATCTAACCATCTGTAATGAGAATAGAGAGCATTGATAAAGACAAGAAAACACTTTCTGTTCACCTATATCCCCCCAAAAAGACTTTACTCAATCAAATGGTATATGAAAAATGAATCAACTGTTGCTATTTCTTAAGGCTTTTTTATATTTTCTAACATACTTAGTGCTAAATACTGTTACTCAGTTTTAAATGCCATCACTAGGGGAAAAAGAAACTGTTGAAGAAATAATTGTTTAATATATTTGCAGTTAGAGGAGAAGAAATAAATATCAATTCATATACTAGTAAATTCATCTAGTATAAGAATTTATTGTGATGTTAGATGGAAGTTTTCTCATGTTATAAAAGATTCATACTTAGTCTTTGTGTTATGGCAGTTTTTAGTTGACTACCTGTTTTTCTTGGCCAATTCAATTTTCTTTATATTGAAGTACTCTTTCATTGTTTCTGGAAATTATTTACTGGGGGGAACGTGAGAAATTTAAATAAGAGAGGTTGCTGATATTCGTTGGCATGTTAGGACAGTTCATAGAATCCATTAATGAGAAAAGAATTTTTCTAAAATAAAGGGGAACAGAGCTTTACAATGCAGAGAAAAGAGTTTTCCATTGACTATGGTAACTCCTGAGCAAATCTTTTCAGATGACAACACTTGAAGGGAAGACTTTTCTGCTCCCTCCTCATATATGCAAAATCAACTGTTGGATTTGTGAAGCTAAGAACTTCTCTATTTTTAAAAAAAATTCTAAAACTAAATTATAATAAACAACCATAGATAAAGATCTTCCAGTTGAATTGTCCTTTACAGTAAAACTTGACTGTGGACAAATTAGCTGTGGATGGCTCCTGTGTGGCAATAAATTGTATTTTGTCTGCTTACTACAAAAGATTAAAAGCTGCTAGGAAGTTTAGTTTCTAAAATATGCAGTTTCATGCTTTGAAGGATCCTAGAAGTACAGAACATCATCAAGTAAACACTACATGTCTAATCATCTCAGTTGTGGCTGTTATCTCTTCAGGAATTGGATCACAGGGTAAATTTCAATGATTCATATTTCCCATTGTCATTTCTGAGGATCTTTCATATGAGAGAAAGGAAATCTGGTGGAATAAGAAAAAGACACACCTTTTGGTGTGAGTTTAGAACCTGTTGGCCAAAGGGAATGTTTCTCCCCCGGAAGAGGTTCAGCATGTTTTGCATTTGTTACTTTGTAGCTTTAATGACTTGTTTTCTAATAGGGCTAATGTCTCTAAGTTTGGTGCTTAGAGCTGCTTCATATTTTAGACTAGTTCCATTCCACAATATAGTCCAACCAATTTTTGTAGCTGCCTGGGTGGGTCATCTTGGTCTAGACTCTTGAGTTTTGATATTTTGAGATTTTTCATTCCAGAATGTACCAAAAAGTACACAAGATGAAGGTAATTTACAGCAAGAAGCAAATATGCAGCCTATTTCATGTAAACAGAAAAAACAGAACTTTAACTCAATACTTCGGTTGACGTGTCATATATTTTTGGCTAAAATTTTTTTAAAAAATTGTTCCTCTGGGGAAGTCTTAGGGGTGGAGGCATGAGGATAGCAATATTGCCTCAAATCCAACCTGTTGTCACCATAAACCTGTGTACCAGGGTAGAATGAATTCAGCTCCTTTTTATAGTTGAAATACAGTTTTTTATTCATCATTGTCTGCACAAATCCTTGAAAATAAATTTTTTTCCCTACAAAAAAAAATAATAATAATTTACCTGTAGCCATGCCTGGCTTAAGTCAATAGGATATGTGTTACACCTCAACAAATAATCTGTTACCTGAGGAAATGCAGGGTAACAGAAGTTATCCTGAAGAGAGAGACTTCTGTGATTTACACAGACCAGATCCCAGAACTCAGGGAGACAAGGATAATTTCCCCTAATCATAAAAACCTATAAGACAAGTTCCAATTAGAACCAGTCATCATGGGCCAAAGTGACCTAGAGTTGTCCTGGACCTTTACTATACACAGTTGGGACTTGGAAGTTTGATGTGATTGTGCTGTCAGTCAAAATTCAAGAGGTAGACCTGGTGGAACTCTGGAAAATTCCCTGGGATGCCACCCCCCCAGGAAGGCAGGAGTGGGGGTACCATCCTTCTCCCCTTTGAGGGGACCCTCTCTCCCCCTTGAGAGTGTTCCCTTTTCCTATAAACTCACGTCTGCTACATTGGGTAACATGTTTGAGATCTTTCTGGTCTGATCACAAGAACTAAGAGAGGACCGCTATAGCTGCCTCAGCTCTGCAGTAGGCCTGTAACAGGAGGAAAAATGAAGAATAGTCAAAGAATCCAATGAAGAGTTTGCTGAATGATGGTGATTCAGGCAAGAGATGAGGATGAGCCATATCCTAGAACAGTGCCTGGAACACTGAATATTTGTTTACACAAGAGGAAAAACTAATGTTCTGGAAACAAGGGACTCCTGAGCAGTTCAAGGAGGAAAAAAAAAAAAAATATATATATATAGATATATATATGGACACACACACACATAGTTATATATGCTGTGTCATGTTGAAGAAAGAGCAAGAAGTCTGAATTTAAAAAATGCTTACATCAGGCTGGAGTTGTGGCTTAGTGGTAGAACGCTTGCCTACCATGTGTGAGACACTGGGTTCAATTCTCAGCACCACATATAAATAAATGAATAAAATAAAGGTCTATCAACATCTAAAAAGAATGCCTATATAGAGTTGGGGATATAGCTCAGTGGTAGAGCACTTGCCTAGCATATGCAAGGTCGGGGGTTCTATTCACAGCACCAAAAAAAAAAAAAAAAAAAAACCCACAAACAAAAAACCATAAGTTCTATCCTCCTAAAGGATGGAAAATTTTAAAGTGTTTTCTGGATTTAGCCCACAGGATAATCTGAGATAATCTGAGTGACAAGTTGGGCTGAGTTCGGTGGAGATGGCTAGCAGAAGTCAAAGTGGGAGAGTGTTAGGAAAAGGGGATCACTGTGACAGAACAATGTCATGAAGCGGTCCCTTTATTCCTTAGTTAATGGAGCTGTCTTAGCCCATCAGGCTGAAAGCCTTGGAAGATGTGTGTCCTAATCACAGCTGTCCTAGAGGGCAGACTGTTCACTGCACGGTTTCTGAAAAACTAAAGAAAAGAGAGCAACTGTTCGTCCCCGACACATGCTTGGTTTGTGGGTTCCAAGAACAATGGGATTGGAGAGGTGCGAAGTGGCGCCAAATCAGGAGGACTACAACTCCCATGACGCATCGGAGGAACAGGTCCTCCTGGGAACTCTGGAGGCGCTTCCGCTTCCAGCTGCCAGCAAACGGGCCTCAGCGGGAACCTGGGTGGGTGTGGCCAGCGGAAGGGCCCGCCCCCAGAACGCTAGTCCAATGGGAGCCGCCCTCATGTCCATGGCAACGGCGGCGGCGGCGGCTGTCGGCTAGCTAAGGAAGGCGCCGCCGCCGCCGGGATCTCTGAGCCAGGAGTTAACCCCGACAGGGAGCGGGCTCCCTTTCGCGACAGCCGAGACAGACGATCCTGTGGAACGAATAGGCGGTCCCTGAAACCCAGCAACGCCCAGAAAGAGCCGAAGCGGGCGAAGGGCGGCCATGAGCGAGCAGCTGGGTTCAACCCCAGGCCGCTAGGGGCAGCCCCAGCAGCCCCTCGGCTCTTCTCCGAACCTCGGGTGGGCAGTGTCCGCCGTGGACTCCCCTTCCGTGGTCAGAGTCCAAGGGGTGCCTGTCTCCAGTGTGTTTACGTGGATAAACTGAATTCTGAGGCAGGGAAAGGGCCGGCCTAGAGTACATTTGATCTCAGTTGTATTACAAAGCAAATTTTCTCCCCAGTTCACCCAGCTATTCCCCATTTCATTCAGGAACAAGAGCCAAGGTTATGGTTCCTGCCATCTCCGCTCAACTCCTGCACGCACCAAAGTGTGATCTTGAATGGTAGTCAGAGAATCCACATCTCACTGGCATCCCACGCACCCTCTCCCTTAACTTGGAAACATCTGTTGTTCAGTGGGATTGTTCTGTTCTGAAGGGGCTGTAACATTCCCTTACAACACCATGAAGGGCCTTTGGGTGGATTCCTGCAAGCCATCCTGTGCCTGAAAGGAGATCTTATATATATTTAATTCCTACCCTCCTCCCCTTAGAATCTAAGAGAATGGAGCCGAGTACCTGTAAGACCAGTGAATCCGAGGACGACTCTGTTGAGGAAGAGGAATCTGAGGAGGAGTGTGCTAAAGAGGAAGATACCACTCCTAACTCTTCACAACAGGCATTCTCAAAGGCAGACTATAAGGCATTTGAGAATGGGGGTCCCTTAACCATTGTAGCCAAGAAAATTCCAAAGAAACTGATAGCCCCAACTGACACAGATGACTTAGAAGTTGGGAGGAGAAAGAGAAGGCGGAAACGCAGGTAACCTTCCCTGGACCCCCTCACCTGCCTGGCTCCAGAGAGTCACCCCCTGACCTCCCTTCAGCATTTGGAAGACTGGGACCTAAGCTTTTCCCTTCACTTTTGGGAAAAGGAGAGGAAAGGCTGGAGCATCATTAACCTTTTGGTACAACAGAAACAAAATTCAGAAACATTTAGGCTGGTTCATTTTGGAATTTCAGCTTTGTGTGTATGTGTGTGTGTGTGTGTGTCAGGGGCACCTTACCACTGAGCTACATCCCCAGTCCTTTTTATTTTGAGATGGGGTCTTGCTAAGTTGCTTAGGGCCTCAGTAAATTGCTGAGGCTAGCCTCAAACTGTGATCCTCTGCCTCAACCTCCAGAATCCCCGGGATTACAGGCATATGCCACTATGCCTGGCAGAATTTCATCATGTTTATATCACCCTTGTCTTTTCTTTAAATGGCTTCTGGAAAAAAAATGAATTGTGTTTGTTGGATATCTCTTCATCTGAGAGCCTGGCAGCCCAGGGTTTGTCCTTCCCTCCTACTCTGCCTGATTTCTGCTATTCCTCCATTCCAGACCCTTGGCCATCAACCTGAGCAACTGCAAGTATGAAAGTGGTAAGCACCCAACTCGTCACTCACACCATTTTACACAAGAGGGCTGTCATTCTTACTATGGAGAAGGAGCTCCAATCAAGCTCCCAGCCCCTGGATCTTGCCAGGCTGGCCTAGAATCCATGTTGAGGTTCCTGGATGTCCCCTGGCTCAGTTACTGGCAGCTGAGATATTGCTATTCCACTTAGTCTTGATGTAGAGACAATATCTTCAGTTAACTAACAACAACAAAAGGTCTGGGCAGGTAGCTCATGCCTGTAATCCTAGAGAGTTGGGAGGCTAAGGCAGGGAAATCATCAGTTTGAATCCAGCCTCAGCAAATTGGCAAGACCCTGTCTCAAAATTTTAAGATTTTTAAAAGGTTGGTGGTGTAGCTCAGTGATACAGCACTCCTGTGTTCAGTCCCCCGTACTGCCAAAAACAAAATGAGTGAGAGTCACCATTGCCCTACCCTTCCCAGATTTGAGCAGAGATGAGACAAGATTCAAACAGGCTTTTTTTTTTTTTGGGGGGGGGGGTTGGAGGCAGGGAGTTGGGGTGTAGCTCAGCATTTGCCTAGTGTGTATGAGGCCCTGGGTTTGATCCCCAGCACTTAAAAAAAACAAAAACAAAAAACCGTAAACCATAGTACTTCAAGAAAACTTTGGAGGAACTTCACCTATTTAAAAAAAAAAAAAAAAAATCCTCCCCTCTTGTTCCCACTGCCATCTGTGCAAGGGGCACAGAGTGTTAGGCACCAGTGTGGTACCCACCTAGGGTCAGCTTTGCAGAAACAATCCTGACTGAGAGATAGGACTGGCAGAATCATAAGGCCAGGCTCTCGTTTTCTCTGCTGCATATTTTGGAAGGGCCCGACAGCCTCATGAACTTGGAATTGCCACCTGATAACTAAGATGCAGAACTGAAGTAAGAGTCACCTCCCTCTTCAACCTTTCCTCTGGTCAGGTCTGTTCCTTTCCTGACCCATCTAGAGTTCCAGGGCATGTTGCTGGTGCCCCAGGCTGGCAACACTGATCCCCCTGTCTCTGCAGTGCGGCGGGCAGCCCAAATCTGTGGCCTGAAGGAAGTGGGGGAGGAAGAAGAATGGACTGTGTATTGGACAGATTGCTCCGTCTCACTGGAACGAGTCATGGACATGAAGAGGTTTCAGGTACCAACATCCTGACCTAAGATTCAGAATGACTACTCCTGTCCCCCTGTCCAGGCATGAAGCTGCCATTCTTTTTGGCTGTACCCTGTGTAGACAGGAAAGGCTACACTAAGGGTCTTCTGTTCCAATGTAAATATTCTCCTTTTGGCTCCCTGGAGCTTCTGTTATCTGAAGGAAGTTTCTGGTGGGCATATCATTGCCCATTATTTGCTCTGCCTAGTGACATTTGTGTCTAGCCTGCCTGCTCCAAGGCGGGTGAGCCGATCTGAGGGAGAAGACTGAGAGGCAGCTTCAGAGTTAACAACAGGGCCAGCTGAATGCTTAGATCCAACCATTTAAGCAGTTTAGAATCCATGTGTGTGGGGGAGCATGCCTGTAATCCCAGCCACTCCGGAGGCTGAGGCAGGAGTATTCCAAGTCCAAAGCCAGCCTCAGCAACTTAGCAATGACCTAAGCAACTTACTGAGACCTTCTCTCAAAATAAAAACAAAAAGGGCTATTCTTTTTTCTATATTCCAGGAAATGGTTTCTTTGTACTGCCTTACTTTTATGCATCCTTACTTTTATGAGACAAGTACTGGTGGTCTGAGGGATGGGAGAAGTTGGTTAGAAGGCCCAGAGGTCTGGCTAGTACACATTCTTCTCTCTGTCCTTCATTTTTAAATGCATGTTGGGTGTAGAAGCCTAGGGAGGGTTTCTCACTTGCCTGAGGGAATCTTCTTGTTTCCACCCTTGGGGTAGTAGGGACAGTGCTCACCTCCACTGTGATTTCTCCCTTTTTCCCCATCCTTTTCCACTGTTTCTTGCAATGCCCAGACCCCAGGAACTGTCATTTACTCTAGGGGGACAGTATAACCAACTGGCTCTGTTTCAGAAAATCAACCACTTCCCTGGCATGACAGAAATCTGCCGCAAAGATCTACTGGCTCGGAACCTCAACCGCATGCAGAAAATCTATCCTACAGAGTACAACATCTTCCCCCGCACCTGGTGCCTCCCGGCAGAGTGAGTGTATCTGGTTTCACAGGCTGAGCTCCTCGAGGCAGGAATGGGTCACCCTCCAAAGTCCCCTCCAGACTGGTCTTGTGACCTTGGTATGTCTCAGAGGGATGAAAGTGGACCAAGAAAGTTTCAAATGATCAAAGAAAAGTGGGTCTGAGGACAGTGCTTCAGGAAGACCATGGATTAGATAGCCTAGATAGCAGGAAGATAGCCACAGCCCCTGGGACTGCCAGGATTTGCAGAAACCTTTTGACCTGCTCCTCTTCACATGTAGCTATGGGGACTTCCAATCTTATGGTCGGCAGCGAAAAACCCGCACTTATATCTGCAAGCCAGACAGTGGCTGTCAGGGACGTGGCATCTTCATCACCCGGAACCCCCGGGAGATCAAGCCAGGAGAGCATATGATCTGCCAGCAGTACATCTCTAAGGTAAAAGATACCTTGGTACCACCAGGCCCCTACCTGATTCCAGGGTTCCTTGTCTCTCCCAAAGCCAGGGAGGAACCAGTTTTAGGCTCCTGTTCTTTCTGCTGTCCCCATTATCTTGGAGGCAGTATGGAGCCATGGTTCAATTAGCCTGCCTAGGTTTGAATTTCAACTTTTCTATTTCTTAGATATGTGACCTCAGGCAGGTTAATGACCCTTTTCTTGCCTCCATTTCCTTATTGTTTCATGGGAATAGTAACAGTAACCACTTTATATGATTGTTGTGAGAATTAATTGAGTTATTGTGTATTTGAAGCACTTACAATAGTGTGTGGCACATAGTAAGCACTTCAAAAGTTAATTACGTTCCTTTTGGGTTTGCATACTCTTAGCCTTTCCTTATCGATGGCTTCAAGTTTGACATGCGAATCTACGTCCTAATCACATCTTGTGACCCTCTTCGGATCTTCATGTATGAGGAGGGCCTGGCCCGCTTTGCCACCATGCCATATGTGGAGCCCAGCCACAACAACCTGGTGAGGGGGCAAAGTGGCACCCTATTCTCTTCCATTGCCATGAGTGCTGGTGTTCTAGGGAGAAACAAGGTAGAGGTTTGTCATTGTCACACAAGAACAAGGAAGTAAGTCAGTGAGAGCCATGGCACCAAGTTATAAGGAAAGCATTTGGTGGGTGGTGACTGAGAAAAGGTGCCCAGCACACCCCACCCTCTTCCCCAGGATCTTACAGAAGGACAGTCCCCTGGTGCAAAGGGCCAGGAGACCAGCAATCCTGGGGAGGGGTAGAGAAGGCCACAAAGCGCTGGAGAGGAGGGCCACGTGGAAGCAGTCTGAGCCCATGGGGCCACTTGCTTCACAGGAAGATGTCTGCATGCACCTGACCAATTATGCTATCAACAAACACAATGAGAATTTTGTCCGGGATGATGCTGTAGGCAGTAAGAGGTACTCGCTACTCTGTTTTATTCCTCCTTCTTCTGTCCCTTAGTCCCACAGTTTCAGGAGCCCATGAAATCCAACAGACTCTTGGGAGACTGATTGCTTAGGAAAACTGCCTTTATAGACCCTGGTCCTATGCCTAAGCTCTAGCAGCCCAAGCCTCACCCTAATAACTAATTCCTGCTCCCAGCTGCAGCCCTTTGATGCACAGGGGCCCAGGCCTGGAATTAGGGTTAGCATCAGGGAACCACCTACCTGCTGGCATAAAAATTGGTATTCTTCTGAGCACTGGGCCCCACAGGAAGCTGTCAACACTCAATGCCTGGCTGCGAGAACACAGCTACAACCCCCGAGAGCTGTGGGGTGACATCGAGGACATCATTATCAAAACTGTCATCTCAGCCCACTCTATTCTTCGCCACAACTATCGAACCTGTTTCCCTCAATATTTGAGTGGTGGTACGTGTGCCTGTTTTGAGATCCTTGGTTTTGATGTTTTGCTGGACCACAAGCTGAAGCCCTGGCTGCTGGAGGTAAGGTTTCTCTCCTCATCTTTACAAGAACAAGATTCAGAGGCTTCCCTGAACAGGACACCTGGTATAGGAGGCACTCAGGTGGCTGAACAGAGAAGCAGGAATGGGGAAACTTCAGGGTGGGTGGCAACCAGTAGAAGGCAAGAGACATCTACTCTACTCTTTTGACTAACTTGAGTTGATCTCTGGCCACTACCACAGCAATCCAGGTTTGGGATCCCCAGCATTTCTGGTGTAAACCTTGACTTTATCTATAGACTTAGGCTGTCTGATTTACTCTCCTCATAATGCCTGTGAATTGGAGGGATTGCTGTGCAAAGTCCTGTGGCCTTGAAAGCAAGAGCTTCCAGCCACCTTGGATGTGGTCATAGAAAGGGATGTTTCTCCTAGACCTTCAGGTCTTCAAGAGGCCACCATCTGTTCAGGTGGTAGATATAGGAACAGGGCAATAACTACTTCTCCTGGCAGGTAAATCACTCTCCAAGCTTCACCACGGATTCACGCCTTGATCGAGAGGTGAAGGATGCACTTCTTTGTGATGCCATGACCCTTGTTAACCTCCGGGGCTGTGACAAAAGAAAAGTGTTAGAGGAGGACAAGCGGAGAGTCAAGGAAAGGCTTTTGCAGTGTCACCAACAGCCACGAGAAGCCAGGTGAGTCAGGTATCTAATGTGTATTCATTTGTGTAACTGGTCTTGCTTTTACTTTCCTGAGAATGAAAGTCCACTAGAAGAAAGTCACTGAGGACGAATTAGCTATTAAAAAGCATTTTGGGGGGCTAGGGATGTAGCTCCAAGTTAAAGCACTTGCCTAGCATGCATGAGACCCTGGGTTTGATCCACAGTCCTGTGAAAAAAATTTTTTTTGCATAGATAGTATATCACATCTGTGTAGATAATATATCACATAACATAGGCCATATGTTCAAAATTCAAATGATATAGTGCACAGTTTTTCCCCTGCCCTTCTCATCCAGCTACGAGTTTTCCTCCCTAGAGTCGATCAACATTCCTAGTGTAGTGTTATACTTTCACAAGCACTTAAAGCACAAATATATATGTATTATACAAAATATTTTTTCCCTTGTTTACCCAGTTGCATAACTTACACACTCTCTAAACCCTGCTTAGTGACATATTTTAGAGCTATTTTCATATTAACATATAAGGTGCTTTAGGTTTGATTAGCTTTTTTTCCTCCTCATTTTTCATTGGTGTATTATAATTATATATATTGATGGAATTTATTGTTACATATTCATACATACACACAATATAACAATATAATTTGGCCAAAATCACTTCCCATCTTCTCCCCTTCTCCTCACCTTACACCTCTTGATCTCTTTCCTCTATAAGTCTCCCTTTGATTTTTAGGACATCCACCCCCACCTTTGTTTTCCCTTTTCCTCTCTCGCTTATGCGTATGAGATAAAACATAGGACCCTTAACCTTCTAAACTCGACTTATTTCACTTAACATGATGGTCTCTGGTTCCATCCATTTTCCTGCAAATGCCATAATTTCATTTTTCTTTATGATTGAATGAAACTCTATTGTGTGTATATATTATATTTTCTTTATCTATTCATCCATGGATGAACACCTAATCTTGTTCCATAGTTTGGCTATTCTGAATTGTGCTGCTATAAACATGGGTATGCATTTATCACTGTAGTAAGGGTAAATATCAAGAAGTGGTATGGTGGGGTCTTATGGTGGTTCCATGCCTAGTCTTTTGAGGAGCCTCCACATTGATTTCCATAGCAGTTGTACTAATTTACAGTCCCATCGACAGTATAAAAATGTTCCTTTTTCTCCAGTCTCTCCAGAATCTATTATTATTTGTATCTTTTTTTTTGGTACTGGGAATTGAACCCAGGGGCACTTAACACTGAACCACATCCCTAGCCCTATTTTGTATTTTATTTAGAGACAGGGTCTCACTGAGATGCTTAGTGTCTCACCGTTACTGAGGCTGGCTTTGAACTCAAAATCATCCTGCCTCAGTTTCCCGAGCTGCTGGGATGACAGGTGTGCACCACCATGCCCAGCTCTATTATTTGTATTCTTGATGACTGTCATTCTGACTGGTGTGAGATGAAATCTCAGTGTAGTTTTGATTTGCATTTTCTTAATTGCTAATGATGTTCAGTTTTTCATATATTTGTTGGCTATTTTTTAGGAAGTGTCTGTTTAGTTCATTTTCCCATTAACTGGGTTACTTGATTTTTTGGTGTAAAGATAGATATTTGAGCTCTTTATATGTTCTAGATAGTAATAATCTGTCTGAGTAGCTAGCAAAGGTTTTCTCCCATTCTGTGGGTTTGCTTTTCCTATTCCTAAATGTTTCCTTTGCTGTGCTTTCTTCTCTTTCTTCTTCAGTACTGGAGATTGAACCCAGGGGAGTTCTACCACTGAGCTACATCCCCAGCTCTTTTTCTTTTTTTATTTTAAGACAAGGTCTCACTAAGTTCTGGAGGTTGGCCTTAAACTTATTCTCCTGTTACAACTTCCCAAGTAGCTGGGATTATAGGTGTGCACCACCATGCCCAACTGCTGATTTGTTATTTTAATACAGTTCTTCTAGAAACCAGTTTCTGAGAAACTTTGTAATAATGAAACATAGAAAACAGTTTAGTTGTTAATAGGGAACTATTTAAATCAATGTTGATTACCCATTTTTGTTTTCCTTGTAAATGATACATAAAATTAAATTTGAGTAGACTTGGGTTATTCCTATAATAACATTGCTTTTCTCTAGTTGTATTCCAATATTCAGGGGTAGTTTGCATTTTATTCCTCATGATAGCTTTAGGGACTGGTAAACAGCCGTACTCAAATGTTTGTGTGATGAATAGGAGTGGAGGATAAATTAACCACCCTGAGTGTTCCCATGAGAATGAACAGGGGACCTGAGTGAATCGTGTCTTTCAATGGGGAAAAAATGGTTGAAAACTACTCTACCACTGAGCTACATCCCAGACCCTTTAATTTTTTATTTTGAGACAGGGTCTCATTAAGTTGCCCAGCCTGCCCTTGAACTTATGATCTTCCAACCTCAGCCTCTCAAGTAGCTGGGATTATAGGCATGTGCTACCATGTTCGGCTAGGCACTCATTTTAAAACCCTGGTATATGATCCCAATTTGGAAGGAAGGAAGAAAAAAGGAAGTGAGGGAGGAAAGGCAAACTAGTGAGTTGCAAAACTCAGGAGGTCCTGCCCTGGAGTCCTTGCTCTGTACTGATTAGTAATATGCTAATTTCATAGTAAGATCATGGGAAGTTCTAATCTTTTTGCTCTTCTAAGTATTCTGTAGTGAACATGTATTGATCTCGTAATTAAAAACCTGAAAGATTGTAATTACTTGGAGTGCCAGTTTACAAGCAAACCTCTGTGCACTTAGAACAAGAATCAAATTTCTGGAAACCAAGTCTATTCTTATGCCTACACACATGGTAAGGCTGACCAGAGATGCGCTTGACAGCTTTCCCCGTACAGACAGGGCCTTGGAAGGCCAAGCAAACAGTAGGAGTTTCTCAAAGCCTTACCCAGCCTTCCTTTCTTCACTGAACATTCTCAAAGCCCTCCTCTGACTCTGTGGAGCTTGGTTTCCACAGGCGAGAACAGATTGAGTTGTCCCATGCAGCCATGCAGGACCAGGAACGATATGAGGATTCCCACCTGGGAGGCTATCGGCGGATCTATCCCGGGCCTGACACGGGGAAGTATGAACCCTTCTTCAAGCACAATGGCTCCCTCTTCCAGGAGACTGCTGCCTCCAAAGCCAGAGAAGAATGTGCCAGGTACTTTGCCACTTTGTCCTGCATCTCCTCTATGCACGTGGGTGAGAGCAAATCCTGAAGCCAAATTGTTTCCCAGCATGGGGAGAGGAAGCCAGGCACTTGAGGAAAGAGAAACAGAGTTATATATTCTATCAGCCTCTTAGTGACTCTTTTCATTCAACAGGTTTCTCATCTTCCTCCCTAATTCCTAAGATCATGATTCCTGCTTATCCCTATTTTCCTTCCATTTCCTTTTCCCCAACACAATTCCTCCACTATCTGAAGCTTTTATGTTTTGTCAGGCAGCAACTAGAAGAGATCCGCTTGAAGCAGGAACAGCAGGAGAATTCAGGCACTAAGAGGCGAAAGGAAAACAAGGACCAGAACCAGGGTGAATCAGCTGGGGAGAAGAGCCGATCCAGGGCAGGGCCCCGGGGCCTTTTCACCTACTTGGCTTACAGGAACCGGAAGCGGGAGAAAGAGGTGTCAGGGGTTTTGTGACTCTTACCATTCTGCAGGAAAATGGGTTGGGACTACTAGAGAAGGGAATTTCTGCTGTCCTCTCCCCTTGCCCAAGAGAGATGAGTTCCTAATCAGTAAATTGAAACTGACTTATTGGAACAGAAGGTGAGAGAATGAACAGCAAAGGGAACTCTACAAGAGGGTCAGGGCAGGGATGGAGGTAGAGTGAGCGTGAGTCCTGCAGCCATCCTTGCTGATGATTTGGGAGTTGTCCTTGGAAATCCTTCATTTATCTCTCATGTACTTTGTAGCCGAAATCAGTACACCTGGACACCATGCAGCCTCAAGATATTGTGGAAGAGGAGGAGCTAGAGCGGATGAAGGCCCTGATACAAAGGGAGAATCTCATCCGAAGCCTGGGTATTGTAGAGCAGCTGGCCCGCATGCTACACCCCAGTCACCGGGGCCAGAAAAAACTTCATGAGTATCAGGTGAGGGTCCTTATGAAGCCTTTGGCAAAAGAAGGGATAAAAAGGTTGTGATACCAGCAGATGGTGGTGTCACACCAAAGGATGTTTATGTGATGGTATCTGTCAATGGAGCCTGGGAAAGATGAATATCTTGGGCCTTGGGAGAGGGTCTGGTCTGTTGGTTCTTTTTGCATCTGTTCCCAAGCTCCCTTGTTTTCAGTGTTGATATCCAGCAAAGTGCAGGTCCCAACTTTCTCAATTACAAGGGACTTGCCCTCTATATTCATATGTCACAGTAGTCCAAAACTCATGACTGACAAATACCAAGGTTGCTACCATGCTCAGTGGCCTGTGTAATCTCTCTAGAACTGACAGTGTCCTCTAACAGGGAATAAGTAAATAGTCTCAGGCTAGCAAAACAGTTGCTGAATTCACTATTTCCTAGGTTAGTAACAAATCTACTGGGCCCTCTGTTTTTGTTGAACCCTAAAGAAGTAACTGGTTAACTAGTGGCTATGACCTAGAAGAGATTCTTGTTACGTATTTCTTCCAACATTCCATCCAGCCTCACAAGAAATGTGGTAAGGAGCTGCTCTTCTCCTCTAGCCTAGATTTCACCAGGACGGGCTGGGCAGTCAAGAAGTACAATCTGTGAGTCTGGTCCCATTGGTGCTCCTGAGAGGGGCCACCTCAGAGCAGGGCCAGCCTCATTTCCTGCAACCACTTCGGCCCCATGAATTGATCCCCAGGATCTTAGGGCCACTGCCAAACACGAATGCTGCAATTCCACAACATTCCCGGTGCCATCTGCAGCCCAAGAACTTCAACTGGATAGGAGATCCAGCAGCGATCGGTCCCTGTTCATTGTCAATGAGGAAATCTGGGAGGCACTATTTTTCCAGCGCTAGAGTCAAGGTCACTAGCCGTAAGTATACAAAACTAGTTTTGGTCACGTTGACTTGTGTAAATTTCTAATAGCATGTTACAGCTGAGATGCTCTTAAAATAAAATGTAGCATTGTTAGTGGTGGGAATGGGGGAGGTGGTGGACCCATTTATGTACCTCCTCCTATGTATTAGACCCTGGTGATGGCAGAAATACAGTCCTAGCCCTCAAACAAAGGTAACAAGGAAGTGGGCAAGTAAACACACCAATTATAATTGTGTGGTAAAGATGCTGGAGGGAAAAATGGGATAACATTCCTCTGTGGTGGTAACTGGATCATAGCTAAGAAAGAGGTGAGCAGATCTCTTCTGTGAGTAAAAACTCATGTTTTTAATGCAGAAGGCCAAGCCAGCAGGAGGCTAGAAGCCATAAACCAAGCCCTGGCTGTATCCATGCCATCCACTTTAACCCCAAAGCATGGCTATCTTCTGCAGACAGAACACACCTTGCCTTCCATGGTAAAGTCTGAACACAGAGCAGCCAAGGCCGGGGATCTCACCCTCTGCCCTGCCTCTGCACCTGTTCTGCAGCATTCCAGTACACTTCTTAACGTCAGCCAGCACAGGTAATCGCAAGAGGGAAGTCAGCACTCAACCTCTCCTGGAGAACCTCCAGAGGTTCCAAAAGGAGCATAGGGCCTTCAATCTTTGCTAAATGAAAGACTACCACCAAGTTCCAGTTTGAAAACCCCGTCAGGAACCCTGTTTGCAAAAGGCAAAACAAAGACACCAAGAATTCCTCAACACCCTAAGATTCTTTTGGGTTTGGTAATGACTAAAAGATGAAGAGCCAAGGCTGGCCAAATACTTATCTCCACTTGTCAGGCCTGAAGCTGGGCTTAATTGATAAGGGATGTCTGAACCTTGGGAGCGGCCCGGGACTGGAGGTCACCCCAGCGACGTGTCCCTTTTACCATTGGAGTCAAGTGCCCAAGGCACGGGTCTGTCGCCGTCAGTCGACTGCCAAGGGTGGACGCCCTTCCTGCCATGGTGGCGGAGACAGGCAGGCCTGGGCAGCCTGAGACAGAGGGGCGGCTCTCGGTAATTGAATCCGTCTTTTTATTAAAGATTATCTCGTTTTCCAGGAGTGTCCTGAACCTCATTTAGGCCCTCGCGTTTCAAGGTAGTCAAATAGTTTCAGCTGGGAAGAGTGGGCAACTAAGCAGCTCAGGCCTAGACCGACCACCTAGCCTGTAAAGAGCAAAGCCTCGCAACAGCCCTATTTTTCCGTCCCGCCCCTTCCGCTTCCGGGCCTTCCCCTACTTCCGGTGCTGCAGTGTTGCGGGCTGCAGAAGGTTGGTTTGCTTCGCTATGGCGGTTACCCTCATCCTGTGGCTGGGCTGCCGAGTCCGTACTGCTGTCGCTCGCTATAGGTTTGCGACCCGGGGGCTGGCGGGATCAGGCCCTACCGACCGTGAGCCGGACCCGGATTCCGACTGGGAGCCGGAGGAGCGGGAGCTGCAGGAGGTCCGGAGGTACCGCCTCTTTTCCCGGCCCTCAGCCTGAAGCTGGCCTTCCAGCCTCGGCTCTTCAGGCCGCGCCCCTTAGGCGCCGGGCATCCTTCAGCCGCCTCCATTGTGGCTCGAACTCCTTCCGTGTTGTCAGCTGCGTAGGGGCTGGTGTTCAGCTCATTTGGGACCACAGGTCCCTTCGCTAGTGACGTAGGTTTCATTACCCTTTAAGATAGTTCGGCATGCTTACGGGCAACTATTGTTCTAGATGTTACATTTTGGGGGCGGTGTACAGAGTAGCGCTAAGCTGGCTCACATGGCCTGGTGGCCTTTACCGACCGAAGAGGGCTGGGCTCTTGGTGAGTTAGCCCTAGACTTTTCAAACACCCATCTTGCTCCCACGCATGGCTTCTGCCATTGGTTCTTTCCCCCAGCACCCTGATACGACAGAAAAAAGCAATTCGATTCCAGAAAATTCGGAGGCAAATGGAGGCGCCTGGTGCCCCGCCCAGAACCCTGACATGGGAAGCTATGGAGCAGATACGGTAAGACTCAGGGTACCTTGTTAGCATCCACTGTGATGAGAGGTGACGGATCCTGGGGCCACAACACGGGTTTGGCCTTTTGAGTATTGTTTTTGTATTCTGTCTTTTGTTATAGAAAAATTTATGCAGAAAATATAGTAATATGACTAATTTCGTTAATTTATCATGTAGATTTGATTTTTTTTTTTTTTTTTTTTTGTACCAGGGATTGAACCCAGGGGCGCTTAATCTCTGAGCCACCTCCCCAACCCTTTTCTGTATTTTATTTGTTTATTTATTTGTTTGTTTGTTTGCTTGTGGTGCTGGGGATTTGAACCCAGGGCCTTTTGCTTGCGAGGCAGGCACTTTACCAACTGAGCTATATCCCCAACCCAAAGAGTCCTCCGTCCCCCCGACCCCCGCTAGAGACAGGGTCTTCCTGAGTTGCTGAGGTTGGCTTTGAATTCGAGATGCTCCTGCCTCAGCCTCCCAAGCTGCAAGCTGCTCGTATTACCAGAGTGTGCCACACCAGCCTGGCTGTCATCTAAATTTAATATTTGTTAGCATTTTAACACAGATGACAGTTGCTGAACATTTTATATAATTTTGTGGTTATTAATATTCTTTTTTCATATTTTAATTGGTGCATTATAATTGAATGTAATAGTGGAATTACATACTCATACATACACAATATAAAAATATAATTGGTCAATATTACAGAAAATTTAAAAAAGCACATTGCAAACCTAGGTTCAGACTTTTTTTTTTCAGGGCCAAGGACCTAACTCAGGGCCTTGCGCGTGCAAGGCAAGCGCTGTGCCACTGAACTAAATCCCCACCCCTAGGTTTAGAAGTGGAACTTACATGGTTATGTGAATTTTGTTTCCTGGTTTTTTTTTTTTTTTTCTTTTTTTGTGCTGGGGAGGGAACCCGGGACCTTGCACGTGCAAGCGCTCTACCATTGAGCTACATCCCCAGCCTGGTTATATGCATTTCCTGAAAAGAGGATCCATACCTTTAAAAACCATAAAAAGTGCCTTCTCAAAAAATTTTATGTTTTACAGTTGCTTTTCTTTTTAAATTTCTCTCTTTTTTTTTTTTTTTTTTTGTCTTGAAAAGGTAATGTGTTATATATGGTTCAAAATTATAACTATAACCTAGTGTACATGTTGAGAATTGTCTAGTTGCCTATAGGTGCTATTTTTATTGGTTTTTGTGTCTTTTTCCAGATTTCCTTATGCAAATACAGCAAGTACAAATTTTTATTTTCACCACCTGAATCACAAAAAGTAGCATACTCTAAATTCTGTTCTACACTTCATTTTTTGAAGAATTTGACCTTTAATTAATTAATTAATTAATTTGGTGCTGAGGATCAAACCCAGTGCCTCACCCATGCTAGGCAAGTATTCTACCACTGAGCTACAACTCCAGCCCCTACACTTTCTTTTTTAACTTGATGTGACCTATAGATCTTTCCATTTCAGAAGAGAGAGCTACTCAATTCTTTTTTATAGATGCATGGTAAACCATAGTTTTACCTGTTATTTATGATGGGCACTTGGGTTATTTTCATTCTTCTGCTTACAAATGAATGGACTTTGTATGCACATCATTCAGCATATCTGCTAGGCATATTTGTTGTATACATTCCCAGAAGTAGAACTACTGGATCAAAAGTATTTGTATTTTGTTGGGCTGGGGAGATAGCTCAGTAGGTAGAGTACTCGCCTTGCAAGCACAAGGCCATGGGTTCGATCCCCACCACCGAAAAAAAAAAAAAAGTATTTGTATTTTGTTAATATAATATAAGTAGACCTACATTGGTTATGTATGAAGAATGATTCCAGTTAAAACTTAAAAGATTTTATAGAAACTGGTTAAGATTTTGTGAGTCCAGCTGAATATGGTGGCACATGTGACACTGGAACCTGAAAGGGGGATTGTCTCAGCAACTCAGTGAGGCCCTAAGCAACTTTTCAAGACCCTGTCTCAAAAAAATAAAAAGACCTGGGGCTGTGACTCAGTGGTTAAGTGCCTCTGGATTTAATCCCTAAAAGGGAAAAAAAAAGATTTTGTGAGCCTGTACTATCTCCCTTCTGGGTCCCCAGTCATTACTGGGGATTTAAACCAGGAGTGCTCTACCACTGAACTACATCTCCAGCCCTTTTTATTTTAATTCTGAGATTTTTGAGACAGTCTTGCTAGTTGTCTAGCCTGGCCCTGGAACTTGAGATGCTCCTGCCTCAGCCTCCTGAGTAATGCCCAGTTCCCCCCACTTTTTTCCCCCCTCCCTCCTCGTGCTGGAAATCGAATTCAGGGACTTACACATGCTGGGCAATCAGTTCTCTACTGTCTTGAACAACAACTTTTTCAAACCTTCCAGCTTCCTACTTATCAAATCCCCTTTTGTAGTCAATAGATGTCCTAACATTTTCAAATAGTCCATTAAATAAAAACCCCATCAGCTTCCTGGTCTTGCTCCTTATCTTTTAGTTTCATATTTTGAGAGAAGTGATAGCCCATAACTTGTTTAGGACAGTTCTTTGTGTGCTTTAGGTCATCCCCATCTATTTACTCAGGAACCTCTCTTTTTTGGTACTGGGGATTGAACCTAGAGGTGCTTTACCACTGACAAGACAGAGTCTTGCTAAGTTGCTGAGACTGGCCTTGAACTTGGAATTCTCCTGTGTCCACTTCTGAGTCTGGCATGTGCTACCTCACCCAGTGGAACCTGTTATCTTAAAACCCTCCCTTGTTGGGCGTGGTGACACAACTGGAGGCTGAGGCAGGAGTATTGCAAGCTCAAAGCCAACCTCAGCAACTTAGTGAGAACCTATTTTAAAATAAAAAGGGCTGGGGATATGGTTCAGTGGTTAGTGCCCCTGGGTTCAATCCCCCAGCACCCCCCTCCCAAAAAAAATAAAACTAAAAACCCTACCTCATCTTTTTTCCCCAACTTGCTCCTACCCATGTTAGTTTTTTGGTTTTTGTGTGTAATTTAAAAAAAAATTTTTTTTTGTAGTTGTGTATGGACAGAATGCTTTTATTTTGTTTATTTTTATGTGATCAAACCCAGTGCCTCATACATGCTAGGTAAGCTCTCTGCCACTGAACTACAGACCCAGCCTGGGTATGTGATTTCTTTAACCATTACAGTAATACTGTTCTCTTTAAATCTATCAGTGACTTCTTTATTGTTATTGTTAGATTTAACTGACACTGTGTGGTCTTTAGCTTCCTTAAAATTCCTGTAGCATTTGATCTCATAAACTGAACCTGAATCACATAGGTTCCTCACGCTGAACATATACAAAATAGAATTAATCACTGTTACCTGACAACTTAATTCTGCTGCTTTTTTCTAACTCCTCAACCTTCGTAGCTATTTTTTTTTTTTTTTTTTTTTTTGGTACTAGGGATTGAACTCAGGGACACTTGACAACTGAGCCACAACCCCAGCCCTGTTTTGTATTTTATTTAGAGACAGGGTCTCACTGAGTTGCTTAGCACCTCACTTTTTTCTGAGGCTGGCTTTGAACTCCCAGTCCTCCTGCCTTAGTCTCTTGAGCTGCTAGGATTACAGGCATGCACCACCACACCAGGCCCAACTAATACCTTGAATCTTGGCTTTGATACTACCATTCCCAATATTTAGTTCTTTACCAAATTCTATCAGTTGACCTTCCTAAATATTCTTCAGCTCTCTTCTGTCCTATGCACTTGTTGGCATTGTTTCTTGCCTAGTCTTTCCATTTATACTTTTTTTTTTTCATGTGGTGCTGGAGATTGAACCCAAGCCCTGGTGTGTGCTGAGCAAGTGCTCTCTGCCTATCCATCCACCTACACTTTTGTACTCAAAAACAGTCACCGAGTTAAGCTTCAGAATGAATATTTACCCATGGCATTCCACTGCTTGAAGTCCTTCCTTGGCTTCCTGTTGCCTTGGGATAAATTTCAGGCTCCTAGAGGTGAATATGATCTTACTTCTGCCCTGTCTGTTGAACTATCCCAGTGAAGGGGATGTGCCTCTTTGTATTTCACATGTTGCTCACTCTGCTATCAGTGTCTTTGATCTCCTGCCCTCCTCTCTACTAGCTTATTACTGCTTTTCATCTTTTCTGATCAACTCTAGCTTGAATTCCCTGAACATTTCCAGGGCCAGGCCTTTTGGATGTTTTTACTACATCCCCTGCTGTAACTTAGCATAGTACCATTGTATGATACATCTGTCCACCATTAAACTTTATGCTTTTGGGAGTGAAGTTCAGTCCTCCTTCATCCCAGGATGTAACGTGGATATTAGATTCCAGTGGGAAGTGTTCAGTTGACATGAAATGAAGTGACCTGACTAAAAGTGATCAGAGGTTGCTGTGGGTATGCAAGAATGGAACATAATTACTTAACTGGCACAGTAAAAGGACAGCATTTACAATTTTTCCAAAGCCCTTTTCTTTTTACTTAATTTATGACTGGTATTGTCAAATTAACTGTTCTGGTAGGAGACTTCTTCACAACTGGAAAACCTGCTCCTTTTTCCCATAGGTATTTACATAAAGAATTTGCAGATTCTTGGTCAGTTCCCAGGTTGGCCGAAGGTTTTAATGTCAGCACTGATGTTATTCGAAGGGTTTTAAAAAGTAAATTTGTACCCACTTTGGAACAAAAACTGAAGCAGGATCAAAATGTCCTTAAGAAAGCTGAATTTGCCCACTCACTCCGGCAGCTCCAGGGCTCTGGAAATACCTTGAAGCCACTTGCCGTAGACCACTCTGTATCAAGCTCTTTGCTGATGCCAGGGGATGATGCATCATATGAAGGTCAGCATCACAGTACAGCTTTGACAGTGATAGAGCCAAAAACTCACAGTACTAATGCAGTGAGACAAAAGGGAAGGAATAAAGGAAACCAGGACTTGAAGAAGGAGAGCTTTATGCCTCTTACTGAAGCTTTGGGTCATCAGAGAGAGCTGCAAAAGTACTCCAGTGATCGTGCGGACACCGGAAGAACTGACAGTAGTAGATTGCCAAGCGACAAGAAACTGGAACTGTTGAAGATAGGGGAGCTAGGAAACCAGAACTTCAGCAGCAGAGTAGTGCAGAGGGGACGGGAGTTCTTTGACAGCAATGGGAACTTCCTGTACAGAATTTGAGTTGGGGTCGGACTTGTGGAGATGACAAGATTTCTGTATGTGGATAACCGCTTTGGAATAAGAAGAATTGATGAGCCTGGAATATGGAAAGAAAGAGCTGCTTGGTTATTTAAGCTTCTTGGATCACTGCTCCCAGTCTTTGTATCTTCAGTATTCCCCCTTATTGCTTAACTTTTGTATACTGAAAATCAGTATTGTTTCTGTGATACTTGCCAGTAATATGGGAGGAAGTTAAAAGTTTGCCTTCTGACCTCATTTTTTTTTTTTTTTCCTGATCATTGAACACTTAACAGTTTTTGAGCTCTTAGTAAATTGGTTGTTTTGTTTTCTTTAGGTGCAAAAATAAAATGTAGGAGTTTGTGTTGCTTTGTGTCTCTGGAGTGACCCTTGGGGAGTGCCAGAATGAGAAAGGCAGAAGGGGAGTGATCCCTTACTAAACATTGGAAGAGATAAGAGGAATCCCTAACAAAGAGCTCTGTGCAAAGCACCCTGCTCATTGATATAATTTGGGTATGGGGTGCCCAGGGGAAATTTACCACTGAGCTATATCCCCAGCCTTTATTTTGAGACAGGGCCTCACTAAGTTATTGAGGCTGGCCTTGAACTTGTGCTCCTTCTGTCTCAGCCTCCTGAGTCCCTGGGATTACAGGCATCGGCCACCATGCCCAGTTAGCCTTTTTTATTTTTTATTTGAGACAGGGTCTTCTACACACAAGGCTTACAGTTTGCATGTCTTGCAAATTGTCTCACCATTCACTTTCCTCAGTGGTCTGTGGAAAACAAGTTCAAACTTGGATGGATGTGTTTTTCATATACTTTATCCCCTGCACTCCCTTGCTCACTAATCTGAAACATTTTTTCCCATTTTTGGAGCATGCGAATTTAGGCTTTTGCTTTTACTCATTCTTTACCCCCAGATTCATGTGATTGACTTTTTGTCATTTAGGTCTCAAATCACTTATCACTTTCTTAGAGGGACCTCCCCTGATCATCCAATCTAAAGCATCTTTTATTACTACCCCATTTAATTTTCTTCAGTGTCTGAAATTCTGTTATTACTATGTTGTTACCACTTATCTTCTCCTCCCCCCATTTTAATGTAGACTTTGAAACTAAGAGACTTGTGTGTTCTTTGATATAGTCCCAGCCCCTAACATCTCAATATTGGTTGAGTTGAATGAAGAAATGACTGGGGGACTTCCAACAGTCAGTATATAATGGTGAAAGCCTTGCCTTTTACCTTTGCCAGGTTACCCACCTGGAGCTCAGCCATGGCAGGTCTCTTGCTCTAGCCTGTCAGTGTGTTTCAGATACTAACTCGTTGGTTTTAGGAAACTCCAGTTTCTTTGGGGGGCGGGGAGGATACCAGGGATTTAACGTGGGGGCACTTAACCTTTGACTCATATCCCCAGCCACTTTTTAAACAAATTTTTATTATTTTATTTTTTTGCTGTACTGGGGATCGAACTCAGGGCCTTGTGCTTGTGAGGCAAGCACTCTACCAGCTGAGCTATCTCCCCAGCCTAAACAAATTTTTAGACAGGGTCAAACTAAGTTGCTTAGGGCTTCAGCCTCTCAAGTCACTGGGATTTCAGGTGTGTGCCACCATACCTGATTTAGGAAATGCCAGTTTCAGTGTTGGAGGAAAGTCTCTGAGCCCAGACTGGGATGTGCGATGGGGTATAATTCCAGTTCTGTGTTCATTGGGTTGGGGTCGTGGGATGCCACAGACTCCTGTTCTCAGTTCTTTTACATTGCAATAAAGAACATTAAGGCAACACTGGATGAGGTGGAACTGCATTGTGAAGCACAGGTACGTGTCCGGTGGAGGAAGGAACAGGTAACAAGATTCTGCCTGAGTTAGAGAGAAAGCAGCTCCAGGTGGGTTTTTTTTTTTGCTATTCCCACTGTGACTTAAAAGACCCGACCAGCACAGCTGTAGAGAAGGAAAAGTTTATTTGGGGGTTCATGGTTTCAGAGGTCTCAATCCACAGACAGCAGGCTTCATTCCTCCGGACTCAAGGTAAGGCAGAACATTAGCAGAAGAGTGTGGCTGGCAGAGGGCAGTGGCTCATGAGAATCAAAAAGTGGTAAGAGACTCTCCACTTGTCATATACAAAGTATATACCCCAAAACCACACTCCCAATGCCTACCTCCTCCAGCCACACTCTACCAGCCTTCAGTTACCACTCAGTTAAACCCTAAGAGGGGAGTAATTCACTAAGACTCAACCCAATCATTTCTCTGAACGTTCTTGTATTATCTCACGTAAACTTTTGGGGAACACCTCACATCCAAACCATAACAGTGGGGTAGTTACCTCACAGCAGCCTTTGGTCCAAGCACAAGAGGATGGCATACTGCAACAAAAGAACTTTTGTGGCTCAGTGGTAGAGTGCTTACCTGGCATGTGCAAGATCCTGGGTTCCATTCCCAGCACCACATACACACAAAATAACTTGTGCCTTCACTGTAGAGAATATACACTTACCTGCTTTAAGGGACAATAGAAAAGTTCACCATTTTAGGGCAACCTCCAGTTTGGTGCAGCTGAGATTCAAGCTAATGGGAATGTGGAGGGGAAGAAGCTCAGCATAAAATATTAGATGAGCTCCTGAAGTTCAGTATGAGCATAGCCCTTTTCTAACAAAAAAGTAGAAAGTTAAAATGTCATGAACACACTTGTGTGTGATGTGTGAGATATGAGATTGAATCCAGTGTTTCATTCTGCTAATGTACTACATCACCAGCTCTTGATAAATCAGCTAGTATTCTGATAGTGGTGTCTCAAGGCTGTCCTACAATTGAACTCAGGACCACTTCACCACTGTTTATGTCCAATTCTTTTTTATTTTTTACTTTTGAGATTGGGTCATTCTAAATTGCCAGGGCCTTGAATTTGTGTTCCTCCAACCTCGGCCTGAGTAGCTGGAATTATTGGCATGGGTCATCTTGCCCAGCTGATTGTGGCCTCTTGAGTTTTCCTAAATGACTTTTAGTTGTTTTATTTGAATTAGTATCCAAACAAGGTTCATACATTGTAACCTTATAGTTTGTTGATGAGTCTTTTAAGTCCTGTATTGTAAATATGGTTGCTTTGATCCCTATAACTTAACATGTTCCCACAAATCTATGTGTTTTACAAACAGGTAGATATTGAAGTTTGATCAGGTTCAGTTTTTGGCAGGATGTGATTTTCTGCACTTCATATGCATCTCACCAGGGAATGATATGATGGAATGATTATTCAGAGAGTTTCAGCTGGCTGTGGTGGCAGAGGGCAGAGACTCCCTACTTGGAAGGTGAGGCAGGAGGATCTCTAGCTAGGCAATTTACCAAGACCTGTCAAATATTAAAAATAACCTCAAAAAAATAACAAAATACAAAAACTAGGAATGTAGCTCAATGGTAGAGGGTCCTGGATTCAATATCTGGTACTCCCCTACCCAATTTTTTTTTCAGAGTTTCAGTTATTGTCATCCTGATCCATCCCTCATGTCCCTCTTTGTCACATGATTATTCCACATATGTCATGTGTGTATGTATAATTTACTTCCTGAGATGCCTGGGGTGGAACCCAGAGCCTTGTGCATGCTAGACAAGTGGCCCTACCACTGTGCTACTTCTCCAGCCCCTATGTCTCTCATAAACATTTCTTTAAATAAACAAAATAGACACAGATCATTACCATCATCACCTTCCACAGTTTCTTCCTATCTTCCCAATCAATTCCGATCCTCAAAGGGAAGCACTTTCCTGAAAACAGTTTTCACTGTAGATTAATTTCTCCCGACTTAGAACCCCATGAAAATGGCACCATAGAGTTGTATTCTTGTCTTTATCTTCTTTAACTTATTCGGTTGTTTTTAACATACGAATATATTCATTTATGTATCCATTTTTCCCACTCGGTCATTAACAAGTCAAAACTTCAATATCTGAATGCCACAGCCGGCAGGGTTTGGCTTCCGCTGAACCGTAACACGGATAGGCATTCCCACGCATTTCGCCTCCTGCAACCCCCAGCCACAGTTGCCTATCTGACCGATAAATATGTAAAGTAGATTTGATTGACATCTGAGACTCCAGTGATCCGTGCTCTGCAGACCGAGTTGGTTTAACTGAGCGTGTGCAAGAACCATAGTGCACAACAGAAATCCCTGTGACTTGGAAGTCTGCGACAGATGGATCACAAATTCGAGGCCAGCCAGGGCAACTTAGCGAGAACCTATCTCAAAGTGAAATTAAAAAGCTGGGGATGCAGCTCTGGGTAAATTTAACACCTTTGAGTTCAATCTTCTTTACCAAAATGAAAAGGAAATTGAGAATGTGCCCAACTCGGGTGAGCCAGAATAATTAGTTGTATCCTTAAAAATTAGTTATACCATCACTTTATCCTAGCAACAATTCCTCCAGTCAGGAAATGAAACTAGAAAGTTAACCCGTCGCCTACGGCGTTCACTTGTCCCTTCCCGGACGCCGTTCTCTAAACTCTAGGCTAGTGAACGGAACTTCCGGGAGGTCTAGGAAGTCGGTTCTCTGGGCGGAGGTGGGTTTCTCCGGCATCCGTGGAGATTGTGCTGATGTAGACCGGGATCCTGCTGACAAACGGAGTAGATTAGGAAGGGACGGGTCGCCACACAGTTACTGAAGGTCTGAGACGAGGCGCCCCCCAAGTCCGCGGCGGTCTGGCTGGGAGGCGGCCATTCATTTTTTGGGTGCGGCTGAGGGGCGAAGGCCCCTCCGGGGTCTCTGCTCAGGGACTCTGTTCCCAGGCGAGCAGGATAGACATCCTGTGCTCACCCTGGGTTACTACCGGCCTTCTCAGAGCGGAAGGCGTCCGCCTCCTTCTACACCGGGGCACAGGTGTCCCCTGCCATGGCTTTTCCACATCGTCCGGACGCCCCTGAGCTGCCTGATTTTTCCATGCTCAAGAGGCTGGCTCGAGACCAGCTCATCTATCTGCTGGAGCAGGTCAGTGCCCGTCACTCCCGCCACTTCTACTGTTTAAACAGTTTAGCACTCACAGGACGCGTACTTCTTTCTTGCTGGGCCCTTCGATCTTGTTCTTGGCCTTTGGTGTTGTCCTTGAAGCTTCTGCGGCAGGTCCAAAATGGAGCAGACCGCAGAGAAAACCCTAGGGTAGTATGAGCTGCTTGAGACCTGGCCAGAGAATGAATTGAACTTTAAAAAAAAAAAAAAATCAAGGAAGATAACGCTTGTGCCAGGCATCACTGAGGATGGAAAGACATTAGAGATCTTAGACTGCAGCAGGAGACGGACGAAACACAAATTACTACATGCAGTGTATCAGGTGGTAAACGAGTGATAGACTGCCTGAAGTTCAGAATAAGCGATCATATCTAGGTGGGATGATCTAGGAGTGTTGGGGACCTGGGGTGTAAAGAATAAACATATTTTCTTTAGAGAGTGGAGATTATTCTCCAGGTGGATGGACTGGTAGGAGCAAAACTGAGGAACCAGGGAAGGGCAAGGCATGTCCAGAAAAGGGATATATCAGAAGTTACATGGTAGACATTAGGTAGCTACTGAATTCCCTGCCTCCTATTTGTGGCATGAATAATACTTGATGAGGATTCTAATAGCAATGTGTGGGGTGGGGTAAATGGGCAACAGAATGCCAGTTAAGTGACCATAGATCAGACTGAAGTAATAAAGGCCCACACAAAATTGGTGGCAGCAGGTATGAGGGGGAAATGATGAATTTGTAAGTCATGGTAAAAGAAGACTCAAAGAGTTTACTGAGACTTTTAACCTGGGTTATTAGAAAAATAATGCTGCTACTATAATTGTAATGGGTTCCATGTTTAATTATTTAGTTATTTGTTTAATATCTGTGTTTGCCATTAGATTGGAAGGTCCTCAAGGACCTAGCTTAGATTCAAGCTTATAGTATGTACTTAATGAATTTTGGTGTTATGAACAGGTGGAAATAAAAAAAATAGAAGAATGAGTTTAGTGGATAAAGCTAATTCTTTTAGGTTTGGATGGGGTGAGGTTATGAAGTGCAGTTTGTAACATTTGGCACATAGAAATGTAGAGCTATGTTTCCTATGAAGACTGGGAGACAGGAGAAAACCTCAGGACATCTGGGACTGAGTTTTATTTTGTTTTTGTATGCCCCATAGTGTTAGCACAGTGATTTGCCCTCACTCACTGGTTAGTAAAAGACCAAACAAATGTCTGAGAAATTGAAAAGAGGTTCTAGTTAAAGCCCATTAGTTCAGGTGAGATCAAAATGAAAGAACAGAGACCAAGAATAGAAACTTATAAGTGGGGAGTAGGTGAGGAAGAGGAACCCACAGGGCGACTCAACATGACCAGAGTGGATCTCCATGCGCTAATGTCCTCCTCAAACTAACTTTGCATTCACTTCTTGTTAATGCACACTGCTGTTCGGCTGGATTCATCAAAATCATCTTTGACTATCCTTTTCTCTGACATTTAACTGTACTGATTGCTGTATCCTATGGCTACTTCCTCGCACATAACTCTTTTTGCATTACAGGGTTTTTCACCTGCTAGGCAAGTACTCTTTTTTTTTTTTTTTTTTTTTTTTTTTTAAGTTATAGATGGACACAGTGTCTTTGTTTATTCATTTATTTTCATGTGGTGCTGAGGATTGACCCAATGCCTCACACATGTGAGGCAATTGCTCTACCACAGCTCCAGCCCTAGGCAAGTATTCTTAACCACTGAGCTATATCCCCAGTACTTCTTATTTTATTTTGAGACAGGATCTTGCCAAGTTGTCCAGCTAACCTCAGTCTTGAAATCCTTCTGCCTAATCCTTCCAAGTGTCTGGGATTATAGGCATATGCCACCACATCCAGCTATACATTTTTTAAAATAATGATCATAAAATAACTTGCATATATATTATATAAAATATGGAAGATAAAGAAAAGTATTAAAAAACCACTTATAATCCCAATATCAGAAATAAACAGTGTTAATAATGCTAATTTCTTTTAGGTATTGTAAAAACCTATATTACAAATTCCATGTAGTTTTTAACCTATTTTTGTTCACACCTCTACCAGCTTAAAGCAGGTCTTCATTCATTGCCACATGCTTGTCTACTTAGTCTGTGGCATTAACTTCTTAAAAAGACTTCCCTGCATTTCTCACATCTTCAATTCATTTTATCCATAGTTGCTAGATTATTAGGACTAAAAATTCTAGCTGATTGGGATGCTTCAGTGCAAAAAAGTTTTGTTTTCCTTGATCCATAAAGGATCGCATCCTGACTTGTTCTTAGAAGCCCTTTATGCTCAACTCTAGGCAACTGTTGCAGTGTTATTCCTCATCATTATCCTATATCAGGATTTCTGAAGCTTGGTTCTATTGACATTTTTAGGCTGGATAATTCTGTGTTATAGGGATTGTCCCATTCATTGTAGAATGCTTAGCAGCAACTTTGTCCTTACCTATAAGATGCCAGTAATACCCTCACTCTGAGGCAGGCAACCAAAAATGTGTCTGGACATTGTCAAATATCGGTTTGGGGGGCAGAATTGTCCCTGATTGAGAATTTATGCTTTCCACACCTTATCAACCGAAAACCGAATTGATTGTTTTGCCCTTAACATTCAGTTTTATTCATTCCTGGCCTTTGCTGAATTACCTTTTTTGTTTGTTTTTTGTTTTGTTTTGCTTTGTTTTTTTGGTACTGGGGATTGAACCTAGGGGTATTTTACTACTGAGCCATATTCCCAGCCCTTTTTAATTTTTTTATTTTGAGACAGGGTTTCACTAAGTTGGTTAGGGCTTCACTAAGTTGCTGAGGCAGGTCTTGAACTTGCAGTTCTTCTGCCTTGGCCTTTCAGTTGCTGGGATTACAGGTGTGTGCATGACTGGATTGCCCTCTTAAGACAACTTCCTAATCATTTGTCAAGACCTAGTTGAGAGGAAACTTCTAGTGACTTTCTCCTCCCTGTCATTGACTGAGACTTGTCTTCCTCTAAACAGATGAGAGCCTCATCATCAGGAGTGATGGTACAGGAATCAGATGACAGAAATTGTGGGTGGGTGAGTGAGAAGATGACAAGGCAAACATTGTCCTGGTTTTCTAAGTTCTGTGTTGAACATATGTTAGTTTTGTAATTAGAAGAGAAATTCTGCTTGAAAAGGTATTTAGCAGTTAGTTGAGGGGATTTCAGGAAACAAGGTGGGGTTTTGTTGTATTTGACTTTGTTCAGCAGGAGACCAGGAATTGTTGGGAGACAGAGTGGAGGAGGTGATGATGCACACCAAGACCAACTGACAGCAGGAAGGTTTAGAGATAAGGAGTTGACCTGAGAAAGAAGGTGGAATATCTTTTCAGAATAGTTGACTATACAGAAAAATATTACCTGGATACAGATAACAAATGAGATGCTGAGCTAAATAATGCCCTTCCAACTCAGCAACCATCTGTGTTTCTATTAAATGGGTAGCTGGATGAATTATCAACTGAGGGGGCTTGTGTGACCTATGAGTGATCTGACATACTGTGTTTCCTTCAGCTTCCTGGAAAAAAGGACTTGTTCATTGAGGCAGATCTTATGAGCCCTTTGGATCGAATTGCCAATGTGTCCATCCTGAAGGTACTGTCCCCTTTCCCAGGGAGCCTCTTTCCCCTGTTTCCTCTTTAAGTAGTTTTTCTTTTGATGAACAATACAAATTCCTGAAGAGTGACTACCTTTACAGGGTGAAGATAGGGTAGCTGAATTGGGCTGACACAGGAATTGATGATGTTGGTTGTGTTGTTTCTGTATGTTCTATTTTGTTTTTTCCATTGACAGTTTGAGGAAGGTTCAGGGGAACAGTTGTCAGGGGAGTGGTTTAATTCTGAGAATTAACATAAATAGGAAGCCCTTAAGAAGTCCCCTGTCTTTGTATCATGTTTTGTGCTTTTCAAGCACTCTTACATTCCTTGTCTTGTTGGATTCTTCCTGTAGCAACATGAAGTAGACAAACTGTACAAGGTGGAGAACAAACCAGCCCTCAGCTCCAATGAACAGTGAGTATATGCAAGTGTGTCTCACCTCCAAATTAGGAGGTCCCAACATACACAGTGGCGCATGCCTGTAATCCCAGTGACTCTGGAGGCTGAGGCAGGAGAATCATAAGCTAGAGACCAGTCTTAGCAACTTAATGAGACCCTGCTTAAAATAAAAAAGGACTGAGGATATTGCCTTTGACCTGTCCTTGGCCTAGTTCTGGCACCATGGTGTCTATGATGTGGTTCACATCCTTGTACTTTTATAATTTCATGCTTAGATTATTGTTTAGCCTCTTAACAAGTCTTCCTTTCTGCAGCTTCTTCCACCCTTTTCCTTTTCCCTCTCTAATCCATATCGCTATTTTTTCAATATATTTTTTAGTTGTCAGTGGACTTTTATTTTATTTATTTATATGTGGTGTGAGAATTGAACCCAGTGCCTCAGGCATGCCAGGCAAACGCTGTATCACTGAGTTACAACCCCAGCCCATACTATTTACAACTAGATTGATTCCGCTCCCAAAAATAATTTTTACTGTATTCTTCTAAGAACCTTCAAGGCTTCCCATTATTTACCTTATAGTCCAGATTGTATATCACAGACTCCAAGGCTGTCATTAGTATGGACTCACATGCTGTCTATCCAGCCTTTTTTCTCATGTGTCCCCTTCAAGCCTCTGTTGACACATGCTTCCACACATGCCCCAGTTCTCTGCTTTTGCCTTCACCTTTTTTTTTTTTTTTTTTTGGTCTTTACCTTGTTGACCACTCCATTTGTTTTGCCTGATTTTTTTTTTCTTTTCTTTTCTTTTTTTTTGCAGTTCTGGGAATCAAACCCAGGGCACTCAGCCACTGAGCCACTTCCCAAGCTCTTTATAAAAATCTTGTATTTTGAGACATCCTGGTAAATTGCCCAGGTTGGCCTGAAACTTGTGATTCTCCTGCCTCAGCTTCCCAAGTGGCTGGGGTTATTGGTGTGTACCTCTGTGCCTGGTTTACTCAGATTCTTCTAAGCTGCTGTCACCAGCAGATTTTTCTTCTTCATTTTTTTCTTCTTCTTTTTCTCTTATAGATTGTGCTTCTTGGTCAGACCTCGTATCAAGAACATGCGCTATATTGCCAGTGAGTGTGCCATGGTACTGTGTGTAACTAAGACCTAGGAAAGGGTGGGCAAGATGGAATGGCCTTGGCAGTAAGGACCCTTTAATAGGAAGAGATGCGTGTGAGTTGACCATGGCACTTGTAGAGGATATCTCCTTCCTTGTTTTGGTCTAACGTATGGCCCCTGGCTTTCTGGGCTGCATTCCTTTTCTTTGTAGATCTCGTCAATGCGGATAAATTGGCTGGCCGAACTCGAAAATACAAAGTAATCTTCAGCCCTCAGAAGGTGAGTGTGGATCCTGGTAGGAGTAGGATATTATATCAAGTAAGGTGACGACTAGGTGAGTAAGGGGCTAGTGCTGCTGTCTTCCTCAAATCAAATTATGTATGATCCAACCTTTTTATTAATGTATCCATGATTCTTAAGCAGACTGCCCCAAATAGATTATTGTGGAGTTGTGAGAAGTGGCCTATACATAGATTTCTTTAAATGAAAAGCTTTACGCTTTTGAAATAGAACCTGCTGTGTATCTCTGCTAACACAGAATCCTGTATAGTAATGGTTCTTAATGGCTTCTCTCTGTTATGGTCCATATGCTGTGACCTTTTCCCTTTATCCCAGTCCCCCCATGCCCATATGTTCATCCAATGTATGTGACTGGGCTGCCTTGGTTTCTAGAACCACACCACCATACCTTGGGAAAGTCTTTTTTTTTATTTTCGCTTTTTTTTTTTTTAAAGCAGTGCTAGGGATTGAACCCAGGGCCTCACATGCTAGGCAGGCACTGAGCTACATCCATCCCTTTATATTTTTATTTTGAGACAGGACCTTGCCCAGTTTCCCAAGCTGTCCTTAAACTTGTGATCATCCTGCCTTGGCCTTCGGAGCAGATGATATTACAGATGTATACCACAATACTTAGCTTACCTTTCTCCTTTTTGATACTAGGGACTGAATGCAGGGGCACTTGGCCACTGAGCTATGTCCCCAACCCTTTTTTAATTTTTATTTTGAGACGTGGTCTTGTTAAGTTGCTGAGACTGACCATCAACTTGCTATCCTTCTGTCTCAATCTCCTAAGTTGCTGGTATGACAGGCATGTACCACTGCACTCAGCTTACCTTTTCTTTCTTAAAAAAATTTTTATAATGTACATATTAACCAGGTACAGTGATACATGCTGGTAGTCACAGCTATTTGGGAAGCTTTGGCAAGAGGATCAGTTGAGCCAAGTAATGTGAAGTCAGTCTGAACAATGTATTGAGCCTCTGTCTCAAAATAAAATGACAAGAAAGAAACACTTGTACAGCTAGGTACCTTGTAAGTGCATCTTCAACCTCAGTGTTTGGCAGGAATGAAGTTCCAGGCCTTTACAATGTCAACTGTAGGCCTAAAAAGCTCTTCCAAGTAGTGTATGCAACACTTAGAGCAGGTAGGAACTCAAATTGAAAAGACAGGGATTTATTTCCTCAGTTTTTCTAAGGGAGTTCTAGAGAAAATTGAAGCAGTAGCTAAGACTGAAGACTGTGAAGCCAGGCTGTCTGGGTGTGAATCTTTATTTTAGCATTTGTTACCTGCATGAGCTTGGTTAAGGTGCTTAACTCCTTTTTGTTTCAGTTTCTTCATCTGTCAAATGGAATTGATAATGGTACTTTTTCCCCCCCACATACTGGGGATTTCACTCAATGGCACTTTAACACTGAGCCATATCCCCAGTCCTTTTTATTTTTTATTTTGAGACAGGATCTTGCTAAGTTGCTTAGGGCCAAGCTAAATTGCTGACCCTGGCCTTAAACTTGCAATCTTCCTGCCTCAGCCTTCTGAGTTGCTGGAATTACAAGTGTGTACTATCATAGTTGGCTAATACTTCTTTTAATTTAAGTGAGATGACTTACAGAAAATAAATTAAAAACCCTGTGGAATCATACTTCTGTATGATTTTCTCATCACATGAGAGGAATAAGAAGAAAGGGCCAGTGATGTTCCTTAAAGTTTCTTTGAAAATTGATAGAGCAGTCTTACAAATACTTATCCTGCCTATGAATACAAGTATATATAACGCAACACTATTATCAGGGCAAGAAATTATTGAATAAGACAATCTGTAAGAATCATAGGTTAATTTTGAATGTTATTAAAGGAGTTTTGGGGTCTAACAAAACTCCCTCCAATTTTATTTCTTCTCCAAATTATACTTCTATTTGTATTTGTATTAACAGGGAATAGAGCAAGTTGATAATACTTTCGAATAAGTCTCCAAGCAGGCATGGTAGCAGATACCTGTAATCTCAGCAGCTCAAGAGACTGAGGTAGAAGGATTGCAAGTTTGAGGCTAGCTTTGGCACTTATTGAAATCCTGTCTCAAAAATAAAATAAAAAGAACTGGGTGTATAACTCAGTGATAGAGCATCCCTGGGTTTAATTCCCAGTATCATCACCAATTAAAAAAAAATCTCCAAATTATACAGAAAACCAAAATTGATATTTTTATGAATATTCTCCATTTAACACCCTATCAAAACTTAGGCCAGGTGTGGTGGCACATGTAATCCCACTGGCTTGGGAGGCTGAGGCAGGAGGATGGCAAGTTCAAAACCAGCCTCAACTACTTAGAGAGACCTTAAGCAATTCAGGGAGACCCTGTCTCTGAATAAAATACAAAAAAGGGGTGGGGATTGACTCAGTGGTCAAGTGCCCCTGAGTTCAATCCCTGGTACCAAAAAGAAAACAAAACAAAACAAAACAAAACAAAAACAACTTTTCAATTAGTTTTATATCTCTTCCTCAATAGCTGTTAGGAAATGAGGCATCTCTGTCTCTTTCTGAGTCTGCTTTATTAATGCCTAGAATTGGCAGATTTCAGACTGGGCTCTGGAGTTCAATAGTGGAGTTCAATAGCAAGTCTGTAGATTTGAGCTTACTGGCAGAAATAAGTGAGAGATGAATATGGTTCTTTTGTGTAACTGAAACAAGGAGCACATATCATGAATCTTTACCTCATGGAGCAATTATGAGATTGAAGAAAGAAGATCCTTGTAAAACACTAAGAACAACACCTAGGACACATTAGGTGCTTAATCTCAATTAACTATTATTAGCATCATCATCATAGTCAGATGTGAATGCCCTCTGTATTCTTCCTAATTATCTCCAAATTTTTATCCTTACCCGATTGTCTCAAAGGAGAAAGAGATGCTGGCTTTTTCTGAGATCAGCTGAGCTATTTCAGCTAAGTGCTGGCCACATCCATACCTGCCTTTTCTATTATCTTGCTTCATCAGCTTGATTCTTTTCTGTCTGTCTTCCCTGTAACGCTTTCTGAACAGCTGCCCCCCTCCCTCTCCCAAGCCAACATGGCTAGACTTCTGTGCAGAATATTCTGCTGTCATAGCTTCTGCTTCCTTACCTCCATCTTCATCTTTCCATCTTGGTTAAGATCTCAGTGGTCAAATGCAGTCGTGTCTCTTCTCTCTCCGTCTCTTTTTGGTACTGGGGAGCTTTACCACTGAGCTACGTCCCCAATCGCTTTCATTATTTTTATTTTGAGACAGGATTTTGCTAAGTTGTGATCCTCCTGTCTCAGCCTTCCAAGTTGCTGGGATTACAGGTGTGTGCCACTATACCCAGCAGTGGTGTCTCTTTGATGGTCATCCTACTTAAATTCTCCGACATTTGACACTATTGCTCATTCTTCCTTGAAGTGCTAACTGTCCTGCTGTTAATGACGCTGTTTCTCCTGCCTAAGCTTTTTTTTGGTGGTACTAGGGATTGATCCAAGACCTTGTGCACAAGAGGTAAGTGCTCTATCAATGAGCTACACTCCTGGCCCTTTTTAAATTTTTATTTTGAGACAGGTTCTCACTAAGTTGGCAAGGCTGACCTGGAATTTATGATCCTCTTGTCTCAGCCTCCTGAGAAAGCCAGACTCCTGAGCTGGAATTATAGATGTGCACCAGTGTGCCCAGCACCAGCACCTCCATGATTTTTAGAGCAATTTTATGCCATTATTCCCAGCTCGCTCTGTACAGCTCACCCTTCAAATACAACTGAAATTCCTCTCCTTTGTAAAGCTTTACCAGTCTCTCAGGGAGGTAGAACAGCAAAAAAAAACCAAAAACAAAAAAACAATTGGCTTAATACATAAATAAAGTGGATGAAAAAGAAGGAAATGAAGCATTGACTAGATGATTCCAATAGCCATTCTAGCAGAGTATCTGAATTCTTTTGTCTTTTTCACTGGGTTTAGTAATTTTTACCTCATCAGTGACTGTCTTAGTCTATTTTCTGTTACTGTAATGAAATACCTGAGACTGTATAACGTATAAGGCAAAGATGTATTTGAGCTTAGGGTTCTGAAGATCTGAGACTGATAGGCTTCATCTGATGGCCTTCTTCCTGACAGAGTCCTGAGACAATATAGGACATCACATGGCAAGAGACAGGAGGCCAACCACTGAGCTACATCCTAGCCTTTTTTTATTTTGAGACTTAGTCTTGCCAAATTGCTTATGGTCTCGCTAAGTTGCTGAGGCTGACTTTGAACTTGTAATCTTCCTGCTGCCTCAGCCTCCAGAGTCACTGGGATTATGCGTGTCTCTCTCTCTTATAAAGCCACCGGAAATCAATCATGGGAGCTCCATTCTGATGGAGCTAATCCTTACTGCCTCCCAAAGATCCAATTCTAAACACCATAGTTGGATTGTTTCCACACCCTTAATACCTTACAGTGGGGATTAAATATCAATCCAGAGGACTGGGAGTATAGCTCAGCAGTAGAGTGCTTGCCTAGCATACACAAGGCTCAGGGTTCAATCCCCAGTATCACACACACACACACACACACACACACACACACAAATCTACCTACCTACCCATCTACAAACTCTTGGGGACATAATTAGTCCCTCCTGAAACTATAGCAGCAATTACAGAGGAACTCCAGAGAAATGGAAAGAACAGAAGAAAATGGTTACTAATTAATGTCCTTTTTTCTTTCAGTTTTATGCATGTGAGATGGTGCTTGAGGAAGAAGGAATCTATGGAGGTGAGAGGATATGCATGTGAGTGGAAAGAGAGAGAGAACATATAGAGAAGAAATCAGATTGTCATTCCCCCTCCCAGCTCCTTCTTCTACTGGTCTTATTCCTGTTGGTTTAGTGAGAGGAGAGGCTCCTGAGGATGGGAGTGGGAATAGGACCCCAAACAAGAACACTAGAACACTAGCCAGTGCTTAGAGTTGGAAATGACCCATTGCTCTATTCTCATCTTTCAAGACTCCACCTCTGTGTAGTTTATTTCATTCTTTATGCAGTCTAGACCTGACCACATTCCTCCCTGGTGAAAATAGTGTTCATTAGAAAGCAAGAGTCCTCAACATAGTCTCCTCTTTCTGCTCCTTGAGCTGTACTGCGTGCTGCTCCTTTTCCCTGTCTTCTCTCCAGCCATGGAGACTGCCTAGAATCAATCTTCTCCACCCTTCAAGTTTTTACCTATACAAATCTTTTTTTTTTTTTTTTTTTTCCGAGGCAGGGTCTCACTGAGTTGCCTAGTCTGGCCTTGAACTTGCAATCCTCCTGCCTTAACCTTCTGAATAGTGTGTATATAAATCTTACTCAAATTTTAAGCTTGAATATTGCAGGTTTGAGGCCAGCCTCATCAATTTAGCGAGACCCTGCCTCAAAAAACAAAAAGGGCTGGGGTTGTGGCTCAGTTGGTTAAGCACCACTGGGTTCAATCCCCAGTACAAAAAAAAAAAAAATTTAAATTCTAAGTTTGATTGTCACTTTTTTTTTTTTTTTTTTTGTACTCAGGATTGAACCCAGGGTACTCTACCACTAAACTACATTCCTAGCTCTTTTAATTTTGAGATAGGATCTTGCTGAGTTGCTTAGGACCTCACTAAGTTGCTGAGGCTGGCCTTGGACTTGAAATCCTCCTGCCTCCGCCTCTCCAATCACTCGGGTTACAGGCATGCACCTCCATGCCTGGGTCTGATTGTCACTTTTGTTTTGTAGGGAAGTCTTTTCTTTACCCTTAGTTGTATTTAGAACCCTGTAATATTTGTGGTCAAGGCTTGCTGTTTTGTGCTGGAAATTAAACCCAGGGCTTCATGCATGCTAACATGCACTGTACCACTGAGCTACCTGTAACCCAAGGCTTGCTGTTTTATTTCTTTGGAGCACAAGTGTGTAATTAAGTAGCTTCTGTCATAATTTGTTTGCTGCATTTTTCCTCAACTATATTGTAAGCTCTAGAAGACTGGGAGTATGTCCATTTTGCTCACTGCTCTCTGTTCAGTTCTTAGCATTGTCCTACATATATGTGGATTTTAGTAAATACTTGCTGAGTAGTGAATAAGTGAATCAGTGTTTTCTCAGCACTTGTGATTAGCCCTCTAATAAAAGTCCATCACTTACAATACCATATTATACTGCAGTGTACATGTCTCCTCTCATTACCAGACTGTGGGCTCTTCAAGGGCAGGAACTGTTTCTTATTTTGTGATTCTCTAGTGCTACATGCAGTACCTGGTATGTGGCAGGCACTCAAATATTTGTTGCATGACTGTGACAAATCACCATTTTAATGTGGAGCTGAGTACCTTCTGCAGGAAGGCTGATGTCCTCTGTCCTCATAGATGTAAGCTGCGATGAATGGGCCTTCTCTTTGCTGCCTCTCGATGTGGATCTGCTGAGCATGGAACTGCCAGAATTTTTCAGGGACTATTTCCTGGTAAATGCCAGGCCCTTGATTCTTGGCATCAAGGAATTGGGACAAACATGGGGTCCAATGGGCTAGAAATGCTGATTTAACCTTTGTCCAACTCATTATTTTTCATAAGTGATAGTGATTTAGAGATTGATGACTGTTTATAGGTTGATCTGGATGGGACTTCCTTTGGGGTCAACAAAATGAACTCTTCCAAACATTCCCCAGACCTTGCCATCCTGTTCCAGGGCTTCTAGGGCTATAGGTGGGCCTGTTAGGTTGATTTGTGGCCCGTGTGAACCCTGCAGGAAGGAGATCAGCGTTGGACCAACACTGTGGCTCAGGCATTGCATCTTCTCAGCACTCTCTATGGATCTTTTCTAAACTGCTATGGAGTTGGCAGATGTGCTAGGGTAAGAGCCCTAATAGTACTGTTTTCCCTATAGTCCCTATTTCCCCTGTTCTCTGTTCTGTATCCAAAAAGTATACAGATATGAGGTATATTCTTACCTTGTTTTTATGTTCCAGAATAGTTTCCCAGAGAGGAGAATTTATGTGGCTAACAGAAAGGCAAGAGTCAGGGCCTGAGTGTTGTATTCCTAAACCTTTTTTTTTTTAAATACCTTTATTCTGTTTGTTTATTTTTATGTGGTGCTGAGGATTGAACCCAGTACCTTACATGTGCCAGGCAAGTGCTCTCCCACTGAGCCACAACCCCAGCCCCCCTAAATCTTGTTTTTAATCTCAGGGGCAGGTTAACATTTGTTCTTCATTGGTATGGGATGGGGCAGGGAGGGATAGGAACAACTGGGAATAGAATAGGTTCATATTGTTCATTATTAGTTCCCTTCTTGGGGGCAAGATGAAGAATCACATAGAAGAGGTTGACTTTTATAGATTTGGGGCTATAGTAGGGATTTAAACACAAAATTGAGAATGTCTTGGTTCCTGACAGATGTCATATGAACTATGGAGGAAACTGGAGGAGGAGGAGGATAGTGAAACCAAAGGCCGAAAACCAGAGATTGGTCATATCTTTCTCCTGGACAGAGGTAAATTATGCTCAGCACTCCTTTCATCTTTGGCCCCTAGAAGACACAGTAATATACGGAAACTCTGGTGACAAAGTTAGGATCCTAAAGTTAGGACTGTGAATTCCCATGTTGAATTCCACTTGTACCTTATGGTACTTGAGGTAATATTAAGCTGGGTCAGAGGGGCCTACATGGTCAGGATCTTGGTTTCAGACATGGACTTTGTGACAGCACTTTGCTCCCAAGTGGTTTACGAGGGCCTGGTAGACGACACCTTCCGCATCAAATGTGGTAAGTGCCATCTATAGTCACAGTGGAAGTGGTTATCAGCCTGTGGTGCCTCCCATAGTAGGGCAGGGCTTGTGGGAGAGACCTTGATTCTGTGTGCTGGGGCACCTTTACCTGCCTTTCAGGGAAGGATAGGAGAAGGCCTCAGTGGGGATCCTAATAACCCTTCATTCTGTTCTCAAAGGAAGTGTGGACTTTGGCCCAGAAGTCACATCGTCTGACAAAAGCCTGAAGGTGCTACTCAATACTGAGGACAAGGTAAGGGTGTGGGCACTAGCAGTGGATTACTTAAGGCCACTGCTTACACAAGGCTCAGGGCCCAGCTCTGGGTTGGGTGGCCAAGGTCATAGGAGAGAGGGTTTCCTCACTAGCTAAGAGTATACTCAGAACATAGAGTAGGTACCTGATGTCCACTTATTGATACCAGCTCAGTACTTCTGAGCACTCTTCCTGAACTGTCATTCTCTTGATAAAGTAGGAAAAGACAAGTTACAGTTCTGACATAGTAAATTGTTCATTTTGTTCCTCTCACAGGTATTTAATGAGATTCGTAATGAGCACTTCTCCAATGTCTTTGGCTTCTTGAGCCAAAAAGCCCGGAACTTGCAGGCCCAGTATGATGTAAGCCCTGCTTCTCTGTTTTGTTTCCTCAGTGTCTCCCAAGGCTGCTGTCTTCTTGGCTCTCCTTTTTCTGACAAGCTCCCATTTCTTCTCCTGGGTAGCAACTGAGGGAGGGTGGTGATTTCTCCTGTTTGAAATCAGGGGTATTGACCTTATGGAGATGTTCCCACAGCGCCGGAGAGGCATGGACATCAAGCAGATGAAGAACTTTGTGTCCCAGGAACTCAAGGGACTAAAACAAGAGCACCGCCTGCTGAGCCTCCGTAAGTACCAGCTTGGAGGCGCTAGGGGAAGTAACTTCACCTTCCCCATGGGAATGCTGCAGAGGGTCCTTTGCTTCCCGGAAGGAGATCCCTGTTTGTCTGGCAAATAGTGGTCTCATTGGTCTATGAAGGGAAGAAGTAGTTCTGAATTTTGCCTTCAGAGGTTTTTTTGTTTTGGACAATAAAGGGACATCCATCTAGAACCAGGAATATGTCAGCTCCCTTTTTGTCCTCTGCAGATATTGGGGCCTGTGAATCCATCATGAAGAAGAAAACCAAGCAGGATTTCCAGGAGCTAATCAAGACCGAGCATGGTATAACTGCAACAGCCTGTTTATGCCACGTCTTGTGCCTTACTCCCTGTAAAAGATGCTTTCTGGTTCTTTCCAGCTGATGCTGGCTGTGTGGAATGCTGATTCCTGCTAGAAGTCCTGGGGGGCGGGTCCCTTAACCCACCTCAAGGATGGAGAAAGACATGAGGAGACAGATGCCTGTTAACACTGATGGCAGCAGCTGAGCTGACCCCCAGTAATGGGCTTTTCTCTTCTGACTCATAGCACTGCTAGAGGGGTTCAACATTCGGGAGAGCACCAACTACATTGAAGAACACATAGACCGGCAGGTGGGCAGCAAAGGGCTGGGAAGGCTGGGAATGGTGTTTAGAGGTGGGGTTGCTTAAGCCAAAGGAATCTTATTATGCATTAAGAAACTTTAGTTCTCACCAACTCTTTTCTTTGTAGGTGTCACCTATAGAAAGCCTTCGCCTCATGTGCCTTTTGTCCATCACTGAGAATGGTGAGCCCAAAAGACCAAAGATAAGAAGGCAAAGTTGAGAAACATACTTGTGAAAGAGAAGAAATATTTTTGAAAGACAAAGACAAGCTAGGCTAGGTGGTGCATACCTGTAATCCCAGTAACTTGGAAGGTTTGAGGTGGAAGGATTGCCAGTTCAAGGCCAGCCTGGGCAACTCAGGAAGAACCTGTCTCAAAATTAAAAATAAATAAGGGCTGGGGATATAGCTCAGTGATCAAGTGCCCCTGGGTTCAATCTCCAGTACCAAAAAAAAAAGAAAGAAAAAAAGAAAACACAGTTTTTGTTTGGTTGAATTATCACCAGGTTATAGGGCAATTTGTTGTCCCAGCCCTAACCAGGACCTTCTCTAGATCACCACAGAACAATGCCCATCAGATCTTAGGACAGCAGAGGTGCAGAGCCAAATCATTCTGTCTGACCTTCTGTCTTCAACAAGGGTTTCTATGATAAAAATACATTCTAGGAAAAAGTGACAGCCAACTAATTTCATGAACATTTCCAGAAACCCAGATTCTGCAACTTTTCATGGCAACTTGTTTTTACTATTGAAATGCTCCAGTTGGTCAATATTCCTAAGGTTGCCTTGTACCCAGAAAGGTATTTGCTTATTCCCAGTCTCCTTTATTGTAGTTGGAAGTCCATTTCTTCTTATCTCAATGGAGAAAAGCATTTGAGACCATATTTTTGGAACCCATTTTTTTTTTTTTTTTTTTTTTTTTTTGCGGTGCTGGGGATTGAACCCAGGGCCTTGTGCTTGCAAGGCGAGCACTTTACCAAGTGAGCTATCTCCCCAGCCCCTGGAACCCATTTTTATGCTTTGTTTCTCAGTAGCTATAAAGCAGAAATGCCCCTTAGCTGCAAAGAAATGCATGAAAAAGTCCCATCTCCTCTCTCTCACTATATCCTCTCACCCACAGCTACCATTAACATTAGTTCCATTGTTCCCTCAGCATCTTTGTGGTTCAGAGCTCTTCCTTAGAATGCTTAGACCCAAGCTTTTGTTTCAATAAGCACGCTTAAATTTAGCAATAATTTTACAGTTGTATCCTATGCAAGGTTACCATCATTTACTGAATCTTCCTGATTATGGTGTTGGTTTGTGGGTGTGGCTGCACATCTTAGGGTACCTCAGCTGACTTCTTTCTTATTTTCCTCTCTTAGGTTTGATCCCCAAGGATTACCGATCTCTGAAAACACAGTATCTGCAGGTAAGGCCTGGAGAATGTATTCTTAAGGGAACCTGGTATAGGGCAGTTGTGTATTTTTGAAGGAGACACAAGAAAAAATGGCCCCTGTCCTGTTCCCATCCCACTTACATTCTAGCCTCCCTCTTAGAGGTACTAGGGAGAGTCCCTTTTCAGCATCCCCACACCTCTATCATGGTAGGCAGCCAGTGCAAAGAGAATTTATAAACAATTCAGCATTTGGACCCAGTGGGGAATTCTTTCTCCTGGAAATGTCCCTCACTTTAGCACCTTGTGAAGCATTGATTCACCTTGCTTTTCTGGTCTTTCTCATGCCTTCATTTGTGAAGCCTTTCCCACCATCTTTACTCATAACTTTTTTCTTTAATAGTTTCATGCTACTTCCTATTCCTCTTCTTTTGGTGTTGGGCTATTTCTGGTGTGAAAATGTTATACACAACAAAGTGAGAGCTCCTTCAGGACAGACTGCAGGGTGTGGCTGTGGAGACCTCCCCTCATCTCTGTATCACCAGCAGGGCCAGACTCTTGGTAGATGCCCAGTAAATAACTGACTTGCATTTTCTTAAGAGCTATGGCCCTGAGCATCTGCTAACCTTCTCCAATCTGCGGCGAGCTGGGCTCCTAACAGAGCAGGCCCCGGGGGACACTCTCACAGCAGTGGAGAGTAGAGTAAGCAAGCTGGTGACTGACAAGGCTGCAGGTGAGTAGGAAGCACAGGTGATCCCCACCCCCATCCCATCCGTGCTGATGTTCCCTCTTCTCTCAACAGGCAGAGCTTCCTGGAAGGGAGCAAGGAGGGGGGAAGGAGGATGTGATTCCTTATTGCTATTGTCATTACTATTGCTACTTCTGCTAGTCAGAGCAGTTTCCGTACATTGAACACTTAGCATGTGCTAACCTCCTACATAAAATTTTTTTTTTAATCCTAACAAAAATTGTGAGGTAAGTTTTCTTTCCCCCATTTTATAGATGAAGCTTAAAAACTGAGGCTTAAAGAGATTTAATTGACTTGTTCATGGTCACTCAGTCAGGTTGGTTTGACTCCGAAGCCCAGACAACCCATTAAACTAGGGTCAATTTAGTCTACATTTATAGGCGGCTGGTACCCTGTCGGAGGAGGAAATCAGTGGGTGGGGAGAGGTGTGCTGAGTATCTTGAACAGTTCTAGGGAACTGTAGGTGAACAACTTCAAGGGAGGTCTTCAGATGACAGGACCTGTTGTGTCCTGAATGGTGCCACTTACAGCAATGTCATGAATCTGTAGACTTTATATGGACCCTAGCACAGATTTCTTTCCCAGGAAAGATTACTGATGCCTTCAGTTCTCTGGCCAAGAGGAGCAATTTTCGGGCCATCAGCAAAAAGCTGAATTTGGTATGTGGAACAGGACCGGATGGCTGGATATGGGGTGGGATGATTTCATTCCTTTGTGGAGTATAATCCATAAAAACCTTTTTGATGTTTCATTTTTATGAAGATCCTTTGGTAGTCTTATAGCATGAGCTTAATTTAATGAGACAGGACACAAAGATTCACTGACTTAATAAACATTTAACAAGCATTTGTCAATGCTATAGGATAGTGAAAGTATGGGTTCCCATGTTTCTATGAAGGGGCTGAAGAGAATGACTGGGAGAGGGAAACCCTTCCCTTCAGAGGAAGTGTGGAAAATCATTGCAGGGAATTAGTGTGTACTGAACACAAGGATCATCTTGGTTACAGATTCCTTTTTTTTGGGCCTGCTGCTGGTTCTTCCTTTAGTTGAAACAGGAATTATTGTTTAGGATATATTACTTTTATTTAACCCTTTAAAGGACCAGGGAGCTGGGCTGCCACTTGCCTAATTAATACCTTTGCCTTCTAGATCCCACGCGTAGATGGCGAGTATGATCTGAAAGTGCCCCGAGACATGGCTTATGTCTTCAGTGGTGCTTATGTGCCCCTGAGCTGCCGAATCATTGAGCAGGTGGGAATAAGCCACTCTTGCTCCCATTCATATTTCACTCTCTGCTTTCTCTTGGTCCCTAACCCATCCCAACTTTTATTACTCAAGTAACTAGCAAGACACCTGACAGTATAGCTGCTGTGTCCTCCTTTCCAAAGCCTAGTACTGTCGGTGGACTTGAAACCAGTGATTAAACCATCCTAGGTGCTGGAGCGGAGAAGCTGGCAGGGTCTTGATGAGGTGGTACGGCTACTCAATTGCAGTGAGTTTGCATTCACAGGTGTGTGGCATTGCCAGGTGGGGCAGGGTGTCAATAAGAGGTGGGCTCACACATCATCCAGTACTAGCATGTCAGTGAGGAGCTAAATTTGGTCTGATCCTCACAGACATGACCAAGGAAGACAAGACTTCCAGTGAATCCCTGCGCCTCATCTTGGTGGTGTTCTTGGGTGGATGCACATTCTCTGAGATCTCAGCCCTGCGGTTCTTGGGCAAAGAGAAAGGTAAGAGAACAGAAAGTTGAGAACAGGCTTACATGGGTCCTGGGGGGAAAAAAAGCACCCTGCACAGGGAGATTTTTCTCCTGGCCATGGTACTACTTGTCATAGCCTTGCTATAGGCTGCTATAACCATGATCCCAGTTCCAACAGACTTGTAGGTTGTGGTATCTAAGAGCCTGGTACTGATGTCTTTGTATTTATAAACTGGTGCTCTGATCCAGTGGGGATTATGGAACTGAAGGGGCTCAGTATGGTTCCTGTTGGGGACCTGAGATCTTCTCTTGTCACTTCTGCTGCTCTTGATTCCTTAGGGTACAGGTTCATTTTTCTGACAACAGCCATCACAAACAGTGCTCGCCTTATGGAGGCCATGAGTGAGGTGAAAGTCTGAAGCTTTCCAGGCCATCATCTTCCTTGGATGAAGGTGTTTGATACCCAGCTGTTAACAAAGTGACCCATTTACCCTGCTGAGAGCTGGGGAGCATGAATTTATTTGGGACTTACAGAACATATCTGAAAAGAAAGTTCACATCCTGCCCCTGGGATATTCCTCTTTTTTGCTTATGAAGTAGAGTTCATGCTGCTAAGATACAAGGGGGAAGAGGTAACCTTTGCTAAATCCTGTTTGAATATCATTATAAATAAAGCCTCTGCTCTCATATGTAACATTCTTGTAGTTCTGTACATTCACTCCCATCTGTATTAGTGAAAGCACAAGGTGGGCTGTCCTTGGGGCTTCATATGCTTCATGGACAGGACTTTGTGATGGCTCTAGTCTGTTGCATTCTTCTTGAAAAAAATTACTCACCTGCTCTGTACCAGAGTTTCTTCAACTGTAAAATACAGACAATGGATTAAGTGGTCAGCAAAAATACTAAAATCTAATTCTAAAATGTTGTGATTCATTACATTTTCAACAAAACAAATTTATTGCTTTAACTTAAAAAGACACTTTAATTTTAAGTTTTGTTTCTTATTGCAGAGTGAAAGATTGTGTCCCTTATTAAAGCCATTTTAGGCAAGAGCAAATGGTGCTCCTGTAAAGAGCTCTTTCTCTCTTTACCTTTTGAATATTATGAAATATAACAACATACATTAGTGGTCTCTTTCAGGCCTTTTCTAACTTGATCTCACTGGTGACCAACCCCCCCACTTGAAATTCTCTTATTCAGCTCCCATGACATTCATTTCTGTTCTATAATCTATGTTGTCCATCCGTCTCATTTGATTACTCCTCTCTGCCTGTCCCATTTGTTGACATCTCCCTCTCTCCTTTATTGTGGTGGTCTATTTCCAGATCTCAAGCTTTCACTGGGCTTCACTCATACTAGTATTTCTTATTGGTCATTTCACAAACTCAAAATGTCTAAAACTCATAAATGCAACCTCTTGTCCACTCTTTGAATCCCTAATCAGTTAATTGATTAATCCCTAATCTGCTATTATTATTTTTTTCTTCTTCCCATTTTTAATGGATATTATCATCTACCAAAATTTTGTTAATGTAAGAAACTGTATCCTTGATATTACAGATTTTTTCCTTCTATCCCACACATTTAGCCCATCCCCCTGTCCTATTTGTTCTCATTTCTAAATGTCTCTAGTTCGTCCTCTCCTTACCATCCCCACAACAGAGGTCTTTATTGTCTCTTGCTTGGGTTTTTGCAAGACTGTCTCTCCTAGTCGCTCTGCTTCCCATCTTTTCCCCATCCACAGTGCTGCCATTTATCAAAAGAAGAGAAAGTCAAAATGTAAGTTATTGCATTCTTTCCATAGAATAATAATAATGCTTATCAGAGCATATTCTAAGAAGAAGGCATGCATCAGATACCTAGCTAGCATTTTTGATACTGGCAGGCATGGTGGCACAGGCCTATAATCCCGTGACATGGGAGACTGAGCAGGAAGGTCACAAGTTCAAGACCAATTTGGACAATTTAGCAAGACCTTGTTTTGAAATCAAAAATAAAAAGGGCTGGGATGTAGCTCAGTGGTAGAATAACCCTGGGTGTTATCCCAGTACCAGGGAAAAAAAAATCTTGACAGTATTATGTCAGGCTAGCATGTAAGATCAAAGACACTGTTGACATGGCTGTTAGTTCACAGAAGGAATATATGGTTTCAGAAGGATTCTGCAGCCAAGTAAATAAACAGTGACAGTGCATTGTACCTGTGCTGTAGAATAGTAGTGTTCAGTAGAAATACAATATGACCCTGTAGTAGGGTCAGACAATACACACACATTACACAGCAGTTGTACATGCTGAGTGTATTCTGTGAGTGGATTTCTTTGCAATGACTGCTAAGACTTGTCAAGCTTCAGGACTGGTATTAAGGACATCAGAGCAAAATTGCCTTAACCCTGGATAATTTACAATGCTGATCCTTGGACCTCATCTGAAAATACAAATTTTGAAGCTTTTTGAAAAACTTCCAAGTTAATCAATAAAGAGTGCCAGTAAATTTAAAAAATGGTCTCTACTATTAGTGGTGTGAATTTTGGCATACTGCCAACAGGCCAAAGAATGTAAGCAACAATGAGATTTTTCTGAAAAGAAACAGATATGGTTCTGGAGGTGAAGCAAAGCATGGGTTAGGGAAAAGGCAAAGGATGAGAATTATGGAAGTGGTGATGCATTAAAATGTGTAATTTAAGTTATCAAATAAGTGCAAATCAAGCAGGAAATGCCTTTTTGTTTTGTTTTTTTGCCTATGAAATGAGCAAAGAAGTTTAAAAGTATAGTAGTGTTCAGTGCTGCTGAGGGTTAACAGGAGGTGGATATTGGGGTGAGTCTTGTTGGGGAGGACAAATTAATAAATACAACCTCTTTGAAAAGAAGGCATTACATTTCTATGAATCAGTAATAATGCAAGATGCAAAGATTTATGTATGAGGATATTCATCCCAATGTTATTTTAAAAATTATGATCTAAATATCAATATCAAAATAGTTGAATTATTGAGATATCGACATGCCAGGATATATTGTGAGTCATAGGAAAAAAAACCTGATGTGTGCATTTAGGGATATAGCTAATGTTCAGTGAGAAAAGGATGATACAGGGCTGGGGAGATAGCTCAGTCAGTAGAGTGCTTGCCTTGCATGCACAAGGCCCTGGGTTCGATCCCCAGCACCGCAAAAAAAAAAAAAAAAAAAAAAAAAAAAAAGGATGATACAAAAATACTTTGATGTCAATTTCAAGCCTTAAAATTTTCATGTAACAGTTAAATAAACATAATTTGAAAGAAAACCAGGCCCGGGTGATCTCCATTTATTCACCAGTTGTGTGCCTTGGACAAGTCACTCAGACCTTTTGGGGAGTCTTCTCTCATCTTTTTTGAGTCTCATCCTCTGTACAACGGTGACAGTACTTCCTAATGGATTTGTCTTGATAATTAAATGGGATAACTTGCCTAGAAAGATACCAGGCCCTTGAGCAGGGTTCGGTGTTCCCTTCCCTTCCCCTTTAGTGGGCTTTGCAACGCCCGCTGCCTGTGGAGGCACCACAAACTTGGAATCAAAAATGCTCGGGTCGGGTGGGGCTCGGATGACTTCATTGGCTCTGTAGGGACGCACTTCGGCTTGTGGCTGAGCAAGAAGATCTAGCCGCGCCGGGCCGAGCGCACGCGCGGACAGTGACGTCCGCCCAACTGGCTCTCCCAGCGCCTTTCCCACGTCCAGGGCGCAGCTCAGGCTTGGGCAAAGAAGGCTCCGCGCGGTAGTCGCCCTCGGCGGAGGGGCGGGAATAAGGCGGGGTTTCGTGAGGAATGATGGGAAGCCGCACCAATCGCACGGGCGGCTCCGCCTCAGAGCTCGGTTTGAAATTCCGCGCGACCCAACGGCTCGCGGAGCGGCTACTCCGAGCGAGATCTCCCGTGTGTGCGGCTGGTTGCTGCGCTCGGCCCCGCGTGGAGGAGGTCGGGTGTCTCGATTCCCTGGGGCTGCTTGGAGTGTCCGCCATGAGAAGAAGGTGAGAGTCGAGGGGTGGTGGGAGGGAGCGACGCCTGTTCCCAGTACGGGGCCGGTGCAATGTCCGAGAGGCCCCTCATCCGGGACTAGGGTGGCCGGTCAGCCCGCGGCTAGCAGGTGCATGTTCGAGCCTGACGCGCTGGTCCGAGGTCCCGCAGCCTCACGCCCGTGTCGGGAGCGAGCGGTTCCAGGGCGCGCTGGGCTGGGGCTGAGGCTGGCGGCGGGAAGCCCTCCCCGCGGCGCCTCAGGTGCCGCTCCTTGGCACTGAAGGTCCCCTCAAAGTCCTAGGTCTCTTGGATCGTGGCTTTGCATTTCTTGAAGCCGTGAAGTTTTAAAATCATCTTTGCTTTCCTTTGTATCCGCCCTGCGGTGTTAACGCTTACTTGAATTGGAAAGACGGCTTAGTTTCCTTGCAAATTAAAAAAACTGATGATGGAATTTTTTTCCGGTCATTTTAACAGCGTCCCCGGCGCTACTGGGGAGGGAGTGTCCAGTTTGAAATTCGACCAGACGTGTAACTTTAGGCAAGAGGTCGAATGCATTTTCTCGCTTCTAAAACAAGAACAATATCAGTGCGAAGGAGTTGTGTTAAAGCTATACAAATGTTACATTCTGAAAGTAGTGGGTGAAATATTGTGCCGATTCCATATTAAATGATTTGTAGTTATTGGTTAAACTGATTCCCCCAAGGTTTTGTAAGATTCTTGGTTCCATGATTACTAATTCTGATCAGGCTTTTCCAAATGCTTGTCCTCAGGAAAATGGGTGTTGGGTATAAATTATTAGTACTCTTGCCAAAACTAACAGTATTATACGGTTGTGGATGACAAATTAACTTTTTTACCCACCCTATTTGGTGCTGGGAATATCAAACCCAGGGTTTACAGCATGCTAAGCAAGCACCTACCACTGAGCTACATCCCAGTTCCACAAATAATCTTATTATCTAAAGGACGTTATCTTTAAGCTGCTGTGCGTTTAAGCTAATGGTGTTTCTGAGGGCTAGTAAAATCTTAAATAGCATTTGAAGAAAAATGTTATTCACAGTTCATTATGGATGATTAGGGCAGCTTCTGTATTCAAGTGAGTGAATGAAAGCAGAAAAAAGTTACACTTGAATGGTTATAATTAGATTTTAAAACAGCAACTGGGATTACTGTAACCCAAAACGAGGTTTTTGGGTACCTGTGAATTTCAGATATTCATTTTTGGAAAGGGATATGAGAAATAGGCCTCAAAAACAATGGTTGTCAGATTGGTCACTGAATTAACTATGGTTGTGGATCCTGAAACAGTTTGGACAGAGCTTTTCCAGAGTTGTGTCCAGGGCAAAAACCAGGGCAGGGGCTCAGTGAAGGTTGACTGAAAGTAGGCAATCATTTAGAGGGGAACATTTGAAATCTTTTCCAGTCTGGTGACAAGAGACTGGGGAAAAAATGGTTCTTTTTACAACTTTTGTATCCTTGGGTATTTTTGTATACACTCTCAGTAATTCAGTATTCTGAGAAAGAACAAAACAAAAAACAAAACAAACAAACAAACAAAAAAAACAGATTTGCTCCTTTTAGGGAATTATTTAACTGTTTAACAAGGACCACAATGAGAGCTCTGAAGCATCGTCAAGTCATACAACATTTTTAAAAAACTACAGGTTTTTTTTTTTTTCAAAATACTTCTTGAATGTTTGTTATGTACAAAGTACAATTCTAAGTATTGGGGATAGAGTGGCAAACAAAACTGACATCCTTGCCCTCATAGAGTTTACAATCTGAAAAGAAAGGTAATAAACAGGTGTGGTAGCACATGCCTGTAATCCCAGCAACTGGAAGGCTGAAGCAGGAGGATGGCAAGGTTGAAGCCAGCCACAGCCATTTAGGGGAGATCCTAACTCAAAAACAAAACAAAACAAAACAACAACAACAACAAAAAATGATGTAGCCCAGTGGTAAAGCACCCCTGGGTTCAATCCGTGGTACATACTTGCTGTCTCAAAAAGGGTTGGGGATGTGACTCAGGGTTTGAGTGTCCCTGGGTTCAATCACTGGTATGAAAAAAGAAACCATAGGAAGAAAAGGTTGCAGGTTGGTCCAGGAAAGGCTTTCCTAAGAAGGTGACCTTTGAGCAAAGACCTAAAGTGAGGAACCAAGCTGTGCAGCATCTGAGGGAGGAGGGGTCTAAGTAGAGGGAACACAGATGCCCTTAGTATAGCCTGGGGTGTTCTAGAGAGCTAGAAGGCTGCTGTGACCAGAGCAGAGTGGGTGCTGGTGTCAGAACGTAAATGAGTATCAGATGGAATTGGGCTCCTTGGGCTTCTGGAAAGGCAAAGGTTTTAACTGGAGTGGGATTGGAAGTCATTGGAGGGTTTTAAATAGAAAATAGGACTTGGAGCCCTGTGGCTCCTCCTGTGCTGACTGGAAACTTAAGGAGGCCATGGTTGAAGCAGGGAGCCCAGTTAAGAGGCCATTGCCATATAGGTAAGAGATGATAGTGGTGACCTGGATCCATGTGATAGCAGGAGAGGAGGGCTGAGGAGGGGTGAGATTTGGCTCTTTTGGAGGCAGTGTTAATGACAGAGATATAAGGTGTCAAGTATCGCTTGGCATGTTATTTTTTAATTCTTGCAGCCTATTTGCCATATAGATCTTTTTTTTTTTTTACTGGGAACAGAACCAGTGGCATCAAGCATGCTAGGCAAGTGCTCTACCACTGAGCTATAACCCAGCCCTTTAGATTTTATTTTGAAGCTGACGTGGTGGCACTTGCCTGTAATCCCAGCAGTTTGGGAGGCTGAGGCAGGAAGTTCATAAATTCAAAGCCACCCTAAGCAACTCAGTGAGACTGTCTTTAATAGAATATAAGAAAAGGACTGGGGATGTGGCTCAATGGTTAAATGTCCCAGGGTTCAATCCCTAGTACCAAAATAATAAAATAATTTTTTTTTAAATTTTGAGATGATCTCATTAAGTGGCAGAGGCTAGCCTTAAACTTTCAATCCTCCTGCCTCAGCCTCCCAAGTAGCTGGAACTACAGCATGCACCACCAAGGTGGCTTATCTTGGTTATAAATGGAATTGAGATCCACACATTAATGTCCCAATCTCCTATTATTTTACTTTATAAAAGTAATTTGACTAAATTAATTAGTAAAGATTAAGTTTTTCAATGAAGTCATTAATAAAAAATTTCAGATTGTGTCAGATGTCTTGATACCATATGATTCACTTTCATGAAGTGTATAATGATTTCTTAGAATATTCAGAATTGAGTAATCATCACTGCAACCAGTTTTAGAACATTTTCATTATCCTTCCAAAACCCCATTAGCAATCAATCATCTTTTCAGCCTCTGGTCCACATACCCACAACTATTTTGTCTGTTCTGGATAATTCATACAAATGAATCATAGCTTTGTGGTCCTTTGTGACTTGCTTCTTTTAGGATAATGTTTTCAAGGCTTATTGCCTGATAATTTTCCATTGTATTGATACACTACATTTTATTTATCCATTTGTGGTGTTTTCACCTTTTGTTTATTATAAATGATGCTGCTATAAACATTTCTGAACATTTTTGTATGGTCATCTTTTTAATTCTCTTGAGTAAATATCTAGTAATGGGATTGTTGGATTGCATGATAACTATGTTTAAATGTTTAAGAAATTGCCAGACCAGTTTCCAAAGAGGCTGTATTATCTTGCATTCCCACAAGCAGTGTATGAGGTTCCAGTTTCTCACAAATTCTTATCATTGTCTTGAATATAGCCATCCTGGTGGCTATGCCATGGTATTTTATTGTGGTTTTGATTTGCATTTCCCTGATGACTAATGTTGTTGAGCATCTTTTAACGTTTATTGACCATGGTATATCTTCTTTGGAGAAATGTCTTCTCAAATTATTTGCCCATTGTACTGGATTTCCTTTTGTTCAAGGGAAAAAATGATCACTTTACTTTCATTATGCATATAAACCTGTTGTCAGGATCTGAAAGTGCATAAATTCTGATGGATTCGGGAATCTTTGATAGGAATTCAAAGCCATTTATTTTACATTTATTGAACAACTTCTATGTATTAGGGTATGGTAAAATGAAGATGGTAGAGACGTAGTAGTCCCTGCCCTTGTTTATGACAAGTCCACAGTTTTCCATTGTGGCCGATAAAAGGAGCCAAGTGTGCAAACCATGAGGGTTACATTCAGACTGAATATTGACCACAGATTAGATCTTAAAAGTTATTTTTAGTAGAATCTTGACTTGCTTCTCCTTTCTAGTTATCAAAGTAATGTGTGAAGAGAGTGCCTGGGGAGGCTCTTTAGTTGCACTTTAGTTCACTGAGATCATATTAAATAAATGCCTTATTACCTGCTAATATTTCTAAAATAAAAGCACAGTAAATTCTTTGAAGCACTAGATTATATCAGGGTATTAATACTGGCTGTCTGGCATAGGCAACTGGTATTTGTGTAGAAACTTTTCACCAGGGACAGGCGACTTTAAAATGGAATTTTGTGGCTAGAGAAATGTCTGAAGGTTTTTGTGAATGTTCCCAGGTTCTAGATCTAGGCTGGTGACTGAATCACTGAATCTTCTAGGATAGAAAGGGGGCCAGTGAGAGCCTCTACCCATCATTTTTGGACTGCATTCTAAAAGCATAAGTGACTTTTTCAGACCTGCACCACTGTGCCCAACTCACAACTTTACCCAGTGACACTTAACCACTGAGTCACATCCCTAGCCCTTTTTACGTTTTAAGATAGGGTCTTGCTAAGTTGCTCAGTAAGTTGCTGAGGCTGGGTTTGAACTCACAATCTTCCTGTCTCAGCCTCCCAAATTGCTGGGATTACAAGTGTGTGCAACTGCATCTGGCACGCTAAGTTTTTCTTATGGTTTATCTATTTTCTAAAAATTATTGGCATAATTTACACATAATAAACCTAATTCATTTGACATGTTCAGGTTTAATTGTATACTGTTATATATTTGCCATCAAGTTCTAAAACTATTCCATCACCCCAAAAAGTTTCCATGGGCACTTGGATTTTACAGTTGATTTTCCCTGATCTCAAGCAACTAATTTGTTTTTCTTCAGTAAAGTTGTTTGTGTTTTTATTGGTGATTGAACCCAGGGGACACTTAACCACTGAGATACACCTACACCCTAGCCCTTTTTTTATTTTTTATTTTGAGACAATCTGGCTGAGTTGCTGAGACTGGCCTCAGAAGTTGGTATCCTCTAGCATCAGCCTTCTGAATCACTAGAATTTTAAGCGTGTGCCACCATGCCTGGCTCTTTCACTAAATTTTTGTTTCTCCTAGAATGTTATAAAATGGAATCATTATAATATGTAGTGTTTGTTTGGCTGTTTTTCACTTAGCATAAACATAATGTTTTAGCTGTATCAATGTTGTGAGTAACTTGCTCCTTTTCCTTTTCAGTACTGGGGATTGAACCCCGGGATGCTCTACTACTAAACTATGTCCTAAGCCCTTTTTATTTTTTGTTTTGAAACTGTCTTGCTAAGTTCCCAGGCTGACCTTGAACTTGTGATCTTCTTGCCTCAGCCTTCTGAGTCTCTGGGATTATGTGTGCTAGCATGCCTGGCTTGTGTTCAGTTTTATTTTGTTTGTTTTTGGTATTGGGGATTTAATCCAAGGGTACTTTACCACCAAGCTACATCCCCAGTCCTTTTTATTTTTTCTTTTGAGACAGGGTCTAACTTAATTGCCTAGGGCCTTGCTAAATTGCTGAGGCTGGCCTTGAACTTGTGATCTTTCTGCCTCAGCCTCCTGTTTCTGGGATTATAGGCATATGCCACCACACTGAATTCAATTTTAATAGATACTGCCAATATATATTAACATGGTTGTACTGATTTGTACACTTTACCAGCACTGTATGAAAGTTTAGCTTTTCTATATCTTTACTAACACTGATGTTTTTCTTTGTAATTTTAGCCATTCTTTGTGTTAGTAGTTTTAATTTAAGAATAAGATCAGGCTGGGCATGGTGACGCAACCCTGTAATCCCAACTACTCAGGAGGCTGAGGCAGGAGGATCACAAGTTTGAGGCCAGCCTCAGCAACTTAGTCAGACCCTGTCTAAAAATAAAGGGCTAGCGATGTAGCTCAGTTAGAGAGTGTTTGCCTATCATATGCAAGGCCCTGGGTTTAATGTCTTGTACCTCAAAAAAAAAAGGGGGGGGAAGAGAGAACAGAAAATAATAATAAATCACTTGCTTCTTAACAGCAAGCTCATGTTTATTTTGTTGATGTTTCGTCTGAGTTTTCTCTAACAAAAGCATTGTAATTCTATATTATACTGTCATAGATAGAATCATCAATGAAAGCCCAGATTCTGAGTATTATTCAGAAGAGTGAATCTCCATGATGGACTGTGATATTGAATTTTGTTTAGCTTGTGTGGAGGGAGAAGGGAAAGCAATAGGTCAGAAGTGAAATTAAGCTGAATGCTTGTTTTCAATTTGTTTGAACCTTAAGGCTGTTGAGAAGCTAGTTTAGTTGGCTCCTGAAAACACGACTTTTAGTCTCTAGGCAAAGATTGACTTAACAGGTGAATTTGTTTGTTGTTTTTTAGTGAGGTACTGGCAGAGGAGTCCATAGTATGTCTCCAGAAAGCTCTAAATCACCTTCGGGAAATATGGGAATTGATTGGGATTCCAGAGGACCAGCGGTTACAAAGAACTGAGGTTGTGAAGAAGCATATCAAGGTGAGCTGGGTAACACAAGTCTCAGGTATAAGGATGCTGGTGTTGCATCTGAGAAATGTGAATACCTACCCTAGGACATTATAGGCTTTTCCTGTTTTTGTTTGTTTTTAAGTCTTTTCTTATAATTTCGAAATTATGAGCATTTTGGTGTTGGGGGGTCTTCTTCTGTGGCTCCAAACTTAACATGAATTATTTTCTCTCTTACAGGATCTCCTGGATATGATGATTGCTGAAGAAGAGAGCCTAAAGGAAAGGCTTATCAAAAGCATATCAATCTGCCAAAAAGAGCTGAACACCCTGTGCAGTGAGTTACATGTAGAACCATTTCAGGTACGTGGCAGTCTGGTGGTTCCAGGTTGGGTCTGAGATTTGGAAAGAAACAATGACTTTGGACTGTAGACAGAGGCTTCCTTGTAGGGTTTATGCTGGAGAAGTGATTTTTCACGTATGTAGAGAGTTGCTTTGCTGAGAAATGAAACAACTAATAGGTGATCAGAAACAAGCTTCTTTTTTTTAATATCTTTTTTTAGTTGTAGATGGATGTAATACCTTTATTTTATTTTATTTACTCGTTTTTATGTGGTGCTGAGGATCAAACCCAGTGCCTTGCACGTGCTAGGCAAGTGCTCTACCTCTGGGTCACAACCCCAGCCCCTAGACACAAGCTTCTTATGCATGGGTTTGGATTTATGGCAGGCCTGTCCCCCTGGGCCTCTCATAGTGTCCCATGCCACAGCAAACCATAGCCCTGAACCATTGCCTGGCCTCTGCCTGTAGGCTGCTGGCACTGAAGCGGGTTGCACAGTGGAGAAAAAAAAGAAAAGAAACAAGCTTCTTGCTGTAGTTCTGCTTTGTAGAGCATATTAATTTTGTGTGTGTGTGTGTGTGTGTGTGTTGCTGGGGATTGAACCCAGGGTCTTGTGCTTGTGAGGCAAGCACTCTACCAACTGAGCCATATCCCCAGCACCAGCATATTAATTTTTTAAAAATAAACTTGGAGAAAAAGGTAGGCACAGATGGTACTATGCTATTCTTTGAGAGAAAATGAAAAGAGGTACCTAGGAAGTAAAAGTAGTGATAAAAGGAACAGTTACCCCAAAACCCAACCTTTGTAGTTCTTTTCATACTCAAAGGTTGTATACCACTGAATCAGCCAGAATGGCTATCTCAGAAGAAATGTCTCAAAAGCCAGAGTGTCAGGAGCACATATCTAGCTCAGCAGACTGTGATTATCAGTGTAGGTAGCCCAGAGGTAGTGGTATCTGGTCCAACGTAAGTTAGGAGTTTGAGGGAAGGATATGAGGAGACAGGGTGCTGAAATAGCTCTGCTTAGAGCTAGTGAAAACAGTGTTAGAATGTAAAAGGACAGATATGGAGCTTGGAAAAGTAATGATGTACTAATAAGGTTCTCTGATCCCTCTTGCTGTTACAGAAAGAACTGCCTGTGTATTTAGATAGAATCAGACTAGAAGAGAGACTGCCTTTTAAAGGTTAGGGACAATTCACACCTGGCAGCAGAGAGTAATCAGGCAGACCATGACATCTGTGGGGTTTCCCGGAATCAACATAAACAACACAAAAATAATTGATTTTTGAAACATCAATTTCTCTTTCTTTAGTCTGTCTTTTTTTTTTTTTTTTTGGGGTACTGGGGATTGAACCCAGGGGTACTTTACCACTGAGCTACATCCCTGACCCTTTATAATTTTTTTTTTAAGTTGCTGTAACTGGCCTCAAATGTGTAAATCCTCCTGCCACAGTCTCCTGAGTTATTGGGATTAAAGGTGTGAGCCACCATGTTGGCTTTAGTCTGTTTTTTTGAACTTTCAATGTGAAATTGGGTTAGGTGTATAGTGGTATATCTCCCTGAATTTATGACGGTTCCTATTTTACTAATGTTAAATGAAGTTGAAGTTGTATAAGTTTGTAGAACATATAACTCCCCCTCTCCTTTTGTCAGTTAAGAGTAGTGCAGGGACTACTAAGTTTATTTTTATTGGTAAGGTAATGTTCGTGGAATTATTAAGACGAGTATTTCTTTTCTTTCTTTTTTTTTTGGTGGTGGGGGGGTGGGTACCAGAGATTGAATCTGGGGATGCTTTACCACTGAGCTACATCCCCAGTACTTTTTGAGATATGGTCTCACTAAGTTGCTAAGACTGGCCTTGTACTTATGATCCTCATGTCTTAGCCTCCTGAGAAGCTGTGATTATAGGCATGTGCCACCATGGTCAGTGTAGGATGAATATTTCAATATAAGCTAGATATAGATACCTTCTTGCTAACCCAAAGCAAGCTTTCCAACCAATTTATGCCTCTTGCAAAAGTGCTGTGGTACCTAAAGATGTCAAATTCATAGAGACAGAAAGTAGAATGGTGGTTGTGATGAGCTGGGGGTGAAGGCAGGGAATGAAGAATTTTTATTAAATACAGAGTTTCAGTTTTACAAGATTAAATGACTTCTGGAGGTGGATAACAGTGATGATTACACAATATAACTGTACAGATGCTCCTCAACTTTAAATAGGGTTACATGCAATAAATCAATTATAAGTAAAAAATGCATGCTGTCACACCAAACCTGCTGAACAAAGTTTATCCTAATTTACCTTACATGTGCTCAGAACATTTATGTAGCCTGGAGTTGGGCAAAATAATCTAACATAGCCAGACATGATGGTGCATGCCTATAATCCTAGCTACTCAGAAGACAGAGGTTGGAGGATCCAAACTGAGGGTCAACCTCAGCAATTTAGTGAGACCCTATCTCAAAATTAAAAGGGCTAGGGATATAGTTCAGTAGTAAAGCAGCATAGTACCAAGAGCAAAAATGTTAAGCCTGGTGTGGTGGCACATACCTGTAATCCCAGCCGCTCAGCACGTTGAGGCAGGAGGATCTCGAGTTCAAAGCCAGCCTCAGCAACTTAGTGAGACCCTGTCTCAACATAAAAAAGGGCAGGGGATGATTTAGTGTCCTTGGGTTCAATCCCTGGTACCCATGCCCTGCTGCCCCCCAACACCCCCCCCCCCAACCACAAGAAAGACAGAAAGAAAAACTGTTAAATTGGTGACTATCTGTACTTAATCCACAATTTTTTAAAATTGGATAAAACAAAAAATCCTGGTATCTACTAACCTTTCCTCATTTGGGACCTTCATTAGGAGTTCCTCTTTGTGCCATATTCTGTTGGTTATGAGTTGATTTATTTGTAAATTTAACTGAAAGCCTGTCAGCTCTCTTCTACTGTCCTTCTCAAGTGATTCTTCTGAAGGAATTATTTGAAACCTTGTAACATTGGTACACTTATACAGGAAGAAGGAGAAACGACTATCTTGCAACTAGAAAAAGATTTGCGCACTCAGGTAGAATTGATGCGAAAACAGAAAAAGGAGAGAAAACAGGAACTGAAGCTACTTCAAGAACAAGATCAAGAATTGTGTGAAATTCTTTGCATGCCCCACTATGACATTGACAGCACCTCTGTTCCCAGCTTAGAAGAGCTGAACCAGTTCAGACAACATGTGGCAACACTGAGGGAAACAAAGGTTACTACCTGCCTTTATATTTTTCAAAAGCCCTTTTGGCCTTCCTCTAGATATCTTGTAATTATTTTGTTTAATAGGCATCTAGGCATGAGGAGTTTGTCAACATAAAGAGACAGATCATACTGTGCATGGAAGAATTAGATCACACACCAGACACAAGCTTTGAAAAAGATGTGGTGTGTGAAGATGAAGATGCCTTTTGTTTGTCTTTGGAGAATATTGCAACACTACAAAAGTTGCTGCGGCAGGTAATGTCTTCTCAAATTTAGACCTTGGATCTCAATAGTGTGTGTAACACTTTGAAAAAACTGGCAGCTTTTTCTTCAGTCTTAAATAAGTTCTAATGTATGTTAAGAGAATGAGGGAGGATAAAGATAGTAATTTATGATATATGACCTTGATTTTATTTTTTGGTACTGAGGTTTGAACCTTGAGGGTCTCAAAAATGCTAGGGAAGTACTCTACCACTGGGCTACACCCCAAGCCCTGATTTTTTTCTTTTCTTTTTCTTTTTTAATATAAACCTTAATTTATAAGTAGATAAGACACATGAAATTTAATATTCTAAGAATATGAAATTAAATAATGAAATGACAGCCATTTGAAATAGCATAGTTTTTTAAAATAAATCTTTATTTTTTATATTTATTTATTTACTCGTTCATTTATTTTGGTGGTATGGGGGATTGAACCCAGGACTCCAAGCATGCTAGGTGAGTGCTCTCCCACTGAGCTATAAACCCAGCCCCAAGAACGGTGGTTTTGTTGTTGTTGTTGTTGTTTTATTTTTTAAAAATTTTTTTTAGATGTTGATAAACCTTTATTCATTTATTTATATGTGGTGCTGAGAATTGAACCTGGTGCCTCTCACATGCTAGGCAAATGCTCTACCACTGAGCCACAACCTCAGCCTCAAGCACAGTGTTTAATTGAAAAAAATTTCAATTCAAAACTGGAATCCTGTTCTTTTCTTGCGGTACTGGGGATCGAACTCAGGGCCTTGTGCTTGCAAGGTAAGCACTCTACCAGCTGAGCTATCTCCCCTGTCCTGGAATCCTGTTCTTGATGTCTGAGATCCTTCCACAGTGACACCCTTACAGCTTGTGTTTAGAATGCATCAAAAAATTTCTCTTGGGAATCACAATATAAATACTGCTTCTTCATTTGGGTCCAGACATTCCTTGCTGCCGAGGGCCAGCCTTTTGTGTTACTGTTTTGCTTTAATCACAGCCTTTCCTTGCTACAGCTGGAAATGCGAAAATCACAAAATGAAGCAGTGTGTGAGGGACTGCGTGCTCAAATCCGGGAACTCTGGGACAGGTTGCAGATACCTGAAGAAGAGAGAGAAGCTGTGGCAATGGTTATGACTGGGTCAAAAGCCAAGGTCAGGAAAGCGGTAAGACACCAAATGGGTGCTGGGTAAGCAGTCGTCTGTGAGCATTTCTGGGTCCAGTCCAACATCCTTACCAACTTCTCCCTTGGGCTTGCCTACTCTTACTGCTTATCTTCTATCTTCTGTATACATTCCTTAGATTTCTAGCTCCTATAATATGATTGTTATAGAGTGTTGATTTACTTCTGGCTTATTATTTTATTTAAAAAGGGAAACTGTCCGGCATTGAGGTGTATATCTATAATCCCAGTGACTTAGAAGGCTGAGGCAGGAGAATCAAGTTTAAGGCCTCTGCAACTTGAGATCTTATCAAAAATAAAAAATAAAAATGGAAGGGGAGCTTTTAATCTAAGTGAATATAAAAGTATGACAAATACCTTTAATATGTCTTTTTCTTTCAGCTGCAGTTAGAAGTGGATCGGCTGGAAGACCTGAAAATGCAAAACATGAAGAAAGTGATTGAGGCAATTCGAGTGGAGCTGGCTCGGTATTGGGACCAATGTTTTTATAGCCAGGAGCAGAGACAAGCTTTTGCCCCTTACTATGCCGGTTAGTACAGATGCATTCCATGTGACCTACTCACTGCTCTTTTATAAGCCCAGAGACTCACCAGGAAGTCTCTTATTTCCTTATCTGAACAGATACAGCTAATTCGTAACAATATTATCTCAATCTTCATGTTCAGGAGATGAGGACACTAAGGGACGTAAATGTTGAGCAGCTTAACCCAGAGGTATATAGCAGGTAAATACATTAGCCTATTTGAGCCTAGAGGAGTCTGATTCCTAGAGCCAGTGGAATTCTAGGCTGACCTGAATGAAATTATTCTAACTAAATTCAACAAATGTTTTTAGACAGGTTTCGTGACCTGACCTTCTATTGTCTGGGTAAAGCAGAAAGGAAGAATGTAAAAGAAACTAAGATGAAGCAAAACACAGATTTTGGAGAATACTAATGATCTTTGTCCATACCCTAGTCATTAGTCCCCTTAGGCTAATTATGACAAACATATTCTTTTATTGATGGTTTATTTTTTTTCAGTGCTGTGGATTTAATCCAGGGATGCTTTAACACTGAGCTACATCCCAACCCTTTTTAAAATTTTTGTTTTTGAGACAAGGTCTAAGTTAGTTGCCTAGGCTGACCTCAAACTTAAGATCCTTCTGCCTCAGCCTCCTGGGTTGTGGGGATTCTAGGTACACACTACCATACCCAGCTCCCCCGTCCACCTGCTGACCGCCCAGTGCTAGGAATGAAACCCAGGGCCTCATGTATGCTAGGTAAATGCCAACCACTGAACCACACCCCCAGTCCTGGCTTTTTTATTAGGCACAACTCCTATATTATAAAGAAATTATCTATTTCCATTTTAGGGAAGTGGGGGATAGTAAGTTGGGATACTACACACTAATTTATTTATTTATTTTTTTAGTTGTAGATGAATACAATACCTTTATTTTATTTATTTTTATTGGTGCTGAGGATTGAACCCAGTGCCTCAAACGTCCTAGGCCAGGTGCTCCACCACTTAAGCCTACAACCCCAGTCCTGAGTAACTTTTTTTTTTTTTTGGGTGCTGGGGATCGAACCCAGGGCCTTGTGCTTACAAGGCAAGCACTCTACCGACTGAGCTATCTCCCCAGCCCCCCTGAGTAACTTTTTTAACTACTGGGTCTGTTACAGAGGACTACACAGAAAACCTGCTCCAACTACATGATGCTGAGATTGTGCGGTTAAGAAACTACTATGAAGTTCATAAAGAACTCTTTGAAGGTGTCCAGAAGTGGGAAGAGAGCTGGAGGCTTTTCTTAGAGTTCGAGGTATGCCCTACTTTGTCTGCTTTCTTAAGAATGAAATGAAGTGTTGAGAAAACATGCTCTGTGCTGGAGATAGACTCAATGACAGAATGCTTGCCTAGCATATGTGAGAGCATGGGTTCAATCCCCAGCTCTGGGGGCGGGGGAAGCAAGTAAGCCCTTGTAGAGAAATCAGAGTCCAGTTTTCTTTGTTCTTTAGGCTTCTAATATCCTATAAATTAATGGCTTAAGGAACCTAGGAGTTTCTTGCTTGAAGGAAGCCCAAATGTGGACAGGGCAGGCTTCTCCAGCTCCAGTCTTCCCACCACTAAATATGGACCTCATCTTCAGGGCAGAGCTGGTTGCTAGAGCTCCCACCTGAAGGGCAGCATGGTAGAAAAAGAACAAAGGCAGCATTGCCCTCTGCCCCTTAATTAAGGGCTCTTCCCAGCCTCTTTTCATAGCACTTGTGTTTATGTGCCACATCAGTTGATGGTAAGCCTGAGAATTGCTATCCCAGGCAAATTCTGGCTCTATTACTAAGGAAGGAGGGAAGAGTGGATGGATGTTGTTGGGCTAAGCAACTAACTATTCTACTATTGCTACTTTTGCTATTTTCCTAGAAAACTAGATGTTGGGATGAATTTGTGTTCTCTGAATTCCTCCTCTTCTCTTGGATAGCATAAACAGAGCATTTTAGAACTCAGGGTTGGAACTGGGGTGAGACAAATAAGGTACCAAGGACACAAAATTTAAGGAGAAGATTGTTATAAGGTTCATGATAACTCTCTTGGCATTCAAAGGGATCTATGGACTTTTAAGCTGGACTCCTTCAAGTTTATAGGCAGGAAACTAGAACTCAGATGGAAAGAACCTGACAAGACTTTGTAGCTATTTATGATCAACTAATCCTTGAATGTTCCTTAATTCTGGGTGAAAATGAAGAACAGGAGGGAATATAGACACAGCTAAAGCAGCAGCCCTTGTAACTCGTTGCACACTAGAAAAATAAACGAGTTACCAACTGCTCTGCCACTATTGTTGATAGGCTATGACCTGTCAAGCAGTCTGGAAAGGAAAGTTTGGTCTACTTATTATCAAGAATGCTTCTGGGGTTGGTGTTGTGGCTCAGTGGTAGAAGAACTTGCCTGGCATGCGTGAGGCACTGGGTTTGATCCTCAGCACCACATAAAAAAATTAATAAATAAAATAAAGGTATCCTGTCCCATCTACAACTAAAAAATATACATATATGTATTTTTTAAAAAAAGAATGCTTCTGGTTACCTGCCCCATTTCTTCAAGTAATTCCCCTGATTTACAATAGCTAGTTTTATACTCAAATTACTGTGTATATATTATAAAATAACAAAAAAGCAAGAAAATTAAAAAGAATGAAAAACAACACTTTGGGGGGTATGGGGCAGTGTTGGGGTGGGAACCCAGAACTTTTCATTTCACATTTATTTATTTCAGGGCCAAGGATTGAACCCAGGCCTCACAAATGCCAGGCAATCACTCTGCCATTGAGCTACACCCCAGCCCTCTACATTTTTGTTTATCTTGTGAGGGTCAATTTAGTGGAACCCAGATTATCTACAAATTTCCTGGCCATGTGCATTTAAACTGCATTCTGTGTCAGTATGCCAGAAATACAAGGGCAAGCAGACACACCACAATAAGCCCTGAGTGCAGGCCTGCCCGTCCCTCCTCACCTTGTATATTATAATGACATCATCTGACATCCAAACCCAGGAAGGGAACCAATGTCATTGTTACATCTAACTGTTATTTTTTAGATTAAAGGAAGCTCATAGTTTTCCTGCACCCCAGTGGATGATCTTGACTATGTCTAGGAGTGTCTATGGCTTAAAATGCTACCATTTCTAATTGCTAAATGTGGATAAGAATGTAAAACCTTTGAAGTCAATGTAATAATATACATCATGTTATGAGAGCAAGGAATCTTAGAAGTAATTGGTCAGACTATTATAGGTTTTACTCTCACTAAATAAAATGAATATTTCAGAGAAAAGCTTCAGATCCAAGTCGATTTACAAACCGGGGAGGAAATCTTCTAAAAGAAGAAAAGCAGCGAGCTAAGCTTCAGAAAATGCTCCCTAAGGTAATATTGTTGCTAAGATTTTTTGGCACTTGGTCTTAAGATTTTTTTTTTTTTTTCTGTCCTTTGCTTTGTATTAATTTGCCCCAGAAATATTTTCTCTTCAAAGTTTGGGCAGGGATTAATAAGTATGCATTGGACCTTCAGTGTAAGCAAAGGCCCAGAGAATACCAAGTAAGTGTAGGCTGCTGGAGTTGCCAAATTAAAGACTACAGAGTAAGTGGCTTATACTACAGAAATTAATTTTCTTACAATTCTGGAAGCCAGTAGTCTGAGATTCAAGATTTCATTGGCAGGGCTGGGTTTCTTCTGAGGACTCTGCTGGTCTTGTAGATGGCAGATTCTCATCCTTGGATCTTCACATAATCTTACATGTCTGTGTCTTTGTGTCCTAATTACCATCAGTGATTGAATTAGGGCCCACCCTAGTGACCTTATTTTAACTCATCTACTTTCTTAAAGACCATCCATCTAGATACCCTTACATTCTGAGGTGTTGGGAGTTAAGACTTCAGCAAGAATTTTGAGCAACATTTTGGCCCATAATAGAGGCAAGCTTTTGAGAAAGTGCTGTGGGCTTTATTGCTATTTTCTATTTTAATAATAGTAAAGCTTCCCATTTTCTGAGTTGTCACTATTTCAAAATGTTTTCATTTATTCATATGTCACAATATCCCTTTAAGTTAATACTGTTTTTATAGACCAGGAAACAGATACTGAGGAGTAACTTGCCCATCTTTTCACAGCTAGTAATAGTATCCCAGATTGAAACCCAGATAATCTGGTTCCATAGTCCTGCTTATAGTACACTGTCTGGTTAATGTTACTGATATTACTGATATTGTTTCCAGCTCCAGGCACCAAAACCTCATTATTTAGACTCTGGGTTCTTGCCTTCCTCTACCTTTCTATATGCTGTGAATGAACCATCTCTGGTTACTCTGACCTGTACTCCCATGGGTCCAGCTCCATGAAGTTAGAATGATGATACTCTGGGAAGGGAAGAATCATTGTTTTTTCTTTTTCTTTTTTCTTTTTTTTTTACCCAGTGGTGGTAGCCCTAAGGTTGGAACTCAGGACCTGGCGTATGCTAGGCAAGTGCTCTGCCTCTGAGCTATACCCCAACCTTTTTTCATTTTATTTTGAGACAGGGTTCCCCTAGGTTGCCCAGGCTGACCTTGAACTTGAAATCCTCCTGTGTCAGTCTTCCAAGTAGCTGGGATTACAGGCATGTGCTACTGCACCGTGCTTAAGTAGTTATTCTTTAGGATAATCGTTCCATTTGGGCTTTAACTCCAAAGATTAAAAGTAACTAACATGTTCTTGTTTCTGGTCTCAGCTGGAAGAAGAGTTGAAGGCACGGATTGAAATGTGGGAACAGGAGCAATCAAAAACATTTGTGGTGAATGGACAGAAATTCATGGAGTATGTGACAGAACAATGGGAGATGCATCGACTGGACAAAGAGAGAGCCAAGCAGGAAAGAGTAAGTGCACACAAACTGGGAGAAGAGGAAGATAGTTTATGTATCCTAGCATGTCTGCCAGGGCTAGTTGAAGAATTAGGTAGCCTTCTGACAGCTCCTTTAACTCGGGCTGCAGACTTGGCTCTAGATTTGAGGCCCTGCTTCTGTTCCCATCCTAGAACCACTCTCTTACTGGGACTCATCACTGTTGCTTCTCACTTTCACACAGCAACTAAAAAACAAGAAGCAAACAGAGACAGAGATGCTCTATGGCAGTGCTCCCCGGACTCCAAGCAAGAGGCGAGTACTAGCTCCCAATACACCAGGCAAAGTGCGGAAGGTAAATGCAACCTTTCTGGGCTCTCTTTCACCCTCTGTACTGTGGAAATGGGAGAGCAGTTTTCTTCCCTTCCAGGTTCAATGAATTTGAGAGTAAATGGGAGACTGTAGTTTAATCTTGAGTAGTGGCTTATTCCAATACTCAAGGAGTGACCAGCTTTGATGTGTGCCATTTGTTGATTTCTGGCATTAAACTCCTGGGGACCAATAATTGCTAACATTGTGTAATGATGAAACTTTCAGAGGTTCATCATCCTGTAATTCTACCAGATCACCATAGTAACTTTCATGCTTAATGAATGGAATGTTTAATATCCCTTTATCTCTAGAACAGGAAGTCAGGGAGTAATTTTTTACTTTCTTTTTAATAAGAGGTGCATTATTTTAAAAATCACCTATAATAAAACTACAATAGATCCACTATGAATATTTGGTATTCTTTCTGCTCCCACCCCACAGTGCTGGAGACCAAATCCAGGGTAGGCAAGTGCTCTACCACTGTGCTACATCCCCAGCCTTGTTTTGTATTGAGACAGGGTCTTGCTAAGTTGCCTAGGCTAGCCTCAGACTGAAATCTTACTCCCTGAGCCTCCTGAGTAGCTGGTATTACAGGCTTGTGCTACTTTCTACTTTTTAAATTTTAAGATTTAAACTACCTCAAACTTGAGATCCTCCTGCCTCCTGCCACTTTTGGGCTTCAGGTCTATACTGGCACCATGTCCAGCCTAGTCTTAAAATAGTGTATTTTTACATAATAGAGGTCACATTATATAATTTTATTTTTTTTTTAACCTTTCCCCCTATTTCATATGAATTATGATTTCCCCCCCCCCCCCCCCCCCCCCCGGGTACTGGGAATAGGACCCAAGAGCACTCAACCACTGAGCTACATACCCCAGTCCCACCCCACCACCTCTTTTTGAGACAGGATCTCACTGGGTTACCAAGACTGGCTTCAAACTTGCTATCTTTTTGCCTCAACCTCTCAAGTCACTGGGATTTCCTCTGTGCCCAGCTGGGTTATGATTTTTTTTTTAAAAGCACCAAATTGTCTTCAAATATATTCTTTATTAGTTGTATATTCTATCCTTTTAGAAAATATTATCATTTATTAAATTAGTTCCCTCTTTGTGTGACACTAGGTATTTTTTAATTATGGACATGTGATGAACTTTTAAAAACATACTACTTGAATTCTAGGATTTGTTTTGGATCAGTGATGCTAGGACTATAAAGATGAGTGAGAGAGCTCTTGCTGCCAAGAGTGCTGTAAAATATTTCAAGTCTGGTTGTATTAATCACTCAATCTAATCCCAGTGTGGCTATGGAGTTCTTTAGTGCCTAAGTGTTATCATGTGTCCACTTCCTGTCAACACATGAAATTTTCAGACTTTCAGGTTTTTTTCTTGCTTCTTATTCAACTTCCTTCTTTTTTTTTTTTTTTTTTTTTTTTTTTAAACTGGTGCAATACAGTTGTACATAGTGATGGAATTTGATTTTACGTATTCGTGTAGACTCTGTAAGTTTTGTCTTCCCTTTCTCCTCCCTTATCCCCTGGCAACTAGGGATTTAATTGTCACAGGAGAGTAGTTTTGCATTTTCTAACATTTTACATAAACAGAATCACAAGTACATATATTTGTGTGTGGCTTCTTTCATTTAGCCTGATTTCTTTGAGGTTCATCCATGTTGTTGCATTAATCAATAGGCCACTCACTCCTTTTTATTATTGAGTTGTATTTCATTCTATAAATGTATCATAATCTGCTTGTCCATTTCCCCTGCTGAGTATTGTTTCTAGCTTTTGACTAATACAGATAAAACTGCTGTAAACATTTTCTTATAAGCATTTGTATAGATACATGCTTTCACTTCTTTTGGGTAGTATTTGGGTCATATGATAAATGTCTCATGCCATAAGTGATTATACTATTTTATAGTTCCATCTACTGAATATAAACGTGCTTTGAAAACTTCACATTTCCTCAAGTCTATATAATACAGATGCAGCAGGCTCTTTACTGTGTAGACTCATCTTTTCTGGACTATTTCCCCTAATCTTTTCCTTTTTGGGGAGAAATGGGTTGCTGGAAAGGCTGAAGATGTTTGATCAGTAATATATCTGTTTTTCTCTAGCTGAACACTACTACCATGTCCAATGCTACAGCCAATAGTAGCATTAGACCTGTCTTTGGGGGGACAATCTACCGCTCCCCTGTGTCTCGACTTCCTCCTTCTGGCAGCAAGGTAAGTAAGTTCTTGGGAATGTACATCCCCACATGCTGCCTGGTTGAGCCCTCAACTAAATGAGGCCTCTGGGTCCTAATTTCTAATCTCCCTGAATTTGGTTATTAGTGAGATGCTCAGAGTTGACAGATATAAGTCAGATTATCATTAGATAATAATCAAAAAACTAATGAAGAGAAAAAACAGCCACTGAGCCTCCCTGGTGCTATGGGAAGCACTGGGCTGTGTCGAGGAGACTGAAGATTAGGTAATGGTCTTGTGGTCTCTGTGAGCTCAGGTCCAGTCTGCCGCTGGTGCTAAAAGTCAGGTTCCCTACATGTGGGTCCAGCCCATCGACACTGGGTCACTAAATACTTGAAGAGAGGTGCGGATTCTGCTAAAACATGTTTAGTCATTCAGATATCCTTAAAGGTTATTCTCAAGGTATGTGCTCTATGAATCATTAAGAATTCAAGGGTCTGAATTCTTAGGGGCTTAGTGGTGAAATCTGGTGGTAGAGCTCTTGACTATCACCAAGCAAGCAAATCAAAAAATAGCTTTTTATCAAAAGTATAAATTATAGACATAAATAATATGATATTAGCTCTTGAGCATTGGGGTTTTTTGTGTGTGTATGCATTCATCATAATGAATGGATCTCTTTCCTTACTCTAGCCAGTGGTCAGTTCCACTTGTTCTGGAAAGAAAACACCCCGTGCTGGTAGGCATGGAGCCAACAAAGAGAACCTGGAGCTGAATGGCAGCATCCTGAGTGGTGGGTACCCTGACTCGGCCCCCCTCCAGCGCAACTTCAGCATTAATTCTGTTGCCAGCACCTATTCTGAGTTTGCGGTAATTCACCTTTTCTAATATCTACCAGTCTCTGGGGAGCACACAGTTGGGGCAGTCATTGTCTTCCCAAGGGCACCCAGGCTACCTAGTCAGGCTATCCAAGGTACCTTGGAGGCTGAGAATCCCTTTCCTGCCTTGACATGGTGAGGGTGGGGGTGGTTGAAGAAAGTGTATAGGAAGTTGGCAGTAGCAACTAGTCATTTAACTTGGATCCTTCTGCTTAAGATAATACCACTCCCTGGCTGCAGGAGGTGACCCTCTAATCATTGCCCTGGTGCTCTCTTGGTGGAGTTCTTGGTAATTGTCTTCTTTGTTCTTAGAAGGATCCATCCCTCTCTGACAGCTCCACTTTTGGGCTTCAGGTCTGTATGGCAACCCCTGCATGTCCAGTGTCCCTTTTCCAAACTCATCTGTCATCTTGCTTCATTCCCATCTGGGCAAAGGGCAGCACTAACCTATAATCTCAGCTGTATTATTACAGAACTATTTTAACAAAGGAATTCTATTACAGACTTCAAAAATAAGTATATGGCTTATGTTTCCAATGGGCTGACTAGCCTGCTAATAAGAAAACTTGTTCAGACTTGAATTGGATTCTCAGCCCCACCTAAAGTCAGGTGAAGAATTTTAAAAACATATTTCACAAAAGAAAACCTTCACTCTCCCCAATTGTGATATCAGAGGCCTACAATATGCTAGAAAGACTAGAGGCCCCATCATGTGGGGAGGGGAGCCCCAGCTGTGTGCTGCTTATAATGAGGTTCTTGACCTGTGTGCTGATTATTTCCTGGAGTATATGTCTTACTAACTCAGGGCTGAATCTCAAACTTTGTCTACTGGTCTTTTCCCCACATTTGCCTGTTTCTACCACACTGAGTGGCTAAAGCATATATGAAGCACTGGATTAAAATAATTTTTCCAGAATGATCATCTCCTAGTATCCTGCTCTGTATTTCCTAACACTTTACTGCAATGCCTTTTCTTAACAAGCTGTTTTATCTTCCCCCTCCATGTCTTGCCGTGAGACTGAGGTGAGGGCTGCCCCCTACCCTCAGGGGGATACAGAGTTAAAGCCTAGGATGCCTTCTCTCTAAAAATGATGGAAAATGGGACAGTTGCCCAAGGCTGTAGCTAGCGTGGAACATTTAAACCAGCTTCATATTCTGGCACTTTATTCCAATTTATATTCCTGGTAGTAGTTGTGCCTATAGAAATGGGTGTGTGCTACTCTGGCTAGCTGCATGCTGGACAGAGGGTCCTATTTGTCTCTTTGCTTACTCAGCCAAGGCTCATTTTATCCACTTGGGGCTTAAATGTTCCTGCCTATCTCTATGGCCGATCCTGGGGCTTCATTTGCTTTTGGTTAAAGCTAATAACACTCCACCAACCAGCACCAAAGCCACCAACTAAGCTAACCTCTACTAATATCTGTCTTTCTCAGTGGTCATTCAGGCTTTCCCTTCTGCTTTTATGCCATGTGCTCCAGCATGAGATCAAATCACCAGCAGGTTATAAGGCCCTCAGCCCCAGGGATTGGTAGATATATGGTCTGGCCCATTGTTTTATAAAGGGCTCATGAAAACAAAGCTTGTTGCTTACTTAGCTTGGCAACTCCAAGAGTAATTCTGTAAAGTATAAGGGATTTCTCAGGTGACGTTTTAACAGAATGGACTGGCTGAGGAAAGGGGCATGTGTGCGCATGCGCTCAGTATATGACTAACCCAGTGGAACTCAGTTCCTCACCTATTCCTAACAGCCTGAATTAGGGATCTCTTGTCTCAGAAACTCCTCAGGGGACTTTCTGTTGACACTTAACCAGGCTTAGAAGGGAAAGGCATGCATGATAGGGGTAGTACCGCCACTGATGTTATTTATTTTTCAACAGCGAGAACTTTCAAAGGCTTCCAAATCTGAAGCTACTTCTCGAATCCTCAATTCAACCAACATCCACGCCTAAGGAGTCCTGACCAGCCAGCCACTGTGGCTTTCTTCCTATGCATAGACTGGAATTAATTAAACAGGGGTGGCACTAGTTTTTCTTCAGTTTAGATGCACTTAAATCCTGGACAGGTTCAGTTACCATGGGCCGAACTTAAAAGACATGAACAAGTGACAGATCAAAGTCTGTCATGGATTTAGTGGGTCCACAGAGTTGCTTTTATTTTTGACTCAAGAAATACCTTAAAACCTAGTTTATAGCAGTAGGTATAAATATTAGCATCTAAGACCTAATTTCTTTCTCTACCCCATGATTCTACTTGTTGAAGCATGATTACCATTGTATAAAAAAATGATTGATTAGACCCAGCCTTGGGGGATGGGAAATGAAGGAATTTTGGCTTGTATACCTATAATTAGCAATTAACATCATTTTTTTGTCTAGGGTGTTCAGTTAATGATGTAGCTCTGATAGCTTTGCCCTCACCAAAAGGCCTGTCCCCACTACTCAAGACAGCCTTCCTCCCAATGAGGATGTCTGTGTCAGCATTTGAGATGGCCTGATATAGTGCCAAAGAGTGACAGGCTGGGAGCTCCTTTTCTAAATTGTACAGTGTGTTATACAGTGCAATCCCTTTGTGGGTGTGTGTGAGTGACTGTTTCTTCAGAGTTTTCTCTGGGTCCACTGTGCCTGAACTCTGTTTGAACTGAACTCTGTTTCTTCAGAGTTTACTCTGGGTCCACTGTGCCCAAGTTTTACCCCTGCAGCTGCCAGCCCAGTTGGGAGGCCATCTGGGTAGGTTGGGCCATTTCTGTTGCAGAGATGAGCAGCTTTGCACATGTCACTGCTGGGGACTTTTTCCTGCTTTAGCTTCCACAGATAAGGCTCCTTTACCTACCCTAAACACCACTACTGCACTTCCCAAAGCACTATTATTTATTCTTACTATCTGCCTGCGCCAGTACTACTACTGTCAATACATTAAATGGTTCTCAAAAGCTTACAGTGTGGACTTGGTCTGTAGGTGTAAGCCATGCTGTTAGTCATACTTGTCCTGTTTTTAAAATATAAATATATTCTTAAAAATAAATTAAAATGTGTATAGTTACCTTTCAAAAAGATACTGTGGTGTTTTTCTTGATTTATTTTTCCCCAAAGCCCATTTGATTGATTTGGCCTATGGAAAACAAAAGATCAAAGAGATGTACAGAAATTTTTTTTACTTAGGACTTTTGTTCTTTTGTGTCCTTTTTTGGGGAGTTTGGGGGTGGAGGGGGGTACTAGGGATTGAACCCAGGGGTGCTCTTCCACTCAACTATGTCCTCAGACCTTTCCATTTTATTATTTTGATAGGACCTTGTTAAGCTAGCCTGGAACCTGAGATCCACCTGCCTCAGCCTCATAAGCCATTGTACCTGGCTTTTGTGCATTTCTAAATTATGAATCTCTTATGCTTTCTCAAAGACCATTTTTCCTAGCTCCAACAACAGGTATTAGGAACCTTCCTGATTCATTGTCACTTGTTTATTAACGGGAATAGCTTTTATAAAAGTGAGCTTTATGAGCTGGGGATGGTGGTACACACACCTGTAGTCCTAGCTATTTGGGAGACTGAGGTTAAGACTGCAAAGTTTGAGGCCAGCCTCAGCAATTTGGCAAGAGCCTGTCTCAAGAAGGGCTGGGGATATAGTTTGGTGACAGAACACCCCTGAGTTCAGTCCCCAGTACCAAAAAAAAAAACCAAAACCAAAAAAGCTTTGAGGTATGACTGACATAACTGCATGAGTGAAAGTGTACACTTTGATATATTTTGATAGAGTGCACATCTTGAAATCATCACCCTAAAGTTTCTTCCTTAGAATTCTTCCCTTCTATCTTAACCTAATACCAACTGCTAATTTGCTTTCTGATGCTATAAAATATGTTCCTGTTTGATCTAGTTCTTTCAGTATTTTCGTTATTTTGAGATTCGTTCATGTTTCTTGTATCCACAGTTCATTCCCTTCTGTTGCTGAGCAATATTCCTGATATGTGGTATATACAAGTTTGTTCACATTTGTTTTATGTGTATATGTTTTCATTCACCTTTGGGGTTTGCCCCAGTTTTGGACTGTTAAAATGGAACACTTCTTCAACACTTAGTTATTTACAACTCTGCCTTAACCTTCAGTTCTTGCTTGCATGGAACTTGAAGGCTATCCAGAGAGCTTAGTATTTTCACAGGCTTTTCTGAGCATGTATCTAGCCCTGACCTGTGTTCTAGCCTTCTCAACGTGAGAGCTTTTAAAAACCTTTCCTCAGTGTATCTCCTTTGCTGACCTCTTCATCTCCAGGTGTTATAGTATGTTTACTGCTTGTGCCAACTATTTGTCCCTTGTCCCAGACTGCTGCAGCCAATACTTGTGCTTTAAACAGTTTCAAAATGAGATCATGATTGTTATACTCCACGTATGTATGATTTGTCAAAATATACTCTACTGTCATATATCCAAAAAAGAACAAATAAAAAAAAAATAGAAAAAAATTAAAAATACATAAATAAAGACTTTAAGATAAAACCACCGAGCTCTGGGAATAGAGTCTGACAAAACAAAAGCAAGCCCCATTCTAATTCTTCAGATAAGTTAGCACAACCACAATTCTTTGAAAAAAGACAATAAAACTTACTAGTTGGTTTTGTGAGGGATGAACCCAGAGTTTCCTACTTTACCACTTTCAGTGATGTTCCACTTCTAAATGTTTCTGTACTTTAAAAGCAGCTTCAAGACATACAAAGCTAAAACTGATGGAACTGAAAAGAAATGGACAAATCCACACAACACCCCTCTGCCAAAAATATAGAATAGGCAAAAATTAGCAAAGCTAGAAGAACTGAACACTACCCTTCCACCAATCAGCCAGACCTACCTGCAGAGAACACCAACCAAAAACTATAAGGTACATTCATCAAAAGAGTCAAACAAATAACAAATTTTGTCTTAAAAACTGAAATGAATGAAATAAAATGTTCCTGACCATAATGGAATTAAACTATAACAAAATTTCTTAGGAAATATTCACATACTTAGAAATTAAAGCAAAATCTCAAGGGAAATCAGATCATTTTGAATTGAACAAAAATGAAAATACAACACTGATGAATTACAGGGAAGTGAGTGGCAAAAATGACCTCTAGTCGTTTCCGGTCTTGGCTGTACATCAAAATCACCTGGGCGAGAGTGGTGGTGCACGTCTACAATCCCTGTGACTCAGGAGGCTGAGACAGGAGGATCACAAGTTTGAGGCCAGCATAGGCAACTTAGCAAGACCCTGTCTCAAAGGGGTGGTAGTGTAGCTCAGTGGTAGAGTACTTGCCTAGAGTGTATAAGATCCTGAGTTCAGTCCCCAGGACTACCCAAAAAAAAAAAAAAAAAAAACCCAAAAACACCTGGGATGAAGTGGGAGAACTTCAAAATCCATGTGTGTCTATGCCCACATCCAGAGGTTCTGATTTCATCATCTGCGACACTGGCTTGAGTATCAAAGTTTTTAATGTTCTCTCTCCAAGTGTTTCTGTAGTGCAACAAAATTGAGGCCCCTGCTCTAAGGTGAAGGCTCAGTGCTGTGATGGGACGGGGCAAATGCAGGGACATTAGGTGCTGGTGATGGTTTTCCCTGACCTGAAAGGAAGTTTGTTTTTTTCTCCTCACTTCCCAAAAGGGAGTTTCACAAATGTCAGCTTTATAGTTTTCTAACACATACATGTTTTCTGTCCCCTTTTCTATATTTAAGAAATATATGTACACACATATATACATACATACACACGTCAGCTCTTTTCTTTTTCCACAGCATACACATATGTGTTCCAGGGCCCACAGGTGACAGTCTTTACTTGAAGTTGTTTCTCTACAAAGTATTCCACACGGCAGGGCTGATCCATGCTGGTGCTATCCTTGTGGCCAAGCTGTCCATATTTACCTGAAGTGAGATGAGCCTCTTTGCCATCCTCTCCAATAGGCCTTGCTTCTTTTCCATCCAGACCATGGATGGCAGCCAGGAGGGGGTGGGGTTTACACCCACCCCCAGCTGGTGCCTGCTCTGTGAATCCAGGAGACTTGGAACCAGAAAGCCTCCAGGGCCAGGCTCAGGGTCCCAAAAGACCAGGGGGAACCAGCCACTCCAGGCAAGAGGTTCCTCCAAGGTTCCTTGCTACCTACACCAAAATGTTCAGCACAGATTTCCATCCTATCATTTTTCTACCCAGTGCCAGAACAACACAAACGTGTTTTATAAATGCTGGTTAAACACTCCCTTGCATGTATGCTTAAAATCCCAGCTACTAGGGAAGCTGATGCAGTAGGATCTCAAGTTCAAGGCTAGCCTTGGCAATATAGCAGAAAGGAAGATGGGTAGTCCTGATGTCATCTCCTATTTCTCTGCTGGTTGTGGACATTATCTGGAGTGTGCCTAGATCTGTTTGGACCCCAGGAAGGGAGCACACAGCTTTTTAGTTCTGCACCTCCGGTGATCAGGTGGAGACCCCTGCTTCTAGTCTGTGTGGTTTTGGCACCCATTCTATATTCCCAGGCCTTTCCCATGCTCGGTTTAAGGGTCACAAAAACAATCCTTGTACTTACCCCAGCCCCAGGTGTACAGCTCTCCTGTTCCTGAAACCAGAAGGACAACATTCTTCTATTCTCTGGCAAGACATTTGTCTAGCCTGGCCTGGCACAGCCCATAACCAGCATGTCACAATCCTCACCATATGTGTGGTGTGGAACAGCATATTCTCTATTTACAACTGTCTAATCAAATTTAGTGTCATAAAGGATCCAGTGGAAAAGTTTATCTTCCTATATGTGAACTGAGTGGCTTACTTCTTGCAGCTACTGAGGTCAGGACGCTGGGTGGGGCAGTACCTATGTGGAGGATGAAGAACATCAGTCTTCTCCAGAAAGAATCTTCTGGGCCTGACAGGCTGGGGAGCTACCCTTAAAGCTATTTGGGGGTGGAAGCTCAATTAAATGAGTAACCATGTCAAAGATGCCTTAAGATAATACTCTTTATTGAGCATGCAACTCAGTGGTAGAGTGCTCTTACCATGTGCAAGGGCCTGAGTTCCAGCCCCAGCCCTGCCCCCCCAATAGTTTTTAAGTTGACCATTCCCTTTTCTGCAGCTCTAGCTAGAACAGGTGGAGTGCCTTTTCACTCCATTCTGGAAAAGCCCGCCCAGCCGCACTCACGTGTCACTACAGCAGTGTGCCGGGATCCACAGCTGGCTTTGATTACATCTGAGCCCAGGGGAAGATCCAACAGAGCTGGGAAGGGCTGTACAGCTATGAAGGGAGCGGAGGCTCCATCCTCAGCCCTAGCTGTTCTATTCACTTCAGAACCATCTCCATTCAGTCCTGTGGTTTTGGAATGTTTATACTGATAATTATTAATACTATTGAATATTAAGCTCAACCTATTCATGCATTATCTCATTACTACAACAGATCTACAAAGCACATTATTCTCTGGCTTTAAAGCTGATGCTCCCACCCTTACACTCACAGGAAGTGTTGGAGTTGGCAGTTGTGGGTGTGCAGTGCCAAGGCTGGCATCAGCCTTGCTAATGCTCCCTAGTAAGGGACTCAAAATCCTGTGGTATATTCTTGGGTGACAAGGATGTCAGGTTTTTGAGCACTGTAGCTCTTCAGCCAGCATACAGCCAGGAGTAAGAAATGACAGCAATATTCTGGGGAATACTGAAAGTCACGTTCATACTCACCTTCCTCTGTAAAAGTCTTCTTGTCCTCTGCCAGGCTCCTCGCAGGCAAGGCCAGTTGCCCTGATTCATTCCAGCCCCAGATATAAATATCCCCTATTTCTGAAAGAGATTAAAGGGACCCATTAAATAGACCATGAACCCCTGTTCATCAATCCAAACTTCCCTAACCCTCCTGTCAACTTCTGAGGACAACTAAAGCCTGTTCTGCCCAAGTGGCAAACCAGGCAAAGGTGACCTCAGGCTCTGGTGGCTTCCTTGTCTTAGGTTCTCTGCTCCTTAATGCATTCTGGTACCCTTCCCTTAAATTAAAACCCTTGCTAGATTTTCTCTATTTTCATTTTTTCCTTATGTTGTTAAGTCAATCCCCCCCACACACCCAAATACACCATGGTAACCCTGGAATTTCCCCAGCATCTCCCTTTCAAACTCAATGAGGCAGCCTGTACCCCTTTTCAACCCCACCTGCCACTGGTCCTGTTGCTTTTTCCCGCTCCTACCTTCCTTGCCTCCTCCACCACTGCTGCTCTAACACCACCATGTTGAAGCAATGGCCCTAATGCTAAAAATTCACTAACAATGGTAGCTTTTATAAGGTACTTAATCTGTGCTGGTGTTTTATGTACTTTTCAAATATAATCTTCTAATTCTCACAATAACCTACAAGGAATTATATGACAATATCCCCATTTTAAACAATATCACCACTTTTGTTCAGGAAACAGAGGTTAAGTACTAGGACCAAGATCACAGGGGCAGAGTGATGATTTGCAGGCCTAGTTTGATGCCTCCATGCTTCAACCTGTTCTCCAAACTTAAGCACTCCAATTCCTTCTGGACCTTAAGTGTGAGGCCTACCAACTGGCTGTTTCCAGCCCTCTGTTCTATGCCCCCCAGCCCAGAGGTTCTGCCTGATGGCCAAACCAGGTCCATTACATCAGAATATGGGGAGAACAAAGGCACTAGTAATTGAAAAAGCTCCAGTGATGTAAGTAGCAGCCAGACTGAGAGCCCTAGATACAGAGATCACCTGCTGCCAGCCACACCCTCTGTGTGCGCTCCAAGAGCCTAGGAAGTAGCTGCCCCTGGATCACCCATCATGGTTTTGGACTCAACATATCCAAAGTGAACCTCCTTATCTGGCTGTAGGTCACCATCACAGAGTCACGCCCACCAACCTTATCCCCTGTGGGCATCTCAGTGTCCACCATGCCAAACATCACAGCCACCTAGGCAACTTCAGTCTTTTCTCTGTTCTCCTTGGCTGGGCTGCCCCTCATCCCTTCATGTTTTTTTGGGTAGGTATTTCAGAAAGTTGACCCCTGGCTGCTCGGTGGAGGTGGATGGGAGGGATAGTGAGAACAGTAACAGAACCAGGAAATAACTGAATTGGTCCAGGTGAGAGGGCAGTGGTAGAGGCAGACTGGCACTGGGCAGTCACAAATGAGTGGGTTAACTGAAGTGGGATGAGTTTGAAAGGAGGCCTGGAGAGTCTACCCCCTAAAACTGGAAGAGGAGAAGGAAGGTGTAAAAAGATCATGAGCTAGTCTAGAGAAGTACTAGGTCACTCACTCACCGCTCACACACAGAGAATGCCAGCCACCAGCAGCCACCTCGGCCATGGGTAGGCCCTGCAACGCCTCCAAAAGTCTTGGCTCCAGCTCTGCCTCCAGTGTCCCGTGGCCCAGCTGTCCGTGTCTGAGGAAGGGAGACCCTAGTCAGGGCAGATTTAGGGGCCCCTCCTCCGGCTTGTCCTAATCGCATTCAGCTGGTCCTCACCTGCCTCCGCCCCAGGAGAACACCTGGCCGGCAGCGCACAGCAACAACACGTGCTCTGCGCCCAGCTCTAGCCGGCGTGCCCGCAGCTCTGGGGCCAAGGACCGGCAGAAGGGTGGCTGCGGACTCACGTAGGCGCAGGCGCAAGGCAGCAGGGGCAGCGATCCAGTTCCAGGCTCATCTCGCGCTTTGTCTTCCACCTCAGCCTCAAGCGCCAGCTTCTGGGTCCAAAGGGGCTCCCTGCGCAGCGCCGAATCAGGCGCCCAGGCCTGCAGCTCAGTCCCAGAATCCGTCCGGGAGCGAATCACCATGAGGAGTCCCTCCGAAGCCCAAGCATCCCTGCAGTCGTCCACCGCGCCACTAGTGGAGCCAGACAGCTCCACTCGACCTGCACCTGTGCGGGCATAGTGGGATGGGGCATATACCAAGGACCCCAACCTAGAGTGTGGGGAAGCGGGGTCTAGATAGGGGTAGGGTGTCAGAATGGCTGACGAGGCATGTTCCTGGGAGGGAACGGGACCAGAATGGGAGCTCTACACTGGGGTGGCCTGAACGGTGGGGCATAGTTTGCCTGGGGCAGGGCTGGAATCGGGGTTGAGGGTCTCACGGGTCACGAAGGCGGTGTAGCTCCAGCTTGCGCTCACGCGACATATGTCGATACCCGCCTGCAGTGGCTCAGGGCTGCGCACCTGGCGCCCTCGCCCGGAGCCCGGCGCTTGTCCGAAGCCACAGAAACCGAAGCCGAACCAAGCCCCGGGTCGCTCTCCGGCCATGCCCGGCAGCGCCCTCTGCTGGCTGCCACCCGGTTGGGGTCGCAGGGACCCAGGGATAGAGCTGGAACCTAAGGAGCTTCTTGCCGATAAGCCACTGGTGCGACACCGCGAGTCTCTGGCCTCCCAGGAGCTGGAGTCGCCTTATCTATAAAAAGGGATGGGAAAAATACCATCCTGGCTACAGGGGAAGAGGGCTGAGCACAAGTCCCACCAACTGCAGTGTCCTCAACAGACCCAGGGAGTACAGCGTTTGAGGCAAGTTACCCACAGCTTCCGGCTCACCCACAAGTGCCTCCGCAGCCAACCGATGTTCTTAACTTGAATTCCAAATCCATTTCTTCAGTTGTACAAAAGCGGGTGAGACGGGAGATGTTTGTATCTACCCCTCAGAATTATAATGAATACAATTAAAGGCTTCGGTGCTAGCAGTGTTGGCTTATTAAGTTCAGTTCTTAGAGTTAACGAAAATGACCAATGGGATGTCTTATTGTTTTTCAGAAACCTGTTTAGACACAATTTCCACTGGACCACATCTACTCATTTATTCGATCAACCGGCCTCTACTGCGCCGGCGAAGTTAGACTCTGCCCGCAAAGAGCTCACGCTGAAATGGGGAGACAGTCTGGTGGTTCCAACAGCAATGCCTTTTTCTCCACACGGGAAGTTAGGCTTGATCGAAATTTTGGAAGTATTTTCAATGCGCCGGATCTCGTCTGAAATCCAGCTCCCGGGTTTCTGCCCCCAGGTGTCCACTCCCAACCCGAGGGACCTCTGACCTTGATCCCGGCCCTGTGCCCTCCACCCCTCAGGCAAGTTCTTTCCCGAGGTAGTTCCACTGGGGAGATGAACTTTGAAGACGAGCGCGCCTGGCGAGGCCATTGGCTGCAGCAACCTTCCTGGGGCCAATCGCCAGCAAGCGCGGTGACGTCACTGCTTGGGAAGCGGAAGCCCCGATACGTACTCACCTCCCAGGGGTCACTTCCGTCGGGCTGTAGACCTGTGCTGAGTTAATTCAAGCCGGCCTGGAAGTGGGCCTGAAACCTCCGGTAGGCACGGACACCCGCGGGGCTGCGGGGATCGGATTAGAACCACCGAGGGAAGGCTCATTAAGAGTCTAGAGAGGGGCTGGGGAGATAGCTCAGTCGGTAGAGTGCTTGCCTTGTAAGCACAAGGCCCTGGGTTCGATCCCCAGCACCCAAAAAAAAAAAAAAAAAAAAAAAAAAGAGTCTAGAGAAAGAGCGAAGAGCTATTTCCTTCCGGCTGGGACTCCAATAGCTCGCTACTGGACATGCGTAGGACTCACGAACAAAAAGGAAGCGGACGTACCAGGCGTCTCCGCTTTTACTTTCCACTGATTGGCCTGGACCCTGTCATTCACTCCTCCGAGCTTTACGAGCCGGAAGTCTGGTTTAGGCTCTGAGAGAAGGTCGGGCCCTGGAAGTTGAAAAGCTCCAGACCCGCACCTTTCTTCCAACCAGGCTCAACTACAGAAGAGACTGGTTTTTTGCAGGAGTGAAGACACCAACCCCAAATCCCAAGAGCTGTCTGACTGGAGGTCACTGAGAATTTTGACAGAAATATTAAGGGCAAACATGGGAGTCTGTATCCTAAAAACATTTATTTCCAGGAAACTGGATGGTTTCTATTGACTGGCGACCTGGTCTTACCCCTTCTCTCTCCAGCAGGATTAAAAGGCAAGTCAGTGGACCCTGGAGTGGTAAATCTATCAGATTCCTTCTATAAAGGTGGTTCTCTTGCTGCTACAGAACTCTGCTGTACACGCCTATGCCCAGCTCCCGCCCACAACAGTCCTCCCTTCCCAGAAATAGGGCACACATTTGAGTACAATACACTTTATTAGAGGGGCAGGCCTGCTAATAGACTTAGATGATGCTCACAGCTGGAGAGGCTGCTGATATGCCCTTCCTGATGACCAGAATCCACAGGCAGAGCTGTAATGCACCTTCCCCATACCCAGCTCTCTACAGTAGTAAAGTAGGGCCCCTGTAAGGCTGGAGTCAGTGCCGGCAAAGCAGGGCTGTGTGACTGGTTGTGATCCAAAACTCAGGAGAGGATGTCAAAGGGCAGCTGTGGAGGAGAGGCAAGAGTGTTCAGTGTTCCAGTGCCCATCAGCCAAAGCTGCTTCTGTCCTCACTCTCAGTGCAACGGTAGTGTGTGCATGAGCCATGGGTCAAGGGCAGCCCCTCACTTTTTATCCTGGTTGGGTTGGATAAGCCCATATTCCACTGATTTCCCTAAGCAGGCTGCAGCAGCCCGAGTAATAGGGTCTTCCTCGCCCTTAGCCAGGACTGACAGGATCTCTAGCACCTCACTCTCCATCAGGGTGCTGGCAATCTCCCTGGAGGCCTCCACCATATTCAACACCACCACAACACCCCGGTGCTGCAGTTCCTGGTTGGGACTCAGAAGCAGGGCCTGTAGGATCTCCAGCCAATGTGTGGTCTGCAAGAAATAGGGCAGGTTTGACTATACAACAACAGGCCCAATCCTACTGAACACACCTACACTCTAGAACATCCCCCACCAATATCATGAGGGTTCACCCATCCTCCCCCGCTGAGAACAGCACTGACCACTTGGGGGATGCGGCTGCAGAGCGAGGGTCTCATTGAGGTGAGCATGGCCAGGCCTCCAGCAGCTGCCCGCCGTAACAATTCATCATCTTCTCCACTGTATAGCACCAGCAGCTTTAGCCGGTCATTGCCCTGGGCTTCAAAGAGGTCCTGCACCTGTGGCCAGATGGGGGAAGAGGAGCATGTTATCTGGGTGCAAAGCCCATCCAGGGCACAGGGCCAACTGCATCTCTGCATGACATGACAACTTGGACCAACCCTCACCTCCTTGCTCATGGCCAAGTTACACATGCACTCTGTGGCTGCCCGGCGGATCATCTCATGCTCCTCAAACATGTAACCCTCGATCATGGGCACAGCTTTCTCCTTTAGGATCTTCTGTCTGAACACAGAGGTGGAACAGTCAGCATCAACAGGGCTTCTATAACCACCTCCCAGCCAACAGACACATCCCTTGAGCCAGGAGTTTCCCTTGAGAATATCTATTGACTCTGCTGTACCAGATGTGAACTGCAGTTGTTTTTACCCTTCTGACTAGGCCTACGAAATAGCATAAGACTGTGGAAAATGCTCAAAAGCAGGAGGCAGGAGACCAGAATGGTGGTGATACCAGTGCTAACCCCTGACATGTGAGCACTTAACCTGTTCAGCTGTTTGGATTATTTTACTTACTCCTCACTACAACCCCACTGTGAAAGCAGGTATGATTATCTTTACATTTTATAGAAGAGGAAACTGGGACTGGGAAACTAGTGAGTAATGTGCTGAAGGTCACAATTAGTATTAATGGCAAATACATACTGGGCACACTGCTGGGGGCCAAGACGCCTATGTACTAATTACTTTTACATGTATTTTCTCATTTAATTCTTCTCACCATTACTTCATGAGCCAGATACTATAATCATCCCACTCACAGAAAGGGAACCTGAGACATAGCAGTTAAGTAACTTGCTTGAAGTTACACACTGGCAATTAATGAAGTCAGGATTTGAACCCGGGCAGTCTCCAGAGCCTGCAATGTTCTCACCCAATGCCTTGTTGCCTCTCTTGGCCTGTCTCCTTATCTGTATGATACAGAGGAGTCACTGTGAGGCTCCAACAAGCCAATGATTGACTGTAATCTACTAGGGATAATCCAAATCCTGACGACCCACACAGTCTCTTACCGGAGCCTCTCACTGATCCCCGCCAGGTTTGTTAGGGCCATGAGTGCCTCGAAGTTCTGCAGTCCTGAGCAGTTGAGGTGCAACAGGGAGACGAGGGGCCGGACCACTTCGTAGATCTGTGATATGCACCCTACTGGTCAGGGCTACTTGCTGCAGCCCCTGCTAATCCCATCAACCCCATAGCAAGGAGGAGTCTACCCTCCAAGAGACTGCTGCTAAGGTTTCCCCCCACCCTAGGACTTAGCAAAGCTACTACCATCTGTTGGTCCCAAGGAGTAGCCCTGGTCAGAGGTCATCAGGGCCCAGTGAGGGGTGGAGGAGAGGTCAGGATGGTGGCAAGAAGACACTCACCCGCTCACCAGGAAAGGTCATCTCTGGGTTGGAGGTGATGGTGAGCTTGGCGAGAGCCTGGGCTGCCTTTGTCTGCCCCGTGTCAGTGCCCTCCAGGGCCAGCGGGAGCAGAGCCTATAGGAAGAAGCCCATTAGTGGCCCAGGACATGCCTGGGAATGCAAGTCAAACCATCAGGCCCCAAAGCCCTGACTGTGCCCCCCACCCTTCTCCTTCTCTCCCCAGGCTTGACAACACTCCCTGCTCAGATGCTATTCACCTGAGGTCTCTCATTGAGTTACCCAAACTCTTGCTGAAGCACCTGTTAAGAGTTAGACATTGTGCTGGGCCCTGGGGCCATGGAAGTAAGTGAGAAAAGGGAAAGGGAAAGGGAGGTGAACTCAGGACCCTAATGGACACAAAATGCTGAGGGACTCTGAGGAACCCACCCACATCAGTATCATTCACTCTGTAGGAAGCAATTCCTGCTGGTCACTAATAATGTCCTTCCATGCCATATCCAACCCTGATATCTGGCATGACAACTACTGAGTCATGTTTTATAAGCAAAAGGCTCAGCATCAGGAAGAAATATGTAAACCAGCTTACCTTGCCTCCCCCCTGAGCAACCACGGTGCCTCGTTCCTCCACCTCTTCCACCAAAGCCAGAAAGACCCTGTGGGGAGAAGGCAGTAGTGGGTGGAGGGGTCTGGGGTTCTGACAGGCAGATACTCTATTCTTGGGCTCAACAAAGAAAGGCAGGCAAGTGGTGGCCCTTGCTCCAAGAGGCCCACAGTCCCAGGACCTCTTCCACCTGCAGTCACACTAGCAGCCCAACGAGGTCTAAGAGTTGGGAGAGATCTCACCCAACCCAAGGCATTTCACCTGGAGAGCAGCTCTCTGCAGGAATTAGTCAGCACCGGGCTCTCGGTCTTCACCATACATGTCATGGCTGACACCACACCTGCTGCCAGTAGCTTCTTCACCCGAGCCCTCACAAAGCTTGGTTTGTCCTGGAGAAGGATATAGCTTAGGAGGGGCCTTGGCTGACCAGACAGGGAAAGGGAGCCCTTCTCACAGCAGAAATTGATGAACATGGAAACAGCCAGCTGGTCTCAACAACAAAGAAACCCCAAGCCTCTTCTAGTGTACCCCTTACCTTAGGGTGCTGCTCAGGCACATGTTGCTTAGCATATTTGGCTAGCTCCACCATCTTGGGGTCAGGCTCCTCATAGTCATAGCTGTTGGTGCAATTCACCAGTGCTGAAGCCACTGCAAAGAGCACCGACCTCTCCTCGGACTGCCAGGAACAGAGGAAGGTTCAGCTGGCCAGTCCAGGACAGAGTGGTGAATGCTGCTAGTTCCAGGGCCCGATTCCACCCTCAGCTGTTCCACCTGGACATCAGGGTGAATCTGGGAACCTCCCAAGACCCCAGACTTAGGAAGCTTACAAACTTGACCTCCCCAACTCCTCCAAAAAGCTCATCTTTCCTGACACTGCTGGTGCCCAGGCCACATAGGTACTCAGGCTGCCAGCTCTTGCTCCCTGGAGTTGCAATATCACTTCTAAGACCTGCCAAACTGTATACTAAGTGGTGTCCCCAGGGTGACAGCAGGAACCCACAGAGCTACCTTGCTGAACTGGAACAGAGCCTTCAGAGCAGCCTCATCCTCCACAAACTCTTCTTTTACATCAGCATCAAAGGTAAGGTAAGCCAGGCCCTCCACCGCCCAGCGCCGAGTGCCTGCATCAATCTGGTCATTGCATAGCCACCTGGGGACATGCAGGGGAGTGAATGACCATCTGAACTGGGGAGTTGGAAAGACTATATTAGGGTAAAGAAAAGTCAGGGGCTTAGGCTTCCTGTCAGCATGCAGAAACAGTTAATGTGCCAGAATCCAGAAGAGTCTGCCTAGGGGAGAGAAGTCCCTTCCTGGGACAGGGAGCCCTCCACCCAGATTCCCCCTGACCCCCCAAGCTTTGACAGGTGTGGAGCCACAGCAACACACACAACTCACTTTCGACACTGCTTGGCCAGCTTCAAAGTGGAGCCTTCAGCAAATTGCTTCATGCTAAAGTCAGTCCCTCCAGCTGAGCCAAGCTTGCAGAGTCCCTGGAAAAAGAAGATGCGACCCATTACCTGGACCCTGGGATGGAGACAGGAGCTGACCACCTCCATGCCTGGCTTGGGATTCCTACCAAATCCTCTGCTGCGGCTCTTGAAGTCAGATACTCAAATCAGCACCTCAGCATGAAGCAATATGATCACCTGTTGAGGTGGCCACATGACATAGTCTGGTAGAGACTGGCTTCCTGGGCCCCACACCTTCCCAGTCTACACTGAGAATTGTTCTGTTCCATTCCAGGTCATACAATAAACCTCTTTTTAAGTGGAGCTAAGATGTATGTGGGGAAAAGATAGGTACTTTAGCACAGCCTTATGGGACGCAGAAATCCAAGAGTAAGTGACCCAAGGAGAAAGGACAGCTTCCACAAGTCCATAGACACAGTAGGTTCATGGAAGGCTATACAATGCCCAAGCCACCAGCTCCTGAGGATACTGCCTGATTCCTGCAAACCCAGCCTTTCCACACAGCCTTTCTCACTAGCAAGGGGGACAGTATGTGACACCGTATATTCCCAACTCTCCTTTTTGTACCTGACTTGACTGTGGTGGGAGGAACCAGGCCCAGGCCCTACACATAATTTCACCTAGAAGGTGCTAAGACTGCATATGAGACCCCAGCCAGGTCAGCACCCCTGCTCAGCTGCCTCCATGCCCAACCTCAGTTTGCCCATCTTTGTCAATGAATCTTTGTCAATGAATCTTTTATTTTATTTATTTATATGTGGTGCTGAGTATTGAACCCAGGGCTTCACACATGCCAGGCAAGCACTCTACCACTGAGCCACAACTCCAGCTAGCTTGCCCATCTTACCACCAGTGCCCGGATGCGGATGCTATCCTTCTCACTACGCTTATACAGGTCCTTTAGCAGCGAGACACCATTGGCAGTGATGAATGAGGCCCGCTTGGCCTTGCCGGCTGCATGGATCAAAGCCTCCACAGCCACCAGCTGCTCTTCCTCCTGCTCAGAGGCACACAGAGCAATCACACTCTCCATGACACCACTCAGCTCCAAAGCCCGGTTGCCAGCATCACATGGGCCCTGCAGGAGGCAGGACACTGTCTGGATGGCCCGTAGCTTCCCGGCCAGCCCTTGGCCCTCAAACCAGCTCCTGAGGGGAACAGAGTTGACAGCTGTCACACCAAGGCACGCATAAAGGTACTCTCCTTCCCTCACTTCCCCTCCACTGGCCAGGCACCTGAACTACTTGGACAAAAAGCAAGAAAATCTGCCAAGGGGAAGACGAGGGCACTTTCACTAGGATTATGTTAGTCACCAATGATCTTTACCTACTTTCATTCAAGTCTTCCCTGACAATATACCACCTAACAAAAGTTACTGTCACTCACACCACCCTGCTTACTTCCTTTTTGTACTGAGATCATTCTGTTTATTTCATAATTTATCATCCATCATTTCCCCCCAAACTATAAGCTCTTTAAAGGGTAAGGACTGTCATGTTTCCCCTCTGTGTTGGAATGGATACACAGAAAGTGCCCAGGAAAGGCATGCACTCGATACATTTGTTGCATTATTGGAAAATTGAGTTGAGAAAGAAACCCAGATTAGGCCACTTTGGAACCAGAAGAAGGCTTGCACAGGGCACAGTGGCATGCACCTGTAGTCCCAGCTACTTGGGAGACTGAGGCAGGAAGTTCACTTGAGCCTAGAAGCTCAAGGTCAGCCTTCCCAAGGAAGTCAAAACTTTTGTGTTGGAACCCCTTGGAATGGGAAAGAGGGAAGAATCCCTTACTTGATGTAGTTTTCACAGAGTCGGTGGAAATTCTCCCTCTCAGCATCACACTTCAGGTCATCAAAGAGCTTGCTAAGGAGAATGGAAGCGCTCATGCGGCTGTTTGCTGTCACCGCAAGCTCCCCAGGAGGATCCTGCAAGGAGCCCCCCACCTCCAAGATCTTTTTCAGACCTGAAAAGACACCCCATTTAGAAAGTAGAACACTAGTTCCAACCCCTATATAAAGAGACATGGCTTTCCAGGAGACACAGAGAAAAGCTGGACTACCTCCCTCTCAGCCAAGAAGGTCACAGAGTTCAGACAGCCACATCAAGGCAGCCCACAGAACTTGGCTGGTGGTTACACAACCTCTAGGAGGCTGCTGTGGGTCAGAGAAGGACCTCAGAAGTGAGGTCTGCATGCCGGTCCTGCCATGGAACCAAATGCTCTGGGGTTTTGAAGTTCCTGCTCTATAAAACTAAGGGGGGAAAATAACACCCAGGCCTCAGAGGATCATTGTAATAACAAAAGAAGTGGAGTTGTGCAAAGGGACCTGGCAGAAGTGCTCAGCCAAGGCCTTTTCAAACCTTTTCTTATTTATCTTTTTTGAAAAAGAGAGGAGTAAACTGACATATTAAAATTTGTGTTTTTTTTTTTTTTTCCAGCCAGGTACAGTGGCATACAACTGTAATCTCAGTGACTCAGGAGGCTAAGACAGAAGGATCAAGGATGGAGGCCAGCCTCAGCAATATAGCAAGACTCTGTCTCAAAATAAAACATTTTTAAAAAGGGCTGGGGATGTGCTCAGTGGTAGAGTGCCCCTGAGTTCAGTCCCTAATACAAAACAAACAAACAAAACCTTCAGGTAAAGAAAGAAAGAATCTAATCCTTCTGTTAACCTGCTATTTCAGGCTTGGCGTTCATACATTTGCACACATACAATCAAAGGGACTAACTTTGAGCTCCTAAGGGTACTACGCAGGCCACGGATGTACTTTGATGCAGACACATGGCTGGATGTTTGCTACTTTTCTGATCACTTCTATGGATAAGCAGGCTTCAGCTACCCAAGCAAGTTTTTGTATCACCTACCTTGGTCAATGACCCAGAGAGTCAGACTATTGTTGGGATCCTTAGGTGATTTCCGGGGCACCATTTTAATCAAGAGGGTCAGAGCATTGTCTCGGCCTTGGCCAGAGACCCCAACCTCAGTCAGTAGCTCTAAGAGGTTACTAATGAGGACCTTCAGCTCCCGGGCAGGATCTGGCAACAAGGACACATCAGTGATTAGCATGCACAAGGCCCTACATTCCAATTGCAGCACAAAAAAAAGAGGACATTAGTGGGATCCACAATGGCCCAGACTGGTCTTACATCTATCTGAATTCCCCCAACAAGTCAAGGAGACACAGGGAAGGGGAACCTGCATGTAGGCTCAGGCCTGAACTCTAGCATTACCCTCAAGCACCTTGGCTACTTAGAATCTAGAGTAAAATACTGTCGCCAAGTCATATTCCTAAGCAACTTGCAGCTGCAAGTCTGGTCCCAAAAGAACTGGCCTCATTAGTTCAGCCCCATCCCTTCCACAATAACAACATCCAAAAGACTGCAGATCTCCTTACTCACCCACAATGATGGCACCTTCTTTGCCTCGGAAACCTTTTTTGATACCTTCTTTGAGGGCATCAAATATAACCTGCAGCAGGTGGCAGGCAGCCAGGGACACAGCCTGGTTTTCCACACCCAAGATGGAGACCACTCGCCGAGTTCCCAGCACACTCAGGGTTGCTACTGTCTGGAGTGGGAGAGAGGCAGATAGAAGCATCTGGTCATGAAGGGTAGCCACAGAGTTTCCTAATTCTCTGAGTTGGAAAGAGGTGAGAAAACATTTAGGAGGAAGAACCAGCTCCAACAGAACACAAAGCAGGCCTGTCAGATAGTGTGACCTGGGATCATGCCAGGAAAATTGCATTTGAAAGGCTTCCTAAAGAAAACATTCCAGGGGGCCTGGGGGTATAGCTCAGTTGGTAGAGTGCTTGCCTTGCAAGCACAGGAGCATGGGCTCAATCCCCAGCACCACCAAAAAAAAAAAAAAAGAAAAAAAAAAAGAAAACATTCCAGGGACTGGGGTTATGGCTCAGTGGTAGAGCACTTGCCTAGCATGTGTGAGGCACTGGGTTTGATTCTCAGCACCGCATATATAAGTAAATAAAATAAAGGTCCATCAACAACCAATAAAAATATTTTTAAAAAAAAGAAAGAAAGAAAGAAAGAAAGAAAGAAAGAAAGAAAACATTCCAGCCAGGCATGGTGGTGCAGGACTGTAATCCCAGCGGCTGGGGAGGCTGTGACAGGAGGATCGAGAGTTCAAAGCCAGCCTCAGCAACTTAGTGACGCCCTAAGCAACTCAGTGAGACCCTGTCTTTATATAAAATACAAAATAGGGCTGGGGATGTGGCTCAGTGGTTGAGTGCCCCTGAGTTCAATCCCCAGTACAAAAAAAAAAAAAAAAAAAAAATCATTCCAGGAGTCCCCTACCTCTGCTCTCCTTGGTCCAATCAGAAGACAAGAAACACTCTGGCCCTGGAGCAACTACTTTGTCTCAAGTCTCCCCAAGAAGGAGAAACAAACTGGACAAAGCTACCTAAACCTCAGGCCCATAGCCACCTTATTCTTCCCCAACCCCAGCCCTGAGGTCTGTCTATAGCAGGGGAATGTGAATATGTGTAGAATGAACCTGAAAGGCCTTTCTACCCTAATCCTCATCTGGAGAACCCCATGTGAGCCCATCCAGTTCACTGGCTCCTTCTAAAAACTGAGAGAAGAGAATTTACACAGTTTGACCATTCTTGGCTTTGGGAGGCCCAGAAAGAGAGCCCATATTTGGCCCAAAAAGACTTCATGGAGGGGCTGGGAATGTAGCTCAGTAGCAGAATGCTTGCCTAGCATGCACAAGGCCCTTTGAGTATTTCATAGTTCCACACCTGATTTAGGAGTTGTAGTTTCCTCTAAAAATCAACCAAGGGTCAGGTCCCTGTCTCCTGGATCAAGCCAGTTCAAGAAAGAGCTGGGGGCTGGGGAGATAGCTCAGCTGGTAGAGTGCTTCCCTTGCAAGCACAAGGCCCTGGGTTCAATCCCCAGCACCGCAAAAAAAAAAAAGAAAAAAGAAAGAAAGAAAGAGCTGGGAGTATGGACTTCACCACATTGGTCCAAGAGCAGGACTATTCCTGCTACACTGTGCAGTAATACCACAGTCCATACTGAGAATCAGGTCAGGGTCGGGCAGTTTCTACATATTAAGTCACTGTCTCCATGATAAAAATGCTATGGGTGACATACCTGATCACATAACTCTTATGTGAGGACCCTTCTCCAGAAGAAAAGTCAGTTTGATCTTTTTTCTTTTTTTTTTTTAGGAGGGTAGGGGGTGGTTACTGGGGCTTGAACTCAGAGGCATGCAATCATTGAGTTACATTCTCAGTCCTTTCTATTTTTTACTGGCCTTGAACCTTCAATCCTTCTGCCTCAGCCTCCTGAACTGCTGGGATTACAGGCCTGTGCCACCATGCCTGGTTGCCAGTTTGATTTCTAGGGCACTTTTCTGGGCAACAAGCTTGCTTTTAACATATAGACACTAAATGAATCAGTGACCAGGTGTCTCTGTGTGAGCTGGCTGCAAGAAAGCAATGCTTCATACTAATTAGTGGATTAGTATACTTCCTACTAATTCACATTGGTCTTTTAGGTGCTATTTTTATTTTTCCCCTTAGTTATGTATCTCCTGTCTCCTATACTCTGCCTCAAGTTCTTTTTGGAATAAGGTGAAGGGAGGAAGAATGGATGGAAGGGAGATAAATAGATAAGATTGTTGGATTGAGTGAGAGATAGACAGACAAACAGACTGAAGCAATAACTATAAACACTCTCCCCTACCTACCCGTGATTGATGCTCAGAGCAAATGCCAACCAGTGTACGCAGAGCTGCCAGCATGAGGTCAGTCTCTCCAGTGTCCAGCAGGCGCTGCAAAAGCTGAACCCCATTGCTCCGGAAAATCTTCTCAGCTCCAGCATCCTCTCGGGCCAGCACCACCAAGTTCTGAGAAGCCTGGGTCCAAGGAAGCACACTATAGGAGCTGGGGATGTAGCTCGGTGATAGAGGACTTGCCTAACATGCATAAGGCCCTAGGTTCATTCCTAGCAACACACACACACACACACACACACACACACACACACGCAGACAAAAGAAACACATTAATAACACTGACACCGTGTGTAGCATGGGACAGGCCAAGCAAAGACCCTGAGCTCTGGACCTCACTGCCTACACTTAGGAGTTGAGTGACACTGGCCATAAAATTAACCTCTCTAAGCTTTAGCTTCCTTCTAGGTAGAGGGAAAACCCTGCTTTATGGTTAGAGCAAATGGGATTCTTAGTCTTCAGCAGAGTCTGAAGGGCAGGGACATGCCTCAGTTACGTTCTAAGCTCCTGGAAGAAGACTGGCCAACGAGGCACTCTTGAACACTGGTTCCCTTTTCTTGATTCATACTATGATCCCAAGCCCTCAAAACTACCATCTAGGACCCATGACATGAAAAGCAACATGCATCAGATCAGGCCAGCACAGGGGTTTTTGAGGCCAACTCCAGTGAAGAGGTAGGGGACTATGGATGGGCAGCTCTAGGAGGAGTTCAGTCCCCATGGGCTCACTCAAGGCCCTATACCTTTTGCTTCTTCTCAGTGCCTTTTTCTTCTGGGTCCAACAGTATCCGAAACATCTGTTCCACTTTGGCATCTGTTGAGGACATGTATCGTACCTATGACAAAACAGTAAAGCACAGAAGAAATCACCTCTCTTGGCCAGAGACAGCACATTCCCTGCTAGTTCTCTCCAGCTCCTCCAAGATCTGGCTCCTGTCTCTGGGGGGTACAGTGAGAATGTCTGGGCTCAGGACTAGCACATGCTACCATGGGCAGGAAGAGACTTGCTGGGAAACTCCTTCTAAATTTCCTGAAGTCATTTTCCTCCCTGAACTAATTCCTGTTTGGGCAACAGCAGTAGCACCAATGCTAAAGGCAGTGATCTTTGGAAGGGGAGGTATCCTATGAGCCACAAGGAAACCCACCGACAGTGGTGCCATCTACGTTGAGAACTCATGGCACACTCAGCAAGGGAGCTGGAAGGTTGTAAGGCAGTTACTGACACATCTTTTGGCTCCAGAATTCTTTTTAACAGTTTTTTTTTTTTTTTTTTTTTTTTTTTTTTTTAATCTGAATGAGCAAGACAGTCCTAAGCCTATTTACCTACCTATTCCCTGGGGACTGGGCATAGATGGTGGCACAAATCTAATCCCTACTTCTCCCCTTGCATCTATGGCAGACACGACTAATCGATCCCAGCACATTCCCTTGCTAGGCCCAGGAATCTGCTTCCTAATCCTTCCCTATATAGGACACTTATGGTCCTATATAGAGCAGTTGCCATCAAATAGACCCAGCAATGAAAGGAAAACTATTTATTTTCCCAGGTCTTGGAATGTGTTTTCCATTGTATTATTTGCTTCTACTGTGTATTTTAACAACAAATTATCTGGTTTATTCAAACTTTGCTTACAGTTCATGATGGTCTTTGAAATCTTTTCCCTCAATTAGTTTAAAAATATATGTACTAGGGGCTGGGGTCGTGGCTCAATGGAAGAATGCTTGCCTACCATGTGTGAAGTACTGGGTTCGATCCTCAGCACCACATAAAAATAAATAAATAAAATAAAGGTATTGTGTCCATCTATTAAAAAAATTTTTTTTTAAATATATATGTACTAGGGCTGGGGTTGTGGCTCAGTGGTAGAGCACTTGCCTAGCATGTGTAAGGCACTGGGTTTGATTCTCAGCACCACATATAAATAAATGAATAAAATAAAGGTCTATTAACATCTAAAAAATACTTTAAATAATAAATAAATAAATGAATAAAATAAAGATCCATGGACAACTAAAATATATCTTATAAAATTTTAAAAATTAAAAAAAAATATGTACTACAGAACAATGTCTTTATTAAAAGTATATTGACAGGCCAGGCACGGTGGCATACATCTGTAATCCCAGCAACTCAGGATGCTGAGGTAGGAGGATTGCAAGTTCAAGGGCCAGCCTTGGCAAGTTTAAGGCCAACCTCGGCAACTTAGCAAGACCCTGTCTCAAAATATAAAAGTCTAGAGATGTAGTTCAGTGGTAAAGCACTCCTGAGTTCAATCCCTAGTACCACAATTAAAAAAAAAAAATACACACACACACACACACACACACATGCTCACATACATATAGATACAGATGAATCAAAGTCTCCTTTGGAAAGCTCAATACCATTCCTTTCCTCAAAAGGTCACAATGTTATTATTCTGATGTGTATCTTTTAAAATATTATTAATTGTATTTGCATTGCATTTAGTCAGGTGTACCCACAGGAAAAATAGTATTGTTTTGGGTGTGTATATGGGCAATCATTTTAACATAAACAATATACTGTATATGTTATTAGACTGGGAATGTAACTCAGTGGTATAGCATTGTTTATTGTATATTTTGCCTTTTTCATTTGACAAGTGTCAGATTTTCCCGTGTGTAGTTTCGTCTATTCTGAGTAAGTACAATTTAAGAGTTTATAGTAATGACATGACCCAGTTTATTCAGTCATTCCCTTATTGCTGGGCTCTTAAGTGAGATCCAAGTTTTCCTTACTATCAACAAGGCTGGAATAAACATTTGCAAGCTTAACGTACACGTGAACGAGGTTTCTCTAGAGGAAACAGCATGAAGTAAACATATTAGATCACAGGACATGTTCATTTAAAATTTTAATAGATATGCTACCATACTCTCCAAAGAAGTTGTACCAATTTATACCCCCTCCAACAGTCATGAAAGAGTCCATGACCCACAATCTTACCAGTGAAGTGTCTGCCTGGGTTTCCTTGAAAAGTATACAAAGTTTTATGTTTGCCAAATAGACCACACACAAAAAAGTATCATGCCATTATTTTAATTTGCTTTTCCCCAAACACTGGCATGGCTGAGCATCATTCTGTGCTCATTTGCCATCAGCAGCTCCTGTCCAGAGACCTGTGTCTACACCCTTGATCCAGACCACTTTATCATGGGGTCAATGCCCCAATCGCTCAGTCTTTCACATACCTTCTCCTGAATCTGCCCTCCAATGTTCCGCAGGGCTTCCTGGAAGACTTTGTTCTTGGGCTCCAGGCTCACACATCTCTGCAGGTCAAGGACAGCCTGGTCCAGGCGGCCCAGTTTCTCTAAGGCTTGGCTCCTCCGGTAAAGTGCTTTGACATCCCCACCGTCCTTTTCAATGGCTGAGCACAAACAGGAGCTCTGTCAGCACCCATGAGGCCACCGTCTCCAGGCAAGAGCAGGAGGGAAATATCTCCAGGGCCATAGGAAGGTGGGGGGATGCGTGTGGGGCTTGGTACTTCAGTCTCAGAAAAGGTGAGGGTAGCTGCAGAAAAGGAAATGCCCAAGGGAGTGGGAAAGAAAGAAGGCAGATGTGTTTCAGGGTCCAAAGGAGAAGAAGGTATATAGTGCAGTGCTCCCAGAGTCCTTGCCCACCAAAGAAGCCCCACAGCTCCACATAAGGGCCCACATTCCCCTACCTTTAGATGCCTCCGTTTCTGCTTTATCATAATCTTCCTGTAAGAGAAAGATCAGGAGCCTGAGAGGGTGATCATCTCTCTTTCCAGGCACTAACTAGACAAAAAAGATACACTTGTTCTCCAGAGTCACCCGATCCCCCACCGCCCTGAGGCCCAAAGACATCTGGCAATCATGTGATGGCTGGGGAAATCGAATGCTCAGTTCAAGTCCAAGCAGCAGTAAAGCTGGGCAAACAGGGCCCAGGTAGGCCGGGAAAGAGCGGCAAGCTTCCCTCACCAGCTTGAGGTGGCAAGCAGCCAGATTCCGGTGCAGAATGGCCTGGTCCAGGGGCGTCGCGCCCAAATCTAAGGCTTGGGTATAGGCCGATAAGGCGCCCTCATAGTCTCCGCATTTGAACAGGTCGTTGCCCTCTTTGCGTAGCTGCTCCACTGAGCTGGCCTGTGGGGAATAGGGGTGGAAACGTCGGGGAGGGAGCTCAGAGCAGAACAAGCAAGCTGGGAGAGGAGAGCGGGGTCGGGGGCGAGTCCCATGAAGGAATAAGAATGGAAAAGAAGGCCAGGGCGTGGCCAGGGTACCTGCGAAGGGGAAATGACACGGGAGGATTACTACGCACCCCGGGGACGATGGGTCGGGGCTCAGGGGTCCCTGGGCCACTCACAGTCATCACGGAGCCTAAGTCCCAGGCCCGCGCAGGCGCAGTCTCTGGGGCGGAGGTGGCCCCGGGCTCTGGAAGCTGCCATGGGCTGACGCACACCAGCTCTGAGTCAGAGGTGGCGTCAGAGGGGGGCGGGGCCAAGGAGAGCACGCCTGGGCAGGGGCAAGGGCAGGGGCGGGGGCAGGGGCAAGGGCAGGGGCGGGGGCAGGGGCAGGGGCGGGGCGCTGGGGTGAGAGGTTCGGCCCCGCCAGCCGGCGCACCTAGTTTTTTAACTCCGGGAGCTGCAGGGGGCGCGCGGCGGAGGAGCTCGGGGAGACCCGAGGCGGCTACAGCTCCGACCAGCGCCCCGGCCCCGACTGCTGCAAAAGTGCACGAGGTCTGCGGTCATCAGGGCCACGAGCAGCAGGCTGTAGAGACCCAGGGCTAGGAGGGCACCCGGGCCCCTGTGGGAGAGGGGAGAGTATCAGGATAGCGGCTCTCGCTGCAGCCGTGCGTTACAGACTCCTGAGTTTGGAGAAAGCGCGGGCCCCACTCCCTGAATAAATACAGACATACACACACGTATTTGGGAGAGGTACATTTTGGAGTGGAGAGATACCCTGAAGCCATCCATGGGCAGATTCAGAATTAAAACCTTCTACTACATTGCGTGTAACACATGAATTACAGAGATCCTTTCCGCTTTGACCTTGCCCCCACCCACTCCGCCCCACAACGCAAGCAATGGCTCCCGGTTGCCCGCTTTCACCGCCCCCTAAACGTTTCCTTCACAGAGTTACATGTAATCATGATTTACGTGATTTTCGGTTTGCTGTCTGGCCCTCTACTGGTCTGAGAGTCACAAGCCTCCCACCCCAGAATTTAGGAACAAACTTCCAGACATCGAAACACCCTGTTCCAAAGGTTCTGGGACGGCAGTTCTCACCTAAGGATGGGTGGCGGAGGAAGAGCCGACAGGTTGACTTGGTACAGGGCCTCAAATTCTTCCCGGGTGCAGCAGTAGCCCCCTGCAGCCTGCAGGTGGCAGCAGTAGGCTTCCTCGGGAGTATCAGAGAGCCGAGGACAGAAGAAACCAGGGTAGCGGCGGCCATCAGCCTCCTGGGTGGTCTGGCACAAGTTGGGATGGTGGGCCAGTGCTGAAGAGAGAGGCAAGGGGTCTGGAAACAGGCAAGAAGGGTCTGTCGAAACCCCATTCCACAATTTCCAGAAAGTAAAAGGGATCATCCCCTACCAGAACAGAAGGTTTCTTCTTCCCCTCCTCCCCAACTCAGCAAATAGCCCACACCACCTGCAGGGAATGGGAGAGTGTTGAACCTGAGAGAGAGGTCGACTTGGCAAAGGTCATCCAACTGAAGAGCAGCAGCAGCCCTACCAACAGGCCTGTCATCAAGGGGCCTGGCCTCCTTTTCTGGAAGTCCATGAGAAGTCACCTCCACCTCAGGCTTGATCCTAGGAACCCCATCATCTTTCTCTCTAAGCCATGGCTGCAAAAAGTAAAGAATTAAAAGTCAAAGAGATGGGGATGTAGCTCAGAGGTAGAATGCTTACCTAGTATGAGCAAGGTCTTGGGTTCAATACCCAGTACTTTAAAAAAAAAAAAAATTTGGTTTTTGGAAGATGAGTGGCCACATGCCTATAATCCCAGTTACTTGGGAGGCTGAGGCAAGGAGGATAGAAAGTTCAAGGTCAACTTGGGCAACTAGCAAGACCCTGTCTCAATATTTAAAACCAACAGAAGAAAGGCCTGGGATTTAGCTCAGTAATAGAGCACTTGCCTAACATGAGCGAAACCCTGGGTTCAATCCCTAGTACTGCAAAAATAAATAAATATAAAAGCACCAAGACCCTTAGGCATCATTAACACAAACCTAAAGCTCCTCTACTCCAGACTTCTAGAGAGATGAAAGCCACTCAGTTTTTATCTTCCCCTGGAAAAAGTCATGCCTGTGCTTCTAAACTGCCTAAGATTTTCTGGGAAAAAGGGGAAAAGGCTCAGAGGAATAGAGGAGGGAATGAAGGATGAGACAGAAGATAAGCCATTGGCCTGAAAAATAGACAAGTATTTAGAGTCAAATAGATTGCTACCTACCCACTCTTCAACTTCTAGGTTGCTGTGGAAGCCGTGGGAATTCTGGCAGCTCCATTTCAGGACCTAGATACCTCCATTTCAGCTTGTGGAGCTTCCCTCCCTAACCGCTGCACCATGGCAACCACCAGATCTAGCTGTAAACCAAGGGTGAGTCTGTTCATTAACTTTCCTCCTGAGCCTCATCTCCCCCAGCTACCAGCCAAAACATAAAAATTACCTGGCTGATTGGAGTATACTTAGCAACAAGCCAACTCTATCTCTCCAGGTCTGGTCTGACCCCTCATACCTCATAGCTGCCATCTCCTAACACAGGGAATTTCTCTAGAAGACCCAAGCCCCAGCCAGCAGAGTTAAGTGTTATCACAGTACCTGCCTAGGCTAGATAACATCATGCTCCCAAAACAACAGGGACAAGAGTCAACACCACAGTGGCCCACAGCAGGTACCTGGAGAGCAAAGCAGGGGCCCCTATGGAACAAGAAAGCAACTCAAATTTCACCTAAGCACTGAGGACAAAGACAGTCCTGTGGAAACACCACTGCTCATTGGCGGTCTAAATTTGAAGCAGTTAGGCAGGGCTTCCAGTTTAGGATCCAGTTTTCCAGGTCAGGCCCTAGGGTCTCCTGGGCCCAAAGGTGGGACTGGGTGCCCATAGTAACAGGACACACACCCTCAGAGAAAACTATATTTGGAGCTGTTTGAAAATGTTTCGGTGCACTGACAGGTTAAAGATTACCTTTTACTCTCCAGAGAAGCTGACACTAGGTGAATTGTGGACCCTGTAGTCTCCTCTGCCTTAGAGCACTGGACTCAGCACACTGGGAGGCCACTTCCATATTCCTAGTTTGTCCTCCTACCTCTCTACACAGATTATGGGCTCCCAGAGAGACAGACTATGGTCTTCTTGGTTTTATTTATTTTTATGTGGTGCTGAGGATCCAACCCAGTGCCTCACACGTGCTACGCAAGCGTTCTACCACTGAGTTACAACTCTGACCCCCAGACTATCTTCTTCTTGAACGCCAGCAGAGCACACTGAACTAGGGGCTGTGATGCTGAATGCAGCTCTCCATAGCAGTTGTTCTCTGTGCCAGGATCTCGACCCCAAGAGGAACCTGTCTTTTGCAGCTTGTTAGAATCAGAGACTCCCCAATCCCTGGGCCTCCGAGGCGCTAGGAGGCGCTGTAAACGCTCTAATCGGACTCTCCCGTTCTACAATTCCCAAAGCTTTCTGTACGATGGGCTCGGAGGTAGCGCAGCTGCTGGAGGCTGCAGACTTTGCGGCTCGGAAGCATAGACAGCAGCGTCGGAAGGATCCGGAAGGGACCCCTTACATCAACCACCCCATCGGTGGGCGCGCCGGCTGGGGAACACCCCTAACGGCGCCAGGCGGGAGGGTGGGGACTGGGAAGGGAATGTGAAGGGCGTGCACCTCATTGAGCACATACTTTGTCCCTAGCTTTGTGTCAGGCACGTTTAAGCCTCACAACAACCTGGGGCGGCAGGCATGATTATTCCCTTGGTACGGTGAACACCCCAAGAGAATAAGAGACTCTCTCAAGGTCACTCAGCTAATGAAGGGCTACATCTGACACTTCAAAATCCAAAACAATGAGGCTCTCTCCGATCTTACTTCCTGCTTTGCCCCGCCAGGTGTGGCTCGTATCCTGACCCATGAGGCAGGAATCACTGACATTGTGGTCTTACAGGTAACCCCCAACCCTTGGCCAGGAGGTTAGGGTGGGGATCAGAGGTCCCTTTCAGCAGTGGGTACCCCTTGGTTGGCAACACAGAGCTGAAAGGGAGCCTGTTCCCAGGCGGCCCTGCTTCATGACACAGTGGAAGACACAGACACCACCCTGGATGAGGTGGAGCTGCACTTTGGGGCACAGGTGCGGCGCTTGGTGGAGGAGGTAACAGACGACAAGACTCTGCCCAAGCTGGAGAGAAAGCGGCAACAGGTGGAGCAGGCGCCTCACAGCAGCCCAGGGGCCAAACTGGTGAAACTGGCAGACAAGCTGCACAATCTGAGGGACCTGAATCGCTGCATCCCTGAGGGTATGTTTCCCCACTGATTCGGAGGGAAAGTGAAGAGATGTCCCCTTTTTAAAATCACAGGTTGATCAGTCCAATGGGGGTGGGGGAGGTCTAGGCATTCTCAATTCCCCAAACTAATCTTACTAGAATGATCTTCTTTCATAAGGTGAAAATACAATAGCTGGGCTAGGAGGAAGTTTTCAAGTCAGATCATTCCATTAGGAATTCATTTCATGGCCCTTCAAGAAGAAGATAAAAGGCAGTGCTGTCCTTGACACACGAGCAGGTTTCTGTCTGCTCTTATGCAGGATGGTCAGAACATCGAGTCCAGGAATACTTTGAGTGGGCAGCACAGGTGGTGAAGGGGCTTCAGGGTACAAACCAACAACTGGAAGAAGCTCTAAAGCAGCTGTTCAAGGAGCGCGGGCTGACACTCTAAGCAGTGCTAGGAGCCATCAGTTCTCAGACTCCACCCTCCCCAGGCCAGATGGGATTCATATTTAAGCTTTTCAGTGCCTCCTGATCTCCCTCACTACTTCGCTCAGCCCAGATATTGAAGGTTAAAAATACTTACGTTTTCTCACTTTGAAGGTCTCCCCACCAACTAAACTGAGCCCGGAATGTGGGAATCAGATGTACCCCACCCATTTCTAATGCATTCACTGCCTTCCCCTAAGTCCTGGGTCTGTTTACTATTTTGCATGGTGAGCTCTCTGGTCCCTTAGGGACTTGAGCTTGTGTAAACACTGTTTTAGATGTCATTGTGGAAAATAAAGCAAGTGGGGTAAAGTTTAAGTTGCTCTCCTCCTTCTCCAGCCTCCTCAGAGGACAATGTTGTATGCTTGCCCTCCACAAGGCAGGGTTCCAAAAGTGTGTTCCCGGTGTCAGCTCCCTCAGGTTGAGGGTTCAACCCCTGGAGCCTGGCTTCCTTATCAGTCAGTGGGGTTGTGTCATTATCGGGGTCAGATTACGAGACAGAAAGGGTCTCCATTAACATAAATGGGAAGTAGTGCCACCGCTTACTGGCAACCCTGTCTGGGCACTGAGAGGCTGCAGCACCAACAGAAGCCGGCCAGTGGGGAATCTCTGTTCTCTACCCTAGCCCGCCAGAACTCGGTGATTGGCAGGCTACCTTCGCCCTATGGGACTGCATGTTCCCGCGGTTGCTAAGCAACAGGAACTTCCGGACGCCCCGGAAATGGCTCTGGTTAGGCGGTTCCGGTGAGGGAGGGAATCTTATTGGTTTGCTGGTCAACGTATAGCAGCTGAGGCCTTTTTAGCTGTCTTTAGGAGCAAGCAAACTTGGGACGAAGAGGTTGTTATATCAAAGTCCGTTTTATGTAGGACCACGGTGGTTATTTAACCCAAGTGTAGGGTTCCTGGAAAAAAGTAGGTGAAGGGCAACAAAAACTGACCTTGAAATCAAACTGTTTCAAGATGGTCCCAGGTAAACAGATGAACTGCGTTCAGCGTGATCCTCGTAAGGCAGACCAGGGTATGGTACGTTTTGGTATTAATTTTTTTTTAAATCAGTTTTGCGTCGGGCGCGGTGGTCCACGCTTGTAATCCCAGCGACTCGCGAGGCTGTACAGGAGGATCTCAAGTTCAAGGCCAGTCTGGGCAATTTAGCGATACCCGGTCTCAAAATAATAAGGGCTGGGGGTGTAGTTTAGTGTTTCAGTCCCCAGTACAAGGAGGAAAAAAAAAAATCAGTTTTGCGGAAGCGCGATTAAAAGATTTTTTTTTAACTTCCTTATTAATATTAAAATATTAATATCTTAAAATAAGTCTGCACGCAGTTCACAATAACCAAATTATGAAACCAGAGCAACGAAAATGTGGTATACATACACAATGGCAATTTATACTCAGCTATAAAGAATGAAATTATAGCATTTGCTGATAAATGAATGGAACTAGAGAAAATGCTAAGTGGAATAAGTCACTCAGATAAGGTGGAATGTTTTCTCATATGCAGAAGCTAGAGCATAATAAAGGGGGAAATGAGGAGGGGAGAACACCATGAAAATGGGAGATCAGTGGGATGGAGAAGGGGGCGTTAAGGGAGAGACAGGAAAGGGGAGGAACAGTGGAATAAAGTTAACCAGATTATGCTGCATGCATGTGTGAATATACCACGGTGAATTCCACCTTTATGTATTAAGTACTCATTTATAAAAACAATAAATAGATGGGGGGAAGTGGATTAAAGGGGAGGAGAAGAGGAAGGAGGGAAAAGGTACTGGGAACTGAAATGGGTCAATTTATATTCCACACATGTGTGATTATGTGAAAATGCACCTGTTATGTATACACTAATAAAAACAAATAAGCCTGCGGTTTTTAAATGATTTGAAGTTAAGAATTTTAAAGTTTTAGGATATTTAATAAATTCAGATCCCCTCTGTGCCTTTAGAATGCAATGATGAAGATTGTCACAAGGTAACTGTTTCAAGTTACTTCATCTGAGATAGACATCAGAAAAAAAAAAAAAAAAAAAAAAAAAAAAAAAAAAAAGGGTGTGTGTGTTACCCAGGCTGGCCTTGAACTCCTGGGCTCAAGATCCTCCCACCTCAATCTCCAGAGTAGCTGGGTTTATAGGCATTCACCACTGCACCAGGCAGTTTTTTGTTGTTGTTTGGGGATTTTGTTTTGGTGCTGCAAATCGAACCCAGGATTCTTTCATGCTAAGCACACACTCTACCACTGAGCTACACCCCCAGCTCTTAAAGAATTTTAAATTGTGCTAAAAAAAGATGGTAAGAAAATCTACCATCTTAATCAATTTTAAGTGCACAGTAAATGGCGATAAGTACATTCACATTGTGCCATGATGGTTGTGCACACCTGTAATCCAGTGACTTGGAGGCCAAGGCAGGATGATCTCAAGTTTGAGGCCAGACACAAAAAGAAAAAAATATATATGTATATTCACATTGTTGTATAACCATCACCACCATCCAGCTTCAGAATTTTTTCATCTTTGTGTATGTGTGTGTATGAGAGAGAGACACAGACAGACAGACCAGGTACTGGAAGCTCTACCACTGAACTACATCTACACACCATTTTTTTTTTTTTTTTTTTTTTGGGTATGGAAAGAGCATGAGACCTTTTTTTTTTTTTGGTGCTGGGGATCGAACCCAGGGCCTTGTGCATGCAAGGCAAGCACTCTACCGACTGAGCTATCTCCCCAGCCCCACGTGAGACCTTTTAAAAGGGCCTTAATCTCATTCACCAGGGAGAAGCCCTTAAGACCTAATCATCTCCCAAACGCCCCACCTCTTCATACTGTTGCATTAGAATTTTGGAGGGACACATATTCAAAACCATAGCACTGCATTCTTAAAAGGAAATCCTTCCTGTAAGGGACCTTCTCAAGTTCTCTACCCGGTGTCAAATCTTCAACCCTGTCACATTTTAGATACCTAGGAATCCTCACTCCAAGCTCTACTTAGGTGTCCTGTGCCTAGCCTACCCTAATTATATGGAGTTCACTTTCACTTCAGGTTTATTCTCTACTAGGGAGGTCTGAAGCCAGTAGCTAAATTAGATGAAGACTTTGCATACCCTATTGGTCCTGGCAATTATGATCTGGGGTTTTTTGCCATTGACCCTAATTTGAGATATATTGTGAAGGATCTAATTTATCTATCATCTCTTCTTAATGAAAGTTGCCCCTTGAAGTTTGTCCTTAGGGAAGTTTTTTTTTTTGGGGGGGGGTACTGGGATTGAACCCAGGGGTGCTTAACCACTGAGCCACACCCTCAGCCCTTTGCTTCGAGACAGTCTCCCTAAGTTGCTGAGGCTGGGGCTGGCTTTGAACCCGTGATTCTCCTGCCTCAGCCTCCTGAGTGGCTGGGATCACAGGTGCGGACCACCGGGCATAGCAAGAACAAAAAATTGTTCAGAGATCTCTATCTTGGATGATCTCATTCCTACCACCCTAGAGTGATCACCCCACACAAATACTGTGAGTGCTTATTTCTTTTTGCTGACCACAATCACATCAAGCAGGTCAAGTTCAGGATAAAGATGTTACCTGCACAGGTGTTGGAGGTTATAATCATGCCCTTGGCAAGCCACATCTGAGCATTGGGCCTGGTTCATTCTAATGGAAGGACCCAGGTCTTTGTTTGCCCGCCTCTGCGTTTCTTTCCATGTTTCCAACTAGCCATACAACTCTCTTTCCTCTTCAAAGGAAACTGCATGGTTCTAAGTAGATGGAAGGTTGCGTGGAGCAATCAAATCTTATTTTTGGTAGGTGAAGTCACTTCTATTGTGTCCTGGTTCCAAGTTTGATTATAACCCTCAAAACTCTAAGGCCTCAGTGCTGGAGCTCCATGATTAAGGGTTGCTGCTTGCTTTAAAACAGTAGGCCCATTTCCAAATCATGTGCTCACAAGAATCAATTGGATGCTTATTTAAAATGCAAATTCTAGCCTGGTGCAGCCGTGCACATCTATAATCCCAGTAGCTCAGGAGGCTGAGGCTAGGCTGGGCAATTTCATGAGACCCTGACTTAAAAATAAAAAGGTTTGGGATGTAGCTCAGTGGCTTACCACCCCTGGGTTTAATCCCAGTACCCCACTACCCACAACAACAACAAAAAACATTCTTTGGCTTGGCCTCTTGCTCCCAGAGAGATTCAAAAGGTTGTACCTATGCACTAAAGCAGGCTTTTGTTTCTTGCTCCTGTTATGGCATCACTCAGGACAGCTGTGGCTCTGCCCCAGACATCATTGCAGCACCCAAGCTAATGGAGAAGCCCTATCTAGGACAAGACAGAAACCTATACTTCAAACAAGGAACTCAGGTGATCCTGAACCACTTTTTTTTTGTCCTGGACATTGAACCAAGGAGGGCTAGATCCCCAGCTGTTTTTGTTTTGAGACAGAGTCTTACTAAATTGCTTAAGTTGGCCTTTAACTTGGAATCCTCCTGCCTGTCACCATGCCAGGCTCTGGATCACATGTTGAACAATGCTGCCTTATCATTTCAAAAGGTTAGCAAATAGGATTAAACATAATTCCTGTCAAGACAAATAATTTCATTGCACGTCTAAGACCTCCAAAGATAATATCCTTTATTCTGCTAATTTCCTAGGGGTTCACAGATTCTCCCCTATCATTTGATTACAAATCATATACTAGCAAATAACACGTGCTATAAATTGCTTAGCAACCTTTACCAATATGATTATAACTCCTATTTGTGGAGCTCTTCTGTGTACCAGGCACTATGCTAAGCACTTCATTCATTATCTTAGTTCTTCCATCATGTTATGGACAGGATTCCATGAGCTGTGGCCTGATGTTGGCGCAGAGACCCTGGCAAACCCACAAGAACTTGGCCTTATCACTCTCAAGATTTCAGGTAGCTCCTGGCAGGCCCCCAGTGACTTTGGGGACCCTGAAACAAACTTTTCTCCTAATCATACTGATTTTTAATACACTGCAAATATTTTCTCCTGTATCTGACATTGTTTCAACCTTGATGTTTCTCATAGCACATAAACTCAATTGTCTGGTAAAATGTTTTCTTTTTGGTTTCATATTTTCAAAAGACCTCCCACATCAGTTACAAAAATATATTTTCTTGAGTAATTTGTTTTCTTCCCCTTTCAAACTGATTTTTGTGGAAACTGAGGTAGAGATCTTAACTCTAATAAGTCATCTCAAAGTATTATTTATTAAATAATCCATCTTTTCCCCCATTTAAAATACTCCATTTAAAAAAAAAATTATCGTATACTAAATCCCTATGTACCTGGGCCTGTTTCTGGACTCTGTATATTGTCCCATAGGTTTGTCTGATCCAGTCTGTCATACCAATTAAATTCTTGCTAGTAAGAGCATCCTCTGGGAAATCTGGTAGGACAAGTGCCTTTTACCCACCTCAGCACCACCACAACTCATCACCATTCAGAGAACAAGGTGTGATATTGTCACACCTTTCTTTACTCTTCCAAATCAACTTCAGAACCTACTGAATTTAAAAAAGCATCTAATCTCATTGGAATTATGTTGAATTTGAGCTGATTTAGGGAGAACCAGTTTTTATAGGAACATGTGTAGCACTGGCTCAATTTACAGAATGCTCCCTAGGTCTTCAGTCAATTCTGCTGGATTTCACAAGTAGGCTGCTTTAGTGTCTACAGATGATGGCAAGTATAATCCTTCCTTACCTCCTTCATTTCCTTGTTGCACATGTGTGCTCCTGGCTAGTTTTTTTTGTTTTGTTTTGGTGGTGCTGGGGATTGAACCCAGGGCCTTGGACTTGCAAGCCAAGCACTCTACCAAATGCCCTGTATTCCCAGCCCCTCCTTGCTAGTTTCTGACCCTCATGGAAATGCTTGTGGTGTTTGACTCTTCAGAATGCCATTAACTCTCAGTTTCTGATATAGACCTTTATCTAAATTAGGAAGTTTCTTTCTAGTCTTAATTTTAATAAGGGGTAATTTTATTTTTATGGTGCTGAGGATCAAACCCAGAGCCTCATGCTTGCTAAGGCAAACATTCTACCCACTGAGCCACATCCCCAGCCCTAAGGGTGGATTTTAAATTTTACCAAATCTTTTCAGCATCTATAGAGACTATTATAAATTTTTCTCTTATTATTTGAAGCTGAAATGAAGATTCATGAGCAGTCCTATTGCTTCCTAATTTAGTCTACATATCCTTCATCCCCATGCCAAGAACTGAATACTGTAAAAGGATGGGCCAAAGGTAAGGCTTCAAGACCTGCTAGTCTTCTCAAGTTGCCCAAGCATGGGAGGTCTTGGAGGTTTCACTTTCTTTTCGGGTAAATGGAAGTTTGCCAGGCCTCATGGGGGAAGTCTGCCCCCATGATAGGAAGTTCTCGGGGGCAGTGGTGCAGGGAGTAACAGGAACAAAGAGTAGTCAGGTAGGGTGGAGGACCACCCCCAAGTCCCAGCCACCAATCCCATAAATCCACACACAGACCACCTGCCCAGTTTTAGATGGGGGTTTTGGTATCTGAAATGTTGTGTCCTCTGGCCATAAGTCTCTAGTGAGTCCTTCCTGCCATCCTGCAGCCCCCAGCCAGGATGTGCAGACCCAGTGGCATTTAGGGTAGAGCCATCACAGGAAAGCAGTGAAGCCTTCAGGCTCTTAGGAGAAACAGGGGTTCCTTCTACTCCTCCATCCCACTGCTAACTGTGGGTCCTCATCCCTCTCTTCCCAGTGATCTAGCTCCTCATACCAGGATACATAGTCTCTGCACCACCACAGGATTCCTGTGGAGTAAGCTCTCCTCTGCAGTTATCTGGCACTGGGCCTTACCCACTTAGCTTCCCTGACCTGTCTGCCCCTGTTCCTCCCACATCCCACCTTGGGAAAAGGATGAGTGCCTGAGCTTGTGCTCAGGCACATGGCCACTCACAACCCAGAGTAGAGTCTGGCACTGCCAACCCTGAACAATGGCCTCCTCTCCCTCATCTTACCAGCATCTGCCCTACCTGCCCACCACTGGGCATTGCCCCAAATACAGAAGCAACAATAAACAAGATGAGGGTACAGCTCAGTCTGTCAAGTTCTGGAGGCTTGTCCAACCCATTCTCAGTGTTAAGAGGCAGTCTCTGTGGATGAACTTTGTCTTCAGGCCACAAGAAACCCTAACCCAAACGGAGGCGAAAGGTGGCAATCTCCATGGGTTCCAGGTAGATGTCAGTGCTGTTGGAGGGTGAGGCTAGAGGGTACAATAGTGTCAAGGAGGTTGGCTGTAGGAACCCCACATCCAGGCCACGGAAAAGGCTACCCAGAGCTACCTGTGGAGAGAGAAGACACAGGGCTATGCTGGGTACTTAGAGGAACACTTTTCATCTATGTCACTAGTGATACCTCTTTAGTAATCTGACAGAGCCGGGGGTGTAGCTCAGTGTTAGAGCACTTGCCCACCATGTGCAAAACCCTAGGCTCCAGCACCTCGCAGGGGTGAGGGGAAGTCTTCAAACATATATCACATTGGTGTCCAACCTCCAGCACTGAGAGTTGCTCAACCCCAAAGCCTGTCTGCGGATCTTAGGGTGGAAACCATTTCACTGAGCTGCGACCACTTTGAGGACAGTGATCACGTCTTGGTTCACTTCTAAATCACCAATGCCCTGCTAAGGGTCTGGCCTATGAGGGCATTTAATGCCACATATATAGCTCACAAAGGACTAGCATCGTGGTTTTGGTCCATGTGTCTGGTGTTTTCCACTCCATACAGGTCCCTCTTCAGGGAATAGAAGTTCTCCAGCTCCATGCCATATCTGGAGTTGCCCCTACCAGGCCTTGGTTACTGAAAACATGTATCAATGGCTTCCCCCTTTCTCTGTGGAAAGCCTTGGAATGGAGACACTTTCTTCTCCCTTCCAGCTGTCCAACCTCAGTCGTGTCTCCCCAAGCTCTTGCTCCTGCCGTTCCCAGAGGCTCAGTTTCCCTGCCCTCCTCTCATCAGGAGTTTCACTTTCCACAAATGGGGCCCACTCACCTTGCCCTGGCTTGTGGTACAGTTGAAGCCCAGGTTCTTTGCCTCAAGGCTGCAGTCAAAACCCTTGCGGTGCAAGATGAATGCAGTGTTTGCTGAGGGCAAGTTATCCTCCTAGGTGACAGGAGGAAAGACAATGAGTGGCAGGGTTCTGCAGAGTTCAGAGAGGCAGCAGAACCCCTGCCCAAAGGGAAGTGCTGAGAACAGGGGATGATGGGGACCAGAATTTGGCCCTGGAGGTTCCGAGCTCAGTGGGACACTCACCTCGCCTGGGAGTGTACGCAGGTTGAGCAAGTGGAAGTCACAGGGCAGTGCGGAAGCCAGAGGATGAAATGAGTGCAGACCAGAGCCTGGGAGCTGCCTCTTGGCTACGGGCAGGGCAAGCACAGGGGTGTTCAGGTACGCCGAGGTCAGGTGGCTGAGGAGGGATGGGTAGCTGGTAGAGCGGCCTTCTTGGACCTGCAAGATGGACCCAAGATGTGGATGAGGGAGCGAAGCCAGGCTAATGGGTAAAGGTGAGGCAGGATAACAGTACACCAGGCCAGTTCCTTTGGCAAGAGCTTTCCTGATGTATCTAGATGCAGGCACTGTCATGTACCTTTAATCCTTCATTATGACTACTTCCCATGACACCCTCAGAGGGCTATTTCACAAAGCCATTACTTCTTCACATTATTATTATTATTTTCGTGGTACTGGGGATTGAACTCGGGGCCTTGTGCATGCGAGGCAAACACTCTACTAACTGAGCTATATCCCCAGCCCTGTTATTACTATTATTATTATTATTATTATTATTATTATTATTATTATTATTCCATCACATATCACAAGCAATACTCATCAGCGATATCTCCCTTCAGAGATCCTCAATGCAGGTGGAGAATGAAGACAGATGCACACTGCACCATGGAGGATGGGCCTCAGATGGAGAAAGTGCTCTGAGTCATACTGTGGTCTCCCAACAACACACCATATCCACAGTGCCAGCCTGACACTCAGGACCATGGTCCCCACGCCTCTGTCAACTGAAGACTACTTAAGACAGCTCCCCCACACGTCACACTCATGGATCTATGTAGAATTTTCCTTCAAAGCTACTACTTTTCTGTGTTCTGATTTCTGTCCCTCGTACCACTCTCTCTGGTAGCCCAGAATCTCACTTCTCTCTACTCCGATCTCCACGAACAGGTGGTCACCAAACCCTCCTCCATTCCACCTCTGCAGTATCCTGAAAGCGACCTCAATTCCTTTCTCCTACCCATGACCTGGTTCAAGTTCAAGCCATGAACACTTCCTATTTGAACAACCTTTAAATCCTCACTCCTGCCTGTCTTCCTTCGGACAAAGCTACCTGCTCCCTACTGCTGGAGTGACATGATAAGGGCAGAATCCCTTCCGTATCCCTCCCTGCTCAGGTCTTTCCTGGCAATGAGACTCTTTGGCTAGGCATTCATGGCCTCTGCAGTCTGCCCCTACTATTCCCACAATGCTCTATCCCAGCACTGGCCCATAGAGCTTTCTGCAGTAATGGAAATACACTGCAACTGCATTAGCTACTTGGGACCACTGAAGATTTGAAATGTGGCCAGTATGAATGAATTTATTTGCATAGCCACATGTGGCTGGGAGCTACCTCTAGGCTAAGTGAATGAACTGCTATTGCCCATTCACATTCTTTCCTGCCTTCCACCCATGCCTTGGTGTGTGTGTGTGTTTTGGTACTGGGGATGGAACGTAGGGGTACTTTATCACTGTGTTACAACCCTAGTCCCTTTTTATTTTGAAGCAGGGTCTTGCTAAGTTGCTTAGGGCCTCATTAAATTGCTGTGGCTGGCTTTGAATTTGTAGTCCTCTAGCCTCAGCCTCCCAAGCTGCCAGGATTACAGGCATGTGCCACCACACCTGGCCCTGAGTCCATTTTGAAACAGTCTTAAGTTCCTGAGGCTGGCCTCAAACTTCGGATTCTCCTGCCTCAGCCTCCTGAGTCACTAGGATTACAGTTGTGAGCTACAGTGTGCCCAGCTCATGTGTTTAAATCATACCCCCACTTATCAAAGCCAAGCTTGGAAGACACATCCGCCAAGAAAATTGTCCTTGATTGCCTCAGGACCAGTGGGACACATCCATTTCTACCCTGTACTTTTAGAGCTGATCCTACCCCTACTCATGGGGAAACTGCTAGAAGTGAGCAGCATCATAGGCACTGATGGCCCTCTCAATTCCTATAGCATAGCAAGGGCTCAGTATCTGTGATGAAGGAGTGATTGAACCACAGACATGTGACACTGGACAGCAGGCTCCAGCTACAGTGACAGCTTGCTCATACTAGTTCTACATTCCCATCGCTGGCCCTTACCTCTTGGTCATTGCTTCTGCTGCTGTGAAAGATCAAGTCCCTAAACATGGCTGCCAGTTTGGAGAAATAGCCTGGCTGGTGGGGGCAAAGAAAGCCATGATTATGAGCAGGGTTGGAGCAGAAGGTTAGAAAATGTTGGGGCCAGGGGAGGGAAGACAAGGATAGCACAGAGGAAGGTGGCAAATGAACACGAAGGGAACACAGGCAACAGGGTGTGGCCAGAAGAGGGAATGCCAGGTTGCATGAGATGGGTCACAAATGCCAGAGAGCCTCCCGCCACAACCCAGGAATTAGGCCCTTCTCTGTCTATCTCTTGCCCTCCTCCACCTATGCTCCTCAAATCCTTGGCTAGAACCCCTGGGGCCACCCATAGAACAGGCTTGCTTCGGCTCTCTGGGCACTGGAATCAGATTTTACCTCACTGCCCACAGTTCGTCGTTCTAACAGGAGGCGGAAACAGTTGCGGGTTCTCTTGTTGTCTTTGAGTCCTTGGCCTAGTCCCCGGTTGTCATCCTGCATTAGCCGACGGTCCAAGATCACCTCCAGCTGGCCTGGGGAAGTTAACAGTGAGTCTATAGCCTAACATCCCCATCCCTAAGCAGACACTGGCTGAGAGAAGAATCCCAGTCACAGGCCCTAAGCCCAGTGAGGCAGACAAGAAGCTGAGTCATTCACAAACCAGGAAGAAGCTGAATGTGGGGCTAGTCCTGGGCCCTTGTTTTACAGATGAGGAAATAAGAGGCCCAAAAAGGGACCAGCTGACCCTGGCAGCACACTGTGACTCAGGACTGGGATTCATCCCAGGGGATTCAAGCAGGAAACCTTATTAAGACTGGCTACATTAAAAAAAAAAAAAAAAAACAGAAAATTGAGAAAACCATCTGTAGTGTTGCTGCAGATTCCCTCACCTGGGGCAGGTTTTCTCAGACTGGGCAGATTTGGTTGTGACTAAAACATGTTCTCCTGCCCTTGCTCTACATGGGACAGCCAGAAGGTCTAGTAGGCCAGACTTGGGTCTGACAGCCTTGTCTGTCAAAAGCTGGGTTGTACAGAGGCTGTGTAGGGCCAGGGCTCCTCATGCAAAAGGTGGATTAGGCAAAAGGTGGATTAGGCTAAGGCTCAATGGGGCCTCTGGGCTGTCTTGGGGAAAAGAGATGGCAGATGACCACCTCAGCTTTCTTTTTTTGGAATATGCTTGGGGAGGAGGCTTGCTGCAAAGCTGGCAGATGCTGGGTAAGTTTCCCCCAGCATTTTTTTTTTTTTTTTTTTTTTTTTTTTTTGGTGGTCTTGGGGACTGAAACCTAGGGTACTCTATCACTGAGCTATATGCCCAGCCCATTTCTTTAAGTCTTGTTAAGTTGCCCAGGCTGGTCTTGACCTGCTATCCTCCTGCCTCAGACTCCTAAGACGCTGGGATTATAGATGTGCACCTTGGAGCAGGCTTCCCCCTGCTCTCTTGAGGGGAGCCCACACCAGCTTCTCACACACAGATGGCCCAGCACTCCTCCCCTCCACAGCCCTGACCCTGACTTTTGTCTTTTTACTCTAAGCAATCACAGAAAGCCATCTCCACATCCTAAAAGGAATCCTTTGTACAGAAAACAATCATTTCTTAACATACCATATCCCAGCAGGGCAGAGGGAGACAATCAAGCAGGAACAACGAGCTAGTCAGGAATCATGAGGTGGAACAGCTGGGGCAGAGGACAGTGGAGCCACACTCCTTCCAGAGGGGAAGCATGCCCCACCCTCCACCACTCCACACAGCCTTGAACCCACAATCAATTCAGCCTTCAAAAAGGCTGTCCCATAGACGGAAGGACTTTAAGGACCTCAGAGGTCACTATATCCAAACTCCATTTTTCCCTGAGGCTATGGGAGCTACCTGGAGTTCACCCAGCATGACCAGCTGGCCAGCTCTTATTCTAGACCAGTGCTCTTCATGCTCTTGTTTTGTTTTGTTTTGTTTTTTCTTTTTTTTCAATGCTGGGGATGGAAATCAGGACCTGTGCATGCTACCACTGAACTATATCTGCAGTCCAGCTCATGTGATTGTTAAAAAACATCATCCTTTCTTCTTCTGACCTTTAGAAGGTCATTAGAACAAGACAAAATTTTCTCCTTCCTCAAATATTTCACTACAATATCGAGTATGCTTTTTAACTGTCCATAATCTCATCTCTGGCCAGGAGAAGGGTCACACACTTCAGCTGAGAGTCACCATTTAATAACCTGATGCTTCTTGAGCAGACACCTGCCACCCAGTGGCCACCCAGCTGCCTCCTCCAAAGGAGGAGACAGTGGTGCCTGCTTTCCTCCTATGCCCGGGTCTTGCTGACTGACAGGAGCTGAGGATGGTGCACCCTTCCTGCAAGTGCAGAAGTGATGCAGACTGGAAAGACATTGAGAGAAGCCAACAGAGTGGAGAGCCCTCAAGCATCTGATGAGCTGCTCCTGCCTGCCTCACACCCTCTGCAGAGCTCCTGTTCCCCACTCACCATCCCTGAGGCTGGAGACACCCAAGGCCTGGGCAGTGTGTAGTGTGAGGCGCTTCTGTGCATCCTGGATGTAGGCCATAACTGGCATGGGGTAGAAGTTAGCCTGTAGGGGCAGCTTCTTTAGATACCGCCGGGGCTGCACCTGTGGGGCCAAGGCCAGCAGGTCAAGGGCATCTGGGGACTCTTTGGGTCTCAAGGCATCCCCAGTCTGAAGGGGATGATCACTCTCACTTCCAGTTTCTTCTTCTCTATCAGGGCAGACCACCCCCCACCATCCTGTGATGGAGGCCAAAAACACTATCCAGTTCTGCTCTGTGGGGTCCAGGACTCCAGCCCAGCAATCACCTGAAAGCCATTGAGATCTGTGAAGAAGGTTCCCTGGCTGTCAATATCTGTGTGGATGCGTAGGGCAAGCTCCTTGTTGACGTAGTCCCGGATGTCCACCAGGGACGACACATCCAGAGACAGCCCCTCCACCCCTGGGCACAGGGAAAAAGTGGAGGGCATCAAGAAGATTGAGGATAGGCCATGGCTGAGACACTAGGCCAGGAAATCAAAGCTGAGCTGAAGAGCGGCTCTGCCCAACCCCCACCAAGCAATTCCCAGGCCATTTTTGAATGACCTTTACTCTAAGAGAATTAAACATACCCGTCTCATAGGGTACACCTGTAGGGAGCAGATGTGTAAACAAAGAAGGGGCAGGAGAAGGAGCACATGCCAGCCCAGGGAGCCCACACTTCTTTTCTCACCCTACCTCATCTGCAGGACTCACCAGGCAGGTTATAAAGTCGAACCACCTGGTGAACGTGTTCATAATATGCAACCACCTCTGAGAAGAAAGGGCCTTCAGTGACACGCAGCACAGGGGAGTCCTTGGGGACATAGGGCTGGAGAAAGAGCAGGTGGCCACTGAGCCAACAGTGTGGAGAGGAAAGCAGGAGGTGGCAGCCCAGAGTTGGGCAAGATGTTCTTGTCCTGGCAGGCTCTGGCCTGACACCTGGGGCTGAGTTGCCCAGGACACTGACCTCCTGAAGGCAGCAAAGACAAGTTCTCCTGCAGGAAGTGATCACCCTGAGGGTCGCCTGCACCCTCTTCTTGCCCTCCCTGATAGTGAAGCCCACTGGGGCCTGCTGGGTTTTGTGAGACAACTCTCAGGTACCTTGGCCTCGCCGTCAGGCAGGAAGAGGTAGGCTCCACTCTTGTCTTTGGATGTACGGGTGCCATAGATGAGGAATTCCATGTTCATCAGCTGGTCCTGCTCCTCATCCACCCTTCGGATGCTCTGCCAAAAAACACAGCCCTGACCCCTGGCCCCACACCAGCATGTCAGGCTTGCCCCCTGGGAGGGCATGGACTAACTTCCCCAAGGAGCCAAGCCCAGTGCTACAGTTTGGATCTTAAGTATCTCCCAAAGGTCCACGTGTTACAGGCTTGCTTCCTGTTGTGGGGCCTATCCGTCTGCCAGCCCTGGGGGAAAGCAAAAACTTTAAGAGATAGGGTCTAGTGGGAGATTGTAGGTCATTGGAGGCGTGCCCTTGAAGGGTAGAGTGGGGCATCCTAGCCGTGAGTGAATGGCTCTGCTCTAAGCTCCCCACCTGATGTGCTGCCTCACCAAAGGTCGAAAAGCAGTGGTTCTACTCTGAAACTTCTAGAACCACAAGCTATAGTAAACCTTTTTGTTTTGTAAGTTGGTTATATAAGATACTTGTGTATATTTTTTTCCTGTTTTGTTTTTCTGTTTGTAGTGCTGGGGATCAAACCCGGGATCCCCAGCATGCTAGGCAGGTACTCTACCACTGAGTTATGTCCTCAGCTACCTCAGGTATTTGTCACAGTAACAGAAGTCTAACATACCTAGCATCCTCATGTTGAGAGCTTGGAGCACAGATGGCCCATGCCCAAGTCACTGTCAGGTGGCAGCAGACACTTGATGTCAGAAAGCAGCTCTGCATAACCCCACTGACATGCACACCCTTCCCCACCACCCCTGGCCCTTTACCTTGGGGAGCCCGGTAAGGCCTGAGAACCAGACCTGCATGTAGCGGTTGCTGAGAGCAAAGTCACTGGTGCCCGAGTCAATGACATGGAGAGGAAATGCTTCATGCCGGCTCACAGACAGCTGCCGGCCATGCAGGTAGACCCGCACAGAGGAGGGCAGTGTGCGATGCCCATCCAGGCCCAGTTGTAGCTGCAGCACACCTAGACCCAGGGCTGGCAGACGGATAGGCACAGATACCTGTAAGTACAGGAAGGGTGAGGAGGCACAGAGGCCGTGGCCAAGGATCAGTTCCAGATCCAGGCAGGGGAATTCTGGGGTACTGGGACATTTGCTTCCTAATAGTCTTGAGCAAGCACCTGCACCTGTGGGGGTTCCATCCCCTTCTCTGAAAGTACTCCTTGCTTGTCAGACTTAAACAGTCTCAAATGATACTTAAAAACTATGAAGTGTGGGCTGGGGATATCGCTCAGTTGGTAGAGTGCTTGCCTCGCAAGCACAAGGCCCTGGGTTCAAATTCCCAGCACCACAAAAAAACAAAACAAAACAAAACAAAACTATGAAGTAATAACCACACATTAAGCTTTCAACAAATATTTGTTGTGCTATGGCACATGCCTGTAGTCCCAGCACTTGGGAGACAGAGACAGGCAGATCACCTGAGCCCAGAAATAGATACATAGATAAATTTTTATTGAATAAATGGGTGAATGAAGGGGCCATTTTTACTATCACCATATCAACCTTCACCTTCCTTTCAAAGACAGACTCAAATCCCAAGAGTGACTGTCCTCTTGGCAACCCCTCTCCCCAAGACACCCATCCTCAGCCTGAGAAGTGAGCAGGGCATAGCAGAGAGGCAGGAAGCAGATGTCCATGGGCAGGTTGAGGCCCTGGGGAGAGGACACTGATTAACAGAGGGGGCCAAAGCAAGAGCCCACCTGCCAAGCCCCCACCTTACCTGGTAGACATTGGGGACCATGTCAGTGGCAGAGCTCCAGTGCGCACTGATCTGCACAGCCAGGGGCTGACCTTCCTCTGAAAGGACACGCACCCGGGGTGAGTTGACCAACAGGGATACCACACTGAGCCGCTCCTGTTCCAGTGGGTTGAATAGCACCACAAACCTGTGGGTACAGGGCAGGCTGAGTCAGGAGGCCGCTGCCACCAGCAGCACAGCAGGAACAGCAGCCAGGACAGAGTCCTACAGTGGGTCAGCAAGTGCAGGGCTGAAAGGGCACTGGAAGCCAGGGAGTGGCTTTGCCTCTCGGCTCCTGGCCTGATCTGACTCACCTGGGTGAGGAATCCAGCTGGATCACTGTGCGCTCTGGCAGGGCATCATGATTTAAGCGGGTATCATCCTGGAATTAAGTGGGTAGAGATGAAAATCCCACTATAGGGCTTGGCCTCCTCCCCACCCCAGCCTGTCCTGGACACGGCCTGGACACAGACAGCTTGGCCTCTTGCCAGCTGTCCAGGACACACAAATTTCACCCCCAGACAGGGAAGGAAGAAAAAGAGTAACACCCTGAGGTGACAGTTGTTGGGATGGCACCCCCATACACTGGAGGGTCCCCATGCAGATCCAGGAGGGGGCTCACCATTTGGAGGAAGGGAGCCTCAGGGTCAAAGTGGTAGGTTTCCTTGTCCCCCAGCACCAGATAGTGAGCTGCGTTGATGATGACCTGCTTCAGGCTGACTAGGGAACGCAGGAGCCTGTGGCAGGGCAGGAGAGGGAGCAGGGAGATGACCAGAGGGAGGCAGCCTGCCTGCTGACCACCCCACACATCCTCTCCTTGGGATGGTGGGTGGTTGGGTAAGGTGCCAGGGGGCTACCGGGAGAGACACCATACCTGACACCATAGTCCACCACCACTGCCTCCTTGGCAGTTCCAGTGATGGCGTCATGATGCTGAAAGAGCCCCAGTGTGCGCCGAGCTTCCGTCAGCAGGGTGAAGTCAGACAGTGGGTACTGGCTGGCCAGTCCAGAGCGGCGGGCGTGGGCCACAGCCAGGCTATACAGAATCTCTGCCCCCCTGGCCCAAAGAAGAGTCAGCTGCCTGCCCACTCCACTCCCAGGCACCACCCGCACTTGTCCCCTTTCCTTTACCACCACTTCTCTTCAGTCTTGGCCTCTTGCCAGGCCAGTTCCTCCTTAAACCCCAAAACCTGACTCTACTACCCCAGTTTGGGAGGGGCTGGGGTCTCACCGCAGGTGGGCCTCCAGGACTCGGTCCAAACTCTTGTAGAAAGGTCTAGAAGTATAATAGCCTGTCCAGTAGTGGTCCTCGCGGTCCGCGTAGGAGAAGAAATCTCCGCTCAGCACAGGAAACCCTGGGGGCCGGACCCCTGGTTCCACACCTGTCCTCTTGTACAGAGCGTCAAAATAGTCAGAAAGGGTGCCGAACTGGGCCTGTGGGAATCCCAAAAATGAGCTCTCATCAGTTCCAGAGCCTCCTGGAATTGTGGTAACCAGTACTGCAGCTGTGGGGGGTCCACCTCAGCAGGAGACAGTATCTTCTGGGCCTAAAATAAAAGCTGGGGAGCCAGAAGTGAATTCTGACATAAAAGGGGAACCTTGCTTTGGAGCTGCTAACAGGGATGGTCACAGGAAGGTCCCCCCTCTCCCAACGATGCACCCCTCCCACCTGCACATGGAGTTCAGGTTTGCTGTTGAGGAAGTCAAAGAGTCGCTGGTAGTTGAAGAACTGGGCATCCCATTCCTGGGGCTTGTCATACCGGAAGTCATCACCCAGTGGCACCAAGAGGACGTTGCTTCGGAAGAGCCGGGACTTCTTCCTGTACTGGTCCAAGAGCAGGGCCGCCCTGGAGCAGGAAAGGACACAAGGTCCAACAAGAAGTCCCAGCGTTAAGAGATCACCAAGCAGAGCCACCTCAAGAGTCAGCCCGCTCTGAAACACCCCTATGGAGTTGTTCAGCCTGCAGGTAGACACTTTCTGGGACAGAAAACCCAATCCCAGCATTCTCTGGACATTTCCGACAACAGAAGAGTTCTTCCTTATCCTAAGGCTGCAACTGATGGCTTCAATTCCCTGATTCCACTTCTGCCCTGTGACACCACACAGGACAAATCAGTCCTTCCCAGTGATTATCCTTCAGATACATAAAGATGTGCGCACGGCCCTGTGAGCTTTCTACTTGGTTCCTGGAGAACAATTTAGAATCCGCTCACTGGCAGTTCTCTGGCCAGTGACCTGAGTCAGGGGCCCAGTACTGCATACAGAGGTTCATAGTGGGCAGACCCACCAGGAGAAGGCAGAACCACCCTCCTCAGCCAGGTCAGCACCCCAGGGAGCAGTGTGCAACAGGCCTCACTGTCACCATGCTGGTGGTCAGCTTCCATATTTCCATGTGCGTAGGTCTTGTCTTTTACCTGAACTCAATACATGTTCTGTCTTCTGAAATCAAGCATGGAACCTTACATTTCTGCCTGCTAAATCCTATTTGTCTCTTGGAAATCCCAGTTCTAAAACTCCAGTGAGCAATGCAGCACAGTACTATGGTGAAGAACCTAGACTCTGGAACCAGATTATGCAAACACCAGTCACATGTAGTAGCTGAGTGACCTTGGACAAGTAACTTAACCTCTCGGGGTTTAAGTTTCTGGAAAAATGAGGATAACATCAGTATCAATACTGACACTGATGTCTTTAACCCCCATGATGTTATGAGAATTAAAACAAATTAAATGAATTAATATTTAAGCATTTCAAACAGTGCCTGGCACATGGGAGGAACCATATACAAACATTTGCTTGTTTTTTTTATCCATATCATGGATAAAAACCAATAGAAAAATAGAGCTTCCTGTGTTTAGACCAATCTGTTAAATGACGTTACAAATATCACAGTTCTAGCAGTCACTAATCTACTTAACAGGACAAGTCCAGCTTGTCTTTTTATATTTTGTTCTTAAGAAAGGACTCCTCAAAAACCATCTGCACCTGATTTATCAGCTTAGTAAGCTCTTCAAAGAAGGAAATGTGGTTCTGTCTCTTGGCCTGTTCTCTGTGAATTGAGGTCAGAATCACAGATTGCCACTGCTGCTTTAGGAAAATCCACCCTACTTAATAGCCCTAAGTTCCTGCCTGCAATCAGCATTTAGATTCCTGGAAACAAAAGGCCATTTTCTTTCTCCTTTGGTCACATGCTTCATCTTTTGGACATCACAGAAATCACAGCATTACAACATGAAAACCAGTTCAACTTGTTATATTCTTGTTTTTTTGTGGTGCTGGGGCTCAAACCCAAGGCCTCACAAATGTTACCACTGAGCTACACCCACAACCTTCAATTTGTTACATTCTTTTTTTTCTTTCTTTAGTAGTGGAATCCAGGGGCACTTTGCCACTGAGCTACATCCCCAACCCTTTTGATTTTCTTGAGATAAGGGTCTTGCTCAGTTGGCCAGATTGGCTTTGAATTTCAGACCTTCTGCCTCAGCTTCCTGAGTCACCAGGATTACAGGCATGTACCACCGTGCTCAGTTATGGTTTGTTATTTTCTCAAGGTTCTCATTGAATTGTTGTTTAGATCATGTTTAGTCAGCACTTTCCTAGTGGATTTTCTGGTGCTGATTTCAGCCACAGTGACATCTTTGAGGGTCCTCAACTGTTTCCTCACAGGGACAAATCTGTTTTCTCAGTGGCTGGAGGCTCTCTGGGGGACTGAATGCAGATCTGAATGGAATTCAGGTCCACTGAACACAGGATCCTGGCTGACTTTGAGCCAAGTTAGAATATGTGAGCCAAATGAAGGCACATTTGCCTCAACTTTGTAAGAAACTGTACCAATTTAAGAATCATTCATCTGAGGCAGTCAACTGGCTCTGACAGCTTGCTGGGACACCAGAAAACACACTCTCTGGGGAAAACAAAAGCGTTCTACAAAAGGTGGGTCCTTATCATATTCTAGTTTTCTAGGAAGACTTTGCAGCCACCACTGTAACTGCTGTGGGCCTGAACCCCCTCTGAGCCCACTCTCCATTGTCCAGATACCACCTGCACCATGTAGTTCCCCGCACTCAGAAGAGCATAGACCAGAGGTCAGGTCTCCTGACTCCTCTATGGAGCAAAAATGCCAACCCCATGCCTAGGCCAGAGCTAGAAACAGATACCTCTCTGCCACATTGGCCTCTGTGATGGCCCGGGGCGGCACTTTCCAAGGGCAGTTGATGCGTCCACCAGGCAGGCGTTTGAAATCAAACTGGCAGCAGATCTTGGGATCTGGGCCACAGGTATGAGGAACATCATAGCTGTAGAAGGGCATCATGTGGCAAAAGATGTCTGTGCTGGCATCCGAGTCTGCAGAAGACACATCATGTGGTCAACCAGTGACAAGCAGCCTCAAGAATTGGGCACAGGGACTCCAGGAGAGCATGGATCCGCATAAGCTAAAGGTAGCCCTGATATGAGGGTCCAGACGGATTTGGGCTGTACAGGTCAAACAGGCCAAGGGACAGGACACGAGGGGCTTCAGGGTCCACAGGTCCTTCAAGGGAAGTCCTTGCACAGACAGCAGCCCCTTTAGAGACCACAGGTCAATGTGACCTTCCCCTATCCTGAAGGAGAGACAGCTTCTGTCTGTCTGCCCTAAAAGACAGTGGGGTCTTCTTTCTGACATCCCTGAACTTCCCCAGGGTAGTCTATGATTCTTGGACCCCCTCTACCCTACCTGGCCTTACCCCAAGTCTGTCTCCACATGAACTCCAAGCTGTGGGTGGCAGCAAAATGCTTCTTAATGGCATAATGCACCCTCTGGATCAGCATACTGGTCAGGTTGGCACGGCGCAGCAGGTAAGGCATGGTGGAGCTGTGTCCAAATGGGTCTACTGCCCAGCCAGAGCGTGGGGTTGCACCTGGGCGGGGCATATAATCAGAGGCCCTGAACATCTCAAGGCCTGGCCTCTGGTCTCCCAGGTCCTAAGATCCCAATTCTTGCCTTGGCAGGGAGTGGACAGATGCCACATGGATAGGCCCGCATTAACCTTGAGAAGAACCACCCACTGCCAATCCCTGTGCCTCACAGCATCTTGTCACAGCACTCTGGGCCAAGCTACGGCGCCAGAACCCCACTCTTGGGCCTAGACTTACCAAGGTTTCTCTCCAGCCACTGGTGTCCCTCAATAAGCTGGTCAATCAACGCAAAGTAATGGGAGTTGGCCTCATCTGGCATCACCCAGCCTCCTGTTGCAATCTCTAGCTGCCCATTTCCTACCAGCCTGAAGGTAAAGATGCACACTTAGGATGGAGTGAAAATGCTTGCCCAGTCCTGCCAACCAGAAGATGATGCCAAGGCTGCATGCTCTGGCCTCGGTAGGCTGGTTCACTCAAATCCAGAACCAAGAGAACACACACTTGCCCTCCTTTCTCTCCAGCCCAAACCCATGTTGTCCTGGCCCTGCTTATCTTGGGCCTTGTCTCTGTTCCCAGAGGAACATGCTTTTTCTTCACTTATATTCAGACAACTCTGATGTCTTCAACACTAAACTTCAAACTGTTGTTCCTCATCTCTCTGCCCCAGCTCCCTATAACTCTCCAGTGCCCACAGTGTGAAGCGAGACCTATTCACCCAGCTCAGGCCCTCAAACACCTCCCTAAACAGCCACTGGCCTTCGGACTGCTGCTCTCTTTTGGACATTGATGTTGTCCCACCACTTGGCGAAGAAGGAGACTTCTGCCCAGAGGAAGCGCCGCCGGGGGTCCTCCTGTAGCTTGGATACCATGCTGTTGAGGATGTGTTGGGTCTGCTCTGTGTAGTACTTGTCAAAGGTCTTGATCCAGCCTGGGGAGCCAACACAGGGTCTCCTGAGGATGCCATCTTCTTCAATTGCCCCTCCCTTATATCTCCCATCAGAAAGCCCACTCCACACCCCCTCTTCTATGCCTGCTGGGCCCTCACCTGGGTCATTGTGTGAGTGGGGCACCACAAACACCTGCAGATCTTCAGTATCCCAGTCATGTGGGCTGTAGGAGATGTCAAAGCCTTGCCTCCACACGCCACCCTCCACATTGTCAAATGGCAACTCTTCTGACACAGTTAGCATCTGCCAGGCAGGAAGGTAGTTCAGTGCCCCATCCGTGGCCATTGCAAGTCCCTGCCAGCTCTGATTCTTACCTGTAGCTCTGGCTTCTGGCCCCGGTCCTCCAAAGCAAACTGGCAATCCTGGGGGGAGATGGAGAAGAAGCTGGGCCGGGGCTCCGGGGGCACCACCCAGGATCCATTGGCTGTGTGGTAGGGCAGTAGGACAGGTGGGCCTTCTGCATTGGCTGTCAGCTCCAGCACAGAGTCCTTGATGTGGCTGATAATTTCGTGATTCTCTTCCAACAGCTGTTCCAGCTGCTCAATGCGATTCTGCAGCACAGAAATTTGGCTCTGCCAAAAAAACCAGAAAGCAATCACTCACGGTTCTCACAGTTCTTTTTTTTGTGGTGCTGGGGATTGAACCCAGGGCCTGTGCTTGCAAGGCAAGCACTCTACCAACTGAGCTATCTCCCCAGCCCACTCACAGTTCTTTATGCCACAGGGAGGGTCTCTACTTAGGGTCTACCACCTGAGGCCTCACTATGAGCCCACTCTCCTCAATCAAAGCCAGATCACAGCCTACAGGGTTGTAAAACACCAAAGACTGTGATCCACTTGGGTTAGAAGTTCCATCACTTTCTAGCTCACAGATGGCAAAGGTTTCCTCTCACAAGCCTACACTCAATGATCAGTATTACTTTCTGGAGCATGGTGCTGAGGATTGCACTGGGACTTAAAGGGAAAAAATGCTGCAATCAATTAGCAATGTCTGCCAAGAATTCAGGAGGACAAAGTGGCAATACACATTTCATTTTTTTCTTCCTTCTTTTTATCATCACTATTTTTGCTTCCTGTTGGGGCTGGGGGGTGTAGCTAAGTATGTTTAGTATGCACAAGGTCTTAGATCCAATCCCCAGCATCAAAGAAACAAAAACAAAACTTGATATTGAAAAGGAATGTTCCTGTCATGGGCTGACATAACTCTCTAGTCGGGATGACAACCTGACTTGTATATAAAGAGATTAGCAATCAGGCCTTACTCACCCGGGGGAAGTTCCCACCATTCTGGTGTCGGGTGGGATCATGCTGCACTCGGTCCAGCATGAGGTAGAGCGAAAAGACTGCCACGCAGAAGATAGCAGCCCCACACACTGTCACCTGCTTTTTCAGCTTCATACTGGCCTCCACACACCCCTGGCAGAAGAGACACTATCTGTAGCTCTGGCATGTAAAATCCCTTTGGTATCTTTCCACCAAATACCCCAGTGAGTACCCAAGGGCTATTCCCAAGGAATACCTATTTGCCCAACTTCAGTAAAAAGCAAGTTTCTAAGCACCAAATCCCAACATTAGCTAAGGATCCTGACCCAACCCTGATTTTATTCTCTTCCTTCAGACTCCAAAAGCACGAGCAGCACATCCAGAGAGGGTCCCGTCTGGTGCTGGAAACAGCTCTGCCCCTAAGGTGAAGATGATGCCCTCTCTCAGCTGATGATGTAGAACAGGTTCAAGAAAACAAGAGTCCTGGGCTGGGGAGATAGTTCAGTCAGTAGAGTGCTTTCCTTGCATGCACAAGGCCCTGGGTTTGATCCCCAGCACCGCAAAAACAAACAAACAACAACAACAAAAAAAAAAAAACAAGAGTCCCAGCTCTTGCCCCACAGTTCACTACACAAACTCCTAACTGCAATCAGCTTTCCCTTAGGGTCTGACCACAGGTGGTGTCTGTAGAGGATGCTTGGCCATATGCTTCTCCTTTCTAATGAATAAACTGGTCTCTGATTTAAAGGTATATCCAAAGGTAGAAAAGTCTTTTCCCCAATCCTCTTGGATCAGACTGCCACTTAACAGAAACAGTCTTTAGCACAGATCCTCAGTAAGAACACAGAATGAATTTCTTTTTTAAAAAGAAGATGCTTCTGTGTCCAACATAAAGCTAGTCCTACCTGTTCTCCTTTCCGTTTGTACTAATTCCTGCAGTGCAAAACTTTCAGCCCTGTCTTATAGAAGATTTAGGGGCTCCCTGGGAAGCCAGCAAGATGCTGAAAGTCCCCTGGGTAGGGAGAGGCCGGGCACAGCAGCTCGGTTGTAGGACAACTTCCGAGGACCGGACCTGCCACGACCTGCCACCGCCAAAGGCCCCCACTTGCCTGGCAGGGAGAGGGAGGGCGCTAGCTGCTGAGTAGAGCGTGGGCGGGACCACGCTCGGGAGACTGCTCTGGGCTCCCTGGGGCCGAGGAGCTCTGTCGCCTCTGCGTTGTGCCCTACTTAGCGCGATCTGATTCCTCTCTGGAGCCTCTGGGCAATTATTTTTAGCCCCTGGAGTCTGGGTCCAGGCCAAAGTGGGCGGAGCTGGGGGGAGAGAGTCGGATCACCAGAAGGCTAGCACCTGCCGCTGGGTCTTCTGCCGCGCGCCCAGCCCCCTCCCGGTCCTCCCGGACTCTGCCCGCGCAGGGGACCGCAACGTCAGCTGCCTGGGCCGGGCCTTCTGCCCCGCCGACCTCGCCGCGCAGCGCGGCGCAGGTCGCGCTCCTGTGGCCCAAGCCTGGCTGCGGCCGGGACAGTTGGAGCCCTCCCCCGCATCCGCTCGGCCCGTTACCGTCTGCAGTCGGCCTCCGCGACGCTCCGGGCCCGGCCGGCCGAGCCGCGGCCCCTCACATCCCTGGGGAAGGCGATCCCGCTCAGGCAGCGACGCAGGCGAAGGCGGTCTCCCAACCACCAGTCGCCCCCGGTTTCGAGCGCCGCAGCCGCGCTTCCGCGGGGGCCAAGGCCGCCCGCGCGCTCCGCTGCGCCCGCGCGGGTCCGCCCGCCTCTAGCGGCCACCCGGCCGAGCAGCGTGCAGGGCGGGGACACACGCTCCGCGCGCCCCGCCCCGCCCCGCCTGGCCCGACGGCCTCCTTAGTGAGCCCCGCAGACCCCGCCCTGCTCCCGCGGCGTGGCTCGCGGGGCTTGAGCCGGGCTGCCAAAGCTGTCCGCGCCAAGGACCCAGGTGCCGGCGCCGGGGCCGCACTGCGCAGCCGCAGCCCAAGACCCGCTTTGGCGCGCTGCGGAACCTGAGCAGGGGCGCGCAACTTTTTTTTTTTTTTTTCTTTCTGAATCTTCCTAGAGTAAGCACATTTCATCAAACAGTTGCAGAAACATTTCAGTTCCCTTTCACCAGCCGAATAGTGAAGTGCGTTTTCCGCAGTCCGCCTTATTCAGCTCCTGGTAGCCTGTTTTCTGTTATTACCTTCGCAGGCAAAGGAGTGCTGCCTCCTGTTGGTATAAATTAATGAAAATTCCTTTTAATGCCTGCCACCCGTTAAGACATCCCCGCCCTTTTCCCTCTTGCCCCCCGACTTTTGTACTGGCGATTGAACCCAGGGGTACTTTACTACTGATCTACATTCCTAGCCCTTTTACACATTTTTAAAATTTTGAGACAGTTTAAATTGCCCTGACTGACCTCGAACTTGGAATTCTCCCCACTCAGCTTCCCCAGTAGCTGGGATCACAGGCATATGCCATCACGCCTTTCTCGAATCCTTTCTATTTATCTGAAGCAACATCAGATAAGAATGATCACCACTCTGATTCAGCAGGATCATCAGGCCCACTTGGAAGACATATCATAGTAAGGCTCCCCACTCGAGTCATTCCAGATGCCACTGGGTATGGACCTTAGCACCACCTGGCTTTCTCTCCAAGTTCAGAAGCTGCTTCACCTTTTCTAGTTCATTAAATCAAGTGCAGCAAGGGATGTTGGCAACCACATAGATGCCACCCTGAATGACCAGCACGAAGCCCAGAGCAAGATGACTGTCTACTACCTTTCAGGTGTATTGTATACTTTTATTCTAGTTTGTGTTTGGCAGGGCAGTAAGAGGAGCACCAGGTTAGAATCTCCAACCCCTCAACTCTCCTTTGCATCCACAGGTTCCAGTAGCCTAATTTTCTGAAGGCAGGCAAGAGAGGGGAAAAAGGGAAAGTGAGAATTAAATATGTGATTTGGGTCTCTTACAACTCGTTGGGGTCTCTTCTCCCTATCCCAAACTTTGAGTTAAACATTTTATTCAATAAGAACTACCCATCCTGGAAATCGCCACAGTGAGAATAGACACTGCCTGGCCAGGTGTGGTGGCACACACCTGTAATCCTAGGGACTCTGGGGGCTGAGGCAGGAAGATTACAAGTTCTGGGCAATTTAGGGAGACCTTGTCTTCAAATTTAATTTTTTCATTTGTACCAGGGATTGAATCCAAGGGTGCTTAAGCACTGAGTTACATCCCCAACCCTTTTAAATTTTTATTTTAAGACAGGTTCTCACTAAGTCACTTAAGGTCTCTCTTAGTTGCTGAGGCTGGCCTCGAACTTGTGATCCTTCTATCTCAGCCTCTGGCCCCCAACCCCACCCAGTGCTGCTGGAGATTATACGCATGTGCCTGCACGCCTGGCTCAAAATTTTCATAAAAGGGCTGGGGATATAGCTCAGTGGTAGAGCACCCTGATTTCAATCCCCAGCACGGGGTGGGAAGGAGTGTTAAAAAAAAAGAATACACACTGCCTGCCTTATGTGTGTGCTCCCTTGGGAGCTTGGCTTTGGGTGTCCTTTTATCTTTTATTAGTTGATCTTTTAAAAATCCATTCTTTGTTTTATCTGGATGCAGTGGTGCACACATGTAATCCCAGTGACTTAGGAGGCTGAGGTAGGAGGAACACAAGTTCAAGATCAGCCTAAGCAATTTCATGAGACCTCCATCTTAAAACGGAAAGTAAAAAGGGCCGGAGATTTAGCTCAGGAGTAGAATGCTGGTAGGATTGATGCCCAATACCACACATATACCCACACACAATCCATTCTGTTTTGTTGACACTCTCACCTGTCAGTGACACAGGGCATAAAATGTCCAGTCAATGTCCCAAGTGGTTCCCCACTGCTGGATACTCTTGATTATAAAGACAGGCGGCTCCCTTGCTTGACTGGATGTGTCCGAAGAATACAAATATGTGACATTGTCCACTTAGGACTCTGAACAGCATGGCCTACATCCACTATGCATAATGGGAACTGCTGTGCCATACCTGGAAAACCCTGTATATTGCAGTCAACATCCAGTGGTACCCTTAAGGTGAAAGTAGGTGACCCATCTAGTCTATTTGTCAGGGTCAGGCAGGTCTAGTAACCAGACTATGTGCCCTGGAGTTCTTGCTCAACTGTGTAGAGTATGTAGGCACATTAGTGGGGCTTCTTTGGCCTTACATTCTGGAATCACAAGTCCTTACTTTGACCCTAGCCCTAGACAAACTGTCATATCCTATGCGATAGTGGCTGTGACTTTCACCTGAGAGGTATAGTTCTGACCAGGTGGTTGCTTCCACTGATATTCAAGGTCAAAGTGTCCTTTTCCATGGGCATCTCTCTTGGACATGTGTCCCACTCAATCTATTGCCATAGTGTTCCAAACTTCTACAGGAATTGGGACTTAATTATCTAGATGTCCTGCTGCTAAGCACGAGACCATCAGCCCATTGGCTATTGCTCACAGGTCAGTGAAAATGTAGTGAGGTTCACCATGAGAGGTGTTTTCCAGACCAAGCACCATAGCCCAAATCTCTGCTTATTATTATTTTCCCATGCAAAAAATTTAAACTGTTATCTCTGTGGCTGCACAGTGGCAGCTGTTCTGTATACTCTATTGACCATTAACTGGGCTGTCAGTCCTTGAGTCACATCCAGGTTCTCAGGTTCTCAGGAGACTCAGTGTACTTCACACCCAACAAACCCAAGATGCTGGCAGTTTTTGGTCTTTGTCTTGGGGTTAGCCACACCTGTGCCTGGCCTCTCTTTATGGAAGAAAGAGATTCCACAGATGCCTGGTTCACTCATTTCTTGGAGTACTTCCTCCTTAATGAATAATGCTTGGTTAGCAACCAGGCATTGTGGCACACCCTCATAATCACAGCTGCTTGGGAGGCTGAGACAGGATGATCCAAGGCTGAGGCCAGTCTGGGCAACTTAGCAAGACCCTGTTTCAAAATAAATAAATTAATTAAAAGGGCTTGGGGTGTAGCTCCATCCAAGGTATGAAAAAAAAAAAAAAGTTTGGTGGGCAACATTCACTTCACCAATGTTTTAATCCCAAATTGAAGATGTTGGAGTATAAAAATAGTCTCTCAGTGATCACCAGCACCCAATAACAAGGCCACTGAAAAGGGATCTATGGCTTAGAGTTGTCAGGCAAGTGCCATGTGTCCTAAAACACAGATGCCTTTGCCTCTGGATGATGTCCTTCCTCCACAGGCTCTAGTCTGTGCAGCTGACTGATGAAAAGCTGACACTTTTCATCCAAAAGCCTGGAATTCAGAGCCCCACTCAGGGGTGGTACTTTTTGGGTAAACTTGTGTAGTGGGATGAGTAGATTCTGTTGAGTAAAACTGACTCCAATGCTCAGGCATGCCCCTCGGATGTTTTGCCTCCTTTCAGTTTGCTGGAAGTTTTTGTTTTGTGTTTTTTGGATACTGGGATTGAACTCAGGGGCCCTCAACCACTGAGCCACATCCCCAGTCCTATTTTGTATTATGTTTAGAGACAGGGTCTCAGTGAGTTGCTTAGCACCTCGCCTTTGCTGAAGTTGGCTTCGAACTCACGATCCTCCTGCATCAGCCTTCCCAAGCACTGGGATTATAGGTATGCACCACCATGCCCAGCCCCACTTGGGTGGAAGTTTTACGGTCAGTTGTTTTGTTGTTCTTTTTCTTTTTCCTTTGATAGACTTGGAAATTGTCCTCTGGGCATGGGTCCACATGGTGCATAAGAATTTTGCACGTCTGGTCTCTGTATCAGGTTAATTTTTCAGCTTTGGTCCAGCCATCCCATCTACGGAAGTTTGTACTGATTATTCTCTTACTGGATGATGTTATCAACATAGTCATACCAAGACACTTCTGATGGGATCCCAGGCTTCTCTGTCTTGGCTTATTCATCGGTGGCAAACCACAGGGGGATGCAAGTAGCTCTTTGTCAATACCGTAAAGATGCATTGTCACTCAAGTCAACAAGGATAAACTATTTTTCATCTTCCACGTGTAGTGGAATGATCAAAAAGACATTAGTAGCCTGTAATCCCAGTGACTCAGGTGTCTGAGGCAAGAGGATTCCAAGTTCAAGGTCAGTTTCAACAACTTAGTGAGATTGTCTCAGTATTAAAAAAAAAAAGGTTGTGGTAAAGCAACCCTGTTTTTAATCCCCAGTATCACAAAAACAAAACAAAAATTGACATGAGCAAAGCCCACCTCTGTATACTAGGTGATGTCGGTTTATGCAATGAACTCTGTGATGTGAAATAATCCATAAGATACCAAGGTCAGGGGCCTTTTGTACTGGCCACTCAGGCCCCCACCTACCCTTCTATTCTATATTACTTTGTAGTAGTCAGGTCTAGAGAGGTGACCACTTGTCCCTATCCTAATTCCCACTCCAAGGACCCAGTCATCCAACCTAGCCTGTTTGTGCAGTGGGGAAGGGATAGTGCTGAAAGTGGTGGGTCAAACAGTTGTCCCAACAGAACAAACCTCAGCTGGGAGGCAGAGGCTGCTGGTGTCCCTCTTGTCTGCCCACAGTAAATGTTAAAGCTGGTCTAGTTAATAGCCCAAATCTTTAAGTCCCATGACTCTCGAGAGTCCTAGAAGAGAATTTTTCTTCATGGACAGAATCATCACTTGCCTCTTCAGGGATGACCTGGTATAACAGCCAAGTCCACGTAGCCTTTTAGGTGGTTTCTCCCCTACCTTGGTCTATAGCGCATTATCTTGGACTTCTGTCCAAGGCTTCTGTCATGGGAAATGTGCTACCTGATAGCTGAATAGTTTTCTGAAAAATATCCCTAGGGTTTAAGAGAAGAATCACTTCCCTTCATGGCTTGGTGTCAACTAAATGTGGAGTCTGATGGGGGTGACTATTTCATCATCATGATCTCCATTGTGAATCCAGGCACAGTGGCCTAATAGTGGCAGCCTCTCCCAGGACTGCCCAAGAGATCCATGGTTCCTATATTGTCCAGATGGCAGGAACCCATCTCAGATAGGTCACTGGTCATGATAGCTGTAAAGACCAGTGCAACAAGTCCTGATTGTCTCTTTATTTTTTGCTCCTTTGTATCCATGTCATTGGTTGTAGTCAAAAGTGGCCTGGAGTATGGGGTCAGTCCTAAAGCAATCAAGCAACTTGCTCTTCCTTCCCATCCAGCGGATCTTGCACAGAACTCTCACCTGGCAGTCAGATGAGTCATATTTCTGTAGTTTCACTAAACTTTTGGCCAAACTCTTATCGCTCCTTGTAAAGTGAATCTCAGTACATTTCTGAGTGACTAGTTAACATTGATCACCCTGTCCCTTGAGGGTAGCCCTCTTAGATTTCAGTGAAGTCTGACTTGTCTCTGTTTCTCTCAGTTCTTTCAAGTTCTGCTCTTCAGAGATTTTCAAAATAGCTTTATAGACTCCCAACCTACACAGGTTCAAACTCTGGCAGATACAAGGAAAGGAGACCAAGTTGGATTCTCACTGATGACCCAAATCAATAAACACCTTAGGGAAGAAAATGGCTGCCTATCACTAGCTCAAGTTGGAAGGGTTCTTTTTCTTGAAATTGTGGGTCATCTGCTCTTCATTTCTTCCATCACTCTCCATTCTCTTTAAAAATAAGATCATCTCAAGAGAGATGGGAGGGGTGGTGGGGGGAGGAAAAAATAACAGAATGAATCAAACATCATTACCCTATGTAAATGTATGATTACACAAATGGTATGCTGTTACTCCATGTATAAACAGAAACAACATGTATCCCATTTGTTTACAATAAAAATAAAAAAAAATAAAAAAAAAAACAAGATCATCTTCATCTTATCTGCTTTTTCCCAGTCTTTGCAATGGAGGGAGGGGCATGGTCCACTGAGACCTACCATAGCCTACCCAGAAGCAATTCTTTAGTTCTTTTTTTAACCACTTCCATTGGAGAAATTATTTCACTTACTATTTTCATTTAATCACACTCCAACTTAATTTCCTGTATTTATTTATTTTTGGTGCTGGGGATTGAACCCAGGCCTCAGACATGTTGGAAAAGTGATGAACTACACCCTCCAGCCCTCGATTTCCTCTTTTTAAACAAGTTATAGGGTTCTCTTTTATCTCTTTGAAAACTTATATCAACCATTTTCTGACTTTCTTGAGGGATGGTTATTTTACTTCATGGTTTGTATTACTTGTTTCTTGTATTGTAAATCTTTCCCATTTTTTTTTTAGTTCAGTCCTATGCTACTTTATTTATTTATTATTTATGGCAGAGACTATTGAACCCAAGGGTGCTCTACCACTGAGCTACATTCCCAGCCCTTTTTATTTTTTATTTTGAGACAGAATTCACAAAGTTGCTGAAGCTGGCTTGGAACTTGTGATCCTCCTTCCTTGGTCTCCCAAGTTATTGGGATTATAGGCACGTGCCCCAACACCTGGTCTACCTTGTCTCAATCTTCAGTTTCTACTGGGAATATATGCATGTGTGTGTGTGTGTGTGTATTTTTTTTAAAGTTGTCAACAGACCTTTATTTTATTTGTTTATATGTGGTGCTGAGAATCAAACCCAGTACCTCAGATGCACTAGGCAAGTGCTGTACCACTGCACTAGGACCCCAGACCCAGGAAACTCTTGAAAGATGAACTCCTTAGAAAAAGCATTTCTTTCCTCTTTAGCCACATGGGTCTCCTCTGAGTGGAACCCTAACCCTCCCTCTATTCTCAGCTCCTCTTGAATTGTATGTAACATCTACAGTGTCCGTTACTCTCTAACATTTATAAGCTGATGGCTTTCACATCTCTGTCACCAGCCTTAACTTCATCGGGGCTTCAAGACTGATCTGCACACTTGTTATCTTCATAGCCCCTTAAGCAAAACATCTCTGAACTCACCATCCTCCCCACAGTGCTGCTCCTCTTTTTGAGGTCCTATTCCAGGGAACATCGCCACCATCTGGCCAAAACTTGTATAACATCCTTAGCTCTTAGCCTCAGCCAAGTCCCACATCCAGCTACTACCAAATTACATCAGCTCTGCTCCAGGTCTGCTTGTCCTCTGTCTTCCCATGGCCACTAGAGAGGCCTTACAGGCCTTCTAAGATCTGCCCTTCAGAGGAGGATACATGCCAAGAGTATTGGATGGACAAAAGTGGTTTTATTATTTCTTCCTGGGAGAGGAAGCCCTGGTACAGCAGGGACTAAAGCCAACATAGGGCTGCATCCTTCTGGCAGAAGAGCTGCTGCTGGTGATTGGAGCCTAAGAATGTGGACAGCTGTCCAAAGTGTGAGTGGGAGCTGCCAAGGAGGTACACTCTTGCCTGAAGAAGCCACTGGCTTGAGAAGGAGGTCCCAACCTCACCGATGCCGCTTTCGGATGCTCTGCAGCTCCTGGTAGATGGTGCTGAAGCTGGGCCGCAGCCCAGGCTCATAGGCCCAGCACTGCTCCATGAGCCTGAACACAGCATCAGGGCACAGCTCTGGGCAGGGCAGGCGGCCCCCTGTGAGGACAGGCACAGCACACCAGGCATGAGGAAGGGTTCCTGGGGCAGCCTGGAGCAGCAGGAGCTACTGAAGATGTACTATCCCTAAAGTCATTCTTGTTCAACAAAGAACCCAAGAAACAGAGGCCTGGATATGGCCTTTTTTTTTTTTTTTTTTTTTTAAGGTATTAGGGATTGAACCCACAGCCTCATGCATGTTAAGCAAGCACTCGTCACTGAGCTACATTCTCAGTCATTTTAGTATTATTTTGAAATAGGGTCTCACTAAGTTGACGAGTGTTTTTAAGTTGCTAAGGCTGGTCTCAAACTTGCCGCCCTTCTGCCTCAGACTCCCAGGCCGCTGGGATTACAGGTGTGCACCACCATGCCCAGCTGAGGCCTGTGTTCCCACCATGGGCTACTTGTGTGACCTCCACAAGCCTGTTTTTCTATCTGCAAAAGGAACATATTAATCTCCACCTTACATTTGGCAAGGAGTAAATGAAATAACGTATGGCCTAGCACTAACAGGTGCTCTGCTCAGTGGCAGTTCCAGGAATACTCTTATTCTGCCCCAGTGAGATTCTCGGCTGGGAGGTTAAGGGAGGAAGAGGTGTCCAGATGGAGCATGGGAAAGAGGGTATGGCCCTGAGGTTGGCTCAGCCTTACCCTTTTCCACAAACTCCCGTGTTTGCTGATTGCTGAGGTTGGGATAGGGCGAGGCTCCCAGGCTGAAGGTCTCCCAGAGCAAGATGCCAAAGCTCCACACATCACTCTCAGAGGAGTAGCGGCCTGCAGGGGAGGTAAGGCAGCATGAAAGAGCTGTCCATGTCCATGGAGTCAGATACTACCCATGCCCGGTCTCCAGAGTTGCAAAGCCAGGCTTGGCAAGGACCAGGTACCATAGTTAAGGGCCTCGGGTGCAGTCCACTTCACCGGGACTTGTCTGAGACCCCCTGAGGCTGCATAGATTCCATCAGCTTCCTCTCGGGACATCCCAAAGTCACTGATCTTCAGAACATTCTTCTCTGTCACCAGGCAGTTCCGAGCAGCCAAGTCCCTGGGTGAAGCAGGGCCAGGGTCTCCTTTAGTTAATGTTTCCTGCCCTGCCTGGGCTGAGCCCACCAAACAAAGCCATTGATAGAAGCTGCTGCTTGTTCCAGGCACTCATGGTCTATCAGGAGAGGCTAACTCCACCTCTGGAGTTGATGCCTGATAGCCAAGGAATGCAGGGGTGATAGCCCCTCCTCACTGGGGGGTGTCAGGACTGTAGCCCACTCACCGATGGATGCAGCACTTGCTTTCCAAGTACTCCATGCCTGCAGCCGCGTCCCCCACCATTTGCAATAGAGTCTTCACCCTCAAGCGGGCTCCCTCTGTTCGCAGGAAGGTCAGGAAGTCTCCTCCTGGAGGTGGGGGCAGGCTTGAGCCTCCTGCAGGGGGCAGCCACCTGGCCAGGCTGAGATCCCCCACCCTGGAGATCAGCACCCCTGCTCACCCTGCACAAGCTCCATGACAATGTAGATGGGCTGTTTCTGGGTACAGACACCAATGAGACGCACGATGTTGGGGTGGCTGTACTGCTTCAGGATCCTGCAGGGCACTGCCACTTAGGCACATGCAGATGGGGTCCACCTCCCACCTCCCTCCAGAACCCCCAGGGACGATGGGAGAAGGACTGGAGAGAAGAAGAACTTGACTTCTGGAGGCTAGCAGCCCTAGATATGTGGCCTTAGATGGGGCCTCAGCAGTTTCTATCCCTTGGTACTATGGGAGGGTGCTACCCAGTTGTAGGGGGTGGCAAGAGGATTAAATGACACCATAGAAGTCAAGCATTTTATGCCTGGACATGTACAGGGGACACTTTCATAGGGAACCTCTGGTTGTTACCTACCTCGCTTCCTGCAGAAACTTGGCTTTGAGGTCAGGGGGGAGTGTCTCTCGACAGGACTTTACTGCCACCAGAGTGTTGTCAGCTCTCAGGCGTCCACTGAATACTTCACCGAAGTTCCCCTGAAATGGTCTCAGGCTCCTACCAAAGCTTCCCTATGCCACTTTCTTTTCTCCACTCAGGGGGACACCCACCTTGTCCCCACACCCTCTACATTCATTCCCCACATTCAAAATTACTCACCCTAGCTCTCTAGGAGTTCACCTCCTAGTTAGGGAACTGAGATGGGCCAGAAAAGTCACCTATGACATGCCACATTCTCCAAGAGAAGTGACATGAAAAATCCCAGAAACACTTTCCTTTGGGTTTGAAAAGCATTCTTTTTTAGAAAAGTGACTTCCTTCCTAGGCAGGTATTTTACAGTTTACATTAATGAGTGTTTCTTCACATATGCAAGAGGCCTCTGAGGGGACAGGAGTTGGGGTGGGGTACCAGTGACAGAGCTGTCTTCCAGGGAGTTTGAGGGTGGGTACTCTGCTTCCTGCAGGACAGGGAGGCTGAATAGATCTCAGCTGTGGGCTGGAGGGAGAGGCAAGCCAGGAGGAGGCTGGCAGAGCACCGGCATGGTGGAAGCCCAACTCACCCGCCCAATCTGCTCGCCCAACACCAGGTCCTCATGGTTTAGCACCCACTTGTCCTGGGGAAAAGGAATTAGGAAGTCAGAAATCAGTGATGAGAGGGGATGCTGGGCCCTGGGAAGGACTGAACAGCTCTCCCACTGACACTGTCTTTCATTTCTTGGAGTCTTAGTGTGTTGGTCTGTCTAGTGGAGTTGGGTATCAGATTCACACTCAGATGACTCCGGGGAGCAGCCAGGTGCCCTTACCAAGTGAGCACCAGTCAGTTCTGCACAGCCCATGGAGTGGGAGTGGCCTTGACATTCCAAACTTAGAAGTCTGGCCACCTTGTGGAGTGATGGCTCCCTTCACATTCTGCATGTAGACCACAGACATAGCAAGTCCTTACTGCTCCCACTCTGGAGTGTCCTGACCCATGATCAAGCCTTACCACAAGTGGCACAGGCCGGGTTGGGCACAGGCTCACCTTGGGCACAGGCCTGTACAGGACAACACCACTCTTCTTGGTGAGAGGCTGCCGGGAGGACAGCAGGTGGTCAATGAGCAATGGGATGCTGGGAAAGCCATCCCCTTCCAGCCGGTACAGGTTCTGTGGGGCAAGGGGACTGGGGTCAGCAGCCTCCTGGCAGAGGGCAGGAAGAGCAGTGGGGGATAAAGGGCCTGCTTCGGATAAGAGGCAGAGAGGCCTACAGAAAAGACAGCACATGGGGTGCAACTCTGCTGCCCTCTTGGTGGAGGATGCGTGCTTAAGCCCCTATTGCATTGCAGGGACTTGGGTGCTCTCCATAGCTCCTTCCACCCCAGCTAGGGAGGCATCTAAGATGTAGCAGCTACTCTCTAGAGGCCATCAGTCTCAAAGTCATTCCACTGGGGGAGGAAAAGTTCCCAGCCCCACTCACATCCAAGGACTGGATGATGAAGTGCCGGGGCTGGCCATCCCACAGCACCGAGAGCACATATTCCTGCTTGCCCTGGCTCTCCCGCACCAAGAAGTCCCCGGAGTGTGTCAGCAGCTCAGCCACCTCAGCCCGCGGGATGGCCCCATGGTACCACAGCTGTTCATGCAGGGGCTTCTGTACCTCTGGAACGAGCTGCAGTGGTGGGGGAAGCTGGGCAGGGGAGAAGAAAGTGGGGTCACTCAGTCAGCTTAGGGAAGGCCAATGGGTCAGTGGGTATATCTCCCCCACCCAATAAGCCCTCAGTCCTTACAACCACCAGAGTGGCACAGAGCCATCTGTGGGCCCCTGTATCACTCTGGGAAGAACTGGGATGGGAAGTTCAGACTGGCACTTCCCAACCAAGCTGGTGCCTTCTTCTCCAGGCTACAGAGGCCCCTGACCATTCCTGGAGCAAGTAGAGCCCTGAGTTAGCCAAAGCTGCTGGTCCCTGTAGCACACTGGGGTAGTGGGTGGAAAGGGGACAGGAGTTGCAGGATTTGGAGGCATCTGCAGCCAGAAATCCTAGGCGGGAGAGGGACACCCCAAAACCCAAAACCTGGGAGGCTGAGGCAGAAAGATCACAAATTCAAAGCCAGCTTCAGCAACCTAGCAAGGCCCTGAGCATCATACAACCCTGTCTCAAAATAAAAAATAAAGACAGCTAGTGATATGGCTCAGCGGTTAAGCATCCCTGAGTTCAATCCCCAGTACCAAAACAAAAAGCAACTCAAAACACCAAGGAGGGAGCCTAGAGGTGTATGTCTGAGACTCCTGGCCTGGCCTACCTCTTAGGGACATGCAGAGGTATGAACCCAGGCTAACTGGCACTCACCGAGAACTTGGGGCGGAAGATTCCTGAGAAGTGGCTCTTAAGGATCTCCAGCGTAGGTGTCCTTCCCCCCTCTCGCTCCTGCTCCTGAGGCCAGGGACAGACGTCAGCAGGTGGCCAGGCTTGGGGAGGGGGAGGGCAAAAATGAGGAGCACAGCCCCTGCGGGCAGGCATGGCTAGCAGGCAAGGGCAGTAGCAGGTGGCTCACCGAGGACGAGGTGGAGTGGCGGTCATCCTGCAGGAGCAGCACTGCCGGGGGCTCGCCAGGGCCCAGCTGCTCCAGCTTGGTCTGCAGCAGTTCCTGCTGGGCCTGCAGCTTGGCTTGGCCACACAGTGCTACCTGCAGCCCCTGCAGCGCCTCCTGCAGTGCCTGCTTCTTGCCTAGCAGCTGCACCCTGCAGGCCAAGGGCAGGTAGGAGGGTAGGACAGAGACATGGACTCAGTCCGCAGCTGGAAGCAGCAGCAGGTAGGGCAGGCAGGACAGAGCAGGGCCAGGAGGCTGCTGCAGGCGAGCCCACTCACCGCTCCCGGGGGTGGGTGTTCTGCTCCTCACTCTGGAGTTCACGCTGCAGCTGACTGACCACCTCCTGTCGGTTCAGCACAGTCTCAGTGGCCACAGCCAGGTCATCTGTCACAGAGGTCAGTCTGTACCCACAAGAAGAGCAGGGTTAGAGCCACACTCCCCACATGCATCCCTGCAAAACCAAGCAAGCCTGGTTGCCTAGCCACAGCTCGATATGGGCAGAGTTCCCTCCCCACCCTGCCCACATGGACACCCATGGTCTGTCAGGAGCCTGCCCTGGCCTGGGTGCCAAGCCACCACACACGTGTGCTGCACGCTCTCCACAGTTAGCTCGTTCAACTGTAGCTCCCCAGGCTCCAGCTGTTCACCCTCCTCAAGCAGCGACTCATCAAAGGTGACACAGGGTGGGATGTCAGGGGCGGACCTGTGGGTGACATGGCCCCATCAGTGAACAGGCCAGTAGCCCTGGTGTCCAGCAGGTGTGAGGATGGGCTTACCCATACTGTCGCAGGAAGCCTTGGTATTCAGCCTCTGGCTGGATGCGGGCAACAGCTGCAGCCATCTCCCGGTGAATGGCAACCACCTCATCCTGCACCAGACTGCTAATCTCCAGGTATTCCTGCAGGATCTCCTTCCTGTCCCCCAGATGCAACCTCCAGTTAGAGAGACTTCAGGCTGGGAGAGGCAGGCAGTTTAGTCTAGGGCATTGGGTTTGAGGCTGTGCTGGGATTGACCCCACCTTAGCTCATGTGACCTCAGGCAAATTATTTAAAAACCTCTCCGTGATCTTCTACTTCCTGATGTGTGTGATGGTACTCAGGAAGTACTCTGGCAACCAGCTTAAAAGCTGGGGCTCTGGGCCCCCAGTAAATGTATAAGCCACCAATGTGCTCCTGATAGGCCTGAGAGCACCCCTCAGTTCCAGCCTCATGTCTTCATCCTCCTACCCAAAAAGTCCCACTGAACATTGATCGCTCAGACACCCCAATTCTACTAGCTGAAAAAATGAACTCCTAGTCCCCAAAACCTCTTCCTTCCATATCCTTCTCTAAACAAGCTAATGGTAACTTCATCTTCCAGGTGCTGTAAGCACAGACTTGACAGGTTTGATTCCTCTATTTCACACTCCACTTCTAATCATAAGAAAATCCTACTACTGTACCTTCAAAATCTACCCAGGACCTGACCACTTTCTCACCTCTATCACTACCACCCTGGTCCAGTGGCCAAGATCTGCAGTCAGGATCCATGCAAGACACTCCCGTCTGACCTCTCTCCTCTGTCTTCACCCCTTAAAAGTCTATTCTTAACCCAGTAGCCACAGCAACCGTATTAAAATAGAGGTCAGATCATGTCACTATGGTTCACTCAGAGCCAGTCCCCACACTGACCTGTTCAACCCTCCCATGAGCCCCCAACCTCTGGCTCCTCTAGCCCATGTCTGATTCTCCCCTCCCCTTGTTCTGCAGAAGGTCCACTGACTCTTTGTTGCCCCCTAAAGCTCTGTTGCTACAGCACCTGTATACTCACTGTCCCTCTTTCTGGAATAGTCTTTCTCCAGAGAACCCCATGGTTCACTCCCATACCTTTCCTAGATCTGTCTTGGAATGTCACCCTCTCATGTTCTTTGTGTTTTCTGTGGTACTGGGGATTGAACCCAGGAGTGCTCTACCACTGGGCTATATCCCCAACCCTTTTAATTTTTTATTTTTTAAACAGGGTCTGGCTAAGTTGCAAAGACTGGCCTTAAACTTGTGATGCTTCTGCCTCAGTCTCCAGAGTTGCTGGGATTACAGAACATCACCATCTCGAAGAGGCCTTCTCAGAGCACTCTTTAAAATTGCAGCTCCTCCCCTGCCTCAGCACTCCTAACCCCCTTTCCTAATTTTTCTTCAGAGCACTTCTCACTTCTCACATGCTTCCTATTCCCTCCCTCCCTCCACTAACCTGAAAGATTCCAAGGACAGGTGTTTGTCTACATTCAGCTCTGCTACATTCCAGAGCCTAGAATGGTGCTCAATGAATTTACTAAACCCTAGGACTCTTCCCTCCCCTTGCCCCAAGCTCTCCTGCTGCAGCACCTGTACGCTTGCTCTAAGGGCCTCTGGAATAGTGTAATTTGGATATAAGTTGACTTGCTGAGGACCCATCCTCACTCAATTATATGGTCCACACTTTTACAGGAGTGAGTTTTCTGGGCCCTGCCTCTGGACCTAGTAGTGGATTTAGGACTGTTAATGGATGGGGTGGGACTGCGGGCTTACAGGATGTGCACCATCTCCTCATGCAGGTCCTGCAGCGACTGCAGCAGGCTAGGCAGCATGAGCTGGTGGTGGTGCTGGTGATGCAGCTGTGCAGCCCGCACACCAAGCACGTATCGGTTGTGATGGGCAAAGAGTTTCCAAAGGCTGCGAACGTATTTGTCTTTGGCCTTGTCACGGTCCTTGTCTGCAGGTGAAAGGTGAGGGAGGTGTGGAGGAGAGTGTTAGCACAGGGGCCTGGCTACTCCCCACTTTCGGGACACCCATGGGCAGGTGAGCACTGGTTTGGGATTCCCTCCCTGCCAGCAAGGGACTCCACAAACCTTTGCTGGCCTCCTGGTATTTGCGCCTGGCCTGGGCACTGTCCCGTGCCAGGGCTCGGTATTGGCTTTTCAGTTTCTCAATGTCCTGGTTGTGGGTCTGAAGAGAGAGGGATGGCCAGAATAAGAAGGAAGGTCCCTAAGCATGGGAGATTCCTTCTTGAGGTAAAGCCCTGGCAAGGTCCTGCCATTGAGTCAGGCCGCATATCCAAGCCCATCTTCCTGGATTGTTCTGGAGACATGTGGGGGAAGTTGGCTGCAAAAGTTAGGGTTGGAGAAGCTGTTACAGACAGCCCACTACAGGAGGCAGACAGGTAGCCTGGGCAGGCTCTACTTGTCCCTCTGTAGCTTGAGAGTGCTATCCTAGAGCTATATAGGGCCAGCTTCAGGATTATGCAGCCTGTATAGTCACGCAGGGCTCCATATGCAAAAGGGTCTTAAGCATGGTTTGCATGCTGTCTTGTTACTATATTGAAGAAAAAAAAATTTTTTTGGTACTAGGGATTGAACCCAGGGCATTACACATGCTAGACAAGCACTCTACTACTGAACTACATCCCCAGCCCTTTTTTGTTTTGAGAAGGGACTAAGTTGCCCAGGTTGACCCTGAACTTGCAATCCTCCTGTCTCAGCCTCCTAAGTAGCTAGGGTTACAGATGCACTACCACACCATGCAGTGTCGTATTGAAATTCCTAATAATTTCTTAAAAGAGGCCCACATTGTCATTTTGTACTGGGCTTGGCAAATTATGTTCCTGGTCAATAGGAACATTAGATGGCAGCTTGACAGTAGAGTTCTCATACCAGTTCTTCTGTTTAGGTCCTGGGACACCTTGGGCAAGCTCCATCGCTCTTTTCTGAATCTCAGTTTCCCCATCTATAACTGAGCGAAATACATAAACTAGAGTGGCTTTTCTTTTAAAGAGCCAGAAAATAAGTATTTCAGGCCTATAAGTCATAAGGTCTCTGTTGCAATTATTCGATTCTGCCATTGTAGCTCTATAGCAGCCATAGATGATATGAAAACAAACAGACATGGTTGTGTTCCAGTAAAACTTTATAAAAATGGGCAGACCCTAATGTTCGATCACAGCAAACTTGGGAGGCAGAAGCAGGAGGATACCAAGTTTTGAGGCCAGCTTGGGAAACTTAGTGAGACCCTGTTTCAAAATTTAAAAACGGCTGGGGATGTAGCTCAGTGGTAGAGTGCCCCTGAGTTTAGCCCCTAGTAGTTCCAAAAAAAAAAAAAAAAGCAGACCCTTGAATGAGATCATTTTCCTGAGAAAGTGTGTGAGGCCAGGCTGGCCACCAGGGGCTGCTGTGGGTCCGTGGCAAACTGGGCTCTGTGCTGGTGCAAGAGGTGTGGTTCCCTCGGCACAGTGAATGCCACCGGACTGAAGCACCCAGAGAAAGTGCAGCTCCAAATCATACAGCCTACAGCTAAGGAGCTGGTGGAATTCAGATCTAGGCAGGCCAATTTCAGCTGTGAGGGGGCCACTCCACTGCCCTGTCGCTGGGGCCCTGGGAAGGAGCCCTAAACAAAAGGCAAACAGACAGACCTTCATTCCTCTCACTGTCTCTGAGATCCATGCAGAAGGTAGAGCACAGACCCTGAGCTCCACCTAGGTAGTGAGAGGCCTCACCCATCCTTGCATTCCCAGCACTCTGGCCAAAAACAGACAATATATGGACAGGCCAGCTGTGCTGCAGGCCAAGTGGGGGTAGGGCAGAAGCTGCAGCAGGGTTGGAGCATGCCATCCTGAGGCCCGGCCTGCGGTCAGGGACTTCCACTTCCCTAGGGGTCTTGTGCAAAACCATTCTTTGTAGGCTCCACATTGTGACAGAAATGACCAGAGTCTGTGTGCCATGCACCCACCTTGGTGAGCTCCTGCTGCAGCTGCTGCCACTGCTCACTGTAGGTCTTGCGCAGCTGCTGCCGTTCCCGTATCAGCAGGCTCAGCTTGCTCAGGGGCCCTGAGTTCAGATCTTCTGCATGCTGCCGCAGCACTCGGCTCAGACCCTCTGTCTGGCTGGTGATCTCTGCCCATGACTACGAGACAGGATCGGGGAGGCAGGGAAGAATAGACAATGGCTCCCAAGCCTGGACCTGCCAAATCTCCAACTCCATCCCAGAGAATTTTAGGAGAGGAGGGGAGTGGACAGGCATAGCTAGCACCTTCAGGGAATCCAGAAGCCCACCTGGCTGACAGGACTGTCAGGGCCACTACTCCGGCTCTGGCCTCCACTATCCTGCAGGGACATGTGGTGAAGAAGTCCTGCATATTCCCGGTCACTCTTGACCCGCTGAGCCATCCACTTCCTCATGCCCTCCAACAGGCGAAGCTCTGCGTCCTGCATCTGCTGCACTGCCCCATGGCCCTGGGGGCTGCACAGCTCTGAGGAGAAGCCCATAGTGGTGTCCTAGGGACAGAGAAGAGGCCATCATTGGGGGCAAAGCAGCAGCTGGAGATGAAAGGAGGGGACAAAGAGGCTGGGGGCTACAGGGTCAAGAGGGCTGCAGGGCCAGGAGGAGCTGCAGACAGGTAGGTGGGTGGGGTCTTGCCTTGCTGAAACAGCAACAGGTACAGAACAGTAGCCTGGCCTAGGGCTGGCCTTCATTGCTTCCTATCCCCGCAGTCAAGCCCTAGTGCCAGAGTTCCCCTTTCCAATCCTGGAGCAGGAACCAGTCTGGCGTCAACCCCATTCCTACCTCCTTCCATCCAAAAACCCCTTACAGAGGCCTAGGTCAGGCCCTCCACAGGGCCAAGCAGAGGCTTGGCCTCAGGCGAGCCCTGCCACTGTGGCTGCCCTGTCCTTCCGCGTCCCCTACCCCCACCCGGATGGGTGTCAAACTCTCAGGATGCCTGCCTGGCCCCTGCCCACTGCCACCCTATTTCCAGCCCCAAGCCCGCGCGCGTCGTCGCCTGCTGGGCCGCGAGGCTGCTGTTACCGGCGCCGCGGGTAGCTGCTCCTGGGCCGGCCGTGGACCAACTCAGGCCAGGCGCAGACCCCCAGCCAGTTCCTGATTCCGCGCTTCCTCCTCCCGCGGTTTCAGTTGGCCCAGTCCCCGGGGCGGGCCTGCAGAGGGGAAGGGGCGGGCGGGAGCGGCCTGCGGCCCGATGCCCGCCCGCCTGCCCCCCTGCTCTGTGCTGGGCCGCAGCAGCCTCGCCGCCTGCTCGACCACGGAAACGGAAGGGAGGGGGAGGCCGGGAAAGAATGGCCTTGTGGAGAGGGCCCAGCACCGTCCCAGGAATGAGAAGGGGCCTGCGGTGGAAGTGGGGAAGGTCACAGGGTGAGGTTCTAGACAGGTGCTGGGCCGGGGGAATCCACAGAGGTGGGTCCTAGCCGGCCTCCCGGGTGACCCAGAAAAGGAAGGGGGAAAACTAGTCCAGGTCCTCCCCACCCCACTGAATTCCCTAAGGAGAACTCAGGCCAGCCTCCATTTGAATAAAATTTCCTGGGGAGAAGCCTGTCAGGCACAGGTCCTGGTAGCATGATCTCCAACCTCTACCCCTGGGCAAAGATTTCTATTCTAAGGGAACCCCAGGACTGGCAAACCTAGCCATTCCCCAGCTGGGGAATAGCTAGTTATGCAGATTTCCATCTGGGACTCAGAACCCCTGCCACACACCAATGTCATCTTTGTGTTCACTCTGGCCCCACTTCAGGCCTCAGCTTGTAGCCAAGTCACATTCAGGGGTAACACTGAATAATTGGACACAGGTCCACCTATTCTCTACCCTGCTCAGCCCCTATCAGGCACTTGCCCCACACCCTGGGGCTTGTCTCCAGCTTCCATCCTCTTCCATCTGTTCCCTGCAGGAGGCCCTAGAGTTCCTGGCCTTCTGACACAAGCCTACCTGTAGGCAGGCAGGCAGGCAGGCAGGACATCACTAGGCCTAACTGGTCTCCAGTTCCTATCCCATTCCCCAGTCAGGACACAGCCAGTGGTCCTGGGAAGAACGATATCACCACACTGGAGGACAGACCTGGTTTGCATAGTCTGCACGTTTAATCACTTTAAAACTTCTAACATTATCTCGTGTCCATTAAATAGAACCAACAATGCTGGGCCTGTTTAAATTACAAGGAAAAAAAAAATCACTGTGCACCAACCCAGTATCTTACAAAACCAGCCGGGCTGGCCACGAGGGTAGAGGAATGGGAGAGGAGGGGGCACCCCTGGGCAGGTGACTGGGTACCTGGAAGGGCTAGGGGAAAGAAAATGGGGCTCCCAGTTGGGAGGGGACTGATTGTCCTAATGGGAGGGGTGCAAAAGGCACGTCAGAAGAGGAGGTTTTGGGGGGACATAACAGGTCAGTGCTTTCTCCACTAGGGCACAGTGTTGGAGGGGGCTTAGGTGCCACCACCTGCCCGCCCCTGGCACTTGGAGAGCCAATGACCCATAAGCCCTTGGCACAAGCCCCATTTGAAACACAGATGTCAGCCTGCCCCTCCCACCCTGACCCCCTTTCCTAGAGCCCGCCCGGCTGGCCTGCCTCTTCAAGACTTAGGGCTCAGCTACTTCTCACTCCTCAGCAACATGCTGCAGCCCCCTACACCTCAGGGGCTGGGCAGCCGGGGGAAGAGCAGGGTGGACATGGGTGTGAGAAGGTGGGTGTGGTCCAGCTGCTACCCCCATTAAAAATACAAAAAAAAAAAAAAAAAATCAGCATCTAAAGTGAAATAATCACAAAGTGAAAATATATCCTCAAACAGCTCCTGAGATCCCCACAGGGGAAAGCAGCATTGGGTGGGAAGCGGGAGAGGCCGGCTGGGCCACCGTCCCTCCCCACCACCCACCCAGGGGCTCCGGGACTGTGAGTGCCAACAGCCCAGGCAGCTCCGGGCTCAGAAAACAGGGACTTGGGCCCTGGCGGGAGGGGAGGGTTCTAGAGATCAGAGGGTGATCAGGATACCAGCATGGGCTCCCCCCAAGCTGCAGCCATGGCCCATACCAGCCTGGCTCAGCCTGCCTGACAGCTGTCATGGAGGCCTGTAGCACAGAGGCAGGGGACACGCACACATGTGCACACCTGGAAGCACCTGCCTTGCCTTGGTCCCTTCCTATGATTGCCACTTCTGCCGAGGCTCACCAGAGGAGTGGGACAGGATTGGGGATGCAAAAGCCCTTGGTGAGGTGACCTTTCCTTCAAATACCTCCTAGGCCAGCCTCCCTGCTGCCTGGATGGGGACCATTATTGCTTTAGAGGGACAGGGAAGGGGCCAAGAGCTGCAGCCTGGTTTGGGAATCCCGAGAAGGACTGCCCCTCTTCACTCCGCAGGAACTCCAGCTGGGGCCTAGGACTTGGAAAGCTGCCCTAAAGGTTTCACTCCTTTCTCCACATGGAGGGGTAGTGGGGGTGAGGCAAGGCCTTCCCCTGCCCCCAGCTGGTACTGGGGCCCTACCTTGGGCAGCCAGGTGGGCCCAAGGATGGGGTAGGAAGCAGTTTCTGCCCCTCTTGCCTCCCAGCTGGGGTCCAAACCCAGTCCCAAGATAAAAAAATACTTTGGTGAATTAAAAAGTGCCCAAGGAAGGGATTGGCTTGAGGGGGCGGGCAGTGGGCTCATCAAAGGGCACTCTGGTCTTTGATAAAGGCGGTCCTCTCGCCCCGGCCCTCATCCTCTTCTGAGTCTGACGGGCACTCCTCCTGCCAGGCTTCAGGGGGCAGCCCCTTGTAGGAGATGAGGCCACGGTCCATGGTGTACACCTTCACCCCCCGAAAGCTGAAGCCTGAACGTAGTTGCAGGACCAGGAAGACAGTGACGAAGACCAGCACAATGAAGGCGCAGCTGAGGCCGGCCACCACCTCAGGCAGGTGAGAGGGCAGCAGCCCGGCCTGCAGCCGTGGCTCCGCCTCCACCTCTGGGGGCAGTCCTGGTGGTTGCTGCTGTGCGGGAGACTCGCGGCTGCTCTGGCTTTGCCTGGAGCACGTCTGCTCCACAGGGTCCAGGGAGGCGTGGCTGGGGCAGCTGAGGCAGTCTGTGGGAGCTGGACCCTGGCATGTGGCACAGGAGGCATGGCAGGGGGCACAAACACTGGCCCGGATGATTTCCATGTCGTTCTCAGTGCTATAGTGTGTATCAAGGACTTGGGGCGTGAAGCCTGGTGGGCAGTGCTGGACACAGCTTTTCTGGTGCAGGGAAAAGCCTTCCTCACACACTGCCAGCATAGAGAGAGAAGGGTGGTGTCAGTCAAGCAGACCACAGCTACAAGCCATGTAAACTCTCAGCCCCACGCCCATGGCAACCTGATGAACCTCTATCTGCAGCCCCAAACACAGTCACCACAGTCCCCAGGACCCCCCAGTTCTCTTAAGACCCCTTTACAGAGCTTCAGGACTGGCACCCACTGCCCCTCGCCCAGCTCAGGCTCCCTGCTGACCCCAAAAGCTCCCACTACTGACCAACACAGGCTTGGCTGGATGTGAGGGTCTTGCAGCCGTTGCTCTCAGGAGGTGTGGGGAGCCCCTCAGGGGCTGTGCCATATAGTACAAGAGTGAACTTAGTCAGCGTCCCTATTCCAGAGTGGAGAGAAGCAAGGGTTAGAGAGCACCGGCATCACGCCCAGCATACCAGATCCCACCAGCTCCTTTCCTCGTTCCCCACCACTCAAGTGCCCCCAATACCAAAGTTGTTGGCTTCGCTGGTGTTTTCAATCTCCAGAACCCACTCGCCAGAAGGGTCCTCATCCCAAGAATGGGTTGTCATGAAGGCCCAGTCATTAAACCCATCTGCAGAATAGTCATGTGGCCTGGAGGAGGGAGTTGCATATAGCCATCTGAGGCCTTGGGGATACCAGGCCAGGTGACACCTATCAGAAAGCCAGGGGCCAAACACCCTTCACCCCATGCAGCAACAACACCCACTGGACTGAAAATGCCTACTGGCTTGGCTGTTTCTCAGGGGTCCAAATGTTCGCAACAAGGGGACTCTAGAGGTACAAGGGCATTTCATAAAGGAACACAATACTGGTGTTAAATAGGGAGAAGCCAGGGATTCCTATGATACAAAGTGATCCCACAGGATAAAGTTGTCCCTCCCCAAATGCCAACAATGCCCCCACTAAGTAATATTTGATGGTGATTTTTAGGGGTGTGGGTGAATGATTGAATGTGGGTTGTGAGGAAGAAGAGGAGCTGGGCAGGGTGAGCAGGGGACAGGGCAAGAACCTGGCAGCCAGTAGGGTGGAGCGGGTGCCCATGGGGCTGACCAGGTGGATGGCCAGGTCACCACGGCGATTGTAGGACAGGGTGAGCCTCGCCTGAGCATGCTCTAGCCGGGTGATATGGTTGGGCTCGCCTAGACACGCAGTCACCGTCTTGCGCACCTCTAGCCGTTTGCCAATGTCCCTGTGTAGAAAGTATCATGGTGATGTGTCAACTTTGCCCAATGTGACCAGTGGGCACCTCCTATAGCTTTTAGGCCCCACTCGCCTCCTCCCGGCCCAGATCTAGTTCTCACTTGGGCTCAGTTAGGATGTCCATGATACATTTCCGCTGGGGGGCCACTGTTGTCCAGTTCTGGGCCAGGGCCACCATGGCACCTGCGTCCAATAATCCATAGCCATATGAGTGACTCACTGTGGGGACAAGGAAGGCAGGTCAGCAGGAAGGCAGAGAATGCCCCTACCACCTACCTTGAAGTCCAGTCCACTGGGCTACCCTGCCCTTACCTTTCCGGCCCACACCATTGGTAGCCCAGTCATTAGCATTAAGATGGGCTGGCTTTGAGGTCTGAACCACCAGATGTTGCATGTCCCGCCAGGTGAGGTTCTTACTGCAAAGGAGGAAGAGGAAAGCCAGGGCTTAATCTTTTTGGAGAGAAGCTGGATACTAAAGTGTACTACATAGTACACTGAGATAGGGGTGTCCCTCATTCACTTACTTGGCCTCCAGGGTGAGAGCAATGATGCCAGCTGCCAAGGGGGCAGAGGCTGAGGTACCCGTGTGAGACTCTGTGCACTTCTGCCGCAAGTCAGTGGTCACCTGCCAGGAGACAAAAGTGCTCTGGTTTGTGATGGGTAGAGGGGGCTAGAAGGGCAACCTGCTTGTCTTCCATATGTCCATAGGCCCTGGATACCACCAATGGCATGGTGAGCCAGAGTCAAGACACTTCCATTCCAACTGCTATCTTGCTAACTTGCTGTGGCTGGACCAATGCATGGCCCCTTCTGGACCTTAGTTTCCAAAGGAATAAGGGAGTTCACCTAGAGCTTGGAGAGCAACACCTATTCTTATGGAGACTATACTTCTAAAGGGCTTCACAGCTCTAAAGAGTCTTAGAGAGCTTCCAGTTTACATTCCATGATGCCTAAATGGCTATCACCTAGCCACATGGGGATGAGAGGCAGATGGGGTCTGAAAGGGGACCTTGAGCAGAGCCAGCAACAGCCTCACTTCCCCCAGCTCCCTGCCCCAGGCAAGACTCACAATCTGCTTCTCATTCTGATTGCCACTGCTGTAAGTGGTAGCCAGTGTGGATGAGCAGGCCTCACTGTACCAGGGCACGTTGCCGAACTGTGTGGCACTACTGATGGACAGCGTGTAGATACTGTTGGTGTAGCCATCGCAGTTGCAGCTGTCATGTTCCCGGCCCCCATTCCCCGAGGCCCAGACAAAGATGGAGCCCAGCCCTCCGCGGCCCTGTGGACAAAGTGGGCTGGAGTCACTCAGGATAGGTACTTGGGGGAATAAAGACACTGCTATAGACTAGGAAGGCTAGAGTCTCATTCTCTGGGGACTTTGGGTCCACCTCTCACATCCCCTGTGAGATCCCTGATGGATTAGTATGTATGCAAAATTTATCTCTGTACACAAAATAAAAATAGACCAGGATTACCACCAAAATGCTCTAAGTAGTGATTTCTGGGGAGTAGGGTTATGGGTGATTTTTATTTAACTTACTCTTTTCTTGTCTTTTTAACAGGGCTGGGATCAAACCCAGGGCCTTGACCATGCAAAACATGTGCTCTACCACTGTGTTACACCTCTAGTCCTTAAGGTTTTAATAAACATGCTTTGTATATAATTAAAAATAAACCCAATAAGTAAAACAAAACAGAAAGAAGACAACTATGGAGAGGACAGTGCCCAGTTAGCCCCAGGAGGCCAGGCCTGATTTCCAGGACTGGGCCAGAACCCCCACCTCACCTGACTAACCCCCCGGAAAAAGGCCTCCTCGGCAAGGCGGGCTGGCCCATCCACTGTCTTGCCATCATCCTCAGGGCCCCAGCTGGCACTGTAGATGTGGATGTGGTTGGGGTTCAGGCCCAGCGAGCGCGCCTCCACTGCATCTGTCACCTCGCCATCCAGCATGCGCACCCCTAGCCACAGAAGGGACCAGAAGGATGCTGTGTGGGCCCAGCTGCTAAGGGCTCCTCTGGGGACCTACCCAATCCCACACTCCAGGGGAGGGACAGGAGAGGAGCAGGGGAGGGGGAAAGGTAGAGGTTAGTACTGGGAAATCCTGAGCCCCTAACTACTGCCTTTCCAGTACAAGATCCAAGGAGAGGAAGAGGACAGTGCCTTCTGCCCCTAGCCTCACATTCTGGATTAGAAAGATTCTCAGTTCTCCGAAGAGTGAGATGATCAAGGACTGCCATGTAAGGACTCAAGAGTGGGTTGTGAGGATTTAGAGTCCTGCTAAGAGACAACCACCCCACCTTACAGTACCATCAGCACTGGGAGTCCAGCTTTTTGAGTCACTAACAACCCCTATGGTCAAAAGGAACCCAGTGAGAATGTGGCAGGTGTGGTCAAAAGGAAAACAGGCAGAGTACACCCCAACCAGAAGGGCCCTCCCACCTCCAATGTGGGATAGAGGGGCCAAGGCATACACCCACCTCCAATACGGGCATTGTAGGCCACGCCCACACCACAGACACCATTGTTGGCCACTGCAGCCACTTCTCCCGCACACCGTGTGCCATGCCTACCAGGACCAAAAGCATAGCATTAGCAAAATGGACAAAGCACAGCAGATACAGAGAGGACAGTGCAGCCTGTGGAGTAGGAAGGATCAGCATACCCGTCTACCCACGACCACCATCCATGTGTGTGCACAACCTCTGCCACACACACTCCACTAGGCCTGTGTCCATCTCCACTCTGATCAAACCCTCCCACACAATCCCAGCTGGACCAGGACTGTGGCGCTCAGGCTCATGGGGTACCACATGTCTTGGGTAGGACATGTGGCACCCAGGCTCAGCCCTGTGTCCTTGGTGAAAGAAAGGAGAAGGGATGCAGAGACCAGGGGTCTGCTAATTCTTACCTGTTGTCATTCATCTGTGTGTACCGAGGCTGGGGGTCAGGGTCCTGGTCATTGACATCAAAACTGGCCCCAGGATCCTGGAAAGGATGTGGCCATCGTCAGGCAGGAGCAGTCTAATCACATGGCAGAGTAGGAGGGCCCCTTGACACTCCTCAGCAGGAGCTACTGCCTCCCTCCCCCACCTCCTCACATAATTGCCTGCCAAGTCTGGGTGGTTCTTCTCGATGCCGTCATCCAGGATAGAGACCACGATGCCATGCCCTGTGTAGCCCTGGGCCCAGGCCTCCTTCACATTCAGGTCCCGCTGAGTGACACCAGACTGTGAAGACACCCAATCTTATTACTTACAAGATGTGGTTGATTGTGTAAGGTTAGGACTAATTTGAAGAATCCTCTCACTCCTCTAAAACCTCATTCTCCACCCATCCCAGGTCTAGAAAAGCCACCATTGCTCATCTGGCCTCTGTGGAAACATTAAGGGGTCAGGGAGGGCAACCTCCAGGCTTGGCAGGATGCACTGGGGAAAGGTCACCCAGCTAAGGAAAGAAAAAGAATTAGAGAAAGTCTCAAAGTCAGTCTTATCCAACCATAGGACCTCAGAGTGGATGGATGAATGTGTGGGGAGGGGACAAGTCCCCCAGATGCCACATACCAGGTACCACTGCTGGGGAAACTTGGGATCTGTGGGCTCCTGGTACACATCCCTCTTGGTCCTTCGCTTTACCACTTGCTGTTCCAGCCACAGCACCTGTGAGGGAGCAAGGAAGGGATGGTATAGCTTGAGTAGGGGGAGGAAGCAAGAGGGGCTCCTGAGAGTACAAAGGGGAGGGTGGCAACAAGAGGGGCTACGGTCACACTCACTTGAGGCTCCCTCTGTAGTCGGCTGTGCCGTGGGCGGTGAGGTGACAGGGATCGCTTTGTTACTGCTCGATGCCAGAAGTGGTAATAGTCGCCGAAGATCTGCAATAGAACAGGGAAACTGAGATGGGCTTTCCATCTGTCAGTCCCCAGGGAGGTGGTGGTGGGGGTTGGGGTGGACAACGGCTACAAGGAGAGGCTCACAACAGCAGTGGGTGGTGGGGCATTTTCTCCCTGCCCAGGACCCTGTAAGAATAAGCAGGGGACTTCGCCCTCACTGGATATGCTGATTGTCTGAGCAACCTATGCTAAAAGCTCACAGGCAGGACAAGCCTCTGCTTCTATCCCAATGGCTACCCAGAACTTGCCTACTACCCAGGTGCCCTGAAAAGACAAGCCCAACTTTTTCCACCCTCTGGTGCCAGAATCACTGTCCTCACTGGCTTCATCCCTAGGTAATGTCCTGCACCTAGGCCAGCAGGCCAGGACACACCTACCTGGCCCAGGTTGTGGAACCCGTGTTTTCGTGCCACGCTGTCAGCCACGGCCAGGCCTCCAGGGATGTGCACAGCCCACGTGTTGGTAAAGACCTTCTGGCCGCGGGCATCAGTTGTCAGCAGGACCAAGGCTCCTGCTGCTGCTACCACCCATAGCAACCAGGGCCTCAGCTCCATGGGGGGGCAGGAGGCCGGAACCCTGGAGCTCCGTCTCCTTGGCCTAGTCACAGGGCTTCGGCTCCCACGTGCTTGCTCACTGCCTGTGGCCCGGGGTTGACTGGTGGGGGCATGGAGCCAAGATGGGCAGGGCTTTCGGGGAGAATGAGGGCTGCTGGCTCTAGAAGGAACGGGAAGAAGGGGGAAAGAGTCAGTCCCTCCCCAGCCACATGCTAAGGATGCCCTTCCTGCCCCATGACTCAATCAGGTCCAAAAGAGGCTCTGAGGAACCAGGTATAAAGATGCACACCTATAATTAAAGCTACTTGAGAGGCTGAGGCAGGAGGATTCCAAGTTTGAGGCAAGACTCAGCAACTTAGGAAGCCCCTGTCTCTCAAAATAAAAAAATTAAAAGGGCTGGAGTTATAGTTCAGTGGTAAAGCACCCCTGGGTTCAGTCCCCAGTACAAGAAAGAAGGTGTGTGTGCTAGTGGAAGAGAAAGGTGTTTAAAAAACCAACCAAAAAACCTGCGAAGAAATCCACCCTTCCAAGGTCAGTGCGATAGACTGACACATGGACCACCCTATACACACACATCTCCTTCCTAAGCCTTTCTCAAACAGGGAACAAGTACAACACAGAAGTGGGATGAAGAAAGAGTATCAAGTCTTAGTCCCTTTGCTTCCTCAAAATCAGAAACAACAAATAAAAACTCACCATAATCAAAGCAAAAAGATATATTATAAAGCAGTATGTACACACAATCTTACTTTGTTTTTAAAAAACTATTTATACATGCATATTTATACATAACCCAAAACAAAATCTGGAAGGACACACGCTGAAATGTTAACAATGGTTCTCTCAAGATGATGACAATTTTCAAGTAATTGTAATTTCCTTCTTTGTATCATTGTATATTATCCACAATAGCTAGGTGTATTTTATAAAGGAATAAAAGTGTTGGCTTTTTAAAGGTTTTTAAATGAACAGGGTCTACCCAACTCACTATAGAGTTTTCTGGTTCAGCAAAACTCAGCCAGAGGGAGTTATTCACAAAGCCCACAGTTCCTGGGAGGAAAAAATGGTCAACCCAAATTGGGATGAAGCCTGGGAGCACATGCTTGGAGCACAGGGGATCCCCAAGGCTTCACCTCCCTCTAGGACTGAGATGCCAGCCATCTGAAAAGTCAGGGGGCCAGTTACTGTTTCCTGGGGAATGCTGGGGCTGCCCAGCCCTTCCTTACCTGGGGGCCATCCCCTTGCTTGCTCTAGGCCCACCACCTTATGTAATCAGAGCTGGGCAGCCAGGGCAAACAGTAGCTGCTAAGCCAGGAGCGCCAAGGTGAGGCTGAATCAATAGTCAGTGTGTTGTTTTTCCTTCTTCAGCAAACAGAGAGCGGAACCTCTCTGCCTGGGGCCACATAACTATCCCCACACAGGGACCCTGACTAGCCAGAAGCCAAGCTCCTGGGGTAGGCAGCAGTTAGGGTAGTCCCAGTTGGGTTGCTGGGGATACCCTGTCTCAGTGGAAAGCTCCTTGAGTTACTTTGGTGCCTGCCCACAGGGCCCCATGCCCCTACCATGCCCTTGGCCCAGCCCCAAAGGAGGCCCATACTGCCAGATGGCAAATGAAGGTACCCCAGCTCACACAGGCCCTGGGGAGCTGGGCAGGCAGGCTGGACACTGGCAACTCCTTGCTTCTCCAGGGGCTGTCCTCAGCCACAACCAGCCTCTCTGGCTGCCGTAGTCCCACCCGGCAGGCTGGGGGTGGGGGACTCCACATAATTCCTGGGGTATTTTCAGTTTACACCAAAATAACCTGACAGCTGATGGCAGGAGACATTTACGATGCAGCTCCTCCACACCCCTGATAGGCAGAGCCCACAGGGCTCCATGACAGACCTAGGAGCTGAAGCTCTGTGAAGCTTTGGGCAGCTAAAGCCAGCCTGAGCAATGGCTGGGCATCTGCATACCCCAATCCTAGGGAGTGAAGGGACCCTGAGCCCACATTTAAAAGAATGTGGGGCCAGGCACAGTGGCACATGCCTATAATCCCAGCAACTCAGGAGGCTGAGACAAGAGGATTACAAGTTTGACTCGAGGCTCAACAATTTAGTGAGACCCTGTCTCAAATTAAAAAAATAAAAAAGAACTGGGGATGTGGTTCGGTGGTAAAGTGCCTGTGGGCTCAATACCAAAAATAAAATAAAAATAAAAGGATATGGGGCCCAGGGGGCAGAGCATATGGAAAGAGGGTCTCTGTTTTTTTCCCCAGGGTGTGGGGGGGTGCATTAGGAATTGAACCTAGAGGTACTCTACCACTGAGCTATATCCCTAGCCCATTTTGTTTTTTGAGACAGGATCTTGCTTCATACTTGTGATCCTCATGCCTCAGCCGTCTGAGTAGCTGAGATCGTCCCCCCTTCTTGCTACACAGCTGCCTTGTGGATCCAGATGTCACGTAAAAAGCCACTGACCACGGTGCTATGAGCCTTCAAATCTAATGCTGGATTCATTTGGGTCTAGCCCAGGTTTCAGCACACTGTAGATGGAGCTGCAGATGCTGGCATTAAAGGTGATTAACCAACTATCTAATTACCTTGCAGCACCCAGAAAGAAAGCAGGCTTCAGGCACAATTGAATAGCCCCCAAGAAAGAGGGCCTGCCATTCTATACCTAGTGTCCCTAGCCATAGTAAGGTGTCCTTATGGCTTCCAGAGCCCCAAAACCCTCCAGACAGCTTTGTCTCAGCATCCAGAACAGAGGAGGAACCCTGGCCACACACATACATAGAGCAGGAGCTGAGAACAATGAATGAATGGGCTTCTCCCCACCCCCATCTCAGACTCTGACTCACCCTCTGAGTCCCAGTTGTCTTAAACCCTGAGACTTGCTGTATTTCCAGTCCCTTACGATGGAAGGGACCTGAGCTCCAGGATGACCAGAGAGAGCTGTGGGTACTCTTCCTGACTGTTGTTCTTTGGGCAAAGCCCATTTCTCCAGTCTCAAACCTTCCCAACACAGATGGCTACCTCACTGCACCTGAACTGCACCTACCTCAGGTTAGGTTGCTGTTTTCCAGGCACTGGAGGTTCCCACACAACCACAGAACAAGCCACTGAGGGTCACTGGAAAATCTAATCAGATCTCTCTTTCCATCAAAGACCCCAAGACAGGTCCTGTTACAGGCACTGGGAGGCTCCCAAGAAATTCTGACTCCTAGTTCCTGTTCAGCTACTATTTGCTGTGTGACTTTAAACAAGTCACTTCCTCTGTCTGGGCCTCAGTTTCCTTGATGGTAAAAACTGTTAGACCAGCGGTTTTCAAACTTTTTTGTAAAGCCACAGAATCCTTTAAAAAAAAAAATCAAATCTTATGTGGAAGCTCTGTAGAGAATAGTAAAACTAGGACTGCTCTGGTTAAGTTGGGGCAAGCTTAGCTACTCTCCTACACTGTTGTTCACACCTGGCCAACAGCTGCCCAACCAGAATTAAGGGCACATCACCTGGATTTCCTTCCCTCACACCCCAGCACTCTCGGGTAGATGAGGGTCTGCCCCTGCCGGGGAAAGAGATGAGGGTGATGGGAAAGCAGGTACTGACCAGACAAGTGATTGCCGTCAGACCTGTCTGGCAATTGGGCCGCCCCTCGGTCCAGCCACCCCACGGGGACAGCAGGGGCCTCCACCAGGCCTCGGCAGGAGGCAGTCCTGGAACCTACCTGAGTCAGTCGGCCTGCCAGCATCCCCGAAACCCGCACCCGAGCGGGCCCGCCACACAGGTGTGCGGACTGAGGCGAGGACCCAGCGTGAATAATCCCCTCTGCCTCACGAATTGCCGCTCCGCTCCTCCCCTCTCCCGGCGGGACGCAGGCCCTCCCCGGCCCGGGAGTGGGCGAGCCGGCGGCGGCCCCGGAGGACAGCGGGGAGGCGGGAGCACCCAGCGCCTCCGGAATTCTCTCCCCATCCCGCCCCCAGCAGGGGCCCCGCAGGCGCTTCCTGGGGTCAGAGGGCTCGCCCCGGCCCCAAGCGGAAAAGTACCGGCACCGGTAGGGGCCGGGGCCGGGGCCCGGGCGCTCAGGTGGGCTACCGAGCGCCCTTCCCGGTCCCCACGGCTCCACCCTCGGGACCGGCCCCGGAGCCAGTTCCCAAAGCCGGGCGGGCAGCGAGGGCCCGGGTCAGGGCTGCCCCGACACCAGCGCCCCCGATTCTTCCCCGCCGGGGCACCCGGGCCGCGGAGCTGGCTCTCCTGGGGCACGGCGGCCCGGCCCGCACGGCTCTCCGAGGGCCCGGCTCCCCGGCGCGCTGCCTCCCTGGGCCCCGGGCCCCGCGCCCTCGCTGCTTACCCTGGGGAACCCGGGCGGGGAAACTTTTCCAGGCGAGCGCCGCGGCGGCTCGGGCGCCCCTCGGCCGAGCGGAGAGCCCGGCGGCGGGGGCCTGGGCTCGGCGCGGTCCCCGCGCCAGCAGCAGCGTCACGGTGCGGAGGCGGGGAGGCGCGGCGGCGCGGCCTCGGCCCGGCCGGCGACCAGGGCAGGGCTCGGCCTCGCTCCGGCTCGGGCGGGGGCAGCGGCCGGGCCGCGGCGGCGCGGCTTGTTTACTCGGGCCGCTGTCACGGCGGCGGCGGCCCGGGCTCCTCCTCCTCCGCCGCCGCGCCCCTCCCCCTCGCGGCGCCACCTCCGCGCTCCCCCGGCCGCAGCCGCCGCCGCCGGCCCGGGCCCGCCGCGCAGCCCAGCCCATGCCGCACAGCCCCGGCCCGCGTTCGGAGCGCGAGCGCCACACGCCCCTGCAAGCCCGGCCCTGCGGCCTTCTGGGGCGCCCGCTGCCTTGACTCCCGGTAGGCGCAGGTAGGACGTGGGGCCGGTGATCCCAAAGCCCTCACGGCCGCCAGCGCGCCCCCCAGACCCCAGAGTCCGCGTCTCTGCCCCCGGGTTCGGCTCTTCGTACCGCGAGCTCCCTGGGCAGCTGCTTGCGGAAACCCGAACTCGGAACCATCCTGAGAGGATGGAAAGGGAAGGGCCTGGAGAGTCATTCTGAGCCCAGCCTCGGCAGGACTCTGGGAAGCTGGCACTCTCCCCACCTCCGCCACCCGCCCCCAGCGCTTCCCCGCTCTCCCAGCTCTTCCTGAGTCCTGAGTTGAGTGCCCTGGGATGGCAGACCTGGGGCATGCCACTTGGAGGTTCTACCTCCCAGCGGTAGGACAAACCTCGCGGCCTGCTGTTAGAGGAGTCACGATTTTATTTGCTTCTGTTTAGACAGGTGGATATATAAGCAGAAGTAACCCACCTCCTTTTAATCCCCCCCACCACCACCAACGACATGCCAGGCACCCAACTAGTCACTTCAGATTATCTCCTCCTTAGGTACATTATTTAATCCACATAATCCTTTCAGGCTGACATTATTAATCCCATTTTACAGATAAGGAAACTGAGGTGCACAAAGTTTAAATAATTTTCCCTAAACTAGCAGGCTTCAGAGCCTGGAAGAGACCTGGGGTTTTGGCAGAGTCTGAATCCAACTACTTGCAATATACCAGCCGAAGCCTCTCCCTCCCTGGGTTCCTGCCCTAGAAAACGTCTGTGCTACTTGGCTGAGGTGGACACTGCTTGAGCTGAGAAAGAAAAGAGGGAAAATGTGGCCAAAAGCTCTGCAGACTGGGTTATTCCAAGGTCGTGGAGTAGCCTCTGCCCATCCCTTCCCACTCCCTGTGAGATAACCTGGCCAGCAGAGTGCTATCCTGTCACCTCCTTCACAAAGGTTCCGGGATAATGATAAAAACAAATGCCACTGAGTGCTTACTGGAGCCAGGCACCATTCTAAGCCAGTTCCATGTATTAACTCTTTTTATTCTCACCACAAACCCTATGAGATAGGTACAGTGCTGTTTTCCTTTAGGAGCTTGTATTTAATTTTATTTTGAGACAGGGTCTTGCTAAGTTGCCCAGGCTAGCGGGAACTTGTGATTCTCCTTCCTCATCTTCCCCAGTTAGCTGCCCAGATAGCTGGGATCACATGCATGTACTGTCTTCAAAGTGGGGTGTTTTTTTGTTGTTGTTGTTGTTTGTTTTTGCAGTACTGGAGATTGAACCGAGGGCCAAGCTAATGCTCTACCACTGAGCTACATTCCAGCCTTTTTTCTTATTTTGAGACAAGGTCTTGTGCAATTGCCCAGGCTGACTTTGATCTTGTAATCCTCCTGCCTTCCCCACTCAAGCAGCTAAGATTATAGGCATGCACCGCCATGTCCTGTTTCCATTAGGTGCCTTTTATGCATCATCAACTACATTTGATAGAGGAGGAAACAGTCCCAGAGAGGTTAAATAATATTCCTGAGGTTACTCATGTGAAAGGTCAACCAGCAAACTTGGGTTCAAGTCCCTGTGGCAATGTTTTGTATTGTACCACCTTAACTTCTCAGAGTCTCTGTTTTCCCCTCTTTAAAATAGAGATAATATTCAATTAATGGGTTTAGGTACTTTTGGGACACCCTTACAAACACTGCAGAAAATTAAAGAATGTAGGGGTCCTCAAAGCTGGGAAATAAGTCGGTAAATCCATAAATCTGTTTGACTCCCTCCCAGTTTAGGGACTTCCCCCCAAAAGGAGCCAAAACTTCTAGGGGCCACCCTGGGGTAGCCCCTACCATCACCAACCACAGTTGGAAGAACAATGCTCCTGTAGTGAGACTGAGGCAGGAAGTGAGTCACATTTCTTCCTCAGGCTATGAGCAAAAGAACCCCATTGAGGGGAAATAGGGACAGGGCTGGCCCCACCTCACATGGGAGTCCCCCAGTGCCCCTCCTTTGTGTCCTCTGGCCTAGAAGAAAGGTCAGCCCAGAAAGAAGGCACTACAGGCTACCTTGGGTACCCTGCCCCTCCTGGGGGCTGGTCCGAGGCAAGCCACTATGGGTCTTTGGAGAAGGAAGGGCCAGCTGGGGCTCAGAAGAATGCCACCCTGGCAGGGACTGTGCAGCTTCCCCATTTCTTCTGCCAGCTTGTTCTTCCTTGGCGTAAAGGCAGAATTCATTAAACTGTGTTGCTCAAAGGTACATCACCAAGGGGGCGGGAAGAGGAGGCACTGAGCAGGTAAGCACCTGCCCTGCTTCACCCAGAGCCTCTCCACTCTGGTCCTTCTCACATTCTGGGGTTTCCCAGAAGATTGTATTTTGCACAGTTCTGCCTAGAAAGAATTTGGAAGCCACTCTTTTGAGATACCTCTGGAAAGAATCCAGCTGCCCCAGCTGAGGACTTCAGCCTTTATCTCTTTGAAACAAGTTCTGGGCGGCAGGTATTGTTCTCTTTATCTGTCCCACCTGATTGATCTGAGGCCTCAGGGCCTAAGAAACTAAGTTGTCTCTAAAGCTCAGGACTTGTGACTTGGGGCTTTAGGAGCCCAAGGTCCTCTTTGGTGAGGGAATATACTGCAGTTAGTAGTTAGTAGGATGATAGGAGCATGGAGATGGGAGAAGCAGGGCTTGCTTGATAGGTAAGTCCTGGGGACAGGAGGGACTAGAAAGGGGTTCCCACTTTCCCTGCAGGGATCTGGGAGGAAGGGTCCAACAGCCAGACCTCTCTTTATCCTTGGATTTGGAGCTAATCCATGAGGCTCCTTAGTAACTATAGAGTAATCACAGTCCTAAACTCCCCAGTTCCATTATCCCCTTAGGGTGCTCTAGGAGTCCCTATCTCTCAAACCACTTCCCTGTCTCATACACTTCAAATAAAGCCTTCAGCAGCAGCACCCATGCCTGATTTAATCAAACTGAACACAACATCCATGCATGTATAGAAGGGTGCACAACAAAATTTAACTTGTGCTTCTTCTGAAAGGAACTTGAGAGCTTTTTGTTTTCTTTTTTACTTACCTTCATTTTCAGGAGTGTCTACGATAGCTTTTCTAATGTTATATTAAAGGTTCAAGTCATGCAGAATTGAAGAAAGTATGCCCATACTTCACCATTGAGCTCCAGAACACCTGGGATCCATCCTATCACTGTTGCTTCCCCTGCTGGCTGCTGGTGCCATAGTCAGCTCCTCTTGTGTCACAAGGCACAGCCCTTCCAGTTCTTGCTAAACCACTTTGGGAAAACCTCCTTTATATGACAGGCAAACAGGGTGCCTGTGGGTGAGGGGGAGGAGCTGGAGGTTAGAAGTGAGTTGGTGGTGAAATATCTGGTCATGCTGGGACTGGATCCCAACATGGCCAACCCTTCTCATTTTCCCATTTGTTGGGGTGGGTCTGCACTTACCTTTTACCATTTGGCTCTACCATATCCCAGACACTTGTTGGTTTAATGGCTTCCTTTGGCCAGCTCCATGTCTTCTCCCTTGTTTTCAATACCCAGCCAGTGCTACAGTCAGGCATCTAATCAATGCTTTGGGCACAATCTCTTCTGTCAAATAGATGTTCATTGAGCACCAGATGAATGTCAGACCTTGGTGCTTCAGAGCTGGATCCCTAAGGGCTTGTCCTCAGGAATCCAGAGGCTGCCTCTGGGAGAGTTGAAAGGAGGTATGAGACTCACCTGAATCTTCCTGAATTTGAGACCTCCATGATCTTGAGTTTCAACAAACCTGCTGCCCTTCCTTAGCCCTCTTGATCCAGAACAGTAAGACACCAATCGTCTTATCTTCTTGTTGAGTTCTCCAATTGATTTGTCATCTGAAACAGGGTCTCTCAACCTCAACTATTGATGTCTTGGGTTGTGGGGAATGTCCTACACATTGTAGGATGTTCAGCCACCTCCCTGGTCTCCAAACACTAGATGCCAGTAGCACCCCCATTCCTATAACAACCAAAAAGTTTCCCAGACATTACCAAATCACTGCCAGCGGCAAAATCACTCTTAGTTAAGAACTGCTCATTCACATTAGGGGATGGAAATGTTATAGGTTGGAGGCAACAGGAGTTGTGGCCTGGGAACTGTGCACCAAGAGAGCTCCCAGGTCCCAAACTGCCTAGTATAGCAACATGACAACAGGATCACTTAATGTTCAGGGCAAATAATCAAATGCATCTTCCTGACATCTGAGGACATCACTTTCAGAATGTTAATGATAATGCTGAATCAATGATGTGTGCATTTGTAGTCCCAGCACTTGGGAAGCTGAAGCAGGAGGGTCTCATGAGTTCAAGACCTGCCTGTACAACAGGCAGAGACCCTATCTCAAGGAAAACAAAAATAAAAAGCAGAATGCAAAGCACAGTGCTGGTACCTGTAATCCCAGCTACTTGGGAGGCTGAGGGAGGAGGATCGCAAGTTCCAGGTCATCTGGGCAACTTAGTGAGACCCTGTCTGAAAATAAAAATAAAAAGGACTAGGGACGTAACTCAGTGGCAGAGTTTAGCACATGAGAGACCATGGGTTCAATCCCCAGTACTACAGATAAATAAATAAAAGAACAAAATAAAAAAGGACCATACTCTTGTTTGCTAAGGTAGAGAAGTGGGTGAGATATCTTAGCATTAACTATATGCAGAGAGCATACAGTGGATGCTTGGGAAAGGAGGCAGGGAGGAGCAAGAGGAAACCTGGGATGATGGATATGATTATTATCTTGACTGTGGTAATGGTTTCATGGGTATGCACATATTTTAAAAAGTATCAAGTTGTATCCTTTAAATACATGTAGTTTACACTGTATCAATTAAACCTCAATAAAACTTTTTAAAATGTGTTTAATTGTTTGAAGTTTTAATGCTTGAAGGGCATTATTTTGAAAATTCAATCATGTGATTGGCCCATTTTCTTTCTTTCTTTTCTTTCATTCTTTCTTGTCCTGGGGATTGAACCCAGAGCACTCTGTCAGTGAGCTACATACCCAGCCCTTTTTCTTTTTCAAATTGTTTTTAGTTGTATATGAACACAATGCATTTATTTAATTAATTTATTTTTATGTGGTGCTGAGGATTGAACCCAGTGCCTCACACAAGGCAAGTGCTCTGCCACTGAGCCACAACCCTATCCCCCCACCAGCCCTTTTTCTTTTTAGAGACAGGGTCTTGCTAAGGTGCTTAGGAAGGTGCTAAGGTGCTTCCTAAGTTGCTGAGACTAGCCTCAAACCTATAATCTTCCTGTCATAGCCTCTGAAGTCACTGGGATTACAGGCATGTGCCACTGTGTCCAACTGTGAGTAGCCCATTTCTTGACTGCATGCTATAAATGAGGGGTCACTGGGGTACTTAAAAAGAAATAACAGCAAAAAGAAAATGATCATGGATACAGGCTTAATCTAAGAAAGGAAGCAAAGGAATGGCAACAACAGTTGGCTCCAGGGTCCCTCTGTAAAGCCAGCCTGTCCTCGGCTTAGGAAAGCATAGGAGAGTCTTTCAGTTGGATGATGCTATCAAACCAACATGTCTGGAACGGTATTATCAGGGGCTTGGGAAAATAAAATAACAAATGTAGTGCTGGCTGCCAGGGAAGAAACAGATGATTCTGGAAATTACAGGCTCCTCCACTGACTTTAATCCCTAAAACAAACATTGCTGGGAGAAAAGTCAGTTAATACCCCAAGGAGGGAGGGCACTCTCTCTCAATGGGGCATGGTGCACCTGGGGAGCAGCACACACCTATGGGAGCCTGGTGCCATGTGCCAACCTGCTCATAGGTTACAGGCTCATGCCTGAGGGGCTGCACTTGGCAGGAGGGAATGCCTGAGATGCCCAAAAGGGAGGGCCGTGAGTAGCAAGAAAGAAGGGCCCTCACTAGGGATCCAGATGCTTCTGAGTTGATGAAGAACTCCTTGGAGGTTCTTGGGAAACCCAGGCAAGGCAGGGGAGCAAGGAGAAAGGTTGTAATAGGGATAAATTATATGTGGAAACACAAACTTCTGTTGTGAAAGGTTGAGTGTGCACCAGGTGTTCATTCATTTCTCCAGTATTGATGGAGCACCTACTGAATACAGGACCTCTTTCAGTGCCCCAGTTTCCAAGGAAGTTCAGATTGCCCAAGTACTTTGGAAAACAATAATAAAGAAGGTAATATGGCTGGGCACAGTGATGTCTGCCTATAATCCCAGTGACTCGGGAGACTGAGGCAGGAGAATTTAAAGTTCAAGGCCAACCTGGACAACTTAGACCCTGTCTCAAATAAAAATATAAAAAGGGCTGGAAGTTTAACTCAGTGGTGAAGCTCTTGCCCAGTATGCAAAAGGCCCTGGGTTCAATACCCAGCACTGCAAATAATAATACTAATAATAATAAAGGCAGCGGTTGATATTGGGTTCTGGGGGATGGGGAGGGGAGGGGAGGGGAGTGAGGGGGAGGGGAAGGGCTACTGACCCTGGGGCATCAGGGAAGGTTTTTGGGAGGAAGTGATCTTGGAGTCAAGGTTCAAGAAAGAGGCATGGGGTATGGATATGGAGGAAGGGCCTCCTAGGTGAAGGGAAAACAAGAACATGATCCAGGGGTTGAACTCATGCATCTGAAGAACAGACACTTCTTGGAGCACTATGTGGGGGCAAGAGTGGAAAGAGAGGAGATGAGGGGTAGACAAGAGCCAGATCATGGAGCACATGACAGGCTGGGTCTTGATGTCAAATTAATTCCCAGAGTAATGGGCAGTTTTGGAGAATTCTACTAATTAAACTTTTTGTGTGTGTGGTCCTGGGTACTAAATCCACAGCCTCACACTTGCTAGGCAAATGCTCTACCACTGAGCTACATCCCCAGTCTTTTTTAATCTTTCATTTTGAGAGAATGTCTCACTAACTTGCCTAGGCTGGTCTTGGACCTCCTCAGCAGCTGAGATTACAGGCATGGACCACCTCAGCCAGCTAATTTACCCTTTTAAAGGCCCTTCTGTCTATAGTGGAAAGAAAAGGTATACAGGGAAGAGTGGGAATCCACAGCAGCCCTACACAGGAAGCACCACAGGTAACCCTCCTGACATGGTACTCATGGTGGGGAGTGGGGGGACTGGCTTGGGAAAGCTGGGTGACTTTCACAAACCAGTGCCCCATGGGCACTGAGCAGCCTGAGAAAGGATGGTCAGAGAGGATCTGTACATCCAGCATGGGAAGAGGGGATTTCAGCAGGACAAGAGCTGGCAGGGGGGCAGCCAGGTCTCAAATCCCACAACCCAACCACTTCACTGGGTTCAGTTGCTTCTCCCTAAACCACAACTCTTGGGCATCTTTAGCAGGAGACTTGGCAACCAACACTTTCAGTTAGCAGCAAAAACTCACAGAGCACTCATTGGCTCATCCGTGTTGGGCACCACGATGATTGCCTAATTTACAGCTCACAACAACCCTCGAGGCAGGCACCCAAGTGTTATTATTCCCATTTCACAGATTCAGAAAGTGAGGTCTAGAGAACTTGCTAAGAGTCAGTTAGGAAGAGAAAACCTCAAGATTTGAGCAGAGGAGTATGAATGAAAGCACACACACTTAAACCACTCTGCTTTCTGTCTCTACAAAAGGGTTGAGCTGTGACTGAATCAGATACAGATTCACTCAGGCATTGCGATGTGGGAGGCTCAGTTGTGATTCACACTTGACTTTTTCTTGGAAAAGTCTTGTTCACCTGCATTTTCATAGTAGTACATGTTGGTTTTTTGATACCATTTGTGCCAAGTAATCACTGAACTGTCCTCCTCTGTACCCCACCCCCCTAAACCTGGCAGGAGAAGTACAGTGTGCTGATCACTAGCCCAGCTCTGAATTCAAATTCAGATCCAAAACGCCCTTGAATACCACCAGGAAAATGACTTAACTTCCCAGGGCCTCAATTTCCTCATCTGTGAAATGGGGTACAAAAGCACCTAATTCATGAGGTAATACCTGTAAAGTGCTCGGCCCAGAGCCAGGCCAGCAACAATGGCTGCTGTGAGTGTGCTCCATCCTCCTTCCTTCTGAGACAGGAGAGCTCTTTTGGTTGGCCGCCTGAGGAGACTTCTCTGACCTTGCTACCTTGGCCCACACCCAAGCTTTCGTGGGCGGATCTCTGCCCTCACTGCAGTTCTTCTTAGAGAGCTCTTCTTTTCCTCACAGGAGAGCAGCCAGTCTCCTTGCCTGGCTGCCTATGCTTGGTGCAGCCTTTCAGTGTAGCCTGGTTCCTGGATGGCCCATGGGGTGCCTGTGCCCTCGTGTCCATTTTGCAGGACACTTGCTCCTTTGACCCTTTACCCCTGAGGTCAGAGGTCAACAAACAGTTCTCCCAGGCAGTACTTTTCAACTTGTTCACATCATGACACTTGGAACATGTGGGCAGGTTGCTGGGGTCAGTGGATAAGGCTAATTGAGGCTGGTGAGGCCTTGTTGACAGCTGCCACTCAGACCCTGGTGCCTGCTTGGGGTGGAATGAAAGGAGACCAGAATCCATTTCAGGGTTTGGGGATGTAGCTCAGTGGTATAACAAAGCCTGGGGTTCAGTCCCCAACACCATACACACATGCACACACACACAAGTGGGAATAGAATCCATTTCAGGTATACTAGAGGGCAGGGCTCTCGAAGGGGCCCCTGGTGGTCTAGCCACATGGGGGATGGTGGCTATTGCTGAGTTCTCTTCTCACGGGGTCCTGGCAGGACTGATCTTCCCAACCTTCTGGTTTTTAGAGAGAAGGGGTAATTTCCAGATAGGATTCTAAAGAGATTGTTCCCCTGAGAAGCACCAGGGATGGTTCTCATCATGGAGTAGTTCTCTAATTTGAGCTCTGAACATTATCTTTATAGAAAAAAAAGTCTCTTAGATCCTCTTAATGCCAAAGTTAAAAAATTATGTTATATATACATTACTTTCTTTTTTTTTTTTTTTTAGTACTAGAGATTGAACTCAGGAACAGTTTACCAATTTACCACCGAGCTACATCCTTAGTCCTTTCCATTTTATTTTTAATTTTGATACAGGGTCTCACTAATTTGTCCAGGTTGGCCTTGAACTTGTGATCCTTCTTCCTCAGTCTTCTGAGTTGCTTGGAGTACAGCATACACCACCACACCTGGCTTACATTCCTTCTTCTTTTTAAAAAAATTTTTTTGGTACCAGGGATTGAACCCAGGGGCGCTTAACCCCTGAACCACATTCCCAGCATTTAAAAAAATTTTTTTTGTTCTTTTTAGTTATATATGACAGTAGAATGTATTTTGACATACATACATACCTGGAGTATAACTTCCCATTTTTGTTGGTTGTACCTGATGTGGAGTTACACTGGTCGCATGTTCATAAATGAACATAGGAAAGTTATGTCCAATTCATTCTACTGCCTCCTATTCCCATCTTCCCTCCCTTCCCTTCATTCCCCTTTGTCTAATCCAGTGAACTTCTATTCTTTCTCCCTGCCCCACAGCCCTGCTTATTGTGAGTTAACATCGACGCATCAGAGAGAACATTCCCCAGTCTTAATATATATATAGACAGGGTCTCACTGAGTTGCTTAGTGCCTCACTAAGTTGCTGAGGCTGGCTTTGAACTCTCAATCCTCCTGCCTCAGCCTTCTGAGCCTCTTGGATTATAGGCATGTGCCACCATGCCTGGTTTACATTCCTTCTTATAGTTCTTATGCAACCATCAATGCAAAATGAATAGATAACACATGATTCAAAGGTCAAAACTACAGAAAAATACTCTTAATCTCGCTGCTACCTTTGCCCTTCTATGGAGTACTGATTTTTATTGGATCTAATTTATCTCTCCAGTGTTTCTTTTTGAAACACACACACATACACACGCACACACATACAAACTAATCTTTGTTTTTTTTTTTTTTGCAGAGGACAGGTACTGGGGATTGAATCCAGGGGCACTTTACCACTGAGTTATATGCCCAACCCTCTACTTTTTACTTTGAGACAGGGTCTTGCTAAGTTGCTTAAGGCCTTGCTAAATTGCTGAGGCTGGCCTTAATCTTGCAATCCTCCTGTCTCAGCCTCTAGCCTGGCTCACATTTATTCTTATACATCCCCTTTTTAACCATAGGTAACAAAATACAGTTTGTTTTTTTCACTTAGCAATACATCTACACCAGGGAAAAGTGCACAATGCTAAGCAATCACTTTGCTACTGAGTCACACTCCCAGCCTTTTTATTTTTATAAAAAGTTGTCCAGGCTGGACTTGAACTTCAAATCCTCCTGCCTCAGCTTCCCAAGTTGCTGGAATTACAGGTATGCACCACTGTACCCTGTTAAACTAAGTGTTCAAATGCAAACAGGGCTTGTGGTATGGCTCAGTGGCTGAGTGCTTGCCCAGTATGTGTGAGGTCCCAGGTTCTGCCCCTCCAAACTCAGAAAAATGCAATATCAGTTTGTGTGTGTGTGTGTGTGTGTGTGTGTGTGTGTGTGTTTGGTACTAGGAATTGAACCCAGAAGTGCTCTACCACTGAGCTATATCCCAAGTCCTTTCTTTAATATTTTATTCTGAGACAGGGTCACACTAAGTTGCCCAGGCTGACCTCCAACTTGTGATCCTCCTTCCTCAGCCTCCTGAGCTGCTGGGATTACAGGCGTGTGCCATTGCACCTAGCAATAATATCATTTTAATGGGAAGATGATGTTGTTTGGCTAAAGTCAAATTGCTGCTTGCGGCGAGATGGAACCGACCATATAAGAGCAGATATCTCCTGAGTTTGTCATGCCTATGGATGCTGCCATGTGCTGGGAATGACTCAGTTCTCCCCCACTTTTTTCTCTATTTGAATTACTGCAATACTTCTGTTTGCACAGTGGGCTGTTACATCATTTGGCCTTCAGTTGGCTTCAACGCATCATTTGCGCATTAAATCCGCCTCTGTTCTTTTCTTGTTAGCCAGCAGCAATTAAAAAGGACTGCTTGATGCCAACATAATCATAAACACAAACGCAAACTTGGGCAGTGAAATCCTGTGTCAACAGTAAATTGTAAGGTGGTCACGCTGACAGGAATGATAATAGAAATAATCGTAGTGGCTAACTTGCCAAGTGCTGGCAGTAGGCTTAGTGCTTTACATGCAGGATTTTCTTCAATCCTTCCCATATCCCTTCAAAGTAAATTCTACCCATTTTACAGATTAGAACACTTAGTCTAACAGGGTACAGTGGTGCATACCTGTAATTCCAGCAACTTGGGAAGCTGAGGCAGGAAGATTTGAAGTTCAAGTCCAGCCTGGACAACTTTTTATAAAAATAAAAAGGGCTGGGAGTGTGAATCAGTAGCAAAGTAATTGCCTAGCATGCACCAAGTCGTGTATTTAATCCCTAGTACCACAAAACAAAACAAAATAAATAAATAAAATAAACAAAGGTACATTTAGTCTGGGGAGGATTAAGTAACCTACTCAAGGTCTGTTGGATAGAAAGTGGTAAAATCGAAATTTGAATCTGTGGCTGCCTGTCTCCAGGGACTACTAGGGACTGGTGACAGTGACAGGGACCTGGCTATGCTGTTTGTCATCAGTTCCTGGCCATAAGTGGTCACCTGGGCCAGGCCCTGCTGGGCTGGGCCAGACAGGATATACAAAGCCTACGGCAGAGGGTGGAAGGGGGGTGGGGTGATCATAGTCCCTGTTGGGTCCTAGACTCCAGAGGAACCTTCTTGGAGAGTCCTGGAAGAAAGTGTGCCAAGCCTGGCCATGTGACCGCAATTCCTCTCGCCCAATATAAAGGTGAATAAACACTCACACGCCAAAACATCATTTAGAAGATAATCGTCTATGTCCGTGACTGCAACAATGACACTCTGTCAGGTCCTGGCAAACAACTAAGGGTTCAGTGTGTTCCTGGCACCTGGGGTTGGGCATGTGGCTTAGTGGTAGAAGGCTTGCCTAGCATGTGCAAGGGCAAGGTCCTTGGTTCAACCCCAGCACTGAAGAAAAAAGAAAAGAAAAGAAAGCACAGATCTGTGGCCATTCTCTCAGCTCCAATTCCAGAAGGGAGGCAAAGCAGTGAGGCAGTCCTGGAGCCCCCTAATCCATCATCCCATCCCAGCGTCCCTGCAAATCAATCAAGCCTCTTGCCCCACAGAGTAATTTGTCTTCAATGTTCCTAGATTAATAAAATTGATTGTAAAAACTAAGCTCTCAGCACAGTGGCCCATGCCTGTAATCCCAGTGACTCGGGAGACTGAGGCAAGAGGATTACAAATTCAAGGCCGGCATGGGCAACTTAGTCAGACCCTGTCTCAAAGTAAAAAAATAAATAAATAAAAAGGCTCAGGATGTTGCTCTGTGGTAGAGCTGCTCTAGGTTCAATCCTCAGGACTGGACAACAAATAAATGAACAACCATCACCCCCCCCAAAAAAAATAAATAAATAAAACAAAATAAGCTCCCATCTTTGGCTGCAGAAGATATGCAGGAACTATTAGAGCTCCAGATAAGGGGTTCCATCCTGCAGTTCCCAGTGTGGTTGTCACTTGGCCCCACCCCTGTGACTTACTTCATTTCCCATACCTACCACCTGGATCCATCTGCTGTTTCTCTATCCCACAAACGTACTCCTGCATCAGGGTCTTTGCCTCTCTTTACCATACCCAGGTGCCTTATCCCCCCTTGTCTTTCAGGGACTCTTCTAGAATGCCACCTTTGCTGACTACTCTATGTTAAAACACACACACACCGCACCCACTACCTCACTTGCTTTGTTTTCCTCCAGAGCATTTTTCACCATTGGACATGCTCTATTCTTATTTGTTTATTTATTGTCTTTCTTTCCCCACTAGAATGTCATGTCTTCTCGGGCAAGCAGGGATTTCTGTCTGTTTTGCCCGCTGCTATATCTTTAACAGCTGGAAAAGTGCCTGGCACCAGTAGGTGCTCCGTCAATATTTGTCAAATAAAAAGAAAAGGAAGAAATAAAAGATGTCTAGAACCTCCTTCCCTTCCAAATGAGCTTCCTGTCTCTCTAGGCATTCACATAGAAGCCCAATAGCCTTTTGGGAAGGGGTTATGGAACGATGTATTCAGAGATGGGATTATGTGGCCTCTGATTTTCCTGCTTTTAAGAAAATTCTGAGGGGCTGGGGAGATAGCTCAGTTGGTAAAGTGCTTGCCTTACAAGCACAGGGCCCTGGGTTCAATCCCCAGCACCGAAAAAAAAAAAAAAAAAAAAAAAAAATTCTGGGAGCTTGCAAAACACTTTTCCTCTGTCCCCCAATTCATTCACTGGGAATTTTGGAAACACTGACCAATTCTTCCAGCACAGGGCTTCTCCCTTGGCACTCTGCACTTAGTGGGGAACCTTACAAGGCAGAAGGCTTGGGAAACAGGGTGGAGTGGAATCACCTATCAGAATCAAACAAGACTATCCCAGAAGGAAATACAGCAGAAGCCTGTTCAGGACTCAGCAAACAGTGACATAGATGGGGTGAAGTCAGCCTGCATGTTCACTGGCATGATCTGAGGAATGTCAGGCAGTCCCCTTATCCTCCAATGGGTCCCCCTCTACCTGCCACAATGTCTGGAATTCCATCATTAGAGGCAGTTAGGTTTCCACTTTTAAAATGCACTCTTGGAGCTGGGAATGTAATTTGGTGGCAGAATGCTTGCTTAGCCTGTGAGGCCCTGGGTTCCATCCCCAGCACCCAAAAACAAACAATAGATAAATAAAAATAAAATGGGAAGGTCAGGTGTTCTGCTATTGCAGTCATATAAACCAGGTTTGAATTTGCATGTCATCTCTGACTGGGTCGGGAGTGGGTGTGGGTTTTGGTAATGGGGGCATTTAGAAGCAGGGGCGCTGCCAGGAAAGGAAGCAGCCTGAGATTTCTTCATGACAGGAGTCCACTGAATCAAAGGCCTCAAGACAACAGTTGTGACCTCATGGATAAACCCCAGTGCAGGCTCTGGAGCCGCTATCTGGGACAGGAAGTGGCTAGGAAAAGCACAAACCATGCAAAATCCCCTTCCCACAGTGGCATTAGTTTCCTTAGGGTTCATTTTCACCAAAATGGGTTACCGGGACACCTCACCCAAAGGGTGCATTGGGGAACTCCTCAAGGGTCCACTTGTGACAGGCCGCTTGGTGATCATGATTAAGGCAAATGCACAGAACATGTACCACCCCTAGCCCATGGCAAACATTGCTAATCCATCTCCACACAGCTATGGAGCCCTTTGCCCCAAAGCGTTCCTCAGAGTCACTACTAATCTACTGGCATTCACCCATGAGGTGAAACATAATGGCTGATGATGATTGAAGAGCTGGCCCCGAGTGTGGAGCTACGGTGGGTCTTCACTATTCCTGTCCTTCAGGAATCACGGGCTTAAGATTCCACAGAAAAGACCAACTGGGACTCAGGGAGGGCATGAGACCTGGCCAAGGTCACATAGGGCATCATGAGGGCCCACTCACTATCACCTGTGAATTTTTGATCCAAGAGAAAGAGCACATGTGTGTGGCCTCATGTGACTTGCCCAGGGGAAGACACCATTCTACAAGTCATGTCAACAAGTACAGAATGTGAAGTCCCAGGGTGCTTGGATGACCTTATAAAATCTGGGCTTTCTGGGCTCCATGAGTCAGTTGGACAGCAGGAGACAGATGTCAGGAAGCCTGAATCTGGGATGTGACATCTGACTCTTCATTTGAACCTTTGCCCTGGGGCCTGTGTCCAGGACAGACTCTCCAGTGCCAGGAATGGTGTCTTCCTCCACTGGACATGTGGGCTTGGGGACACGTGTGTCTGTCTCTAAGATCAACCACACAGACACAAACCTCCAAAGCTGGGCTGGAGGTGGGAAGACCAGTGCCTCAGAGAGAGGCAGCCAGGACTGGACCAAGCAGGACAAGCTTTCCTTAGGATGGTTCTCTCTCTGGACAGGTCATCTCCATGGTCTCCACCTTCCTTAGTGATCCATCACTAAGGAAGTTGGCCCGTGACTTAATTTTGCCAAGCCTTGGTTTCTTCATCCATTAAATGGGGATAATGATACCTCCCCTGTTAAGGCGTCACAAGAATGTGATGAACTAATTCTATAGAACACCTGGCACAGTGCCCTCCACACCACTGGTGCTCATAGAGGGCAGTGGGTGTGATGACCTAGGCTGGGGACTTTTCCAGCTATAAGAGCCCAGCCTGAACCCCAAGCCTTGCTGTGGGAACCAGGTATCTCCTGCTGCCTCTGTAGTCACCAGAACTGAAATCTGTGGGCTGAGCTTGGAGGGTGAGAGATTCAGTTTTTATTGAATACAGAGAAGAGTGAGGGTACTGTGAGGGCTATCTTGCTCTGAGGAGCAGCCTAGAAATTTCCAGTCACCAGCTGGTGCCTACATTCTCTGTGGCCTCCCTTTGTGCGGATGTTAGTGTGGGGGTGATAGGCTGAGGGCCCTCCCATCCATTAAGAGGATTCCCAGTGTTGTCTGGGACCGGGGTGGGTAGATGAGTGATGGTCTTTCTTGGAAACCAGGAGAGAGGTGTAATTGTGCCCACTCTGGCTTCCCCAGGGCCATTCCCTAGTCCTCCACCCCAGTGTGCCCATCTACATCACAGTGGAGAGGTGACAGGACCTGGGGCGGGAGAGGGTGGGTTGGATTTACTTGGTTTATATTGTTTTAAAACAAAGAAGTGGCCCATAATGTGTAAATAAAAGAAGCAACTGGTGATAAAATATATAAATGAAGTTTATATACACACAAAGAAAAAGACCAGAAAGAAACAGACCAAGAAACAGACTAACAGTAGTTGTTACTTTGTGAAAGACTTGTGGCTGGATTTTTATTTTCTTCTTTGTGCCTTTCAAACTTTTGATTAGGACCACAATTTGCATTTTAAAATATCAGAATAACACAATGAAAATGATGGGGATGTAGCTGGGAATAGAACCCAGGGCCTTGCTTATTTTAGGCAAGCACTCTACCATGAGCTACAACAACCCCAGCCCCAGTAAGCACAACCTTGAAACAAAAGTGAATGAAGCATCAGGTTTGGGCTCTGGCCTGAACAGGGGTAGACTTCCTTCTCCTGCCCCATGGGTGGTAACTCCAGTTTGGGTGAGGTCAAGTTCACTTCTCAGAATGGGGAGATCTAATTCTCTGCTCCTTAGGCCCGGAACACCTCTCTCTTTCCTGGGTGTCAGATTCAGATCTCCTCCGTACCCGAGTCCCAGAGGTGACAGGGTCCTGTGGGCTATCTTGCTGGCCCACTGGAAGGAGCTGTGGTTTAGGCCCACACCCTCAGCAGGGAGGGAGGGGATGACTCCCTGCCGGGAACTGGGCCAGGCGGAAGTGGTGACAAGCAACAGTGACGTTTCCCCCACATCCTTTCACCTGCCTTACTATGTCTGCTGCTGAGTCAGGGGGACTGACAGTGGGATGTCAGGATGTGACATGACTTGCTGGCCATCCCCAAGAGCTTGACGGGCTTGAGAAAAGATCAAGAAGGTCAGAGAAATGTCACCACAAGCAGAGATATTCTGTCCCCACGAGCAGCCTCCCCTTGGTCCCTGGATCAGTTCTTTGCATGGACACAGTGCTCTGCTCTCCAGTGCCTCTTAGGACACCCCAGGAACTAGCCTGAGCACTTCCTCTCACTGTTCCACAGCAGCCCTGAGAGGTGGACTTGGCAGAGGCTGAGGGTGGTGCCCTAACCAACTTCAGCCCAACCTTTTCCTATCATTGCCTCATAGTCTTCTCTTACAGAGGCTGGGAGAGCTTTGTAGGTTTTCTTTCTCTCTCTCTCTCTCTCTCTCTCTCTCTCCTCTCCTCTCTCTCTCTCTCTCTCTCTCCCTCTTTTTAAAAATATATTTGTTTTTAGTTGTGGATGAACTATTTATTTGGATGAACTATTTACTTATTTATTTGTGTGCTGAGGTTCGAATCCAGTGCCTCATACATGCTAGGCAAGCGCTCTACCACTGAGCCACACCCTGGCACTGCAGATTTTCAATGGGAGACACTCTTGGCATTTGGATGGGGACAGTTCTTCATGTGAGACTGAAACTGTTTCCTAGAGTATCTTATTTGACAGATAAAGACAAACTGAGTCTTTTTCATATATAAGTTGCCCAGACTGGCCTCAAACCTGGGATCCTCCTGCCTCAGCCTACTGAGTGGCTGGGATCACAGGCATGTGCCACCATGCCTGACTGAATCATAAATTTAAAAGACTTGGCTGGGGGCCCAGCTTAGTACTAGAGCATATGCTTAGCATACATAAGGTCCTGAGTTCAATTCTTAGCACAAAAAAAAAAAAAAAAAATTTTTTTAAAATGCTGTTTCAAGGTTCCTCAGTAAGGCTGGAGCTAAAACTTGGATATAAGTCTCCTAGCAGGATGTAGTTATACATGCCTGTAATCCCAGCTCCCTGAGAGGCTGAGACAGGAGGATAGCAAGTTCAAGGTCAGTCTGGGCAAGTTAGGGAAACCCTATCTTAAAATAAAAAAATATAAAGGGCTGGGGATGGAACTCAGTGGTACAGCACCTCCGAGTTCAATACTCAGTATCTGAACCCCAGAAAAGACTGAATAAACTTCCTTCTCTAATAAGATAAGAAATATATCAATATTTACACGTGGGATAAATTGCAGAAGTAGTGTTAAAATACCCTGCACAGAATATGTAGGAATATTAGATTGAAATAAGAAATATAAATTCAATAAGTAACATTTAATAAATAGAACTTTATTTTATTTAAGGTATTGGAGATTGAACCCAGGGGCACTTAACAACTGAGTCACATCCCCAGCCCTTTTTTTTAAAAAAAATATTTTTTTAAATGTTGCTAGACCTTTATTTTATTCATTTATTTATATGTGGTGCTGAAAATTGAATCCAGTGCCTCACACATGCTAGGCAAGCGCTCTACCACTGAGCCACAATCCCAGGCCCTAGTCCTTTTTATTTTTTATTTTGAGATAGGGTCTCAATGAGTTGCTTAGGGCCTTACTAAGTGTCTGAGGCTGGTTTTGAACTCACCATCCTCCTGCCTTAGCCTCCCAAGCCACTAGGATTACAGATATGTGCCACTGCACCCAGCTACATAGGAACTTCATAAACAAAACTTTCTTTGATTCTAAAACTAGAACTCCTGAACTCAAGCAATCTCACACTGCAGCTTCCTGAGTAGCTGGGGCTCCATCACTGTGCCTCCCTTGAAGATGGAACATTTTCTCAACATGGGAACTTAAAAAAAAGTCTATGTATATATTTCAACATATAAATTCATTTAAAATATAAGATTCATTTAAAATGTAAATATTTCTGCTCCCTCCACACATGTATGTATAATTGGTCTAGAAAACATTAATTCAAACCAAAAGTAAGAATACAAAATAAAAATAAAAACATGAATGCACATTTTAATTAGATGAGCCTTAACTGATTGAGGGAGGAAAGGGAGAGTGTGTTCTACGCATTGTTGCAGCCTGCTCCCACTGGTTGCCCAGTTATTGCCACAACAGCAAAAAAGACCCCACACATTTCCAAACATGCCTTCTAGGTATGAGTCTGCACCACTGAGTTCATGCTCAGTTTTCAGCCTTGCTCACAGCACCCTGGTTTCAGGACTCCACTCTAGACAGTGGTTATTTCTCTCTTCTTGGCCTCACACGTGTTAGGAAAGTGCTCTACCACTAAGCCACATCCCCAGCCCCTAGGGTGCTCTCTCTGAGCTCCCAAACCAATACTAGCAACTGCACACATCTGAGGTTTTAAAGAGGGGATTAAGAGGGCCACCATTTGCAGATAGCTGGGCTCCACAGGGTAGTCAGATGTATTCCTTAGTGTTACCAGTGGGGAAACAGGCCCAGAGTGGGCGAGGTCCCTACCCTGGTAAGGAGTGAAGCCAGGATTCCCATCTAGACATTCTATGATTCTGTCCCAACCCACTCACGCTTTAAATACTGACTTTTAATAAGCCTACAGAATAAAAAAAGGGCACGAAAATGTTTCTGGTCCCAGGTGTTCTTCGAGAACCTTGCTGCTCATATGCACAAGGTGGAATCTATTCCTCCCCCCACCACCACTTGTAGCTGCCTCGTTGAATAAAATGTGACAGAAATGTTGTTTGGTCTCCAGGTCTAAGTCATAAAAGTCAAGGAGGCAGAAGCATCTCTTTCTCTTTTTCTTCCTCTCTCTCTTTCAGGATGACCTCTGAACTCATCTGCCCTGTTGCGAAGGAGCCCAGGCCACACAGCAGAGTCATGTGTACAAGTTCCATTTGATGCTGGACTGAGACCTCTACTGATCACTGCCAGCATCACTAGCCAGCCATGTGCATAATAACATGGCCTTCAGGACTCCAGCTCCCAATCTTCAAATCAATCAGTTGAGGCTCCCCAGAGCTTGTCTCCAAAGCATTGACATACAGAATCTGTAAGCCGAGTAAACAGTTGCTTTACTTTCCTGAATAGGAAGCCATTGCAAATCAGAGGTTGTTCGGAACTTGACCAGGGAGCCTTGTGATTACAGTGATGGCCTCTACGTAGGCCACATGTAGAGTGGAGAAATTAGAGGCAGGGAGGCCAATGAGGAGGCTAGCGCACCTGTCTAGGCCTTTATGAGAAGGAGACATGGGCAAGGAGAAGGGGAGAACTTAGGTCTCTCAAATTGAGGCCCTGTCTCAAATTAAAAAATAAAAAGGGCTGGAGATGTAGCTCAGTGGTAAGGCACCCCTGTGTTCAATCCCCAGTACCAAGAAAGAAAGAAAAAGATGAAAAGAAAAAAAAATGTTTTTGCTTTCTGCGTAAGTTTTCATCAGTGCTCCAGGCCCAACCTACACTTCACTTCCACAGGGGGGTCCCCTTGCAGAAGGGGAACTCTCCTCTCCGAGGCCCTGATCTTACTCCCACTTCTCTAATAGAGCCACTCATGTCCTACTTACATACAGTCCTGCTTGGCGTGTCTTACTGATAGTTCACATTATTTATTTTTTGTTTGTTTTGGTGCTGAGGATTGAACCCAGGCCTTGTGCATGATAGGCACACGCTCTGCCACTCAGCTAACCCTCCTCATTCTTCCTTTTTTTTTTTTTCCCTTAGGGGTGGGATTGAACCCAGGGGTGCTCTGCCACTGAGCTACATCCCCAGCCCTTTTTGTCTTTTATTTTGAGATAGGGTCTCACTAAGTTGCTCGGGTTGGCCTAGAACTTGGACTCCTATATCCTCAGCCTCCCAAGTAGCTAGGTTTACAGATTAGTCTTTTCTTTAAGACTGATGCTTTTTGCACTGAAGTTTTTATTTATTTATTTACTTACTTATGGTGCTAAGGATTGAACCCAGGGCCTCACACATGCTAGGCAAGCACTCCACTACTGAGCTACGCTCCAGCCCGTGTGCCTGAGATATTCTTCCCTATCAAGGGGCACAAAGAGGCTCTGGGAGGTACTAGTCATGTCCTGTCTGCTAATCTGGACACTGAGTACACAGCTGAATTCGCTTTGTAGAATTTTGTGTTGTAAATTTGAAGTTCACTTAAAAAAGAAGTTATTACTTACCCTGAGGTCATAAAAATATTCTCTTGTATTTTCTTCTCAATGTGTTAAGATTTTGCTATTCACATGTAAGCCCTAAATCCACCTGGAGTTGTGTGTATGGTGTTGGCGAGGATCTAATTTTACTTTTCCCATATGGATTACCACTTGTCCCAACACATTTATAAAAGAGTCTGTCTTTCCCCCCCGGTTGGTGATGTCTCTCTGTCATGTGGCAAATTCTCCTATAGGCACAGTTCCATCTCTGGGTTCCTCTTTTGTCCATTTCTTCTCTTTATAGTTTGATGTCAAAACTTTTCTATCTTAATTTCTGCAAAAAGGTTCCCCCCCGCTTGGTGGAACTGGATGTGGGACCCAGAGCTTCATGAATACTAAGAAAGGGCTCTACCACTGAGCTACATTCCCAGCCCTGTAAAAAGTTTTAGTATTTAGTAGGACCTGTAGACTTTAAGGTGAAAATGATGTTGTATTTGGTAACTCTGATGTGAGGAGACTGGGCTTCAGAGGAGTCCGGTCAGTGACTGCTACAGTGTCCAAGTGGGGTGAGCATCCTGGTCTCAGGATGGCTGAAGAGAGGGCTGGTGTTGGATGTGACCGAAGGTAAAGTAGACAGGACTTGCTGGAGAACTGGACAGTAGGGATGAAGCAAAACTTGGGATCAAAGATGTCTCCTTGGTTTTTGGCCTAAGTGGGAGGATGGTAGTGCCATTTACTGAGGTGGGAAAGCCTGGGCAAAGCTGACTGGTGGGCACTTTCTAAGTACATGAGTGGGTGAATGAATGAATGGGTGGGGGCGTGAGCAGGCTGCTGCCCCACCCTTTTCCTGTGGCCCTTAGGTCTGGTGCTCAGGGAGGATCACACCCAGCTCCTGGCTTGTTTCACAGGGTTAGTTGTCTCAGTGGGTCTGTGTTATGTCCCCTCAGCAGGACTGTCTGCTGGTGTGGAGGGGGCCTTCTCTGCCTGTGTCGCACCTAATTGCTTTCCCACCAGTATGGCACAGTCCTGCACTGAGCCCCCAGGTTCTTCGTGTGTGTGTGTGTGTGTGTGTGTGTGTGTGTGTGTGTGTTTGTGTGTGTGTGTGTGTGTGTGTGTGTGTGTGTGTGGTGGTGGAGATTTAACCCAGGGCCTTAAGCATGCTGGCAAGTGCTCTACCACTGAATTACACCTCTGCCCCTGGCCTTTTTTTTTTTAAGAGGCAGTCTTGCTATATTGCTTAAGTTGGCCCCAAATCTCTGGGCTTAGGTGATCCTCCTGTCTCAGCCTCCTGAGTAGCTGGGACTACAAGTGATGCCACCATGCCTCCCCAGATTCTTGTCCCAGGCCATGGGCTCATGGAAGGCTTCCAGTACCTCAGCAGGCCCCAGGCCTGCTGCTACCTGACTCCCCTCCTCAGTTAGGGAGGTGGCCTGAGTGAGCCTCCGTGTTATTTGGGGGCTGTGCTATTTGCCAGCATGAAGCAAGGAGCCTTTGGGTTTACCTAGACATGAAGGACGCGCCACTGTGGAGTTGCTCACAGCTTTGGAGGGCCGATGGGGGTTCAGGCTGGGGCACTTTTTTACCAGAGCTGTTTATAGCCTGCCTCTGGCTCATCCTCCACAGCTGTTTTGGAAACACCTTTAGTCCATAAAATGTGGAAATTGCATCTGAGCCTCAAGCTGAGTCACTTCTCTGAACCAGTTCTCAGCTGGGTGGCGGGTTTTTTTAGCCTGTCCTGGGGTGGGGCCGGCTCTGTGTGGGTCTGTGTTTACCCTGTGGGTAGCCCCAGGTGACCTGCAGATCCACTCAAGCCCCTGGCACAGGCTTTATTCAGACTCTTGATGAGTCAAGAAGCATTTTTAAGCTGGGCACAGTGGCACATGGCTAGTCCCGGCTCCTGGGGAGGCTGAGGCAGGAAGCTTGCAAGTTTGAGGTCAAACTGGGCAAATTATCAAGGCCCTCAGCAACTTAACGAGAACTTGTCTCAAAATAAAATTTAAAAAGTCTAAAGAAACTTGTTTAAGCTTCCTCTCTTCGAGAAGGGAGGACTTCTGGGTTCTCATATGCCCAGGTAACCCAGGGGAGATGCAGATGTGGGAAGCAAAGGAGATAGGGAAGTAAAGAGCTGAGTAGGGAACGGGGTGGCCCAGGTCAGCTGGAACCCACCCAGTACCTCCCTCTGGGTGTCCCGATCTACCTGCCATTACCTTAGCCAGATGTGACCGACAGGACCCAGCACAACTCCTGGCTGGATGGGAAGGAGGGAAGGGTAAGAACAGAAGAAACCCGTCTTTACTGAGCACCTACTGTTTAAGGCCTTATAGAGGGTTCAAGAATCCTGGCCACTTGCCTGCACAAGGCCTTGGGTTCGTACTTTCACTTCCTAAGTATTACACCCTCGTCTACCTTAACTTCCTCATTTGGCCTCCTGAAGTTGTGAGGGTCGAGGGAGATGATGTAAGCAAAGGACAAAATAATTGGCAGCATGGTTTTTTATAAATCATAATGACAGTTCACATTTATCATGTTCTGCAGCAGGTGCTTTACTAAGAGTCTTCCCTTCAGTAAACACATTTAATTCTGTTGGCAACTTTAAAGTGAGTTCTCTTTTTAGTCCCATTTTCAGACCAAGAAACTGAGGTATGGAGACATGAAGTAACTTGCCTGAGGCCACAGGAACAGTGACAGTGGAACAGAATTCTGATCCAGGCCATTATGAAATAAATTGGATTAAATTGGTTTTTCTCAATATGAATTCTCCAAAACTTCACCTTTGCTTCTTTTTTCTTTCTTTCTTTTTCTTTTCTTTTTTCTTTTTTGAAACTGGGGAATGTTACCCAGGCTAACTTCAAACTCCTGGGAACAATCATCTTCTTGCTTCCTGAGTAGCTGGTACTATAGGCACACATCATCTTACCCAGCTTCTTTGGTCCATTTAACAAAAATTGATCCCGGAGCCAGTCACCGTGGTACATGCCTATGATCCCAGCGGCTCAGCAGGCTGAGGCAGGAGGATCGAAAATTCAAAGCCGGTTTAGCAATTTAGTGAGGCGCTGACTCAGAATAAAAGATAAAAAGGGCTGGGGATGTGGTTCAGTGGTTAAGTACCCCTGGGTTCAATCCCCAGTACAAAAAGAAAAAAAAAAATTGAGTCCTGCATGCTGCACACACCTGTAATCCCAGCTTTCTGGAGGGAGTATGAGGCAGGAGATCGAAAGTTCAAGGATAACCTGTTCAACTTAGTAAGCCCCTCCCGCCCCACCCCCCCCACCCTGTCTCAAACAACAAAAAGAACTGGGGATGTAGTTCAGTGGTAGAGCACTTGCCTAGCATATGGGGTCTCCTGGAATCAATCCCCAGAACTGTTAAATTTTTTTTTTTTTTAAATAAGGTTAAAATTTTTAAAAAAATTGTTTCCTAGTCAGATAAGCATGGAAAGACCTGAAACATTGCCTATCACTTGTGGTAGATTCATAGGGCACTTTAGTACTGCAAAGGCTCTCAAAAGTTCTATGGTTAAAAGGGAAAAAAAGCAAAACCAACCTGATTGTGTTTAACCCAGCATTTCCCAAACTTGTTTGCTCTTTGAGCCTTATTTCTAAGGAGTCCTTTCTAAGATGGAGCGAAGCCTACAGAATCTCATGAGTTACCTTCTCTGGGTCAAGGGATTTTTGTCTTTTTTTGGGGAGTGGAGTACTGGGGATTCAACCCAGAGGTGCTCTACCACTGAGTTACATCTCCAGACCTTTTTATTTTGAGACAGGGCTCACCAAGTTGCCCAGGCTGGCCTTGAACTTGCAATCCTCCTGCCTCAAGCTTCCAAGTCACTGGGATTCAAGGTGTGCACCACCACCTGCAGCTGATTTTTAGTCTTCTGGGGCGCCCCGTGGACCATCTTGGTTTTAGGGCCCTGTTTTCTTCCTTCATTCATTCTTTCAAACAACTGTCCCTTGGGCTCCTCCCAAAGGCACAATGAAAGGTGAATGAGACTTGCTATTTTAAGAGCTTCAGGAGCTTGAAGAAGGGTGGAACAGTGTGAGCTTCAGAAGTTGAAGGGCCTGGGGAGCCCCCTGGGTGACTCCTGGCATAGTCTGGGAGCCAGGGAAGGCTTTATGGATAAAGTGAGAGTGACGTTGACCAGGTGAGGGGCTTGAGGTGGTCAGAGTTGTAGGTAAATATCTGTACATTTGTGCAAAACTACGCTTTATCTAGCGTCTACAGGAAACCCCTTGAATGATCTGATCGTATCCTATGATACAATTCTGTATGTTGCAAGTAACTGAGAGCAATGCAGAATCTTTTTTTCAGTACTGGGAATTGAAACTAGGGGGACTCTACCATTGAGTCACATCCTCAGACTATTGTTTAAAATTTATTCTGAGACAGGGTCTCACTAAGTTGCCCAGACTTTGCCTCAAACTTGAGATCCTCCTGCCTCAGTCTCCTGAATTGCTGGGTTTACAGATGTGAGCCACTGTGCTCACCAGAGTTCTTGTTTGCAGATCTGCAGATTCCAAACTGTCCATGGACCAGTCACCACCACCCCGCCAGCTCTGTTCCATACACACATTGATTTCCGTATTCCTTTTTTTTTTTTTTTTTTTTTTTTTTGTGGGGCTGGGGATCGAACCCAGGGCCTTGTGCTTGCAAGGCAAGCACTCTACCATCTGAGCTATCTCCCCAGCCCTCTTGATTTCCGTATTCCTAATCAATAAGTGTGTCACTCAGATTTTACTTGAACTGATTATAACATCTGCCTGCTTGCCTTAAATTGACTTAGGAGTAGAAAAAAATCTTTAACATATGGCATCTTTTAAAAAAATGTATGTGTGACACTCATGATGTTGTCTGTCTCTCTCTCTCTTTTCTTTATATATATGTATATATGCGTGTATATATACATATTTTAATTTTAGTTGTAGGTGAACACAGTGCCTTTATTTTATTTATTTATTTTTATGTGGTTCTGGGGATCGAACCCAGTACCTCATGCGTTCTAAGCAAGCGCTCTACCACTGAGCCACAACCCCAGCACCCCCTTTTCTTTGTTTTGAACCAGGAATTGAACTCAGGGACCCTCAACCACTGAGCTGAATCCCCAGCCCTTTTTATTTTTTATTTTGAGACAGAGTTTCAGTAAGGTCCTTAGGCCAGCTTTGAACTTGCAATCCTCCAGCCTCAGTCTTCTGAGCTGCTGGCTGGGATTACAGGTGTGCACCACCACCTGGGGATGTTGCCTCTTTTTGGAAAAAAAAAAAAAAAAAAAAGGAAAGAAAAAAAGACAGTGAGAGACACCCCCCGCCCCTGCCCCAGGTAGAGGGCATATGTACTAAGGCCTGTAGGCTTTCTCCTAGTACAGACATTGAGCAGCAAGTAGCCTGACCTGACCCTTATCAGAGTGAGCCACTGGGTGATACTGAAATAGACTGATTTTTCAGCACTCACTCATGAAGGGCAGAGGGAGTTGAAGGAAAATGAAAAAATGCTAATAATCAACTGCCAGGCATCGTATGCACATACAACTTGCTATCACCTCTATTTGCATGTTTGAAGTGGCACTAAATGCACCTCTGCAGTGGAATCCATTGAATCTTTTGAAGGTGTAATTGAAGTGGTCCTTCCTGGCCAGTCAGGGAGCCAGCAGTGGGCACAGGCCATTTTGTTTAATGAGTTCACCTTGGCTGCAAATGCAGACAAAACCCACCAAGAGCAGAGGTGAATGGAACATTTGTAGCCTTGTGTATGAAACCAATGTCAAAAGGCAAAATTACAACAAATTTAGGTGTAGATCTAATCAGAGCAGCCTCCCTTCTACAAGACAGAACAGTTGGTTTAATAAGGTGGGGACAAGGAAACAGAACAATAGAAAAATAATTGATTGGGCAATACCAGGTTATCAGATTACTTTATGTACTTTATGTCTGTGTGTTTTGTGTGTGTGTGTATGTGTGTGTGTGTGAAAGAGAGAGATATGGGGTTTGAACCTAAGTCCTCAGACAGGCTAAACAAGCTCTGTACCACTGAACTGTATCCCCAGTCCTTTTTATTTTATTTTGAGACAGGTCTTGCTAAATTGCCCAGGCTGATCTTAATCTTGCAATCCTCCTGCCTCAGACTTCGGAGTAGCTGGGACTACAGGTGTGCACCACTGTGGCCTGCTCAGTTTACTTTTTTTGGATGGTACTGGGGATTGAACTCAGGGGCACTCGACCACTGAGGCACATCCCCAGCCCTATTTTGTATTTTATTTAGAGACAGGGTCTCACTGAGTTGCTCAGCCCCTCCCCGTTGCTGAGGCTGGCTTTGAACTTACACTCTTCCTGCCTCAGCCTCCAGAGCGGCTGGAATTACAGGCATATGCCAACATGCCTTGCCTTTAGGTTGCAAAGGGGACTTTCTTATTACACTGACTCAGGCAGACTGGAATCTAGTTTTTAGGAAAAACAGGTCTGTTTTGGGATCTGTTTGCCTTCTTAGAAGTTCAGTCTGATTATATTGCATGTAGCATGAATGACTTCATTTTGGTTTGTTCTGGTCTGTTGGGACCTAGGGCAGGAGCTCAGTCCAAAACAAAGACCTCCTATAATTTTGTTTCACACCAGAGAGAATCCATAAGTGTTTATTAGAATGGCTATTCCTAGAGTCAGGTGCAGTAGCACAAGCCTGAAATCCCAGCAGTTTGGGAAGCTGAGGCAGGAAGATCACAAGTTCAAGACCAGACTCAGTAACTTAGTGAGGCCCTAAATAACTTAGTAAGATCCTGTCTCAAAACAAAAAATAAAAAGAGCTGGGGATGTGGCTCAGTGGTTAAGCCTCAGTGGTTCCTGGGTTCAATCCCTGGTACAAAAAAAGAAGGGAAAAAAAAAAAATCCTGAAAAGCACACATGCACAAAAGCAAAAGGAACTGGACTCTCCAAGAATGCTGTTTAATATATGCAGCATTTAGAGGAAACTGGACTGGGGTTCCTCCAGCTTGGCCTGGAGCAGGTGGCCTGCAGCCCGTGTGGCCTGGGTGAGCCTGGGCTCTGCTGGGAGGCTTCCCATTTCTCTTCTTCCTCCTTCTTGTCCACTTGGCCTGGGTGATAGGAGACCAGAGTGACCCAGACATTGCTCTCATGAAAGTCATGTTTAAGGAGATGATACAATAGGGAGGGGTCAGGGCTGGGAGGAAATGCCCCAGGAGCTGTGGGCATAGAGGAATCCCCAGGGGATGTCCCTGTAACCAGAACTCATGAAGGGGAAAAAATAGCCATCCCTGCAGAGTACCAGTTGGGACTGGGTTCAGATGAGCTGGTGGACTCACAAGAATGCAGGGGGTGGAGCTGAGGGGTGACAGTAAGAGCTGGGTCCACTCCCCTGGGATTGGATAGTCAGGGGACCCGCCCCTGCACCCTAGGCCTTCTGTAGGGCATGGGTGCAGCCATCTTCCCTAGCAGACAGTCCAGCAGGAACCCCTCTGATCCCTCAGCTCTGCTTCCTTGTTGATTTGCATAACAATCTACTCAGGTAGCTGTGTGCACAGGGCTGGAGCCCAGTACTGGCCTGTCAAAGGGGTAAGAAAAGGAGTTCTCACAAGAAGAAAGGCCACTGGTGCCTTCTGGACAGTCTTAGGAAACTGGTTCCTGGGGACCTGCTGATTATGGGGTAAGCTTGGTTCAGTCCCAGATGAGGAACCCTCTTTGAAACTGCCTCCTCCTGGCGTAAGACCCATAGGGACTTGCTAGAGCCTAGTCGCCAAAGAAGTTATCCTACACACAACCACATAGAAAGGGATATGGGGCAGGATAGTCATCACAGCATTGCTTATCTTAACAGAGGACTAGAAGTAACTTGTGTGTCCAACAGGGAGGGATTCTGGGCTGTGAATCCTTAAGAATGAGGTTCTTCAGAGCATGCTCATATGACAGCAGGCAGCTCTTATACCTCCATAGGCACTTTGCCTATTCCATGCCTCTTGGTGCTGCCACAAATGCCTCAGCTGGGCTGTCCCACATGCCTCAAAGACAAAGTCCCCCTGCTTTGCATGCCTCCATTCCTTGCCTGACATGGGGGCTGAAGCAAAGGAGTGAGATGGAAGATGGTGAGCTTGGGAGACAGATGGTTCTGACACTCCCAGCAGTTTGGCCATTGAGAAGTGACCCATTTTCCTCTATTTGCCTCCGGTTTCCCATCTGTATAATGGGACAATTTACATATCTCTTAGGTGAAATGAGAACAGAGTGAACATTCAACACAAGTGAATGTAACTTGAGTTTTACCCAGTGGGATCAGCTAGGTGGGGTGGGGGTGCAGACCAGAGCAGGGCCAGGGTCAGTGGAAATGCCCTTGTCAATCTGTGGGGAGGCACACCGGCTCCAGTTCTCCAGGTCCTGCCCATACCTCTATGTGTGTGTGGAGGGCACCAAGCTGCCCTCACAGTAGACAGTGTGCCCAGAGGAGAAGAGTTCAGGACACTGTTTCCTGAGACAGAGAGGAGGGGCTGAAGAGAGGGCCTCCGGGACGCGGTGGTGATAGCCCCCGCTCTTCCCCGCCTGCCCGGAGATTCTCCCTGTCTTGCTGGGGGTTACCTCAGTTCACCCTCTGGTCCCTCTGGAAGGGGTGGGGTTGTGCTGGGGGCTTCCCATGGGCTGCAGGTCCTCAGGGAGCTTGCCGTGGTGCTAGAGGGTGTGATTTGGGGGGACCTGGGAGGAGCTGGTGGAGATTATGCAGGGTGACGCTTCCCATCTGGGCATGAGGGACTGAGTCAGAAGAGATGGGGCTGAGAAGGAGGGAGGCCCATGGAACCTCGAGGTGTGGGGCCAGCCCTGTCCAAAACCCTCCATGGGGTCAGATGGTGCCCCATGGCCAACTGCAGACCCTCAGCCGGCTCCCCAGGAGGCCCCACTCTCCCAGGAAAGCTAGTGTGCATCTTCATTTACAGTTTGTGTCACTTTCTTTCCTTACTGACTCGATGACTCCTCCTTTCCTTCTTTAAGCTCATATCTCATTATCATTCTTTCAACAAATCTTAAACTAAAAATAGCTAACATTTCACACATGATCTTCTTTATTCCTGTCAAGGAGCTTATTGTGTTCCTGTTTTCCTGATGAGGAAACAAAGTCCTCGAAGGCCAGGAATTTGGCAGAGGTCGCTCAGCTAATAAGAGAGAGGCCCACGTGCTTTCCTGCCTCCTGAGCAGGAGTCCCATGGGCTCTGAGCTACCAGGGTGAGGCAGAGTTGGGCAGGGCCACTGGGTTCAACCAGAGGGGTTCTGTGGGCACCAATGGTGGGGGGGTCTGGCCTGTGGGTGGGAGATGCCAGGGAATGCTTCCAGAGGAGGGGGACTTAGAATCCAGGGTCATAGGAAGGGAATTGTTGTAGAGAAAAACCATGTGCATCCCCAGCCCTTTTTATTTTTTATTTTGAGATAAGATTCACTAAGTTGCTGAGGCTGGCCTCAAACTTACGATCCTCCTGCCCCAGCCTCCTATAGGCATGTATCACAGTACCTAGCTGACTACTGTTTTAATAAAAATGACATAAAACAAACAAACAAAACAAAACAAAACAAAAAAACCAGGTGATCTGGGGAAGGGGAGCTCAGGCCAGAGTGGATGGAGTGAGAGTGTAGATGGAGAGAATGTGGGTCAGGACTGTATGGGTCAGGTGGAGGCTGATAAAGGTGACAGAGGCCAATGGAGCTCAGGATGCTCACCAGGGATGCAGGGAGGACAGCCTTGGCCAGGCATGTCCCACATAGTTCTCAAGGCAGCCTAGGTGGCACCTGTCTCAGGGGCTTAGCATTCCAGGACTGGGACAAGCACTTCTGGCAAGAGGTGCTCCTCGTTCTTCCTTCCTAGAGGGGTTAAATACCCAGGGAACCCACATACCTTTTTTAGCAATCTCCCAGGACTCAGTTGCCCAAGCAAGGAATTTGTATTTTTATTTATTTACTTAATTAATTAATTAATTAATGTTTTAAGATAGGGTCTTGCTATGTTGCCTATGCTAGCCCCAAACTCCTGGTCCTGCCTGCCTTAGCTCCTGAGTCGTTGGGCAGGAAATCTTACCTTTAGCTGGGATCTTCAAAGACTCTGGGTCCTCACACTGTCTTCCTGAAAACCTTATTTACACTAAAGTGTCAATGACTCATATAGCTTAATGTGTAATGGATCTCAACTCTGGCTATTCAGAAGAATCATCTGAGGGGTGTGCATGTGAAGGAGATGACCATTGGGTGTCCCCCTCCACTTTGGGGTCTAAATCACGAGCTACATCCCCACCCCTTCTTATTTTCTATTTTGAGAAGGTCTTACTATGTGGCCTGGCCTGGCCTCAATCTTGTACTCCTTCTACCTCAGCCTTCTGAGTGGCTGGGCTTACAGGCGTGCACCACCACGCCCAGCTAACCATTGTTTTTATAAAAATAATATATGCTCATTCTCAAACAAAACACAACAAGCAATGCAGAAAAGTACAAAGAAGGAAGTGACAAATTTCCCCCAGTAGAATGCCAGCTTCACGAGGGCAGGGTTTTTCTGTTCTGTTCTCTGCTATATTCCCAACACCTAGAACTTCCAGAACTACTTTCTATAGTGCATTCTCCTGTGTTAGCATTTGACAAATGGCATATATACACAGAGAAGTCTGGGGGGTGGAGAGAGGGAGAGAGAGAGAGAGAGAGAGAGAGAGAGAGAGAGAGAGAGAGAGAGAGAGAGAGAGAGAGAGAGAGAGAGAGAAAGAGAAAAGTAAATAAGGTAGAGAATAAGGTCAAATAATCTCGAAAGATGGAATCAGGGCGGAGGGCCCAGCTCGGTGGTAGAGCGCACGCCTAGCATTTGTGAAGCCCTGGGCTTCGTTCCTAGTACTGCTGGGGAGTGGGATTGAGAGGGGGGATTCTACCATACCTGCTCTATTTTAATCAATCAATCAATCAATCAATCAATCAGCCAACCAATCAATCGATTATACATGGTACTGGGCTGGGAATTGAACTCAGGGGTACGCTATCACTGAGCTACATCCCCAGCCCTTTTTATTTTTATTTTGACACAGGGTCTTGCTAAATTGCTCAAGTTGGCCTTGACCTGGTGATTCTCCTGCCTCTGCCTCCCTAGTAACTGGGATTACAGGCATGTGCCACCACACCTGGCCCTGTTACTGATTTTGATGCTAATATTTTTACTTTGTCAAGATTGATAACACACTCTGCTTCACCCCTAATACTTCCAGTATTTAGTCTTAGTCCTGTATTTAAATAAATCCCTTTCTATTTTTCAACCACATTTTGTCCCTGAGTTTCGCATTTGAATAATCTTTTGGTTGTGTAAGAAAATTGTAAAAGACTTTGAAATGAACCCCACCCCCCTGCAAAATGATGTCCTGCGGCATATCTTTCTGGGTCACCTCTTTTTTTTTTTTTTTTTGGTAGCACTGGGAATTCAACTCAGGGCTTCACACATGCTAAACATGCACTGAGTTACATCCTCAATCCCTGATTTCCCAAAAATGTTTTTTCTTTCTTCCTATGGTGCTGGTGTCAAACACAGGTCCCCATATACGCTAGGCAAGCACCATATCCCTGGTTACCTAATTCTTTAGGATACAGGTGTCCTTCAGCCAATCTAAATTGTAGAAAACAGCAATGCAAATGACTTTTGTCATAACAATGCAAAATCATGGGGTGGTGCACCCCTGTATCCCAGCTACTCAGGAGTCTGAGGCAGGAGAATCAGAAGCTTGAGGACAACCTGGGCAATTTAGGGAGACCCTATCTCAAAGTATAAAATAAAAAGGGCTGGGGATGTGGCTCAGTGATAGAACACCCCTGGGTTCAATCCCCAGTATGGCAAGGAAAAAAGAAAAGAAGTGCAAATGGACTGTGTCCGGTGGATTGCACTTGCACGTGGCTGAGGCCTGGAGAGTATCCATTAACTTTGCATCTATGCGTAAATCCCAGCACCCTTTCTTTGCTTATCTATGTCTGTGTCCCAGTTTTCCCTGGAGTCAGTTGTCGCATATCATTTATTCTCTAATAACTTAATGAGTTAAATAAAAATTTTGACGTGTTCATTTTATATTTTGCACGAGAGTCATGATTTTACCTCTAAAAAATGTACCCTTTTAAATGGTTAGTTCGATTTCATTACTGAGGAGTTTTGGTCTCACTTCCCCAAAGGGATCATGGGTGCTATTTTCTCTGACCTTTTCCATGTTCTCTATAAATCTGAACAACTTCACTGGGTGTAGTATTCTTGGCTTTCTCTTTTCCACACAACTTTGAAGACTCAGTTCCCTTGTCTTCTGGCATTCAGTGTTGCTGTGGAAAAATTTGAGACTAGATTGATTTTTTTTTTCTCCTGGGTGCCTGAAGGGTTTTCTCCTTTATCCTTAAAAAGTTCAGTAACTCAGCCAGAAGGGCCCAATGCTGATCATTCTAAACCTGTCCCCCTAGTTTTCTTGTGTCCTCTCAATTCCTATAGCAGGTCCTTCCTTAGTCTCAGAAATTTCTTGAAAAAAAATTGTTTCTCTCCCATGCTATTATTTGCTTTTCTTTTCAGTACTGGGGATTGAATTCCTAGGCGCTCTACGCCTGAGCTGCACCTCTGACCCTTTTCATTTTGAGAAAATTTTTGTTAAGTTGCTGAGGCTGGCCTGGAGCTTGTGATCCTCCTGCCTCAGCCTCTTGAGTTACAGGCAAGTGTCCCCAGCACCCAGCTTCCTGAGCCCTCTCTTCTTTGCTCTTTTCCTATCCAGTTCATATGCTCATTAAGTTTTCTCAAGCATGAAGCCACTAGTGTCCAGGACACTGCCTTCGCCCCTGGACTGGTTTCAGTTCGTGCTCTCATGTATCTCCTTCCCTGTCCTGGCAGTTGAATGTCGGGTCGCTCCCTCCAGGCTCACTCCTCCAGGCATTGAGCTTGTTCTGACACCGGAACCAGTCTGCCCTTTAGAAAGACAGTTTGGTGGACTGTGAGGTTTTTTGCTTTTCAGTAGCAGAGGTGGGCTGGGGAGTCCTCTGACTGAGGCCACCCTCACTGGGGTTCCAGGTCCCCTTCCTGCTATTCCTTAACTGCCCTGTACTCAGTCTCCATCTGAGTGTGTCCCATTCCCAGACCAATGCCACCTGGTGTCCACGAAGATGGAGGAGACTGGAGGCCATTTCTCTTGAGGCTGTCTGTTTGTTTTGGTTAGTGGGTTCTTTTTGAACTGAGGGGGGTACTCTACCCCTGAGCTGCATCCCAGTTCTTCTTATTTTTAATTTTGAGAAAGGGTCTTGCTAAGCGTTGAGGCTGGCCTTGAACTTGTGATCCTCCTATCTCAGCCTCCCCAGTAGCTGGAATTACAGGAAGATACCATGTAGTTCCTCCTCCTCCTCCCTCTCCTTCTCATCTTTCTTCTTTCATTATTATTATTATTATTATTATTTATGTTATTACCCAGATTTTGTTAGGCACGGGATAGGAGAGTCTGTACTGTCCCCTTGGTCTACCTTCTACAGTCTGGACTTCCCTCCTCAGCAACCTCTTCCAGAAGTAAATTCCCAGGACTGTGCCCCCAAAGACCTGCTGTGCATCTGGGTAGAACCTTGCCCGCTCCACCCAGGTGACTCGGATGTGCTGACCTGGGCTGAGAACTGCTGACTCACTGACCAGGGGCATTTGTCTTTTAGTCAAATTAAAGGAATGCAGCTCTGCTTATGTAAATCCTCATGGTGCTGAACACTGAACAGTCTTGGAATGTCCCAGTGGGTGGGCAGATCTGATTATTAGCCTCCATTCTATTGGTGAGGACTCTGAGGCCCAGAGAGGGGAAGTGACTTGCCCAAGGTCATACAGGAAGTCAGCAACAGGCAGGGCTGAAGAATTGGAAAGGCTAACTCCATCTCTGGGGCTCACCTCTTAGAGCAGGAAGGTCTTTTTGTCCAAGGCATGGGGATCCCCATTCCCATTTCTGGGTCTTAACAGAGGAAATGTTTGTGGCCTTACTCTGGGGTCACTGGGGGAAGGTAGTCAGATCGGAAGTTCCACTTCCAATCCCAGTCCTCCCAGGGTGAATGACCCCTGTGTTCCCTCCCACAGCAGTATTCTAAGCTGGGGACCCACAAGTGACCTTGGACCAGGCATCTGACTGAATGACCCAGGTGAGCGAGCAGCATCAGAAAAGTTGGGGAATTTGGAACTGGGATTGGAGAAGGGGTCGGGTCAGGTCTTTCTGGGAGGGCCTACAAGCTGCCCAGAGAGGGAGCTGCCAGAGAAGTCTGGGCCAAGACCGGGCAGCAGAGCCTGACTGGGCAGTTGGGCCGAGGCGTCCTGCATATGGTCAGCCCCAGGCTGGCTGCCTTCTCATCCTGCTCCACTGGAGGCGACGGAGCCGGCCAGCCTGGTGATGTCGGGCAGCCCAGTGGAATCCTGGCCCACCCGTGGCTTCTTCGTGGCCCTGGTGGTTCAGTGGCCTCTGTTGTGAAACGGGGAAGAACAGTCCTCTGGGCAGGACTGGCGAGGATGGGTCCATGTGAAGGGCTGAGGTCAGAGCCCTGCACACTTAGCACAGGGACTCGGTGACAAATGCTGATCTCCAAACAGACCCATTCCATCAGGTGACAGACTTTTGATTGGAGTTTTTTTTTGTGTGTGTGAGCTGATGGAGAAAAGCACCTCACTGTTCACCACAAAGCCGCGATTTCATTCTCTTGGGGCCATTTCCGATCTTCATTCGCCTGCTAAGTTCGCGCCCCACACCTTTCCCCCAGGGTCATCATTTTCTTTTTCTTTTTTGGAGCCGGTACTGGGGATTGAACCCAGTGTTGCTCTACCACTGAACCACATCCCCAGCCCTTTTTATTTTTTATTTTGAGACAAAATCATGCTAAGTTGCTGAGGGTTTCACTAAATTGCTGAGGCTGGCCTTGAACTTGCAATCCTCCTGTCTTGTCTCCCAAGTTACTGGGATTACAGGTGTGGTGACCCCCAGGTTCACCTCTGTTGCTCTGTCTCAGCCCTCTGTTTGGATAGCATGTGCCAAAAGTGGGAGATGACAGTGCCCCCCATGTGTGCCCCGGGGTGTATGTGAGTCATGACCAGGGCCCCAGCTTGCACAGCACTGACCCTGCTCAGGGAGGTTCGAGAAGCATGCTTGGACTTTTAGACTCCCAGCAGTCCCACAGCGGTGACTGCAATGACACAGGAGCACTGCGCTGGATGTGCACATAGGCCACGGGGCCCTGAAGCCTCCAAGTGGACCTTGAGGACATCACCCACGTGCACCAGATTCTCAACTTTTCACAGCAACCACGGCAGACGACAGGCCAGGCTGCCACTGCTGTCCCTTGGGATTCCATTTTGCAGGCAAAGAAGCCAAGCTTAGAGGGGCTGAGCGCTCAGGGAGTTGATAAGCCACGGCCTGACAGCCCCACACTGCCTGTTCTCTGGGTGAGCCGCACGGGCCCGAACATGGCTCCACCTCACTTGCACTGTGGGGCCAGCAGCCTGCTGAAGGCCTCGCCGCTCCGTCTGTGGTCCAGGTGTGTCTCCTGGGCAAATCCAACAATTCACAGACACCTTGCTCTTACCCTCGTTGTGGAAATACATTTGCTCCCCCTGCCCCGGGGTTTCACATTACCTAATTTGCTCTGACCACCTTATTTTGTTGAATTGTCCCCTCACTTTGGAGAAGGCCTAGCTCTCAGGGAAGGAGCTGCCCCTATCTTTGTCCCTGGGGCCTGGCTTCAGACAGTGCTGTTGTGTTCCTGGGAGTGACTGTGCGGGTCAGTGCAAATTAGCAGATGCATAAAAATTGTCACACAACTGAGGAGTTTAGATGTCCTCTAATGTCTCTTCCCTGGGTCTTCCAAGGATTCCTAGAGTTTGGATTGAGAACCCCTGGGTTATGGGGTACTGCCTACCTGTTCTGCCCATCTCCAGAACTCCAGAATCTGGATGATTATTTTGGCTGGGTAGATGGAAATGGCCATGCCTGAAGGAGGTTTTATTTATTTACTTACTTTCTGTGCTGGGGGTTGAACCCAGGGCCTCTCACATGCTAGTCATACACTCTACTACTGAGTTACACTCCTAGCCTGAGGCGGTGGCAGCGGCTTCCTCCTCCTCCTCCTCCTCCTCTTTTTCTTCTTTTTGACTGCAATTTCATAAAAGGCTAAGTTGAGAATGACTGAGTCCACTGAGAACTATGTCCAGTTCACTTGCCAATCAACTTCTATACAAATCTATACAACAGACAACTCTATAGAGAGCATATGTCCATATGTCTTCTATAATAACAATAACTCATGTTCAGGGAGTGCCAAGGTGCCACACTACTCGATGCTGAGTTCACATTTTCTTGTTAGTCTTCCTAATAATCAGTACCATAGAGTTTTGTGGTTATGATTCCTCTGAGGCCCAGATAAGTTAAGTAACTTACTCAAGGTCACACAGTAAGTGGTAAAATTGACCTTTGATGCCAAACAATCTGACTCCACAGCCATTTGATAAGTCTTCCTTCCCAAGAACGTGACTGGGGAGCCTGGGCCTCCTCCTGTCAGACTTGAGTTTGTTCCTAACTCAGCCCATTGGATCCTGATGGGGCCTATGCAAAGGGAGCAAGCTCTAAGCAAACATTGAAATTGTGTTTTTCTGGAAAGTATAGGTCACACATTGGTGCCTTAGGCCATTGTCTAGGAGTCCTCAACAGGCTGTATCATGAAGTGACTTTTGCCTGGCCCAGCAGAGAGAGAACACTGCTCTCAGGCAGATTTAGGCTGTAAGATGACCTCATTTGACCCCAGAGGCTGGCAAATCCTGGGAAATGTCTGCTCGCACTTGCTTCCACAGTCTTTTTAAGTTTCCTTTGCCTCTAACACACTCTGCAAAGTGCTTGCTGGGAATGGCGTTGCTGTGCCTTTTTCTTGCCAAGTCTCTTGAAGATGCACTTTGGAGCTGGAAGGGGCTTGTAGCCCTGTCCTTCTCAGGAGATGAGTCTCCTGAAAATCATCTCCTCTGTGCAAGGTGGTTCCCCTGTTTTACTTCCACATTGCTCCTCCTCTTTCCTGGCCTCCCTTGACAGGCAAGTCCAACCCTGAGGATGCAAATAACAGCCATCCTGGGACCACATATACACCTCTCCTTCCCCCTCTCCTTTTTCTTCTTCTTCTTCTTTTTTAACTGGGAGTTGAATCCAGGTTCCTGTACCACTGAGCCACATCTCTGGCCCCTTTTATTTTTATTTTGAGGCATTGCCCAGGCCGACCTCTAACTCTTGAGCCAGCTGCTTCAGCCTCCTGAGTAGCTGGAATTAGAGGTGTGCACTACCGTGCGTGCTCTACATACCTTGATTATTATAGTTTAGAAACCAAGGATGAAAGAGAGGTAAGAGCTGGGCATGGTGATGCAGGTCTGTAACTTCTAGGGAAACTGGGGCAGGATTGCTTGAGTCAGGAGGTGTAGGCCAGCCTACCCAGCCTAGGGAGTCCCCATCTAGGAAGGAAGGAAGGAAGGAAGGAAGGAAGGAAGGAAGGGAGGGAGGAAGGGAGGGAGGGAGGGAAGAAGGAAGGAAAGAAGGCAGGCAGGCTTTGCCCAAGTTCAAGAAGATAAAACTTCCAGCAGCTGTGTTCCGCGTTCACCCTGAGAGCTGTCCCCTGGTGCCCTTTCCTGTGCAGGAGGTCAAGAGTTCTCCAAACATGGGCTTAGGACCCACAGCCTCACAGCACCACTCGTCAGAAATGCAGACCCCTCGGCTGGGATGTTGGTCAGGGGTGGTGTGCTTGCCTAGCACAGGCAAGGCCCTGGTTCAATCCCAGGTACCACAAAAGGCAAATGAATAAGATAAAAAAAAAAAAGAAAAATAAATTGAAAAAAAGCAGACCACTAGGCTTCTCCCAGAGTCGCTGAATCAGAGACTATTTCCACCATCGCCCCAGGGGCGATGCTAAAGTAAGTGTGAGAACCACTGGTCTAGGTTCCTGTCTTTCTCAGCTGGTATCTGGAGCTCTGCACAGGAAGGAGCCAATGGCAAAGTTTAAACTCCTCACTCCTCCATGCCTTTCGGTTCTCACAAAAGCTTCCCACATACAGATAAACTGCAGGTGCATAGGAGAGAAAAGGGACTGGAAGCAGATGCTGGGGAAGCTTAGCTGTGCTAAAAATCTTAGCACGTGATAAAGGATACAGTTCTAAATCAATAAAGGGGGAAACTGGCTGGCTATCTAAGAACAAATAAGACACTAACTAATCCAAAACATCAATACATACAAAAAAAAAAAAAAAAAGAAATTCCAGGTGAATGCTGAGGTCAACCAGAAGGCAACTGTCACCTGTGTTGGTGAAGGCAGTGAGGCAGAGGGAGGATGATAGATAGTATTCTAAGCCATCACCCCAGACTGCAGGACCCTAAGGTCCAGCAGACCCATAATCCCTGTCCCAGTCTTCTGTCTAATCTTCCCTGGGAGGGCAGTCTAGGAAGAGGCCCTCATAAGTGTCCCTTCACCCAACCACCACCCATCTACCCACTCATACCACTCACCCACACATCGACCACCCATCCACTCTGCCAATCACCCACCCATCTACCCATCCATCCATCCATCTGTCAATCAACTGGTATCTGGAGCAGACATCTGTTGGGCATTGGTCCCCTGGGACAGGACTTAGATCTGGGAACAAAGATGCCTAAGCTTTGGAAAGTGGAGGGTGTGGCAGGACCTGTTGATGGGGGTCCCATTCAGTCTGTTTTCTGTTGCTGTAACAGGATATTGGAGTCTGGGAAACTTATAAAGATAAAGAGTTTAGGGCTGGGAAGATAGCTCAGTCAGTAGAGTGCTTGCCTTGCAAGCACAAGGCCCTGGGTTCGTATCCCCAGCACCACCCCCCCCCAAAAAAAAAAAAAAAGAGTTTAGTTCACAGTTCTTGGGTCTAGGGATTGAACCCTGGACAACATCCCCAGCCATTTTTTATTATTTTTTTTTTTACTTTGAGACAGGGTCTCACTAAGTTGCTCTGCTGGCCTTGAACTTGAACTTGTAATCCTCCTGTCTCAGCCTCCCAAGTTGCTGGGATTACACGTCTGTGTCACCGCACCTAGCACAACCCATGCTTGAGGTAACCAGTGCAGTCCTGAAAGAATAAATCTAGTCCCACAGTAACTCTTAAGGACCTAATCACCTCTTGAAGGTTCCACCTCCCAACGCCACCACAATGGTAGTGACATTTCAATGTGAATTTCTCAGGGGACAAATCATATTCAGACCACAGAAGGGTCCTTGTAGATGAGCTGGGATACCCTCCACCTTAGGGTCTTCTCCATGAACCAGAGCTCTTGCTGTGCTCCTATCATGTCATGTGGCTTCTCAGGCAGCTGACCTGGCCCAGGTGTTCATCACCTTAAAGTAAGGGGTGGGTCAGGCGGGAAGGGTGACTTTCTGCTCAGGAAGGGGGTGCCTTGGTGGGTTTCATGTTCCTTCTGCTCTTTCTAGGAAGTGAAGAGAGGAGGCCAGGATGGGCACAGGGTGGCCCCCATGGGGACGACCAGGCACAGGGATCCCTGGAGACCCCATGGCTGCTCCTGTGTACCCTTTCCCACATCATCTGACTGGGGCTGGCCCTGCACTATGTCACCTAGACTCCAATACTACTTTGGTTCTCATCCTTTTCCTGGGGTGTTTCCCTCACTGCCTGTGACCTTACTGAAGGGCAGGGCTGTGTCCAGAGCTGTGTATTCTGGCCTGAAAACGTTTGTGGAAAGCTGGACATGGTGGAGCATGCCTATAATCCCAGCTACTCAGGAGACTGAGGCAGGAAGATCACAAATTGGAGGACAGCCCGGGCAACTTGGTGAGACGGTATCTCAAAATAAAATACAAAAAGGGCTGGGAATATAGCTCAGTGGTATAGCGTCCCCGGATTCAATCCCTAGAACTAGGCAGGGCAGTGGGGGAGAAAGGAAAAATGTTTGTGGAATAGGTGACCAAAAGGATGTCCACAACAGCCTTGGAAGACTAGAATTAGGCATTATGTTTATTGTGCATGCATGAGAAATTGAGGCCATAGAGTTTGCGGAGGTCACTGGGCTGCTGAAGAAGGGACAGGTTCTGTCAACTCTGGACGAGTGCCCATCTTGTGTCATGCATACGCAGTTGTGCAGGGTGTGTCTGGGCTCCATGTGGGCATGTCTGGTGTTATTGCCCCCAGCTGCTCAGCAGGACCACCGCAGACACTGGTGTTCCTCTGTGATGTTAGTGGGGTTACTGCCTCTTTTGTCACAGGAGATTCGAGGGCCTTCCCTGGGGCGTTCTTTGTCTGAGTAGGACTATGCCCACAAGTCTGATGTCCTTCCTTCCAGGCTAGGAGGTCAGTCTGCTAATGGAGGCTCTGCAGGGCCTTCCCGAAGATGGAAACATCAGGAGTTCCCAGCAACCTAAGCTCACTTCCCCAACCTGAGGTCATTGTCCCATGTCTTCCCTGACAGGAGTCTTCCATTTGTATTCTATTCCAACCTAGGTCTGGGCAAAGAGTCAGGGCCTTTCATGGGATGACATGGCTATTGACAGAGACCGAAGAGATGGGCAGGCTGACACCAGCAGACTGCATGTGGCAGGCCCCGAGTGGGGGAACCATGGGGACAAACAGAGGTTCTCTGGAGTGAACTCCCTCATCCTGAATAGATCCCAGTCTAGGGGCCATCAGAGTAGTGGCCTGGCTTGGTTGCCAAACCCTTAGGCTCATGGAAACATGCTGTGGAGCAGTGAAGTCACCACACCTGGCTGGCTAGAGACCCAAGCTCAGGCCCTGCTCTGGGGATGACTCACCCCCACAGAATCAAGGTCTACTTTCTTGTCCTGTCCTCTGTCTTCCCAGTGGTTAACAGAACAGGTTGGAAGGCCCCTTCAACCACCGCAGGGTCTTGCTCCTGCCCTCCCTCCTCTCCTCCCAACAGCGAACATGGTCTGGCTGACAGCCTTTGTCAGGGGAAAAGCAGGAGGCCATGCACCTTGGAAAGTCCGCACTTAGAGGCCAAGGGAGTGTGTCCTTGCAGCTAAGTGCTGCAGCTACGGAACCCTTGCCTCAGAGCACCCAAGAGTTGGGCCCAGAACAGCAGCACCTTGTAGGTTTAGGCAGAGCTTGGGGCCCAGCCTGCTTCTCTGAACCCTGGTTACAAGGCCATGCAGGGGCGGACAGCTGCACTGAAAAGGCTGCTGGAACCTGAAGGGGACTCCACCCTGGCCACCACAGAGCACCTGCAGGCCAGTGTCCCTCTGCCCAGAGACCTCTGCCAGGGCAGAGGCTCGGGACTGTGTGGAACAGGCAGCTGCTCCCTCACCCAGGCAACTGCTCAGAGCTGAAAGAGCTGGGGCTGGGCCTCTGGGAGCACCAAGGATATAGCAGGCCTCGGGGGCTCGGAGCAGCTCCAGGCTGTTGTGGGAGGTGGGAGGAAGAGAAGCAGTTTCTCAAGAAAAGGGGGCCTGGACCACAGCCTCCGCTTCCTCTTCTGGAGAAGAGCTGCAGCTCAGCTGTGCTGGGGGCCGATTCTGCAGCCTCTGTCCCTGGAGCCCACAGTACTGAGCAGAGCAGGTCAGAGCAGGTGGCTCCCGAGACTTTGGAAAAATAGGGTTGGGAGAGGAGGTTGGATTATCCAGGGAAAGAACACAGATTCTTGAGAGCACAGACCTGGATTCCATCTAATTTACTATCCTAAGTGGAACACTTTTGAGAATGAAAGGGAGCTGTGTTAATTATTACACCAGAACAACAGATGCAAACTGGGACTCAGGGCAAACTGAGATGTGTGTTACCCTACTTATTACCACTTCCTAGCTGTGTGGGATTGGGCAAGTTATATAACCTCTCTGAATTCTGCTTTCTGTATAAAAAAGGATACTATGATGTGCCTGCCTCCCAGGGCTGCTGGGGGATGAAAGGAGTGGACTACATTATGTAGGAGTTCCCAGAACAGTCCTTGGCATAGATCAGGTTCTCCAAGTTTGTTTTCTTCCTATGAGGTCGTGGGTTACCTGTCTCTGGAGGTAAGCAAGCACCCACCTGTCTGTACTGAAGTATGTGGGTCTCAGGAGGGTGTGTACACAGCTATAGAGACAGATTCCAATTCTTCCTGTGCCCACCAGAGGGGTGAAGGTTAAGGTGGGAATCAGGTGTACCTTACAGCCTTCCTGTGCCTGGGGTAAGGTGGTCCAGTGATGGTCCTGGGCTGGAACTTCCTGATAGACTTGTCCTCTGCCTGCCCTTAGGTAGTGATTTGTGCCCACAGAGACCCCATTAAGGCCCAACCTGGAGAAGCTTTGCTGTTACCACTTGGCTTGCCTGCTTCTGCCCTCCTGGGCGTGTCTGGGAGGGCTAGAGGCCAAGTTAGAGTTAGGCAGCTTGCATTTTCTGTGCCCTGTCCTGGGGCCAGATGAACTGAAGGGAGCCTGTCCAACCTACCTTTTTTCCAGATCTGGATGTGGGGCCAGGCTCAGATACTTGGTTGTTAGACCTTTTAAGTCACAGGTCTGCAGGCCTCAGGCTCCTGCTGGGAGGTGGGTGAGCCACCTTATTCTTGAAGCTGCAGGGGAAGGGTATGACCTCAACTCTCCACCCTTTGGGGCCCGGATCCCATGCGATGTTGCCTGTGTCTATTCCCTCATGGCCCTGGGCACCCCTGAAGGCAGAGCATGCACTCATGAGAGGCTGAGCTGCATCTCCAGGGCCTGGTCCAGAGGTGTTCAGGAAACTAAAGAATGTGGCTTCACTTCTGCTCAGAGTTGTGCTCCCCCAAGGCCTGGGATGCTGCAGCAGGTGGAAAGTGACACTGGTGGTTCAGGTGACTGTGTTGGGACATTATTCTAGGACTTCAATGATTGGTTTCTTGGTCCTCCATTCCCTCTCTTTACCTCTAGAGAAAGTTCTGCCCACCATTTAAGTCAGGGTTTGCCAGAAAAGTGGTTTCTCTGAAATAGTCAATTATGAAAGACATCTTGGGGTATGGAGCTCAGCCCTCAGCAAACTCATTTGGCCATCAAATGCAGAGCCAAAATCCTCAGGTGGCAGTTGAGGAGGCAGGAATAGGGAGCTCCTCACAGTGGGTGCAGGGTCCATCTCAGTCCTGAGGCCATAGGCAGTGGCCCAGAAGGCTTCCAGCCAACTCTTTCAACACCTTCAGCACTGCAGCCCTCTTCTGAATGAAGTCAAGGGGTGGGACAAGAGCTAAGTAAGGGTAAACCAAGAGCTAAGTCAATATTTAATATATTCATATTAATAGAATCTGGTCATCTGGCCATTTCCATCCAATGTTTTTTTCTTTTAATATTTTTTTAGTTGTAGGTGGACACAATATCTTTATTTATTTTTATGTGGTGCTGAGGCTAGAATCCCATGCCTTGCATATGTGAGGCAAGCGCTCTACCACTGAGCTATAGCCCCAGCCCCTCCATCCAATGTTGACAAAACAAAATGTTTTTCCTCTAGTACTGGGCATTGATCTCAGGGCATCAAGCATGCTAGGCAAATATTCTACTACTGAGTTACACCTATGACCCTTTTTATTTTTTGAAACAAGATCTCACTAAGTTGCCCAGGCTGGCTTTGAACTTTTAATCCTCCTGCCTCAGCCTCCCAGTAGCTGGGATTACAGGCATGCGCCACCGCACCCAGCTCCAGTGTTGACAATGTGACAGGCAAAGGAATGGCATCTCATGGTTTAAATTTATATTTTTAATTAGGGATATGGAGGATTTTTCACATATTTGTGGGCCATTAGAATTTCTTCTTCTGGAACTAGCCCATTCACATTCTTTGTTACTTGTCTTCTGTACTGAGCTTTTCTTAATGATTTATAGATACTCTTTGTATACTGTGGACATTAATCCTTTGTAACATATTTTCTCTGTCATTTGTCTTTCAATTTTGCTGCACAATTTCACAATGTCCCATGGGTGTCTCTTCCTTTGACTTCTGTGTTTTATGTTATGCTTAGGATTTATCTGAGAGATGATTTAGCTGCTGCTTAGACATTCTGAGAAACAATGGTCACAATACTTCCAGTGGCAGCAAAACATGCTATTCAAAAAAATTATTTATTTAAAAAACAAGAATGATCACTCCTAAGCATTTATTTAAATATTAGTAGATGTAAGTAAAAATTTCAAAATGGCATAATAAGACTAACTGCTTTATATTCACAGGTGGTCAGATGCTGACAAACAACAAAGAAGATCTGTGTATATGGAGACTTGATTGTTATGAGAATGCATAGGAAGGCCTAAGAAATGGTCTATTTATAGGCTTTGGTGGAGCCATAATTCCCAATTTTCTACTGGCCCCTGATGTTGCCTGAGAACCATGCAAGGCTGAACTGGATCCAATTATGTTGGAGGATTTACTTTTAGAAGATGTCTTTCTGCATGTGGTAGTCCCCCTAAAATGAGACAAAGAAAAAAAAAAAAAAAAAAAAAAAAAGAAAGAGAGAGAGAAAGAATATTAAAATGGTAAACAAAAATAAAAGTGAACAGCCTTCTTTTTCTTAACCTGCTTGGAGCTGCAATTCATGATTTTCCTTGGTTTCATGTATCTGTCACCCTGGGTAAGATAAGTTTCCTCTACTAATGAAGGAAGAAAGGACCACCTCCCATCATACAAATTAATCCTGAATTTGTCCTTCTAAAGTGTCAAGAATTATTTTATAATTCTGTGATTTGTGATCCGCCCTCAGACCCTCTCTCTGCCCACTCCGTCCTCTGCCCACAATCAGAGCCCCTGCCTGCAGAGAAAAGAGTTGAAATCCACATTGCCAGATCTATTCTAACCAAATAAAGGAAATCATTATTATTATATTATTTTTTGGCGGTACTTGAACCCACGAGTGTTCTACCACTGAACCACATACACTAGCTCTTTTTATTTTTTGAGACAGAGTCTCACTAAGTTACCCAGGCTGGGGGCTGGGGATGTAGCTCAGTTGGTAGAGTGCTTGCCTGTCAAGTGCAAGGCCCTGGGTTCAATCCCCAGCATCGCAAAAAAAAAAAAAAAAAAAAAAAAAAAAAAAGTTACCCAGGCTGGCTTTGAAATTATGATCCTCCTGCTTCAGCCTCCAGAGTAGATGGGATTAAAGGTATGGGCCACCATGCCTTGCACACAAATACTTTTTTTAATGCCCTGAATCCCTGGCCAAGTGATACCCTGGAACTATTATACTTGTGTAGTCTTGAGCAAGGCAGCTTTGTGGGCGAGTGGAAATGGAGCAGAGCTGGGTTCCTGTTCTTGGCCCTGCTGCTACAGCCCCTTGGTTGGCCAGGAGAAGCAGGGCTGAGCCTCTTCCGGGCCAGACCTAGCCCAGAGGAAGGCTGCAGATGTGGTTCCCTGGGGAGAGGTGAGCATGTCCTTATCCACTGGTCTCTGCCAGGAGCTACCCTGCCTACACCTAAAGATCTGCCAGGCTTCCCTGCCACTCCACTGCTCCTTAAAACCAGGCAAGAAGCCCCTGACACAGCCTATTACAAAGTCCTTCCAGCACATTGCTTCCCTCGCTAATAACAACTTTCTTCCCCCCAGAAAAAACCAAAACCAACCAACCCATGAGGCCTGTTCATTAACAGTGCAACACAGGCAGCATTACCTAGAGAAGTCCTTCCTGCTGCTCAGCAACCCACCCAAGTGCCCAAGACAGGCCCACAACTACTACTTTCATGGCACCAGGGCAGGCAGTAGCCTCTAAGTTCTGAGGGCCAAGAATCAGGGCCACAGCCTCTGGGGGAAGACATTCTGGTGCAGCTGGATGAAAAGTGGTTTTTCAACATTTTAAAACTCTTGCTCCAGGGCAATTTTACTGCAGATCTGGCAAAGATCTGCTAAAGCAGCAGAGAAGCAGCCTGAAGTTTTCCTATACTGATTTCCTGCTGAGAAATTAAGCCCTGAGCGAAAACCTGCTGTTTATGTTGATTTACAGAATGAATCTGCCAACAGCAGCCTCCATTTCACTGGGGCCATCCATTTTCCTCCCACTCAGACATCCAGGAACACAACTGGCTCATTGTGTGTTATCCTGGAGATGTAAGACTCTGAGGGCAGGGTGGAGAGCTAAGGTCTCTGGCAAAGAGCCACGTTTATTCTCTAACTGTGCTGGGACTTTCAACCAGGTGAGCAGACTGGGAGCTGGGAACCACCACTAGAGAGACCAGGGGAAACCAGGAGAATGGAGTGCAGATACAAAGAGGCTGTGGCAAGGGCGAAGAAAGTTACAAAATGCACTGGTGTCAGCCAGTGAGGATTAAAAAGAATCCCATCTTAAACACACAGTTCAATTAGAACCTAGCATGGAAACTGGCACTGGCTTTTGGACAAGTATGAGTTTGACTACTTATTAAATTAGGTTTTAGGTGACAGAGTAAATTGTTTCACTCTTAGAAACAAATGTTGTGAAAATTAAATAAGGGAGTCAATAGTGGTGAATAATATAACAGAGTTTGCTTTGTTCTAATGAGCAAAAATGAGAGGAGAGATCATGCACGTTTTTAAGGAATGTCCACAAACTAAGTGCAGAAATGAAAGAGCTCTAGGCTGGTCTGGTCCTACTTCTGAAACTGAGACCAGGCTGGGACTGCCTCAAGCAAACCCTCCCCACGTCAGCCAGGCCACAGCTTCCCCATCATAAACCCTCGGGGGTTGGACCAGAAGCCTTTTAAGGTCTCCTCTGTGTGAGTGAGGAAACAAGTATTTCCCAAGGCGGAGGAATAAATGAAGGAAATAAGAAAATGTCCTCAGTGAAGGATATCTGCTGGTCACTTGCGCATTAAAAACCACAAAATTAAACTAATGTTTACTAATGCCTTCAATTTCTGTACTCTGGCAGAAGGATTAGCACATACAAGATGTTTGTTTATGAACTTAACAAGAAATGACAATTTGGTAACGTTTGCTTTCCTTTCTCTTCCCCCACTCCACTTTTGTTTTTTATTATCCAGAAGGAAAAGAGGTAGAAAAACCACAAAAGAAAACACAACAGCTTGCAAAAGCTGACTGCAGACTGGTTTCCCTGTCTCTGCAAGCAATTCTGTTACAATAACACAGTCATTTTGGAGCCACATTCTCCAGACTGATGGGATTGTTCTCCATCCCGCCAGACCTTACCTACAAGGCAGAAGGTGGATGTGTCCTGGCAGAAGTCAGGAAAGAGGGGCTACCAGAAGCTATGCTGCCAAGATCTAACCATGCTAGCTTTGTTCTTTGCTTGGTATTGACAGCTCCCAGAGCAGACACATCCCAGTCCAGAGGCAGAGCAAAGTGGGAAAGGGAAGACGAAAGTCATTTATGTGACCCCCTAAGAAGCCTGGCTCGCCTGACCTTTTGGTTTCCTCATTGTGGTCTCTTCTCTGCAACCCCTGCAAAGGCTGGCTCCTTGAATGGCAGTTAATGAACAGCAGGGAGCACTTGCATATCTCCAGGTGGAGGTTCACAGAATTCTGCAGCCATCAAAGTAGTGCAGCAAGTACTGGCAGAAACACAGAAGCCAGGAGGGCACAAAACTCTTTCCTATTTATTTGACTAGAACATGGTTTATGGTACTTTTTGGTGGAAAAATCTCTTGAGTACAGCTATCCAAAAACAACAAAAAAGGTTTCTAAGGCAAGGTCAAAATTGGAGAAATTTTGCTGGGCAGTGGCTCGCACCTGTAACCCCAGCTACTCAGGAAGCTGAGGCAGGAGGATCACAAGTTTGAGGCCAGCCTGGGCAACTTAGCAAGCCCCTGTCTCAAAAAATAAAAGGGCTAGGGGTGTGGCTCACTGGTAGAGTGCCCCTGGGTTCAATCCCCAGTACCGCAAACCAAACAAACAAATTGGAGGAGCTTTTACAAATTAGAAAACGTTAGTCATAATCAATTTAGGAGTAGATTGTTAAAAAAATCTGGAGCAATGCTTTTGTTTTGGATCAGACCTTAACCATCAGTTCATTAACTGGAAAGGCAACATTTAACAATGCTAATTTTAATAAATGTTTCAAAGCAAACCAAAGAAGTTATACTTTTGTCCTTTCCTTCATTATACTCTATGTTGCAAAAGACGTCAAAGAACATACCCCTTTGCCTTGAAACCACCATAACTACTTTTTCTCCTCTTAGACCTTTGGGAAGTTGGCATCTTCTTCCTCTTTCTTTCATTTCTGGTTTTATTTGCAAAGTAGTGAGAAGACACAGGCACTTCCTCATCAAGCTCCTCGATGTCATTCTTTCCAGGGCCTCTGCTGCCTGACAGGTTTACCCCTGGAGAACTGTCCTCGGCTACAAATGGGAAATGCAGACATTTATAGGTGATATGGAGCTGGCCCAGGTGTTCCTACTGTCTGGATGAAGATACACAGCTTCACAGTTCAGACACACAGTTACACAGTTCAGGCGATCCCCACTTCCCTGGTGCTTTCCTGCCATATTGATTCAACAATTTAGCAAGAACCAAACATTTCTTCTTCATTTCAAAAAACCCACAATGTGCTCAATGACCAATTATTTTTAATGACAGGGCATCAGAATTCATTATTTAAAAAAAATCTGTGATAGGCTTTAACTCCACCAGAGATCAGGTTTGGCTCATATTCTACCTTTTGCGACCTGCGCTCCTGTGACGAACTGGGCATTAATTCTGGTGAGTGACTTAAAAAGTAGAGTGCTATAAATGTTAAGCAATTTTATTTATCATTTTAAACATGCTGAAAAAAATAAGGTCAACAAAAGGGAAACACAAATTATGTTCTGCCTTTGCTTTGAACAATAGTTCCTTAATAAATGGGCATCAAAATTCTAAATCATAATTCTTCATAGACAAAAGCTACTTCTTTGCATAAATTTGAATATTTCACATCTTAGGTAGGAAAAGGAACTGTATAAGAGCACACATTTGCAAAGAATACCTATAGTAATTTCCATAGGTATCTGTATTTGCATGCAAGCATCTTAAAAGCAGGTTACATAGTAACCGTGGATCCATTTCCTCCATTTCCGGGCTGCTCTGGTATGCCCTCCAGGTCATCCTGTTGCCTAGTGGGATGGGCAGCATGGAGGGCCTGGGGCTCCACCAGGGTACCTTCCAAGACTGGTTCACATGGGGAGAAGCAGCAGTGTAGGGGTAAAGAGCTCTGACATACCAGCTGTGTGACTCTGGAAAAATGAAAAGCTTTACTCTCCTCACCTATAAAAAGGGGGCTGTAAGGATGAGATGGTATAAAACAGGTGAAGCTCTTGGCACGGGGAGTGATAGTCACCATGCTGTTGGGATGTTTCCCCAGAGCAACCCTGTCTATGTCCACAAAAGCCCCTTCCAAACTAATTATGATATGAAACAAATGTGAAGTTCCTACCAAGAGATTGTCAAATATAATAAGAAGATGGTTTTTATTTTATTTTATTTTTTGTGGTACTGGGGTGGAACCCAGAGCCACACGTTAGGTCAGTGCTCTACCAATTAACTACGTCCCAGAACTACATGACTCCAGAGCATGTCTTATAAAGGAATTTATGAGGAACCTACTTTTCAGCACTTTGTTAATGGATAAAAGACACTGTGGCATGAGAGCTTAAAATACGTGTCCACTTATTTCTCTTTCTGCTCACCATTTACATGAGCCTGGAGAAGACTTTCCTACCTTAGCCTGTTATAGAAACAGGAAAACATTGAACTTGGCTGGTCTGTGGGGTCTCACTGAATGGCAATATATTAGTGGAGGGCATACATCTGCCCTTTTACTATTTCCTACAACAAAATATTTCCTTGTTCTCTGTTTTCCCCCTTGGTCAGTGCTTTCCACAGCCCAGTGATGAGGCACTATAGGACAGATTTTTTCAATGACTAATAACAGTAGCATTCTGATGACCTGTTCATTTTTTCCAAAACATTTGGACTCTTAAATTTTATCTTTAGACGTACTTGTTAGATAACATGTTCTTTTCTAGATAAAGACACTGAAGCACAAAGAGGTTGCTGGTGGCCTGCCAAGGATCACAGATATGAGATGGGCACCCAGGGCTGCTATTTCTCAGTACTTACTTTACCAGAACCAGCAATGACTGGGCCCAAAGGTTCACTTTTGGCCCTATTAGCAGATTTAATAACTGGCTTCCCTGGGAACCTAAACACGAGTGTCCTCTCAGAAGTGCCTGCTATACAATTGAGGCTGTTCTGAGGACTTGAACTTCAGCGTAACAGGGTATAGAAACCATTAATATAACCCGGAAACCACATAATTCTAATCCAGTGAGATGCATTGCTTAACTTTTAAACAGGTTTTTGTAAAACACACATTTGCTGAATACTGAACCTGGCAATGTCCACTCAGAGTATTTCTGTAATATTGGAATCACTTCTGCACCATATTTTTCCAGCTTGTCTTCAGTAACACCATCAATTTGAAGTAAAACCTCAGGATCAGAAGATAAAGATTCTGTGCATGGGTATAAAATTAGGAATTTAAATTACCACCCATAGAAAATCCACTGAATTCATGCTCATTCACTCCTTCAGTTCGCGTCTGCTAAGTGCCAACTAACAACAGTGTACTGGGCACCTGGGCTGATTTTCTTCTTTTTTTTCTTTTTGTGGTGCTGGAGATCAAACCCAGGGCCTTGTGCACACTAGGCAAGCACTCTACCAACTAAGCTATATCCCCAGCCCACATGGGCTGATTTTCTAAAAGGCAAAGTTGGCACCACAGAGGCAGCAGACAGGCCCAAAGGGTAGAAGCCATCATCCAATTCCAGCAGAGAAGACACATAAGCCAGGGCAGTGAGTGGGAGAGGGCCAAGGGCCTAGGGGAAGCTAGAGGGTGGGATCTGGGCAATATAATAAACTTTAAACAGACTCTGCTCTTGCCATGGTCCCCACTGCCAAGACTTGTCCAGCTACAAGACTATTTGAGTCTATAGGACTCTACTGTCCCCTCTATTTGATGAGAACACCCACATTTCTATTTCCAACTCTGACTTCTTCCTGGCACTTCAGACTTGTACACCCCACCCAAGGAGGTCTAACCAAATGACTACTGCCCCCAGTTCAAATTTGTTCTTCCTCCAGTCTTTCACACGTGGGGTGGAGCAATGAGCAGGCAATTCAGAGTCCTCTGCAGAGAGATTCCATATCTATCTTGCAGCTGAACAAGTCTGTCATTTTAAAGGTCACTTTGGCTGCTGTATGGAAAATGGACTCTGAGGGAAACAACGGAAACTAGGAGCCTGGTTGGAGTCAGTGCAAGAGCAAGTAAGGATACAGCAAACTAGAATGTAGGAGTGGAGTCAAGAGAGGAGAGACTTGGCTAAGTTTTGGAGGCTGGATCTAGGGTTATTGATGTGCAGCTATGGGGAGTAAGGGAGTAATAATTCCTAAATATCTGACTTGAGTAAAGGATGGATTTCAGATCCTTTCCAAATCTGTGATTTTCACATCATTCCTATGTTTAGAGGAAAAGCGACAGACTGTGGGACAGAACAGAAGGTTTAGGAAGGGGGCTAGTAGAAGATGAAGTGGGAGAGGCAAGTAAAATGTAGACCCTTGATAGAATTTGTATTTTATCTGGAAAGTTGTTGTAGTTTTAGTGGTTTTGTAAAGATTAAAATGTATATCATGCTCACATCTGGAGGTAAGGAGACTAGTTGGGAAACTACACTAATAATCTTGAGAAAAAATGCTATTCTTCAATGATTCTAAGTCACATTCTTTTTCACATATTAGCATTCCTGAATTCAAGATGCATCCTACAACATCTGATGGCCAAACGGCTGCTATCTTTTGGTTGTTGCCTGTCTGGGTAGCTTGGTCCCAGCTATTAATACTGTTGGCAGGTTAAACAAAGTCACTCTATTATTGGTATCTTACATATGTAACTTTAACTGCTACATAAGTGTCTTCAAAAAGATTATACAGTAATTAGCATTAAAAAAGTAATTATGGAAAAAAAACTATGAATGCAGAAAAGCTATGAGACACAGTAATGGGGAATAAATTTGGCATTAATTTACTGTCTTTGAGGAAATGACCACAATTTCAGTTTCTTACAATATTTTTATGTGACCTAAAAAAAGATTTCCAGAGTAGATAAAGCAGTATTACATTTTTTGTTACCAAGAGATGTGCAACCTTTTGTTGACACCTTCTGGTGGGCTGCGGTGTAGCTCAGTAGTTGAGCAGGTGTTTGTAGCATGCATGAGACTTTGGGTACAATGCCCAGAACCACAGCACACAAAAAAAACAAACCAGAATGGGAAAATCGAGGATCTGGACAACTGAGTCCAGGAGTGATTTAGCAGTAGGGGTAAAAGTGGACGAGAGAGGTGATGATTATGAGACTTTATGTTGGAGGAAATGTGTATCAGTTATATGAACAACTTATTTTTCATAGATTTTACTACTGAAATTCTAGGTTGATCTATCTCAATCCATGGAAAACACTCAGTAAGTACTTCTTAACTAAAGACATAGCAGTATGTTAGATCCAGATTTAAAGAAGCATAAAACATAATCTCTTTTTATAAAGAACTTAGCTCTTCACAGCAACAACTTTTACACATAAAGTTAAACATTGTAAGGCAGGCAAATAATCAGCACAAATAATTGACACTGACTACATATTACAACTAGTCATATCTTTAACATCCAGCATTAGAGCAAAGCATAAATTTAAATCATAACACACATACATGCATATATATATATTCATATATATATATATATATATATATATACAGTTTTTTTTTCCCCAGTGATGTGGGTAGAATCTGTAGCATAGTAGGTACATGCTCTATCACTAAGCTATACCTCAGTCCTTAAAACTGTTATGTGTGTATGTGTATGTGAATCCAGGGGTGCTTTACCACTAAGCTACATCCTCAGTCCTTTTTATATTTTTTGAGACAAGGTTTTGCTAAGTTGCTGAGACCATCCCCAAATTTGTGATCCTCCTGTCTCAGTCTCCTGGTCACTAAGATCACAGGTATACACCACCACACCTGGTGACACTGTACATATCTTTAAGAACTATGTTTTTTATCTCAAGAATGAGTTTAAATGGTTTCTCTGAGTTTTCAAATCAGAGATTAAATAAAAAGAATTAAATAGACAACAGATTTATCACTAAGAAGTTCCTTAGTAAGGTGAATTTTGACCTATTAATCTGTGCCATGTAACGAAAGATACACATGTACCTACCTGCAAGCTTCTTGAGAGTAGCAGTATTAAAAATATTGAAGTAATGGACACCAAAAACTTTCCCCAGAGATTTGCAGACTTCTGTAAGTTCTCCAAGACATTTCTTAACCATCTCTTCCCTCTGAGATACTTTTGCCACTAAAGCTTTTTGTTTTTTCAAATTGCTGAAATTTTCCATTTCCATAAAGTCTACCTTAGTGAGAGAGAAAGAAATCATAGGAGTGGATAAATGAACACTTGTTCCCAAACGGGGTCTTTATTTAATGATTAACTGCATTTACTTATTTTTGTATTTCTGTTCTTCTAAGTAGACGGTAAGCCCCGTGGAAATAGGGGTTGTCCATCCTCCGTAGTTCTATCTCCAGGGCGTGGTATAGCATAGCCTCTTGAAAAATGCTTATTAAGTGATTATAGGAAGATTTAGTGACCTGATAACTAACCCATTAAAGTCATTTTGACAGATGTCAAATTACTTGGATTCAATTTTAAGATCTCTTTCCAATTAAAGAGATCAGAATATGTTCATATAGGATAGCATACAGAAATGCATTATCTGTAAGCTTTGGAAGAGACACTGCACTTTGCAGTAATATACTTTGGTCCACTCACTATGAGATAATAAAATAAATGTTTAAAATGCCATACCTTTAAATGCCCACTTAGTACACTTTGGGCTTTTGTTCCCAGCATCACATAGGCAATTGCTTGGTCATTGGCATTGATATATAAGTCTTCATCCAAAATCTTCTCAAGTATTAGCTTTTTAAAAAGTCTTTCGGCATTGTGTCGTGAATAAGCAGATCCCTTTCCAAATATACCTGACTGAATTTTTGCATTTTTACTCCCTAATAAGGCAGAAAAAGTTAAAAGTTATATGAGTAAACATAGGTGCCCTACCACTCATATAGAAGAGGCTAAGAAGTCATTAACGAACATGTTTGACCAATAGATCATCTATTTCACAGGAATGTCTGTGATACAAATCAACACTCATTTCTGTATAATGAGAATATCTGGGTGGAATTCTAAAATTTCTGTGGTTGCATGTACTTTTTGTTTTTGGGGTCAGGGAGGGAACTCAGGGCCTCACATTCTAGGCAAGTGCTCTACTATTGAACTATACCATCAGCTCTTTTTATTTTGAGACAGGGTCCTGCTAAGTGGAAGAGGTTGACCTCAAACTTGTAATCCTCTTGCCTCAGCCTCTTGGCTCTGGGATTAAGGCATGTGACACTGTGCCTGGCAGCCATCACTTAGTAGTTTTTTTTTTTTTTTTGCAGTGCTGGGGATTGAACCCAGGGCCTTGTGCTTGTAAGGCAGGCACTCTACCAATTGAGCTATATCCCCAGCCCTAGTAGTTTTTATTTTTAGCCAGGGTCACCACTTGAAATTTATCTACTGAACCCCCACTATGAAAGACCATTTATACTATTCCCTTCACTTTCTCATTCCCCCAGATTTGTTAGCTGTACCCTATTGGCTCATCTATTGATTTTTTTTTTTTGGTACCAGAGATTGAACTCAGGGGCACTAACAACTGAGCAAATCCCCAGTCCTTTTTGTTTTTTATTTTGAGACAGTATCTTGCTAAGTTACTTAGGGCCTTGCTAAATTGCTGAGGCTAGCTTTGAACTTGCAATCCTCTGGCCTCAACCTCCCAAGTCATTGGGTTTACAGGCATACATGCTCAGCCATCTATTGATTATTTCTGTACCTTTATTTTATTATTATTTTTTGGTACCAGGGATTGAACCCAGGGGTGCTTAACCACTGAGCAACATCCCCAGCCCTTTTTGTTTTTTTATTTAGAGACAGGGTCTCACCAAATTGCTTAGGGTCTTGCTAAATTGCTAAGGCTGGCTTTGAACTTGTGATCCTCCTGCCTCAGCCTCCCAAGCCGCTGGAATTACAGGCGTGTGCCACTGTGCCCTGCTATTATTTCTACCTTTAGAAAAAACTTGGTAAGAGGTTATGTGCACATGAAGCCCTTCCATACTCTTTTTATCCTACTTTTATTTTAACATGTTGAGATTAGCATTTACATGCTGGCCTGTCTGTAACCATGGTTAAGTCTATATGTGGATTCTAATTACTTATTTTATGACAAGTTTCCTCTGTATTTGGAACAATGTCCTGACTCTTATGCAATCCAAAGGAGAATGTTTACTGTATCCATGTCAAATGGATTATTTTTTATAAGTTTTACCAATTTTTAAAAATCAAGTTATGATTTCTTTTGTTTTATATTTGATCATGGCTTTTACATAATCTCTCCCTTTGAGTTTCTAGGCACCTTCTCTCTTTTTGGTCAAGAAGTAATTTTGTGTTATTCACTATAATCAATAAAAAAATTTGTTTTTTATTCTTTCTATATACTGGTAGGGACTCGTTATTCTTGACTTTGTTATAATTTGTACAGATTGCTACCAGTCCTGCAGCATAGCTGTGATGATGGGATTTCTTCTCAGTGGACTACCATTATATATTGTCTTGTGATAGGTGGTCATTTTGTTTAGTCTCCATAATTGCTGATATTAATCTGATGTTAGTCTGGTTTTAGTTCCTGTTTTTTCTTTTTGAAGCTTTCAAGATTGCCTCTAAGGAGGTCCAGAATATGCCACTGTGGCACAGAAATTATTTTGAGCAGAAGGCATTTGAGTTCCTGAAATCTTTTATCTGCCAAAAAGAAGAGTCTGCCCAAATAACTCGAAAGAACTCACTTCTTGTCATCAATTCCTTCCCTGGGAAAAACCAGAGAAGGCTGATCTTAAAAGCAAAGATAAGAAGTCTGCACACCATACTTGCCACAAAAATGTTCTATCTCCCGTCTAGTCTCTGAAGGGCCCACTTACCTTCCTTCCTTCCTTTCTCTCTCCCTCTGCCCCCTCTATGCCTCTCTTTTTCTTTCCTTCTTTCTTCTTCCTTTCATAACAGGGATTGAACCCAGGGGTACTTAACCACTGAGCCACATCCCCAGTCCTTTTTATTTTTTGAGAGAAAGTCTCACTAAGTTGCTTAGGGACTCACTAAAGTTGCTGAGGCTGGCTTTGAACTTGCAATTCTCCTGCCTCAGCCTCCAGAGCCACTGGGATTACAGGTGTCTGCCACTGTACCTGGCCTGTTTATCTTTCTTAAAAGTCAACTTTTTTTCCTATAAGTGCTCCTCTCCCTCCTCTTTCCCTATTAAGATGTCATTAAGGTTGGGCAGTGACACATGCATCTGCATGCCTGCAACCCACCTACTCAGGAAGCTAAGACAGGAAGATCTCAAGTTCTAGGCCAGCCTTGGCAACTCAGCGAGACAATAGTCAAGAATAAAAAATAAGAAGCAGCATAGGGTACATCTAGGTGCAATCTCTCGTACCTCCAAACAACAACAAAGGATGATAAATAAGCTCCAAATTCTTAATCGCCCCTCTGGGTCATTCTATCCCTACATGATTAAATCTGTCTTTTCTCTTGCTAATCAGTCTTTTGTCATTAAAATTCACAGGCTCCATTACTGAATATAAGAGAGGAAAAATTTGGCCTTCCTGACAGGTCTTTACTCTTGGTATTGTCAAATCTCATAGGAATTTATCTTAAAAATTTTTTTCTTTCAAGGTACCTTATTTGACATTCAGTAGGTATTTTATTCTAAAAGCTATTTTTTTCTTGCCCACACTAGGAAATATTCTTATATTTTTTGGCTTGATATTACCCCTTTATTCTCCAAAATGTTTGTTGGAATTTATGTCTCAACACTGATCCTCTGTTTTCTCTCATATTTTCCATAGTTTATTATTATTGATATTTTTTGTGGTATTGCGAATTGAACCCAGGGGCACTTTACCACTAAGGCACATTCCAGTCCTTTTTTAAAATATTGAGATAGGGTCTCACTAAGTTGCTGAGACTGGTCTGGAACCTGTGATCTCTGCATCTCTTGCCTCTGCTTTCAGTTGCTGGGACTGCAGGCATGTGTCACCATGCTCAGCTTTCTAATCTTTTTTTTTTTTTTTTTTTTTTTTAAGGGCTGGCAAAATTATTTTTTAAACAATCATTTTAAATACCTTTATTTAATTAATTAATTTATTTTTATGTGATTCTGAGGATCGAACCCAGTGCCTTACACATACTAGGTAAGTGCTCTACCACTGAGCTACAACAACCCCAGCCCCGAGCTTTCCAAACTTTTTGCTTGGGTCTTAGAAGATTTTCTTGATTTCATTTTCCAACCTTTCCACTAAATTTACTTGTGTCAATTCTGTTAAATGTTTAACAGCTCTTTCTTATTCTTTCTTTTCCATAACATTCAATTGTTATTTAAATATTTGTGATAATACTAATGAGTAATCTTCCCTCTTCTCTCCCTTAAATTACTGCCTATTTTCTAAATTATCTCCATCTCCCAGAGTTAACTATTTTACTTATTCATTTCCTTCTTCCTTCCCTCCCTTCCTCATTTTTCTCTCTTTCTTCTGTACTGGAGACTGAACCCACAGTTACTCTACCACTGAGCTACATCCCAGCCTTTTCTGTTTTTTATTTTGACGGGGCACCACTAAGTTGCCAAGGCTGGCCTCAAACTTTCAATACTCCTGCCTCAGTCTCCCAGACACTGGGATTAAGGATGTGTACCACACCAGGCCCATCTGAATTCTTTAGATGTTTAATTTCAATTAACTCAAAAAATAAAACAGAAGACTTACCCAGGAAAATGTCAACCAGCATGTTCATAGTAAATCTTCCAGAAGGACCTACATGTTTTATATTTCTTGTTCCTTGCGATGAACTATATTCTTGAACAAAACTTACAATATTTTTCACATCATCAGTCACATCTTTTGTTTTATAATCCTATGAATAAAAAGATTATCTTCTGCTATAATTAAGATAATGAAAGCTAGATTCAATATTAACTGTGGCAGACTTACAACTCATTTCTAGACCAAAACTAAGACTAAAAACTAAGGAAGTTTCAAATGTTTCTTTTTGCCAAAGTTCTAGTATAATTAGTACTCTATCTACTTTATTACTGTCTGCAACAACCTGTGGCAAGAAAAAAATAAAATCCTTCATACTTCCTGGAATAATGCTCTACTACTTATGGGATGGTAACCTTTGGGATGAAAACCACTCTCTAGTCATGCAAGTTTAGGAGTTGTAACTGCTTTTGGGTCTTCTTTTTTATTATCTCCCATCAGTTCACTTCCTCATTTCCCTCAGGTGGCCCAAAACCTTGCCCACTTTTTGAGTTCCTTTTACTGGATGGTCTTTCACCTATCCTAGTTTTCTATACTAGCAATGCTCAGCACACTTGTAGCTCTAAAAAATCTGCACCATGCTTCTCTGTCTTTGCACACATAGTGCTCTCTCTCTGGTGCTGGGGATTGAACCCAGGGCTTCATATAAGCTCTAGGCAAGCACTCTACCACTGAGTTAGACCCTAGAGGCTCTTCCTCCCTTTAACCCTTGTTCCCTTGCCATACTCTGACAACTTGATGATGAACAGGTTTCTTTTTTTTTTTTTTTTCAGGTTTCTTATGTTACACCAACAATCAGCAGTTGTTCTGAGGAATAGTAGTCATTCTGAGGTCCCATTCAGAGCAGTCTAAAGAATCCCCTCACTCTAATAACACCCCTGCCTTAATTCTTGGTGACTTCAATATGCAGAGATGACTCTCCAACCTTTGGTCTTTGGTGTTTGGATCTCCTCTGCTCCAATGATTCTGTCTTCCACCTATATCGGTCACTTGCTTTCATGTCACATCAATAATGGCAACCCTTCATTCTCAGACTACCACATGCTATCTTCTAACTCATGCCAGCATTCTGACTCTAATAATCCACTGGGATTGCCCAGCCACTGATCCTCAACCTTAGATGTCCTCCTAACTCAGTTTAAATTCCACAGCCTCTCCTTATTATCATTACTGCATTTACTATCAACCTGCTCTTAGGTCAGTTTACTATATTACTTGGCAAAGCACATTAGCTTCAACACGTCAGTACCTGTGTCTGAACTTGGTTGGACAAACACATAAATTATGTAGAATATCTTTACTTTCATATATGGTTACAAATCTCAAGTGGTCCTTTAATGTTGCTGGTAATATAGCCCATCTATTATTCCTCCATTTTCTTACAATAAAAACTTCAAACTATGACCCATCACCAGGATGCCTGTTTTTAAAAATAAAGTTTTATTGGAACACAGTCATAGAACATGACTGGAAAATTGATATATTTATTATGTACACTTTTGGGTTACAATGGCAGAGCTGAATATTTCTGGCAGAAATCTTGTGGTCATAAAGTCTGAAATATTTTACTTTCTGGTCCTTAATATAAAGTTTGCTACTGGTCATGGTGGTGCACTCCTGTAATCCTAGCTACTCAGAAAGTTAAGGCAGGAGGATTATAAGTTCGAGGCCAACCTGGGCAACTTTGTGAGATTATGTCTCAAAACGTTTTTTAAAAAGTGCTGGGCATGTAGCTCAGTGGTAGAGCACCCCTGGGTTCAATCCTTAGGACCAGAGGAAGGAAGACACTTGGGAGAGTTGTCTATATTCACTGTCTCCAATTTTTGCCCCCATTCTACTGAAAATGGTCAAATCAAGCTCATTAAGATTTCTCAATGCTAAATCCTATGGTAAATTCTCAGTCCTTACTGTACTTGACTTAGCAGCAGCACTTGAAACACTTCCTGTACTTGGTTTCCTTGGTTTTCCTCTTAGTGCTCATTCTTGGTTTCCCTTCATAGTTCTTCCTTTTCTCCTTAACCTCTTAGGAGCCATGGTAAGTCTTTGGTTTTCTTATGTTCTGCCTGATATTTTTTTTGAGTGCTGAGGACTGTACCCAGGAATACTTTACCTCTGAGCTATATCTCCCCTCTTTTTTATTGTGAGAGAGGGTCTCACTGAGTTGCCCAGGCTGGCCTCAACCCTGTGACCCTCCTTCTTCCATTTACCGAGTAGCTGGGATTACAGGTGTGTGCCACCTTGCCTGGCCCTTCTGCCCAAGTATATCCCTAAAGATATTAGCTGGTCTCATGGCTTTAAGTATCATCTATGATACCATGTCAATCACATGTACCAACTTCACGTGTACCATCAACCTCTTAACAGAATTCCTGAATCAAACAGACCTATATCACTCATATATCAGTTCTAAAACTCAACTCTTGGTCTTTCTTGCCAAACAGCTTTCTGTATTTTGGCTACAGGTAACTCCATTCTTCCAGTTCCTCCAGTCCCTTAGCCTTCATGTTGTTGCTCTGGCCCTCCATTATACGTCTTGCCGTCACAGACTTTCAACCCTGCTCAGTTTCGTGGGTTCCTGCTGTCTCTCTAGTGCTCCAGGACTACTCTCCACTTCAGGGCTTTGGCTCTGGCTAATGCTTCTGCTAATAATGGTCATATTCAGATAGCTGCTTGGCTAACTCTCATTTCAAGTTTTCACGCAAATGGGCCATCTTATCTAATACTGCATCTTGGACCCCACCCATTGCACCTGTCTCCTTACTCTGCTGTACTTTTCACCAAAGCTATTCTCCTTTAACATATTCTTGTTGTGTATATTTTTTGCTATCAGTCTTCCCCTACTAGAATGCAAGCTTTACAAGGACAGGAATTTTTATTTATTTTGTTCAATAAGGTATCCTAAATTCTTAGAACAGGGTCTGTTATAGAATAGGTCCTCAACAAATATCTGCTGGCCGAGTGAACTGATTAGCACTGTTTACAGGGTGGAGTGGGAAGAGATGGCTGTGAATCTGTAGATTCTACACTTAGAGAGTAAACTCCTCTTGGCTCTAGCTAATGCTGCAAATCTTCATAACTATGCTTATATGAACACATATATGTCTCTCCCTTCCAGACTATGAATTGGTCTACAATGTGTTCTTTTGGGAGTCTCCAGCATTTTGGAAATATTTTAAAAAAGATATGAAATGTGAAAATGCTCCGTAAACAGTCTTGCAGATATTAAAACATAAAATTGCCGGGATAGGTACAATAAGTACCTAATGACTGAATTTAACAACTTCCCAAGGTTATTTGAGAATAGATCATACTGAACTCAGAAGCCATTGCCATTATTATTAGTGGTATTATAATTATTTTTAGTACTGGGGATTAAACTCGGAGCACTTTATCACAGAGTTACACCTTCAATCCTTTTTAATTTTGAGACAGGGTCTTATTGAATTGTTGAGATGGATTTGAACTTGTGATTCTTCTGCCTTAGCCCCCCAAATTGCTGGGATTACATGTGTGTGCCACTGTGTCAATGCCATTCTTTATAGTTAAAAAAAAAAAAAAAAAAAAAAAAGAGTAATTTAAATTACTTGAATTTAAACACAGTACACACTAATGTTACTCTTTTGAGAATAAGATTTAAAAAAAAAATTTTTTTTTTGTGAACTGGAGGTTGAAACCAGAGCCTTCCACATACTAGGCAAGTGCTCTACGACCAGGCTACACCCCAAGTTCATTTTAAAATTTTATTTTGAGGCAGGATCTCACTAAGTTGCCTGCCTCAGCCCCCCACATAGCTGAGATTACAGGTGTATATCTCTCAATTGAATGAAATCTTTAAACATAGGTTATAGTTGTATTTAAAATATTCTACCTGTCCATGTTGGATCATTTGGCATGCTTGTGTATTAATGATATTTCTAAAATATTCTATATGTATCAGTGTACATCTGTAACCTCAATATTTGACAGGTGGATATCCAGTATATTTTTTAGTCTTCTAATTCTAAAAAATGACATTCTACAAAACAGTTTAAGAATTTTTCTATTTCTAATTATGATATGGAGGACAAGCTCTTTCTTTTATTTCATCTTTTGTGGTTCATATTCTGGGATCTAACTTGTATCTACTTTTTTAAATTCAGAGGAAAAAAATTACTGGTAATTTCCTTAATTATGAAAGAATTCTTAAAAAATACTCATTTTACCTTTGTTTTACAGCAATTGTCACAAGAAACATCCGGGTATTTCTTACAAAAATCAGGGTTAAATCCATTTTCACCGAAGTAAGCTAAAAGCTGTATTCTCCTGCATTCTGTTATATTTTCACAGTAATGTACCATGCTGTACAAATTATTGAAGTGAGTCTCTCGTGTATGATGGTTTCCATCTTTCTCCACTAAAAGAGATGAAAAGCATAGTAAAACATACTTATCACATTAGAAATCTAGAGGAGAATATCATAGAAATACTTAGAATAGTCACAGAAGTTTAATATTAAATAAGAAAATTACTATTATCAGTATTCTATCAGTATAACAATTTCATATTATAATTAACCGGGATTTATGTTTATCTCAAGATTTTAATTTTATAGGAATATAATTTAGATTTTGTTTTTCAAATTGGAGAATGAACACAGGGTACACATGCTCTTATCACTGAACCATATCCTCAGATCCTGAATTGGAAATTTTTTTCAAATTTTTATTATCTCCAATGATGAAGGTTTGACTTATATTTCCTATTATCAGATAGGCATATACAGAACTGAATATCCAAAGGAAGCATGACATGGAACAATGGCAGTGGGTTGTATACCTTCCTGAATCTGTGAGGTCTAAGCAGTTAAGCCAGTGGCTCCACAACTATATGCCAAGGGCTAGAGGTGTATAGTTCAATGGCAGAGCTCTTGCCCAGACTGCCTGAGGTTCCAGGTTCAATCCCCAGCACCATGTGGGAAACAGACAAAACCATGGTGCCAAGAAGCCTGGAGTACTGCAGTGAACTCCTAGGTGCAGGTTATTTTAAATTTAAGGTCAACACCAATAACTGACAGTACTGAATAGATTGTGCTTTACTTCTTCCAGTAACATCATTATCTTTGTGAAGTTGGAATACTGACAGTTGCTATAATAAAAACAAATACTTCAAGAAAATGAAAGTTACCTTGTTTTTCTTTGTCCCCACACCAGGGCTGAGGGCAGAACCAAGGGCTTTATGCATGTTAGGCAAGTGTTCTGCCACTGAGTCAAATCCCTGACTCCTCAAGAAAATGAATGTGAAACAGAAAATGAGAATGGCAGTGTCCAATTTGATTTCAAAGTTTAAAAACAGCAAGTGCTTACTTTACATTAGTAAGCAATACGGTTACTTAAGAATAAAATAAAAATATGAGTATTAGTATTCTTCAAATAATTTAATATTAAATAATATTTCAAATAATTTAATACTTAAGTCCTGATTATTAGTCATAAAAATTAGGATTTAAATATTTACTAAACTATTTGGATCTAACAATGTAGATGTTCCTTGACTTATAAGGAGGTCACATCTTGATAAACCCCTTGTAAACTGAAAATATATGTTAAAGATGTATTTAATACTGAATACCCTAGCTTAGCAACAGAGCACGCTGTAGAGTGTTGCTTATTCACCCTCATTATTGTGGGGCTGCAAGACAGGGTTCGAATGCATATCACTAGCTCGGGAAAAGACCAAAATTAAAAATTTGAAGTACAGTTTCTACTGAATTTATATAACTTTCATACCACTGTAAAATAAAAAAAATCATCATTCAAACTATCGTTTGATAGTTTGAGACTGTACAGTACAGTACAGTAGGAGACTGTACAGATTTTGTCTAAAAATAAAAATGGGCAAATGAAGTGTAAACGTGGTGTTTTTGGTTAAGATCCATTTTGGTTTAGTGAAAGAATCTTGAACTTTCGCATCAGATGAAATTGTGCTCAGTCGGGGTTCTGCCACTTATTAGTTCTGTATCTCATTCTACCTCCTCTGCATAATGAGGAAATAGTCTTATCTTTTAAGGTTGTTGTGAAGGAAAAATGAGTTGATATGTGTAAAGTATTTAAAACAGCATGTGGCAAGTGCTAACGAAATATTATCTATAACAATTACCATCCCTGCACAATGGCCACTACTCCTACTGCTCCTGCTACTGTAGCTGCTGCCTCAGAGATCTTGGGGGCAAGTTAAAAAACCTTTCTGAAGCTTGCTGTTCTCATGACAGTAGCTCTACCTAAAAAGGTAGATGTTGCTGGGCATGGTGGTACACACCTGTAATTCCACCAGCTGAGGTAAGAGGATCGCAAGTTCAAGGTCAGCCTCAGCATCTGAGCAAGACCCTAAGCAATTTAAGAGAGACTCTGTTTCAAAATAAAATAAAAAAGGGCCGGGGAGGTAGCTCAGTGGTTAAGTACCCCTGGGTTCAATCTCTGGTACCAAAAAAAGCTAGTTGTATGGGTAAATAAAGTAAGGTGATAACAGTTTGCCACACTGAGTATCTCTGCCAGAGTAAATGAGAGAGTGCTCTCAAAATAGCTATTTACAAAATACATTCAATATCACACGGGAGTACAAAGATGGGAAAAGGATATAATAAAGTTCTAAAATATGTATTCACTTTGACCCAAGAAGCCCTGGTCCAGAACTATTTCCTATATAAATAATTGCAAAAATGCCTAGAGATATCAATACAAGGATGTTCAATACTGCATTGTTGGTAACAGTAAAAAACAATAAATAATCTAAATATCTAACAAGAGGGGACTGGATTAATAAACATGAAACAACCATACTATGCAATTCTATGTAGCCAATCTATTCATATTAATTCTAGGGATAATTACAACCTAGTACTGACTGAAAAAACCAGGTCACTACATACATGGGTGTGTATGTGCATACACACACACACACACACACACACACACACACACGCAAAGAATGTATAATTCTATTTGCATTTTAAAATACAAGTATTTGAGAAAGGTAAACACAAATACAAGAATTTGTCTGCCTTTAATGGGGGAGGAGAGATGAGACAGGAGAGATCTAGAAGGCTTCAGTTCTATTGGTGTTCTTTTGTTTTCTTTTCTTTCCCTCCCTCCCTTTCTTTCCCTCCTCCCTTCCTCCCTCATTTCTTTCTTTCTCTTTCTTCTTTCTTTCAGCAGGTCTCATTATATTACTCAGGCTGGCCTCAACTCCTGGGTTCAAGTGATCCTCCTGCCTCAGCCTCCTCAGTAGCTGGGACTATACTGGTATAAGCCACTACACCTTGTTTTATTTTATTTCTTAAACTGGATAGTAGTTCATGAGATTTCATTATTTTCTCCTTTTTATCTTTCTTTGAAATATATATTATATGCAAGGATGCATGAGAAAATTGGGTCTGGAAAGATACAAAAGAAATCAGTAACTCAAGTTGTTTCTTGATCCAAGACTACTAGGCATGATTTAATAATTTCTGGACTTACCTGTGTTTGTCATTTTACATAATAAGCATGTATTACTTTTATAATAAAAGTGGAACTGAAAAAAAAGTTCCAATTTATATAAACACCTCTATTTCTCCATGACTATTTAAGGAAAACTGGACCCAAAGTATCACAATAGCAGGAGTGATTAATCTCATGGAACTGAACATGATAGAATGTTTCTAGCAGAGCTCAGCTTACTCATTATAAGTCTCTTCAGTCTGGTCACATCATGATAGGCATAGAAAAGCAGGCAGTGAGATATTTCTCCATCTCGTCCAGCTCTGCCAGATTCCTGGTAGTAACCCTCCACAGATTTAGGGAGAGATGCGTGAATCACAAATCGCACATCAGGTTTGTCAATCCCCATTCCAAATGCGATTGTCGCACAGATAACCTGATATAAAGCAAAAGTCCATTAGATTCACAATGCATTTAAAGGAACATTTTAATAATGGATGTTTCTGAAAGCTCTATCCCTTATTTTACTTTAAAATGCACTCTGTACCACAAACTTGAGTCTTAACTTGGTCCCACTATTTAGCATGACTAAGATGAGATTTTCATATTGTTAACTTGCAATTTTATTAAGCCCATGAAGGGAAAGAGAAGCTCAGTGTGGTAGGTACTTTCTTATGTGAGTTAGTATCACTATGTGAGGGATTAATTGCATCCGTCAGCCTTTCAATGTATTGTCAGTGTTTGTTCTGTTTCTGATATGGAGGTGTGAGGGTACTGCTCAAACTGCCATGATATTCAGGCCTGTGTACATAAGCAGTGCATTCCTCAGGAGCTCCAGATTGTTCCCAGGGCTCTGGCTCTCAGAGGTCATTGCCACTAGCTCCATGATGATTCAGGACAATGGCACTCTCACCTGCTCCAGTTTTACCTGTGGCACCAGCTGAAACATACACTGACTCCTTTTATTTATCAGCTGAGTTCAAAGTCAAGCTTGTGAAATTTTAATTGAAACTCATATGGGTAAAAGTCAGAGCAACTTATACAGGAAGGAGACAAAAAAAAAAAAAAAAAAAAAAAAAAAAAAGGCCAGGGTCTATGGCTTTTGGCTTATACAAATCACTTAGTGGAAGCAAGGTGATAGTTAAATTTTAGGAGCTTGACAAATCAGTTTTCAAGAATATCCATTTCAGTTGCAAATTTAGGACCTATTTAACCCAAACCAAAATGCTATATCTCCAGGCAAAATTACATTATACAAATAAAGCTGCAAGTCTTTTTTTAGCACTTAAAAAAATGAATTGCTACTGCAAGAACAGTATTTCAAAAGCAATGGAAAATATCTGGCAGCCAGACTGAGGCTAATGACATGATTTCAGTAACCATGAGTACCAGAAAGGAACTACAAGCTATGGGGTACATGGAAAGCAAATGGGTACATTTATCAACATTGGGAATGGCAGTGGCCTGCACTCGAGGTTAGTCATCCATCTAAATTTATGGCACTTTGATCAAAAGGATATCTCAAAAAGAGAAAGTCTATTGTGGCCTCTGGTGATGGAGTGCAGGCGGAGAGCTGCCCAGTGAGATGTGCCAGCCCAGAGCTCTGCAAACATGACCTACAGGCTTCCTAGAAGCCTGGTGCTTCTCCCACTGTGGGACGGGTACATGACTGTGAAGCACATCCTGTAGGCTCTGAGTAAGGCCACAATGATGCTGACTCTTTCTGAAAGCTCTTATTTCTTTAACTAGGAAACCGGTTTTGTTGAACTGTACTTCCTTCCTTATTTCTGTGTTGTTTTTAAACTTCAGGTTATATATTCATTCTTTTCAAAGGAAAACACCAAGTTTTACTCTTTTTTCCCCCTGTACTGGGGATGAAGCCAGGGGTGCTCTATTTTTTTTTTTTTATTAGTTGTTGATGAATCTTTATTTATTTGTTTGTATGTGGTGCTGAGAATTGAATCCAGTGCCTTGCACATGCTAGGCAAGTGCTCTACTACTGAGCCACAACTCCAGTCCTCTGCTATTTTTAAAATTAAAAAAAAAAATTTATTTGTATATGGACACAATACCTTTATTTTATTTATTTATTTTTATGTGGTGCTGAGGATTGAACCTAGTGCCTTACACATCCTAAGCAAGTGCTCTACCACTGAGTCATAAACCCAGTCCTTATTTTTTTCAGTTTTGAGAAAGGGTCTCACTAAGTAGCCCAAGCTGGCCTCAAACTTGGGATTCTCCTGCCTCAGCCTCCCCAGGAGCAGGAATTACAAGTGTATATACCACCATTCCTGGTTCAAGTTTTATTCTATCTCAAAATTCTAAAAATATCAAAGCTATCCAGTTGGTATAACACTGTATCTTGACTGTAAAGGTTAATTAGTCTGAGAGCAACAAATAGATTAAAAAAAAAAAAAATGAACACATACATCTTCATTGTAGAATACTGTATTAATATAAAGATTTTAAAACTTGAAACAAATTATTCTTAATTACATGATTAGGAGAAATCAATATTACATTCTAGACTATTCTTCCTTCCAGGATTTCTTCTTCTTCTTCTTTTTTTTTTTTTTTTTGGAGACAGGGTCTCAATAAGTTGCTTAGGGCCTAAGGCTGGCTTTGAACTCGAGATCCTTCTGCCTCAAACTTCCAAGTTGTGGGATTACAGGCAGTAGCCACCATGCCTGACTTTTTTGGGTCTTTTTCTTTATTCAGTTTTCTCTCTGTATGGTTGAGGTTTTGTAAATTATTTTTTCCTTTAGGGACTAAGGATTGAACCCAAGGGTACTCTACCACTGAGCCATACCTCCAGTTTTGCATTTTTTTATTTTAAATTCTATTTATTTATGTTTGGTACTGGGGATTAGACCCAGGGGTGCTTTACCATTGAGCTAAATCCCCCACCCTCTTAATTTTTGAGACAGGGTCTAAGTTACCCATTCTGCCCTTGAATTTGCAATCCTATAGCCTCAGCCTCCTAAGTTGCTGAGATTACAGAAGTGTGTCACCACTGTGGGATAGACCTCACCAATTTTTAGTGCCTCCCTTGTCATTTATTGTTTGTTCAAAAATTTCAGCCTATTTCTGTATTTTTGTTTTACTACCTATATACAATGTACTACAAACCAGTATTCATGTACTTTTTTTTTTTTTTTCTTTTTTTGCCAAATTCTCTTAGTTGTTTTCACTTGACTATTCTTCCAGGCAAACTTTATCAAAAGAAGAAAATTGAGCTGGGTACAGGGGCACATGCCTATAATCCCAGTGGCTTGGGAGGCTGAGGTAGGAGTATCTTGAGTTCAAAGGCAGCCTCAGCAACTTACCAAGGCTATAAAGCAACTCAGCGAGCCCCTGTCTCTAAATAAAATATAATAAAAGGCTGGGGATGTGGCTCAGTGATTAAGTACCTCTGGGTTCAATTCCCAGTAACAAAAAAAAAAAAAAAAAAAAGAAAAAGAAAAAGAAAAAGAAAAAGAAAAAGAAAAAAATTGACTTGTATGATTATTTTAGTGAAGACAAACCAGTGACACATTTTCTAAACATTTTGCATACTTGAAAATGCCTTTGTTGTTTTCAAAATATATGACAGTGAGCTGGGTATGAAATACTTCTGTCCAATAAGTCTTTCTCCTCTTTTTTTTCCCCTGATACTGGGGATTGAACCCAACAGTGCTCTAGATCTTTATTTATTTATTTTTTTAATTTTCCTTTTCTTTTTTTTTTAAATATATTTTATTTATTTACTTTTTAGTTATAAATGGATACAATATTTTTTATTAAAATCTTTTTTATTTTTACAGACTACATTTTGATCCATTGTAGAACTTTTCATTTCTATGGTTGTACACAATGTAGATTCACACCATTCATGTAATCATACATATACACAGGGTAATACTGTTTCATTCTACTATCTTTCTGTCGCCCACACCCTCCCACCCCATTTTTCTCTACACCATCCAAAGTTCCTTCATTCTTCTCCTCCTCCTGCCACCCCCTTATTACATATTATCATGCGCTTATCAGAGAAAACATTTGGCCTTTGGTTTTTTGGGCTTGGCCTATTTCACTTAGTACGATATTTTCCAACTTCATCCATTTACTAGCAAATGCCATAATTTTATTCTTCTTTATGGCTGAGTAATATTCCTTTGCATATATATATACACCACAGTTTCTTTATCCATTCGTCAACTGATGGGCACCTAGGTTGCTTCCACAATCTAGCTATTGTGAATTGAGCTTCTATGAACATTGATGTGGCTGCATCACTGTAGTATGAGAGTCCTTTGGGTATAAACCAAGGAGTGGGATAGCTGGGTCAAATGGTGGGTCCATTCCAAGTTTTCTGAGGAATCTCTGTACTGCTTTCCAGAGTGGTTGCACCAATTTGCAACTCTGCCAGCAATGTATGAGTGTGCCTTTTCCCCCACATCCACGCCAACACTTATCATTGCTTGTGATAATAGTCATTCTAACTGGAGTTAGATGAAATCTTAAGGTGGTTTTAATTTGCACTTCTCTAATTACTAGGGATGATGAGCACTTTTTCATATATTTGTTGATCATCTGTGTATCTTCTTCTGTGAAGTGTTTGCCCATTTCCTTAGCCCATTTATGGATTGGGTTCTTTGAATTTGGGTGTAAAGTTCTTTATAAACTTTGGAAATTAGTGGTCTGTTTGAAGTGTGTATGGAAAAGATTTTCTCCCACTCTGTTGGCTCTTTTTTCACATTATTGATTGTTTCCCATGCTGAGAAAAAACTTTTTAGTTTGAATCTATCCCATTTATTGATTCTTGCTTTTATTTCTTGTGCTATGGGTATCTGGTTAAGGAAATCTGGTCCTAAGCCAACGTAATGAAGATTCAGGCCTACTTTTTCTTCTATTTGGTGAAGGGTTAGATCTTTATTTTATTTTTAAATTTTGACAAGGTCTCACTAAGTTGCCCAGGCTGTCCTTCAGTTTGCAATCCTCCAGGCTCAGCCACTCAAGCAGATGAGATTAAAGGTGGCGCCACCATGCCCAGCTATTCTTTTCTCTTCTGATTCAGAAGACTGTCCTGTTTTTGATACATATATATTATGAATTTATTTTTGACCATGGTATCTGTTTTAACTATCTTGCTGTCTTCCTTGGGTATACTTAATATTCTTTTTTTTTAAGAATATAGAAATATATTTTTTCTTTTATTTAATGATGCAAAAGAAAATGATGACTTGCTATATACTCACATATAACTTCTCTCATGTTCAAAACCCAATTGGTAGATCCAGAGGAAATGCTATAGCTATAATATGGAGCATAATATATTAGCATTTCCAAAGTTTTTTATATAACCCATGTGTTTTTCTTCTTCTTGTTTTTTTGTGGTACTGGGGTTTGAACCCAGAGGTACTTTATCACTGAGCTACATCTCCAGCCCTTTTTATTTTTATTTTAAGATAGGGTTTAAGTTGCTCAGGGTCTTGCTAAGTTGCTGAGGTTGACCTTGAACTTGCGAACTTTCTGACTCAGTCTCCTGAGTCGCCTAGCTCCATTTCTTCCTTTATACTCTCAAATACCTTCACTATGCTGTTGGATAAGATAGAACCATAGGAAGTCGGCGGCACCCAATGTTGGCCCAATTTTTAGCAGGTCAGGTTTGTCACTGGGTGGATCCCAAATGTGGCATGCTGAACTCTGACGGTGCTGAAGGGCTGTAGCAATGTGACCAGTGCCATGTTGCCAGGTGGCTCTACAGTTAATATTCTTAGGCTGGATCCCTGTTCCTTGTTGCTAATAACTAACATTTTTATTTTTTCTCCTTCAATTTTTGTCTTTTGTTCCGTTTAGCATTCTCAAGTTATTCACTATATCACTGATTCCTTTTCAGTCTTTTTTTTTTTGGGTACCAGAGATGCTTAGACAGGGCCACATTTGCAGTCCTTTTAATTTTTATTTTATTTATTTTTTGGTACCAGGATTGAACTCAAGGGCACTTAACCACTGAGGCACATCCCCAGTCCTTTCTTAATTTTGAGACAGGGTCTTGCTAGGTTGCTTATAGCCTCACTAAGTTGCTGAGGTTGGTTTTGAACCTGCGATCCTCCTGCTTCAGCCATGAGCCACTGGGATTAGAGGTGTGCGCCACCATGCCTGGTGTCCTTTTTATTTTTATTTTGAGGTAGGGTGTCACTAAGTTGCTCAGAGCCTTGCTAAGTTGCTAAGGCTGGTCTCAAACTTGTCATCCTCCTGCCTTAGCCTCCTGAGCCACTGGGATTACAGGTGTGTGCCACCATGCCTGGCTCCTTTTCAGTCTTATTTTGATGTTTACTATCATTAAGATAAAAACAATTTGCATTCTATATGCACAAATCTGTTTATATACCATAAAAGATGGTTCCTTTTGTTTCCCTTTTTTCAAAAATGTTACCTGGCAGCCATCCTGATTAATCCACTTGTGCTGCACTTCATCTCTGGCAGAATCACTGAGGCCAGCATGATAAGCAAGAGCAGCAAGACCGTCCTTCTGTAAAGTGTCAGCCATTGTGTCACATTCCCGCCTGGAGAGGCAGTAGATTATCCCGGAGTCATCTGTCAAGAAACCAAAACAGCATTGAGAAATGAAGGCTTTTAACATAAATAACAATACGATTTACATTATGTTCTTAGAACTGTATGAAACATAAACAGATCTTTGTAGTGCACTTACAGTACAGGACAATCACATAGAATAATTCAGGAAAGGAATTCACGCAATAAGATGAGACTTTTACTTCTGTCCCTGCTAATGCCTTGTGAGATGGACTTGGACTAATCCTAGGCTCTATTTCACACTGGCTCTAAAAATGGGAATGCTCCGTTATACAAGTTTCAAGGCGACATATGACAATATTTATCAAGAGCTTTAGAAATACCTTTGACCCTGTTTCCTTCTAGGAATATAACCTAGGAAATAAAGTGATATATGGACTTAAGCCAAAAGTTTTGTTTACAATTTTAAAAATTAGAAAGATTTTCATGGGAAACATTATAGCAATAATTAAGACATGAGGTTGTGAAATAAAATATATTTTATCAAGTGTTTTCTAAGAAAAAAACATAAACTGACCTATAACATCTTTTAAAAAAAGTGTTTTCTAAGTTATAAAAGGCATGCAGAAATGCTCAAGATGTAGAAACAGAGTTACATGGCAAACTGCTATGAACTTCAGAATCTCATTTTAGTTAGTATAACTCAAAGGCAAACACATTTGGGAGAAGGCACTATAACAAAGGGTTATATTCATATAATGACAGAAGCCAGAGGAAAGACATTGAAACCAAGAATGATAACAGGTGTGTAGGAGGGAGTATTTAATGTACTTTCTTAAGGTTTATTGTTATCTAACCAAATGAGATTTTATAAATTCTCGAATTGAGAGTTACAATATCCTACTCTATAAATAACAAGTTAATGTTATCATAAAGCAAAGAGAAATGTTTAATATGCCATTTTATATATTCTATTGTGGTACTAAAAAGACATCTTTTACTTTTAGACATAATTCATCACATGACTGTACTCACATGGGTGATGCTTTCTGATCCATTCTAAGCAATCAAATGCCACCTTTTTAGGCTTCTTTGGTAACACATAGTATTTCAGATTATGTCTGTTAAAGCTCATGCTGAACCTAAAAGAAGTGCCAAACAAAATTTAGTTATTATGAAAAATATAGATTTATCCTTTGGCATGAATTGAATGTATACCTCAAAATCATTACTCAAGATGAGATATTATTAGAAGGTGGGGCATCTGGGAGAGAATTAGGTCATAAGGGTGAAACTGTGAATGAGATTAGTGACCTATAAGAGTAGAGACCTCAATAGTTTTAAGTGCGGCTTTAATGAGAAAAGCACTATCTGGAAACCAGAAAGAGGGACCACACCAGATGGGATCTGCCAGTACCCTGATCCTAGACTTCCCAATCTGTACAGCAATGAGAAATAAACTGCTCTCTTCTCAGTCACCTAGCCTATGCTATTCTGTTATGTTAGTATGAATGAAATCCAACATCTTCAAAAATTAATACCGAGTTTCTACACTGCAAGCCTAATTAAGTTGAATATCATCAATGGCAGTTTATATAATAGAACACTGAAATGGAAGTTAGGTTCAAGGTTAAAGAAAAGAATGGTTGCTGGGTGTGGTAGTACACAACTTCAATCCCAGCAATTCAGGAGACTGAGGCAGGAAGATAGAAAGTTCTAGGAGAGCTTGGGCAACTTAGCGAGACCACATCTCAAACTAAAATATAAAATGGGTTGGGGATGTAATTCAGTAGTAAAGCACCCTGGATTTAATCTCCAGTATTGGGAGTAGGGAGAAAGAATAGTGATAAGGAGGGAAAATCTATGGAATTAGATGATAAAAAATTGGGACTGTAGAAGAAACATTTTCAAGTGTGGGGTATACTTCATGGTAGAGCACAGGCTTAACATGCACAAGGCCCTGGGTCCAATCCCCAGTGTGTTGCACACACACACAGAGTCAGACACATGGAGAAAATACAAGATAAGTCAGAAGCCCAGTCTCCAAGGTAAGGTTGACAAAAATTGGAGATGACTAAAAAATTATTTGAGTGATTAAGAAAATCACAGAGGAAATACACCCTTTTAGGCCACCAATGTTCCCAAATTTTGACTCATGCTAAATAATCTTTATGCACATAAAGAGCTAATTGCAGGGCAACAGAAGGAGCTCTGGATCCCACAGGGAATATGGCTGACTGACACTGGTGCTCCCCCTTCTCTGGCCTACCACTTTTGGCATCCCATTTCCTCCCTCACACTTCCTCAGGCAGCTCATTCTCTCCATTACCTTCTCTCTTATATTTTTAGATTTTTCTGTGAATTCTTCCCTTTTGTCTCAGAATATGTTTTAGGACCAAAAGCAATAAAAGCTTCTTTTGATTCCATATTCTATTTCTCCTCTTGCTTTCCTTCCTAAGGCAAATTTCTCAGAAGATACTCATATATCCAACCAACTAACCATAAATTGAATTCCAATTCTCATCACTTTCATGCTGACTTGACTTTTCTTTTTCTTTTTTTGTGGTACCAGGGATTGAACCCAGAGGCACTAAACCACTGAGTCACATCCTTAGCCCTTTTTATTTTTTATTTTGATACAGAGCCATCCTAAGTTGCTGAGGCTGGCTTTGAACTTGCTATCCTCCTGCCTCAGCCTCCTCAGTTGCTGAGAGTACAGGTGAGTGCCACTGCCTAGCCAGCAATACCTTTTCATGCGTATTTGGTATTTGTAGGGGTCATTTTTAGACCTCCTTCTCTCTGAGCTCTCCCTACTCCACCTTGTTGGCTAGCCTTACAGAAAACTCTGCTAACATTCACGACTTCACCTTCTGTGGGAATTTCAACCCTCATGTCTCTGATTTCTCTATCTTCTCCTTTTGCTTACATCTGAAGTGAGAATCATCCCCCACTCCCAATGCCTGGCTTTCTTCTCTTCTGCAATATTTCTTTCAGCAGTCTATTTTAACCTGCACCCAAATATCATTTCAATGAATCCCAACTCTTACCCCAGCTTAGACCTCTTTTCAGAGTTCTGAACCACATTCCAACAAGTTTTTAGATCTGTGGTCTAAAATTGGGGCATACATTCCCCTAGGAGTACACGAAGACTTTCTAAGGGTAAATGGGCAAAGCTAATTTTAAAGAATCTGAAGTCTCAGTTTTTACATGCAGTTAAGACTGATCTGAGAATACCTCTCCAGACCAGACATTTTGCTGACTAATCCTTTCCCAGTCTTCCCTTTTATAATTGTCCTCCAGCTTTCTAAATACAAATCAACCAATCCCACTTTGTACCCATTTTGAATTTTACCACTGTGCCTTGTTTCTGGAGGTAAAAACCTCCAGGACACCAAACAAAGCAAACTGAAATATAGTACTGGTGTGGGTGAAACTCTTTAATCAAAGCACCAGAAATCCTGGTGGGCTTTCACGTCTTTACGTGTTTTATCTATTTCTATTAAGGTTAAAGAGTAACACTGGAAATGAAGCATCTTGGCCCTCATTGGAGTTCTGACTTCATATACACTGAAAATAAAGTAGTGAAGTGCAGATATCTTCACTTTCGAATGCTGTTTCATCCCTGACCACTGTCACTTTTGAAACTATTGTTCAACAACACTTCAAAATCAGCTTTCATTTATATGTACAGAACAGCTGGAATTCAAATGGTAGAGGATTATGTAGCAGATAGCAGACTGTGGCAAAAAAAGGTGGTGGATAAAAGGCTGATATATCCATTGGCTATTTTTTTTTTTTTTTTTGGTGCTGAGGATTAAATCCAGGACCTCGGGGATGCTAAGTATGTGCTCCACCACTGAGTTACACCCTCAACTCCTTCTAAGACTATTTTGATTATTCTTAGGTAATTATTTATAACTGCTGTTACAGCAAAGGAAACTGCAGTTCAAATATATATATATATATATATATATATATGGCATAAAAGATCTGCCTTACAACAAATACAAATGATGAAGAAAAAGTCTTGAAATTTATTTGAGCTGATTTGGGCTATGGTGCACAAGTCTTCCGCTGATATGAATACTGTAGTGACAATGTACAAGAATGGCCTATGACTTTCTGTGCACTTAAAAATACAGTTTTATCTCAGAAAGTGTTTTATTCATTAAAAAAATGGTTTGGGTCAAAAGGAGAGATAAAAACAAATTTAGAAGGATGTGGAATCAGAACCCTCATACTCTGCTGATGATAAAGTAAAATGGTGCAGGTGCTCTGGAAAAAAGCATGGTAGTTTCTTTAAAAGATGAAACACAGTCAGGTACAGTGGTGCATGCCTATAATCTCAGCAACTTGGAAGGCTGAGGCAGGAGATCACAAGTTCAAGGTCAGTGACAGCAATTTAGTGAGACACTCAGCAGCTTAGCAAGAACTATCTCAAAAGAAAACAAAAACAGCAACAAAAAAATGAAATAGGGCTGGGTAGATAGCTCAGTCAGTAGACTGCTTGCCTTACAAGCACAAGGCCCTGGGTTTGATCCCCAGCACTGCAAAAAAAAAAAAAAAAGAAAGAGAGAAAGAAAGAAAGGACTGGGGATGCATCTCAGTGGTAAAAGACCCCTGGTTTCAACTGCCAACGCCAAAAAAAAAAACAAAAACAAAAACAAAAACAAAAAACAACCCCAAACCAAACCAAACCAAACCAAAAGGGGAAACTCAGAGTGATCATACAACCCAACAAAATTCCACTCCTGGGTATAATACACCCAAGCAAAATGAAAACACATGTCTACATAAAAACTTATACATTTATGTTCATAACAGCTTTATTTATAATAGTCAAAACATGGAAATAACCTCAATATCCACCAATGATAAATAGATAAAAGAGAATGTTATACACCCATACAACAGACCATTATTCAGAAACAAACCTTGAAAACATTATGTCAAGTAAAAGAAGAAAGTCACGAAAGATTACATAGAGTGATTCTGTTTACAGAAACTATCCAGAAGAGGAAAATCTCCACGCAGAAGGTAGATTAGTGGTTGTCCAAGATTGGTAGGGAGAAGTGAGGGGCAAGTTTATTGGACTGCTATTGGATAATGGTATTTTTTTCTTTTTTATTTGTACCAGGGATTGAACACAGGGGTGCTTAACCACTGAACCATATCTCCAGCCCTTTTTAATTTTTTATTTTGAGATAGGTCTCAAAATAGGGCCTTGTTAAGTTGCTGAGGCTGATCTTGAACTTGCAATCCTCCCGTCTCAGCCTCCCAAGACACTGGGATTATAGGCATGTGCCACTGTGCCTGGCAGTTAACAGTGTTTTTGAAGGGTGATAGAATGTTCTAAAACTGTGGTGATGTCACACAACTCTAAATACACCAAACACTGCTGGATTGATTGTAAATATGTGAATGGTAAGATATGTGCATTGTATCTCAATAAAATCATTATAAAAAAAATCTGGAACGGAATTTGAAATTTTTTTCAATTTGTGACATAAGTGAAAAGACAACTGTTTACTAATTTATTTAGTCAAATAAATTACTTCTAGTAAAAGTAATAAAATGATAGATTAGAACATAAAGCAAATCCAATTAAACCAAGACAACTATCCCTATCACAAAAGTGCTGTAGGTAACTGATGAAGGGTAATATTCACACAATTTGTTATAATGGAAAAGTAAACAGACCCTCAGACTTTATTACAGGTAACAAATCTTACCTGTACTTTGTCCATTAGAAAACAGGATGTTAGGAATTATCAAATATTTAACTAGAGACAGTTCCCACCAATTGATGAATGGATAAATAAAATGTAGAATCAAAGAAATTTTTCAGTGGTAGAGAACTTGGTTAGCATTGTGAGGCTGTGGATTCCATCCCCAATAGTACATATGAGAAAGTACAGATCAGTGCTACAACATGGATAATCATGCTCGGTTAAAGAAACCAGGTGCATCCTTTTGGAGAGTGCTCGCCTAGCATGTCGAAGGACCGCGGTTCAAATCCCTGGCCGGGAAAATGAGAGGGTGGGGGGAAAAAACTACGAAAGAAACCAGGTACAAAAGAGAAGGGAGAACAGGAAGTGGCTGCTAGTGAGCACTAGATTTCTTTTTGGGGGCGATGAAAGTGTTCTAAATGTAGATTGTGGGGACAGGTGCAAAATTCTGTCAAAATACAAAAAAACTCACTAAATTGTACCCTATAAATTGGTGAATTTTATCATGTGTGAATTATATCACACTGAAGATTTTTTAAAAAACCTTCTGTATTCCACTATATCTTGACTAAGTTTAAACTGAATGTTGCAATTAACATGGTGAATATTACCAGGTCCAGGGTTTCCAATTTGTGTCATTTGAAAATGAGGTGTGGCAAAAATGCAGTCAACTTGTGCTCAGCTGTGGTTTTTTTGGAACTGAGACAGCAGTCAAAGGGCTATTTACTAAATAGTTTATGTGAATTGATAAATGGAAGTCAGAAATTTTTAAATAAGGAAATATATCTAATTGTGCTGATTGGTTTGGCAATGAAGAATGGGCTTTGCTAATTAGGCTATGTCAGTTATTTTCCATTATTAGAAAGACCTAATCTATAATTAAGAAGTTTTGACAGTTACATTTAAAAGCATATCACAGCCAGATGTATATGGGGCATGCTTGTAATCCCAGCAGCTTGGAAGCTGAGGAAGAAGGATTGCAAATTCAAGGTCATTTTCAGCAACTAAGCATGGTCCTAAGCAACTCAGCGAGACCCCAGCTCAAAATTTAAAAAAACAAAAAACGAAAAACAAACAAACAAAAAAACGGATGGAGATGTGGCTCAATGGTTAAACACCAGGCATCCATGGGTTCATTCCCAATTCTGTTCCCCCCCACCACCAAAAAAAAAGCATCTTACAGCTAGAGATATGGCTCAATGGTACAGCATGTACCTAGCATGTATAAGGCCTTGGGTTCAGCACACACACACACACAAAACATAAAGCATTGTCACCAGGCATGGTGGCACATCATGCAATCTCAGTGACTTGGGAGGCTCAGGGAGGAAGATTCCAAGTTTCGAAGCTAGCCTCAGCAACTTAGTGATACCGTCTCAATTTTTCAAAAAAGGGCTGGGAATATATTTCAGTGGTAAAGTACCCCTGGGTTCAATCCCTACTGAAGAAGGAGACAGAAGGAGAGGAAGAAAAAGAAAAAGCATTTTTTTTTTTTTTCAAAAACAACATTTTATAAGGTATACTGAAACTAACAGGATTTTGATTTCCCTCTTGCAAATATATTGGATATAGGTACAGGGTTCTTAATGAAAGATTAACAAAAATACTTCATAGTCATTAGATAAATCCTAGTAAAAACTTTTTAAAAGGTATATTTCCCAGAAAAAGTAGAGTGAATAACTAATGATTTTCTTATTTTGCCCAATAGTTTCCAATTCTTTGCCTCCCATAAAGTCTGGCAGACCTAATTGAGTGTCAGCTGAAAGAATATTAAAAATAATTTTTGGTGATATCATGATATAATTTTGGCATATACTTTAGAAGGAATTAAAAAAATTGAGTGGTAGTACTATAATAAAATGCCTTCCATTCCTATCCACATATTTGTGTAAGCAACATTTCTCAGCGCTTATAAGAAATAAAAACTGATTCAATTCATCCGTAGATATGTGAACTGAAACACAAATATGATCTTATTAGGAGACATATTCTCAAACTTTATGCTTAAGAATTATTTTAAAAATATACTTAAGGTATCCATTAGTTCAATGTATGGACTAATGATTTTATTTGGTACTAAGAATTGAACCTAGGGGTACTTTACAACTGAGCTACAGTCCTAGTTCTTTTTATTTTGAGATAGGGTCTGGCTAAATGGTCAAGGCTGGCCTTGAACTTGCAATCCTCCTGCCTCATCCTCTCAAGTTGCTGAGATTACAGGTGTGAGCCATTGTGTTCAGCATGACTAATGATTTTAATAATTCAATCCAGATGAAAATTTTGGTATAAGATTAGAAGACAAATTTTAATTTATATATATATTTTTCCTTACAGGTAAGAATGACAAAGTAAGCAAAAATATTTCATATACAAAATAAATTAACTTAGGATAAAATTCTGTGGGGGGAAGTGAAAATATGAGTTCAAAGAAAAATGAGAAAAGTGTAAAATACCTGCCTACTAAAGAGGTAAACTTTTCCCCTGCTATTTCTTCATCCTCTTCCTCCCCCTTGTCCTATAAAGAACTGAAAACTTGAGTTATTAAAATACAAACAAGGTATTAAAGTTGGATGGTGGTCTATAGGGAGGTTGCGTTCCTTGTTGCTCCAAAACTCGGGTTTCCAGCCTCGGATATCTGTTTCTTGGCAAGGCAGTTTTTGCAGTTTATCGATCCCCTGCTGTTTACCCCATTTATCTACTGGGATCACCTGCAGTCTGCCAGCATATCGACTACATTTTTTCTTTTTTTTTTTTTTGTGGTGCCAGGAATTGAACCCAGGGCCTTGTGCATGCAAAGCAAGCACTCTACCAACAGCTATATCCCCAGACCTCTACTACTTTTTGAGTGCAGATTGCTCACTGTCTGGCCCCTACCATCTGCCATTTGCCTGCTGCTTGCCTATCCATCGCCTGCCTTTCACCTACCCATCACCCACCGTCGGAGGTTCACCTCCCTATCGTCTGACAGAAGTCAGCAAACTGACCACAGACCACCAGTGTAGCCCCAGCTGCCTGTTGTCTGGAAGTGCACTGTCACAGTACCTGCAGGTTTGGTTACACGTGGCTGCCGCCATTTTGAGACAATAGCCAGGACTTGTAGGACACCTGGCCAGACTGACTGAGCCCCGACTCCAGGATCCCTCAGCCCTACCGATCACTCCCTGCCTCTGGGGCCCTCACATTGACTGACTGCTCCCCGCCACCAGAACCCCCAGACCAACTGACTGCGTCCTACCACTGGGACTCCCAGACTGACTGACTGCACTCTGCCTCCAGGATCCCACAACCAGACAGACAACACACTACCTCTAGGACCCCTGCCCAACCAACCGCACCCCGCCTCCAGGACCTCCATCACGTCCACACCCCAAGCTGCAGCTCCCCATTTGCCAACACATTTGGAAGCCAGAGTGGCCATCTTGGATAATCCTGGAAGCCATATCTCCCATCTTTAGGTGAGGCAAATCCCATCCTGAGACACCTGCTGGAGACTGGAAGCTCATTGTCAGGTACCTCTCATGCATCAGGCTACTGAAGACTGGGAGGTTTGACTACTATATGACTGTTATAGTGTAGATTTTCTTTTTTCTCATTATTGAAAATTTTTAAGTTTTTATTTCTTTACCTTTCTCGCTCTCTTTTCCTTTTGTTTACCTGTTCCCTCAGAGTCTCTTTCTCCCTTTTCCCATGCTAACAATTGACTTTTGATTACACTCTCACTCTTTCTATGATCTAGAACTTCTATATATTCTTTTCTTATCCCATTAACAGCTACATCCTACACCCCTCTACATCCTCTTTGTCCTCCATTAGAAACTGTAGACCTTATTGCAAATCTATTTGTTATACTGAAGATAATAATTGAACTAATTCTGTTTATTATGACAATATTGTTATTGTCCTCATAGGGGCTATTTGGTTTCGGGTTGCATACTGTCTGAACTGGGCACTGCTAATATTGATCTCCCCCTTAAAGAAAAGGTTTTGGAAACCTACAGGGCCACTATAAGCCTATAGGGGGAAATCTGCAATACCCCAGATCTGCACTTCTAGAGGGGAAGGCACATGAACAACATGAAAAAACAAGGGAAGAAAATGACCCAAACAAATCTAGATTCTATATTAATAGAATCCAGTGACAGTATGATAGAAGAAATGTCAGAAAAGGACTTCAGATTATACATGATTAAGGTGATTCGTGAAGCAAAGGATGAGATAAGAGAGCAAATGCAGGCAATGAATGATAATACCAATAAGCTGAAAAAGCACCTGCAGGAAGCAAAAGATCATTTCAACAGATAGAGATTCTCAAAAAAAAAACCAAACAAACGGAAATCCTTGAAGCAAAGGAAACAATAAATCAAATAAAAAGCTCAATGAAAAGCATCACCAATAGATTAGACCACTTGGAAGACAGAACCTCAGACAATGAGACAAAATATTAAATCTTGAAAATAAAATTGCCCAAACAGAGAAGATGATAAGAAATCATGAACAGAATCTCCAAGAACCATGGGACATCATGAAAAGACCAAATTTAAGAATTATCGGGATTGAGGAAGGCACAGAGAAACAAACCAAAGGAATGAACAACCTATTCAATGAAATAATATCAGAAAATTCCCCAAGCCTGAGGAATGAAATGGAAAAATCAAACACAAGAGGCTTACAGAACACCAAATGCACAAAATCACAACGGATCCACACAAAGACACATCGTAATGAAAATGCTTAACATACAAAATAAAGATAGGATTTTGAAGGCTGTGAGAGAAAAGCAGCAGACTACTTATAGGGGGAAACCAATATGGATATCAGCAGATTTCTCAGCTCAGACTCTAAAAGCTAGAAGGGCCTAGAACAACGTATTTCAAGCTCTGAAAGAACATGGTTGCCAACCAAGTATCCTATACCCAGCAAAACTAACCTTCAGATTTGAAGATGAAATAAAATCCTTCCATTATAAACAAAAGTTAAAAGAATTTACAAATAGAAAGCCTGCGCTACAGAATATTCTCAACAAAATATTCTATGAGGAGGAAATGAAAAACAACAATGTAGGTCAGCAAAGGGAGGAACTACCTTAAAGGAAAAACCAATGAAAGGAGAAACCAAGTCAAGTTAAAAACCAAAAATAAGCCCAAATGACTGGGAATACAAATCATATCTCAATAATAACCCTGTATGTTAATGGCCTAAAGTCATCAATCAAAAGACATAGACCGGCAGAATGGATTAAAAAGAAAGACCCAACGATATGCTGCCTTCAAGAGATTCATCTCAAAGAAAAAGACATCCACAGACTAAAGGTGGAAGGATGGGGAAAAACCTACCACACACACAGACTCAGTAAAAACGCGGGGGTTTCCATCCTTATTTCAGACAAAGTGGACTTCAAGCCCAAGTTAGTCAGAAGGGATAAAAGAAGGACATTTCATAGTGCTTAAGGGAATCATAAATCAGGAAGACATAACAATCCTAAATATTTATGCCCCAAACAACGGTGCATCCATGTATATCAAACAAATCTTTCTCAATTCCAGGAATCAAATAGACCACAACACAAAAATTCTGGGTGACTTTAACACACTGCTGTCACCCCTGGATAGATCTTCCAAACAAAAACTAAACAAAGAAACTATAGAACTCAATAACACAATCAATAACTAACACTTAACAGACATACATAGAATACTCCATCCATCAATGAGCGAATTCACTTCCTCCTCAGCAGCACATGGAACCTTCTCAAAAATAGACCATATGTTATGCCACAAAGCAGCCCTTAGTAAATGCAAAAAAAATAGAGATATGCCTTGTGTTCTATCAAATCTTAATGGAATGAAATTAGAAATCAATGACAAAATTAAAAACAGAAATTACTCCAACACCTGGAGACTAAATAATATGCTACTGAATGAAACATTGATAACAGAAAACATCAGGGAGGAGATAAACAAAATTCTTAGAGGTAAATGAGAGTGATGATACAACATACCAAAACCTCTGGGACACTATGAAAGCAGTACTAAGAGGAAAATTCATTGCATGGAGTACATTCAAGAAAAGAATAAAAAGTCAACAACTAAAAGACCTAACATTACAGCTCAAACACCAAAAGTAGTAGAAGACAAGAAATAATTAAAATCAGAGCTGAAATCAATGAAATTGAAACAAAAGAAACAATTTAAAAAATTGACAAAACAAAAAGTTGGTTCTTTGAAAAAGTAAACAAAATAGACAAACCCTTAGCCATACTAACAAAGAGAAGGAGAGAGAAAATGCAAATTACTAAAATTCATGATGAAAAAGGAAATATGGGCTGGAGAGATAGCTCAACTGGTAGAGTGCTTGTCTTGCAAGCACAAGGCCCTGAGTTCGATCCCCAGTACCACAAAAAAAAAAAAAAAAAAAAAAAGGAAATATCATGACAGACACCACTGAAATACATAACATAATGAGAAATTACTTTGAAAATCTGTATTCCAACAAAATAGAAAATACTGAAGACATTGACAAATTTCTAGAGACATGATCCTCCCAAACTGAACCAGGAGGACATACACAATTTAAACAGATCAATATCAAGCAATGAAATAGCTTGATATTTCATCAAAAGTCTACCATCCAAGAAAAGCCCAGGACCAGACGGATTCTCAGCCAAGTTCTATAAGACCTTCAAAGAAGAACTCATTCCAATACTTCTCAAAGTATTCCAGGAAGTAGAAAAGGAGGGTACCCTGCCAAACTCATTCTATGAAGCTAATATCACCCTCATACCCAAACCAGGCAAAGACACATCAAGGAAAGAAAATTTTAGACCAATATCCTTGATGAATATAGACGCAAAGATCCTTAACAAATACTGGAAAACCGTATCCAAAAACATATTAAGAAGATAGTGCACCACAATCAAGTGGGGTTCATTCCAGGAATGCAAGGTTGGTTCAACACCCATAAATCAATAAATGTAATCCATCATGTCAACAGATCTAAGGATAAGAATCATATGGTTATTTCAATTGACGCAGAAAAAGCATTTGACAAAATACAACACCCCTTCATGCTCAAAATGCTAGAAAAAATAGGGATAGTAGGAACATACCTAAACATTATAAAGGCTATTTATGCTAAGCCCACGGCCAAAATCATTTTTAATGGAGAAAAACTGAAAGCAACCCCTTTAAAAACGGGAACAAGACAGGGATGCCCTCTTTCACCACTTCTATTCAACATCGTACTTGAAATACTAGCCAGAGCAATCAGACAGACTAAAGAAATTAAAGGGATATGAATAGGAAAAGAGGAACTCAAGCCATCATTATTTGCTGATGACATGATTCTCTATTTAGAGGATCCAAAAAACTCCTCCAGAAAACTTCTAGACCTCATAAATGAATTCAGCAAAATAGCAGGATATAAAATCAACACACATAAATCTAAAGCATTTTTATACATAAGTGATGAAACATCTGAAAGGAAAATGAAAACAACTCCATATGCAATAGCCTCAAAAAACAAAAACAAAAACCAAAAAAACAAAAACCAAAAAAAAACCTTGGGAATCAATCTAACCAAAGAGGTGAAAGATCTCTATAATGAAAACTACAAAACACTGAAGAAAGAAATTGAGGAAGATCTTAGAAGATGGAAAGATCTCCCATGTTCTTGGATAGGCAGAATTAATATTATCAAAATGGTCATACTTCCAAAGGCACTATACAGATTTAATGCAATTCCAATTAAAATCCCTGACATTTCTCATAGAAACAGAAAAAGCAATCATGAAATTCATCTTGAAGAACAAAAGACCCAGAATAGCCAAAGCAATCCTGGGCAGGAAGAGTGATGCAGGAGGTATCACAATACCAGACCTTAAACTCTACTATAGAGCAATAGTAACAAAAACAGCATGGTACTGGCACCAAAATAGACAGGTAGATCAATGGTACAGGATAGAAGGCGCAGAGATATACCCAGATAAGTACAGTTATCTCATACTAGAAAAGGTGCCAAAAACTTACAATGGAGAAAAGATAGCCTCTTCAACAAATGGTGCTAGGAAAACTGGAAATCCATATGCAGTAAAATGAAATTAAACCCCTATCTCTCACCCTGTACAAAACTCAACTCAAAAAGGATCAATGATCTAGGAATTAGGTTTGAGATCCTCCACCTAATAGAAGAAGAAGTAGGCCTGAATCTCCATCACGTTGGCTTAGGACCAGATTTCCTTAACAAGATCCCCATAGCGCAAGAAATAAAAGCAAGAATCAATAAATGGGATAGATTCAAACTAAAAAGTTTTTTCTCAGCACAGGAAACAATCAATAATGTGAAAAGAGAGCCTACAGAGTGGGAGAAAATCTTTTCCACACACACTTCAAACAGACCACTAATTTCCAAAGTTTATAAAGAACTTAAAAACTTTACACCCAAATTCAAAGAATCCAATCAATAAATGGGCTAAGGAAATGGGTAAACACTTCACAGAAGAAGGCATACAGGTGATCAACAAATATATGAAAAAGTGCTCATCATCCCTAGTAATTAGAGAAATGCAAATTAAAACCACCCTAAGATTTCATCTAACTCCAATTAGAATGACTATTATCAAGAACACAAGCAATGATAAGTGTTCGCATGGATGTGGCGAAAAAGGCACACTCATACATTGCTGGTGGAGTTGCACACTGGTGAAGCCACTCTGGCAAGAAATATGGAGATTCCTCAGAAAACTTGGAATGAACCCACCATTTGACCCAGCTATCCCACTCCTTGGTTTATACCGAAAGGACTTAAAATCAGTATACTACAGTGACCCAGCACATCAATGTTCATAGCTCAGTTCACAATAGCTAGATTGTGGAAACAACCTAGGTGCCCTTCAACTGATGAATGGATAAAGAAACTGTGGCATATATATGCAAAGGAATATTACTCAGTCATAAAGAAGAATAAATTTATGGCATTTGCTGGTACATGGATGAAGTTGGAAAATATCATACTAAGTGAAATAGGCCAAGCCCAAAAAACCAAAGGCTCAATGTTTTCTCTTATAAGTGCATGACAATATATAATGAGAGGTGGGGGTGGTGGGGGGAGGAGACGAATGAAGGAACTTTGGATGGTGTAGAGGAAAAAGGGGTGGGAGGGGGTGGCGATGGAAAAACAGTAGAATGAAACAGACAGTATTACCCTATATATATGTATGATTACATCAATGATATGAATCTACATTGAGTACAACCATAGAAATGAAAGTTGTACCCCCTTTGTGTACAATGAATCAAAATGTAGTCTATAAAAATAAAAAATATTTTAATTAAAAAAATACACTGGAGTGGTAGAGCAGCAAGGGTTATAAAAAACAGAAAAAAAAAAGAAAAAAAAAACAGAGCTGGGGATGCAGCTTAGTGGTATAATACTTGGCCTAACATGCCCATGGTCCCCGCAAATAAACAAAAACCTAGAGATTGCATTTGGCATAATTGCGTAGAAAAAAGCTAAAAACAGTGCCTGTTACAAAAAGGAAAAAATGCCAGGCATGGTGGTGCACACCTATAATCCCAGCAACTCTGGAGGCTGAAGCCTGAGGATCACAAGTTTAAAGCCAGTCTCAGTAACTTAGCAGGGCCCTAAACAACTTAGTGAGACCCTGTCCCCCCAAAAAATAAAAAATTAAAAAAATATATATATTCTTGCCCTTGAGTATGGTCATTAGTGCTATAAAAAAGTGGTATTAGGGGCTGGGATTGTAGCTCAGTGGTAGAGTTCTTGGCCTACCACGTATGAGGCACTGGGTTGGATCTCAGCACCACATAAAAATAAGTAAGTAAAATAAAGGAATTGTGTCCATCTACAGCAACCAAAAAAAAAAAAAAAAAAAGAAAGAAAAAGAAAAAAGTGGTATTGCAAAGAAAATATTTTAGGCTGGAACCAAACAACTTAAATCTGGAAGAAATCCAAACTGCTTTGGTTCTTGTTTTAGATCAGATAATTTAGAATCAGTTTAATCTGCAAAGGCCTTTGCAGCTATCTTAATCTCATGACCTCTTTCATATCCTTCACATGGAACTTTCAGTTCTGCTGTTAACTCTGTGAGAGATACTGTTGTTATTTTTACTTCTTACACTATTTATAGAGTCAACTGGTCTGTCTTTTTTTTTTTTTAAGAGAGGGTCTTGCTATTTTGCTCAGGCTGGCCCTGAATTCCTGGGTTCAAGTGATCTTCCTGAGTAGCAAGGATTACAGGCATGCACCACCACACCAGGCTTTATGTCTTTCCTTTTCCCTTTTCTTTTCTTTCTTCTTCTTTTTTAAAAAATAGGGTCTTGCTATGTTGCCCAGGTGAATCTCAAACTCATGACCCCAAGTGATCCTTCTGTCTTGGCCTCCTGAGGAGCTGAACTACATGTGTGTCACCATATCATTTGTCTATTTTCAAATGAACAAAAGTTGTACTTTAAAAATTTGCCTCAATATTTTGTTTTGTCATTACTTCTTTTGGCATTCCACATTAATGTCTATTTCTCAAACTCAAAGCACATGCTAATAAATTAGAAGGAAAAAATATTTAGACCTTGGTTCACCAAACGCACGTGTGTGTGCGCGCGCGCGCGCGCGTGTGTGTGTGTGTGTGTGTGTGTGTGTGTGTTACCAGGGATTGAACCCAGAGGTACTTACCACTGAGTCACATCCCCAGCCATTTTTATTTTTCATTTTGAGACAGGGTCTCACTAAGTTGCTTAGGGCCTCACTAAGTTGTTGAAGTTGGCTTTGAACTTGCAATCTTCCTGCCTCAGCTTTCTGAGCTGTTGGGACTACAGGAGTGCACCAAGTCTAGCACCATACACAAATGTTAAATATTTGCTGAGTTAATGAACCCGATGAAGAATGCAAGACTTCTCAAACTCAGGTAGAGGTACAAAATAATCCAGGACAACTTGGATCCATATATGTGAATAATTTTTGAGGGGTACTAGAAATTGAACCCAGGGGCACTTAACCACTGAGCCACATCCCTAGTCCTTTTTATTTTGAGACAGGGCCTTGCTAATTGCTTAGGTCTCACTGAGGTTGGCCTCAAACTTATAATCGTCCTGCTTCAGCATGATGAGTTGCTTGGATTATAGGCATATGCCACTGTGCCCAGCGGGAATAATTTTTATAGTGGTTTTTGTTACTGAATAATGGTGGATTTGGTGGCAACAAGTATGTTGTGGCTCAGATGAAGAGTAAAAAAGTTCTACATAGTTTCTGGACTGCTTTCAACAATTTGGATATAATTGAGATTTCAGGAGAAAATGACAAAGCACGGTCTTCTGACCATTTCATGAACTATATTGTGGGACATAAGGAAGTCATATTGTAAGGAACAAGGCTGCAGCTATTTCTCCCCTGATTCTGCCCCCTCTCCACACACCATTTTGTAATCTAGATTGTTAACCTTCTTGTCAGTCATTGGTCCAACTAGCCCACGGGTTTTCACTATTTAAGGGTAATCCCCCTGCTATTTGCTCTCTTTTCTCTTTCTCACTTTCATTCTCACTCTCACACTCACTCTTTCTCTCTCTTTCGCCATAAGAGCAGACACTGCCTGCTAATAAAGTTTCTTGTGTGACTTCCGGAGTGGTTTCTGGGTGCTTTCATTGGTGCTGTGACTTAGATGGGCTCTTCTGCCACTTAGGTGAGTGGAATCCTATCAGACTCCCCAGGCCCCCTGATGTTGGTCTCACTTTCCATTTACTGGGATGCTCCGCTGCACATCCACCACAGGCTTCAGATTGTTGAGTTTTCCCCTAGGTCGACTTAAACACTCCTCTGCTGACCTGAGCCATGGCCGTTGATCGTCCGGCACCCTGGAGGCAGTTGGGGAGTGGGAGTTCCCCCAGTCACGACTTTTACAGTTACGGTTGGCCCCTTTAGTTGACCTTATCTGACAGGTGGGTCCCTAATCTTTATGGTGGATATTCTCTCTCAGGGTTGAGGGTCCTCTCGAAATCCTGACATCAGGTCATCAACTCTCTCAGCTTTTGCCCATCACATACTGATGGGAATGACAACTCCCATCATTGTGCTGCCTTCTCATCTCCAGCTAATTAGTCTGTGACCTCAGGATGCCTTGGACACTGACTTGGCTGTTTCTCAGTCTCTGCCATGGGATCTAGGTCTCCCATTCCGGCAGACTCATCCTTGGGACATTTACTAGAAAAATCTTAAATCCCTTCACCTGATCCCTGACCTAGAGCCACCAAGACTTATTTACTTGTATAATATTTGGCCACAGTATCCTTTGGATAATCAATCTGGGTGGTCAGTTAATGGCACTTTGGATACTAATGTTTTGAGGGATTTGTACAACTTCTGAGAATGAGAGGGCAAGTGGAAAGAAATTCTTTACATTCAAGCTTTCTCTTTCTTGGGCACTAAACTTGATTTTTGCTTTTCCTGCAAACCCAAACACCTCCTTTTGGATTCTTCTCCCCCTCCTAATCCCTCCTCCTTCTCCAACTTTGTGAACTACCCCCATATCGGTCTCCTCCATCTTCTTTGCTCTGCTGTTTCTGCTTCCACCCCCTGCCACCAGCCTGCCTAGTCCTCCCATCACGTGGTTTCATGCACATTTCTAGCTCCCCTACAGGAAGTGGCTAGTGTGGAGGGAGTAATCAGAGTCCATGTTCCTTTTTCGTTTTCTGATCTTTCCCAGATAGAGAAGCGGCTAGGCTCCTTCACTTCCAACTCCATTAACTATATCAAAGAATTTCAGTATCCATGATCATATCCAACATCTTGACCCATGAGGAGTGGAGAGTCTGGGAACAGGCACACAATTATGCAGATGAGGTTCACCAATCGACCCCAACCCATCTTTTTGGGGCTGAAGCAGTACCAGATAGGGAGCCCCAATGGGACTATAATACAAGGATCAGGTGTCTGTGGCGGGACAAGTTCCAAACTTGTGTCCTCGCAGGTCTCTGTAAGGCTGCTATTAAACCTATTAACTATGATAAACTTCAGGAAGTAATACAGGATAAGACTGAAAACCCATCTCCCTTTCTGAGTCGCCTCACAGAGGCCATGCTCAAATATATTAACCAGGACCCTGAAACTCCAGAGGGACGACAGTTACTCATGACTTTTTTTTTTTTTCTCAAAGTTACCTGGACATAAAAGCTAGGTTGGGGTGATTGGATGGAAGGCTCCTCACCCCACAGCCAGAGGTTCTAGTGATGGCATTCAAAGTATATAACAGAAGAGAAGAAAAAAAACACAAAAATTAAAATACCTAATCTAGTCAAAGCCTTTCAGCCAACTAGACCTGCCCAGCTGACTACTACTTGGGGCACCCTAGATCCCAGAGGACCTCCGGGCCCATGCCTCATGTGTGGAGGAGAGGGCCACTGGGCATTAGTCTGCCCCGACCCTGGTAGCCCCTAGGTCCTTGTCCAGGATGTCACTGGCTGAGACATTGGGCACTAATTGTCCTGGTGCTCAGAGAGTACCAAATTGCCCTCACCTGCTTCCCCCAGTGACTTACTGGGATTGGCAATGGATGACTGAAGGGGCCTGGGACTTTTATACCTGATGACCATCACCGTTCAGGAGCCCTGGGTGACCCTTACGGTGGCAGGCAGGCAGCTCCCTTTCCTTATAGACACTTGAGCCACCTTTTCAGTGCTATGTTAGTTTTGAGGACCCACTTCCCCTGTCAAAACCTCTACTGTTAGGGTAGAAGAAAAACCATACCATGACCTACAAACCCCTCCAATAAGTTGCCATATCAGACAAATCTGCTTCACTTATTCCTTTTTGATAATTCCTATGTGTCCCATTTTCCTCCTGGGAAGGGACACCCTAAGCAAAATGGATACCTCTATTTCCTTCTCACCTACTATGCATCTCCACCAAGACTCCTTTGCTATTCCTCTTCTCATGACCTTGCAGGAACATACAACTCAGCCTGAGCCTTCATATCCCCTTCCTCCCTCCTTTGTTGACCCCAAGGTTTGGGCCCCAAGGTTTGGGATACACACACGCCCTCTGTAGCTACATGATTGCCTGTACTCATTCACTTGAAGGATCCAACATCCTACCAAGCTCAGGTCCAATATCCCCTTCCCCAAAGGAGGCTCTTAGGGCTTCAACCAGTCATCTAGAATTTAAGGCAGAAGGCTTCCTGCACCCTGCCAACTCACCTTATAACACTGCTATCCTGGCTGTTAAAAAGCCTAATGGATCTTACCACTTGGTGTAAGATCTCCGCATCATCAACTGAGCAGTTGTCCCCATCTTCCCCATTGTGACCAATTCCTATACCTTGCTTTCCTCTATGCCCTCCTCCACCACATACTTTTCTGTGTTGGATTTGCAGGATGCCTTTTTTACTGTCCCTCTTCAGCCTGATCTCTATGCTTTTAGCTGGACTGACCCTCTCACTTAAGTTTCTTCTCAGCTGACGTGGACAGTTCTCCCACTGGGATTTTACGACAGCCCTCACTTCTTTGGCCAAAGAAGTGAAAAATGTTTTAACCAAACTTTCTTTAGAATTTCAGCTTGATTAGGTTAAACTCCTGCCTCTTGCTCTTTTGCATCTGTGTTCACTCCCAAAGAAACCTACCAATATTTTCCCTTTCGAGCTGATGTATGGTCATCCCATCCTTCCCCCTGGGATAATGCCCCTTCCTTTTCCTCTTCCTTCTCAGATATTTATTCCTATCATAAACCACTTTTGGGCATTCCTATGGGGTTACGCCAATTCCTCCCTGCCTAGACCTTTGTCTGGCCTCCTGGTTCAACCTCTTCAAATAGGAAACCAAGTTCTTATCTCTCCTCCTCAGGAGGCCACAGCCCCTCTACCTCTCAAATGGCAGGGACCCCATACGGTGATTCTGGCTACACCAACATCTGTCAAGGTGCGAGGTTTACCGGGATGGCTATACATTTCTTGGGCTAAGCTCTGCTCTCAATCCACAAACTCCTTTCCAGCTTCTAATCCTCAGGCTTCTTCCAATCAATACTCGGCCACCCCAGTGGGACCTCTCTACCTTAGGCTGAAGGCCATCGAGCCCTTTACCCTTCTTCCCATTCTGGAGACCGAGGACTAGAACACCAGGGCACCAGACTACTACACTCAGCCATGAAGACTGGACTTCCAGCTACATCCTTGCCTTTCTTGCCATTTACCCTGTCTGTTATTTTTCTAACTATTAGATTTTTTCCTAATAGATCTGTCCAGTTTGTATTACAGGATTATCAGGACCTTATAAAGGAGGAATCGGAGCCTGGCTACAAGGGCACTCCCTAGGTGAACTATCCAGTCCCCAACCCCTGCCTACTGCAATGACATCTCCTTCCCCTGAATCAGTTCTACGCTCATGTCCAGCAGGAAGCAGTCACTGAAGATGGATTTTCACCCATATGCCCAAAAGAGATCTTCTTATAAAAACGAAAACCGGGGAAAGTAAGGAACAAGGATGCAGCTATTTCTCCCCTGATGCTGCTGCCTCCCCACACACTATATTGTAATCTAGGTTGTTAACTTTCTTGTCAGTCATTGGTCCAATTAGCCCATGGGCTTTCACTATTTAAGGATAATTCCCCTGCTATTTGCTCTCTTCTCTTTCTCACTTTCACTCTCATCTCGCTCACTCTCTCGCTCTTCTCTCTTTCGCCCTTAAGAGCAGATACTGTGCCTGCTAATAAAGTTTCTTGTGTGAGTTCCCACGCCCAGGGTGGTTTCTGGGTGGTTTCACACATGAGATAAATAAAAGGTAACTTATTACTGGGACTACACCAGGGTCCATGGATACAGTATGCAACTTACCCTCACTTCCAGAGTAGTGTTGGGATAACTTTACTTTTGGTAAGTGAAGAAAAACCCTAGGCCCTTGATGCCAAACTTGCACTTCGGAATCATTTGAAGATGAAACAAACAAACAAAAACCCCAAAATACAAACAAAACAAAACAAATAAAAGCCCATTCTGGCTCCTAGCACCAAACATTCTGATTTAGCTGGCTTAGGTACAACCTGGGTACTGAGATGCTGGGCTCCACAGGTGATTCTAATGTGCAGCAACTCTGCTAACCACTGCCCTAAGGTTTTAAAAATACAAGACTTTAAACAACTTACACCTGAGGTTTCACAATCTTCAGCTGAGTGAGGATATCTTTCTGTACTCTGGGATTGGCTGTAGCAGTAAGAGCCATTACTGGTACAGAAGGAAACTTCTGACGAAGCATATTCATTCTTTTGTAATCTTGACGAAAATCATGTCCCCACTAGTTGGAAAAAAAAATACTGCTTTTCAGATTATTTGGCTTTTCTTTATATAAAAAGAACACTAGTGAATATATTTAAGAACTACTTTATTCTTCAATGAAACAGCACAACAGTTCACTCAGTGTGGGGTTTTCTTTGATTCTGAAGATATATACATATATATAATTGGTAGCACAAATTTAATGATTTTCTAAGACATAAAAACAGTATTTACCTGACTCACACAATGTGCTTCATCAATAACAAAACGTGTCAAGAGCTTCCTCTCATACAGATTCTCTAGAGTGGAAATCAGGCGGTTACTGGCACAGACCTAGACCAGAAATACATGAGATATTTAAATACAGTACCCGAACAGTTTGTTACGTTCCATTACAATTAAGTGCAGTATTGAAACCTTGACATAAAATTGGCTCTTATTTCAATCCATGAAGAGAATAGCAGAATACAAAATAGCAAATCAGTTATTTTAGACATTCACCCACATTTAGTCAACAGTTTACTTATTAGGTAAGTGGTTCTAAAACCTTTTTCTGCCTCAATACATGGTCCAACACATGTTTACACTGGTAATAGGGTTACTGATATGTATTATGTTTGTGCATGTTATTTGGGAAAAAATTACATAAGTGTATATATATGGTACATACAGATATAAGTATGTATGTACTTTGTAGCTTCGTCCATGACAAGGCCTAGTAGAAATGACATCCCAGTAGCAACAAGCACATGCAATACCCACATCTTGATAAGGACGCAGGAAAAGAACATAGAAACCAGCTTGATGGAGCACTATCACTGGTTAAATCTAGGACAAAGAGAATGTCAAAACACAGAATGATAACTAACTATAATCCACTAAATAAATTAAGAATCCATGAGTTCATATTGATGTAAATAAATATGTGGGATTAAAAGGAAAGCTCTTCCTTGTGGTACAATGCCTACTATATTAGTAAAATCAAAATTTGGCATCCATTACAATGATAACTGACCTGGGGAAGAGTTAATCAATGGAAGCTAAGATTTATGGGTAAACTTTGATGTCTAGCAGGGTATGTACATGTCTCAAAGTATCCCACAACAAGATATCTGCTAATTACAACAGCAGGTGGGGCTGGGAGGAGTAACTACAATGGAGAAGTACAGCTGGTGCCACCTTAACCAAGAGAACAGTTAACTAACATCATTGGTAACAGAATGAATCAACATCAAATGCCTCCTGATACAACACATAAAATCTATCACATTTGAGATATCCCTGACTCAGTGAATGGCATACATTTAATAAGGAGGAAACACAAAATAACTCAAACTGAGGGACAGTTCTCAAAACAACTAACCCTCAGATTTCAAAAATGTCAAACTCATGAAAGACAAAAGTGAGAAACTCTATAGATAAAAGGAGAGTACTCTCAGATTTTCTTTTGCTACAAAGGACAATATTGGGACAATGTGTGAAACCAGAAGGTTTAAAGAAAACCTTCATAAATGTATGAATGTACATTTCTTCATTTCTTCTTCAGGCCCTGCACATGTTAGGCATGTGCTCTGCCACTGAGCTACATTCCCAGTCCAATGTGCATGTCTTGATTTTGATAACTGCCTAAGGTTTTTATAACAGAATTCCTTATATTTAGGAAATAAACAGTGAAGTATTTAGGGTTAAAAGACTATTATGTCTGCAACTTATTCTTTTTTAAAATTTGTTCTTTTTAGATATTCTGACAGTAGAGGGTTTTTTGACATATTATACATACATGGAGTATAACTTCCCATTCTTGTGGTTGTACATGATTTAGAGTTTCATTGGTCATGGACTCATATATGAACATAGGAAAGTTATGTCTGATTCATTCCACTGTCTTTCCTGTTCCTATCCCTCTTCCCTTCCTTTTTTTTTTTCAGTACTGGGGATTGAACTTAGGGGCACTTAACCACCAAGCCACATCACCAGCCCTATTTTGTATTTTATTTAGAGACAGGGTCTCACTGAGTTGCTTAGCACCTCGCTATATTTTGGTTTTGGAATCGTGATCTTCCTGCCTCAGCCTCCTGAGTTGCTGGGATTACAGGTGTGCAAAACCATGTCCAACTGCAACTTATTCTTAATCAAAATGTTTGAGAAAAAAAAAGAAGAACGATAAAGTAATTATAGTAAAATGTTATCCCTTAGGGTTTCTGGGTGAAATGTATGCAGGAATTCTTTGAACTACACTATACATCAAAAATGATGCCAAAGTTTTAAAGATATATAATTCCAGTAGCCTTAAATATTATATTTAAAAATAATGATATAAATACACAAACCTTCTCTGGAGTAACATAGAGAAGTTTTATAATTGGATCTTTTTTTGATAATTGGAGATAAATACTTGTAGCTTCTGAGTCAGTCTTATCACCCGTCAGATATGTAGCTGGAATCTAAGTGTAAAAGTTACAAACATTTAAATTTTATACATTAATCTGACAAAATCCTATTTACCTTTAAGTCTTACAAGTATTTTATAAGTCATATCAGACCTATCAGAGGAAATGTATCTCAGTATAACAACAAATAATCAGACACACATTTTAGAAAAACCCTATTAAGCAAAACTCACAATCGTCTTCCCAGTGCTTACTACCTTTACTTTACTTGTTTTACTTTTCATATTTGTAAATAAGACAAATATGAATTTAGTATTCAAGAGATTTGAGTCCTATGTCTGGCTATATTAATATGAAGAATTTAGTAGAATGCAGTTATAAACTTCCTTAAACTCAGTCATGAGGAAAAAGGACATGTATGTGAGCATGTATACATGCATGCTTTTCAAGACACAATGGAAAGAGAACCATGCCCACCTAGTCATAGTAAAAAGAAAAATCCCCTTATACTAGTAAAAAAAAAAAAAATTATACTAGTAAAATATAGATTAAAAGCTCTTATTAAAAAAATCTCAAAAAAGAATAAAATCAGATTGAATTACACACCATTATACCAGAATTTTCAAATGCTTATGTTTATCTATACAACTTAATTGTTGTGCTTTATTATTAAAATTCATGAATTATTTAATAAAAAAGTTATCTAGTATACTGAAATATAATTATTTTGAAGGTATACTTTTATTAGTATTCTTATGTTATAACTTACATCCAGGGAAGTCAGTTTTTGGACTTGATCTACTATGAGTGATCTCAAGGGAGAAATGACAATAGTGACCCCAGGAGAAACACAGGCAGGCAGTTGGTAACACAAACTTTTACCACCTCCTAAAAGAGAAATAACAAAAAAAAAAAAAATCTGTCAGCAAGACTATACTTTCAAGGATCATTTCTATAATGTATTACTACAGAAGTTTCTCTGATCATGTAGCATACTGATAAAATAAATCCTATACAATCATGCTACATATTATTTCATAAAGTGTTCTAATATCCTAAACCAAAACTCTTTCAGCTTCTATCTTGAGAGAATGAAGGTAAAAGTTACAAGGGACATCACATATAATAATTAAAATAGTTGACAGGATATCAAGTGATATCGTTCATGGTCCAACAATTTGCTGGACCAAATGAGCCAAAATATCAGGGAATTAATTAATTAATTTTGGTCCTGAGACTGAACCCAGGGACACTTTACCACTGAGCTACATCCTCATTCCTTCTCGTTTTTTACTGGAAATGGTCTTCTTAAGTTGCTTAAGGCCTTGCTAAGTTGCTGAGGCTGGCTTTGAAAAGGCAATTTAAATAAAGCATAAAAATGTCTTTTAGGACTTCTTATGTAGGCACATGTAAGAGCAAAAGCATGAATCAGGGCAAAAAAACTTAAATACAATGGAACTGCTTAAAAGATCTACCTGGGACATTTAAACACAGCAAGTGTTTATTTCTAGAAATATAAGGGATCTCTGAAAACCATGATTCTAGGATTAAAGTAATTACTTCCTATATAAAATTTATTATTTTTATAAAATTTATTTTTAAGAACTAGAATATAATAAAATATACAAAACTAAAAACCAAAAACACATGGTTCAGTATTTCTCTGATTATCCAGAAGTTACTTCCACGATATCAGCTTTTTTAAACCATTATGAGCCTTCTGACACCGACTGTCACAGCTCGAACTCCTAGTACTCTCATCAGGAGAATAGTCCCAATCTTTCTTTGAAATAAAAGGAAAAACTACATTTGTATGTACTAACAGAAGATGAAAAGAAATTTCAAAACCAATACAATTCTTGCAGTGTCACTCTTGTTCGCATCAACAGGACAGTAAGTACACACTGCTTTTTGTTTTTTGCTTGTGTGCTGGAGATGGTGTGATAACAAGGCACCTGTGCTAGGCAAGTGCTCCAGTGCAAAGTACGCATTTCAAAGTAACTAAAATGATTATGCAGCATTTAATTTTCAATTTTACCTATCTATTAATGGCAGAGGCTGGTGCTGCAATTTTAGGACTTCAGCTTTTTTCAAACTATATTTTATACTCCTTCTTTTTCATATAAATAGTAAGTTAATTTCATTTTGGTATACATGTGGAAATGTCAAGGAAACAACAGGATACTGAGAATAAAGAGACCTGCTTATTAGTTTATTAGTTGTATGAACTTAGACATGCTATTTAACCTTACTAGTCCTTAATTTTATCATTTGTAAAACATACTAGATCAGTACTTAAAAAACTATTTTTTGTATCAAAGAAACCGTATTTGAAATGTGTGTGCGTGTGTGTGTGCGCACGTGCACACATGTGTGAGTGAAGAGGTTGAAATTAAGGAAGAACCTTAATTTACTTTGTTTTTTTGCACTGCCAAGGGTCCAACTCAATGCCTTGCACATGCTAGGCAAGCATTCTGCCCCTGAGCTACACCATCAGCCCACAGAGAGGACCTTAAAACCCTAAAGGACCACAGAAACCTCTGAGAATCAGTGGATTAGATCATGCCAGGGTCCTTTCCAGTGATAGTTTTCAAGTAAATTAAGGGTGAAGTAGAAGGCAGAGCGACCAACATGTTAATAAAATTTGAAATGCTGATTATGAAGCTAATATCAACTAAATTTCAAAATCAGTTTGAATAAATTCAGATGCACACTCAACATTACATAATAATGTTAACAATAACTAACCTGCTAAAGGTCATAACAAGGCAAGCAAATAACAGAGAGGACTCCAAATTCTCCCTACTTCCTACCTAACACCTTATTTCATATTCTTATGTGGATGGCTATAAATCACTGGATGGCTGTTATAAGCTTTACGAACGCAACAAAATGTCCTGGACTTTTCAAAACTGGAGCCAAGAAAAAAACAGCATTAAATGCTCTTTAATCCTCATGACACTGAACTTTATTATTTATCCCCATCATATACAAAGGAAATGGGTCAAGGAGGTGAAATGCCTTGCCCATGGTCACACAGCTCATGAGCAGCAGAGCTGTACTTTAATCCCAGGCCACTACACCAAACCTGATGATCTTAACCACCATGTAACACAAGACTATATCAAAGAAACTACCAGAAATGGTTCTGGTCTTTTTTTTTTTTTAAGTTGAAAATGGACACAAAACCATTCATTCATTTATTCATTCATTTATTTATTATGTGGTGTTGAGGATAGAACCCAGTACCCCACATGTGCTAGGCAAGAACTTTACTACTGAGTCACAACCCCAGTGCTGGTTCTAGTCTTTGACAGTGATTTTTTTGTTCATTTCCAGGCTTATTTAGATTAGAAAAAAACAAAAATTCTAGATCAAACCAACATAATGAACTTTGAGTTAAAAATGGACGTGGTGACACAAGCCTATAATCCCAGTCATTTGGGAGTCTGAGGCAAAACTCCAAGTTCAAGACCTGCCTGGGCAACTTAGAGACCCTGTCTGCAAAAACAAAGAAAGAAAGAAACAAATAAATAATAATAAAAATTTAAAGGGCTGGGGATGTAGCTCAGTGGTAAGCACCCCTGGCTTCAACTCCCCGTACCTGTCCTCCTATAAACACACACAAAGAAAAAAAGAAAAAAGATCTTAAAGGGCTACAAACTTTATCCTGTCAACAACTAGAACAGATAGGAGGTAAAACACTTTCTTACTATGGCATGGGAGGTTAAGAGATCCCGGAATGATAGAAATACTGTGTAGGTGTTCTTTTTATGTCTATTAAAGAGCTTTCATTTAACATGTGCCAATGGATTCCTGCCAATTTATATCTAAAAATACATACCAGTGGGCATTAGGATAAAGCAGTCTTCACCAAGCAGTGCAGCATTGATCGCCTCTAGTTGATTAGTTCTAAAATTATGCAGGCCAAACTTTTTATGAAAAATCTTCATCATTTCTTTTGTATGAGGAAAACTAAGACCTCGGAAGCGCTCGTGTTTCAGATTTTTGGAGGCTAAATTCTGCGCCAAGTTGTCTACAAAAAAAAAATTAACATTAAGAAAAATCAGTGCATTAAGATAACTACCGTTTTAGCATTTACCCTTCCCCCTGCAGGATCACTGTATACCTAGTTCTCTCCAGCACACCTTAACTGCTCACGTGGTTTCCTTCCCAACAAATCTCAGAAAATTCCTTTTTTTTGGTACTGGGGATTTAACCCAGGGGTGCTTTAGTACTAAGCCACATCCCCAGCCCTTTTTTATGTTTTAATTTGAGAAAGGGTCTCAATGAGTTGCTTAGAGCCTTGCTAAGTTACTGAGGCTGGCACTGAACTTATGATCCTCCTGCCTCAGCCTCCTGAGTCCTTGGGGTTACAGGCACACGTTGCCATGCCTGGCTTTCAGAAAATTCTTAAGGGAACAAATCAGTTCTTTTATTGACTTCTACAGTGCCTATCCTTACTATTTATTCCCTTTCTCTCCTTGACCTTTAAGATAATCTTGAGTTTTTCCTTCTTGCTTCATTTTTATGTTTTGTGATCCTGAGGCATAAGCCCAGGGGTCATACATGCTAGGCCAACAGTCTCCTGAACTACATCGCCAGCCCTCCTGCAGATTAAGCCCACAATCTTCAACAGAGCTATCTCCTGAACCCCTTTATTGGATTTACGTTCCCTTTTCTAGTTCTAATTTATTTTCTTGTCCCTTAAATTTGGGAGGGTTCCAGATGCCTGGGTCTGGGCTCTTTACACATTCTTTTCTGGAATTTTCCTAGTCCTATGATCTTAAATAACCTACATGCACAGAGAATGCCTAGATGTCTCCTAACACCCTCCCAAGTTCCCATCCTGCACCATCTACACTTGTCTGCAACATATTTCTACCTGAATGACTTACCAACAACAAGTCTTAAAATAACCCTCCTCAGCTTTTCTCCAATCTGACTCTGCCTCCTGACTCTCCTATTTCTGTGAATGGTGTTATAGTTTTCCTAGTCATCAGGACCTGAAAACTCAAGAGTCATCTGAACTTCTTTTCACAATGTTTCTCACATCCACTTCTGGCTCTGCATCCTTGCTGTGGCAACTCTGGCTCAGTAGTGAACAAAGGTACTCATGCCAGCTCTGGCAGCTACCCTCACCCCAACACTCAACTGTTTCAAAGATAATTGCAAACACCAAGTATGACACATTCTAACATACCAAAATAAACCCATTAATGACTATTTTAAAGGTCAATGGCATAACTGCAAGAACAACCTCCAAGGTATTAAGTCATCAATGGCAAAAATAGGGAGGCTATAGTTCATAAAACTGCACATGTACACTTGCTTCAGTTAAAAAGCACTGTGTGATAACTTTATAGGGCTGATGTAAAGTTTTAGAATTAATTTTGGCTTTATTCTGGATCTTTAAAGTAGCTAATTCACTCCTCCAAAAACTCCTCTCATTAAAGTGTTAGCTCCAAGAAGGGAGGAACTATTTGTTATCCATCTTTATAGTATTACTGGAACCTAGCACAGTACATGGCATATTGTGAGCACTCAACAAATACTTGTTGAATGAATAAAAAAGATTCTAGGCCCAAAGAAGTAACCTGATTTCTTTAAGAAATTTCTGACTTCGTATCCATTTTATTTTTTGGGTACTGGGGATTGAACTCAGAGGCACTGGACCCTAATTTGTATTTTATTTAGAGACAGGGTCTCACTGAGTTGCTTTGTGCCTCTCTTTTGCCAAGTCGGGCTTTGAACTTGCGATCCTCCTGCCTCAGTCTCCCAAGCTGCTGGGAACACAGGCATGTGCCACTGTGCCCAGCTCCATATCCTCTTTAGATCACCTATATTTTAAGATATAAAATATACCTTTCTCATCAATATTTCTCATCAATCAAGAATTCAAAAAAATACATACATTTTTAACATATAAATTCTTCTTTTCTTTATGCCCATAAAAATTCGACCCTTATGAGCTTTATTGTTTTAGGGACTAAAAATGTTAAAGGCAAAGCACATTTGTAAATGACTTTAGAGCTTTACTACAATAGGTTATAATTACACATTTTATAAAACTACAGCTGCTACAGAGACAAAAGAGCATCTTGCTTTTGAAATTGTGATTTGTAATGCATATTATCAGTAGAAATTTGCATAGAAACAATGTAGTTTTCAGGCAATGATGACTTTTGCTGGTTTTTTTCTTAGACAATTCCTATTTTGGACAGTTTTGTTTTCCTATAATATTTAAGCATTCAATTTATTTTAAACTTACCAGTGTGATTTTGAATTGACTCTGAAAAGCTTTTATTTTGAGCAGTAGATGCCACTGGAAGACAGTTTGTCTTGGCTGAAGAAATCTTCTCTGAAACTGATTTAATTGGTCCACCTTCCTTGATAGGGTGATAGGCAGCTGTGGAAGATTTGCTGGCTGTTAAATTATGCATTATATTTTCCCAGTCCTCATCATCATCAAAGTCATCTATGTCAAAATTATCAATATCATAGGAAGCCTGGATTTCTCCTTCTAAGTCATTTTTTGAAGCAGTGTTTTTATTCTGATCTTTTATAGCCGTGCTTGTAAGAACATTTCCTGGGAAATAAGAGCTTTCATTTCTTTTTTCTATCCTTGGTGTTTCAGCCCAGTGGCCACTTACAAAGGACTTCTGTAAATGGGAAGTGAATAACGGTCTTTCAAAGAGATTCTTCGAGGTGGCTGAAGATCCTTTCTTCTCTGGGGTGGTGGTCAGTAAATATTCCCCAGTGGAAAGAGAATTTGAGGGAAGGTGTGGAAAATTTAACTCTTTAACAGAATTTCCCATAAGGCAGGAATCAGCCTCCACTGAGTTACCAAGTGAAGCAGGTCTGTGTCTCCACACTGAACCAAAAAGACTGACATCATTTCTATTAAAATCTGTTTCAGCTAGGAGTTTCCTTCTGAAGAGAGAAAAGAGAACAACACATTCAATGTAAGTAGTTTACTATGGTAGGTCACAAAAGTTTATCTTCAGTTTTCAACCCAAACAGAAATTGTAGCAAAATATATCCTCTTTTCTCCAGTCTCAAAAATTTGAATACACATGTAAAAGGAATGGTTTGAAAAGCAAAACAAATTTAAAACACAGTGACATGACGATTATCCTTATGTAACTCCCAGGTCAGAAAGGCTGGCCCTGGCCCTATGCTTTTTTTTATTTTTTATTTTTTTTAAGAGTGGTAGAAATGCATTCAGATATTTTTTCAGAATGAGAAAAATCAAGATACCTTATATTCCGCTGTTGAAGCAGCTCATTCCCACAATTCAAAGCTTTCATTTCATCAACAGGAATTGTATCAACTAATTTACAGATGTGGTCCATCACAAGAATAAGCTGCTGCTGTAGATTTATCTGTCTAGCTAGAAAACAATTATGTTGTTAATATTTTTCCTTGAAAACAACAGACTTAAGACTTTAAAAGTCACACATATAAAATGTCAAACAGTATAAAAATGAGACCATAAACAGCTATACAGAATCCTAATATCTGCCTGTGATTTGAGACCAGATTATCTCTAATGAGAGCTCATAACTGTTTTCATTTAATTTCATGATGATAATAATACATCTCTTAAGGTAGCAAGGTCAATAGAAGATACAAAGGTTTATCAATTCACTATGATTTTTTGACTAATTACACATATAAATGTCATTATATATAGGTAAGGGCTGGACAGGCAAGAACCCCACTTGTTTTGGCCTGCCTGATGTCCAGGCTTCCCTTGAACACTCACAGCATGGTACCTGGATTTTTTTGGAGGCCTCCTCTGTCCTACTCCTTCAGTGAGCATCTGGTGTAAGGAAGCTCAAGGAGAATGAGCTCTGGAAATCTTTCAACTTTCACTGAGAAAGAGAACCTCTTTTCAACAACCCTGAAATGCTGCTGGTGGTCATCTCTGCTATCACTCAGGGAAGGACAGCTTACGAATAAAACCCGCACAAAGGAAAGCAGAAAATAGAGAAGAAACACATTACACCTCAGACTACACAGGGAATCCACAAGCAAGATCTCAGAGCCCCTGTTGCTGATATACGAGGCATTTAGTGAATAAGAGAGTTGATGAAAAATGAAGGTAGACATTGTTTTTTAATTTTCAAAAAAATATTGAAGGTGATTGCCAAAAGTTATAGGCTGGTGATCTTAATGTCAATTCAAGGTAAAATTCTAGAATATGTTTTCAAATGGCTGCTCACAAAGCTCTAAAAAGTAGAAGCGATTATGGAGTTAGCATAAAAGAAAAGCAGCCTTCATAATGTGTTTCCATCTTTGAAAGAATTACTAGACTGGCAGATAACAATAGCCACCATTTATAGAAGGCCAACAATTACCCAGCAAGGTAGACATTATTCTCCTCATTTTAGAGAAGAATAAGTTGAGGTCCAGAAAAGTTTAACTAGTTTGTCACAGTCACACAGTCAGGAATAGAGATAGGTTTCTCCTGTAGGTAGAAACTCTACCTACTCTAGAGCTGATGCCCATCCATTCCTTCTTGCTGCTACAGACTTTGACCTTTTTGGATTAAGACCTTGAGTCTTTTGCATTCCATGGAAAAGGAAGGTAATATAATCTGAAGGTAGATATGTAACTAGTTGAACGGGAAGTGGTGATGAATGGCTTAATGTCAACTAAGAAGCCTCTAGTGGCATTCTGTAGTGCCCTGTCAATGCCCCTATCCTAGGAATAATTTTATCAGTGAAACTTAATGATACAGAGACAAACAGTGCAGTAGCTATCAACGTAAGCTCGAGAGCCTCAAGATTGCTGGGTTGAATCCTAGCTCTGCTGCTAATGCTGTGAACACATATAATTATTTAACTCTCCTGTACCTTAGATTCCTTAAATGTACAATGGAGATAAGAGAACTATCTCCAAGGGTTGGTGTAAGGTCTGAATTAGTGCTGAGAAGATCAGATATTTCAGGAACATCTCTAACAATAAATTCAGAGACCAAAATAAAAAAACATGGAGCAGACAGAACAGAAAACACTATACACACGTGCACATACACAGATCCCATAAGAAAAAGTTCAGCATCTGTCAAACAAGAGTATTTTGCTTCACAAAAATATCCTGAGAACAAAAATAGCTCTGGGAAGTAGAACTGATAAAAATGAAAAATTTCATAGAAAAGTTAGATAAAACAGAGAAAATCTCCTAAAAAGCAGACAACCAAGAAATGAAAGATAAGGTAATTAATGGATGTCTAACATCCAAATAATAGAAATTCTAGGAAGATTCAAAGAGAAGAAAAAGAAAATAAAAAGAAATAATATCAGAAAAACTTACAGAATAGAAGCACACAAATTTCTAGAATAAAAGTGCCTCTGGCAGCTGGTTGCAGTGGCACCCACCTATAATCCTAGAGGCTAAGGCAGGAAGCTAATCCAGGAGGCTAAGGCAGGAGGATCAAGGTCAGCTTCAGTAATTTAGCAAAACCCTGTCTCAAAATAAAAAAATAAAAAGAAGAAAGGGTGGGAGGTGGGGAGGGGAGGGAGGAATTCCTGGGGAGTGATATTGGCCAAATTATTTTGTTATATTGTGTATTGCATGTAAGTACAAACATGTAACAACAAATTCCATTAATATATACAACTATTACACATTAATAAAAAAATGTGAGGGGAAAAAAAGATCTTTCCCCCATCTTTTATCACCATAAAAAAGTTTAAAAATAATAAAAGAAAAGAAGAAGAAAGTATCTTTGGGAAGAAATCAAGGGTGGAAAAGGGAACTGCTATTTTTCAAAGACCTATGGAACTACTGGATTATTTATACTAGATATTTAATAGAAAAGTTTTAAAAAATGAGGCATGTGTGGCAGTGTACAGTTATAATCCCAGCTATTTAGGAGGTTGAGGCAGGAGGATTCCAAGTTTAATACCAATCTCAGCAATTTAGTGAAACTCTCTCAAAATAATATTTTAAAATGTTGGGGATGTAGCTCAATGGTATAGCATTTCCTTAGCATATGCAAGGCCCTAGACTCAAAAATCCTCAGTACCACCACACTGCACCCCCTGCCCCCAAAGACAAGCAAAATCTCTCAGAAATGATTGAAGCAATAAGTAAAAAGTGTAAAATTTTAAATAAACATCAAGACCAAATCCAGAGTATATATAAGGGAGAACCAGGAGGATGAAAGGTCTAGAAACTAGTATCCATAAAAGATTCAGTAATAGATTGGGGGAAGAGGGACTTCTAAGAGTTCCTCTATATTTACCTCACAAGGATTAAAGTTATAGGAAGGTAAACTCAGGATATGTAAAATGATTTTTTTTTTTAACGAGCAGTATTTTCAAGATAGAGAATGAATCTTGTGAGACTATGAGCTTATGTGTGTTCAAGAGAATGCTGGTTAACCAATGAGCAGGAATGATTCTATGATATTAGAACAAAAGACAATAAATTAGCCATTACAGCCACAGGAAGAAAATACAATCTTTGTTTTCAAAAGTAAGTAGCTGAAATATGTGATATGTCTAAAATATATTTTGTACCATCACAGTCTTTACTGGTTTCTGGATTGGGCTCCTGAGTAGTCATCTTCTCTGTTTTCGACAAAAGGTTTTTTGATGTGCTGAGAATATCCCTCTCTCTGTCAGAGGCATCAAGATCCTTTAACATACTTAAAAAAAAAAAAAAAAAGTTAAACCAATCATACTGTAGACTTGACCAAATAAATATATTATTTTTCTCCTAACATTTTTCTTTTTCTTGATACTGAGGATCAAACCCAGGGGCACGTAACCACTGAGTCACATCCCCAGACCTTCTTAGTTTTTATTTTGAGACAAAGTCTTGCTAAGTTGCTTAGGGTCTCCCTAAATTGCTGAGGCTGACTTGGAACCTGCCATCCTTCTGCCTCGGCTCCCCAAGCCACCACAGGCATGCACCACCACACCCAGCTCCCCTAACATTTTTCTACAACTGGTCAGAGAGTATGCAATAGATAAGACAAACTATTTTATGTCTTCTGTATTCTAAAGCCTCTTTAGCTGGTCCTCAAAGTCTTCCATTTTCTGGTCCCAATACTTTTCAACTTTCATCTCCAATTATAACCTTTTAGTAACGCCAAGCTCCAATCACACTGTACCATTTATATTCCTTACAAATCCTGTATTGTCTATTTTAGGGATTTTGCCTCTGTTCTCTCAATTTAAAAAACCTGCCATCCTAAACTCTTTGTACCAAATCATATCTCATCTGTTCTCATAGGTTTGGTCCAAGTGTTACTTCTATTTTCCCCAGAAAGTGGTTATTAACATTTCTCTCTTCTGAGATTCCAAAGCACTTTATCTGGACTTGTTATGTAATGCCAATATGTATGTATGAATATATGTATATATGTATGTATGTATGTGTGTATGTAATTATTTCACACAGAATATCCAAAAATGTATAAACTATAAGCATGATCAGTCTAACTGGATAGAAAAATACTTTAAAAATAACAAAATAAATTAGAACTGGGTGTTAGAAAGAGGATACTGTGGAAACTCAAGGAAAGATAACACTTTCTAGAGTTTGAGAAGTCTTGTTGAGGAGATGGGATTTGAGAAAAACTTCAATGATAGGCATAGGAAGAGTGACAGACTATGAAGGAAAGATTTAAAAAAGGACATCTGTTCACTTGATATCCAGGAACCAACTGTATTTTCCTAAAGCAGGATTTCAAAATGCAATTTTCTAACTAAATCAAAATAGTGATGAATAACTTTTTATATTGCTTTTCAAATAATAACATATAATAAAAGGTCATATTTTTAGCAGTTCTTTCTTATTGGTTTGACTCATTAGGTTCATTGGAACTCTGGGCTATTACAACAGTGTAATTGGAGATGAAACTGAAGAAGGGAGTGGTGGCATGCCTACAGTCACAGACACTCTCAGAGGCTGAGGCAGGATTACTTGAGTCCAGGAATTAAAGGTCAACCGGGGCAACACAGCAAGACCTTGTCTCTTTAAAAGAAAACAAAAACAAACAAAAAACAAAAATCATAGCTGAAAAAAAAGGTAATTTGAGGCCAGAAGATGAAGAATTTTTAGGGCCAGCTAAATAGGTTTTGAAATAGAGATAAACACATAATCCTCTTTACTGTTATACACTGTCTGTCCATTCAACCTCTGAAATTCAGGGGTTACAATCAGCATTAAAAAATAAAAGAGGGAAAAAAAAATAAATAAATAAATAAAAGAAGGAAAAAAGAATGCACGTAACTTTTAAATGTATACTGTATCTAAAATATCATTTGAGGAAATTCTATTTCAGTTTTACAATAAATACAAATATGTATACTAGATTACAATAGAAAATTTAAAGACAATCAACCTTGTAAATAGTCATTTTCCAATTGTCAAAAGTCTAGGTAGGGGCTGGGGTTATAGCTCAGCTGGTAGAGTGCTTGCCTCCCAAGCACAAGACCTGGGGTTCAATCCCCAGCACTGCAAAAAAAAAAAAGGCTAGGTAAAGCCATTTATGGCATTACAACTCAATAAATTACAAAGTCATTAAAAGGAATAAAAATATGTAGCAATATGGAATATGCAAAGAAGTAGAATATGGAATTATTGTTACAGTTTGAATACAACAATGCAAAAATTCAAACATACATAGAGAAGGAGCAAAACCATGGATAAAGAAGATGGTTTGTTCAAATTGTGGAACTACAAATATTTCTTCTTTCTTATTTAAAATCTTTATTAAAGTAGCTACAATGTCATTTGTGCAATACACATTTTTTTAATAAAGAAAAAAGCCTGGAACAAGGAATCAGGATGGCATAGGAGAAAGTACTACATTGGATCTTTGTCCATTTGCCATCAAATATCTCATCCCGGACAATTAATTGCCTCTTCCTCCTAGAGCCTCAGCTGTTTCACCTGTTAAATGGGAGTGCTGATTTAAAGTCCAGACCATATGTGAACTTTTGCTCTGTTTTGTAATTTTCTATACTTCTGTCTGAATTTCTACCACAAAGGAAGACAGGAGGGAAGTTCTTATGATTCTTTAGTTTTGTCATCAAATGGTAACCACACTTAAATCTCTCTCTCCTCTTCAAACACATCAGCTAAAGAACAAACCAGGAGAACTAATTGAGGTTATACATAAAATATCTCATTTCTTTCCTAGTTAAAATGATATACTGGGCTGGGGAGATAGCTCAGATGGTAGAGTGCTTGCCTTGCATGCACAAGGCCCTGGGTTTGATCCCCAGCACCACACAAAAAAAAAAGATATACTATAGGGATCTATTTCTCATCAAAATATTGGCTAAATAATATAGCATATACTCCACTACTCAAATGAACTGTGATTTCAATTGGAGGAAGATGGTAATAATGTTAATTAGCAATTTATGCTATCAAGGAACCACATGGAGTATCTATTTTTGCCTTATTATTACCAATAAACAATTGTGTTACTAATTTGTCAAAATTCAGTAAATGACAAATACAATGGTCAATTCTCTCTTAGAGGATTAAAAATGTAATATGTTATATATTGACTTATTCCCAAACAATGCATTAACTTTGTGTAATTTCAAGTCCAGGAGTTTAGAAATATGTTCTTTGGAATATAGTTCTCATGTCAAAATCAACTATATAGCCAGGCTACACACATACATACATATACTTGTAATCCCAGCCTCTCAGGAGGTTGAGGCAGGAGGATTGCAAGTTCCAGGGCAGTCTCAGCAACTTAGTGAGGCCCTAACTCAAAATTAAAAACAAACTACCTAAAATTTTTTTGGCTGGGCATGGTGGCACACACATGTAATCCCAGTGGCTGGGGAGGCTGAGGCAGGAGAACTGAGAGTTCAAAGCCAATTCCAGCAAAAGCGAGGCACTAAGCAACTCAGTGAGACCTTGTCTCTAAATAAAATACAAAATAGGGCTGGGGATGTGGCTCAGTGGTCGAGTGCCCCTGAGTTCAATCCCAGGTACCAAAAAAAATTTTCTTTTGAGGTCCCATGTAATTAGCCAGAATGAGACTTTACATCATAAGAACACTACTAATTGCTGGATTGGGTGCAATAGACTTGCAAACCTGGTGACTAGGCTAAGACAGGAGGATCACAAATTTAAGGTCAGCCCTGGCAACTTAGTGAGAGCCTGCCTCAAAATAAAATATAAAAAGGACTGGGGATGCAACTGAGTGATTCAGCACCCCTTGAATTCAATTCCCAGTATCTGCCCCACAACAAAAAAAGACTACTAATAACTTAAAATAATGTATAAATGGGGATTTTCTGATGCTTTCATTTGGATGTGGTTTGGCTTTGTATTTATGATCCTCCTGAGTAGGTGGGATTACCAGTATGTGCCAAGGTGCCCAGCTCTTAAGATCACATTTGATTTTACTTTCTCTCGTTCCCCATGTCTAAACTCAAATCCTTTCAGCTCTACTTCTTTTTCTTGAGATATGGGAATTGAACTCAGTGGTGCTTTACCACTGAGTTTATCCCCTTTTGTTTTTATTTTAAGACAGGGTCTTGTTAAGTTGCAGAGACTAGCCTTGAACTTGTAATCCTCCTGCCTCAGCCACTTTAGTTTACAGACCTGTGACACTGTGTCCACCTTTTTAAAATCTGCCTTTTTTTAATAGTACTGGGGGTCAAATCCAGGACCTTGCACATGCTAGGCAATATCTCACTTCCTCTATAATAGAGTTTCTCAGCACAATTGTTATTTTTGGTCAGGTATTCTTTGTGGTTGGGGGCTGCTGTCCTATGCATTCTTGTTGGCAGCATAGCAACATCCCTGCTCTCTACCCACTAGACAGCAACAGCACCACCTCTCCAAGTTGTGACAACCAAAATATCTCCAGATAACAGCAAATGTCTCTGGCTGGAGAGCGGAGGGTGTAGAGATTTAGTTTGACACAACCTCAGCTTTCTGGGTCCTGCTGTCCACGAGTGCTCTTTAGTAACACTGATCTATCTCCCCATGTACTTTCCCAGCACACTATAAATCAACAAAACCATCAGAGTGATATGTGTAGCTTTACCACAGGACCCTGGTACCATCAGTGCCAAGAATGTGCCCAACTTATTATTTTTTAGTTGTAGATGGACACAATACCTTTATTTATTTTATTTATTTATTTTTATGTGGTACTGAGTATCAAACCCAGTTCCTCGCACGTGCTAGGCAAGGGCTCTACCACTGAGCTACAACCCCAGCAGGGTGACCAACTTCTTTAATATTAGCTTGAGATAAACCAAGTACATTCCAGCTTGGCTGAAAGTCATGTTTATTCTGATCACTATATGAGCCCCTTCTTGCTGACCCAAACTGCAGGGATCAAGTAGTCACGCTGTTGCCCTTTATCATGCTTCTGTCAAGCTCTGTGCAATCCGGATCTGTCTATCTCTCTCTTCTATCTCAAGTACAAAATACATTTATGTAGAAATGGTAATACATAACTAAGTTATATTACTCAAAGCATCCAGAAAGAATGTTTACTGATCATTAGCTAGTTTACCTAAAGCTTTTCAAAGAGGAAGAAGCACCAGAAATAATTTCTTCTTCTGGAGAAGGTGGAACAAAATCTATGTCATAATCATCATCATCAAGCTCAATACATGGAACCTTCTCAGTTGAACATAATTCAACTTCTTCCACATTTTTCTTCTTTTCACCATTATCTAAGGTAAAACAGTTGATAAACATAGGCTATTTTAATAATTAATGAGACAGAAAGAACTAGGAATGAGCATTTACAAGCGAATGCTTTGGACAAGTTATAAATAATCACACCACACATGAGAGAGGACTCATTCCACACGGGAATATTTGCTGATTTCTTTATAAATAATTAGTGAGTCAGAGGATTAAGTCCAATGTATGCTGGATTGAGGTAGAAGATTTGCTTAGGGATTTTTATGCCTGTCTCCAGTTAAATTATGAAAGTCATGCTCAGCATCAGCATTTTCATCTTTCTGTTTTTCACTCATATTTAAATAAGGGTAATATGCAGCAAAAAGTCTAATAGCTCAAACACTGTTGCCTTTACAGATAAACAGCCTCTACTCTACTTTATCATGAAAACTTCCTAGTTATTTAAGTATCTTTTAGACTCAACTGAGTATCACATAGTGCTCTCTAGTTTACCTATCACCAAGTGTTCTCTTCAGAAATAGAAATGCAGTTGATAATAGTTTCACTTATTATCACTTTTCAGTTCTCTCTTACCTTACAGCAACCTGTAAGGGATTCAAATATAAAATAAATTTTATTCTTGAGGCATGGTGGTGCATACCCGTATTTCTAGGGAGGCTGAGGCAGAAGGGTTGCTTGAGTCTAGAAGTTTGGGGACCAGTCTGGGTAACATAGCAGGATCTTTCTCTTTAAAAGCTTTTTTTTTTTTTTTTTTTTAAGTGTAATATTTACAAAGTTAGGACATTTTGGACATCTAATAACTAAGACCTATCCAGAAAATACTTTGAATGTAATTTATAATATAGCCACATACTGCATGATGTTTTGGTCAACAACAGACTACATACAGGATGGTGGTCCTGTAAGATTAAAATGAGATATATTGTGTCATGGTACAACTTATTTCTCATGTGTTTATGGTGATGAGTACTGTGCATCATACCTGATATAATGATAATAAACATCTGTTACTGGTTGGTTTATGTGTTTACTATATTATACTTCTGTTTCTTTTTGAGACAAGGTTTCACTAAATTACCCAGGCTGGCCTCTATATCATATTTTTATAATGTTTTCTATATTTAGTATTTTTAGATGCACAAATATTAAGCACTATAGTTACAATCATCTATAGTAGTCAGTCCAGTAGCATGCTGTACAGGTTTGTGCCTAGGAGCTACAGGCTACTCCTAGGTGTGTAGCAGGCTGTACCATTTGGGTTTGTGTAAATATCCTCTATGATGGTTGCATAACAATGAACTGGTTTAATGATACATTTCTTAGAATATATTGTCATTAAGTGTGCCTGGCTACCCTTTAGCAGCATGATTAGATCATATTATACATCAATATTTGGTGTATGATTTATGGCAACAAGCCCTTAAGGAATTACATATGTAGAAAAGGAATTATATATGTAGAAAGGCTTAGTTTCACTTTCCAGTTCTATCAGTAACCAGTCATTTTAACCTTGGTGGACCTTATTTTCTTCATGTATAAATTCACAGACCTGCCTGTGGTGTTAATATGAAACTCACATTAGCAGAATAAACCTTTCTAATTCATCAGTATGTCCTGCCTCAAGAATGCAGCCAACAGATTATTCAACAAGCATCTCAATAGGTCCTAAAGTCCTTAAGGATAAAAGCTCTATCTATTCTCACTACTATTCCCAATGCTTAGTTTTAAATTAAAAAAAAAACAAAAATATAGTCAACGTAACTGTAAACTAATTGATAAAATAACTTTTACCTTGTTCATTTCTCAAATGGGTTTTCAAAGAGTAACTTTCCTGAGTATCTTCATTTATAAGCGCTTCAGAAATGGGGTCATCGTCGATGCAGATCACACCACTCCTTAACCATTCTGAGTCACCCTTCTGGTCCTTAGCCAGATCAACTCGCTGGCTTTCAGAGGAGGAGGGAGTTAAATCAGTTTTTACTGTATTTGTTTTATGAGGCTGTAGTTTTATAAAGTTTCTCTTAGCCTTTTTTGATTTCTGAGCAGTGCTTACTCTAACGAAGTGATTTTTGTGTGGTGTAGCAAATGCTTTTGAAGTCGCTGAAGTATCAAAGTCATCCATATCGTCCCAATCATTGATAATGCTGAAAGAATCTGATGAAGAACTAAATTCTAATTTCTTGAAAGCAGCATTGTGGGGGTTCTTTATAGCTGGTGTGTTCTGAGTAGTACACAAAACTTCCTGTGGAATCTGCAATGTATCTGGCAGTAATGGTTTTGAACTAGTAGCCTTGGTTTGCTGTCCTGCTGGAACATTTTTAAAGAAATTGTTGATTGTGTTCTGCTGATTTGTGATGTGGGACAAAGACTCACTGAAGGAAAAGGCCTCTGACACATTCACATCTTTATCATTTAACACAGGTGTTTTTGCTACAGATACGCTAGTTACAGAAGTTACAGATGCATTGTTATCTGAAGATGTTTTCTTCTTAAAAGTAAAACCTCTGAAAAATAACGGAAAAACTCAATGAGATAAATTCATTAGTTGTTGGTGCTAGGGACTGACCCAGGGCTTCTCATGTGCTAGCAGGCTTTCTACAACTGAGTTACAACCCCAATCCCTAGATGAATTCATTTTAACAAACCCACTCACTCTACAATACTCTATTTTTTTTTTTTTTTACTAATTCATGACAAGTTATATTAGTTACATTACAAGTGGGCAAAAAATGTATGTCCCTCTGTGATTTTAAAATTTATTAGGTAACAAGTTATAATTTGTATGCTGATTCTTCTTATTCAGAGGCTAATTATTCGGTTTTGAGAGATTCCCAGGCCATTTCCACACCTTATTCTCAGGCTACTAGCCCTAGCACCTCTATAAGGAAGTAACAGCGTATGTGAAAAGAGACTCAAATGTGGCTACGTTTTGCTACTCTGATAAAAATGTCAAGGGAAAAAGAATTATAAACAACTAGCTCTGCTGAGATCTGAAGAAGTAAAGAGGCAGGAGTCCTGACTATCTGCTGGATTTAATGGCACAAAAGTCTATAGTAACTTTACAATCAAGTACCCAGAACAGTATATAATACAAATTATTTTTGGGACTTTAGAGTATAGTTTACAAAACTGAAGAGCTGTAGTTTCATTATACTCTCTTTTGGAAATGGAAAGAAATTATATTAAAATATTATATACCTAGTTTTAAAACTTTACAAGAAAATTCATTATTACTTCCTTATTGAGCAAGTATAATGTACCAGGAACTGTGCAAAGGTGCTGCATAATTATTACTTGATGCTGCTAAATTAATGCTACCATCAATTTGCAAAATGGGAAAAATCACTGAACCTCTCAGCTTAATTTCCTCATATGTACAAATAAGAAGCTGAAAGACAAAAGGTCTTACTTATATGACATGTGGTGCCTATGACAGCAAAACGGTCAACATACTTACGAAGATTTTGGTTTTGAAACACTTAATTTATTATTAAGTTTTCTGGCTGAGTGACGCTCTAGTTGCTCCTGCAGATTATTTAGAGGGACAGCAGCCATGATCCTAAATGGTGAGGAGGGAAAAATGTCAGTGAACTTAGAAACTTTACATTAATCACAATATTTATTGAGAGAAAGGCCTTGATTCAAACAAGCATTGTTCCTATACCCAAGTAATGACTTTTTTTTTGGGGGGGGGGGGGCCAGTCAACAGAATGTTTTGATATTTACATTTAGTGACATTTAAAATATATAATCTTTAATCAACTGAAGGCTCACATGAATGAGAAAATTACCTATTTTCCCCCATCTTCCTCCATACACACTAAAATTAACACGATAGCTATTAGAATACCACCACCAATGAGTGCAAAGGTAAGATACCATGCTTTATAATCATCTGGTTTCAACCTAAAAGAATGCTTCTACAAGCATCCTTGTGTAACAAACTGTAGTGGTGCTGAGCTATTATTGCCCAGGATAATGTACGGCTCAAGGCACCTTAAAATTACTGGAGCTAGCTGGGTGTGCTGAGGATGCCTGTAATCCCAGGGACTCAGGTGGCTGAGGCAGAAGGATCACAAGGTTGAGGCCAGCCTCAGCAACTTATTGAGGCCCAAAACAACTCAGTGAGATCCTGTCTCAAAACAAAAAATAAAAAGGACTGGAGATGTGGCTCAGTGGTAAAGTGCACAGGGTTCTAACCTAGATGAAAGAGAGAGAGAGAGGAAGGAATGTTGGGTTGTAATCTATATATATAGGAAGACATTTTAATTTTAGCTATAGTTATAACCCCTTTTCCCACTCTATTTTTTCTTCTTTTTTTTTTCCTTCCTTCCTTCCACAGGGTCTAGGCAAGTACTCTAAAACTGAGTTACATCTCTAGCCCTTCCCACTCTATCTTTACCACAGACCTACTTTTATTTTTATGCCATGTATCTTAGAAGGATTAAATAATACTAGATGACATTAGTGAAAATATGAAGTTTTGCATAAATTACATTTCACTCATTAATTATTAAAATAACCTATGTTTTCAAAGAAATGATAAATGTTCAAGGTGATGGACATGCTAATTACCCTGTTTAATATTTCTCCAAATATCACACTGTACCCTATAAATATGTACATTAGTATCAAATTCCAAAAATAAATAACCTATGTTTATCAACTGTTTTAATTTAGAGGATAGTGAAAAGAAGCTGAATTGTACTCACTTGAGGAAACTCACACATTGAGTTGGATGAGGATGACTATGGTACAGATTTCCTCCTACCTTCTCCAGAAGAATTATTTCTTCTGCTGTTTCTTCAAGATGCTTTAGGTAATAAAGGTAATTATTTAATAAACACTGAGTAACTCCCCTTGGTATGTGAATTAGATCTCAATAAAGTTATTACCAAAAATTTTAAAAAGTAGGAAAGTATCATGAACCCCTACATACCTATCACCCAGATTCATCAATTATCAAATGCATCCAATATTAACCTACACACACACACTCCACCATTCTAGAAGCCCACCTATGAAAAGGGTGACATTTAAATTTAGTCATACCTTCTTCCTTCATTAGCTGGAATACTCTTATCAGTTTCACAATAATAAGTTCCCTGATGCAACCAATTTTTTTCCAGTACCACTAAGAAATCACAGATTAAACATGTTATGTATGTTTCAGTCCAATAGTTATGGTATTTGAGAAAGTGTTTCATGGAGGGACAGCGTGAGCATTTCAGATAGGCTCTTTAGTCCTTATGCCATAACCTTAGTTGTCTTAGTCAGATTCCTTACTATATGGTATGAAAAGATATTCTAGGCTCATCTTGTACATTTTTTTACCCCAGCTTTGGAATCAGTCACTTCCAGTTCCTTTTATTGGAGAATAGTATTTCAAGACTACAATTCATGTGTTTCCTTTTTGTTTCTCAGTACTAGGAATGGAAACCAGGGGTGCTCTACCACTGAGCTACACCCCTGGCCCTTTTTACTTTTTGCTTTGAGACAGGGTCTCACTGAGTTGCTGAAGCTGGCCTCAATCTAATGATCCTCTCACCTCAAGCTCCCAAGTCACTGGAATTACAGGCATTTACTACTATGCCTGGTCCTATGTTTACTGATAAACCTCTCCCTTTAAAAAAAAAGTGCTGGGAACTGAATCCAGAACCTCACTCATGCTAGGCAAGCACTCATTACTGAGCTACATCTCTGCCCTTAAAGAAATTAATATATTTTAAAACTGACACATATTAATTGTATATATTATGGGGTACATCATGGCATTTCAATACATGTATGCAAAGTATAAGGACATCAGACAGAAGTATCTTTCACCTCAGACACATCATTTCTTTGCAATCAGATCATTTAAAATTCCCTATTTTTGAGACATTCAATTAATTGTTGTCAACCATAGTTATCCTACTGTGCTATAGAGTATTAGAAGTTATTCCTCCTTTCCAACTACACCCCTGTACCCATTAACTATTCTCTCTCTCACCCAACACCTTCCCAGGCTCTGATAACCATTCTATACTCTACTTCTTTCAAACCAACTTTAGCTTCCATCTATATGTGAGAACATGGCAATGTTTTTTTCTGTGTCTGACTTATCTCATGTATGTCCTCCAATTCCATCTATGTTACTACAAATGACAGCATTTAGTTATTTTCTATGGCTGAATAATATTCCATTGGGCATATTATACCACATTTTCTTTAAACATTCATCCACTGATGGACACCAAAGTTGATTCCATATCCCAGCTACTGTGAACAGTCCTGCAATGTTTACTGTGAGTGCATATGTCTCTTCAACATACTGATTTCATTTTCTTTGGATATACATGCAGTAGTGGGATTGTTGGATCATGTGGTAGTTCTATTTCTAGTGTTTTGAGGAAACTCCATATTGTTTTCCCTGGTGGTTATTTTCATCACATTTCCAACCAATTGTATGTGAGAGTTCCTCTTTCTCTGGATCCTAATTAATGTTATTTTTTTGTCTTCATGATAATAGTCTAACAGGAGTAAGATGATATAGCAGTGCAATTTAGATTTGCATTTCCCTGATAACTTGTGATGTTGGGCATTTTTTCATATTTGTTGGCCGTGTGTGTGTGTGTGTGTATATATACATATATATATATATATATATATATATATATATATATATATATATACTCTTTTGAAAAATGTATGTTCAGGTGATTTGTTCATTTTTAAATGGGAATATTTGTCTTTCTTTGCTGCTAAGTTCCTTACATATTCTGGAAATTAATCCCTTGTCAGATAGATAATTTGCAAATATTTTCTCCCATTCTGTATGTTGTATCTTCACTCTGTTGATTATTTCCTTTGTTGCACAGAAACTTTCTAGTTTGATGTAATCCCTCTGGTCAAATTTTGCTTTTGTTGCCTGCGCTTTTGGGATCATATTCAAAAAATCACTGCCCGTACCAATGTACTGGAGTGTTTTCCCTGTATTTTCTTCTAATAGTTTCGAAGTTTCAGGTCTTACATATAAGTCTTTGACCATTTTGAGTTAATTTTTGTATATGGCAAGGAATAAAGATCTAACTTCTTTTCTTCTGTAAGTGGCTATTCAGTTTCCCCAGTACCACTCTTTTTTTTTTTTTCCAGCACCATCTATTGCAGACTTTTCTTTCTCCAATGTATACGCTTGATACCTTTGTAAAAATCAGTTGGCTGTAAATGTGTAAATTTCTAGGTTCTTTATTCTGTTCCATTGGTCTATGTGTTTATGCCAATAACATATTGTTTTGATTACTATAGCTGCATAAGCATATTGTGAAGTCAGGTATCACAATGCCTCCAGCTTTGTTGTTCTTGCTCAGGACTGCTTTGGGTATTTAAGGTCTTTTGTGGTTCCATATGAATTTTGTGACTGCCCCCCATGCTTTTTCCCTAGCTCTGTGAAGAATATCATTGGTATTTTACTAGGAATTGCACTGAATCTGTACATCACTTTGAACAGTATGACATTTTAACAATATTAAGTATTCTATTCCATAAGTATGGGATGTTTTTCCAGGTTTTCGATGTTCTCAAACTTTCTTTCTAAAGTGTTCTGTAATTTTCATTGTAGAGATCATTAACTTCCTTGATAAAATTTATTCGTGTGTGTGTGTGTGTGTGTGTGTGTGTGTGTGTGAAAGGGAGGGAGTGGGGGGGAGAGCGCTCTCTCTGCTTGCTTTATCAGTAATTTTGTTATTGGTATATAAAAAAGCTACAAGTTAAATACTTAGTGAATTGACTTTAGTGAATTCATTCATCAGGTCTAACACTTTTTTGTATACACCTTTGCCCCATGAGGCAGGGTCTTGCTGTGTTTCCAGGATGGACTTTAATTCCTAGGCTCAAGTAATCCTCCCAACTGAAACTCCTGAGTAGCTGTGTATAGGTGCACAAAACTGCCCAACTCACCTCCCCATTTTAAAAACACTGGTCTTTTACTGAAGCATGCTGCCTCTAGGGTCCTGTCCAATGTGAAAATCTTTCCCAACATAAATGATAGAGTAAACTCAGACTATTGCCCTCTCAGAATTTCAACATCGGCCAAGCAGACTGCTGACAAAGAGGCAGAAATACAAACACTTTCACAGCCTTCAGACACTAAGCAGAACAAAACGGTCCATGGCATCATTCCTTACTGTTTTCGACATTCCTCCCACATCTTATTTATTTTCAGATCAAAATCAGCCACGGTATTCTAATAAAAGAGATTTTCTATATTATATCACAGCATGATTTTGTATGTATATTTACTCATCCCAGTAATTGATTAACTATCTCATTACTATAGTGATACATTATGGATTCATGTGTTCCAGCTTTGCTCTAGGAGTACCTTTCCTGAGTTTTAAGTACAAATTCTATTAAAATATTAATAAAATTATTTGAAACACATAAAAGCTTTTCACCCCAAACACAAAAATCAATGATAAAATTAAAGAAGAAAAATTCACTGAAAACAAATAAATTGAGACTAGTGAAAAGTGAAAAGCTTCACAATACTAAAGAAAAGGAAGAGGGCTGGGGAGATAGCTCAGCTGGTAGAGTGCTTGCCTCACAAGCACAAGGCTCTGAGTTTGATCCCCAGTACTGCAAAAAAAAAAAAAAAAAAAAAAAAAGGAAGAAAGTAAGGAGAACCCAGAAACTTAAAAAATAAAACTCTGAATTAGACTTACCACAAGAATCATAAGTACAACTTGGAAAATGATTAAAATTTTCTATTATATGTAGGAAAGAAGTTATGCCATTGTAATAGAAATAAGCAAAAAGCTGATTCAATAATACAAAAAATGTAATAAGTAAAACAAATCAAGCTATAAAAATATATCCATACATAGAAAGAAAAAAAATAAATCAGTAAAAAGATGGTATGAAAGAATGATCATCTAGAGCTTGAATTTAAATACACACACACACACACACACACAGCAAAAGAGACTCCTTGGAGTAGTAAAAGAAATCAATGACAAAGAGTAAACGATTAAAGGAATTCTATCTGAACAATGTCTTGAATTAACAAAAGAACTTAGGCCAGAAATTGAGAGGACTTGCATTTAACAACCAGATTATGATAATAAGAGGTAGTCTTATGACATTAAACTAAAAGAAAAAAAATTAAATCCTACAAGTAGCTAAGCAGGAAAAAAAATCAGAATAAAAGTAACAAACGGAATTACTCCTACTTCTGAGAGATACAGAGAACATTTATAAGATTGTTATGGTTTGGATCTGGAATGTCCTTCCAAAAGTTCATGTTTTGAAAGCATGATCCCTGAGGTAGCAAGGTTCAGAGGTTGGGGGTTAGGCAATGAGTGGGGCCCTGACCTCATCAGTGAACTAATCTAAATTGCTGGATTAATCCAGTGATAAGCCTTGGACTATATCTGTCCCAGTCCCTTCCTCCCCTCACTCCCTATCTCTTTTTCTTTCTCTCGCTCTCACCCTTCCCTCCCCTCTCTGCTTCCTGGCTGCCAGAAGCTAAGCAGCTTTCCTCTGTCACACCTTTCCACCATGACGTTCTGCTTCACCCAGAGTAATGTGGTGGGCTGACTGATCATGAACTGAACCTCTTAAACCATGAACAAAATAAATTATTTTCTCCTCTAAATTGTTCTTGTCAGGTATTTGAGTCACAGCGACTCAAAGCAGACTACCATGAAGATAATCAGAAAGCCAGTGTGGTGGCACACCCTTGTAATCTCAGTGAGGAGGTTGAGGCAGGAGGATCACAAGTTTGAGGCTAGCCTCAGCAATTTAGCAAGACCCATGTCAAAATAAAAAGGGCTGGGGATGTATCTCAGTAGTAAAACATCCCTGGGTTCAACCCCTAGTATCAAAAACAACAAAAACAAAAACAAAAAACAAAACAACAAAAAAAGACTGTCATGATAAAAGGCCCAGGCACCTTTCAAGAGAAATATCTTTATGGGGTTTTAAGGTGATAGAAAAAGATTTTAATCATTAGTCATAGTAAGTTTCAAGTCTTATCTTTAAAACCAGCGATTAAGAATTGTTCAAATAGTAATACTGTTCTAAAATTTTAAAAAGTGAAGGCAACTGATGATCTGAATTAACTGAGTCTATTAAACACATTGTAATAATATTAATGGGAAAAGGATTATTGCTAGAAATACACAGTTATTACAACAAAATAAGATATAAAACAACCTTTAAAAAATACAGGTGAGCCAGGACGGTGGTACATGCCTATAAACCCGGCAGCTGGGAAGGGTGAGGCAGGAGAACTGCAAGTTCAAAGCCAGACTCACCAACTTAGGGAGGCCCTAAGTAACTTAGCAAAACCTGTCTCAAAAAAAAATGTGGGGGCTGGGGGCTGGGGATGTGGCTTAGTGGTTAAGAGGTCCTGGGTTCAATTCCTGAAACAAAACAAAAACAAAACAGGTGGGATGGAGAAAACAAAGTTTAAAACAAGGTGGGGGCAGAATTCCTTTTCTTTCAAATAAATGAAATTAGATGTAACCATTTTTGAATCTATCAAAATGAGGACTAATTCCCTCTCTGGGTCAAACTTTCATTCTTTTTTGTTGTCATAAAATGGTTATTTCCAGATATCAAGTGATAGACTGCCAAAAAGACTATTCTTGTGGTGACAAGAAACACTCAGATATTTGTTTCCTGTATTGTGCTCAAAGTGGAGGTTTTAGCTCAGCCTGGTGGCACATACCTGTAACCCCCGTGTGAGGCTAAGGTAGGAAGATCTCAAGTTCAAAGCCAGTCTCAGCAAATTAGTGAGGCCCTAAGAAATTTATCAGAACCCTGCTTCGAAATAAATAAATAAATAAATAAATAAATAGGGCTGAAGATGTGGCTCAGTGGTTAAGCACCCCTGTGTTCAATCCCATGAAACAATAAATAAATAAATAATGTGTGACTTAATTTTGTCAAAATTTATAAGTTATTTCCCACAAGAAAAGAAACTGGGTATCATCTGGCCTCCAAGCCTATTTTTCCAAGGATCTTTCAGAGGGTTTTTTTTTTTTTTTTTCCACACAGGTTTAAATTCTTTTTTTCTTTTTTTGGTACCAGGTTTGAACCAGGCACTTCACCACTGAGTCACATCTCCAGCCCTTTTTATTTTTATTTTGAGACAGAGTCTTGCTAAGTTGCTTAGGGCCTTGCTAAACTGCTGAGGCTGACTTTGAACTTGTGAGCCTTTTGCCTCAGCCTCCAAAGATGCTGGGATTACAAGCCTGTGCCATGATGCCCAGCTCCACATAGATTTTAATGATCTCTCTTCCCCACCCCCCGACCCAGTCCTGGGGGAATTGAACCTGGAATGCTCTAACCTCTGAGCTACATCTCCAGCCCTTTTTATTTATTATTTTGAGATAGGGTCTACAAAATTGCCCAGGTTGGTCCTGAAACTTGTGGTCTTCCTGCCTCAGCCTCCCAAGTAGCTGGGATTACAGGTCTACACCACCATGGCTAGCAGTTTCATAGGTTTCTAAGTCCTACCAGGAGTCTATAACCTTTGACAAAGGAGAGGAAAACAATGAATAAATTATTTAAGTTACAGCTCTTAGAGTAAAGAATAACTATTCAAAATTTGGGAGAAATGGCAGAAAAGTCAATAAAGAAAAATTAGGGGAACTGATAATATCAAGGGGTCATTTTTTGCAAAAGATAATAAAAGGGCAAATAGTAAAATAAAATATGAAGGATAAAAGTAACAAAAAAGTGAAATGTAACATAAGGAAAACAGAAACCTAAGTATCATGGTGTAATCATTGATTTTAAAATCTAAATTAAATAGATTTTTCATAAACATATAAATCATCAATATTGACAGAAGAAACAAAAAACCAAAATGAACTGTCAAAACATAAGAATCTAAAAATAGTGTTTTGGGTTTTTAAAATTATTTATTTTTTAATTTTTTACAGACTGCATTTTGATTCATTGTACACAAATGGGGTACATCATTTTGTTTCTATGGTTGTACATGAGGTAGATTCATACCACTCATGTAATCATACATGTACATAGGGTAATGATGTCTGTCTTGTTCCACCATTTCTCATACCCTCCCTCCCTCTCATTTCCTTCTACATAATCTAAAGTTCCCCCATTCTTCTCTCACTCCCCACACCCCACCTCCATTAAATATCATTCTCCACTTATCAGGGAAAACATTCGGCCTTTGGTTTTTAAAAAAGTACCAAGGGCTGGGGAGATAGTTCAGTCGGGCACAAGGCCCTGGGTTCGATCCCCAGCACCGCCAAAAAAAAAAAAAAAAAAAAAAAGTACCAAAATTCATTCGATAAAATAAACATGGTCTGATCCTAAAGCTTCATAAAACAAAATAAAAAAACATAAATGCAGGCTTGCCAACCTCCAAGAAGCCTGTAACTCTGTCTCACAAAACTATGTTTCTCTGATCCACTTATTCTCTCCCTTTCTACAAACACCTTCCCAAATTTCCTATTCCTTGCTCTCCAGTAGATGACTTCCTTTCTGTGATACAGAGGAAGCAGAAACCACCACATGGAACTCACTCATTTTCTAGCTGCCAAACATGAAAGACCACCATTAGATGGACACAGCATACTGTCTTTGACTATCTCAAGTTCTCTACCTGAAACTTTAGGTCCCAAACATATCTCCCATCTTCTCAAAACATGTAATCTATTACTTACACTTAATACTCTTACTCTGTATAATTAGTTCTCTTTCTCAACTAGTTTTCCTTTCGATTGTATATTTATGAGAGACTCTTCCTTTGGGGAAAATCAAAAAGAAAACACAACACCTGCAAGACCCCTATGTCTCCTACACTTACTGATCTCTCTGTCTCTTTACTTGCAGGGCCGAACTTCTTAAGAAGCTTTCACTCTCCATTTCCCTACCCACAAGGCTTTAACCTGATCAAATCTGGCTTTAACCTGATCACAATGCTAACACCCTGAATAGGGTCAATATGATTTCCATATTAATTAATTCAACACACTCTTTTAATTCCTATCTGTCCTGACCTCCTAGGACATGAAGCAGTTGACTACACCACCCTCCTTGAAACACATGCCTTCTTTCAGATGCTCTTCACAGTTCATTTCTACTTGTCCTTATGTCAATTTAGGCAGTAGCATAACAGTGGTTAGGAGTGGGGGCTATGAGGCAGACTATATGGGTTTGTATTCTGAATATACCACTCATTAGCTAAGTGTCCTTGAACATATCATTATTCTTCATCTATAAATGCCTACCCACCTCATATAGTTATTATGCAAATTAAACAAATTAATATTTATGAAGTGCTAAGAATGGTGTTTGGCAGATAGTAAGTAAAATTAAGAGTCTGATAAAGAAAAGTTCCCTTATAATACACTTACAATAACAGTTTGCAATTGTACTACTTATCATAATTGCATTTTTAAAAGTATTTTTTAATTGTAGATGGACACAATATCTTTATTTATTTATTTTTATGTGGTACGGAGGACTGAACCCAGTGCCCCTCATGTGCTATCACTGAGCTACAGCCCAAGCTCCTCATAACTGCATTTTGACATTCAGTTTTGTAATTATTTGGCCATTTTTTTCCACTAGATTATTAATACCATACAAATGTGGGCCATTATTGGTCTTCTAACCTATAGGATTTCTAAGTGCTTAGCACTTAAGCAGTATTTACTGAATGAGAATTAAAAAACAATGTTAAAGAATATATGAAATAGATCAAGATCCTTACAACTGTGATCAATTATGGCTTATCCCAGAAATGAAAAGCTGGTACGACATTAAGTGAAATCACTAATAATGTAACATCTCAACAGTTTAATGAATAAAAATCAACATGATCAGATCAATTGATTTAAAAAACATATCTACCATTTTACCTGCAGTAAAATGCACTTAAGTGTATGGCTCAATAGTTTCACTTATGTGTATAACTGAGTAAACAACAATCAAATCAAAGCACAGAATGTTCTCAGCACTACAGGAGGCTTCCTTTTGCTCTTTCTTCGAGTAGTTTTGCTATTCTTGAACTTCTTGACAAACATATATGGAATCATACAGTATCTATCGCCAGTGCATTTTTGAAAAGATATCAGATAAAACTCAGACCATTTTAAGCAAACATATCAAAACAGAATTAGAAGTATTTAAAATCAAGAACCAATAGAATGTTCATTAAAATCAGGGAAAATATGGGAACAAGACTATTCTCTCATTTTCACTCTCATATTGAACTTTCTTGCCAATGCAAAAATGTTTAAAATAGAAAAACTAGAAAAGAGAAGATTATCATTACATGTGGACAACTTGATTATATATATACCAACAAAATCCAAAGAAAATCAGTCATAACAATGGTTAATTAAAACTTCAGGAAAGTGAAATAAAAGATAAATATAAATTCCCAAAGTCAAATGCATTCTCATTTAGTAATAACTAACTAGAAAATGCAATTTTTAAAAGGTATTCAATTAGCAATAGCAAAGAAAAATATTAAACATATAGCAATTAACCTAACAAAGGACATTCATAGCTGATATGAAGAAAGTGACCAAATATTACTGATAGAAATAAAGATGTGGACAGAGAATACTTCATGTTCTTAAATGAAAGGTCTACATCATGCACAACCATAAGACTGGGATCCTAATTCGAATAAGATATACTCCATGTTTGTATAAATAAGTCAAAATAGACCCTACTTTCATGTGAATCTAAAAAGAACAAAATTACAAAAAAAAAAAAAAGAAAGAAAAGAAAAAAGAAAGATCTAAATATCATAAAGATAACATTTCTTCATGAATTAATTCCTGGAACAACAAAATTCCCAATTAAAACACCTTAAGAATATTTCACAAAACTTAACAAAAGTACCTCTAAAATTAAACTGACAAAAACACGAGTCAAAAATTCTAAATAACACCAGGATGGTGTTACTTAGATGATTTAGAAATGTGTATATCTTTTTTAAAAGAATATTATATATCTAAAAAAGGGGGGGCATAGTCCCCAAAATATAATGCATAATGAAACAAGAAAATAGGAAAAGGAATCAGTATTTAACAAATGTCTTTAGGATAATAAGTAAGCAATATACTCTAGATCATAAATGTGCAAACTATGACTCACAGGTCAAATCTGGGCTGCTGCCTGTTTTTGTAAATAAAGTTTTACATTTGTTCATACACTGCCAATGGTTGCTACTGCATCATAATTGAGTACAATACAGACTGTCTGGTCCACAAAGCCTAAAATATTTACTATCTGACCCTTTATAGAAAAGGTTTATTGACAATTGGCTTCCCACTTCCACTTCCAAGAATTTTAATTACTTTTATGTGGTGCTGAGGATAGAACCCAGTGCCTCACACGTGTTAGGTAAGCACTTTACCACTGAGCTACAACCCCAGCCTCACTCCCAAGAATTCAGAAGAAAAAGTACACAAGTTCCAGACCACCCTGGGCAACTTAGTGAGACAGAGAGAGATAGAGATAGACAGATAGACAGATAGATAGATAGAGACAGAGAGAGAGAGAAAGGAAAATAAAACAAGTTATCTATTCCTGAAGGAAGGACTACAGAAGATGCCCAAATCACAAACTCCTGAAACTTTTCAAACCAATTTTCATCACCTGGATCATTAAAAAAAAAAAAAAGCAATGAATTTAGATTAAAATGAGTTTAACCTCAAGACACTTGGCAAGTGCAAAACTGTCTCTGGAGGAATAAACTTTTATCCAAGGCCTTAATTAAATATCACAAATAGTTTTTTAGGACAATGCATTAGCAACATACCCAAGCATGCATGGAAACAAGACACTAGGAATGAGAAAGAATTAGTAAACAGAGACAAACACTTTGAGACATAAAAATATAGAGCAACTGGATACATTGAGAGAAATAAAAGGCAAGGGCCAGGTGTGGTGGTGCATGCCTATAATCCCAGCTACTCCGGAGGCTGAGGCAGGATTGCAAGTTCAAGGTCAGCCAGCCTCAGCAACCTAGTGAGGCTCTGTCTCAAAAGGGGGGGAGTTGGGGTTGGGGGCATAGCTCAATGGTAAAGGGTTCCTGAGTTCAATCCTTATTACTGTGAGAGAGGGAAAGAGGAAGAAAAGAAGGAAATCCAAGTTAAGAAGAATCTGCAAAAAAAAAGAGAAGAACCTGCAAGAAATAGAAAACCAGGAAAAATTACCTTGCCAAAAGAACTTTTAAGAATGAAAAAATAACCAAAATTAACACATGGATTTGCCAGATTACACAAAGCTAAAGAGATAATTAGTAGGCTAGCAGAAAAGGCACATGAAAGCATTAAGGATCCTCTTTGTGTTAGGCAGCTTTTTATTGCTGTGACCAATATTGTCGACAAGAACAATTTAGATCTGAACATGGTGATGTGCTCCTGTAATCCCAGCAGCAGCTCAGGAGTCTGAGGCAGGAGAATTACAAGTTCAAAGCCAGACTCAGCAACTTAGCAAGACCCAGTCTCAAAATAAAAAATAAAAGAGATGGAAATGTGGCTCAGAGGTTGAGTGCCCCTGGGTTCAATTCCTGGTGCAAAAAAAAAAAAAAAAAAGATGAGAGGAGGAAAATTTTATTTTGGCTTATGGTCCACGGCCAGCCAACCTCATAGCTCTGGGCCTGAGGTGAGGCAGAACATCATGGCAGAAGGGTGTGGAGGGAAGTTTCTCAGTTCATGACAGCCAGGAAGCAGAGAATGAGCATTCCCCTCACTAGGGACAAAAACCCCAAAGGCATACCCCTATGACCTACTTTCTTCAGCCACACACTATCTGCCTACTGTTACCACCCAGTTAATCCATTCAAGCAGATTAATCCACTTATTAAGTTACAGCTCTCATAATCTACTCATTTCACCTCTGAACATTCTTGCATTGTCTCATACATGAGCTTTTGAGGGACAACTCATATCAAAACCATAACACTCTTCATGGATTTCTTACATTTCTACATTGTGGTCCAAGACTTCTGAGCAAAGGACGTTAGTAGCAAATGACCTCGAAAGCTAGAGATAATAGTGGATCCTTCCAGAGAGATCTGGGCCATACATTCCCAAAGACATCCTGAGTAGTGATGATAAAGCCCTCTCACGTCTCTCCTAGGTGACATTTCTTTACATTTCAGAGGGGAAACAATCAAGGTGACATTTCTTTACATTTCAGAGGGGAAACAATCAAAGTACCTTCCATTTCAGAACCAGGGTAGATCTGTCTCCATTGCAGAGTAATGTATAGGGGAGGGTACGCAGATGTACCAGCAACTCCATAAAAGTTCAGAGTCTCCTAATTTGAGGTTCCTCTCCTGTTTTTCACTGAACCAGATCTGCACTATTCTTCAGTCCTCCTCATAAAACCTTGTAGGAACTGGGGCAAGGTGAAGTAATGTATGATATTGCTGGTGCATTTTTCTGTAATATACCATCTGTATCTGACCTGGAAGTCTTGTAGCTTGTCAGTGAGTGTGTGTGTAAAATTGTAGCAGGCTAAATTGCTAGCTTACAAGTAGAATACAATTCAGATCTTTCATAGTCTGATTTAATAGAGGCAAATGCAGAGACAAAGACATCAGAAAATACGAGAAGAGACCTGGTAGAGTAAGAAAGTCTAACGTAAATCTAGCAAGAGTTCCAGAGAGAAAACAAGGCAGAATTAATAATTGAGAATATACCTGGAACTTTTAAAATACATAAGTCCTCAGATTCAAGAAAGCCAAGGAATTCCAAGCAGGAGACATAAATATCATTGTGTAACATTTGGATAAATATTGATTTCTCACTTGGGGTGATAGTTCATGGTAGAGTATGTTCTTAGCATATGCAAGGCCCTGTGTTGAATTCCCAGCATCCTCCTCAAATATCCTTTAAAAATTAAGGTAGGCTTGGTGGGTGCACACCTGTAATCCAGTGATTGACTCAAGAAGCTAAGGCAGGAGGATCAGGAGTTCAAAGCCAGCCTTAGCAAAAGTGAGGTGCTAAACAACTCAGTGAGACCCTGTCTCTAAATAAAATACAAAAATAGGACCGAGGATATGGCTCAGTGGTCAAGTTCCCCTGAGTTCAATCTTTGGTACTTCCCCCCAAATAAACAAACAAACAAAAAAGATACTGAATTGTACACTTTTTCTTCATGGTGCTGAGGATCAAACCCAGGGTCTCAGTTATGCTAGACAAATGCTCTACCACTGAGTTACATCCCCAGCCCTGCTGAATTATACTTGATTCAACCCAGGGTGTTTTACCACCAAGCAACACTCCCAGCCCTTTTTATTTTTATTTGAGACAGGATCTCACTAAGTTATTGATGGTCTTGCTCTGTTGTTGAGGCTGGCCTTGAACTTGTGATCCTCCTATCTTAGCCTCCTGAGTCACTTGGATTTCAGGCATGCACCAGTGCACCTGGCTGAATTGTATATTTTTAAAAGGTGAATTTCATGGTGGATAAACAATATCTCAATGAAGCTATTATTTTTAAAACCTAGCTACAACAAATTCAACAGATGTCAGTGAGGGTGTGGAAAAATAAAAATTCTCACATGCTGCTGGTGTGAATGTAAATGGCTTAGCCAGTTTGGTGAAGTTGTGCAGTACTCTTGGAGGCTACAGATAGAATTACCATATGACACAGCAATTTCATTCCTAGGTGTGTACGCAAAAGAATGGAAAATAAGCTGTAATCGTTAATCTTGATTGTTAACTAGATTGAGAGATATACTTCGGAAATTAATAAAATACCACCTTGGGTGTCTCCAAGAGTGTTTCCAAAGATGACTGACAAACTGAGGAGGAAAGATCTCTCCTGAATATGGGCAGCACTATCCAATAAGCTAAGGACCTGGTTGGAACAAAAATGGAAGAAGGAAGTTTGTCAGCAGGTACAAACTCAATTCTTCTTGCACAGGTGCGTCTTTTATGGCTGTCACTACCCAGGAACATCGGACTTCAACTTCTTTAGCCCTTCAATACGGACTCACACCAGAAACTCTCCAGGGAGCTTCTAAGCCTCAGTCTGGGACTGAGGCTACATCATTAATCCCTCTGGTTCTGAGGTTTCCAGCTTCTTAGACTGAGAAACTACTGGTTTCTCTGGTTCTCCAGTGTACAGGCACCATTGTGGGACTATCCAGCCTCTGATCACATGAATCAATTTAATAAATTCCCTTTTAATATACAATTGGTTCTATTTGTCTAAAGAACCCCAACTAATACACATCTATTTTGTGTTAGCTTCTTGCAAATATAACAAAATACCTGAGAAAATCAACTTCAGAGAGAAAAGTCTTACTTTTGCTCATGGTTTCAGAAGTTTTAATCCATTTGGCCTTGTTGCTCTGGGCTTATGATTAAGCAGAACATCATGGCCAGGAAAGTGTGGCAGCACAAAGCTGGTCACTTCATAGCAGCCAGAAACAGGGAGAAGGAGAGAGAGAGAGATAAAGAGAGTGCCAGAGCACTGGGGACAAGATATAACCTGACCTACTTCCCCCAACTAGGTCCCACCTCCTACAGTTTCCAACCCTCTCAATAGTCCATTTGAAGGCTGGGGCTGTAGCTCAGTGGTAGAGCACTTGTGTGAGGCATGTGCTAGCATGTGTGAGGCACTGGGTTTGATCCTTAGCATCACATAAAAATAACTAAACAAAATAATGTTTTTAAAAAAGACCCAAACTTCTATGTTTAAAAAAATAGACCATTCAATTATGAACCCATGACAGATTAATCCATCAATGAGATGGAAGCCCTCATGATCCAATCACTTCCCCAAGTCCCCACCTCTGAAGCATTGTATTGGAACCCACGTCTTTAACACAGGAGCCTTTGAGGAACATTTCAGATCCAAACCATAACACAAGTATACAAACAAGTACACAAACATTCCCATGAACATTATGCATAACAACACAAAAGTGAAAACAAGGCAAACAGCCCTCAACTGATGTGGATAAATTAAATGCGTACATATACACAATGGACTATTTGATCATATGAAGGTATACAGTACTAGTAAATATAACAATGATGATGAACCTTGAAAACATTATGCTAAGTGAAAGGAGACTGTCACAAAGAGCCATGTATTATGTGATTCCATTTACATAAAATGAACAAGAATGGACAAATCTACAGAGACACAAAGAAGAATAAGACTGCCTAGGGTTCAGAAGAATGAGAGGATTCGGGGACAATGGCAAAGGGTGTGGGCTTTCTCTTTGGGCTAAAAGATAATTGTACACATTAAATAGATGAATTTTATGATATGTGAAATACATATGAATAAAGCTATCATTTTGAAAGTAATGAAGAATAAAAACATTTTCAGATTCTTATAAACCTGTACCCTGGGCTGGGACTATAGCTCAGTGGCACAGCACTTGCCCATCATGCATGAGGCCCTGGGTTCATCCTCAGTACTAAGAAAACCAAAAACTAATAGCTTGCCACTGAGAGAACATTTTATATAAAGGATTTGGACATCCTTGGATTTTGATATCTATGGAGTACCCTAAAACAACCTCCCATAGATACCAAGGGACAGCTGTATTTTGACGTTTAAAATATTTCCTATTTGGGCTGGTGTTATAACTCAGTGATAGAGCACTTGCCTAGCACGTGTGAGGCACTGAGTTTGATCCTCAGCACCACATAAAAATAAATAAAATAAAGGTATTGTGTCCATCTACCAAAAAGGGGGAGGAGGCGGCCAGGGATGTGGTTTGATACTGAAGTACCCCAGGTCAATTCCAGGTGTCAAAAAAAAAAAAAAGAATTTTCCTCCTTTTAAAGCTCAGTCACATTCTATTGGTATATTCTATTGTATGCAATTACATCTTATTTATCTTTTCATTTATCAAAGAATGACTGGGTTGCTTCTACCTTTGGCTACTGTGAATAGTACTCCTGTGAACATGGGTATAAAAATATTTGTTTTGAGATCTGGCTTTCAATTCTTTCAATAGTAAACAAGACTTTCAAATTTTCCACATACTTAGCAACACTTACTATTTTCTGGTTAGTTTTTTTTTGTTTGTTTGCTTGTTTGTGATACTGTGGATTGAACCCAGGAACTTGTGCTGCTAGGATAAACCACTGAGCTACCTCCCTAGTAAAACAAGGTCTGGCTAATTTGCTCAGGCTGGCTTTGAACTTGCAATCCTCCTGCCTGAGCCCTGCACATAGCTGGGATTATAGGTGTGCACTACTGTATATGGCTTTGTTTTTTAAAACATACTAGACATCTTAATGGCTACAAAGTCATATCTCCTGATTTTGATTTGCATTTCTCTAATGATTGATAAAAATGGGCATATTTTTGTATGCTTATTGACCATAGCATATGTTCTTTGAAAAAACATCTGTTTGAAGTCCTTAGCCCATTTTTCAAGACAGTTATTTCTTTTTTATTTGTTGAGCTATAGTTGTTTATATAGTCTATATATTAGTCTCTTATCAGATCTATGATTTGTTGGAAGAGTTTGAGGAGGATTAGGAATGTCTTCTTTATTTTTTTTGGGGGGGTAGTGGGTGGTTTACCAGGGAGCTTAACCACTGAGCCACATCTCCAGCCCTTTTTTAAAAAATATATTTTATTTTGAGACAGCGTCTCACTAAGTTGCTTATGGCCTCAGTAAATTGCTGAGGCTGGCTTTAAACTTGCAATCCTCCTGCCTCAGTATCCTGAGCTGCTGGGATTACAGGTATGTACCACCGCACCCAGCTTATAAACATTTTTAAGTCTAACAAAATCCGTTGTAATGTCCCCTTTCTCACTTGATTTTAGCTGTTTGAATCTTTTTTTTTTTCTTAGTTCATCTAGTTAAAGGTTCATCAAAAAGTTTTAAAAATCTTTTCAAAGAACCAACTCCTGGTTTTGATGATTTTCTCTGCTGTTATTCTACTCTCTATTTCATTTGTCTCAACTCTATTATTTCCTTTCTCTGCTAGCTTTGGATTAAGGTTTTTCTTCTTTTCCTAGTTCCTCCCAGTGTAAAGTTATATTTTTGATTTGAAACCTTTTCCTTTGCTTTTTATTTTATTATTTATTTATTTGCTTTTGAGACAGGGTCTTGTTATGTTGCCAGGTAATTTCAAACTTCAGGGTTCAAACAATTCTCCTGCCTCAGCCTCCTGAGTATCTGTGGCTATGAACATGCACCACTGTGCCTGGCTCTTTTTTAATGTAAACATTTATAACAAAATTTCCTTTCTAGCATTGTTTCCACTGTATACCATAAATTTTGGCATGTTGTGGTTTTGTTTCATTTGTCTCAAGATATTTCCTAATTTCCCTTGTGATTTCTTCTTTGATCTATTGGTGGTTCTGTCCTATGACATGTTCCCATCATTTATTGGGAACTCTTTTTTTGGAACAAGATGTTTATAGTCTTTTGGACTTTGATTGCCTCAAGTCACAGAACCAACCATTAATCCAAAGAACTTTCAGTTTCTTTTAATAAGTATTTAAAATCTAAGATCTAGGCATTGGGCATGGTGATTGCTATTTGAGTGTCACTGCTCCCAGGCCTTCTCAGTATACATATCTAAGACATATAATTATTATTTGTATATTTACATCTATCCCTCCATTGATTTATCCATAAATCTTAAAACTCAGAAAAAAAATCACATATTTACTCATTTGCACAATCCTGAACTACAGGAAGTATTTCAGAAGTATTTCACTCTCACCACTATGCAAACAAAAAACCTATTATGAATAGTTCAATTGTTATTTCTTCTTTACATTGTGGTTATACAATTAAAGTATTATACTCAAAAGTTACTTGATTAGTCCTTTCAACCCAACTTCAGGGTGATTATGTTACCTACTTGAAATATATTTATTAGTTTGTATTTATGCCCTTCTTGTGGACTTAATTTTTTTTGTGTGTGGTAATCTGATAGGTGAGAAATGGATTTCAATGCTGTTTTAAAATGTTTTTTTTTTTTTGAAGTTGTATCTGCTCATGTAATCTGTCATTTTTCCATCAAATTTTGGTATTTTGTCTCTCAATTTAGATTGGGGATAACAGATCATTAGGAATAGATGCTACAAATATTTTCTCCTAGTTTCTCATCTGTCTTTTAACATTGTTTATGGTATTTTTCTTTTATGTAATGAAGAATTTCTAATTTTTTTCTTTTCTTGCCTTTCCCTATACCCATGTGATAGAAAATTTGTGTTCTTCTGGTAGATAATTTAAAGTTATTTAGAATTATGATTCATTTAGTTTATTCTTGAGTATGATATGAGGTATAGATGTAAAGTTGTTTTTCCAAATGATAAGGTTATCCTAGTACCATTTATTACAAAGTCCATCTCTGACCCAGTAACTTGAGATATTACCTTTACATTACATTTCTATAAGTAAATGATAGACTACAGACTTTCTAGTCTATTCTCTTGGTTGGTACAATATTTTCATGAAAAGGGTTTTGTAATTTGTTTCAACATCTAAAAGTCTAATCTCTGTAATATTTCTCTGTGTTTTCCTAGCTACTGTTGCATGTTTTCTTCCTATATGAACTTTGGAATCAACTTATCTAGCACCAGTATTTTATAATATTTTATTGAGATTGTAGAAATATTACTTTTATGATGTTGTGTTGTCCTATCTTAGAATGTGGGTGTCTTTTTATTTAATTAAGGCAATTCTCATGTCATTTAGAAGTACTTTAAAGATTTCTTCATTTAGGTTTTAAATGATTTTAAATTCCTAAATATTTTATTTCTTTTAATTGTTACTATAATGGAATTTCTCCCTTCATGTTATTGTTTATCTTGTACATTAAGACTTCCTGGCTGGGATTTTGGCTCAGTGGTAGAGTGTTTGCCTAGCAAGTGAGGCACTGCATTCAATTCTCAGCACCTTATATAAATAAATGAATAAAATAAAGGTCTATCAACATCTAAAATATATTTTTTTAAAAAAAGACTACTTCTTTCTGCATGTTAACTGCCTACTGTCATCTTATGAAATTCTTGAGTTGCTTTCCTTATTGATCACGTGCAGTATTCCAGATACATTACCATATCATCTGCAAACAGGGACAGTACTACTTTTTATTCTCCAAATCTTATGCCTCTGATTGACTCCTCTCATCTAATTACTTTGGCTAAGCCTCCAGTGCAATGTCAAATAGGAATTGGTATTTTTTCCTTTTCCTCAATCTTAGTAAAAATGCCTCCGGTAATTATATAGCATGTGTTCTTGATAAGCTTATTAACATGGCAAATAATATTAATGATTCTAATAATGAACCATTCTTATATTCCTCATATAAATCTTACCTGGCCATGAGCTAATATTTTTATAATGTTATGCAAGATTCTGTTTGGCAATATTTTAGAACTTTTTCATGGATATTATGTAAGTGTGATGTAGCTTTAATTTTCTTTTTTTTTGTGCTACCTTTATCTAATTTGTATATAATTTTATACTTGGTTCACAAAAACTGATGTAAGAATAATTATGCTAAAAAGAAGTGTATGTTTTATATGTAAAAGAAGTCTAATAAAAAAATACAGTCTCTATGATTTCATTAATCAAAAACTAGTGGGCTGGGGTTGTACCTCAGTGGTTGCCTTGCACATATGAGGCACTGGGTTCAATCCTCAGCACCACATAAATAAATAAAATAAAGGTATTGTGTCCATCTACAACTTAAACAAAACAAAACAAAACAAAAAAACTGTAGTGACAGAAACCAGATCAATGACTGGGGAAAAGAGCAAGAGGAAAATTACAAAGAGACATGAGAAATCTTCTGGGAATGACAAATGTGTTCATTATCCTGATTGTAGTGATGATGAAAATGCATGTGTCAAATGGATCAAATGCAACACATTAAAAATGCAAATACTTTACTATAGATCAGTTATAACAAGTGAGCTGCTTTAAAAAAATAAACAAGTCAGGCACAGTGATGCCTGCCTGTAACTCCAGCTACTCAGGAGGCTGAGGCAGGAGGATTATAAGTTCAAGGCCAGTTTCTGCCACTGAGACCCTATCTCAAAACAAAAATATAAATAAAAAAAGCTGGGAGAAAATAAAAATTTAAAAAGCTGGGCGGGGGGTTATAGTTCAATGATAAAGTCACCCTGGTTCAATCCCCAGTATTAAAAAAAAAAAAAAAAGACTGAAAATTAATGAGCAGAAACTAATGAATTTAGAAAATGAAAAAATAAGCCTAATGGAAATAGAAAAAAAAAAAGGAACTTATAAAGAGAAGAGTAAAAAACAATAAACATGTAATAGAGGGGATTAATAAACCAAGTTTGTTCTGTTGAAACACTTAACAAAACCAAGAGAAAAGACACTACTATGGTTTGGATAAGTATCCCCCAACTGTCCCGTGGTTTAGGTTTACTCCCTAGGTTGACTCTACTGGGAGGTGGTACAGCATCTTAAATGCTTTCATGTTTTTGCTTCCTGGCCATGAGTGAGCAATTTCATTTTGCCACACATTTCCACCAGGATGTACCACCACAGGCCCAAAGAAACGACCAATCAATCATAGATGAACCCTCTAAGATCAACAGCCACCATAAACCTATTTTCTGCATAAGTTAATTTTCTCGGATACTTTATTATAGTGGCAGAATGCTAACATGAACACAAATAAACAATTTGAGGATTGAAAGAAGAATCTTTACATATGGTATAGACATATAATAATTGGCTGTTATGAACAACTGGGTCAATACATTTTAAAATTTATATGAAATGGGTAAATTTTTAAAAGATTAGTTTGTCAAAACCAACAAAAAGAAACAGAAACTTAAGAAGTTATATCTACAGTTAAAAAAAAAAAAAGAAATATATTCATAAGGATAACATCAAGACCAGAGAGTGATATATGAATTTTTCTGAGCATTATGGCAATAATATTCCAATTTTACATAAACTACTCCAAAGTATAGAAGAAGCAACTTCCCAACTCACGCTGTGAGGCACAATCTTGAAAATGAGTCCTTCAAGGGCAATTCAACAGTGAAAAATTCCAGGCTAATTCTTATTCACAAATAAAAAATTCACAATTTTCAAACACTATATAGGCCAAGTTCTGTTGTCTCAGTAATGCAAGGTTGGTTCAGCATTAGAAAAATCAACTAATAAAATTCATCATAATATAAAATGAAAGCAGAAAAATCAGAAATATCACTTTCTCAAGATCTACAAAATAAGCATAGGATAATTAAACATCCATTCACAATGAAATTTATTCATGATGAAAACAATTACTGAACAAGGAATAGAAGAGAACTCCTCTAGCCTGACAGAAGGATTTATATATTTTTAAAAATAAACATATCTGCCAGGTGTGGTGATGCACGCCTATAATTCCAGCAGCTTGCTGAGGCAGGAGGATCTCAAGTACAAAGCCAGCCTCAGCAAAAGTAAGACGCCAAGCAACTCAGTGAGACCCTGTCTCTAAATAAAATACAAAATAGGGCTGGGGATGTGGTTCAGTGGTCAAGTGCCCCTGAGTTCAATACCTGGTACCTCCAAAAACAGATTGAAAAAACAAAAAACAACAACAAAAAACAATGAACATATCTACAGTCAGATAAACTTTAGAAAGCTTTTCCTTTTAGATCAAGAACAATACAAGAGTTCCACACTGAAGTCTCTCTCACTGGGCATGCAGTGTGCTGTCTGTCCACTTCTAGGGAAAACCCAGGTGAGATGGAGTCGCTATGTTCCTGAATTCAGGGATCCCCTAACTACAGAGAACTTTACCACAAGCCTGTAGCTGAGCTCACAAGCAGACGAAATATGACCAGGAGCTCAAGTAAACTCGCTCATCAACACAGTCCCAATGACGAAAACAAGCTGTAGACTTAGTAATCAGTAAATTCACCAACACGATGATGAAAAGAGGAAACAGAGTACTGACCAGATCCCTCATGAACCAGATTCTGGAATCTGTGAAAAGTTAAGCAGTTAAGTTTGTCTGGAGAGGAACAGACAACCACAGAACACAACCCATAAACCATCTTCCATCAAGCACTGAAAAACTGAGTCTGGATTGGGTTGGTGAGGTAGCCATTTCTACCAGGTCCCTATGACCCTAGCCAACCAATGTCGCTGCTTCCTAGCCATGAAATGGATGATCATTGAATACCAAGAGAATAAGCACTGGTAGACATGATGCCAGAGAAGCTGTCACGAGAGCTTATGCAGGCCTTTCACAACCAAGGCCCTGTGACCAAGAGGAAGCACAACATGTACAAGAGGGTCAAGGCCAACTGAGCCCTGGCTCACTACACTTGGTGGTAGAGGGACAGGAAAAGTTCCCAGGAGAACTCAGGGTCCTGTGCTACAAAAAAAAAAAAAAAAAAAAAAAAAAAAAAAAAAAAAAAACCCTCATGAGCCACTGCACTGTTGAAAAGTACCTGAGGGTTAAGAAAGTAGTTTTTGAGAAGAATAGAGCTGAATGTTTACTCCATTAAACCTTATTTGGGGCTAGAACCAGCTCTCCCTGTCCTCTCTCTCTGTAAAGAGGTTAAGATGTTAACTTAGGGATTTCTTCCAAGAAACTCAGGGTCCAGTTTTCTCTTCCTCTACCTCAGAGTGGGCCTTTGGATGCTATAAAAAGGAAGCATTTTAGTGTCAGAAAAAAATTTATTAGAAAATCTTCACCCTAAACTGGTGTAACACATTATAAAATAACTACCATACATTAAAATTGGCTATAGGAAATTAAAGGAAAAAAATACAGAATGCCCATTATCACACTTTTATATGACTTGCATTGGGAATCCAAGCCAGAGCACTAAAGCAAGAACAACAAATAAATAAAAGGTACAATAACTTCTGGGCTTGGTGGCATACACCTGCAATCCCAGGCACTTTCGAGTCTAAGACAGGAGGATCACAAGTTTGAGGTCAGCCTTGGCAATTTAGGGAGACCTTGTCTCAAAATAAAAAATGAAAAGGGCTGGGGATGTAGCTCAGTCGTAAAGTGCTCTTGTGTCAATCCCCAGTACCAAAAATGGGGGGAGGGGGGAGAAACATGCAATAACTGAAAAGAAGCAAAACCACTAATAGTCATAATTGATATGACTGTACATATAGAGATCTAAAAGAATCTAAAAGACCTAAAAGAATCTTCAGTTTAATTATTAAAATTCTTTTTTTTTTTTTTTGTACCAGGGATCAAACCCAGGGGTGCTTTACCACTGAGTCACATCGCCAGCCCTTTTCATATTTTATTTTGAGACAGGGTCTTGCTAAGTAACAGGGCCTCACTAAGTTGCTAAGGCTGACTTTGAACTTGTGATAGTCCTCCCTCAGACTCCCAGGCCAACAGGATTACAGGCATGAGCCACCTCATCTGGCTAATTATTTTTTTTCTGACTAATTATTAAAATTCTATAAGTGAGTGTGGATGGCTGAATAATGCCCTGTAGCCTGTGATCCAAAGTCTACATAATAACACTTTGAAGCTGTGAATAAGTTTGGTTATATGATAAAAGCAAATTATTGTCACAGATGGAATTAAGGCTGCTAAACAGCTGATCTTAAAATAGGAAGACTAGATAACACATTTTTTTTCATTTTTTAAATAATACTTTTTCATCACTTCACTTATGCTCATGTTAATTAATTCTCTTCTTCCAAATTTTGGTTGGCAATTTCACGAACCCATTAGTTTCTTCATTAGAGTTCTGAAAAATTCTTACCCAGTCCAAAGTTATTATAAATCTGTATTTGTCAGAATACTCTTCATAGTTTCTGTGAACCTCCTTTATGACACAACACTTTGCAAAACTTACAGAAAGGGAACAGAATAAAGCAATTTATTGTGGCAAGACAGAAAATAGCCATGACTAAAGATCTGATGACCATTCACAAAGGATAAAGAAATTTGTTATTTCTGCAGCACACAATAATTTAACACTACAATTGTGACACAACATATAGCAAGACAGCCAGGAGTGGAACACACACCTGTAATGCCAATTACACAGGAGTCTGAGACAAAAGGATCATCACAAGTTCCAGGTAAGCCTGGGCAACTTAGGAGGACCCTGTCCCAAAATAAACTCAAATAAAAAAAGGCTGAGAATGCAGCTCAGAGATAAGAGTACCCCTGGATTCAGTTCCCAGTACCAAAATTAAAACCAAAAACATATATCAAGACAAATGAAAATTTTAGGACTCTCATACAATTGTGAAACACATATTAATAATGCATTCATACATGCCAGGTGTAGAGGCACATGCCGATATTACCAGCACCTCAGGAGGCTGCAGCAGAAGGATCCCAAGTTCAAGGCCAGTCTCAGCAACTTAGAGACAGGAGGATCACAAGTTTGAGGCCAGCCTCAGTAGCTTAGCAAGAACCTATCTTAAAATATATAAAAAAAAACAAACAAACAAACAAAAAAAACACTAGGGATGTGGTTTGGGGGTTAAGTTCAATCCCCAGTACCAAAGAAATCTAACGTACTCGTACAAATATAAGCCTAACACAAGTCTTTGGTACTTCCAGGGGCCCTCTGGAAATACCAAAGTTAGTTCTAGACCGAAAAGACTTAATTTTAGAATCTGATTTTGGGACAGTTGTCAAGCATAGCAAAGGTATTTAAACATTTATTTAAATAGGATCATTCTGAAATAAAACCAAGGCAAGAAAGAAAAATAGGAAAACTATACTGAATTATGTAGTTGGTCCCCATATAATCATAAGTACCCTTTTAAGTGGGAAAGAAAATCACGTGACAGAACCAGAGATGGCAACTTGAGAAGGATTCAGTCCAGTGTGGTTGGCTCTAATAACAGTGGGAAGGAGACAAGCTTAAGGGATGTGATTAGCCTCCAGAAACTGAAAAGGGAAAGGAAGTGCATTCTCCCCCAGAGTCCTCAGAAAGGAATGCAGCCCTGCCAACACCTCGATTTTAGCCCAGTGAGATGCATTCAGCTTTTGAACTACAGAACAGTAAGATAAATCTGTGTCATTTTAAGCCACTAAGTTTGTGGTAATTTGGTACAGCAGCTATTTATGAAAACTGCTGAATATGAGATCAATACACAAACATTAATTCTATTTTTATACATCAGTAATAAACAGCTAGAAAACTTATTTATAATAACATCAAAATTTAAATACTCCTCAAAACACACAGAACTACATCCATTGAATCTATTCAGAAAGCTGTATATATCATTATTTTTAAAAATTAAGAAAAAAAACAAATGAACTATATTCACAATTGGAAAACAATATTGTGAAGATGTCAATTCTTACCAGGTATGGTGGCACACGCCTGTAATCCTAGTGTCTCAGGAGGCTATAAGGCAAAAGGATAGCAATTTTTGCCCGGCATGGTACAGCACTCCTGTAATCCCAGCAGCTCAGGAGGCTGAGGCAGGATTGTAAGTTTAATGCCAGCCTCAGCAAAATTGAGGCACCAAGCAACTCAGAGAGACCCTGTCTAAATAAAATTCAAAAATAGGGCTGGGGATGTGGCTCAATGGTAAAGTGAGTTCAATTCCCAGTACACTTTAAAAAAAAAAAAAGGATAGAAAGTTTGAGGCCAACCTGGGCAACTTAGCAAGACCCTGTCTCAAAATAAAAATAGAAAAAGGGGTGAGGATGTGGCACAGTGGTAGAGCACCCCTGGATTCAATTCCCAGGACCAGGGTGGGGAAAAAGATGCAGTTCTCCCAAGTTGATATATGACTTTATGTAATTCCAATCAAAATGATAATTTTTTTCCTACAGGAACCATATAGCTAAGTTCAAATTCATACAGAGATACAAAATTTCAAAAAATAGCCAAAAGCAAGATATATAAAGTCTACAGAAAAAGACATTTTAAAAACCATGAGATACTGGGACCCGGGTTGTGGTTCAGTGGTAGAGCGCTTGAAAGGCATGTGTGAGGCCCTGGGTTCTCAGCACCACATAATAAGTGAATAAAATAAAGGTCTATCAACATGTAAAACAATATTAAAAAAAAAAATGGTGAGGTATTGCTGGGCATGGTGGCACATGCCTGTAATCCCAGCAACTCAGGAGGCTGAGGCAGAAGGATTCCAAGTTCAAAGCCAGTCTCAGCAATTTAGTGAGTCCCTAAGCAACTTAGTGAAACCCTAAATAAAAAAAAGGGCTGGGGTTATGGCTCAGTGGTTAAGTGCCCCTGGGTTCAGTCCCTGGTACCAAAAAAACAAAAACAAATGGTGAGGTATTGGTGCAAGAACAGACAAACAGACCAATGGAAGACAATAAAGAACCCAGAAACAAGCCCATAAAGAGCCAACTTGAAGCAAAAGCAGCACTGCTGAGCACTGGGGAAGGATGGTCTTTTCAACAACTGGTGCTTGAGCATAGGATGTCTACATGGGAAAGAAATGAAACTTAATCCTACTCACTCCATGCATATAAATCACTTTGAAGTAAACTGCAGATCTAAATGTAAGGGACAAAATAATAAAAGTTTCTAGAAAATAATAATAAAAAAATAGCTTTATAACCTCCAAGAAATTTCTTAAATAAAATTTTAAAAGCTCTAAGAGACCACCGCCATGCTAGGACTCATGGACTCAGCACATGGTTATGTTCACAGCTGAGATTTATGACAGCATCACTCTAATACACAGCCAGATTAGTAAGGGAAAAACAAAACATCAAGTGCAGTCTGTTGGTTTTCATGTGCAGGCCTCCTATGCACTCTACCTCCTGTGAGAGTGCCCCCTGCTCTTAATGCCAAGGAAGCCTATTAGAGATTCAGAATCTAGGGTTCCTATTGGGGGCTGGTCATACAGGCATGTTCTGTACTTCCATCTACCCATTTTGAAAACAACTTGGCATTATTTAGGAAAATGTACACTTTTTTTTTTTTTTTGTACCAGGGATGATTTAACCCAGGGGTGCTTAACCACTGAGATATATCCCTAGCCCTTTTTTAAAAATTTTGAGACAGGGCTTCACTAAATTGCCCTGGCTGGTCTGAAACTTTCGATCCTCCTACCTCAGTCTCCCAAGTAGCTGTGATTACAAACATGCATCATCATACCCTATCAACAGTTTACATTTAAAACACACTTCCTCCTGGGAGGGGAATGGAGGGAGGTGCTAGAGATTGATTTAATCACCAATTACATAATCAATTATGCCTAGGCAACAAAGCCTACATAAAAACCCAAAACGATGGGGCTCAGAGAGCTTCTGGGTTGGTGAACATGTACACCTGGAGAGGGCATAAAAGCTCCATACCCCTTTCCCACATTCCTTGCCTCTTCCATCTGGTTGTTTGAGTTGTATTCTTTTCTAATAAGCTGTAATCTAGGAAGCAAACTGTTCTCCTTGGAGTTCTATGACCTGTTCTAGCAAATTACTGAAACCCAAATGGGGCTATGAGAATCTCTGATTTGTAGCCAATCTGGACAGAGGTTGTGGGTAATGTAGGGATCCACCACTTCTGATTAAAGTCTGAAGTAGAAGCAAATGGTGCAGGAGGTGCAGTCTGATGGGAATGAGCTCTTAACATTGGGGGGCAGTTTACAGCAACAGAATTGAGTCAAATTGTAGATGGTCGGTGGCTATCTTATGGAGACATGTAGCACCATTGATTAGGTATACAAGCAGGTGTATTGTTGTGGGGAAAAAGTTCACTACTATTCATAACAATGAATCATTATGACAGAAATGAAGTATTATGAGGGTATAGAGGAGAGAGAATATGGGATTTCTCTTTCTCTCTCTCACTCAGAACTAAATCCCCAGTTTTTTAAAAAACTTTGAGGGGCTGGGATTATGGCTCAGCAGTAAAAGCACTCACCTAGCACACGTGAGGCCCTGGATTCAAACCTCAGTACCACATAAAAATAAAGGTATTGGGTCCACCTACAACTAAAAAATAAAAAAAATAAACTTTACTTTGAAACAGGATCTTGTTAAATTACCAAGGTTGGCTTGAACTTATGCTACTCCTGCCTCAGCCTCTGAAATCATCAGAATTACAGGTGTGCCCCAATATACCCAGAACCAGGATATGGGATTTCCCTTACGGTAGTATACACATACAATGGAATATTGTTTGTAGACTGAGATTTGAACCCAGGGCCTCTTGCACACTAGGCAAATACTACGCCACTGAGCTACAGCACTAGCTCTTTTTAAATTGAGAGACAGAATCTTAGTAAGTTGACCAGGCTGGCCTTGAACTTGTGATCCTCCTGCCTCAGCCTCCCAAAATACCTGGGAGGACAAGTGTGTGTCACTATACCTGGTTACAATGGAATATTACACCGCCTTATAAAAATATGTAAATCCTGCAATATGAAACAACACAGATGAACCTCAAAGTCATATTGCTATTTGAAATAAGACAATCACAGGACAAATCCTACATGATTCTATTTTTATGAGGTATCTAATAGTCAAAATCAGAGATGTGAAAAATGCTGTTTCCCAGGTCTGGTATAAGGGGATGGGGGAATGAGAAGCTGCTAATCAACAAGTATGAAGTTTTAGTAATGGAAGATGAGTATACTCTAGAAATCTACAGTACAATATTTTGCCTGTATTATATTGTTCAACTTAAAAAATCTAATTAGAGGGTAGATGTGATGTAGTTACCACAATAAAATTAAAACAAGGAGATTTCAAAAACATCTGACAGTAGTTGGACTATTTCAGATACCTCATATAAGTAGAATCATGCAGTATTTATCCTGTCATTGGCACATTTCAGATAATAATATGACTTTAAGTTTCATCTGTTCTCTTTCATATTGCAGGATTTCTATCTTTTTTAAGGCTTTGTAATATTCCATGGTAGCCAGGTATAGTGGTACACCTGTACTCCCAGCTACTGGGGAGGCTGATACAGGAATGGAAATGTAATGAAATGTTTTACAGCAATAAAAATAAATTAAGATATATTAAAATCATAAAAAATATTTAAAATGAAAAAACTTTTACCTATTCTAGGGAAGACTCTCATAAAACATAACGCTGAGTCAAATAAGAAAGACAGAATACATATGGTTATCACCACATTTATACACTTCAAAACCAGGCAAAATTGAACTATATTATTCATAGATGCATAGATGGAGATGAGCTATGAAGACAAGAAAATTATAAGCACAAAAAGCAGAAGAGTTATCTCCACTGTGAAGTTATGACAGGGAAGAGACTCTTCTGAGGTATTGATCAAGTTCTATTTCTTGATCTCAATGATGGTTACATGTAATTATAATTTTATAATTGGTATTTATATTTACTATTTATACAACTTTTTTTTAGGGGAGGGTTTCTGAAAAACCTGCTAGACAAATTCTCTAAGAGTTATCATACTGTACAACATAAATTTATAATTAGGCTATAATTTATATAACTTTTAAAATTATATATAATAATTTTAACTGTATCTTCTCATAATAAAAATTTAAAAAGAAAAATTATAAACAAATAACAAATAAAGGATTAATGTTAAAAAATATGTGGGCTAGGAGGCTGGGGTTGTGGCTCAGTGGTAGAGTGCTTACCTAGCATATGTGAGGCACTGGGTTCAAGCCTCAGCACTACATATAAATAAATGAATAAAATAAAGGTCTACCAACATCTAAAAAATATTTTTAAAAATATGTGGACTAGAGATGTGGTTCAGTGATAGAGCAACTTGCTTGGCATATGTGAGGCCCTAGGTTCAATCCTCAGCATCACAAAAAATTAAAATTAAAAAATGTAAAGATCATCCAAGTACCCATGAACAAATGATCAAAAAATAAATAAATAAATAAACACATAGTGCACCAGAATTATACAGACACTAAATAGAATTATGGAAAATGTCTGACTTTTCTTAATAGCATGAGGCACCATTTCACACCAAGAAGAGAAGAATTTTGTGATAATTTACAAGATAAATGACAACCTGGAAGACTGAGTAACTATATAGAATATTTAATATTGAAAAAAGGAAAACAATAAATTATGAGTACAGTATGATTATAACTACCTAAGAAAATCTGTATAAAATGGAGAAAGGATTCATGAAAAATGAAAACAGGTAAAGTGACTGAACCTCTGCATTATGACAAATGTTTTCCTGAAATGATACTTAAAATGTTTCAGTAACATAAGAATTTTTAAACAAAGTAAACTCAATAGTTCCTTGTCATTCTAGAGACAATGTAAATACATCATAACTCCAAGAACTTCTATCCAATTTCGACTTGTATTTTTCATTCAGCTAATATTTACCCAGTAACTACTTGTGCCAGGCAGCCCAATAGGCACTGAAGTATAGATGAGCAAGACATAATTACTGCGTTTAGACAAGTGAAGATAGACATGCCAACAAATGATTACAATGCAGTGGGGAAAGTCTGACAATAAAGTCTTAAAAGCATTATGGTTTCTCAGAGGAAGGAAAAACAGAAAAATGGTAGGGAAGCTTTTCAGAGAACACTGAATTGGATCTTAAAAGACAAGTGGAACCTTTCAGACAGGACTGAGTTTGTAGAGAGTAGTCAATGCACTATGTGCACAAAGACTGGCAGAATATGTTGTTACAGACTGCTTCAAAGGCCTAATCTATGCTAAGGAGTTGAGATTTTATCCTACAGGTTATTGAGATCCTCAGGGGCTTTCAGCACTAAGTTTCCACAATTACTTTGCAACTACCATGGCCCTCTTTATTCTATCCCTTCTTCCCTTGAGAAAAATAAATGTTAAAAGATACATACACAAAAGTATGAAACAACAGAATGATATTCATGTACCTCCAACCAAACTTAAGAAATTAAATTCTGCCCTATTCCTCTTTTAAAGGCATAAAACATTTCAGATATATTTAAAATCCCACTCCTTCCCATCCTTATATCCCATAGTTAATACTGACTATTCTTAAGTACATAATTCCCTTGCATATTGTTCTTTTACTACACATCCAACATGAAGGTCTTTGTCTAATTTTCAACTCTTGGTTCCTCATCAGTAAAATAAAGGCAATAACCACCTCTCTGGGTTACTGTTAGGATTATAAATTATATGGATAAGGTGCTATTATGGTGACAGTCATTGAAAGTGACTTAAGAGGGGTAGTGCATACTTGTAATCCCAGCTACTCAGGAGGGTGAGGCAGAAGGATAGCAAGTTCCAGGTCAGGCTCTGCAACTTATCAAGACCCTCTCAAAATAAAATAAAAAGGGCTAGGGAGTGGCTCAGTGGCAGAGGGTTCAAGTCCCAGTACTACCATCCTCCCTCAAAAAGACTCAAGACCTAGAAATCTCATTTCCTTCAAGTAAACTATAAGCAACTTTCTGACAGTATAGCAGACCATCTAACAAAATGTTTATTCAGCTGAATCTGTTCTCCAGAGTTCTGCCTGCACCCTTTGTCTTCTTATCTCTCACTCAGTCTCTCCCATTCCTGCCCCTTAATCTAGACTGTAGCACAGGAGTGCTATTTATCTACGTTGGTGGCATCAGGAGCTGCCAGATGCCTACTCCATCTCATACCAACATTTAAAGTTCTGATTTAAAGGCAGAGGGATGTGGAAGAAAACCTGATGATGTGTGAGATTCTTTGGAATCAGATTTCTATCATTTATGAGACCATCTCTTTGTGCCTTAATACTCCATGTCTAAAAGGAAGACAATTTTCCCTACTTCTGGGCAATAACAGAAACCTTACCATGTTCCAGGAACTCTTTGAAGCATTTATTGCATATATTAAAGCATTTAATCTTAATAAAACTTCAGGAAGAAGATCATTTTTCCCCTGTGACAATCGGAAACCAAGTTTAAGTAACCTGTGAATACAGATGGCGTGTCAAGAGCCAGGATACAAACTCTGGCAATCTGATGCAGCCTTTTCTTAAACCACATCACTTTGCTAGAGTGCTGTGAAGCTACAATTGCACGGTAATGGGGGCGAGACACATGGCACACTGTAGACACTCAAAAAGAGCAAAGCGTTTTAATTTCCTCTCGGGATGGAAATGCGGGCAGAGCCTGGATCACCCCGCGGCTATTCTGTGCAATTATTGTGTTAGCACTGGAGTACATGGACAACAACAGGATGGGTGGTAGACCCGGCTCTGCCACCGATGCCCAGAGGGACCTGGCAAGGTTCGCCCGTTCCCCGGGCCTCGGTTTCGGGAGGCCTGGGAGGGCCTAGGAGAACAACAGAGGAACCGGTTAGGCCTCTAGCTCTGAGCCGGGCCGTCAGGAGAGGAACTGGGTTCAGGAGAGCAGTAATTTCACAGGCGGCACAAGGAACTCACCCCTCAAGCAGGATCCAAACCCCGAACCAGAATCCAAACTCCGCGCGCAGAAACCACGGCCTCCGCGCCGGGTGCCAGCTCACTGCGCGCCACAAGCCGGAAGGCTCTGATTGGCTGCGTCCTGAGGCACTTGACCAATAACATTGCCACTGGTATTTATTCCCGCCCCCTAGGGCTGCTAGGCGGGGTTGACCCCGTATGGTGCCTGAAGAGGCCCGAGTTTTCAAAGCCCAATCAGTCCGAAAAGGAAAGTCAGGTGACAGTAGTTAAATCCGGGGCCTCCGGACCTGGTTGTCGGGGGTCTATGTTTTTTTTGTGTATTTCTTAAGTGTTGGTGAAGGTTTTTCATGGAACAAGCATCTGGGTTCGGACTGTGGCAGGGTTGAAAATCTTGGCGTTATGTGAGCGTAGTGGCGCAGGCCTGGAATCCCAGGACTCCGAAGGCTGCAGCAAGAGGGTCACAAGTTTGAGGCCAGACTCAGCAAGGGCCTTAAAAACTTAGTGAGACCCTGCCTCAAAATAAAAAATGAAAAGGGCTGGTGGTATGACTCAGTGCTTAAGCGATCCTTGATTTAATACCCGGTACAGAAAGAAAGAAGAAAAGAATCACAGGCCTTAGACAGAAGCTGAGATGTCTGTTCCCACAGGTCAGGCCAAGCTTCTGTCCACATCTTTTGGTTTTGATCATCTGCCTCTGTTAGGCTTTGACAGTCATTCCTCTTTGTCCCCTTTAATAACACTGGCCCCCTGTCCCACATGTACTCTGCATGAGCAACTGTAGCTTGCCATTGTCAGGAAAATGGGGTTTGAAACAAATGCTTCAAGGTACGTGTGCAGTACCTGAGTTCACATGAAGCTTCACTTCCTGCTGATTGTTGCCACCCCAGAGTGTGGGCCCTGTGATGCCAGATCTTATTTCTTTTTTCTTCCTTTTCTTCTTCCCAGCCTGCCTTCCTTCCTTCTCATAAGAAAAACTGAAGGAATGTACATAGCCATCCATTATAGGAAACACTATGGAGGTTTCTAAAGAATATAGAACGATCATATGAAACTGGTTTATGTATATAGTAGAATATTAGCCCTTAAAAAAAAAAAAAAAAAAACAAGATCTTGCCATGTAATACAATATGGATGAGCCCGGAGACCATTATGCTAAGATAAACAGGCCAGACACAGAAAAATATTGCATGATCGTATATGTGAAATATAAAAACTAAAATACCCCAAATATACAGACATAGAGAAAACACTGGTGGAGTCCAGAGATGTAGGTCAGAGGATTCAAAGTAGCATATATGTAGGATGAACTCATACATCTAGAACTCTAATGTACAACGTGAGCACTATAGGTAATAAAAATATTCCATATATTGCATTCATGCTTAGTAGTTTTTTAGCTGTTCTTACCACAGAAAGAAAAAGGAAGGTTAACTGAAGTGGTGGATGTGTTTTTTTTCCTTCACTATAATAATCTTGTTACTATCTGTATATATACCCAAACATATGTGTTATGCCTTAAATATATACAGTGAAATTTATTTTTTAAAAAACTGAAAATGTGGGCTGGGGTTGTAACTCAGTGGTAAAGTGCTTGCCTAGCATGCGTGAGGCACTGGATTCAATTCTCAGCACCACATATAAATAAATAAAGGTCCAATACAACTAAAAAATATTTAAAAAATTTTTTAAAATACTGAAAAATCTGCTGAGTATGATGGCACATGCCTGTAATCCCAGTTGTTTGGGAGGCTGGGGCAAAATGATCACTAAACCAACCTCAACAATTTAGAGAGGCCCTAAGCAACTTAGTAAGACCCTGCCTCAAAAAAAATTTTTAAAAGGGTGGGGGATGTGGCTCAGTGGTCATACGCCCCTGGGTTCAGTCCCTAGTATGAAACAAAACAAAACAAAACCTGAAAATCCTTTCAAGTACTCAAGAGGTTGAGGCAGGAGGATTGCAAGTTTGAGAACAGACTGGGCAACTTAGACCTGTCTATCTCAAGAGAAAAAGTTCTGGGGATATAACTCAATGATAGAGCACTTGACTAGCATATGTGAGATCCTGTTTTCAATTCCCAGTACCACAAAAACAAACAAACAACAACAACAACAAAAAAAAAACACAAGTATGTTTCTGCTTTGTTAGAGACTTTTCCTATGTGAAATCTACCAGCTTTTTTTTTTTTTTTTTTTTTTTTTTGTGGTACTGGGGATTGAACTCAGGGCCTTGTGCTTGCAAGGCAAGCACTCTACCAGCTGAGCTATCTCCCCAGCCCTACCACTGTGGTTTTTTCTTGCCTTTTTTTTTTTTTTTTCCTAGTCAAGCATTCTACCACTGAGCCACATCCCCAGCCCTTTTATTTTATTTTACTTTATTTTTTAGGCTGTCATCAAACTTTCAATCCTCCTGCTTCCAGCCTCCCAAGTAGTTGGAATTATAGGCATGTGCCATTGCACTTAGCTAAAATAAGCATATTGTAATAGCAAAATAGCCAAGTAAGAAGCAGAATATAGACAAGGTGAAGTATGAAAAATCAACAAAAAGAATAAAAACTCAGCCAGGTGCAAAACTCCCAAATACTCAGGAGGGTAAGGTAAAATGATCATAAATGTGGCAGGGCAAGGTGGCACCTACCTGTAATCCCAGTGATTTGAGTTGCTGAGGCAGGAGGATTGCAAGTGTGAGGTCAACCTGGGCAGCTTAGTGAGACCCTGCATCAAAATAAAAAAATAAAAATAGTTGGGGGCTGAGGTTGTGGCTCAGTGGTAGAGTACTCGCCTAGCATGTGTGAGGCCCTGGGTTCAATCCTCAGCACCACATATAAATAAAATAAAGTATTGTTTCCACCTACAACTAAACTAAATATTTTTTTAAAAAAAGAGCTGGGGGTGTAGTTCACTAGTAGAGTACCCCTGGGTTCAATCCTTAATACTGGAAAAAAAATGTCTAAAGATAAATTAATAAATTAATGCAGGGGTGCATGCCTGTAATCCCAGCAACTCAGGAGGCTGAAGCAGAAGGACTGTGAGTTCAAAGCCAGCCTTAGCAACTTCACAAGGCCCTAAGTGATTTAGTGAGACCCTTTCTCAAAAAATAAAAAGGGCTGGATATGTGGTTCAGTGGTTAAGTGCCCCTGGGTTCAATCCCTAGTACCAAAAAAATAAAAAATAAAAAATAAATTAAAAGATAAGTTAATGCCTGCATCAAGACAGAGTCTCATTTAGAGGTTTATTTGTCAGACTGGAATTTTGAAAGAACTGTTTGAAGACACTGTTATGTCTCTCAGTTAAACTGGCTATTTGGGACCTATTAGGGACATAAAAATTCTATTGAATGTCTTTTCCAAGAACCCAACATTGTAAATTTTGAAAAGAGAAACAAATATCTTGGTTCCTCTCAGTAATGTCAGTAACTCCAAAGGGAACAAGGAGTGTTTTGTCAAGGACTTGTACTGTGGTCTCAACATGTGCAGAGATTTCTGATTTACAAGAATGTAAGACAAGAGTTCCCAGTGTCCTTTACCTTGAAGGAGACAGTTTTAAGGTAATGGTCCAATAGTTTATAATAAATGTGAAATGGGATCATTTGCTGATCAAAGCATCTCATATTAAGAGAACTACTAGAAGTTTGGCCAAGTGTGTTGATGCTTTGGTCTTGTTCTTTTTCTGGGACATCCTGGTTAAGAGATGGGAAGCAGCAGCATTCCACTGAGCTCCACCACATGTGATGCCTGGCAGTGTGATTCATATTGTCTATGACTTCACACTGCTGTTCAGTCATTAATCCCAAGGAGGCTTCCAGGTAGCCAAGGGATCTGCAGGGGGCTCTGTTTCTCCAGCAGCATGATATCTGGCTAGGGACTAAGGAGAGAAGAAGCCATATATTTCTTAGGTGGAATATAATACTACAGGGCCCAGGTTGGGCTCCATCTAGTCTTTTTTTTTTTTTTTTAACAGACTGCATTTTGATTCATTGTGCACACATGGGTTACAACTTTTCATTTCTGTGGTTGCACACAATAGTACCTTGCTTTTGTTGAGGCTGGCTTTGAACTCTTTTTTTTTTTTTAATTCATTGTACACAAATGGGGTACAACTTTTCATTTCTCTGGTTGTACACGAAGTAGAGTCACATTGTGATCATACATGTACATAGGGTAATAATGTTTGTCTCATTCCATTATTTTTCCTTCCTCCAACTCCCTCCCACCTCTCATTTCCCTCTACACAATCCATCCTTCCTCCATTCTCTTACCCCCCCACCCTGTTATGTATCATCATCCACTTATCAGAGAAAACATTAGGCCTTTAGTTTTTGGAGATTGGCTTATCTCACTTAGCATGATATTCTCCAATTCCATCCATTTACCTGCAAATGCCATAATTTTATTCTTCTTTATGGTTGAATAATATTCTATTGTGTATATATACTATAGTTTCTTTATCCATTCATCTACTGAAGGGCACCTAGGTCAGTTCCACAATCTAGCTATTGTGAATTGAGCTGCTATAAATGTTGATGTGGCTGCATCACTGTAGTATGCTGGAAGACTGAAGCAAGAGGTATCATAATAACAGACCTCCAACTATACTACAGAGCAGTAGTAACAAAAATGGCATGGTATTTGCACCAAAATAGACAGGTAGACCAATGGTACAGAATAGAGGACACAGAGACAAACCCACATAAATACAGTCACCTCATATTAGACAAAGGTTCCAAAAACATACATTAGAGAAAAGATAGCCTCTTCAACAAATGGTACTGGGAAAACTGGAAATCTACATGCAGCAAAATGAAACTAAACCCCTATCTCCCACCCTGTACAAAACTCAACTCAAAATGGATCAAGGACCTAGGAATTAGACCAGAGACCCTATAATAAATAAAAGAAAAAGTAGGCCCAAATCTTCATCATGTTGGCTTAAGTCCAGACTTCCTTAACAAAACACCCAAAGCACAAAAAATAAAAGCAGGAATCAGTAAATGGGATAGATTCAAACTAAAAAGCTTTTTCTCAGCAAAGGAAACAATCAACAATGTGAAGAGAGAGCCTACAGAGTGGAGAAAATCTTTACCACATGCACTTCAGATAGAGGACCAATCTCCATAATCTATAAAGAACTCCAAAATCTTTACACCAAAAATACAAATAATCCAATCAATAAATGGCTGAGGAACTGAACAGAAACTTCACAGAAGATTTACAAGCAATCAATAGATACATGGAAAAATATTCAATATCTCTAGTAATAAGAGAAATGCAAATCAAAACTACCCTAAGATTTCTTCTCACCCCAATTAGAATGGTTATCATCAAGAACACAAGCAACATAGGGCTGGGGATATAGCTGAGTTGGTAGAGTGTTTGTCTTGCAAGCACAAGGCACTGGGTTCAATCCCCAGCACTGCAAAAAAAAAAAAAAAAAAAAAAAAAAAAAAAGCGAAAATACAAGCAACAATAGGTGCTGGCAAGGTGGCAAGGATATGGGGAAAAAGGTACACTCATACATTGTTGGTGGGGTTGCAAATTGGTGCAGCCACTCTGGAAAGCAGTGTGGAGATTCCTTAGAAAACTTGGAATGGACCAACCATTTGACCCAGCTGTCCCACTCCTTGGCCTATACCCAAAGAACTTAAAATCCATTCAGTCTTAAGGAGGCTGTGTTGAGCTTGTGGGGTGCAGTTTCCATGACCCAAAATATACAAGGCAGTGAAGTATGGAGGGTTACAGGCTCAAGGTCTGCAAGTACCTCTATTTCCAGGAGAACCCAGTATGGAGCTAGTTATTTGTTTTAATGGTATACAGCAGGAGGCCAAGAGTGTTAGTAGTTTCTTGCACCAGAATCCCTGGGGCAACTTCTAGTCATCATATGTGGTCTGGAGATGGTAAGAGGCCTGAGAAGAAGTTGCCAAAGCCTCTTCAGTAGAGGAGTTTCTGATGGTACTAATGGGATTGGCTGATGATTTTTAATTTGAAAATGAAACTTATAAATAAGTGATATTTTGCTACCAGAACCCAAAAAAGATGTTGGGTTTATATGTCTGTAATGGGGGTGTCAGATGAATCTCCTTGGAGGACATCATCAGTGTAATGTCCTGGAGAAAAAACCTGTGTTCCTGGAGAAAGGCCAGTGCAGTCAAGATCAAACTGTATGTAGTGGCCAACTGTACTCCATGCTTGGAAAAAGGACATTGTGTTCCTTCAGAAAGGAAGGCAAATTACAGTTGAAACCCTGTTGAAATAGCTTCTGAACACAACATATTAACCAAACCTATAAAAGCAAATTATTTACAAGTTGATGATTGGATAGATTCAGTAATGTTAGTAATATTAGATACTGGGTGTGGAAGTCCTAATGAATGAGAACAAAGCATTAAGAATTTCGTAATCTGCCAGGCATGGTGGCACACACCTGTAATCCAAACACTCAGGAGGTTGAGACAGGAGAATCTCAAATCCAAGGTCAGCCTCAGCAATTTAGTGAGGCCATAAACAACTTAGTGTCTCAAAATAAAAAATAAAAAGGGTTAGGAATGTAGCTCAGTATCAAATTGCCCCTGGATTAAATCCCCAGTACCACACACAAAAAAAAGAATGTAGTAATCCACTAGAATAAACCAACCATTTGTGTCCTCCCAAATTCATGTTGAAATCCTAGCACCTAATGTGGCTTTAAAAAAAAAAAAAGATAGGGCCTTTATGGAGGTAATTAGGTTAAATGAAGTCATAAGGGTGGGGTCCTAATCTGATAGGATTGTTTTTTTCCTAAATCTGCACCCAAGGTGGAGATTGATGGATCTTTTCTTTTATTTCCTTTTCTATTCTATTCTAATCTATTCTATTCTATTCTTTCATGCTAGAGATGGAACCCCAGACCTTACATGTAGAAGGCAAGCACTTTACCACTGAGCTACACCCCCAACTTAATACAGGATACTTTTAGGGCATTGGGTACAATGACTGTGGGGAATTTAGGCAAGACTACATTTAAGTGAGGTACATCTATTCTTTACATGAAGTTACCTTTTAAATTATTTTTAATTTAATTTTTTTCTTCTGCAGTACTGGGAATTGAACCTGGAGTGCTCTATCCTGACCTACATCCCCAGTCCTGTTTATTTTCTTTTAAGATAGGGTCTCATTAAATTGCCCAGGGTGACCTCAAACTTGGGATTCTTCTGTCTCAGGCTTCAGTGTCTCTGGGATTACAGGTGTGTGCTATCATGCCTGGTTTAAATTAGTACTTTAAGATTATAGGGGGCATTATGTTTAAATTTGGTGAAATACCCAGGCAAGTATAACTATAATTTGAACCCCAGTATTGCTTAGCCCATAAAGTTTTGTCAGTTGGTACATTTTGGGAAAGCTAACATTAATTCAGAACCTAAGTTGTAGAGGAACAAAAGCTAAACAGTGTCCCCTTTTTTAATCATATAAATTCAGTATAGAAATATTTGTATAGGAATTTTGGATTTCCAGTTGGATCAAATTAAAGACCTCTGTTTTAATGTAGATATATGTTGTCAAATGACAAAATTATAACCATTTAAAGATCTTAATTAGCTTTATTTTCAATTCTAGAATTCGGCAATAGTTTATTCTATAAAATTGATTGAGTGTTCTAATGGGCCCAGTAAAAGAGGTTGGTTTTTCCTCAAAAGACTAGGAAAGGAAACACAACATGATCCAATCATATCACTCCTTGATGAAGAATTAAAATCATCATATTATAGTGATACATGCATATCCATGTTTATAACAGTACAATTCACAATAGCCAGCTATGGAACCAGCCTAGGTGTCCATCAATGGATGAATGGATAAAGAAAATGTGGTATATATACACAATGGAGTTTTATTCAACCATAAAGACAAATATTGCTTCTGTCTCTCCTCCTCACTTTCTCTATCCTCCTGGCTTTCACACTCTGTCTAGTGCACGCCCTTTCTCATTCTCTTTCTTTTCCTCTCATTTTCTCTCTGACCCTGCAGGGAGACACTCTGTTTGCTTAATAAATTCCCTTATGTGATTTCCCGTGAACGGCGTGGTTTTGTGGGATTCCTTACATTGGTGCTGTGACTTGGAATGGGATCTTCCACTGTCTCTTAAGCGAGTGGAAACCCATCTAAGCCCCAGTGCCCCCCGGACACAGCCCCACCTTCCATTCTGCCTGGACACTCTGCTCTGCATCCGTCACCAGACTTCAGATTGGTGAGTCCTCTAGGCTGGTTCCCCTAGGCCTATTTATCCGGGACCCTCGAAGCGGCTGAGGGGTGCGGATAGCCCCAGCCACAACTTTTATAGTTATGGCTGGCCCCCTATAGTCGGTCGTATCTGCTGGGTGGATTCCTGATTTTATGGTGGAGATTCTCTCTCAGGGTTGAGGCTCATCTCATACTCGCATTCACAATCGAAAACCCTGATATCAGGTCCTTGACTCTTCTCAGCTTTTCCTGGCCCCACATTGTTGTTTGTGTGACAACACCATCTATGTGCCACCTTCTCGTCTCTAGTCAACTACTCTGTGGCCTCGGGATGCCGGGGCACAGACTCGGCTGTATCAGTCCCCACCATGGAATCTGGGTCCTCCAATCTGGCAGATTCAACCCTGGGAACCCTTTGCCTGACTCCCGGCTTATATTTGGCCACAGTACCCTTTAGATAATCAATCCAAAATGGCTGTGTATGCCCTGGCCACAGACTCGGCTGTATCAGTCCCCACCATGGGATCTGGGTCCTCCAATCTGGCAGATTCAACCCTGGGAACCCTTGGCCTGACCCCCGACTTAAAGCCATCAAAATTTGTTTGTGTAATGGCACACAGCTTCCGTGAGTGAGCGGGCAGATGGACAGGGATTCCTTATCTTCAAGTCTCTTCTTTCTTGCCTCTTGGCTCTTCCTGCAGGCTCGGGCGCCTCCAGACCCTGCTTCTCCGTCTTCCCCTACTTCTCTGTCTTCCCCTGCTTCTCCATCTGCTTCCATTCCCCAGCCCAGCCCACCTAGTCCCCCTGCCACAAGGTCCCATAAACACCAGTGTGGAGGGAGTAACCAGCCCAACCAGATTGCTGACATAACTCTTTAGATCTGCATTTCCATCAGAGAACAGAGCTCCAACTGAACTCAGCTTAATCTTCAAAATCTGTGTTTATAAACCTTTATTTTCTAATATTCCTTTGCCCCTCACTGAACTTGAGAATTTGGTCATGCTGGTCATGGCAAAAGAGGAAAAATTAACTTCAGGATTAGAACATTTTACCTAAGATTTGTGAAAAGCCCCACCTTACCTGAGATAAGGCTCTGCCTCACAACCCTGCTGCATGTTAGAGTGGCTCCAAAGTAAGCCAGTCTTTAACTCATTTAAAGTTGTGTTCAAAAGTTTGATGTTTGTTGTAAAGATTACTGTGATCCCAAACGGGATATAACTCAGCCAAAATTCAAGATAGCTATTGTACAAACTGAATGTTTTACTGTTGGTGATTCCATTTTGTATTTTTCTTGTAAACTCTAACTGTTGCCTGATTAATATTTTGCAGAAGTACACCGTAAATTAACTTGAAATAGTAAGCCATCACCTATAGGACAGATAATGTAGACCTCAATTAGATAAAAGGGGGTAAATAACTAAAGCTATAGATAATGAAGTTAAAGCCTAGTACTCTTGCTTTATGACTGGTGAGACTGATTTGCTTGATGGTTAAGATCAAACTTAGAGATTGAGATTAAATACAGAGGTCAAGAAAAGTCCATATTTGAGTCTTGCCCTCAAAGTCAGCCTGAACCCAGGGAACAAGAGAACTTCTCTAAGGAGGTTTGCAACTCTGGGTCACACAACCTCCTGATCAAGGAGATTGATGAGGCCACTAGAGGAAAAGCCACTCAGTGTACCTGCTGCAGAGGAGGGTCAAGGAAAAAGGGAGACATCCCTGGTGCTTTCAAGGGAAGCCACCTCATGGAGGAGACCCTGCCTAACCAATGGAACTAATGGAGCTAAGAAGCTGCTCTTAAGTGAGTGAGTATGAGTGACCCCTGTGGGAACTTAGCTGACTCTTTAACAGACAGGAACAGGTCACTTTGACCAGCTTCATCTTGAACACCTAGAAAAACAGTTAAAACCAAAATATAGCCATTCTTGGGCATTTAAAAGAAATAATACTTAAATGTAACTTAAGATGTACACTTGTGTTAGCCCACTAGAATAAAGAGCTACAAAAGAGATTCTTAGGCAAATGTGCCTGATAACTATCAAGAGAAACTGCCAGAGTCAGAAGTTTTAGTCAGTTTAAGGCCTATAGACACACGTAGGCTTAATCTATGTTTGCTAGTAATAGAAGTATAGAGATCTCTACTAAATGTTGTGTTTACATTCCTGATAACCTGGACAATGTTAAAGTTCCCAAATAAAGGCCTTGTCCTCTCCAGCCTTTGCTAGACCTTGTTATGGGAACAACTTCTCAGTTCTTCCACCCCCTGGTGAGGAATTATTGACTTCTGTCACCTTTATGATATTCATTGGCATGTTCCAGATTCTGCAACATTTATATTGTATTAATCTCATTTCAGTACTCATGTCTTTTTGTTCTTCTCTCATAGAAGCACCCATCCCCAGATGCCTTTACAACCTGCTCTTCCCCAACCAGACTTCTACCATGGACCCCTCGATTGACCTGATTTCTAAAAGGGTACTCCAAACTGCTTGCCCCATGCTGCCCACTTCCAGCTCAAAGAAGCCAGAGTGGTCATCGACCCCCTTTCCCTACAGTAAATGAGTTCCTAAAATTAGAGGGGTGAATGAAGCCAGAATTGGGGACAGGCAGTTAGTATAGAGATGGGGGATCAGTCAAATTGAGGAAATGAAGTCCATGAAAACCATCTGCCTCTAGAAGTCTGCAAGTTGAAGACTGCCCCTGGGAGAATGGAATTTTACATCTCACCTGCAAAACCAGACCCAGTCACTTAGGCAGGAAGGAGAGAGAAGGCTTCAGAAAGAACTGGAGAACAAAAGATTTTCTTATAAAAACAGAAATGGGGGAATGTAATGTACAAAGCTGCTCCCCCTGACCTTTCCATTGCAGCCATTTTCCCCACCTCCCAACCAGTTGTCAATCTGTGAACATCCTAGCTAGCTATTGGTTCATCAGTCAGCTTGCAAGTATCCTTCTCCAATATTGGTCCCCTGTTAGCCTGGTGGAATTCAATTGCTTTACTGTAGCTACCCTGCCATCTTTTCTCATCCTTCTGTCTCTCCTCCTCACTTTCTCTATCCTCCTGGCTTTCACACTCTCTCTAGTGCGTGCCCTTTCTCATTCTCTTTCTTTTCCTCTCATTTTCTCTCTTACCCTGCAGGGTAATAAACTCTGCTTAATAAACTCCCTTATGTGGAAAAAAAAAAAAGAAAGAAAAATATTATGTTGTTTGTAGGAAAATGAATGGAACTTGAGAACATTATGTTAAGTGAAATAAGCTATTCTCAGAAGGTCAAGGGTTGTATTTTTGTCTCATATATGAAAGCTAGAGAGGAAAAAAGGAAAAAAAAGTTGGAGGAATCTCATAAAAACAGAAGGGAAATCAGTAAGAGTAGAGGAAAGGGACCAGAGAGAGAGAGGAGGGAAGGGAAAGGGGAAATACTGAAGAAAGATATTGACCAAATCACATCATTATGTTGGGTGCACATACAAATATGTAACAATAAATTCCACCATTATGTACAACTATAATACACCAGTATAAAATATGGAAAAAATAAGAAGTTGGTTTTATAGACAGAGGAGGACTGAAGAAAGCAGAAACATACTACAAAAAGGGATTGGTCGTTCCAAATGAACTTTCCTTGTAAAGTAAACACGGAAACACAACAATACAAAAGTAACTGATTCGTTTTTAACATTAGATTACTTCAGATTACTTTTTGTAAGGATTAAAGGATTAAAGTTTGTAAGGATGAAAGCAAAAGGAACTTCATTATCATGCCAATTTGAAACTTGCCTATTGAGGAAACTTGCCTGTTTCTCTTTCTCTCTCTTTCTAACTCTGCATTTCAGGGAAAGTCAGACAAAAAGCCTCCACTTGAATGACTCCATTTTGGGGCCCAGAGCAGGAACCTACTCTTTGGTTTCCTGTAATTTTTATTTAATAATGTCACATATAGAGATAAATTATGCGCGATACATGCGGGTTACACATATGTATCATGTATAATTTATCTGTTTTGTGTTTATGTTAAAATATTTTATACATGCATGATTTACTTTTTATTTTCTTCCCCTGTATGGAGGGCACCCCCCCACACACATACACACTTTTTTTCTTCCTGTTTTAGCCTTTTAGCAGCCTGACAGGATGGTTTTTAGTTTCTGTCTCAAGGTGATAAGAGGAAAAGGGGAGGAGAAGGGCCTGGAGCTACCAGATTTCAGCTTCTCCTGAAGTGACCCCTATCTCCAGCCTAGTCTATCCCTCCCACCCACTTTTTTTTTCCTCCTAAACAAAATCTTTTAGAATAGGTGGGTGAAAGTGTTTATCCCACTCCCCACCCCCACTCAACTGTCACTTTTTTCTTTTGTCTCCTGTTTGTCTTCAACCAATTCTCCCTCCCCCTTGCTTTGGGTATTTAGGTAAATATTCTAATAAACTCCAGATTGTCCTAAGCAGCCTCAATGGGAAGGCATTCTATATCCAAAAAAACAATGATGCCATATCTTCATTTGATGACAATTTGACTTTGTCAAAATTTGGTGGGGTGGGTACCGGGATTGAACTCGGGGGCACTCGACCACTGAGCCATATCCCCAGCCCTATTTTGTATTTTATTTAGAGGTAGGGTCTCACTGAATTGCTTAGTGCCTTGCTTTTGCTGAGGCTGACTTTGAACTCTCGATCCTCTTGCCTCAGCCTCCCAAGATGCTGGGATTACAGACGTGGCTTCTAATTGGTTTTCAAAAACTTCACTGTTGGGGTTGGGGTTGTGACTCAGTGGTAGAGCACTTGCTTAGCATGCTTGAGGCCCTGGGTTCGATCCTCAGCACCACATAAGTATAAACTAAAGGTATTGTGTTCATCTACAACCAAAAAAGAAGCTTAAAAAATTATTGTTAATATAAATTAATTGTACAAATTAGCCAGGCATGATGACACGTTCCTGTAATCCCCTGGGATTCACAATTCATGAATGAGGCAGCATTCTACAGAACCAAATGGTGGCTCACACTGGGCAACAGCAGAATGGTAGGTTTCATAAGGTAGGAACAAGGAAAGAGAAGAGTAGGAAAGTAATTGGTTAACATCAGGTTATTTTGGATTACTTTTATTTCTTTTTGGTATCAAGAGTGAAAACCAAGGATGCTTAACCACTGAGCCACATCCCAGTCCTTTTTATTTTTTGAGATAGGGGCTCTCTAAGTGGCTTAGGGACTCACTAAATTGCAGCGGGTGGCTTTGAATTTAGGATCCTCCTGCTTCAGCCTCCAGAGCTGCTGGGATTACAGGCATGGGCCACCACACCTGACTTGGATGACTTTTTGTGAGAGTAAAACAGAAGGGATTTCTTCATTCTGCAAAATCAGACTTTGTCCTTATGAATAAGTTAATGTCATTATCTCAGAAGTGGTTTAATTATCATGAAAGTGGGTTTGTTATAAAAGTTAATGTGGAGCCTATCTTTGTGGTGCCTGCCAGTAATCCCAGCAATTTAGGAGGCTGAGCAAGAGGATTGCAAGTTCAAGGCCAAGCATGAGCAACTTGGAGAGACCCTAAGCAGTTTAGCAAAGACCCTGTCCCAAAATAAAAAATAAAAATAAATATTATTTATTATTATTATTTATTATTTATTATTATTATTTATTATTATTATTATTAGGATATTAAAGCACCCTCGGGTTCAATCCCCAGTACCAAACAAGCATACAAACAAAACTTTACTGAGGCTGGGGATATAGCTCAGTTGGTAGAGTGCTTGCCTCACAAGCATAAGGCCCTGGGTTCAATCCCCAGCACCGCAAAAACAACAACAAAAAAAACACTTTACTATAAAGTAAACCCCTTTAGCAGGGGTTTGGAGGGAACAAATCTAGATGTCAGCTTTTAATGTGCAGTTTCAACAAGGAACTCCTCTACTCCTTAATTCTTAAAAATGATTTACATAACATTTCCTGAAAACTGTTCTCATCCAATATGTTAGCAACCTTCTGTTGGCCTCCCCCTCATTAAAAGGCCACAAAAGAGGTTTCTTAATCTGCCTTTCTTCTATGCCCTTAAGGGGCCACAAGCTGCTAAAATAAATTATAATTATGTTTGTCTCAAGCCCATTACTTGGAGATAATAAATCAATGAAAAAGAGATACTCGCTTTCTTCTAGGGAACTAGCTATCCTCAGGGACCCAGGCTCACACAATTTCACAAGTGCAATACCTTCTTGGACATGCCTCGCCTTTGCTGACGGTCAATATTAAAGTATATTTCAAATACAAGACCTCTCTTACATTTAAATCAAGCTAAAAAGCATTAAATAATTGCCTTGGTCTTAAAACCTAAAAAGTTTTTTCTTCACTTAAACAAGTCCTGGCAGTTTGAGCAGTAGGTATGACTGATTACAGAAGGACTTTGTTCTTTTCTATCATTAAAAAAAAAAAAAAGAAAAAGAAAAAAGAAAAAAAGAGCTGGTGTAATTTCAAGAAACTGTAATTCCAGCTACTTGAGAGGCTGAGGCAGAAGGATCATAAGTTGAAGGTCAATGTCAGCAACTTAGCGAAACCCTGCCTCTAAATAAAAAATAAAAAGGGCTCTGTGGTAGAGCACCCCTGGGTTCAACAATTCCCAGCACCAAAAAAAAAAAAAAAAAAAAAAAATTTTTTTTAATTGACCTTAGTCATACAGAGCCAGACTAACAGAGCAACTCCCTGTAACCCCTCATAACTTGCCTTGCTGTGGTAGCATCTGCTGTGCCATCAGCCTGTGTTCTGTGGTAAGGATATCTATCCTGGTACACTTCCTGTTATTCAGTTTTCTTCCTGGCTCCTCTCTAAATGGGACTGCTCACCTCAAGTACAGCTCTTCATCTAAAACCAAAACACACTGATGTGCTAAACAAACTTAAAGGTAAATTAGCAGCATGACTATCTTAGCCATTGCTGTCAGTCACCTTTAGACAAGCATCAAAAAACTGCATGACAAATTTTGTATTTCTTTGCACTGTGTGATGTTTTTATGTATTAAAAATCAAAAACAAAAAATAAGAAAACAATTCTTATCTACTAAGCAAATACTGCATTTTTCTCATCTTTGCTGATGACATTATCCATAAACAGGGAAAATTGTTTTGCAGATTTTTTCATATACTTCTGCCTTCACACACCTTACCTCCTTTTTTTGGGGGGGAGGGAGGAGAGAGAGGAAGAGAGAGGAAGGAAGAAAAGAAGGAAGGAGGGAGAGTGGGAAGAAGGGAGGAAGAAACTGGGGATAAAACCCAGTCCATTTTTATTTTTTATTTTAAGACAAGGTCTAGCAAAATTGCCCTTGAACTTGTGATCCTACTGCCTCAGCCTCAGGAGTTACTGGAATGACAGGTACTCAGGCCACCACAGCCTGACACCTTTTTGTTAACAAAATTCTGAATTTTGTCTGGACATCTATGCTCCCACCTCCAACTGAGGCTATCCCCAGCTAAAGGGTAAGTCTTTTTTTTTTGTTTTTTTGGTACTGGGGATTGAACTCAGGGGCACCTTAACCATTGAACCACATCCCCAGTCCTTTTTTGTACATTTTATTTAGAGACAGGGTCTCACTGAGTTGCTTAGGGCCTCACTAAGTTGCTGAGACTGGCTTTGAACTCGTGATCTTTCTACTTTAGGCCACCGGAGCAGCTGCGATTACAAGCATGAGTCACCACACCTGATAAGGGTGAGTCTTGGTTGGACAGGCACCTTCTCCTGGATGGGGATTAGTCCAGCATAGACATGTGATATCGTTCTAGCCAATGACATATACAAGAGCAATCTCACAGTGAGGCTTCCAAGAAAGCTTCCTTCATTTCTATGAAAAGACTTCCATTCTCTTTTTCTGATCAATGTCTGAAATGTTGTCCCTGGAACTGTAGTAGCCTTCTTATGACTGGAACAGAGTCTAGCTTGGGAAAGGTAGAGAAAAAAAGATAGGATTCTGGGTCCTCCACGATATCACTGCATATACCAATTCTGTTTCAGGAAATCTTACTCAATGAGGTAATAAAATGCACTATTTGTTTGTTTGTTATTTATCTGTTGGTATCAGGGTTGGAACCCATGGGGACTTAAACACTGAGGAACATCCCAAGCCCTTTTTATTTTTTATTTTGAGACAGAGCTAAGGCTGGTTTTGAACTAGCAATCCTCCTGTCAGCCTCTGGAGTCACTGGGTTTACAGGTGTATGCCACCACATCCAGCTTATTCTAATTTTTTTAAAATTTATTTTTATTGTAAACAAAATGGGATTACATGTTGTTTCTGTTTGTACATGGAGTAACAGCATACCATTTGCATATTCATACATTTACATAGAGTAATGATGTTTGATTCATTCCATTATTTCCCCCCCCACCTCACTTTTCCCTCTATACAGTCCCTCCTTCCTCCATTCTTGCCCCCCTCCCACCCCCCATTATGTGTCATCATCCACTTATCAGTGAGATCATTCGTCTTTTGGATTTTTGAGATTGGCTTATCTCACTTAACATGATATTCTCCAATTTCATCCATTTGCCTGCAAATGCCATAATTTTTTGTTCTAATTTTTATAAGCCAAAATGAAGTTGAGAATACAAGATTTTTTTCTATTTGAATCTTCAGGTTCTCTTTTCACTCCTTCCAAGAATAGGTAGATTGGATTTGGCCAGTAGCTTATATCTGCTGTAGATCAAAGGGTAGGAGCCAGGTCATGGTTCAATAGTAGCCACATCTTTGACCAAGGCTATAACTCTTGCCAGATGGCCTTTCTGGTATAGTTATGCATCTTAGTCTGTTTTGTGTTTTCATAACAAAATACTCAAGGCTGAGTACTTTATAAAGAAAAGAGGTTTAAGTTGGATGAGGTGGCACGTGCCTATAACCATAGCTACTGAGGAGGTGGAGGCAGGAGGATTTCAAGTTCAAGGACAAATGACAATGTAGTGAGACCCTGTCTTAAAATAAAATAGAAATGACTGGGGATATAGTGCAGTGGTAGAGCACCCCTGGGTTCAATCCCCAGTACTGGAGGATGGGAAGAAAGAAAGAAAAGAAAAGAAGTTTATTTAACTCACAGTTTGGGGGCCTGAAAGTCCAGATCAGGTAGACTCAGCTATTTGGTCAGAGGTAAACATCCCCGTGGCTGTGTCACAATATGGCAGAGAAAGAGCCAAGTCATGGTGTGGCCTAGATCTATAACAACCCGTTCTTTTGAGAACTAACTGTAAGACCATCACTAATCCCTTCTGAGGACTGTGCCTGCATGATCTAATTACCTTCCATCAGTCCCCCGAATCTTAAAGTTTCCACCACCTAAACACTGCCACACTGGGGACAAAGCCTCCAGCACATGAACATTTGGGGGGACGCAGTCAAGCCATATCTAAACCATAGCACTCTTCTTCTAATTAGATTCCAGTAACCACTCCTTTCCTTTACCCTATCAAGTGTGGTGGCAGCTTTTATCTATGACCAGTTCCATCCCTTTTCGGTTCCTTGAACCCTATCTATATATTTGTAAAGAGCCCTTTCCTCAGCCTCTCTTACATGTCTTCTTTTGAGTGTGTCATCTCTCTTCTTCTAAGACCCCAACTGGTATATGGGGTTACTGTCCACCTGACTGAACCTGTACTGGCTTTAAAGTCATCTTACAATTATCTTTTGCATATATGGATCTGTACCTTGGTTTCAGGTCATAACTTTTCTGATATTCTGCCCACATGGTGAATTGATTGCTTTCATCAAAACACATACCCTTCCAATAAATTTGTCAGTATTTTTATTGATTTCAACTATAACTTTTGGGTTGCTCGTGCTCATGGGAAAACAATGAGGAGAAACAAATTCCCAAATATCTTTGCATTAATGACTTTTACATGCCTTACAAGTATCTTGTAAAGAAGCCTTCTGAGTTGTCCCAGATGAAAATAGACCAACTAGGGTTTGACGATGACATTTTAGGTATGACATCAAAGACATGATCCATGAAAAACAATGAACAAACTATGCTGGGTGTGGTCATGGTGGTAAAAACCTATAATTTCACACAAGACCCTGGGTTCAATCCCCAGCACCAAACAAACAAACAAACAAACAAACAAAAAACAACTATAATTTCAGCTGCACTAGAGACTGAGGCAGGAGTATCACAAGTTCAGGGCCAGCCTGGGCAAGACCCTATCTCAAAGTAAAAAATAAAAAGGGCTGAGGACATAGCTTAGTGGTAGAGCACTTGCCTAGCATGTGTGAAGCTCTAGCTTTAATACCTAGTACTGTAAAGGGAAAAAGAAAGGAAGGAAAAATAATTAATAAGTTGAACTTCACTAAAATTAAAAAAATTTCTGTTCCATGAGCCAGGCTGTGCTCTTGTAGTCCCAGCTACTCAGGAGGTTGAAGCAGAATTACTTGAGCCCAGGAGTTCCAGGTCAGCCTAGGCTCTGTCTCCAAAAGGAAAAAAACAAAACAAAATAAAACAAAAAATATGTCTGTATTTGGTACTGTCAAGAGAAGGCAAGAACAAACCACAGACTGGGAGAAAATATTTGCAAAAAACGTATCTGGTGATGGATTGTTATTAAAAATATACAAAGAGCTCTTAAAAATAACAAAAAGAAAACAATCTGATTTTTAAATGAGCCAAAGATCTTACCAGGCACCTCCCCAAAACAGTTGGCAAATAACCATATGAAAAGATACTCCACAATATATGTCATAGGGAAATGCAAATTAAAACAAAAATAATTACCACTATATGCCTATTAGAATGGCCAAGATCCAGAACACTGATACCACCAAATGCTAGCAAGGAGGTGGAGTTCATTCATTGTTGCTGGAAATGCAAAATGGTACTATTACTTTGGAAGATAGTTTGGCGGTTTCTTTTCTTTTTTCTTTTTTTTGGGGGGGTATGGGAAGGATTGGGGATTTAGCCCAGGGGCAATATACCACTGAGCTACATCTCCAGTCCTTTTTTTAAAATGTTGAGACAGGATCTCACTAAGTTGCTTGGGACCTTGCTAAGTTCCTGAGTCTGACTTCCTTCCTTCCCTCCCTCCCTTCCTCCCTCCCTTCCTTCCTTCCTTCCTTCCTTCCTTCTTTCCTTCCCTCTTGCCTCCTCCTCTTCCCCCGTCCCCTTCTTCTTCTCCTTCACCTTCTCCTTCTTTTGAACTGGGAATTGAATTCAGGGGTACTTTACCCTTCAGCTATATACCCAGTCATTTTTATTTTTTATTTTGAGACAGGGTCTGGCCCAGTTGCTAAGGCTGGTTCAAACTTGTGGTCCTTTACCTCAACCCTCGTGAGTTGCTGGAATATTTGGTAGTTTCTTATAAAACAAAATATATTCTTCCATACAATCCAGCAATTGCATTATTATTTCATCCAAATGATCACATAAATAGAAATGTATGTTCAGTGATATACAGAAATACCACCATATACAAAATAGAATATGCCATCGTCATCAGAATTATTAAAAGTTTTCATACCTCAGGTTTGAAATAGCCCTGTCCTTTAATGTAACTGAATATACACTGAATAGGTCAAACAGGAAACAAGGTCTGTGAATCCCCTCAGACATAATAAGACTTTCACTATAGATTCAGCTAAGGTGGGAGGAAAAATGACAAAATAGGATTTTGAAAATTAAATTGGTCAAGATGTGTGCAGAAACCTGATTCAAGCAGCCTAGATCTTGCCTAGAGTCCATGCAAGTATAAGATGCATATTATCAAAGGACCAATGAAATATTCATAGGTTGGCTCACGATGTGTCCCACTATACTCCCCGGGGGACCAACTTAAAAGAAATCACATATTAAATGACAGTCTACTAAATTAGTGCAAAGCATTTTTTAAGAAGTGTGTCAAGGGCTTCTGTCCCAAGTTCTGCTGTAGCAAATGCTGTTGGCACTTCACCCCCTTTGGACCCTGCGAGTTTTACCGCTTCTGCTCTGTTATTCTCCAGCTTCTGGGTCTTTTGATTCTTTTTCTTTTCACTTTTTTCTCTCTTTCTTTTTCTTTGGTGTAGGGGGAATTGAACCCAGGCCTCATGCACTGAACACTTTGTTTCCAATGGCTTTTGTACCCTTGGGCTACTTTGCTTTGCACACCAACACACAGAGGAAGCTGGGATTGCCTGAGAATTTATGGTCACAAACCTCCCTATGTCCAGGGGCCCAGCTCCCTTGTTCAAAATGGAACAAACTCTGAAGTGTAATTTACCTTTCAGAGCTCCCCTCCATCCCAATCGGGCTGAGGTTAGGACTTGGCTAACATCGTGTCCTTACTTGGCTTCTTCCCCTTCTTTTACTTCTTTTTCCCATTCCCTTAATTGTGTCTCCTGGGAGCACTTCCTTAACAAATCATTTACACATGACTTCTGTCTCAATATTTGCTTTCAAAAGCCCAATCTAAGAAACCATCCCACATAAACCACACTGCTCTGTAGCCTAATGCTGGTATATACATCAAAGTTCACCAGGAAGGGGGGGAAAAAAAACTTCATTGAAACTATACAAAGGGATCTCTGACCTTGACTCCATCACTGCAAAAGGACTTCTGTTCCGATGTGGGGAGCGGGGAGTGTAGAGGCAGCACAGTGGTGCTTATGGCTCTGCCCCTAACAAGTAAAAAAACAAAACAAAAACCAAGAGCAGCTGGGGAAACAACCACTGCTGTTATTTGTGCTTCATGAGGAGGAGTCACTAGGGGCTGTCTGTGTGACTTTATTCTTCCTTATTGCTATGGAATGATCCCAGATCTCTGTTTTAACTGCCTCTTTGGTTGAAGAGGATTTGCAACCCCAAAACAAAGATATTTTTTGCCAACCCAACAAGTTTGTGAAAAACCACTGTATCCTGCAATATTGGCCACCCACTTGGTCATAACTCTCATTTTCACTCATCACCTCATCAAAAAAGAGAAAATGATGCTTTGCTTTAACTGACATACCAGCATGCTAAGAACTTTGACATCTTTGCATGTATGTGTGTTGGGGGGTTCTGGGGTTTGAACACAGAGGGGCTCTACCACTAAACTATATCCCTAGTCCTTTTTATTTTTTATTTTGACACAGGATCTCACTGAGTTGCTGAGTGTCTTGTTAGGTTGCTGACACCAGCCTCAAACTTGTGATTCTCCTGCCTCAGCCTCCCGAGGGATTACAGTTGTGTGCTACTGAGCCTGGCTATACATCTTTTCTTACTGGCTGTGCTCACATAGGACTTACAGTTCTTGGAAGCCATGACGTGAAATGTAGACATTTTCATATAAACAAAAGCTGAAAGAATTCATTCTCAACAAACCTGAACTACAAAAAGTGCTTATGGTTGTTCATCTGGCTGAAGAGCAAGAATATCACATAAAAAATTGCATCTACAGGAAAGAATAAAAAGCATCATTTGATTAAATATAAAGCACTATATTGTTTGAGATTTTCTTTAAAAGACATTTAACTATTTCAAGCAAAAATAGCAACTATTTATTATAAGGTTTAAAACATGTAAGAGTAAAATATGTGACAACAGATAAGGGATTATAAATGAAATTATTATTATTATTATTATTATTATTATTATTATTATTATTTTGTTGTGGTTGTTACTGGGGATGAACCTGGGGGCTCTCTACCACTGAGCTACATTCCTAGCCCTTTTTATGTTTTTTTTTTTTTTTTAACTCTTGGTATAACTTTATTCAGTTATTCAATTTATATACTTATGTTTTATTTTGAGACAGGATTTCATTAAATTGCTGAGAATGGTCTCAAACGTACAATGCTCCTGCCTCAGACTCCTGAGTCACTGAAATTACAGGCATGTGCCACACTATGCCCAGTAATGAAATTATTATTCTTTTTACTTATTTATTTATTTTGTTTGGTTGTATATTGAACTCAGGAGTGCTATACTACTGATCTACATCTCCAACTCTGAGTTTTAAAATTTTGAGATGGTCCCCTGCCTTTTTAAATTTCGAGACAGGGGCCTTTTCTTTTCTTTTCTGTTTTCGAGATGATGTCTTGCTAACTTGCTGTGGCTGAATTCAAACTTGCAAGATCCTCCTACCTCAGCCTCTTGAGTAGCTCAGATTACTGGAAGAATTATTCTTTTTTAGGTTATAAATTTATGGAAGTTGATATAAATTAATTCTAAGCAGAATGTGATAAATTATAGTGTATGCTATAATCACTTATTGCTAAACTGATGATAGCATATAAAGAGTTGGAGCTAAAAAGCCAATAGAGAAAGTAAAGTGGACTATTAAATATATTTGATAAATTGAAGGCAGGAAAGGAGGAAAAGAAGAACAAAAAAAAACCAAAACAAAACACGTGGGGCAAGTAAAAAATATCAAGATGGTAGATTTAAACAGTCATATCAATTGCTGTGTTAAACGTAAATGGTTTAATCACTTTAAAGTAAGAAGATTATCAAATTAGATAACAATTATCCAAATCTATTCTGTCTTAAAGTACTTATTTTAAATACATAGAGACAGATAAGTATAATATATTATGTAGACATAATACAGGAAATAAGAAGAAATACAAAAGAATAAGAACAAATAAGAAAGCAGGTGTGGTTATATTAATATCAAATAAAGTAAGCTTTAAGATAAGGAAAGAATTTTCATATTGATAAAAGGGTCAATTCATCAGAAGACCTAATGATCCTAAATGTGTACACTTATTAACTTTACTAGTTTGCCAGGATTGCTGTTACAAAGTCCCAAAGACTATTGACTTCATCAACAGAAATACATTGTTCTCATAGTTTAGACATTGAGACCACGAAATTGGCAGGGTTGTTTCCCTCCAAAGGCCATCTTCTCCCTGTTCCTTTACTCTTCTTCCTTCTGTTTGGTGGTCCGGTGTCCAAATTTCTCCTTCTTATAAGGACCCAGTAATTCTGTACTAGAACCCACGCTAATGATCTCATGTTAAACATTTTCTGCCCAGTACTGGGAAAATAATTCATTGATAATGTCACTTGCAACTTCAGAGCACAGTTCTGTATCCCATATCACCTGATTTTCTGCAAGATCACCCACTTTATGAGTTCAGGCAACTCTCTCAAAGCAGGAAGTTAAGGATTATATTGCACATAAGCATTGATCAATAAATCAAGATGGAGTGGTTCCTAGGGAAAAAAGAAAAATTTCATTATGAAATATTTCAGGGGTACTCTACCACTGAGCTACAGCCCTAGTCCTTTTAATTTTTTATTTTGAAACAGGGTCTTGCTGTTTTACCCATATTATGAGATGCAGGTAAAGCTGATTTTAGAGAGAGGTTTATAGCTTTAAGTTATTATATTATAAAAGAAGAAAAGTTTCAAATTAATGATCTAGTATTTCACCTTAAGTAGTTAGAAAAAGAAAAATAAATTCAAAGTGGTAGTGGAAAGAAAATAATAAAAACAAGGGCAGAAATCAGTGAAATAGAAAAAACCAACAAAATGGGTGAAATAAAATTTGGCTCTTTGAAAAGATTAATAAAAATCCAAAACCCCAGCAAGTCTTAGAAAGAGAGAGAGAGAGAAGTGGGGGGTGGGGAGGGAGAAAATAAAAGTAGGACCAGCATAAATGCTTTTCAGTGGTTCTTTATGCTGTTACTGCAAAGTTTCTGTATGTTTGAAAGTATATAAAAATAAAAATTTAAACAAACAGGTGGAATGTGCAAACCTATGCTATGATAGGCTTCCAATTTTGATCAAGAGAGATTATCTTTTTCTGCTGAGATGAAGACAAAGTGGGAGAAGCGTGGGAGGGAACAGAGTTATGGTTGAAGAATTAAGAGGGGTGAGTCTTCAGATGCACCCCAACCATGTCCTGGGCCGATTTTGTTCCAGTGCACTGCCCTTCTGACCTGGATGCCTACATCAACCAGGTGCTGTCCTTGCCACATGCAGTTTTCTGAACTGCATTAGGTTTCCATGCCAGTTTGCATTCTATCCTTGAAGTTTCTTAACTCAACACTTAAGTTGCTCTTGCAGATCTAATCTAAACACCATGGAAAGCCAAATTTTTTTTCTCCTACAATATTATGGAGGGAGAGGATTAAGTTTTACAGAGGGAGAAAACAGGCGTTTAAATTTAGACATCGTGGATGAAAGCTAGTCTCATGTTGCATCAGAATCAGAGACAAGACAGAACCACTTCTTTATTCTAAAAACCAACAGCTGCTCAGAAACGAGCAGATTGAACCACTTCCTCCCTGCTCAGAAATTCTGGGAGTACACACACACTCACACACGCACACATGCACACTTATATACACAAATGGTTAGAAGAACAAAGAAAAGGAGCAAAGAGAAAAATAATTCATTGATAATGTCACTTGCAACTTCAGAGCACAGTTCTGTATCCCATATCACCTGATATTCTGCAAGATCACCCACTTTATGAGTTCAGGCAACTCTCTCAAAGCAGGAAGTTAAGGATTATATTGCACATAAGCATTGATCAATAAATCAAGATGGAGTGGTTCCTAGGGAAAAAAGAAAAATTTCATTATGAAATATTTCAAACATGTACAGAAAAATAGTGGGACAGACCACTCACATACCCATCACCCAGACTCAACAATCCAGTTTCACTGAGTGGGAAAGAATTATGAAAGAGGAAGTCTGCAGAGGGATCTAGAGAAGGGCAGAGTTAAATTTAACTTTACTGGGAGCTTGCTTCAACTCCATTAGTCAACTAATCAAAGCTCTTTGTTTAATTCAGTTTCCTTATCGGCAAAAGAAAGGCTATTCACAACTCACCAGCTGCAGCAAGTTTCGTAGGTCTTGGTCACATACTTAGGCTCTGTTCAAGATCCTTGTTTTATTTGATCCCTTTTTAATCAAGGGGAAAAAAAGAAGGCTTTGTATTATTTTCTACATTTTCAACAAAAGCGAGACATTTTCAATTTTACTATCTGCTGTGTTAAGATGGTGAACAGGGTATCCACATGGAGGCAATCATTGGGCTAATAAATCCATAAACCTGGATCACAGGGGAGAGTTCTGGGATTGGAAGTCTGTTAGAAGTGATAGTTTGACAGCCTGCACAGTGTAATCCCAGCAACTCAGGAGGCCGAGGCAGAAGGATCACAAGTTCAGTGCCAGCCTCAGCAACTTAGCAAGACCTATCTCAAAGTAAAAAACAAAATGGACTGGGGATATATGGCAGTGGTAAAGCACCTCTGGGTTTCAATCCCCAGTGGGGTATTGGAAAAAAAAAAAGTGGGAAGGAGAGAAAGGACTGGGTAAGCCCCTGGGACACTCCCAGTCAGGTTAGAGAAGGGACATGCAAGAGCTAGCCCGCAGAACACATGGTCCTGGGAGAAGAGAGAAACTAAAGAGGTTAATCAGAGAGAGAGAGATCGGAGGTGCTGAAGTCCCTCAGAATGAGATAGAAGACTTGGCATAGCCAGGTGTAGTGGCTCATGCCTATAATCCCAGCTACTCAAGAGGCCAAGGCAGGAGGATTGAAAATTCAAAACCAGACTCAACAATTCAGAGAGGCTCTAAGCTACTTAATGAGATCAAAGTGAAAAATAGAAGTGCTGGGGATGTGATTCAGTGGTTAAGCACCCTTGGATTCAATGCCTAATACCAAAAACAAACAAACAAACAAGCAAGCAAAACTGGAGAAGAGCTTGGCACAAAAAGGATGGGACAGAGGAAAAAATCTAATTTCTATCCAGCTTGCCTCACCCTTTCCCACTTACCTGCTGCAGGTCCTTTCTACTCTGGAATCTCTTCCCTCCATTTTTTTTTTTTTTTTTTTTTTTTACAGCATTGGGGTTTGAACCCAGGGGTGCTCTACCCCTGAGCCACATCCCCAGTCCTTTTATTTTTTTGAGACAGTGTCCTCACTAAGTTGCTTAGGGTCTTACTAAGTTGCCCAAGCTGGCCTCCTGCCTCAGCCTCCCAAATTGCTAGGTTATAGACATGTGTCACTACTCCCGACTCCTCCAATCCTTTATCATCTCCTTCTCCCATGCTCCTCCTGGATCAGCTAATTTCACTCATCTACTACATCTCAGCCTAAAAATCTCTTCTCTGGTTTCCAGTCAGATCAGAGTCCACTGTATATACTCTGTATTTTTCCTCTGTCAATCATCTCAGTTGGCATTGTGTATTTTTATGACTCTTTGACTAATACCTAGACAGGCAGTTCCATGAGGGTGGAGAGACCACACCTGTGTCATTTATAAAGTGTATACCAACAGCCTACATCAGTGTCTGGCCCAAGTTATCCTCAATAAAGATATTCTGGGACTGGGTTGTGGCTCAGTGGTAGAGCACTCGCCTAGCATGCATGAGCCCTGGGTTTCAATCCTCAGCACCACATAAAAATAAAATAAAAGTATTGTGTCCAATTGAAAACCAAAGAACAAAAACAACAACAACAAAAAAGAGATATGCTGAATGAATGAGTGAATGAATGAATGATATATGAATGAATGAAAGTGAGGAGATGCTGATACCAGACACCCCGGTATTCCTTCTGGAACTACTCCACCCGCAGTTCCCACTCACGGTCGTGGGTGGCGCTAACTAGCTGCCGCCTTCCCCTGCTGCTGTTCCCATGGCAGGTTCCTCTGGGGCCTGTGGGCCTCCTGCTCTCCACCTCAGCTCAGCTTGCTGGAGATCACTGGCCATCTTACTGAGAGCTGTTTCCAGGGATGCATGAGGGAGGAAGCCAGACTGGAACCAGTGGGAGGTGAGGAAAAGAAGACCATAGATCCAGACGGTTTTTTCACAAGTTTGCCTTCGAAGGGGTGGAGAGATTAGGATGGGGGCTGCAAGGAGATTTGGGGTCAAAGTAGTTCTTTTAAATTTCAAGAGAGATTTGAACGTTTGCCTGTCAGCTGGAAGGTTCCAGTTAGGAGGGAGAAGTTGAATAAACAGGAGTGAGAAAGAATCCTGAGAGGAGAAGAGGTACCTCTAATGAGCACTTGGATGTTAATATGGGGTTCTACTTCTTTCTCCCTTGGAGTTGGCTGAGACCCCAGACAAGTGGGCAGCCCCTCCCCAACTTCAACGCGGGATACTAGACCACCTAAGCAGGATCTGGAAGGGAAACCGCTGAGAGCTCGTTTTGAGTCACTATCTTGACCACCCACCTCTAGCTTGTAAAGAGGCTGGATCGGCAGCCATGAGAGAGGAGCAGAGACAATAAAGTCAATTTCTTTAGAAGAGACTTGGGTGGTAGAGCTCATCCCCCATTCACCCTTGTGGGAGGCATGCTTGTGATTTTCCTCCAATCACTGGGAAGGAGGGCACCTGGCACCTAAAATCAGATTCACAGGGGTATCTGACCCACACCCAGAGGTCTACAGCAATGACATGGCTGTGGCTTCCTTTCAGCCCACTGGCTGTGAAAAGGGCTGTACTTGAGAGATGGGTTAAAAATCAAATGCATACATTTCCCATGGAGCAGACTTGGACCACAAGTGCAAGAGAGAGCAGGGCTGGAAGTTGATCTGCAGCATTTGTTTCTAACCTAGGGTGCTCCTATATCCCAGGAGACATTTTGCAATGTCCAGACACATTTTTGATGGTCATGAATAGGAGGTGCTACTAGCAGGGGTCATCTAGTGGGCAGAGGCCAAGGAGGCTGCCAGGTATTCTCCAATGCACAGGACAGGGCAGCTGAGAGGGGAGGAGGGTGTAGGATTTGTGTCCGGTAACTGAGAGTCCTTGAGTGATGGTCCAGACTTTTTCTGTGGCACATGAGGCTCATCTTCTGCTGGATGGGAGGGCCCTGGGAGCTTGAGAAAACAAAGAATTGAGATAGTCCTTCTAGTAGTAGGGGAGCTAGATGACAGGAGGTAGGACTGCCAGCATGTAAGAGAACAGAGGAGTGGGGAGGTGGAGCCAGGACTGATCTGGAGATCATCTGGGGAGGGCCTTTTATGGGACCTCATTGCAGAATTTCTGTGTACTGGTGTTTACCACCCAGGCCCTCAGCATAGCATGGCTAAAACTGGAGAGGCACTGAGGGTTCTCTCTGTTAAGAGTTTCATTTTCTCTTGTTGTTTGAAGGTCTGAGTTGTCACTAGTCCAACTTCGGCATCCCTCACTAGCCCACAACAGATGAGTCAGTTCCTCGATTAGTGCTGACACAGTCCACTGCAGGGGGCTCTCAGCCTCCTTTCCTTCATTTCTGCCTTTCCAGAAGGAGAGACCTTCTGATTTGCATCTCATCAGTGACACTGAGCATGGTCCTAGCTCTGCCTGTGCCCAACTGTTCCTGCATAAGTCTAGATGTAGCCGTGGGTGCCTTCTAAGGAAATGAAACTGCTTGATGTTGAGGTAGCAAGCAATAGACACTGAACCTCACACAAAGAAAATTAGCTGGAAGAAAGTGGAGACCCTCACAAAATTAAAGATCCTGGTCTGGAAAGAACAGGGGAGGTCCCAAGGACCCAGAAGCAGAGCTGACTGATAGTCCTGTCTGACCACATACAGGGACATGCCAGGTCCAATTTCTCTGCCTTTGCTTCTTTCCATTTGCATGCCTAGATGGGTCGGTGCTGATCCCACCCTCCTACCCCAGAGAGTTTCCGATTCCCATAGATAATCAGAATGCCATTCCCAGAAGCCAGGAAAAATACAAGAAAGGCTGAGAAAGCAAATGTACAGGAAGCTCACAGACCTCTTTGACTTTATCAAAAGGATTCTAGAATGCTCATCTCCTGGAAGACCTTCCACCATTCCCTATAGTCTCCTTCATCCATGATGGAGGTGAATTAGCCCATTTTTTCATAACTATAATGAATACCTGAGACTGGTTACTTTATAAAGAAAAGAAGTTTATTAGCTCACAGTTGCAGAAGTTCAAGAGATTCCAGTAGCCTTGGACTCCGGTGAGGACCATGTGGGGGATGGTATCAGTGTGGGAGTGCATATAACAGGGAGGGAGAGATCACAATGACAGACAGGAAGCCAAGAGACTCGGGGAGTGGACAGGCCTTGTTCCTTTTGACAACCCTCTCTCAAGAAATCAATTCAAGCTCCCACAGAACTACCTTAATCCCATCCAAAAGCAGCACCCCCAATGGTCTAGTGACGTCCCACTAGTCCCACCTCTTAAAGGTCTCATCACTTCTTTTAACATTGCTACACTGGGGACCAAGCTTCCCACACATGAACCTCTAGAGGATAAACCACATCCACCATAGCAGGAGATTACCAAACTCTTGAGTTTTCGATACCCTTGAGATTTGGATGAAATCAGGATTGCACAATAGTTTCAGAGGTTCACTGCATCCTTGGTCTAGAATGCCTCCTCTTGGGAGCCTCTCAGCTGCAGGTGACCAGCTGTTTAACTCACACTCACTGACAAGCAGGACCCTAAGCCTCTTCTTAACCTTGTGATTTTTTTTTTTTTTTTCCTAAAAGGGAAGACACTATTTTAGTCACTGTTTTGCAGGAAGAAAAAAAAACCTGTTTGTCCTTATGATTCATTTTGGTGGTTTTTGGGTGATGTTGTATTGATTCATGACAACTCACTCAGCATCTGGTATAAATTAAGTGGGACTTTCTCTTGGTGGCAGTAAAACGAAGATCTTAAACAAGGCTAACATTAAGCGGAGGCCTGGTGGGAATTTAGGAGTTTGAGCAATCTTCAGGGCCTGAGTCAGTTCAGTCAGATGCTGTACCGTCTCAGCAAACTTAGCCATAAGCGACATGCGGCTGCAGGGTGGTGCTGCTTGTGACAAAATGTCTGCTTCTCACTGTCACATGGATGACTCCTTGCAGGTCAAATAGCTTCCCATAATGAGGTGGTGTACTCTGCAGCCATTATGCCAATTAGACAAATGGGGAAACTAAGGCAGGAAGTTGTCATGAATTTCACATCAGGAGCCAGATTTTCTCTGGTCTGTTCCAGGAAATCTTTCACAGAACCCAGAGGACATCCAGTGGTTTTTAATGAGGGATGATTCTGCCACCCCAAGGGGCACTGGCCAATGTCTGGAGGCATTTTTGGTTGTCACAACTTGTGAGGTGCAGCTGGTGTCTGGTTTTGTGTAGAGGGCAGGAGGGCTGCTGGACATCCTATAGTGTTCAAACAGCACCCCCATAAGCAGGAGTTACCAAATCCACAGGTCAAGAGTGCTAGGATTGGGAAATCCTGCTCCAATCCAAACTGACCCCAAATCCCAAGTGACCTGATAATTGTCAGGCCACTAATTGATTTAATGGAAACGTCTCTACCTACAGTAAAAACATGAAAAATAATGTAATTTTTTCTGTTTAAAAAGAGTATGTGTCTTGCGTAGACCTCAGTCTCTAAATACCATTCTCCACTAAAAGGAGCCAGTGCTCCTGATCAATGATGGTTGAACCAGGCCAGGAACCAATGAATGAGAAAGGCACCAGAGACCATGGGGCTCTATCAAAAGGACACAAGAAGCTGGGTGCAGTGGCGCAGGCCTGTAATCCCAGCTGCTCAGGAGGCTGAGGCAGGAGGATTGTAGATTAAAGCCAACCTCAGCAATTTAGCAAGGCCCTAAGCACTTTAGTGAGATTATGTCTCAAAATAAAAAATAAAAAAGGACTGTGCTCCTGGGTTCAATCGTTGGTACCAAAAAAAAAAAAAAAAAAAAAAAAAAAAAAAAAAAGGAGAGAGAGAGAAAGGACACAGGAACCAACGTGAAGGGCCTCTCTTTGGCCAAACACAGGATGATTTGAGAAGCAAGAATAATGCAAATATGTTAAAATCCAAGTCTGCAAATTGAAAGAGGAGCTTGTGATCAAAAGGTGAAAAACTACCTCAGAATTGTGTGACCTAGATAGGTTTCCTTTATTTAAAAAAAATGCTTCCATTACTTTTTTATTTTTATTTTTTGGTACTGGGATTGAACCACAGGCACTTTACCATTGAGCCACATCCCCAGATCTTTCTATTTTTATTTTTGAGATAGGGTCTTTCCAAGTTGCCCAGGTTGGTTTCAAACTTGTGATTCTCCTGCCTCAGCCTCTACAGTAACTAGGATTATAGGTGTGTACCAGCAAGCTCGGGTCCATTGCCCTTTTTTGGGGGGGGTGGCAGCGGACTGGGGATTGAGCTCAGGGGCATTGGACCACTGAGCCACTTCCCCAACCCTATTTTGTACTTTATTTAGAGACAGGGTCTCACTGAGTTGCTTAGTGCCTTGCTTTCGCTGAGGCTGGCTTTGAACTCTCAATCCTCCTGACTCAGCCTCCCGAGCTGCTGGGATTACAGGTGTGCACCACTGCTCCAGCTCCATTGCCTTTTATACATAGGTGGTCTCATTTTTCTCTAGGATTATCCAAAATGGAGGGAGTGAAGTCTGTATTGCCTTGGTTGAGCTCGTGTAATCAGCTTCTCTGGAAAGGAAACCAGAATGAGGATGGCACGTTGATCACGTAGTAACTGTCAAACCATGATTGAACACATACTCTGGGACGGTTGCAGCACTGATGTGGGAAAGAGACAGAAAGAGCCATATCTGGGAGAACAGATGACTGCAGCACAGATGGGTACTCCATGGTAGCCTGCTGCAATTGGAATCTTCCCTTTCTAACTGAAAACCCAACTCAAATTAATTTAAACAATGAAAAGAAGTTATGCACTCATAGTCAAGAAGCCAGATAGTGCTACTCAAAATATGGTCCTCAGACTGAGTGGCCCACAAACTGTTTTTCCTCCACAATAAGAAAACTACATTGTTGAAATATCCACATGCATGATCATGTTTCTATAAACTTCCTTTCCTCCATTGTTGATGATGCTAAAGAATAGTGAAAATACCTTTATTGGGAGTACATTTCTTTTCATAAGGGAAACCCTCTACAAGCCATATAATTCATTTTTACTATAAGTTATGTGTTAGTTAAGAATATAACAACAGAAAGACTGGAAATAAAAAAAATTGCTATTATCACAAACAGTTTGAGAAACAGTAGTTCAGGGTGGTCTGGCTGCACATTAGAATCCTCTGATGAGCTTTGACAACTCCTTATGTGGGGCTCCTTCCCGAGATTTTGGTTTAATTGGCCTAGGGTGGGGCTGAGGCATTTTTGAAGCTGACCAGGTTGTTCTAATGCAGAACCAGAGCTGAGAACAAGTGATCTGGATTCAGGGTGCCCTCAGATGAGCCTTGATCCAATGATCAGTGTCATCAAGGCTCAGTATTCTCACAGCACTAAATATTTATACTAGAAAAGAAGATCTCAAATCAATGCTCAGTCTCTATCATAAGAAACTAGAAAAAGAAGAGCAAATTAAATATAAGATAAGCCAACAAAAGAAACTAGTAAGGATCAAAAAAGAAATCAGCGAAATGGAAAACAGAAGAATAATTGAGAAAATCAAGGAACCAAAAGACGGTTCTTCAGGAATATCAATAAAATTGATAACCCTCTAGCTAGACTGATTAGGAAAAAAAGAAAATACAAATTACCAATATCAGGAAATGCGTTAGATTTCTGTCACTGTAATTGAGCACCTGAGATAATCAACTTGAAAGGAGTAAAGATTTATTTTGGTACATTGTTTCAGACGTTTCAATCCATGCCAGGTGCAGCGGTCATATCTGTAATCCCAGCAGCCTGGGAGGCTGAGGCAGTATCCTAAATTCAAAGCCAGTTTCAGCAACTTAGTAAGGCCCTAAGCAGTTTAGCAAGACTCTGTCTCAAAATAAAAAGTAAGAAAGGACTGGGGATGTGGCTCAGTGGTTCAGGGCCCCTGGGTTCAATCCCTGATACAAAAAGAAAAAAAAAAAAAAAGAGGTTTTAATCCATGGTCACTTGGTTCTATAGTTTAGGGGCCTGTAATAAAGCAGAACATAATGGTGAGAACTGAGAAACAAATCAGGGGGAGATGGGGCACCACTATTCCCTTCAAGGGCATGCCCCTCAGTGACCTAACTTCCTTGCACTAGGCCTAAACCATCTACTAAAGGTTCCACCACCTCCCAAGAGCACCACACTCTGTCAACCTAGCATTTAGCATATGGACTTTTGAGGGAACATTTAAGATTCAAACCATATCAGGAATGAGAGAGGAGACATCACTACAGATTCTATATGTATCGAAGGAATAACAAGGGAGCAGAAACAACTTTATGCCAACAGGTTGATAACTTAGATGAAATGGACAACTTCCTTGAAAGACTCAAACAACCAAAGCTCATTCAAGAAGAAACGGATAACACAAATGCCCTCTATTTATAAAGAAATGTAATTTGTAGTTTTTTCCCCCAACTCGTCATCGAAACAAGTATTAACCATGACAACAAAACCAAACACATTCAAGAAAATGTATAGGAATTCTTAAAATTCCACTACCTACTAAAAAGGAAACAATTCTTAAGACATTTACCACTCGTTGTGGCCCCCACAACTGTTTATTGTTTGCTTGCTTTGTTTTTATGTGCTAGGGATCAAACACAGGGCTTCACACATGCCAGGCAAGCATTCTTTTTTTTTTTCTTGGCGACTGGGGATCGAACTCAGGGCCTCGTGCTTGTAAGGCAAGCACTCTACCAGCTGAGCTATCTCCCCAGGCTGTCAGGCAAGTATTCTACCACTGACCTACACCTCCAGTCCCTTCACTGCTTTTTTTGAAAAATAATTGTCCTTACTCAGAACCTGGCCCTTAAACAGCCTGAAACTATACTGCATGACCTTCATGGTTCCAGGTCTTTGAACCCAAGGGCAGCCATTTAGCTTGCTTCTGAAGGTTGGCTTGAAAATATGCTGGAACTAATCAGATATTCTCTCAGGAGGTTGATATAAGAGATGCAAAGGGATGGAATAGTTGTCTGTGGGAGCTGAGCATAGAGACTCATATCAATCATGGAACCATGAGGAGAATGGAAAGGTCTGAAATAGGTTAATAGAGCAGATGCATAAGCATGGGCAGAACCTGCCTGGGAGAACAAACTCACTAAGGATGAGAGAATACCTCAGGTTTCTGTCTTGTTGATGCCCAGGGGTTGAGATTCTCTTGAATTCATTCTTTACACCTGAGCTACACTGCGAGGAATTTTTCTCATAGCCAAAACCACCCTGACTAAACCAAATGATCAGTAAAAGTCATGATCTTTCCCTCCCTGCAAGTTAAATCCTTGGACTCAGTTCTCAGCCTAAGGATAACATGGACCTTCTTCATTCCTGAAGACCTCAGAGATTTAATTGGTTTCTCTTTTCTTCCTTCCTCTCTTCCATACTTCCTTTCTTATTTTCCTTCTTCCCTCAACTCCCCCAGTGTGTGTGTATTTGTTCATTTAGAAAATTTTTAAATGGAGGCATAATGTAAGTACAGTAAAGTACATAAATCTGAAGTGCATGGCCTAAAGAATTTTTACATGCACACTGCTGTGGTTTGGATATGAGATGTCCCCCACAAGCTCCTATGTTAATGGTGAAATGATTGGATTGTGAGAGTTGTAGCCTCATCAGTCCATCCTACTTTGAATGGACTGACTGGATGGTAATTGTACGCAGGTGGGGTGTGGCTAGAGAAGTTGGGTGGCTGGAGGGGTGCATCTTCCCCTCTCCTCCTTCTCTCTGCTTTCTGATTTTCACGAACAGAGCATTGCTCCTTCACCATACCCTTCTGCCATGATGCTCTGCTTCACCTTGGGCCCAGAACAATGGAGTGAGCTCACCATGGACTAAAACCTCTAAAATCATGAGCCAAAATAAACTTTTCCTCCTCTAAGTTGTTTTTGTTGGGCATTTTGGTAAGTGATGAAAAACTAACTAATGCATGCATGCACATATGCACACACACACACACACACACACACACACACACACACACACCAATTTAAGTACCACTCAGACAAAACATTTCCAATACTTAGCGGAGGGTTGCTCTTCCTTTTCTCTGTGGAGTTGCAGATCATAAACAAGTGGTTGGGTTGTCCATTCATTGTAGACAGAATTGTGTTCCCCAGAACTTCATATGTCAAAGCCTTATTAACCTTTAGTGTGACATAGTTGGAGATGAGATCTTTAGGAAAAATTTAAAGTTAACTGAGGGACTAAGGGTGGGGTGTCCTTATAAGAAGAAAAGAGAATCCACAGGATTTGTATCCTTAAAAGAAGAAAACAAAAGCCAGCACTCTCGAGGAAAACACAAAGAAGAAATCATGTGAACATACAATGAGATGGGGGGCATCGACAAGCCAAGAGAAGAGGCCTTAGAATGCAACCTAGCTTGCCAAAACCTTGACCTTGGGTGTCCCTGCCTCCTGGGCCATAATAAAACAAACTGGTTTTATTTAAGTCACCCATCTTATAGTATTTTGTTATGGCAGTCTAAGCAGACTAATACACCGTGTGTCCTATACAAAATGCAGAAATGAGAGGAGAAAGAAGTACATAACATAAAGTCACCCTTACTGGGAACTGGGGCATCTGACCCACAATCCATGCTGGTGACCCATGCCCAGCATGGAGTGGAAGGACAGTGCTAGATGACAGCCTGGAGGGCAGATAATAGAAGTCCAGTCCACTTCCAGGCTGAGTTGGACAGATTGCAAGAAGATGTTTGATCCATTTGGAACTATAGTTAAATGTCAACCAACAGCTTCTCACCCATCTGTCCTTGAGGAAGTGCTCCAAGACGTCCCAACGATCCAATAGAGCCTCATTGTATGTTCCGGATCCAAGTGTGAGCCTGCTGGGTAGACCCATCTGAGCATTGACTTGTTAGGGAAAACTAACCCACACCTTGGAATGAACTACAGCAATGTACCAGCCAGGGAATAACGAGCCTTTGAAAACAACGCACTGGTGCAACCACAAATGGCAGCCCTCCTTACCTGAATGTTGGTGAAATCTTAGCCAGAAGTATCTCAGAGCAGTGAGTCTTGGTCCAGTCCCCCTTACTTCTTCATTGTCCTGTGGGTTGTCCCCTTGGAGGCTTCTGTGTCCTCAGAGGGCCCTGTCCTCCCAGACTTGTCACTACCTGCATATTAATGTACTAATGATAGGAAGCTTTTCATCCCTTTCTCTGCAACTGCATGTGTTTCTAGTTCTAAAGTGGCGTTTTCATTTCTCTTTTGTTGCTTCCATGATTCCTCTTCTTATTTTTCTGCAGTGTTGCAATGCAGTCTGTTCAGCCATCTGCAACATGATGCCCCCCCGTATATTGGACAGCTTTTTGTCTCTGTGACAAAATACCTGAGAAAACTAATTTAGAGGAGGAAAGGTTTATTTCAGTTCATGGTTTCAATTCACAGTCAGCTGGCTTCATTGTTTTTGGCCTGAGATGTGGTAAGACATCATGGTGGAAGGGTGTGGTAAAGCAAAGCTGTCACCTCATGGTGACTAGACAGCACAGAATGGGTCAGGGGCAGGGACAAGAAATACCCTTCAAGGACATGCTCCCAGTGACCAACTTTCTCCAACTAAGCCCCGCTAGCTGAAGTTCCCACCACCTCCCAATGATGTTATTAGATTATGAATCCATCAATGGATTAATCCTCTGATGAGGTTAAAGCCTTTATGATCCAATCACTTTCCAAAAGTCCCACCTCTGAACATCGCGGCATTGGGAACCTTCAACATGTTAGCCTTTGGGACACATTCCAGATCCAAATTCTAACACCCCCCATGGAGGACCCTACTCTCTTGTGTTGCCATGGTGGGAAGCAGGGGAAGGATATTCCCCAGTCTCAAAATGAAGGGTCTTTTGAGGCCAGGTGAAAGGATGCAGTCAGAGAGACATTCCAGGGGTTTCACCTCTCCCCCTAATGTTTTCCTTAAATGGTGTGATAGGGATGTGGGTGTTTTACTTTATTATTCTTTTTTTTTTTTTTTTTTTCTTTTTTGGTGCCAAGGATTGAACCCAGGGCCTTGCACATGCTAGGCAAGCGCTCTACCACTGAGCTAGCTCCCCAACTCTTTATTATTTTTTATGCCTCTTTGTATATCAGATTTAAGAATAGCTCTTGCCAGGTGTGGTGTGTACACCTGTAATCCCAGCAGCTAGGGAGGCTGAGGCAGGAGGATCATGTGTTCAAACCAGCCTCAGCAACTTAGTGAGGCACTAAGCAATTCAGTGAGACCTGTTTCAAAATAATAAAATATTAAAAAGGGTTGGGGATGTGACTCGGTGGCAAAGTGCCCCTGGGTTCAGTCCCTGGTATCAAATAATAATAATAATGATAATAACTCTTTAAAAATTAATAAAAAGAAAAGTCAGTGTACATGAATATCACAATGCTGAGCAAATTTCACCACAGGTATGGTGCAGAGACCACCACCTCTCTAACCTGGCCAGGTGCTCCTCCTCCCTTCTCCCAAGGGGGTCACGATACCAATGGGTCCTTTGATGCTGCTGGAACCACTTGGCAAGTGGATTCAGAGTCTGTGAAATGCAGCCCTTGCCACAGAGGAGGAAGTTTGGGACTTCCTAGAGTCCATAGTCTCTGTTGGAAGTGTAGTGGGTCCTCTTGAATCCATCAGAAAAGGAGGTCTGTAGTGGATGCGGCAGGATTGAGAAAAAGGAAAATAAGCAACAAATAAACAAAACCAAAACCCCAAACCTGTCCCTGGTCCTTGGGTGACCGTGGAAGAAGGGGAGCCATCCTACTCTTTTCCTGATCAGTTCTCTTCTTTCTCCACGTCAGTTTTTCCAACATCTCAGCTCAATGCTTGCCCCTGTATCTTGAGCAAACACTCCCTCTTCCCATTGCTCAGAGCAAAAAGAACGCCTCTAGTTCTTTCCATTTCTCCTCTTGCCCCTACCCTGCACCTAACCCTCTGCATCCACAACCTTTTCTCCCTATTTAAGGTCAGTCCCTCCCCTGCTCTCTCAATCCCATTCCCTCCTGTTGGTGTGGGACCTCAAAACCAACAAGTCTCTCCCATGTCTTTAAATTCTTTTGACTGGTCAGTGTCCTTCTCACTTGCATTTAAACATGCTCAAGTCTTTCCCATTAAAAGTACCCCCTGGACTCCATGCCCTCCTCCTATGACATTTTTTAAAATTTATTTCTTTTTAAAAATTTATTTATTTTGATTCTTTGTACACGAATGGGGTACAACTGTTGTCTCTCTGGTTGTACACGGAGTAGAGTTGCACCATTTGTGTAATCATACATATACATAGGGTATTGATGTTTGTCTCATTCTGATATTTTTCCTTCTCCACCCCCTCCCCACCCATCTTTTCCTCTATAGAATCCATCCTTCCTCCATTCTTGCCTCCCTCTCATCCCCCCCTCCTATGACCTTTTGACTTCTCTTGTCTCCTTCTGCATAAGCCAGGAGGGCTCTGTTCTATATGCTCAGTGATTTTTAAAAAATATTGTTTAGGTGTTGCTAGACCTTTATTTTATTTATTTATTTTTTATGTGGTGCTGAGGATCAAACCCAGTGCCTCACACATGCTAGGCAAGTGCTCTACCACTGAGCCACAACCCCACCCCCACTGTTGAGTGATTTTAAAATTTCTTTGAAAGAAGAAATGAGATGAAAATGTCAAGATAAGAGGAAACCTAGAGATCAGCCGAAGGGGTTCACCCTACTTTCCCTCTTCTTCCCATGACAACATTATACACATCTGGTTTTTTCCACACTCCCTTGCTGTACTTGGATCCCTCATTCTTTTGGGGATTTGACACAAGGTTCTCAACCAAACAATCTGCTGCAAAGGAAGGGGGTCCTCTGAACATTCTTTTGGGAGCAGAGGTAATTTGTAGTGACACCTTCTAATCAAAACTCTATTTCCTCATTTAAGGCAGGCCCCTTTTTATTCAGTAATTGGCATAATTTGGGGACAAGATTTTCTTCTAGGAACTTTTGAAAACACCCCATTTATTATTATTATTATCACTGTTATTATTATTATTTTGTGACACTGGGGACGGAATCCAGGAGTGTTCTACCACCAGTCCTGTTTTGAGACAGGGCCTTGCTAAGTTGCCCAGACTGACCTGAAATTTGCAATCCTCCTGCCTCAGGCTCCTGAAACAGTTGCTGGAATTACAGACATGCACCACCGTGCTCTGCTCCCTATATTAATTTTTGAATAAATATGTAAGACATGACTTTGTGAGAAAGATTCATGCAGATTTTGGAGGGATCTTGAATCATCATTAAATTGTTCTGTTTTGTATTTGAAAGGAAAATCAAATAGTTGCATAATGGTATCACCCAGGCTTTGGGCCTTTGGAGGAAAATTTAACCAAGGATCTCTGGAACATCTTCACAGTCATTTCTAGAAAGTTTTGTGTGTCCTCTGTGCTTTTATTTATCTCCTATTTTTTTTAGTCCATTCATGCCGCTAGAGCAAAGTACTATAGACTCAGTGGCTTATAAACAACAGAAATTTCTTGTTCACAGTTCTGGAGGCTGGAAATGAGGTCAGGGTACCTGTGTAGTCAGGTTCAGTGGGGTCCTCTTCTGGGTTTCAGATTGCTGATTTCTCATTGTATCCTCACATGGTGGAGAGCAGAGAGAAGAGGAGGAGAGATACCTGGGGTTCTCTAATATGGGCACTAATCCCATTCCTGAGGGTTCCACCCTCATGACTAATCAATTCCCTAAAGCTCTACTTCCTAATACCTTGGGGTTAGGATTTCAACGGATGAATCTGGGGGGACAGCAGCTCTCCTCTCAGACCCCACCAACTTCCTCTTCACCAGAGCCAGTGGACTCTCTTCAGTTCTCACCATTCTCAGCTTCTTCACACCACTTAACACTTTGGGCCTCTTCTCCCTTGAAATCTTCCCTTTCCCTTCCATCTCCGGGAAGCTCACACTCACAGGCCTCAGCTGGCTTAGGCCCCCTAACCTTCTCATTCTACCCCAATAGTCCACTCCATGTCACCCTGGCACAGTTCAGCTAGGGGGGTCCCCATCCTCTTGAAATTTAGGGAGCCACCAATCTCACAAATAGCAGAACTTGAGGCTTCCCCAGGTTTCTTCTGATTTCTAGGAACCCGGGCTCTTGGTGTCTGGCTTCCTTGGGTGGTGCCTGTCTGTACCAGGTTGATTCAGATGGACGCTTTCTTTGTTTTCCCCACAACATTTAATCGCACTCCACTGTGGGGTTATCAGACTGTGCCAAAGATTTTGGAGTGGGGTGGTATCCAAGCCTGGAGGTCTTGTTGGGCCTTACCTAGCCTCCTACCATCTTGCTTTCTTTTCTTCCATCTCAGTTTCTCTTTTCTACCTTTCATTTGTCCTGGCAACTTCCAAGTCCTCCCCATCATCTGAAGCATCTCCCCCTCCTCTGAGTCTTAAGATCTGACTCTGGGCCCTTGGAGAGTGGGAGTTTCACCTTCTAAAGCAAGTTCTTAGCAAGCTCTTAGCACGACATTTCCCACACAAAGTCAATTTCTTAACAGAAGTTCTGAAACCAACTATTAATTAAAAAAAAAAAAAAAATTCTCCACCTGGTTTCAGCCCTGCTTTTTTCCCTTCAGCTCCAGTCCCACCATAACCCACAGGAACCTCAAGCTCATCCTCCTTCCCTCTGAACCAGCCTTTTCTTCTTCACTCCCATGATTGGCATTCCCCTCTGACCAGATGCCCGGGGCGTCCCTGACTGCCACCTCTAGGCCAGTGTCATTTCTTACCCAGGCAACAGTTTTTCAGTCGCCCCTCCCATCCATCCTCAAGGGATACCACAGGCCTCCCGAATGCAAATCTGGTCTCCACACAACTCTGCATTCTACTCCTCCAGGTTCCCACTCTTCTCAGGGTGCAGGTGGCTCCCTGCTGACCTCCCAGCTGTCACTCACTGCTCCCCAGCCACTGCCTCTCCTCAGCCTCCCCAGCAGACCTCGCTTTCCTTCATTCTCTGGGCCTCTGCACTGTGGTCTCTTCTGGTCCATGGCTTCCCCCGCCACCTCCCCACCACCCTGTCCTCCTGCTATCTTAGGCTTGCTTTTCAAGCCTCATTTTCTCTGTCACCTGTTGTGGAAACGTGTCCCTGATTGCACACTTGGAGCTAGGTACCCTTCCCACAATCAGGGAGCAGGCATTATTGGCATCTTCTATAGTTGTACTAATATAAACACTATTAATTTAATTAAATAATGTGATATTTACAAGATGAGGAGGGGAAGGGGTTATCTGTGTAGGGCATGGGAGTGTGTGTGGGGGGTACAGGGTGAGTGATAAGAGAGTTTAATCTTCATCTTCCACATTAGGAAGTCAGAAGTCAGATGATGATTCAAATAAAAAAATCAATCATCATATCAGCATAGTATACAGAATGACAGAAGTAAATACCAAGAGATAAATTAAGAGTTTGACCTTTGAAGAACTGGATTAGGGAACTGTTACTATTTAACTGGTGTTTACAGCACAACTAATGAAAGAATTAAATTAGGAAAATAAGTAAAACAGATCAAATTAGAACTTCTTTGCTTAGGGTAGGAGGACAGACCTTGGCCCCCGTCCATCCCTGGGACTCTCAAAGTGCAGTATGAAACTAGATGAATCCCGTGTGTCTCACAAAATTCTCTGGAAATAGTGAGAACCATCCAGTGCCTTGGGTGACAAATAGCCACTTAAACAACAATCACTGTCTGTGGTTCAGGATGGCAGAACTTGGCTGCATTTAGTTTCTACAAAGAAGCCAATACAGACTTCTCTCTTTTGTGGTTTAGTCACCAGAGTCTGGAAGCTGGAATCTCCCAAGGCCATTGTGCATGAAAGTTATGAATCATCCCTCGCCCCTCACCTCATGTGGACAGCTGAGTCTTTCAGCTTCTTTTCTTTTCTTCCTTTTTTCTTTTCTTTCTTTTTTAAAAATTAGTACTAGGAATTGAACCCAGGGGCCCTCTACCACTGAGCTACACCCCCCCACCGCCAGGTCGTCCTAAATTGCTGAGGTTGTTCTCAAACTTGCAATCCTCCTGCCTCAGCCTCCAGAGTAGCTGGGGTTACAGACATGCACCATCACACCCATCAATCAGAGTGGTCTCTGCTAGCTGCTCATGAGCCTTCCTGGTTCTTCACATAGATTCAGGGAGGGTATCTTGCAGGAAAGGGCTCTGTTCCCAGAGCTGTCTCTGACAACATGTAGAATTTTTTCCCCCACAAAAATCTTGGCCATATTAAATCAAGGAAACCGCATATTTTGATTAAGTTCTTCCCAGGCCAAGTTTTTACGTTGAGTCTCAGCAATGTCAAGGCATGATACATAATTATAGAATCTTTAAATTAGGAAGAGGCTGTGTGAGGATGCTAATGCAGCATAAGATGCTGTTTTCCTCACTTAGAAAACCTCTAAGCCTGAATCGTGGAGAACAAGGACATCTTTTTACTATACTATTTCACAGTCACATGTGAAGGTAATCTTTGGTAAACCTTAGGAATATATGTATTTATACAATCTGCAAAAAAGGAGCTGGGTGTGGTGGTGCACACCTGTAATGCCAGTGACTCAGAAGGCTGAGGTAGAAGGACCACAAGTTTGAGGGCAATGTCAGCAACTCAGCAAGGACCTAAGCAACATAGCCAGACCCTCTCTCACAGTAAAAAATAAAAAGGGGTGGGGATGTGGCTCAGTGGTTAAGTCACGGGTACCAAAAAACCTGGGGATGTAGCTCACTGTAAAGTGCCCCGAGGTTCAATCCCCAGTAACAAAACAAAATAACAACAAAAGAAAAGAAAAGAAAAAAAGAAAGGGAAAGAAAGAAAAGAAATGAAAAACAAAGATTGTACAAAGCAGTAGGAGAGTTGCATGTAGTCTCTTTCCCAGAGACTTCCATACACCTCTTTTTGTGGAACTTTTAACATAGAAGGTTTTTACTTTTGTTGTGTGTGGTTTTATTTTTAATTAGTTAATTAATTAATTAATTAAATTTCTGGCACTGGGGATTGAACCCAGGGGTGCTTGACTACTGCACTCCATCCCCAGCCCCTTTTATTTTTTATTTTAAGACAGGGTCTTGCTAAATTGCTTCAGCTGGCCTTGAACTTGCAATCCTTCTGTTTCAGGTTCCCAAATCACTGGGATTATGGGCAGGCACCACCACACTTGGCTTAATTTAATTTTTTAAAGACTTTATTTAGAACAGTTTAAGGTTTACAGTAAAATAAAGAGGCAGGGGCTGGGGTTGTGCTCAGTGGTAGAGTGCTCACCTAGCATGTGTGAGGCACTGGGTTTGATCCTTAACATCACATAAAAATAAACAATAAACAAATAAAATAAAGGCATGCTGTCATCTTCCACTACAAATAAATAAATAAATAGGCAGGTACAGAGAGTTCCCATATGCCCCTGCCCCACACATGCACAGCATCTCCTATCAACAGCCCCCACCCAAGTCACTAGTTTACATTAAGATTCACTCTTGGTGTATGTTCTATAGGTTTGGACAAATATATAATGATGTGTGTCCACCATTATAGTATCACACAAAATGTTCATTGCCCTAAGTAGATGAATTATTTTGAGTTGTACCCCGGGTTTTTCCCCTGTATTTAAAAACTCTCACTCCAACTTACTTACTTACTTAAAAACTCTCACTTACTGTGAGAGAGGGTCTGGCTAAGTTGCTTAGGTCCAAGCTGGGTACAGTGATGCATGCCAAAATGCCAGTGACTCAGGAGGCTGAGGTAGGAGGATCACAAGTTCAAGGCCAGTCTCAGCAACTTAGAGAGGGCCTAAGCAACTTAGCAAGACTCTGCTTCAAAAAAATAAATTTAAAAAAGGGCTGGGGATGTGGCTTAGTGGTAGAGCATCCCTGGGTTCAATCCCTGGTACCAAAAAGAAGACTCTCGCACCCACTTCTGCTCCCCACTCTGGGGAGCAGAACTCTGTCCCACTCCAAATGTACTTGCCTACACCCACAGCAGCCTTAGACAAAAGGGGCCACTGACCCCAAAGAAAATATTCCAGGGCTGAGCCAATGTCCCTCTGCCCTGGAGATGTGGAATGGGGACCCTTAATGATAGGGTCAGTTAACATATGTAGACATCAAACTTGTTGGGGATATGAAAAGATTGGCTGGTCTGTAGAGCCAGTGGGGTGGAAAGCAGATGTTCATGGAAGCAAGGATGAGATACCTCTGTCCTGAAATACAGAGATGGCTGGAGGCAAAGTCAAAAAGAGAGACCAAGTGCTGGGTGCAGTGACGCTTGCCTGCAATCCCAGCAACTTGGGAGGCTGAGGCAGGAGGATCCCAAGTTCAAAGCCAGTCTCAGCAGTTCAGTGAGGCCCTGTCTCTAAATAAAATATAATAAAGGGCTGGGGATGTGGCTCAGTGGTTAGTCATCCCTGAGTTCAATCCTTACTACCAGAGAGAGAGAGGGAGAGAGAGAGAGAGAGAGAGAGAGAGAGAGAGAGAGAGAGAGAGAGAGAGACCAAGTGATGGAGAAATGGGAGGACAAAGAGAGACAGAAGTAAGAGAAAAAGAGAAAGAGATGATGCCAGGAAGATCAGAGAAGAGATGGAGGCACAGATTGAGAAAGACAGAAGGACAGGAAGACCCTGCTCTGGCTGCCCCCACATTTCTACACTCGGCCCAGGATTCCAGGAGCTGGCCCTGCTGCTCCGCTTCGTTAACCTGGAGGAAGGGACTCTGTCCCTTGCATCTGTACACTCCCCAGTGACTCAGCCACCAGACAGTTCTTGGGCTCGTGGGGAGCTAAGCTGCTGTTGTGTGTCTGTTCCGGTAATTTATTTTTATTCTTTTTGAGGGTGGGGATGGGCATTCAGTGCTTTTTTTTTCCCAAAAGGGATGGGAATTGGCATGTCAGTCAGGATAATAAAACTTGCTAAGTATGTCTCTTTGTTCAGACACTGGTTTCCCCCCTCCCCCATCTCTAGTCATGAAGTCAATGCTGCTGTAGGAGTGACACTTAAGTGACTGGGTTTTTATTTTTGTCCCCAAGGTACAAAAAGTACTGCCTACTTTCTTAGTGAGCACAGGATGGGAATGTGGAGCAAGGCTGGGGAGCACTCAGGGAGCTCAGAGCAGCTGGTCCTGGGCAGAGTCTGCCTCACTCATCTCTTTGGAGGGACAACCCTCGGATGGCAGGTTTGGTGAGTGTTGTCCACCAACTCACTGTCACAGTAGGTGCTCAATAAATACAGGTTGAAAGCATTAAACTGATGTCCCCAGGGAGGTACACTGGCCACAGCAACAGGAGTGGATGGGAAGATAGCAGGAATGGAGGACATGGCTTCAGGGGCTCCTCCACTTCCACATGGGTCTTTGGGGGCCCTGTCCTTTCATGTGCTGACTGTGAAGCACACCTGAATTCAATGGGGGGTGTCCAAATCTGGACCCATCAAGGACACTGGGGCTCACGGGGAAGGGAGAGAAGGCCATCCTAGGTTCAGAGGAAACTAACTCACTAGGCTGGAAGCCAGAGACAGGACCTGAGACAGGGACACTGGCAGCATTTCCCTCCTCACCTTGAACACCATACTGGGCTGAAGGCCTAATCTTCCTATTTCCTGTCCTGTACCCTTCACTACGGGGGGTCCTGCATCTACACATCAGTGTCTCAGTTCTGCTGGGGGAGGTGTCCAGCCCAAGCATTACCCAATGGCATGTAGTGTCTGGGAAGAGTATTCCTTAGGTCGCCCAAAGGCCTGCAATGTCCCAGAGCTGATGCTGCCTAAGGTAGATGAGGCTGTAACCTCCTAGCTGCCCTGGAAGCCTGACCTTTCAACAGGGACTGAAGCTGCCCCCTGATTGCTAATATTCATCTGTTCACCTGAGTCCCAGGAGAACAGAGGCAGGAGGCCCACAGAAGGTGCTCCATAACCAGGATGGGACAGTGAAGTTTTCTCCCTTCCAGGGGTCCTTCCTTCTCTGGGTCTCACTGAAGGCTGAGAGGCATTTCCCTGAGTTTCCAGGTTTGAGATTTCCTTCAATTGTCTTCCTATGTGGCTGACATCACTGCTGGCTTCAGGAGCCCTGGGAGAACATTTTTCCCTTAAGGATTGGATAATTTTCACCACATTGTCTCAGGCCCTGACTGCTGTTGTATGAAGTTCAAGGCTGTCTTGATCATTAATGTTATGCTTTGAATATGAGGTGTCTGTCCCCTAAAGGCTCAGGAGACAATGTAGCAAGACTCAGGGGTAAAATAATTAAACTGAGAGTACGATCTCATCAGTGTATTAATCCTTTTGATGAATTAATAATTTGAATGAATTACTATACTGGTGATAATTGTAGGTAGGTAGGGTGTGCTGGAGGAAGTAGGTAACTGGAGGTATGATTTTGGGGATTATACCTTGTCCCTGGTTCCTCATTCCCTCTACTTCCTGGTTGCCATGAATGGATCTGTTTTCCTCCACCAGGCCCTTCTGCCATGATGTTCTGCCTCATCTCAGTCCCAGAGGGATGGAGTTGCCTGATCATGGACTGAAACTCTGAAACCATGAGCCCAAAATAGACTTTTCCTCCTCTAAGTTGTTCTTGTCAGGTATGTTAGTCATAGCAACAAAAAGCTGACTAACACAATTAAGATCTTTAAAAATTATGTTTTTTTTTTCTCTTTCAACTTTGGGAGAAATCTTTATTTTTATACCAAGCTCAAGAATTTTACCAGGATTGCTGAGCATGGTGGCACATGCCTATACTTCTAGCATTTAGGAGGTTGAGGTGGGAGGATCACTTGAAATCTGCAGTTTGAGACCAGCCTGTGCAATATAGCAAGATTCTACCTCAAAAAGTAAATCAATAAAATAAACTCTTAGTGTTAGGTTGCCTTCTCATCTTGATTGGTACAAAATGACCCATCTCAGTTCATTTAAAGTCTTTTACTCATTAATTTGACAACTGTTTGCTGAGTGCTTACTATATGTTAGGTATTGGTTTAAGTTCTAGGGAGATAGCAGTGAAGAAAAACAGCCAAAACTTTGTCCTTGTGGATTTTATAATTGTGGTGTGTGTGTGTGTGTGTGTGTGACAGAGAGAGAGAGAGAAAGAGAGAAAGAGAAAGAGAGAGATTGAGCAGGGAAGACAGAAGGAATGACCAAGTCTTTGATTACTAATTTGTTCCCTTTGATTTATCCAGAAATTTAAGGTTTGTTCCCCCAACCCCTCCCCACGCTCTATCTTCACACTTTAACCTAAAAGCCTGGCATTGTCCCTGTGTTCTTTTCATCTCTTCATTAATATCCCCCACTTGCCACAGAGGTGCCTTTTATCTATCTTCTGTTTAATAATCCAATTTCCTGTGAGCCTGTTCATCATGGTTTCCAGGGACAATCTAATATGATGAAGCACCCACCTCCCCTGCGCCATCCTTGTCTGATCTCGCTGAGAATAGGTAATAACTGTGTTCTAAAATCGCCTTGCATTTCATGTGAGAGATCGATTTCAGAGGATGGAATTATCAATATGATTTTTCTGCTTTCGTCTTTTACTTTAGTGCGCAGGGTTTTCTCACTAGGATCAGATTAATTTTCTTCCTCTTTTATTTAGACTTCCTTGCAATTCACGTGTGAACCCAACAAGAACAAGTGGATGTTAAAAAAAAAGTTGCTAAACTTTGCAGTATGTACGTGTTCAAAGGAGGAAGGGGAAAGGAGGAAGGAGAGGGAGGGAGAAGACCATTTAAATAGTGCCTGAGATTCTCCTCACTGTTCTGTTCAGGGTAAAGACAGAGATTTGACCCAACTCTGCTTCTCTCAGTGGGTCTCATGTGGGTCCCACGTGCCTCTTACACCGAGTGTCTCATCATGAGACGTGTGACTCTAATGTCTGAAGAACTATATTTTTCAAACAACATGACCCACAAAGCAAACCATCTACTTCATCTGGTGCTCAACCAAAAAAACAGCCATCTGTCCTCTTTTTGGAGGAAAAACTGGCTGAGCTGGAGTTTTGATTGTTGGTACTGTGTAGTATAGAAATTTATGGGTAATTTAAAGAATTTGCATGAGTAATTCTGACCATATGGGATAAAGTTTTACACAGAGATGTTAGAATCAGTCCTCAGATAAGATATGACCCCATTGTACTAGACTTGTCAACCATAGTGTCTGGGACTTCTGATTGACTACAGTGGGCAGACATCTCTCCCTAGAGCCTCCATTTTATAGACCTGTGACAATCTATGGCATGACTTGCTACAAACAGAACAGAAGAGCTAATCAGATTCCTCTTTTCTGGGACATGAACTTGAAAATATCTAAACAATGAGGCAGTTAGCCATGGGAGATGATGCTTCGAAGTCACATACTGTCTTTTCTGTAATACCCTTCGAGGCAGCCCTATTCAGTGGGGGAGGGAATTCCAAACACGATTCATTAAGTTAACATCCATGTGGTGAGGACACTCAAGCAGCCCTCCAGAGAGGCCCTCTAGTGAGGCGCTGAGGCCTCCTGCCAACAGCCTTGTGAGTGAGACATCTTGGAAGCAGATTCTTCAGCCTCCGCCAAGCCTTCTTCAACCACCATCTTGACTACAACTCCATGAGAGACCCGAGCCAGAACTACCCAGCTAAGTATTGCCAAATTCCTGACCCATAAATGTGTGAGATTACAAATATGTGTTGTTTTAAGCCACCAAGTTTTGGGATAATTTGCTACTTCTCTCCGTTATTCTCAGCTAGTGTGTGGTCTGATTGGTGGGTGCCCATGCATTAGTAGTTGGTAGGTATTTTGACCATCGATCCTGTGGCTGAGTGATGCATAGAGTAGTGAGAGGAGACCAAACGGTGGAGGGAGAAAGAAGAGCAGCAACCTGGAGAAGCCTGAGTCCCTTGAGTTATTTGGAAGAAGACAGAGCAAAGATCTGCAGTCCAGATTGATCATGGTCTTGGATCTTCCTTTTCCCAAGTTTTCTCCTGGGTCCCCAAACTTCTGTGTCTTCACTGTAAATGCTCCATGACTTGGGGCAACATGGGTGAGTTCTCCTCTTTCCATCCAGAGCAATTCCAGACCTGAAGCTGGTGGGTGGGGCTCTTGTCCTAGTTCCCTGATGTGGGCTGGGCACAGACATTGGCCCAAGGGAGGAGTCATCTTCTCTGTAGCCTTAGTGCAGTGATGGATGCACCGCCCCGTGCCCAGGATGGACACACCCTGCCCAGTGTTAGCCTCTCCAGCCAGGTGGGATGCGGCTATGGAAAGGGAGCCCTCCTCTCTTCCCTTCCCACCAGGAGGGGCTGGAATGTATGGATTCGGGATTCTGAGTTTTGTTCCTCCTCCTTTGTTCTTACTGTGCTTGACAGTTGGATGTCTGGGGTATTTGAATGGGATTTAGGGATAGAAGGTGCCAGAATTTCAGTTCACTCTAGCAACTTCCAGAAAGTCCAATATACAGCAATTTTTTTGGTCATCTTCCTTTTTAGCATTAATCACAAAACCTATGAAATACAAAACTACAAAAAACTATCCAAACAATACAAAAACTAAAAAAAGTGAACACCTTCTCTTCCCACTCTTTGATTATTTAGATTACCTCCAATTTTCCTCTAATACAAATAGTCCTTTGATGAGGCATGTTTATTCACATATCCAAGTACAGTTGAGCTGGGATTTCCAAAGGATGAATTGCTATAAGTCTACACATTTGATGTTTTGATATGTTCTTCCAAATGGCCTTCAAAAAACTATATCTTCTGGGTATGATGGCACACACCTGTAAGCCCAGCAACTCGGGAGGCTGAGGCAGGAGCTTTGCAAGTTCTAGGACAGCCTGGGCAACTTAGCAGGGCTCTATCTGAAAATAAAAAATAAAAAGAGCTAGGGATGTAACTCAGTGGAAGAGTACCTCTGAGTTCAATCCCCAGTACCTTAAAAATAAATAAATAAATAAAAAACTACCAATATATAATGCCTGCAGCATACAGGAGGTCTCCTTTCTTTTGCCAGTGGTAGATATTATCAGTTTTTAAACTGGCATTTCTCTGATCTCTAGTGAGCATAAATCTCATTTCTCAACTGCTGACCATTTGAATGTCTGCTCTTGTGAATTGCCTGTTCTTATCCCTTGACCATTTATATATGGGACTATAAAGCTTTATCCTTTGATATGAAGAGACTCTGTATTTTAGGATTATTATGCATGTTGGACATCGTGTCTGTCATTTGTCCTTTATTTTTGTTGTGGTCTTTATCTCTCTAGAACTTTTCAATTTTTATGAGGTCAGATCTATTTTTTTCCCTTAGGGCCTCTAGATTTTGCTTAGAAAGATTTTTTTTTCTACTCACCAATATAAAAATATTTTATCCTGTTTTCTTCTAGAACCTCAATCATAATGTTTGATGGTGATGGAAATTGTCCTCCATAAAAGTTGTGCCAATTTACATCCCCTCAACCTCACCAGCCCTGAGCATGGGCAATCTTTTAAAATCTTTGCAAATGATAAGCAATGTGAACCTCATTGTTGTTTCAATTAGCATATCTTTAATTATGAGTGAAAACCAGGATCTTTTCATATGGTTATTAGTTATTTCTATTTCTATTTCTGTGAATGTCTGATCATATCCTTGCCCTGGTTTTCTGTTGGCCTGTGAGGCTTTATCTTATTGATAAAGGGCTCTTTGTTTATAAAGGAAATGAGCCTTGAGTCCTCACCTGTGTGGTGAATAATTTCCCCCTCAGTTGGTCCTTATCTCTGCTGTCTGCCAGCAACATGTTGCCAACTGTGTGGTGGGATGAGGGAGGAGCAACCCTTGCCACACCTCACCAATCAGTCACCTCGAGCTGCCAGGGCCTCTTCTGCTTCCTGCCCTGGCCCTGCTCTTTACAGGAGTCCTCTCCTGATCACATAGAGGGTCGGATAGTTCGCCTTCAATTTATCCCATCTATTTGCCTTTCCCTTTTGAGGGTTCTTTATTCCTCATCATTTCTGATACTGAGAACATCCCTTTGTGGTTTCTAGCCCCACTGTGATCTAAAGCTACATATTTTTTGATCATGTTTAGAGATTTGGGTTGAGATGGGAAAGTTGGAACAAGTGCTCAAGCTGCCATCTTGATTCATTCTCTCCCTTGTTATTTTTTAAATATATAATCCTATAACTGATATCTCGTTTCTTGCAATTTTTAAATTTGATTTTCTCCAAATTTACAATCCTAGAATCATGTCATTGCAAACAATGATAATTTTACCAGGCATTTGACTTTCTAATGAGCTTGTATTTGTGAGTCACACAAATGAAATGTCCAGGCAGGCATTTTTAAATTAAAAAACAAAAATTGGCCGGGTGTGGTGGTGCATGCCTGTAATCCCAGCAGCTCAGAAGGGTGAGGCAGGAGGAGTGCAAATTCAAGGCCATCTTCCGTAACTTAGTGAGACCCTACCTCAAAATAAAAAAGAAAAAGGGCTGGGGATGTGGCTCAATGGTTAAGTGCCCCTTGGTTCAATACCTGGTACAAAAAACAACCAAACCAAACCAAAACAAAACAAACAAACAAAAATCCCCAAACCAAAAACCAAACAAACAAAAAAACCAAAAATTGACTTCTGATCAGAGGATGCCAATGGGCAGGTGGTGGGCTGGATACCAATAATGGTTGTTGCTAGGCTGAGAGAGTTCACCAGGGGGCGCTCTTCACTGGAGAAGCAACTGCACTCTCCAGTTAGTATTAAGTCTCCTCAAGTGTGCTTTCTTAGTCATTCACTTACATTATACTGACAACCAATAGAGGTGGCCTAGGCCCACTTGGTCCTCCATGTTGGATGCTCTGTGGTGCCATCTTGTCCTTTTCTTATGCTTTTTCTCATTTTTTTGTTCCATCTTTTGGTACTTTGAGAGTCTCTAATTCTCCCCCATCTTGCCCTCTTCCATCCCTACCTATTTCCTTGCATTCTACAGAACATTGGTCCCATGAGGTGTTCCAAAGAGAAAGGGTTCAAGGTACAAACAGTTTGAGGAATGTTAACGACCACGTCAACCTTTTAGAAATGGACTGGCATTTTAAAGAGACAGAGAAGTCCTTGGGTACAGACATTTCTTCACTCTGCAGCCAGTACCCTACATCTGTATCAGCCCTGATTTGTATATCCCTCCTTAGCACTCAGTAGGACCGGTGTTTGTCAGGCCTTGCTGTGGGGAATGCTGGTTTTCAGGCCCCTTGGTGAGTAGTGATCCAGCGGTGTTGTTCCCAGTGACTAGGGAAGTGTGATGGTGTCACATAGGAAGTTCCCAGAACCAGGCCAGGGAGCTCACTTCAGAAAGCACCTGGAGTAGGAAGTCACTCATATTACCAGATTCCCTTGCTCCACCGGATCCAAAAGAGAAGGCGGAGTCAAACACAGGATCCTGGATGGCAGGCCAGTCACCCAGGCCAGGAGAGACAATGGCAGCATTCCCAGGCCACTCCTCAGGGAGTTCTGTCTTCCCAAGCTAGTGAACTGAAGCAACTCAGCCCCACGGGGACCTGGGAGAAAGTCAGCGAGCAGCACACAGACTCTGAGGAACTGCTGAATAACTGGGCCTTCAGGAACATTTTCTTCAGGGCACTGCCATTAATGTGGTACAATTTTTATGACTCCCAAACTTTGGGTATCTCCTATTCAAGCTTCAGTCTCCCAGGAGACAATATCCGATTGACCTACACGAATTGAAAAAACATCATGAGGAGGGTTTACACCGCCTGACTTTAGGGAAGGGAGGGGTCCAAGCAGACTCCAGTTTTCATGGTTTCACCCTGGAACCAACAAAAAGGCCTCTGGAGGTTTGCAGAGCTCATTGGAGGGAAGCAAAGCCCTCATGGAAACCAGTGGATGGAGACTTAGTCCTTAGAAGATCAGGCTTAGAGCAAGTAAACAGTAAGAGGTTGGCTGTGTGGCTCTGGGATCTGAAAACTGGGCCTTGAAAAGATGGAGGATGCTTGTAGCCTCCCCAACCAGACTGGCTTAAGAGGAGGGTCAGCGGCGCTGACAGAACCCTCTGTGTATTCAGAAAACTGTGTTTGGTTCTCCTCTTAGAGTATGATGGACTTGGTCCTTTTAACACAGTCTTTTCTTGTGTTTATGAGGTCTAGCAATAATGGACCCATTTAATAGAAAGAATAACAGCAAAAATGGTAGCTAACATTTAGGAAGTGCTTCCTAGGGGCAGGCACAATCTCATAATATGAGCATCATCATACATATTTTATAGATAAAAAACTGAGCCACACAGATTCCACTGACTTGCCTCCTCTTCACAGCCACTAAAGGTGGAACCCAGATCTCTGTAACTTCAGAGTCTTGCTATTGTTAGCCAGGCTGGTCCCAAATTCCTGGACTCAAGTGATCCTCCTGCCACAGGCTCCCAAGTACCTGGGGTGACAGACATGTACCACGGTACCCAACTACAATTCATAAATGTAAAATATCTTTTTATTATAGTATATTGGTGCAATTTTTCTGAATTATTATCATTGCCAATCTCTTACTGTGTCCACTGATAAATTAAGTTTTATCATATGTATGTATAGCAAAAAATAGAGTTTATATAGGGTTTGGTACTATCCGCAGTTTTAGGCATCCACAGAACATCTTGGAACCTACCCTTGGTGGATAAGTGAACCTTAAGAAGGTCTTTCCCTATTTTCACGTGTTAGTTTGGTCAAGAAAATGGGCACTGTAGTCCCTGGTGAAGGTAGCAATGCATGAGTTGTTTTCCCCAGGGTGATACCAAAGCTCAGGACTTTTGAACATTCTTGACCAAACTTGCAGGTGAGTTCTGGAAGCAGAGGCTCTCATGGGCTCTCCACTCAGACTAAGCTGTCCTGGACAGGAAGCAGATGATAACACTGGGTGCCTTTTAGTTGTGTACCAAGGAGCCAGAACTAAATCAGACATAGTCCTTGCCTCAAGTGGCTCATAGACCAGTAGGAAGGCAGACTATAATAAACTCTACAGTTAAGAAAGAGAATCCAGGAGAACAAAGTGAAACTCAAGCAGAAAGAGGAAACAAACAGAAAGTATATCAAACCAACTATTTGTAATCCTGCATAACAAATGGCCCCATAAATTCAGTGGCTTATTATTATAAGCATTTATTTCTGGCTCATATATCTGCAAACTGCCTGGGGCAGCCCTGCCAATTTTAGCTGGGCCTGGCTAGATTGACTCCTGGGCACAGGTCCGGATGAGATCTGTCCTGTCTCTCACTGTTCTGCAAATAAGGGCTACCTGGGGGAAACATTGCTCATGGCAACTGCAGAGGTACAAAAGGACAAGCTGTGCCACCAAGCCCATGCCAAGGCTTTGCCCCAGGTCATGTCTTCAAATATCACATTGGCCAAAGTAAGTCACAGAGCAGAGCCCAGAGCAAAAGGGCCTGGAGGCAACCTTTGGGGACTGCCTTGAACCCAGAAAGTGCTACTGTCTGGATTAGGGAATTGAGTAGATAGCAGGCAGCCACAGCTATTGAGAGAAAATCTTTTTAAAAAAGGTTGAGGTGGGGAAAGTCTTGAGACACATTCCTCCCACAGTGAGAGGGGAGGGAGTAAATATTTGCCAAACAATAATCCAAGTCTCACAGAATGCTTCACAGAGAAGCCATCATTTAACATAGACCTTGACAGAGAAGTTGGATTTTTTCCAGTGAAGATGGGTTCACTACCTTCGAAGGGATGTGTCCATGTTGAGAGGTGCTGTTAGGAGAGCAGGGTGAGGGCATGGCATTTCCCCAGATGTCCTTTCTTTGAACATATTGTTATCTAGGCCTCCGCCCTAGTCATTTTTTCTTCCTCCCTCCCCCTCCCTCCCTTCGTCCCTTCCTCCCTTCCTTTAAAAAAATTTTTTTAGTTGTCAATGGACCTTTATTTTACTTATTCATTTATGGTGCTGAGAATCGAACCCAGTGCCTCACACATGCTAGGCAGGCGCTTTACCACTGAGCCACAACCCGAGTCCTTCCCTTTATTTTTTGTACTGGGAATTGAACCAGGGGTGCTCTACCACTGAGCCTCATCCCCAATCCTTTATATTTTCGTTTTGAGACACAGTCTTGCAAATTTGCTGAGGTTGATCTTGAACTTAATCCCAATAATTTGGAAGGCTGAGGCAGGAGGATGGCAAGTTCAAAACTAGCCACCTAGCAAGGCCCTAAGCAATTCCGCGAGACCCTGTCTCTAACTAAAATATTAAAAAAGGGTTGGGGATGTGGCTCAGTGGTTAAGCACCCCTGGGTTCAATCCCTGGTATAATAATAATAATAATAATAATAATAATAATAATAATAATAATGAGTGGGAATCCCATTTTAAAAGGACAGGCAGGGTGCAGGGAATCCACACACAGACCTGAGGTCAAACAATTGTGGGAACAATGGCTATGGGACAGGATGTAAATAGTATAAACTTTAACAATGTAAAAATACAAACTCACAAAATTTGGGAGGGGAAGGAGCTAGGAAGTGGTGGTGAGTTAATTTCCTCCACCTAAATCTCAGGTTATTGAGCAATGCCATCTACAGTTGAAACCTGTTGAAAGGATGAATCCATATAGCCCCTACTATTTTTTTCTCTTGAAGAAATCATCTAGAAACATAAAAGGCAGCATAATTATTTGTGGCTTGGCAATTTCTTTAGCTTCATTTAGGTTTCCTTTTGTTCTATTTAATTTAAATACTCTTCCTAAAAGGAGCATGTACTATATGGGACCATTTTTATAAAAACTTCCAACCATCTGTCTGTCCTTTTCTTTGAATATGTACATAGAGAGATGATGTTTCCATTGATGTTCTCTGAGTGGCAGTCATGATTATTTTGGGGGTGCTGGGTTTCTGGACCACTTGAAAATTTTGTTTTGGTATTGTTCAGTGTCACTTGCATTTCTTATAATGAGCATGCAGTATTTTATAAAAGCAAAACTTTTTTTTTTTTTTTTCCATGCTGGGGATTGAGCCCAGGGCTTCATGCATACTAGGCATGTGCTCTACCACTGAGATATACTCCTGGCCAGTCCTAATTTTTTTAGAAAAGACTTTGATGAACTGGGAATGTATCTCAGTTGTAGAGCACTTGCCTAGCATGTGTGAGGCCCTGGGTTCAATCCCCAGTAATGCTAAAAAAAAAAAAAAAAAAAAAAAATTAAAGAAAATTAAAAATTATGGCTGACTGGGGATGCAGCTCAGTGGTAGAGAGCTTGCCAAGAATGCATGAGACTGGTTCGATCCCCAGTACCCCACCAAACAGTATTTATGGCTGTGCACGGGATTACGCTGTAATTCTAGGTACTTGGGAGGCTGAGACAGAAGGAACACATGTTTGAGATCAGCCTCTGCAATTTAGCAAGGACTTGTCTCAAAATAAAAGGGCTATAGCTCAGTGGCTCAGTGTTAGAGTGTTCCTGGGTTCAATCTCCAGTATAGCAAAACAGAAAAAAATAATTAAAAACAAAAGTTTAAAAAATTAAAATACATTTTTGGAGAAGTGGGGAAAAAAATGAACTTTGGTAGGCCCATCTCAGTAGTGCAGACTGTCCTGCCCAGGACAACACCTGGGGTGGAGGCTGAGCCTGCTCCATGGCATCATTTCCAGGGCCTGCTCAGAGCCTTCCTCTGCAGCGTGACGGATACAGTTCATTTCACTGGTGACCTGTAGTGGAGATACTTGTTGACCAGGCAGAAGCCTCAAGGTGGACATTCAAGTCTTGGGAATCAATGCTCTGGAAAGAGAGGAGAAAATGGTCCAGAGGCCTTGGAGTCAGTGTTCCCTGTGCTTAGGGTTGTGTGACTCCATTGTTTAGTCACTTTGGGCCTGTTTCCTCATCTGTAAACTGTCGAAGCCATCCTTGCCCAGCTTTACATTCAGGTTGCTTTACATCATGTGCCACGTGCAGTTTCTGATATCTGTAGTGGTCACTAAGGATACTTAACTACCTTCTATCATCATAGAATTCAATTCTCACCAATACCTCCGTCAACCACACACAAAAGCTTAAGTTTTGAGGGGCAGGTGGCTCTATCTGGTTGGTTCAGTATCCTGAGTCACTCCTATAGTCTGAGCTCCATCTAGTGTCCACATGGGGACTCAGCTACACATAAGGACTTACTGCAAAGCTTAATTTCCACATTTGCGTTGAGCATTCATTAAGCAAATGGGATGAAAATAATACCAGTTTAAAATATTCTTCCCAGTACTAAGCTCTGGTATTTCAAAGCAGGTATTAGAATGTCTAAGGTTTGGTGTATACTGTCTTTGAAAGGATAACAGATTTATGCAACAAATATTAAGTACTTATAATAATTGACATTTGTTGAGCACTTACTATGTGCTGAACAAATTCTAAGTGTTTGAATTGTGTAAGTTTGTTTTGCCCTCAAAATGCCATGAAACAGGGTGTTTATAATTCCATTTTAGAGATAAAGGCACTGAGGTATGGAGAGATTAAGTAAAAATTGTCACTTGGCTAACTCCTGAGGGGAGGCAGAGGCTGACCAATGGGGCAGAAGATGAGGAGGGAGCTAGATGAGAGGATAGAAAGAGAATGCAAGACCTGAGAGAGAGAATTGGGGTCTGGGGTGGTTCACAGGGGCTCAGATATGAGTTGAGAGATGAAGAAGTGTGGGGTGTGGCTTGCTCTCCAGCTTGAGTAACAGGATGGAAGCTTTGATCTTAGAGAAAGTATAGGAACAACAGTTGGAAGATATTTATGGAGCACCTACTGTGCGCCAGGTACTGGGTTATAGGATTCAAGTACATAAGCATGGCCCCTGTCCTTGCAGATCCAAGCCCTGTGGAGAAGGCAGATGTCAAAGGCTGCTGATAATGCTTGCTGTGGTATACAGATCTAAGCGGAAGGCAGGTGGGGTGGAGTGAGGATAAGGCTGAGCTGACAGATGGGGATAAGGGCAGCAGGTGAGGTTTACCACCTTGGAGGACTGGACAAGGTAGCCAGGGACAGATGGTTGATCCAAAGAAGAAAATATGGTGGGGAAGGAGGATGCACTTAGGAAATGTGTGTCCTGCATGGTGGAACAATAAGAAAAGACTTACTGGAGCCAAAGAGAGGATTTGGTGGGAAAGGGAGTGGCCAAAGGAGTCTCATGTCAGGGAAGCATTGGGCAGGTCAGGCACCAAAATTGGACAGGACTCAGACAGGGCCAGAGGAGTTCAGAATCATGTTGGGCAGAGGGAGTTTGCAGATGGGGTGTGGGCGGGAAGGGACAAGAATGGAGTAGAACATGAATTCCTCTTCCAGGAAAGGAAGGAGACAGCTTGTGGTCTGAAGAGAAGCTGAGGTGAAGACAGGGCTGTTTTCTGTTTTAGGAAGGAGGAAACTGAGGCATATTCAAGGGCTAGTGGGAACAAAACTATTGGAGAGGACTAAATAGAAGGCCTGGGGGAGGGGCAGCAAGTCCTTGGAAGAAGATCAGATCAATGTCACAGATGAGAAATGAGAACCCAGGTGAGGCAGAGGGACGACGGGAGGAAGGAGTACAGCGGGGATAGGTTTGAGTAAGTTTACAAGGGAGAGGGAACAAAATGGGGAGCAGGTGGGAAGTGGGAAATCTGGTGCTGCTTGGAATTGATGGATAAGACAGGACTTGCAAAATTTGGTGAAGGCCTGAAGAGAAGAGGAGGAGGGTTTAGGTACCTCAGTGGGCAGGAGATTGGATTAGTGGGCAGAGTGGGATTACTGGGTTTTCCTGCAGGGAAATGTGGGTCCTGAGGGAAAAATGGAAACCACTACATCCCAGTGGACCCCACTGGGAAGAGGGAAGGAAGTCAGAAGAAGACAGGCAAACTAAGAGGAATAAGGGACAGAATTCACAGTAGGGTCAATGAATGAGGTATGTGTGTGGACCAGAGCAGAAATGCGGACTTGGGGAATTAGGAGCAGGGGTGTAATTTCTGAGTAATACTTCAGGAATCACCTTTAGGACCAGTGCTAGGCATGGCTGAGGGAGAAACTGAAGGAAATGAGGATGTTTGACATGAAGTCAGCAGGTCTGGGGAGAGCAGGCAGGATGGGCAGAAAGTGTGGGGAGGATGGGTCCAGGCAGGTCAGGACAGAGTAGCTGGGGAGGAAGGTGAAGGACCTCCAGCAGAGGAAGGAAGGAGGTAGAAGACTGAGCCACCTTCAGGGTGCCCTGTTCCTGGCACCCAGTTTCAAAGGAATGAGAATGTGTAATGTGAGAAGCTTCATACCAATTCATAGCATCTGAGGCAGGAGAAAAACACCAAATGCAGATACAACCTTATTGTGCTGCTTTTAATTATGAAAGATGTAAAATGATGCATTATAAAACTTGGAAGCTACTTTATACAAATTCCAATCTTTAAATATTGTTTAACAATGAGCCCTGGGATCCAGGACACTGGCAGGAAGTCTGATTAGCTGCTATGATGGTCCCATACATGAAGCAATGGAGACACACTAGGAACCACCTGTGCATAAATCAGAGGAGCCACAAAGGGTCAGAACCAAAAATGTCTTCAAATACGCGCATGGACTTGGATACACAACATTTCAGTTCAGGTAATATACAGTAGACTTAGGAGAAAGGAAATAGGACAAAGGAGAATTTATGTTGATCTTGATCTGACCAAGAAAATTTTCTCCTAACACCCTATATCCTAAAAACCACAACCATACAGAAAGAAAAAAATGGAAAGATAGGTTTTTAGTACTATGATTTTTAACTGCTAGTAAATGAGAGTATGATTGATGTCTTGTGACAAAACTAAATATTCAAATATAGTTTTGTTTTGTTTTTTTTTTTCTTTTCTGAAGTCTGTAGCCATTTCCAATGCTAAGGACCAAGACTGGCTTATTACAAAGGCAGCAGTGAGTACAGGCTTACACGTTGAGGGGCAGGCAGCACTGTCCCCGGTGTCCCTAATACCATCTAGGCAAGGTGGGCTTTATAATGCCCAGAATCTTTTCACAAGAAAAGACCAGACTGATGGAGCTATGGGCAGATTTAATTCAGTTCTAAACCACATTGTCCTCATTACCGTCTTTCCCTGGGTGTCTACACTTCAATAGTAACATGAAGAATGTCCCAGGGGCAGTGCAACTCATCCTGTGGGTCTTGGGGTCTCTGTTGCAAGGCAGGGCTGCTATGTAGAGTGAACTGGGACCCTGACACCATGATTCCCATGGGTAAGGCACTACGCAAGGAGTGGATTTTTCTTCAAATAACACACTCTTATAACATCTGCGCCACTCCTGCCTGAAAGGCAAGATCTGATTTGGGAGCCTCTAACGTAGGAGCTGGTTTCTATTGGCACACTGGGTTATGGGTAGCTTTACAACTGGAAGGCTCTTTTATTGTAACAAAAAGTCACCCCTTTCTGAGATCTGCATAAAGGGATCTGAAAGTTTAACTGGGAATAAGGTTTGCCATGGGAAGCCAAGAGCCCCTTCCTGAAGCAGAAATTGGACAAGGAGGTCTTTGGTTGGTTTCCTAACTTAACAGCAGATTCAGGGTAAATGGGAGAACAAGAATTCTTGGGTTCCAGAGGAAGGTGGAATGAAGGCACTGTCAGGGTTGTTTGCAAGATCAGAGATAGGGCCAAAGATGAGGCCTGGAGAGCCATCCAGCCAGGATCCTGAAACCACAGAGGTGTCAGATTCAGACCCTCCTCATGCAGCCTCACTTCTTTGGGTGGGAGCAGTTCAAGCAAATGTTCTAGCAGCTCATCCCTCCTTCAGGGTTCTCCCCCCAACCCCATCTTCTCATTGCCTAGCTCTTCCCTTTTAGTGCTCTGTGGGCATCATCGTGTTTTCTGTTCAGGGGCTAAGTCAGAGGAGGCAGGTGGAAATATGATCAAACTATTTCATGATAAGGTATTAAGGAATAATGATGGTTGCATGAACCAAGCCTTCATTTACTATAAACTTATTTCTTTTACCTCAAAGCATGTTTAAAGCCATTTACAGCAAAACATGGATCTGAGAGGGAAGATCTTCTGAGGTGAAGGCCTAGTTATAATTCTTCAGGTACAAGCACTTGGGGACCTGGGTTTGCTTAGCCACTCTGGATGCACCCAGGAGACAATTGCCTCTTACCTGCTATGGAACATGACCCCGAGTCTAGTGGTAGATTTGGTCACCTAGTGTTAAAAGCATATTAAAGTGCATGCTTAACTTAAGCACAGGCACAAGCATTAGAACAGCTAAACCTCTGAGACGATTTGGTAGGGAGTGGGGATAGTTACAGATTAGAATGCCTTATAGCATGGCAGATCCATTCATTCATTCATGCACACGCATACACATGCGTGTATTTAACACACAGTTATGAGGCACTTATTCCATACCAGGCACTTGTTGGGTACTAGCGGTTCAATGAGGAATAAGGCACAGCCCCTGCCCTCTAGGAGCTTATGATCTAGACCAACAGAGAAGCCCTCTGGAGATGATAGGGAAATTCAGTTGCTGGGTGGGTGCAAAAACCTTCATTGCTCCTTCCAGTTGGTGTGTAGGGAGAACTGTGCTTGTCTGGAGTTTGTCTGGAGGTCACCCTGTGTCTGAGATACCTATAGTCCCTTCTCTTTCTTCCCCTGCCTCTAGGAAGGAACACTGTTTTACTCAGGCTCATCCATTACCAGGGACCTTTTTACAGTGACTGAATAAAATAATTGTCTTCCTTTTCCTCCTGTCCCTAAGGAAAAAGTGTATTGAAGCAGCAGAAAAGAGATTCCAAACTGGGAGAAAAACTAGCATTTGGTTTGCTGAATGCAAGTCTGTCTTTGGACTTGGGGTTAAACTTCATATTATCATTAAGGCATCTGAGAGAAACATGGCTCTTGTCTAAGTCCTGGAATGTCCTCCAGCTGGAGGGTGCCTTGCCTGAACAGCCAGATCGAAGAGGACATTGTGGGGCTCTGGTACCGTTGCACAATGTTGAGCCAATGCTATGGGGCCCATGGCCCCTGCCTGCCTCCCGTGTCTTCAGTCCCATGTCCTGTCTTCAGTGTTGATCGAGATCAGTGGTTCTGAGCACTACACAGTACTACTGAGGTCTCTCATTACATGATATTTTCTACTTTTACACACTGACCAACTAAATGGCCAATAAAAAGATGGAGGGGTCAGAGGATGAGCTTTCCATAATTCACTGGAAGCTCCAAAGCAGCCTGACTGCAGCAGCACAACCTGTGCCACAGGCCTGGGAGGCAGGACGTAGCTGTGTCTAGAAAAAGCCATGGAGTCTGAAACTGAACCTCAGCTGAAAGCCTGAAGCCATGGGGCTGGTTCCTTCTGTGTTGGGATAACTGAAGTCCAGGGGTGTTCACTGGCTCTTTTCTATTTCACTCTGTTTTGGTTGTTTCAGGGATTCTCCTGTCCCGTTACTTTCTGCTCACAGTCTATCAGCTCGAAACGTCTCTTCCACAGAGGGGTCCAGCAGGCCCATGCTGGAGTCACTCAACATGCTGAGTCCGTCCAGGCTCAGGGGTTCAATTTGGAGCTCCTCTTCCAATGGAAACGGAGTGTCCACATTCAGGCTGACCTCAGGCATGCCTGCTAGTGCACTGCTGAGGTCTTTGAACAGGCTGGTGCTTGAATCTTCTGCAAGGAGCAGCGAGAGAGGAAAACAGTGCTGTTTAGGAGGCATGAGGGCCCCAGGCTACTAGAAGAACTGACAATAATCCCCCAAATGTTATCCTGCCATCTTCCCAGCCAGGACATTAAGCACCCACGTACCCACCACTCATAGGACCACACCTCTTGCCCTGGAATCAACATTTTTTGTTTTGGTACTAGGGATAGAATTCAGGGTGCTCTGCCACTGAACTATATCCCCAGTCCTTTATATTTTATTTGACAAGGTCTAAGTTGACCTCAAACTTTCAATCCCTTGCCTTAGCCTCCTAAGTTGCTGGAATTATAGGTATGTGTCACTGTACCCAGCTTGGAATTGAACCAAGGGTCACTCAACCACTGAGCTATATTCCCAGCCCTTTTTTTGTATTTTATTTAGAGACAGAGTCTCCCTAAGTTGCTTAGGTCCTCATTAAGTTGCTGAGGCTGGCTTTGAATTTGCACTCCTCTTGCCTCAGCCTCCTGAGCGGCTGGGATTACAGGTGTGTGCACCTGACCTGGAATTGACTTTTTTTTTTTTTTTTAGTTGTAGATTGACACAGCATCTTTATTTACTAATTTTTATGTGGTGCTGAGGATTGAACCCAGTGCCTTGCACATGTGAGGCAAGTGCTCTACCACTGAGCTATAGTCCCAGTCCCTGGAATCGACATTCTTGACAGTTTCACAACTGGCAATTTTTGCAGGCCTTCTCCTTTACAAGGGTTGTAAATCACCTAAGACTATCTATTTCAGAAAAGTTTTGACAAGCAGGCTCTTCCCCTACTGCCTCACAAGCACTGGGGCTGAACACCTGTATCTCAAAAGAGTAAAGCTGAGCCAGAGGACTTTTACTTTTTGCTTTATCTAATGTGATGTGGTTTAAACTATCCATAAAACCCCAGCAAAATGAAATCAATGTCAAAGCTGAGTGGTGGCCCACACTCACCTGTCAGGATTGTGTTTGGGAAGTTCCCGCAGTTGGAATACAGGTTCGGTCTCAAATGAAATGAGTCCTGTTGTTCTCGATGACCTTGTTGCACCAGGGGCACCTAGAAGCATCAAAGGTCACATTGTGAGGAAGGATCTCTGCTTCTTAGAGTGAGGGAACAGTGTGATATGCTCCCAGAACAGAGACAGACATGAAAACTGACTCACAGACTTTCTTTCTAGGATCCCAGAGTGCTCTGCTAACATGCTAACTAATGTAGGCAGACTATTCTTTTTTTTTTTTTTTAATATAATAACTTAATTTTATTTATTTATTTATGTGGTGCTGAGGATAGAACCCAGTGCCTCACATGTGCTAGGCAAGTGCTCTACTACTGAGCGACACCCCAGTCCATAGGAAGACTATTCTTGTCAGACAAGCAGACCCTGCAGTAGAAGACGGGTTCCTGAGACCCACAGTATGGGTGACTTATCCCTAACCACAACTGCCCAGCCTACTACATGATCCCAAGAGACACCAGTAGTCATGGTTTCTTCAGCCCCTCTGGGTCTCAGATACCCTTTCTCTTCATCCTCACCAAAGCCTTTGCAAACTACCATTGGTGGGAACCCTTTAAAGGCTTCAAGGAAGTAATGATCTCTTTATCTCTCTGGTTTCTGGAAAAATGAGAGAATGGAAGCCTTTCCCTTTTATAAACAGAGGGAGGGACCTCAGGTCACTGCCTTTCTATGATAAAGCCTCTGTGATGATTGCTTAAAACTAAGGCCTACTTTAGGTACCTTTACTGAAATTATTTTCCAAACCATTTTTTTAAAATGTCTCAAAAGTAGGAGTTACTATCATTTCAAGAAAATGTTGACTCTCACCTAGACTGAAATGGACTCTTTAGGAAACAGGGAGGCAGAGCTGGGGTGTAGTGCAGTGGTAGAGCACTTGCCTGGCCCTAGAGTCAATCCCTAGAATCATCAAAACAAACCAACAAGCACAAACCCCAAAACAGGAAGACAGGGACTACTGGTTCTTTCCACATCTTCACCATGGCCTACTTGGGAAATGGTATCTTTGTCTTATTAAGTTCTGGAAACTGCTTCTTTACTCCTTAATCCATCCTGGAGCCTAAGTCATACTTACTGAACACTATAAAATCTAGAGATATTAAAAATGATCATTGAGAGGGAGAGAAAAAAAAAGTGGCTGAACAAAAACAGCTTACAGAGGAACTATCCCCCACTCCATCCCTGGACTGAACTTGCCTAGGTGGTCACTCACTGTGCTGGGTGTTCCAACGTTGCTGTGCCACTTTCTAAGTCTGCTATTGGGGCCAGGTGCTCCCCTTCTCTGTGTCTCAGTTCCTTCAACCTGAGGGGATTAATCAGTTGCTGTGGTCCTTTCCAGTATTGATTCTATAACCCTGTGACCAGAGTGTAAACAAAAGTCTCTAGCACTTGTTTGTCTGTTTTTTGGTGGTGCTAGAGATAGAACCTAACCCTAACCCTTGCAAATGCTAGGCAAGTGCTCTATGACTGAGATACATTCCTAGTCCCTAGTCTCTGGCACTTGTTCCTCTGCTGAGTCCTGACGCTACACAAGGACCCAATACCAGTATTCTAGGGTGAGGGGAGGTTCCAGGCTCTTCTAGTCACAGAACACACCTGAAACCAGGGAAAGTAATTACCTTGTCTATTTGGTTGTGGAGTCTACACATGGAACAACCTAAACGGTGCCATGTATGCACTGAGACAGGAGGATGCAGGAGTGATCACCCACCTGTTGAGGAAAGGCTGAGCCTGGCCTCACAGACTGCTGGTCAAAGCCCACATCTGGGAAGAAGTTGGTCAAAGACGAGCCCTTCAGGGAATAAGGAGATGACCATTTAGCTTAGAACTCAGAGCAAAATAGGCATTTCTTCCTTGCCAGTGTTCCCAGTGAGGACTTACCTGGGACGTGAGAAGCTGGAAGTCTGACTGTGGCAGGGATGAGGTTGCCTGGGGCTGCTGGGCAGGGGGCTCTTGAGTGTGGGGCTGCTGTAGGAGAGGCTGTGCGAGCTCCTGGGGTGTGGGATAAGGGGGCGGCGGGGACACTTGAGCGTGAGCTTCAGTGGGCAGGAAGGAAAGTGGGCTTCGCTCTGAGGACACCATCTATAAAACACACAGACCAACACTGTCATGAATGAGCTTCTGAGTTCTAGCAGTAAGTCCTTTGGGATCAGGAAATGTCAAGAAGAGAGAAAAGTCTGAGATTTTCCCCACCATAGTATTCTATGTCCTGCTATGAAAGACCAGTTTCTGATCCCTCAAGTAACTTTTCTTTTTTTAAGATACTAGGGCACATGTGTGGGGCCTCACACATGACAAGCAAGCAATGTACCATGGAGTACATTCCCAGTCTTCCAAGTGTAATTCAAATCTTGCTTCTCCACAAAACATTACCCATTCAATGACATTTCTATTGTCTTTTTAAAAAGTAAGAATACAGCTAATTTAACCAATTTTCTCTTTGCTTTCTCAGTGAAAATTATGTTTTGTTTTTAAAGCTTACTTCGGGTTGAAGATGGAAGACAGAAAAAAGCACTTAGCTGAGCTGTCTTCTACTAAAACAAAACTAAACAATAACATTAAACAATACCAAAACAATAATAAACAACACCACAATGATAACACAAGGACAGAGAAGAAAATGGCAAGAAAATTTGGAAAACAGCAGAGTGAGAAAGCCAAATACTGAGTTGGCAGTGGGGAAAAAGCAAGAAGTGATTTAATTTACATAACCAAATTCCTGAACAGCTCTGGAGCTAGGGACAGCAGGATGCAGGAGGTGAAGCTAAGCCAGGAGGGTCTGGTCAAAGTTTCTATAAGGGGCAGAGCCCTTGCCTCAGTGCCCTAACCCTGGTCTTCCTGCCACTTGACAGGAGACTGGAGGGCTGGCCTCTGGAAAGGATTAGGGTGGTGGGGTCTGTGGACCCTAGAAGGTGAGGCTTTCTTAAAAACACAGGGTTTGAGAAATGTCTTACTATCAGATCTTGAGACATTTGCCTTTCCTTCCCAGATTGGTCCTCAGAATGCTAGAATCTAGACATACCCAGGTGTCACCAGCCAAGAGAAAACCTAAAACTCATGACATCAGAAGTTCCCCAGGGAAATGGCTGAGCTGCATCTCTCTATGATAAGCCACGCTCAAGTCCACCCATCTACACAGAGCTGCCAGTTAGCTCTCTTGTGCCATGTCCTTAACCATGAGCAGAGCCCAAGCACCACCAGGCCATGAGGGAAGTAACTGAAATGACAGAGACCAAGGCAGACACAGAGGAGAGAAACCTGGGGAGACCTATGCAGGAAGAAGTGGTCATGAAGAAACAAAATCATCACTATCATATTTAGGTTATTAAAAAATCCTTATCTGTTAAGACATACATATTGAGATATTTATGATGTATCTCTATATACTTTTTTTTGTGTGTGTGGTACTGGGGATTGAATCCAGAGGCACTCTACCACTGAGCTACATCCCCAGTCCTTTTTATTTTTCATGTTTCACTAAGTTGCCAAGTCTGGCCTCAAATTTGCAGTTCTCCTGCCTCAACCTCCTGAGTCTCTTGGATTATAGGCTTCTGTGCGTGGCTCTATGTACATTTTTTAAAAAATAGGGATATTGATAAAAACAAGATAATAATCTTGATAATTATTTAGGCTGGATGATGAGTATAGAAGGATTCATTATATTAAGTTCTCTATTTGTATGCAATTTGGAAAAATTCTGTCATTAAAAATAAAAGAAACTGGAACAAAACTACCACTAAAACCCTCAAAGACATGAAAGATGATGATGTTGCATTGATAGAACAGTTATGGTGCTATATAAAAAAAATGGAACATTCAGAGAACAAAAAAAAAGAACTCTTGGAAATTTAAAAATGAAAGCAGAAATGAAAAACTCAATAGACATGTTGACAAAGGCTGAATGTTTTCTCTGGTAAGTGGATGCTGATACATAATAGGGGGGTGGGGAGGTAAAGGAAGAATGGAGGAACATTGGATTGTGTAGAGGGAAATGATGGGGGGGGGAAGGAAAGATGGTGGAATGAGACAAACATCATTACCCCTATGTACATGTATGATAACATGAATGGTGTGACTCTACATTGTGTACAACCAGAGAAGTGAAAAGTTATACTCCATTTGTGTACAATGAATCGAAATGCATTCTGCTGTCATGTTATTTAGTTAAATAGAACAAACAATTAAAAATAAAGTTCGATTTAAAAAAACATTTATTTAAGATCTTATAATTTTAAATATATGTTCAGTTATATATGCATATATTTAAAATCTTATACTGGCTTTCCTCACAAATACTGACAGCATTACCTCACATTTTTTAAATAAGATTTTCTGTATTTATTTTTATAACCTAAGAATGTATCTGTTCCTTTATTCAGGAAAAAAAATATATAAGTGTTGAGGAACTCTTTCAGAAAGTAGAGCAAAACAAAAAATGCAAGAATGTAAGCCAAAAAGAAAAAAGAAAGAAAGAAATAAAGAGAAAAAAAAAAAAAAAAAAGAAGGGGTAAAAGAGAGGAAAGTATAAGGAGAGTAGAGGAAAATGATGTACAATATTCATACATTAGGAGTTCTAGACAGAACAGAAACTAAAGGGAAGAAATAATGGAAGAAATAACTAAAGAAAATTTTCCAGAAATCAAGGACATGTTTCCAGACTAAAGCAACCTGCCAAACACACAGTCTCATCCATGCCACAATATCTTGAAGTTTTAGAACACTGAGGACAAAAAGTCCCTACCAACCTACAGGGGAGGAAAAGAAAATTTTATTTGAAATATTAAGACTTAGAGTGGCATTAGCAACTCTTAGTAGCAACTCTAAAAACTAAAGAGCGATGAATCAAAACCTTCAAAATTCCAGGGGAAAATTATTTCAAAATTAGAATTCTATATCCAGCCAAATTATTAATTAAATGTCAGGCAGAATAAAGACATTTTTAAATTATGTAAAGTCAAATGTACTCTTTCTTATAAAACTGATGGAAGATTTACATGTATTGAGAGGACAGTCACTTAACTGCAAGAATTTGGGGCTGAATTAGTAATGCATACATAGAAAACCAGACTAACAACAGTAAGATATTTATTAACTCCTAGAGGAAAAGGAAATGTTCATTTTATTTCACAGTATACTATACTGTTCAGTTCTGACTACATTGGAAACACCAAACACTATTATTCTAACCATAGTTATAATAAATGAGGAAAATAAGTAGTGTGTGTTTGGGGGGAAGTGGGGGTTGTAGGAGAGTTGTAAGAGAACTAAATCCTAATCTTCAAGTGTAAGATGTCATTAGATAATGCCTAACAAAAAAATTTAGAACAAAATAAGTATGAAATAACATGGTTATATCAAAGACATTAACTAATATTGTTGAAAGCAGTCATTTTAAGCAGCCATCTCTAAGCAGTGAAAAATATGGTTAAGGGAGAGGAGAAGACAGCTGTTATTTCATAACAAGTTCTTTAAAACTATTTGCTTTTTAAAATATGTATATGAATAATATAACTTTAAAAATCTAAATATTAATCAAATGAAAACAGTAAGAATAACTTTATATATATATTTTTTTTTGGGGGTGGGGGGAGTACTAGGGATTGAACCCAGGACTTTGTGCTTACAAGCAAATATTCTACCAACTGAGTTACATCCCCAGCCCAAATTACCTTTATATTCTAGAAAATAATCTTACAAAATAAAAATAAGGGCAATCCAATAACATGAAAAGAATCTTAAAAAAACAGTTACAAAACGGTCTTTTGCCCTCCTTAAAATGGGATTACTCATTTAGTCAAGGTCCCACAGCCAGTAACTGGCAAAGAGTGACTAATAAGATCTTCTAACTTCTTCCTATGCGTTCTATCAACTCCTCCTTGCTAAACCATTACTCATTTACAGTGAAGTGGTGAGTAGTTAATGATGTTATAATGTATCTAAGGTGTGACCAATAGGTTAAAATATATTCATTGATGGTTACGGTAAGGAGAACCACCCTTAAGAGTTCAGAATGAAAACAAAGTCAATAAGTCAAAATGTGACATTCCAACTTCTGTATTTCTATAGTAGGCTGTGACTTAAAAATGTGCTTCTTTCTAAACAGACTTCTTTTACAAAGCCATAGTCCTCACTATACCTAGTGTTTCATGAACAATAAAAGTATTGTTGCTCAAATCTGTAGTTGTAATTAGGGAAGAGGTCTAATCCCATATCAAAGTTTCAGGAAGGTATTAAGTGTTTTCATTGGCTCTCCTCTATGGCTTAATGTATTTATACAGTCAATAATTGATTTTCCATACCAAGTTTGAAATCCTAATCTGGTTTCCCTTGGCTGTCTCAGACATATCTAGACTGTATTCTCTTACCCTTTCCCTAACACCAAGTTCATGAGTTAGTGACTGAAAATTGTTCAATATTTACTTAGGAGTAATCAACATAATAAATCTATAGTCATTAATAGTCAATAAATAGTCATTAATGCCTTCTGAATTATTCAGACTTCTGTTCTCTCTCATTTCACATATAAGAAAGCATTTGAGATTTCATGGATGCTTGGACCTAATCCAAAATAGCCTAAAGAAAGCAAGCAGCTCCTAGATACTTCAGCCTGCTGTGTTATGTTTGTCTGTGTGTCTGTTTTTACCTGGGAGGCAGGATATGGGTTCAGTGGGCTGGTTGAAGAGAGCTGTCTGCTGAAAACTTGATGTGCTTCAGGGCCAGGAGAAAGTGTGAGAGGGCTGACAGGTGGCTGCCTCCGCCGAGAAGGGCCACTTAGATTTGTGGTGGGAAGAGACGGGTTGCTAAGGGAAAACAGACGGAGTGAAGGGTGAAGGGCAGACGCATTCGCAACTGATGTCTGTGGGTGGCTATTTAGGGAAGAGGAAAGTGCGATCTTATTGAGCGTGGCTTGGATAGAGGGGTTACTCCGAGAACTCTGGAGACCTGGAAGACAACAAATTCACAAGTTACTTGTTGAAATTTCAAACCAAATCTTTTGTTTTCCAAAGATGAAAGTTTTCTTCCTACCATCTAGATGTGATGATGATTTTGTACGTGAAGACATTATACTATTGGAAATGTTTCAGATGTGCCAATGGCAAGGAAAAGATGCACCCATGGTAAACGAGTGCTCATCTAGCATGAGCAAGAAGAGAATGTTTCCAAAGAGGAATGAGATATTGCAAACAACTGCTGTGAGAGCAAGACTAGGTAAGGAGAGGATAGCAGGCGTGAAGGTTTAGTGTGCTTGGTTCCAATCCAGGGGCTGCAGCCTAGGGTTATACAACAAATTCTGTTTAGAGTCCCTAAATGCCTCTGTCCTGGGCACACTGCCTGGATCCTCTGCTGCCTTTGGAGAACGTCCTTTCACTGAAAGTTGTGGCTCTCAAGAAGCCTTCCTATGGCTCTCAGGAGTCATAGGAAGGGACACTCCTCCATATCTTCCTTCCTAGGGTCTTTCTCTCTGTTTCTCAGGCTCCTGGGAAACTGTTCATCATAGTCTATTCCAATTCAGGAGAAAGAAAGGTTTTGCTGGTCCCTTATTTCTTTCGGAGAGGAGGGTGAATCTTAGCAAGAACATGGCAGTTTGGGAAAGGTACTTCCATAGCACAGGCTGAGGTGACCAGAACTGTGTGTTGTTTTGTGTTGATCAAATGAAGTGTTTGATAAAAGTTATGGAAATGAAGTAATGACAAACTCAGGCACTTTAGCTGGCAAAATTATTTTTTAAAAATAGGAAAATGTCTATGATACAATCTTAGTCATTATCCCACCATGCAACAATGCAGGAAAAGGTCACAGATTGGGTTAGCTCAGGTAATAATTAGAGCTAAGGATCTGAATTTAGATTTTTTTTTTTTGTGGTGCTGGGGATTGAACCCAGGGCCTTGTGCTTGCGAGGTGAGCACTCTACCAACTGAGCTATCTCCGCAGCCCCCTGAATTTAGATTTAAAAAAAAAATTCATTTAGAAAGAAAGCTCAAATTTTTTTTAAATATATGTACCATGCATTAAAAAATTTTTAAAAATTTTTATTTTTTTCTTTTTAGTTATATATAACAGTAGAATCTATTTTGATATACTTACACAAGCATGGACTATATCTTATTTTAAATTAGGATCCCAGTCTTGTGGATGTACAAGATCCACTGTGAGATTCACTGTGGTGTATTCATATATGTGTACCATGCATTTTAAGGAGTGCACAGAAACTATAAAAAGTTGACACTGGTTCTGCTGTGTTCTGGAAAAAAACGATGCTTTTTATTTTTCTTTTTTTGGTACTGGGGATTGAACCCAGGGGTGCCTTACCATTGACCTACATCCCTAGTCATTTTTTAGTTTGAAACAGAGTCTTATTAAGTTGCTGAAGCCAGTCTCGAATTTGTGATTCTCTTGCCTCAGCCTCCTAAGTCACTTGGATGAAACAATGCTTTTTTTGAGGATAATAGTCAAAGATTAACCATTATACTTTCAGCTCAAAGAAAAGTGTCAAAGCTTACTCTGGAAATGCCAGCTTCCTCAAGACCCTGGGGCAACCATGGGTAATGTTGCTTTATTTCCATGACCCTTGATATCCTTGTTCACTGAGAATTCACCCCAAAAGAATTTCTGAGTCCAGAAATTCTAAATATTTTGAGAGCTTCTATTATGAAATAAATAAATTCAGAGCTCAGAGGTGGGACTCTTTCCTTAAAAAGCATCCTGGGCCCCACAGAACACATTCCCTGAAATACCTTGGACTCTAATCAGTGCCATATGGCTTGGCCACTTAATTTTACATTAAATTTACCCATACATGACTGACTTGATTTCTAAAAATCAAAACCCAGACTCAGTGTATGAAAGACTTTTTTTTTTCTTTTTTCTCTTTTAGTACTGGGAATTAAAGCCAGGAGTGCTCTACCACTGAGCCACATTCTCAGTCCTCTTTATTTTTTATTTTGAGACAAGGTCTGACTAAGTTTCTGAGGCTGGTCTCAAACTTTCCATCTTTCTGCCTCAGCCTTCAGAGTCACTGGGATTACAGGCATGTGCCACCACAGTAGGCTCAAGACCCACTTATTACTTTTTTTAAGATCCACTTAGTATTAAAGATAATAAAATGATGACAAAAAACACCAAACAAAAGTAAAGGTGGTCTCTGAAATCAATTCTGCAAACCTGAAATTATGTTGTACAATAGTGGTATTGCTGCCATCATTAGAGAAGCTCCCAGGAGGCTGCCCTGAAGAGGATCACTCTCATTCAAGCAGCAACTTCTGATTCGTATGGTTAAGTCTCACTGAACCCAGAGCTGAAACCAGCAAACATTTCCTCCACCCAAACACCATCATGAAGGGTTCCTTTCAAATGGAATGCTGCACAATGTAATTTGTAGGAGGCCCATTATGGCCAGGGGCTGCACTGCACTGCGGGGAGTAGGAGGGGTTCTAATCTTCCCTAGACACTGACTAAAGTATCTGTAGAGTTCTAGTGTAGTCATGATGCAGGCCTAAGCTGTGGGCAATTGAACACATGCAGTAATACTCAAGCCACCTTATGGGCAGCATTTTAATACAGCTAATGCCACACCTTTAAGCACTTCTGAAAATGCAAATGAATAGTTTTGAACTGTAATTCCTATTTAATATATAAAGTATAAATAATTCTATCATATCCACTGTAAATTTTCTAAAATTCAAATACTCTTTTGAAATCCAATTGGAAATTGGAAGAATCAAGAGAGATGGCTTAAATGATAAAATATCACCATACATTGATAAGAGATGCTAACATTGTTCAGCCATCATAGAATGGATACTTATTTCCTGATTCCCAAATCTTCTTCCCCAAGTCCACTTAATACATGGGTTTGTGATGACAATGAAAAATGAGGTTCAGCAGAGTTACCCCAAAGCTTATCAAATAGAGCAGAAATAGAACCCCAAAGTAAACTGTCAGCAGGAGGCACACTACCACCACTTGCATTCAAAGATGCAAAAAACAGGCCACGTGGGTGTACACCAGGGATTAAGCACCCAGGAGAACAGCCAAGGCCCTTCCTAAGCAGGGAACACTTACCAGAGGAGCTTCTTATCCCCAGGTGAGTCATAGCAGCTGGGAGGTTGCCCACACTATTCCCCACACTCATACTACCAAAATGGTGGTCACTGGTGTCCAGGGAGGTTGGCAGGGGCACCGAGTAATGGAGGTTGGTTAGATCTGGTAATGACCCTCCAGTGTTCAGGGTCCCCAGAAATGGTGTGAGGCCTATGTTTTGGCCATTATGTGGGAAAGCACTGAAAAAGAAAGACAAATAAGTATTAATTTCTGCAATGCACTAGGCTGTTGGAAAATGGGACATAATACCTTTTCCTTGTCAAATAAGAACAGTGACTATCAAAGATCAAAATCCTAGTGTAGGCTTTCCCTCTTTCTTGTTTTGAGAACTGGGACTAAAGAATTAACCTTTCTGAAATATAATTTCCTTACCTATGAAACAGGAGTAATGATGTTACCTATGCCTACTTTACAGGAATATTACAGGATGCCTAGATTATGGATGCAAAAGCATTTTGAAATTATAAGCCACTATATAAAATGTGAGGCAATACTTTATATTTATAGTTATTTTTATTAGATTTCTAAATTATCTTTCCTACCTTTTCCCACTACCCCTGCCCCCCTCCCCCCAAAAAAGTATCTCTAAGCAACTAGTTACCATTTGAGATATACTGTTTCGATTTTAGTTTTCACAAACTTTAAAATGAGGAAAACCAGCCAGGCACAAACTGAGGCAGGAGGATCACAAGTTTGAGGCCAGCCTCAGGCACTTAGCAAGACCCTGTCTCAAAATAAAAAAATAAAAAAGACTGGGGATGTAGCTCAGTGGTAACTCAGAGCATCTGGGTTCAATCCCCAGTACAAAAAAAAAAAAAAAAAAAAAAAAAGGTTAGAAAAACATGTTGCCATCCATTTAGCAAAATCTGTTGGCTGGTCATTGTGTGCCAGGCACTGGGTTCAGTGCTAAAGGCACAACAATGAACAAGCAAGGTGCAGTATTCACAGTTAGGTCTGCCCCACCGTTTGTAGGCCTGGGGCAAGAGTATAAATGGAGGCCAGCATACCATCTGTTCCAATTTGTAGAAGTTATAAATCAAATGAACAAACCCTTAAATGAACTTTGTTCTGTTTGTACCTTGACAAATAATACCTTGATAATAGCCGGAATCAAATGTAGACTTCTCCAACTTCTTAGTTCTTTGCACTAGAACACACAGGGAGAGGCAGTCCCATCCTTAGACCACACCCCTCTCTTCCTGCCCCAGCCATTCTACACCACAGGACATACATGTCCCGTGTCCACAGCCAACTTCCGGCCATGCCCTGAACCCTCTAACCACTCCTCAGGATTGGGGGTATGCACTGTGGATCCCTATAATCCCTTGGACTCCATTCCATGGGGGTGGGACCCTCTAAAGGGCAGGGCCCTCAAGCCCTGTTCTGAGGTGACTCTATTCTTGGTGTTCACACACAGACAGAAGAAACAGAATGGTCAAGGAAGCAACTGTAACATGGTAGGAAGCATACTGTGCCAGGTCTGATAAGGGGGTACTACCAGGAGTTACAAGTGACACTGAGAGCACAAAAGCACGTGTTGTCAGTGTCAGGATAGATTATGGAGGGAAAGGCTTTGCCAAGGATATGACAGAGTGTGTTCATGGAACTGCAAGGAGCTTGGCATGGCTGAGGTGTCCGATGTCAGGGCAGAGTGCAGGAAAGGGAGGGTAGCAGGAGATGGAGTGGGAGGGGCAGGTGGGTGGGAAAACAAGAGGGAAGACGACATACTATTGTGGTCTGGTCAGGAACTGTAGCAATGAGGGCAAGGAAAGAATGTCACTGAGAAATGCTACTGTGGTTATAGGGTGGAATATGGCATAAGAGAGCAGAAACAGTCAGGGAGAGAATGCTCCTGCAGTGACCCAGGTCTGATCTAGGAAACGAGTGGTGGAATTAAGAGGAGGAGAATGGCTGAAGAAAGCACCCATCAGCCAGAAACAGGGAAGGAGTGCATTCAACTGAGGACACTTCACTCAGCACAATGACGTGCAGTAGAGCACCAACCAGGTACAACCACTGGCATTAGAGCTTGTAAGAGACTCAGACAAAGGGAGACAGAGCCATAAAGAACAGGGTGCAGTGTACCACAACTCAGCCGTAAAATGACAGGCTGGTAGCATCCGGTAGAGAGGGAGTGACCAGCAAATTAGAGGCGGCTTCCTGGAAGAACTTGAGCTGAGTTTGTAGGTTAAAGAATCCAGGTGATCTAGGTAGGAAAATTGCTCCAAGAAGAGTTCACAGCATGGGCAAAAGCAGGGAGGCATGAAGCCACATGGTACGCTCTAGAAACTGTGAGGACTAGGCCACCACAAAGGGTGAAGTTTAGGAGGGGTGGGTAGTGATGAGAGGTGAGACTGGAGGAGCAGGCAGAGAGCACCTGAGGCTGGAACTGATATGCTGAGGACAAGAAGTTGGGGCAAGGCTGAAAGCAGCAGGGAGATGGACCGAGTTTTTTTTAGGGCAATGTGGCCAACAGACCTGGGGGGCAAGCACAGCCTGGAGACAGAGACAAGCTATGACACTGCTGAACAGTCACATGAGACATTACAACAGCATGGGGGTGGAGAAGTGGGGATAGACTCTAGAGGCATCTATGGAAGGTCAAGAATGGCCACTGGGTTTCTGGCATGGGGAATGGTGGAACCACTCACTAAGTTAGGAAACCTGGAGGTGCACAAATAGACCAGGCGTAAGGGCAGGGGTGTGGGTAATATAATTGCTATTTTAGACACTTTTTTGAGGTTTTTCCTATAAGATGGCATGTAGTAGGGATGTCTCTCACTCAGTTAGGTCCTAGAGATGGTAAATGACATCCTCAAGGACAGTTTCATTAGAACAGTGGAGGTGGAAACCAGGCTATGATTGGTTGAAGAGCAGACAAACAGAAGACTTAAGAGTAAATACTCTTTCAAAGAGTGTGGAATAAAAAAAAAAAAAGCGTGGAATAGGACTGGGGTTGTGGCTCGGTGATAGAGCACTTGCCTGGCGTGTGTGAGGCACTGGGTTCAATCCTCAGCACCGCATAAAAATAAATACATAAAGGTATTGTGTCCATCCACAACTAAAAAAAATATTTAAAAAGTGTGGAATAATAAATAAATAAACAAAAGGAAGATGAGTAGAGGAAAGAGAATGAGGGAATAGGGGAGAGAAGATGGGGTAATGAGGACAGAAATGGAGTAAATCAAATTCCAAGTATGAATGCTTTTATCAAAATGATCCCAACTACTATGTATAACTTAATGCTCTAAAAAAAATTAATTTGTCTAAGAATTCTAGGAAGTAGAGGGAAGGAGTAGTAGTGGAGATACCTCAGAAGGGTAAGGGGGAAAAGGATGGGGAATTGGGGAAAGCCATCCTTCTTGACTAGGAAGGACCCTGTGTGCCTGAGAGTAGAAGAGGAGGATGGTGAGAAGTGAATCAGTGGCAGAAAGAAAGCTGAGCGGTTACTCCTATGGCCTTTCTTTTCTTGGTGAGAGGACAAGGACTAGGTTAACTGTGGAGCCTCAGAGAAAATGGGACAGTAGGAAAGGGGTCCAATTAGTTAGGAAGAAGGATAATTGTGGTTGTAGGAAATCTGAGTGGGAATCTTCCCTTTCAGATGGCTGGATGTATGAAACTGGTTATGTGGTAAAAATTCGAGGACTAGAAAAATGTAACTAAGACCCCACAGTTGCTTACTGTAAGAGCAGACAGACAGGCTTCCTGACTGAGAGAAGACAGACTCTGGACAATGTAGTGGGAATGAGGACTGTGAGAAGGCGGGAGGCGGTCAACAGTGCCCAGCGGAAAAGAACAAGGATGGAAAAAAAATGATGTCACCAGTAACATTCTAAACAACTTCTAATGGGGTGTGGTGGCATGCCTGTAATCCCAGCAACTCAGGAGGCTGAGGTAGGGGGATCCCAAGTAAGAGGACAGCCCAGCAATTTAGTAATGCCCTAAGCAACTTAGGGAGGCCCTGTCTCAAAACAAAAATTAAAAAGGGCTGGGGATGTAGCTCAGTGGTTAAGTGACCCTGGGTTCAATTTCTAGTACCAAAAACAAAACAAAACAAACAAACAAACAAAAAAAACCTCCCAAACTTCCCTGCAGGTGAGAGGAAGAAAGACCAGTGGTCACTTTCCCCAAATACTGTTACCAACTATGAGAGTCATCAGTGGGCCTGATAATAGGCAGGTTATGTTCTCCCTGTTTCATAGCCCTCCAATGACTCTCATCTTCTCTGAGTACAGCTCAGGCTATACCAGCCTCATTGTGCTCCACATACACTCCTGCCTGTGATCTGCCTGGAACCCTCTTCTTCCTTACTTCATTCTAGATTCTGGCTACATGTCATCCTAACAGAAAGTTCTTCCTCGACACCCACCACTGCCCATATCCTCCTTTTTCTTTTTCTTCATTTCATTTACCAACATATGACACACATACTATTGATGTGCTGATTTGTTTTTGCCTATCTTGCTCCACAAGAACATTAGCTCCTTGTAAACAGGGACTAGATCTGCTTTGTTCATTGTTCTACTCAGCACCTGGAATTAGGAAGTCAATAAATATTGCATGAATAGGAGTCACTGAATGGAATGCTACTCTAACAGAAAAGCAAGAAAGCAACTTTCTTCATCTAAGAAACATTGGCTTTAACACTCCCCGGGGTTAACATAACGTAGCCCAGTTCCATGATATCGGCCTCCAGAGCCTGGAGTATCCATTTGTCTGAAGATTTGGCCAAAAATGTTCTTGAGGAAAATCTTGGTCCTTTCTGTGGACAGGTTCTGCACCTCTGGGTGGGCTGGTCTCCTTGTCCTGCTGGGTCCCTGGCAAGTTTTCTGACTTTCTGAAGAGAAGGTCAACTCTCTTTGCAGCTCAGCAGGCTGCTAATTACTTGAGTTTATATTTAACCAGTCAAAAAGAATGTCTGGGTTCCAGGTATTTAGTAGGGAGTGACCTAAAAGCACTTCTGGGAAGCTTTGTTGGGGGAAACAATATTTAAGGATGGCCTGAAGTTGATTTAGTTCACCTACAGACCCCCAACATGGGTGCCTGGACCAAGTCAGATCACACCCAGGGTCCCATTTTCACCTCACACTATTTTGCCCTGGAAAGACCTGCTATTTCTGCTGTTTACAGTTTTGTTTGTTTACTTGTTTTCAGTGCTGGGCCTCATGCATTGTGGGCAAGTGCTCTACCCCTGAGCCCCAACTCCACCCAAAACTGGCTGTTTCTGAATTGGCTTCAGTTCCACACTGTGGGACTGCACTGAGAGATGCTGTGACAAAAAGTCCTGCACTGATCTCTCAGTACGCTACCTAGCAAGACCCAAGGGGTCCTCTCTGAAGACCCACAGCAGAGGGTTCTTCCAGTCAGTGACAGTAGCAAGGGGTGGCTATGCCTCCCCTAACAGCAGCTGTTCATCAACCCAGGCCTCCATCAGCCCCTCTTTGAGTGTCTGCAAATGCCTGGGCTTCATTGCCTCTTTCATCTCCTTATTCTCCCTTAGTCTAAACTGCCTCACAAACTTTTTTTTTTAATCTCTTTGCACTACATATATTTTTATAAGCTGCCTCAGTTTGGTGGAAAGGGGTACTGGGGATTGATCTCAGAGGTGCTCTACCACTGAGCCACATCCCCAGTCCTTTTTATATTTTGAGACAGGATCTCCCTAAGTTACTTAGGGCATCACTAAGTTGTTGAGGCTAGACTCAAACTTGTGATTATCCTTTCTCAGTCTCCGGAGTCTCTGGGATTACAGGTGTACGCCATTAAGTATAGCACTGCCTCAAATTTTTTAGGGAGTAAAGTTGTACAGTATGAAATTAATTAATTAATGGTGTCACAGAAAGTCTTTTTTCATATAACAAATTTTCCTATTTATTCATCTTCCATTTGTTCCTTTAAAATTGTTGTATTTATGTACCATAAAATTAACTGTCTTAACCAATTTTAAGGGCACAGTTCGGTGGCATTAAGTACATTCACAGAAACTTTCTTAATCAAATTCTATGTAAATGATTTCTAGGATAACATGCTTTCCTTTCCTCTGGCCAACAGGTCAGCCATGCCCACATCCAGACATAGGCAGGAGGCTAGTGGGATCCTGTCAGCACTTGCCTGCTTCTGTGGCTGCCAGGACAATTGTACACTTGCCCAGTTGTATTATTCTCAAATACACTTATGGCCATTTTGATTGCTATTGCAGTTATGGAATTGAATTAATTTAAGTACATGTAATATGAGTACCAAAAGAGATGACTGTTTTCATGAAAATGCAGTTGACTTTCCATTTACACAAATCAATAAGATTCAGAGTTCTGTGACAAAGCAGTAAGACTTTCCTCTCAGGAAAACCTTCAGCATAACAAACATTACTTACTTGCCACCTCCAACATCACAGGATCGAGGACGCCCTGACAGGGACTGAATCTGGAAGAGACAAAGAAAGTTGGGCTGACTCACTGCAACACCAAATTCGAATTTTTGAAATTCTGGCACTCCAGTCAGTGTGGTTGAGAGCAGCGCTTGTCAATAGCAGCCTCACAGACCACCCATTTAGATTCCAATGAGACTCAAAATTCTTAAGCTTTCAGACTCCAGGGAGGCATAACTGTTAATATATTTTCTTAATTTGATGCTTTTTTAGTGTATCTTCTACATGAATATTACTTATTTCAAAAACACCAATGTCTTACATATAGAGGTTTTAAGTAAACATTTTTTTTCCTAAATGGTCTGAGGATAAGAAGGAAATAGAAAAACAAATCAGGGTGAAGAAAGAGGAAATTAATGTCAAAAGAAAAAAATAATTAAATTAGATAAGCTCAGTGGGGGTGGGGGCAGGAATGAGTACTATAAATCCACAAAAACTGAGGAAGATGAGCACCTCTTCCCAGAGACAGAAGCCCCTGGTCCTCAGGGGAAAACAAGTGCTCTCTTGGCTGGAGAAGTTGTAGCCATCTTCTGATTAAAAGCCTCCAAAACCACTTGTGCCTTACAAGACCAAAAACAAACCATATAGCTGCTTCTCCTATGCTTAAATATGTAAAATTTAAATCACAGCTTTTTATCCCCCCAAAGATTAACATCAAATACATCTTGATTTTATAAAAAAATTCTTTAAGCCTACCCTAATGCTAGCAGAGACTTTGGTATGGTTGGTGGAAGAAAATGGAGCTAGACCAAAGGAATCCTAACAGGTGAGGACAGTTAAGTGCAGAGACAGTACAAGTGATTGCAACAGAGCATGGTTAAGGGGTGGAACAGATGAACTTTTCTTTCAAAATCAAGACAGTTTCCTTACAGGAAGGAAGGTCAAGTCTGTGGGCCTCCCTCTCGCCCACAGTGGGTGAGCAGGGTGGAGGTCGGCTAGCACAATTTTAGACACGAATGCTCAAAGGCTCATCGAAATCACAGTAAAACAGATGACTCATTTACTGGCTCCTGGAGGACACAGGTCAAAGGCCCTTGATTTTGAAAAGGATTATCTGCTGCAACAGTAATTTTGGACAGAAGCTGGAGACTGGAAGAAGGTGATGGCTACAAAACAGAGAGATCACCTATGACTTGTGACCAGGTTTCAGAGTTTTTAACAACATGAATAAGATACGGAGGGCTTAATAGGTTTCTTTTTTTGAATGAATAAATTCCCAAGAAAATCAGGAAGTCAAAGATCACTGTACTGATTCATCAACAAATGTGATCATTTTACTTGAGAAATCATTCCCGACTATATTTTTCCTATCTCTGTCCCCAGATAAATCCTCTCTCTCTTTTTTTTTAAACTCCTCTTGTTTCCGCCTCTGCAGGATTTTATTATACCTCTGAAGTGCAAACATCCAGTGACAACAAGCATACTTAAGTACTGTTCACCCACCTCCTTGGTCTCCCATAGTTGTTTTGGCAGTGGCTTTGGAACATTTAACAGAGTCTCTTCTTTCAATGGGCCAGGGAAAGAGGCTACTAAAACAGGGGAAAGAAACACATTAATTGCATTAAAAGGCAGCCATCCTATCTTTGGCCAAATTATCTCTGTAAAAACATGATTTATTTAAAAAAAAATATTTATTAACTGCTTACTAGGGAAAGTGCTTTGAGCATCACTGTGGGGTTGCATAGGTAGTAGGATACTGATTCAACCTTTAAGGAATTTGTAACCTAGCCCACATGAGAGCAACATAAATAACCATCACTGAGAGAAGAAACCAGGAGATACCCAGGAGAGCCACTGGTATAGTGATGCTGCCTTACAGAAAAGAAAGAATCCAGGCAGGCTCTGGAGCTGAGTGCTCTGGGCAGCCTGTTACAGACATGGGAAAAAAGGAGAAAAATTAAGAAAAAGGCCTATGGAGAGAGAAAATTATGGACAACTATAGCATAGAGTAGCTCTTATCAGTTGGAACACAGGCTAGGTAAAGGAGTGGTTGGAAATAAAATGTAAGAGATTAAGGTTAGGTAGGGGAGGGCCCTGCAGGATTGGAAAAAGGGGTAAGGAGAGGCCTAAAATAATCTAGGGAAGATGAGATAGAGCAAAGAAATAACATGTGGAAGCCATGATGGCAGTTAAGTTGCTTGGTAATGGGCTACGACAGGGAACAAACAGGAATCAGTAACTCAGCAGATTTGAGGCTGGGCAGCTGAGTTACTGATTCTTAGGGGCTCTCAAATGTTCTAAAACAACCTGCCTGTGTGTGAAAGGCCCATACCAGGGTCTTCTTCTTTAACACTGTCAGTCATTCCAAGTAAAATAAGAATGTTGACCATTTACATATGATATGTCAAAATGCATTCTACTGTCATGTATAATTAGAATAAATACATATATACTTATATACATATAAAGAGTGCTGAGCCAGAAAACAAACAAAAGCTTTCTGTTCTCAGAGGGCTGGCCCTGAGGAAACACCGGTTAGGATATTAGGAGGGGAATCAACATCAGATTCTGGTGACTGTTCAAAACTAGAAATACTGTCAGGTTCTGGTGACCAGGTAGCTCCACTGTGACTGTCAGGAATGTCCAAGCCTAACCCCATACAGCATGGATAATGGACCCCAGAAAGAAGTCATTTAAAACAGGGACCAGGCCGGGCAGGGTGGGGTGGGGTAGGGTAGGGGGCACAGAATTGGACACTAGGAAAAGTTCCAAGAGCTGAGTGAGACTCAAGGCTACCAGACAGGTTGGTTACAGGAATATGATTGGAACAGGTCCAATGCCTTAACAGGGACTGTTTTCTTTGAGAAGCTCATTGCTTTTCATTTGTTTTACATCCAAAATTTGTTGAGAATTCTTCAAAAAATCCATGGGAGAATGCAAACAACCTTGAAGTCATTTCTTTATTTCTGTCCTAATGGATTAGATGTTTACTGATGTTTTAACTTTTCATGCTTTCATTCAATGCCTAAAACAGCTTGTTTAGAAAAGGAGTGTGCAGGATAATGACAGAGAACTGTGTCTCTTAAGCAGGATTTTCCTCATTTATCATATTCTCCATAAGCCTTATCTCTATGACATATAAATTCAATTTAGCTGTTCAACTTCAGATCATGAAAATTAAATTTCAGCTTATAAAGATTTAGGGAAAAGAAAACACTGCTTGGTCCTAAATGAATAAATGAACAGTGCTGGAACCTCATTTTTCCATGATTTTGAGCGTCATTCTGGCAGATCCCCAACATTATTTTAATTGGCATTATAAAGAAACTCAGTACCACTGGGTGTGGTGGTACACACCTGTAATCCCAGCAACTTGGGAGGATCAGGAGTTCAAAACCAGCCTCAGTAACTTAGTGAGGCCCTAAGCAACTCAGTGAGAACCTGTTTCTAATAAAATATATTAAAAAGGGCTGGGGATGTAGTTCAGTGGTTAAGTGCCCCGGGTTCAATCCCTGGTAGAAAAAAAAAAAAAGAAAAAAAGAAAAAGAAACAGAAACTCAGTATCTTCTGCAAAATTTATCATTTCATTTTGTGAATTTGTATTTTCCTTGCATTTCTTATTTAAATCTGTCAATTACTAACTCACGAAGACTAAATGGGCAGAGACAGTGTTGAGGAGAGAGGGATACTAGAATAACTAATTATTTAAGTGATGGGTTAATATTTTCATGCAGTTAAGACTTCTGTTTCCCTGAACGACCTTGTGACTGTGGGGACTTAGGTAACAAGGAAAACTTCGCAACCTAATCACACATTTCCATTCTCAGTGATGGCTAGTTTTAATTTTCTAGAAGGTCATATCAGAAGAGTAATCCAATCAGCAGTTGTCAGCCTTTGGGGGGGAGTCTTGAAAATATGAGTGTTAACTAGTTGAACTGTTGAAAGAAGGTTATGCATATGAGAACCAGCAGCCCACACCAACATAGGTAAGTAAACCAATTCATACCTTCCCCATGTCCATCATTCTCACCATCACAGAAACCTGGTGGGAGAGAGAAAAACACTTTTATGTGGTGCTGTAATTTTCATTTATTCATGAATTAGTAACTTTCTGATTTGCAATATAATATTTTGAAAATTCTAAAGCAATTTTAATACATCAGAACTCATTCAATGTGCTTTAGTGCTTTTATTGAAATTAGAAGTAGTTACTTTGAGTCTAAAATTGGTACCTATCTACTTTTCTTTTCCTTTAAAATTGTCTGCCTTAAATTTTCTTACTGCCTTGTCCTCAGAGAACAATTTTTTTTTTTTTTTTTTTTTTTTTTTTTTTTTGTACTGGGGATTGAACTCAGGGGCACTCAACCACAGAGCCACATCCCCAGGACTATTTGGTATTTTTAGAGACAGGGTCTCACTGAGTTGCTTAGCACCTCACTTTTGCTGAGGCTGGTTTTGAACTTGAGATCCTCCTACCTCAGCCTCCTGAGCTGCTGGGATTACAGGCATGAACCACCAAGTCTGACTCTGAGAGAAGAATTTTTACAAAGCCTGAGAACTTTTTTGGAATCAAAAAGAAGTCTGGCTTGAAACTCTCTTCCAAATGCTTTACACTGGGGGAAAGTAGGTATAAGAGTCCATATCACTATCTTAAACTTAACATGAGTGTGTACAGGAACAAAGTAGAAGTTCCATGCTGGAAGTTGTTATATATATTTCTTACACAGTCAAGTTATTTTTTAAAAAAATGTATCTGAAGTCTAAGTTATTTAAAGGGTACATGTGATAGCTATTTACAAAGTTTTAAAAATTGGACTTGGAATAAGTTCTGGCTGAATAAAGAATATTTAATCCATGAATTATACTGCAGATGACAAAGTACAGCACTTTCTATTCCTGTAAGCTAAAGAACTGTGCAAAGAATGTAATATCTTACCATTCTCTTTGTAAGAATCAATTATTGCAAATAAGTTTTCATGATAATGAGTGTTAAGCTAAGCCTTTAAATATAATTTACTTAGGGTCTAGATAAGTTTCTGGATAAGGTTAACCTATAAATTAACCTGATTAGTCCATAAAACTTAAGTCAAACATCTAATAATCATTCATTCAACATATATTAATTTCCTGCATTAAGTGCTAGTGGGGGTGGCAGATGATACAGCATACGTGAAAAGACAGAACACAGTACAAGTTTCGTAGCATAGGTAGAAGATACAAAATCTAGGGGAGCCTAAGGGCCAGGGCAACACTGAGAGTCCCCAGGAGCACTAAGAGATCCTTAAATAAAGCACACTAACAAAAATAGAATTTCTTTCCAGCCCATAGGAACACAATCTAAGTTAGTGATTGAAAAGTTTATTTCTGTGCACAAAAAGACCTTTTGGATAAGCTTGTTAAAATGCAGGTTCTTGGGCCTAGCTTGAAAAGATGTTGACTGCAAAGGTGTGAGAACTGGCTGAGGAATCTGTCTTCAATAATCATCCCTGGGGACTCTCCTGCAGAAGGTCATTGGCTCACTCTTCAGAAAGACTTGGACTAGGCTGCCACTTACTTCATCAGTAATTTAGCACCTCTAAAGAAATGCCATGTGAACAGGAGAACATTAGAAAGTGAGGTACAGAAGACAAAAGGTGGGGCTCTACAGTCAGCACTGTCAAAATGAGAGAAAGGAAAACTCTGATTCACATTTTGGCTTTTTGGGAAAGGGCAGGAAGCCTGACCATTCTGATCAGTAAAATGGATTGCCACAGAGTGCATTAGTGCCCGCCTATAATCCTAGTTACTTGGAAGGCTGAGGCAGGAGGATTTCAAGTTCAAGGCCAGCCTGAGCAACTTAGTGAGATTCTGTCTCATAATAAAACTAAAAGGGCTGGGGATGTAGCTCAGTGGAAGTGTGCTTTTGGGTTCAATACCCAAAAAAAAAAAAAAAAAAAAAAAAAAAAGTAGTTATCCTACTAACAATTAAAAACTAAGTTCTACATAGCAATTTCGTATGGTATATTGAACAAGTTCCTCATATTCAAGACACCAATTAATACTGACTTGTCCTTGAAACATGAAGATACAACTGAGGGCTACTAAATGAAATTGCCTAAGAGGTCAGAGACTGCCCCCATGACATCCTATTAGTGCCATCCTCTCCATCAGACTGGGGCAGAAGGAAGGCTTTGTGTCTGAGTTAGGCATTGAGGGACAATGAGGAAGATGATAATAACGCCAACATTATTGCCCACTTATGATGGGCCAGGCGCTTCTCAAAGATGTTCTCCTGTCATCCTCACAGGAACTCTATGAGGTAGGAGCTGTTATCATGCCCACAATCACACTACTGGTTCTAGGACCAGGACTCTGGCCTGTATGCTTTCAGAATGTCCATGTCCCTAGATAATTTGCTGAACCAGAGGGATTCAGACAATTGGAAGTAAGGTTGACTATGACGTGAAGACAGGAGAAGGAATGGGGAAGTCGGTGTGGAAAAGAGGGAAAGGGAAGAGGAAGCTGTTTAGGGCAGGGCAGAGGACGGTGAACCCTGGCTGCAGCTCAAGAGGGGAGGAATGGGAGAAAAGGCTGGGTTGAAGGGGTCTGCCAGTGGGGAATAAAAGGCTTGGGTTGAAATAAGCCAAACCCCCAAAACCGAATGTTTTCTCTGATAAGCAGATGCTGATCCATAGTGGGGGGTGGGTAGGGAAGAATAAATTTTGGATTATGCAGACGGGAGTGAGGGAAGGAGTGGGGCAGTGGGGATGGGAAGGACGGTAGAATGAAACAGACATTATTACCCTAAATACATGTATGAAAAAATTTTTTTAAAAAGACACTGGGGGAAAAAAAGGCTTGGGTCAAAGCTGTGCTTTAGGGACTTCTCTTGAAGAAGAGTATAAGATGGACTGAAAAGAGAAAGCCTCAAGCAGGGAAACCCGACAGGAAACCAATACAATGGGCACAAAGTGGGGTACTGGCAGTGAGGACAGAAAAGAAGAGGCAGGTTTGAGACACATAGTAGAGATAGAATGATCAGAATTTGGCTATTGTATGGGTGTGAAAAACAGAGGAACAAGGGTCATGAAATTTTTTATAGTTCAGTATCTTCAATCATTTGTTTTATTCATTTATTTTATTTTGATGGCATAAGATACTTAATCTGAAGTCAAAGAGTTTGTAAATATTTGCTCTGAATAGTAGGGACAGTCTGCATGTTTGAAACATATCCTTTGTGGGTATTTTGTTTTTGTCTGATATTTGTTTGTTTCCATAGCCTGTCACATGCTAAGCAGGTATTCTACCACTGAGATACACTCTTGGACTGCCAAATACACTTTAAAGAAGATATTTAAAAATCCTTTGGACTTTTAATCATGGAAAATTTTAGAATACTGTTGTGCTTCATTCTTTCCATTTGTTTTATATTTGATCTAGTTTTCATTTTAAATATAATCAATGGAGAAAAACTGTAGCCTTCTCTGCAGTGGGGTTTGTGAGGTCTGGATCCTGCTCTGGGGTCTTAAATGAATAACAGAGCCTAATCCTAAGGGAAGGCAGGAGAAGGCAAAGCCTGCAGACCCCTCAGTTCTGCATCTCTTGCTTTTTCCTGCTCTGTCTTGCTTTTTCTTCCATTATTCATGTTCTCTTTCCCATTTTTATTCCTGTTTCTTCCTTCTTTTCTTCAACACGTGGTCCACATTCCTCCCCCACTCCCCACTTTTCTCCACTCTCCATTTCATCCCCTGTGTATTGGAGCCTGATGCTCAAGGCGCTTGACTGTATTTACTTGGAGCAGGCCAGATAAAGGGGGACCCAAGCAGAGGTGCTCACCCAGCTTGTGTAAGTAGTAAGGCACTGGGTGGCCTTGCTGCAACATGGTTGAAGGGTCATTAAATATAACTCTCAAGTGATATTATGCTTAAGTGACTAGAGGATGAGGATGATAACTGATATGTTAGCACCAAGTTGGCATAAGCAAAATGTCTAAGCCTGGATTCTTACCACCAAATAAAAAATACCAGAAGATATAATTATTAATTAAGGGTTAAAAGTAAAAAAGGAACCAGTTGTGACAGGGTATCTGAAAACAGAGGGAATTAATTCCCTTCGGTCCCACAGGGGATGGGACAGCAATGACTGAGGCTGCATCTGTGTCCAGGAATCCTTGTAGCCTCAGGGCCTCAGAGGCTGACCTAAGCGCATCTGAGATCATCTTCCTTCTGTGTGCTCCCATGCCTGGCAAGTCTAAAATAACTCCTCACATGGTCTTGATTTGGGGTACAAGAGGAAGAAAGAGGCAGATTGCTTAATCAGAGTGAGTCCTAAGAGACTCTGGAATTTCAGCCTCCACATCCTGGGTCCTCCTACCATCCCAATGACACTCACTTTCTTTGCCCCTCTTCAGACCTGTGACGCTTGTGCCAATCAAGTGTCATTAATAGGCTTATACCTCTCAGGGTTATTTAAAACCTTCTCTTACCTCTGCAAAGTTTATTGCCAGTTGAAAGGTCACTGAGAATATCAGCCCCTGTAGAGTAGGAGCAGAGGACTATAGCCTCCAAAGATGGTGATATTCAACTCCTACTGCTCTGAGTGTGGAGAAGAAAAGTCACATACTCTTCTGTGCTTGGCCCTAGACTGCTGCCTGAGAGCAAGGCCTGCTCCAGTACTCTCCTCCATATACTGGCCACAAGAGGAGGGGAGCCCAGGGGTAGCCCCAGGCCATGGAGCATGGCAAGTGTCACAGAGAGCCCTTATGCTTGCCTGTCTCCATGGGTATGCAAAATGGTAATTAAATTACACATGCTGCCAGGGAAATGATCAACCCTTCTCTTTATAGATTCTGGACAACTGAACAAGAAGACAGAAATTATAAAAATCCCATCTGGTTGTATAAAAGTTCATTTCTGGCATTTACCACTGCTTATCATTTATGCCTAATTATCATATGACTCAATAACCATTATGAAAATTACTAAGCATGTATCGAACTAATGGCTTTATTTTCTGGGGACACGAACTTACACTCATGAATATATCAGTTTCCTGCTCATGTAGTTAAGCCATATACAGATGCTCCCTTATCATCTGCTCCCGAAAATAAAAACAATAAAGTGGGGTCCACCACTACACTGAGCAAAGACTCTGAGGGAAATGTCGGTTATTATTGCTCCCACCACAGAACCTAGTTCTGGGCTCCAATTATATTTTCCCATCCCTTTTTTAATCTTTACTTTATTTGGTTGGTCCTATAAAAAGAAATACCTTTTTTGTGAAGCTAGTTGATATTTTTAAAATCCTAAAGGAAAGAAAACGAAAAACTTCAATGAATTACAGGAGGAAAACACATAAAACTATTTAAAATAGCTCCCACCAACAAATAGAATTCTCCAGAAATAATTCCCATCCTTGGAGACTTGAATAATATTTTAAACACACTGGCTTTCCCATGTAAACACATCCATATTTGGATGTGTTTCTGAGTTCTGCTGTACTTGCAGGGCAGCTGCGGGAGCAGGCACACAGTTCAGACATCCAAGCTGGAGAGTAGCCCACCTTCCACAGTTGTCAGATATTGTGGTCCAATTTCTAACTACTGATTTGAAAAGGAGAGGCCATCAAGATTCTCACGTCAGCTCAGGAGCCCTGCTTTGAGATTTTCTCCCTTCCCGTCCCTCAATCTCCCTGCCCTTTCGGTACTGAGAAATGAACCAGGAATGCTCTACCACTAAGCTCTATCCTTTTTTATTTTTTATTTTGAAACAGGTGTTGTTAAGTTGCTGAAGCTGGCCTCGAACTTGTGATCCTCTTGCCTCAGTCTCCCAGGTATCTCTTTACCTCTTTTTTCTGGGGGATTGAACTCAGGGGCACTCAACGACTGAGCCACATCCCCAGCCCTATTTTGTATTTTATTTAGAGACAGGGTCTTACTGAGTTGCTTAGCACCTCGATTTTGCTAAGGTTGGTTTTAAATTCAAGATCCTCCTGCCTCAGCCTCCTGAGCCACTGGGTTACAGGCATGTGCCACTGCACCTGACCTCTTTACTTCTTTTATTATTGTCCAGCCTACCTGGATCAACATTCTTCTTTTTTCTTATTCATATTCACATCTTCTGACTTTTTTTTTTGGGGGGGGTACTGGGAATTGAACTTAGGGGCACTGTATCACTGAGCTACATCCCCAGCCTTTTTTATATTTTATTTGGAGACAGGGTCTTGCTAAGATGTTGAAGGTCTTGCTAAGATGCTGAGGCTGGCCTCCAATTTGCGATCCTCCTGCCCCAGCCTCCCAAGCCATGTGGCATCCAGCCTGGCCTGATATTTCTTATCTCAGGCTACATCACCCTTAGTATAAATACTTCAATTGCTTCCTTTTCTCTTCGCATGCAAGCCTCAAAAACTCCTTAAATTACCTGTGGTTCCCTTGCTCTCTCTAGGCCTTTGGTCCTTCTAAAGAAGTGTAAACTTTGCCCAAAAGGCAATGAAGATACAGAAATGCATGGGTTCCAGGGCAAAGATCTATCAAACTGGTTTGCTCCCAGTCTAGGGACACTAAGACCCTGCTGCACCCACAGGCACCCCCACTGACTACAGTTTCTGCTTTTATAGGCTTTGTTTATATATTCCCATCTACCTACCCTGAAGCTAAAATGCTCCATCTTCCCACACATCCCACTTCCATAAGCAGGGAGCAGTCGACCCATATCCAATTTCAACAACCCTGCCAACTTCACTCTCATATTCCTATGTGTGGAAACAAGGGTAGATGTTCCACCAATTCTTAAAACTCTCATACTTAACAAGTAATCATTTAAGCAAGTAGAATCTACTCCAAATTGTACCAAGGGAACAAATATAGCAACAATTATTATTGTGACCCATCCCTACTACATGCAAAAAGTAAAACCATGAATATTCTCCTTGGAAAGAACAGAGGCTATTTAGATTTCAGTCCAAAATAAAGAAAACTAGAAAAGCTGGTACCTTAGCCAGAGATTATTTATTCCCAATCCTTTTTCTCAGAGTCAGTATGTATATGGAATGGATAATTCAGGACAGTAGTTCTTTTTGGATTATAAACCCCCAAAAGGCAGGTGTAGAATGTGCCTGCATGAACCAGACTCATTTCAGGTACAGGTCAGATGTCAGTGCCTAACGTGTTTTAGTAAATGCTCTGTACATGTGAGCCACTGTGTGATTTTTCTGCCCTTCTCCATCATGAGGACTCCTCTGTGCCAGGCACTGTTAGAAAGAACAAGACCATTTCCCCAAGGGGAGTGAGAGAAGCATGTGTATGTGAAAAAGCAGTCAAGTGTCCTAGGTGTTAAGTGAATCTGCAGTTAACACTTCAGGATATTAGAAAGACATGGGTAGTTTGGGGCCAACAGAGGGAGAAAGGTCCCTGAAGGCTACTCAGAAATGCTGATACAAGTTGAAGCTCAGAGACCAAAAGGGTGTTGGCCAGGTGGGCCAGAATGAAACAGCAGAACTCCAGGTGGTTCACAAGGCTGACTCAGGGAGTGAGGCTGGGAAGCAAAGGGAAGAGATAGGGAGGTGCCAGATCTTAGGGCACATGTCACTCCAGACAGAGAGACCTTTCTTTCTCCTAGCAGTAAGGAAGTGGCACTGCTGGTTTTCAGAAGGACAGGAACATGAGCAGGATGTGTGCGTGTGCTTTTTCCCTGCTCCTGGTCACTCCTGGCCTTTCTCTCCTGGACTCACTCTGGCTCAAGAGAAGTAGAATGGTGATCTGAGCAGCAAAATGGGGAAAGAGGGAGCAGAACTGGAGCTGAGCATCTCTCTTCCTCCTCAGGGGCGAGCCTTCCTGCAGTAAGCAGGCCTTCTCTTCTGCTCCTCATTGCCCCCAAGTCTTGCCTGAATAATTCTCCCATAGGGGAACATACTGCACCAGGGCTGCTGGCCACTGGGAGAGTCTGTCTTATCCTGGGCTTCTATGATAAAAGGTCCAAGGACCCAGGAAATGAAGCCATTTCCTCCAACCTGGTCTTATCAGCAACAAAAGAGGGCCCTAAGAGAACCCAACAGAAAACTGGATTGGCAGGATATGAAGGTGGAAATAAATAGATCAGTTAGGAAATTATTATGAAAGTCCATGAAAAAGATAATGAGTGCCTAGAAGAAGGCCAGTGCCAGGAAGGAGGAGGAAGACCAAGGGCCAGGACATAACAACAAGGGAGCATTTTTAATGGAAGAAGCAGGGAAGAGGTACATTCTAACTTCATCATGAACACACCCACTTCCACTGCCATGAGCTTTTTTGAAGACTACCAAACTGGGAAAGTATGTGCTCCTCATAAGCTTTTCACTCTCAGTTCCTAAGACAGAATGAGAAAGCACAGATACTGTTAGTAGGGCCCTATGTGTCTTACCCATGTATGGGACAGGCCAGGCTGACTGGCCCCCTCCTCCATAGGGGTCCTGGGGCTTGGTGCTCAGAGCACTTGTGTGAAGAGCAGAATCAGAATTGGTCCTAAGGAAGGGAGGAGAGAGTCTGGCTGAAATGCAGTATTCTTTATTATTACCAACAGGAAAGAAAGGCAAGAACAATAGACTTATAATCATCTAAAACATGAAGGGTCAGGACCTACCTGTAATCATTTATATCAATGGCAGCCTGTGAGGATCACCACTCCCCAAAAGATTTTAATTTGTATTCATATAGCCTCACACTTTGACATCTTGGTGATCTATTTCAACAAGGCAGTTCTCACATTCATGACTTCCTTCTAAGACCTTCCTTTTCTTCTTTGCCACTCAGAAGATGGCTGTGACCAGTACAATGTGCAGCTAGCTAAGTATTCGCTATCTGGAAGTGCCCACTCTGACGCGAAGGAGCCCCCAGCAAAGGTCCCTTCAGGGCAAATGCAAAGTCAAGATTATTTTCAAAATAACACTACAGTCTTCCTGGCCTTTCTGGTTCACACAGTGTGATATGTGAAGCCATCACAGACTGCAAGCACAGCAGAGAAGCCTGCTGCCTTCAAGAGCTTTGTAAAAAGTATAATGATGTAACTATTCTCAGCAAATTTTTTTGTTTTGGAAAATATGAAGGTGTTTCTTTAAAAGAGATATTTACATTAATGTATAGTGGGCTTACTGTTATTTTTGAATGCATTAACAGGTATTCTTAAAATCTCTCAATTTAAATTTTAATATCAATATATTAATATCAATAGATATATTCATATAAACAAATACTCTTTGTTTTAAACTCCATGTTTTAAAAGGGTATAAGGCAGTTTTAAGACAAGAAATTTGGGAAATGCTGATCAACAGCAAATTTATGAAATTCTCCTCTAGTTTACGTAGAGCATCAGCTTCAAGAGACAATTATTTATCTCATCCAAGGGTCAAACTGTCTGCCATAAATAGTACATGTGAGACATGTCAAGTTAGTCTAAAATGTTTTGTGGTCCAATCCAGGTGACAGTCTCATGTGACCATTAAGCCACATAGCTTCAGACAAGGGAAGAGGCCAACAAGAGAATCCATGTTATACAACAGGAGGAATGTGAGCTCTGGGAGTAGAGACCTGGGTTCAACTTCCATCTCCTTTACAGATTAAAAGAAATTCAAGAGTATGTCAATCAAATGCAGAGATAATTGTGAAAATGTGAATATAGACTGGGTATTAGATGATGTTAAAAAATTATTGTTGGGGCTGGGGTTGTAGCTCAGGGTAGAGTGCTTGCCTAGCATGTGTGAAGCACTGGGTTTGATTCTCAGCACCACATATAACTAGGTAAAATAAAGTCCATTGACAACTAATATATATATATATATAAAAATTATTGTTAATTTTGTTAAGTGTAATAACAAAATTTTTTCTTTTTAAGATTTTTCATTGGCCTTAGTCTGGTAAAGGATATTTGTAGGTAAAATATTTTATCTAGCTGGTTGGGGTGTGAAGTGGAGGGTAGAAAGGAAACAAGACTGGTAGAATGCCAATTGACACTGAAGCTGAGGGATGGGCACAAGGGGCCCCTTACAATCTTCTTTTTGTGTATGTTTAAAATTTTGCAATATTAGAAGGATTTTTAAAATTCAAGTCCTTCACATATTAGTGAGGGAACTTGGACAAGTCATTTGGTCTCTTAAAACAGAAATTTAATATTCATTCTTGCAGTGTATTATTGTAAGGATTGAAAAAAATGACCAGGTAGAACACTTATTTATGGAGAGGGGCCCAAAGGGATCCTGACAATTGTTGATGCTACTGAACACTTGTGCTTCCCATGTGTCTTTTAATCCTTTTTAATCCTCACAACCATCCCATGAGGGGTATAATTATCTCCAGTTTTCAGATACCCAAACTGAGGCATACAGAAGTTAATCTGCTCCAGACCTCAAGTTCTTACACTGTGCCCTGCACAAATGGTGAACTTTGTTTTGTTCCAATACCTTATACGCAACTGACATAAACATACTTGGCAGCCAGATAATATATAAAGAATATCAGGGCAATCAAATTGTCTCCTTCTTTAGATATTTTCTAATCTACTTCTAGTAAGAAACAGCTCACATACCTGTTAAGTGCAGATGTTAGTCTGAACCCAGGATGCTTTTCTTCTTTCCAAGGAGGCTGCTGTCTTTAAAAACCAGGACAATATAAACATACAAGGAAAAGAAATTTAATCCACAGGAGCAAAAGAGAGCCTCAGACCTGGGTTTGAGAAAAGGTCTCTACTCACCTAGCCCCACAACCTGAGTCGCTTACAAATGCCCCAGGCCTCATTCGCTTTCTCATTATTGTGAGACTCTCATTATTGCCAGACTGAATGATCTCTCAGTGCCTAGGAGCTCTGATTTCCAGGATAACCACCCCAAACCCACAAGAATAGGATTAGCTAGCTGAGGATATAAAGCATTAACAAAAGGGCAAATAAACACCTCTAAATGTTTTCTGAAACTGACCAACTCCATGATCAAGTCCTCTCTTGGTGATATGAGGTCTTACTCTAGATGTATAAAAAAATTACTCCTTATCACACAACTTGATTATGTGTAGGGGGTGCTTAGGCAATCCTGGATACAAATACTTTACATTCCCATTTGAATGGACGTGAAAAGGGTTATAGTCTTTACAGTCACCAGGAGTATGAAAATACTACTCTGACTAATCCTAGTGCTCTGGAAAGCATAAGACACTGTTTATTGGATACATGTAAGAAAACTGCCAGTTTGGAGATATGCTTTTTCTGATTTAAAATAACATACTGTATTTATCCAACAAACTTGATAACAAGATTCTTAAAGGTAATTAAAAACCTGCTTGAGGTTGGAGATAGTTCTTTCTATCTTTATTTCCTTTTCCAGAACTAGAGTATATGTCAGTAGTAAGTGCTTGGTCAAGATTTGCCCAGAGAAGAGACCTCAACCTAGAATGCTAATTTTTAAAAATATACATGTACATTCCAGATGCCTCCTAAATCAGCCTTGGTGACCTGAGAATGATACCACAGGGCTGGGGCTATGTCTCAGTGGTAGTTTTCTTGCCTAGCACGTGTAAGGTCCTGGGTTCAATCCTCAGCACCAGACACAAACACACAAAATCTGAAAATGATATTATACAAACGGATGCAGAAGTCCTTTACAGTTAATTTTTGTACAAAAATACTCAAAGAGATCCTAAGTCAAATCACTGTGCAAATTACCATTTTAGGAGCCTTTTATTCCTTTTTAGTTGCTTATGAAGACACCTTGAGAAAAGACATTTATTTTTCCATGTCTCAAATAGAAGAATACCAAAACTGAGTATTCTGTTGGCAAATATATTCCAAATGTGTTTTGCTTTTTAAGTATGAAGATCTAGATTTACTTAATTTTTCATTTTATACTTTCATACAAGCCCATGATTATACATTGAAAGACTTAAGTTTTATAAGAGAAAACAAGACTGTTTTATACTAAAACTGCCTAAAACAACATTCACAGTGAATAAAATAAAGTAAAATCATTTTAAAAATAATATCTGCATATCTTTTAAAATATCTTTTAAATATAGCTTGCTTACCTTGGCCAACTCTCATCCAGGGGCTGTGAAGAGTAATTGGCTCCAAAAGCACTACCATCAAAGTAGAATTTTTAATAAAGGAAAAATAATGGAAAGTTGAAGCAAAATTAAGAAGCTGAAATTGTAGAGAGCTAAATAACCATGTCTTTTACTCTTATCTCTATCTCTACACCTGACAGTTTTTTCTTCATGCCTTCTCTTATCAACTTCCTCTAGCACAGTCTATTCCTCTATCTTCTAACCAGTGTTTTCTTTGCATGATTCATTTGGGGCATTTCTTATTTTTCTGCATGCCCAGCATCTTCCATTTTCAAGAACCATCTCCACTCCCACCCCAAACCCAGTTAGGCTGCCATTCTGTGTAGGCCTCCCCATCCCATGGATGGACCCGGTCAAGGCATCTCATCCCCCTGGAAACAAGTGATTGGTTCAAGAATGGGTTCATGACACAAGCAAGACCAAGGAAGAATAATTTTTTTTTTTTTTTTTTGGTACTGGGGATTAAACCCAGGGGTGCTTTAACCACTGAGCCACATCCCCAGCCATTTTTATAATTTTATTTAGACACAGGGTCCCACTGAGTTGCTTAGGGCCTTGCTAAGTTGCTGAGGTTGGCTTTGAACTCATGATCTTCCTCCCTCAGCCTCCCCAGCTGCTGGGATTACAGGTGTGCACCACTGCACTGGGCTGGAAGAATGCTTTTGAAGGCAGGGAAAAGGAGTGACACGAATTGAGGTGGAGAACCTGAAAGCTATTTGGATCTGATAGCTTCCCTTAGAGAAGGCTTGCTGGTGCATGAAGCCTACACAGAAGTAAACCACAGAACTACAGAACTCTGGATCTCGCTCTTGAGCTTATAGTGACAAGCCAATAAATTTCCTTTTTCCAACTTAAGGTGAGTTCCTGCTTCTTATAACCAAGACAGCTGCATTAGATTTATGGAGGCACTTTTATAAATTCTGTTTTGCTCCTTGGGACTAGCAGGCCTCAGAACATGTTCCAGATGGAGAAAGAAATGGGATGCTGCACTGTACACACCAAGTACAGTAGAGTTATCTGTGTTTAGTTAATTGCACCCATGGGATGTCTTAGGACATTTTAAATCATATTATTCTCTTGCATTGAAAAGCTTTGATGATTCTCTTCCACCTGAAAGGCAAAATTAAACTTTGTTGGCTTGGTAATTGCATCGCTCCACAATTAGGTTACACAGTACTTGTCTGCTCTCACCTATACTCCAGCTGTCTGGGTTCCATGAATACATCCTGTCCTTCCTGTCTCTTTGTCTTTGCTAATCCATTTCCCTTTCCCTGCTCCTGTATGGAACACAGCCTTCTCAAAGACCTGGCTCACCTTCTTGTCGCCCTCACCAAAATCAAGCCCATTCTTTTTGTCTCCTCTATCACTGATTGTTGGATAAAATATATCAATAATGCTTTTGATCCCAAACCACATCCCCAATCCTTTTTTATTTATTTATTTTTTTTGAGACAGGGTCTCGCTAAGTTGCTTAGGACCTTGCTAATTTGCTAAGGCTGGCTTTGAACTTGGGATGCTCCAGGCTTGGCCTCCCAAGTCGCTAGGATTACAGGTATGCACCACCATGTCCAGCTCCAAACCCTTATATCTTAAGGTAGAAATAATAAAGAAGATACAAGGTGTGCATTAAGACATCAGAAATTTGGAAATGGACATAATAAGCACCTACTATGTGCCAGGCCTGTGCTGCATTCATCCTTCCACTTAATTGTAACCATCCTCAAAGGGAGATGGTTTTATCTCCATTTTATAGCTGAAGAACTGAGACTCAGTCCTAGAAGAGCTGAGAAATCCAAGACAGCAAGTATGGCAGATGAGGGGTCAAACTCACAACTCACTGGCTCCAAAGTTCAAGACTCTTCACTAACTCACACTGCCTCTCAGGAAAGACTGAATTAACACCAAGCGCCCAGAAAATAAAATATATACCTGGAAGGTTCTGGGAAGAAGGACAGATGCTAGGAAATAAATTATCACTGACTTGGACTCAGAGGGGAATGGGAGCCTTAATGGAGAAGGGATCTGTTGTGTATGCCTAGGCTGGGCATCTTGAGGAAATATAGAATCTGGAATTAGGAAGATATGGGTATAATGAGTTCTTAATGATTTAGTGTAAAACATTTCCTTTGCCAAGAGAAGCATTACAATTTCAAACTTCCTCTTCTCGGTATTCATTTTCTTTGTCATATCTTATCATCTTCTTTCTTAATCTGATGCTGAGTTAATACAATAAAACATTTTCAAGAGAGGAAATTCTTCAACTTTAGCTATTGGGTTTAACATATGTAAAGTAAAGATTAGAGCAGATCACAGCAGGAAACAGAAGAGGAAAAAGTCATAAAGAAATCAGAAGGACTATGAGACAATAAGCAGACTGGTGTTTCAGTTGATAAGGCCATTAGGGAGTCTTACAACCTGTGGTTAGTTGCCTTTTTCTTTTCTGCAAGATTTGCTCAATCTCTGCCCAGAAAAACTTAATGCTGTGAAGCAGATGTTTGCCATTTTTCTCACTACACTGCCATCCTTAAAACCTTTCAGTACAATTACACAGTATTGATAATTCAAATTAAAATGTAGTGGCATAATTATAATGATTAAATATTGGTTATTTCAATGTTGAGCTGTAAGTTAGCATTTCAACCTTCCTGATATATATTAATAACATGAAAATGTAGTAAATTCCTGACATTTTTCACATGATTAAGCCAAGGTATTCAAAGTTAAAAGACGTGGCCTCTGAGCTCTATTATTTCTTACTGTCTCATCTATTTTGGTAGATATTTAAAAACCCAAGAACTGTGGGTTCTTGAGAACTCTCTTAAGAGAGTCACTAAAATTATAAGCTGACAGTTAAACTCAAAAGAAAGAAAACTTAAAAAGGCTTATTTGTTCTTTTTAAGATTAAAAAAAACTGCATTTAATTAGTCTTCGACACTGAGATGTCCTAAGAACAACCTGAAGACAGAAAAAATACCTTTATTTGTAAACTTAAATTTGTGATTTTTTTTTTTTTTTTTCTCTCTGGGGATGGATCACAGGGCCTTGTGCATGCTAGGCAAGTGCTCTACCACTGAGCCACCCCTAAGCCTCCCTGCTAGCCTCTAGGATATGTTTTTTTTTTTTTTTTTTTTTTTTTTTTGTGGTGCTGGGTATCGAACTACGGGGCTTATGCTTGCAAGGCAAGCACTCTACCAACTGAGCTATCTCCCCAGTCCAGGATATGGTTTTTTGTGTGTTTGTGTTTTGCTTTCTTTTTTGGTACCAGGGATTGAACCCAGGGGCACTTTACCACTGAGCCATAGTCCCAGTCCTTTTTCTTTTTTATCTTGAGGATCTCACTAAATTACTTACACTAAATTGTTAAGGCTAGTCTTGAATTTGTGATTCTCCTGCCCCAGCCTCCTGAGTCACTGGGATTGCAGGCATGTGCTACCATGCCTGGCCGGGGTTTTTAACAAGTCACACTAGCTCCTTCTTCAGAACCTCCTTAATAGCTTAGCTAGTTAAGCCTTAAAAAGTAAGCAAGGAAGGTGCTGGGGATGTGGCTCAGTGGTAGAGCACTTGCCTAACATGTGTGAGGCACTGGGTTTGATTCTCAGCACCACATATAAATAAGTGAATAAAATAAAGGTCCATCAACACCTAAAAAAATTATAAATAAAGTAAGCAAGGAAGAGGTGGCTGCAATGGACAGAAATAGAAATGAAGTCTGAAAAATGTCCCCATACCTACCATGGACCTTTTCTCTTCCCCTCTCTGGCTCCTCCTCCTCTGCCTTCCAACAGATGTTCCCTGAGGTGCTGTAGCCTCATTCTACGCGGACTGGTATTGCTTTCCAAGGACAGGATGGGGAAAAGGGACTCAGAATCACCGCGTACCAGGTAGTGTGGGAACAGGGGGAAACTAGAGCCTCTGGGCCAGTGCCTCCTTGAGTGGAGAAGCCTGCCTTCCCTGCTTGCCATCGTCAACTGCATCCTTACCTTGCCTCTAGTCTAGCAACTCTTGAATCTATGCCTCCAGCTCCCAACAGTTCTTGTGAACCACAGTCCCTATTTCCTACTGCCTACTTGGTTTCTCTTCCAAAAGCACACCAGAGGCAGGTGTTAAGATACACAGCTATAATCCCAGCAACTTGGGAGGCTGAGGCAGGAGGATCACAAGTTTGAGGTCAGCCTCAGCAATTTACTGAGGTCCTAAGCAACTTAGCAAGACCTTGTCTCAAAATAAAAAATAAAAAGGGATGAGGATATAGCTCAGTTGTAGAGCACTTCAGAGTTCAATTCTCAGTACAAAAAAACCAAAACCAAAAACAAAAAAACAAACATACATCAGATATCTCACATTCCACCTAAAATTCAACCAATCACCCCTCACCCTCTCCCACCTGCCCTCTTCTTATACTTCATCTTATTTAATGAGGGGCCATCCACCTAGATGTTCAAGTTGGCATCTCAGAATCACCACAGTCTTTCTTCCTTCTCCAAATCCCTGTGGTCAGTTGAGGAAAATCCTTCTGCAGTTCAATCCATGGACAAAGAGACCCAACTCCTCACAACAAGGGGGTGTTAAAGGGAACAGCTCTTACTCCCTCCTCCCTGAAAGAAGGGGAGTAGCTCTTTTTTTTTGTTGATAAGAGAGGCATCTGTTGGCCAGTTACCAATGGTGGGTGGAGTCACTGAGCCACAGAAGCTCAAAACAAGTTCCACCCTGTCTTTTTTTTTTTGGTTCTTGCTGAGCAAGGGGCCTGGATTCTTCTTTTGGCTTCTAGTCTCCATGTGGTAATTGCACCTGGGGCAGACTTAGAACAGCCTTCTAGAGGTAGCCTGGAGGCCAGTCATTTTCTCTTCTGCCCTCTTAAACTCTGTTCTGCCAGGAACACAGTTTGTGGGTAAGCCTGTGACCTTCCACACAGCTGGCAAGGTCAGTAGACTTGGAATCTGTTTAATAGAACCCAACCACCAAGAAAAATTCCAGAGTCAGATTTAATATATGAAACTGGTCACAATTTGGTTCCTTCCTAATTTCTCAGTCACATCTTTACTGTTAACCTTACTTCCTCTTGTCCCTTGACCTCTACGTCCCTCTGGAATACATCCTAAAGTGGATTTTAAGGCAGGTATATGAGCAGGATCTTTTTCAGTCTTTGCATCTTCCTGTTTCCCTCAGCATGGGCAGCAACAGGCTACCTGTGGAATTTTAAGTCAGAACATTTTCCCCTTAAAACTCTAAAGACCAATAATGTTTCCTTGTCCCTTGACATTACATGAGTGTTAGGTAAAAATGAGAAACCCTGGGTCAAAGATATGAAGTTTCTTAGCAGCAGGGCTTCTCTGAGCCCTACTATGTACTGTGAGACTCCAAATGGGAACAGAGAGCATGGTGTTCCTCCAATTTAATAGGCCATGCATTTCAAAGAAACAGTATCCTATAAATCTGTTCTAAAATTCTCATCTCATTGTGATTAAACAAATCACTGCAGAGAAGAGAGTCATTCCTAACTCTGGCAGGCCTTAAGTCATCCTTTCAGAACTGTTCACAATAGTGCACTCTCAACTTTGTTAGGAAGCTTCCTAAACATATGTTTTTTTTCTTAGAAGGCATTTTCTACAATTGTTGAGTGTGCCACAATCTATTACTCACAGTCTGAGAAAAATTTCATTTGCTTAAATGTATGGTGCTTAAATAAGATGTTGTTCGGAATACAGCATGTTCATTGGCCTCAAGGAATGAGGAGCAAGGAAGGCTGCTAACAGCCTGGCAGCTGTAGACAGGGAGAAGAGTTTGTAGTCTGAGTTCCCCAGCTCAGGCCCCCAGCCAGGAACAAACCTTGGTGGCGCCTCTCTGCCTGTGGGGGGCCCAGCCAGGGCCCAGCTGTGGCGGTGCCCTGGCCTTTGCTTGTGGCAGCCACCGGGCCAACAGCATGGCCCACGACTCTAGTCTTTTTTGCAGTATGGCCGCCCACTGCAGCAGGAATCTCTGCCTGGGATCTGCTTATTGTGGCTGCCCACTCTGGGAGGAAGCTGGATTATTTGTTGAACAATGTTCGTTTTATCTGTGATTACTGTATCTAAGCCAGTTTGCTCATCCTATAACACCCAAGCCAAGAAAACAAATGTAATTTAAAGAGAATTCTGAATCCATTTTTTCCTTTTTCTACCAACAAAGATTCAAAACTGTTTTCACATTTTCAAATGATACAACTTCATTAAAAAGGTAACAGAGAAATGTGAAAGGCAACAATTTTAAGTGAATTATTTCATAACCAACAGAAAGTAGGCCATGTAAGGAAAGGACTTAGCCTTCTCCCTCCAAATTCTCCTGAATAAATTTAACACGTTTGATGTAAAATCATAATCCTGCTTTTATACTTTACTTGAAGTTTATGGTCCCTTGATTCCTTAAAGAGACTCACTGCTTCATTAGTGGGCAGCAGGACTGAAGAACTAGGCTAAAGAACTTTCTTTGTATCAGCAAATGTCCAGTCCCAGGACCCCAATTAGGGACCACAGAGAGAGAGAGAGAGAGAGAGAGAGAGAGACCTCATGATAAGTGAGTCAGACTCATATTGTCTGCTGAACAAGTTTATCTGTATATTAATTTGGTTTTGGCCTCTCCTTCCCTTAGGAATCTACAAGCTTTGTTGATGCTCTCACAAATTGACTTGTACATACAGTCAAGTTGTCTCCTAGGATACATTACCTAGGGTTCCCTGAATATTCAGCATAGCCTCCCCTTCTGCGACTGTGCAGTTCTGTTCCTACTACCTGAACACTCCCTGCCCAATTGCTTACTCTTATATATCATGTTTCAATATCTTAAGTCACTTTCCTTATTTTTATTTAATTTTTAATTTTTTAATTTTTTTTTTTTTGTTTGTTTGTTTGCCTCTTTGCTATCTGTCATCTCCCAAAGGACTGGAAACTCACAAGGGTAGAGACAGTTTATCACTGCATCTTCAATGCTTAGGACAGTGCCTGGAACAGGGAAGAAGCTACATTTATCTGTTGAATAAATGGGCACATCATCTCCTTACTTCTTCAGCCTCCAAGCCTCTGATTTCTCTCCACGATACCTTCTCTGGCCTTCCAAGACTTGAGAACTGCCCCTCCTACCCACAGTACCCACACTGCTCCTGAGCTGCCTCAGTTCCAGCACCACACTATGCTTTGGCCACCTGCTGGCTTCACTGCCACTCCCACTAGACTAGTGTCTAGAATGGTGCCTTTACAAATCATTTTTTCTTTCTCTTTTCTTCAATTCCCTCATCTTCTATTTTTTTGGTTAATAAAGCTATGTACATATATGTATGTATATAGACTATACATTCTTTGAAAAACACCTGAGATGGTCGTACACCCCATACATATGCACACAAATACATACAGTGCCAGGCACATTGGCGCACATCTGTAATACCAGCAGCTCAGGAGGCTGAAACAGAAGGATTGTGAATTCCAAGCCAGTCTCAGCAAAAGCAAGGCACTAAGCAACTCGGTGAGACCCTGTCTCTAAATTAAATACAAAATAGGGCTGGGGATGTGTCTCAGTGGTCAAGTGCCTCTGAGTTCTGTTCCTGATACCAAAATAATGATAATAATAATACATACATACATACAGTAAAACATATATGAAAGAACACTAACATGAGAAAGAGGGAACTGAGAAATTTAAGGAAAAGATACACTGTATTGTTAAATCAGGTGAATAAATAATATTTTGCTTGAGAATTCCAAGCAATTTGAACCATGGTTTGATGAAGTAGTTCACAACCACATGTGCGATCAGGCAAATTGTCTCAGTCTCCTCTTACCTTTTGTATTTTCTGTCAAAGTTAGTACACATTCCAGAAAGGAATCAAAATCATGTATCACCTTCATGTTCCCTGACATAATGTACAAAACTAGAAGTCAGGGCAACCCTGTGGACCAAATGTGTTGTTCTGAGGGGTGGGAGAGAGGACAGAAATCAACATTCCCTGGAGTCATTATCCTCAACTCCAAAGAGATTAAAAAACCCCAAAAAGCTTTGAGGTCAGGTAGTCAGGGATTTCTCTGTATGCCCCCCACAACTCCTCACACCAGGGTCTCTCTTATACATGGTCCTCATTACCAACCAGTGAATTTGGGTGTTGTAGGGAGGGCAGGAGTACTGCTGGGCATCAGTTGGACCTGGATTGATCCCAGGCTTCTCGAACCATAGCAGTGGAATCCTGGAAAAGGTACTACAATACTCAGTTTCTAAAGGGAAATTGGGGGTTAAAAAAAATAAACGACTCAATGAGCTCTGAGGACTAAATGACATACAACTTGCCCAGCACAGTGCCTGGCATGGGTAGGTGCTCAGTAAACATGAGTGCCCTCCCCCACTTCCTGGTTTCTAGGCTTGTGTAGTCAGCCCTACCATCACTGCCAGGAATTCGGCTCTCTGCAGGGAGACTCACTACGCCTTTCTTCTCCTTCCTCCACCCCTGTGCCTGTGTGCTGAGAAGAGTGAAGGGATACAGAGGCCCTCCTGGCACACTTTTGTATCCTCTCCCACAAAATCCATCCCAGTTCAGTATTTCCAAAGCCCTCAGCACCATGCTGGTCATGCAGCAATGCCCTTATCCTGTCCCTGAACCCTCTGACAAGTACTAGTTAAAACTGTAAGCTGAACTTGCCATCTCCTTGTTGTTACTGCTACTTAGCAACACAGAGTTTGCTGTCATGTATACATCATTGTATAAGACTTTTCCTAAATATCAAGTTTTTATTTTCGTTGTCATTTATCGAGTTTAAAAATCTACAAACAGAAAATTGCAGGAGATTTCTTCTTTAAGTTCCAAATTCAGGTCACCATGTCAACAGAAATATAAATGAATCACATATCTGTCTATCCATTTTTGTTGGACGAACTAAATCTCTCCTACTCAATTCAAAGGCAGGCTAAACTCTGATATTGACAATTTGTAAAGAAAATGCTGAGAACATCTCAAGATTGAGCTGAATCACATGTTGTTTATATTCAGTTATCTCATTAAACTGAATGTTATCAATGCTTTCACAAATTAAACACCTACAATGGTCTTTCCAAATAGCTGTAGAGACGTTTCTAGTTTTAAATTCATTTACTTTTATTGCCTCCATATATCAGATGAAGATTCTAAGGTGGCAGGAGAACTATAGGAAAGATAAATCCTGAAAACCTTTCAAACATTCCAAAACTTATACTCCCTTCAGACAGTGACAAAGGATATCTGCCGTCCTGGCTTGTCCCCAGACCTTCGGTGAAGGGGGTGGAAGCGATTCCTGGCTGGCCTCTCCACCAGCCCGTGGTGGCGGGTTCCACGGACGTTATCAACTTGATGAAATGACGGCTGCAGAGAGAAGGGAAGAAGAAATTGACCTCTGACCTTGGAATTGTCACTCACTCTCAAGAGCAAAAACTGATAACAGTAGATGAAAAGACTGAGTTTATAATTTTCCTATTGTATATTGGTGTGCCTTCAGTCAAGGTAAATAAAATAATGCAGTGAGTGGCACTATTTCTATCTAATTACAAAATAGTTAAAAATAATTTTAGCATGTTAAGATAAAAGCAGAAAGAATGATACATAAAATTGTCACAAGTGAAGGCGAAGAATCAGGGAATTTATATACCTTGTATTATGAATTCATATACCAAATTCCTACAATGCCCAAGTATGAGACGTATAAAAGAGGTATATTTAAGATAACAAAAGGATGATAAGTGATGGGATACCAACTTGTTCTGCACAGTCTTTTAAATTTTTGATTGGATTCACAATGTTTAAAAATTTGAATTTGAAGCTTCTAGGGAAAAATCAGAATGTCTTGGCCACATAGATCCACATTCTTACATGGCAGTAACAGGCTGAAGCTAACAGTTGCAGTTCCCTGTAGGTGGGCCACCCACTCTCCTACTTTTAATACTCACACCAGAATCACCTCCCTAACTCATTATGTTAGACATCTGAGTTTGCAACCTTGAGTTAAGGAAGGAAAAAGGGATACTACCTAAATACAAGTGGAAAACATGCAATTCTTTGTTTTCCAAAGGGTACAAATGAAAGTATAAATATATTAGAGGCAAATCCATGGTGAAAAACCCCCAAATCTTTTGTTAAATGATGCTTGAGGTATACTGCTTGATATTTTTGAGATTGCATCATAAAGGGCAACCTTTTTGGTTGTCTCAGACCAAATTCCAGGTTGGATCATTAAATATTACATAACAGGGCAATGTGTATACAACATTATATAACAGATGTGTTTGTTAAATATATGAAAACAGGTTTTCTTTCTCTACCCCATCCCTAGTTTTACTAAGGTATAATCGTGAACAAAAATATAGCTGGGCACAGTGGCATACAACCATAATCTTAGCTATTGGGAGGCTAGGGCAGGAGGATCACAAGTTCAAGGCCAACCTTGGCAACTGAGCAAGACCCTATCTTAAAATAAAAAATAAAAAGGGCTGAGGATGTAGCTCAGAGGTAAAGCACCCCTGGGTTTAATCCCTAGTATGGGGTAAGACGACTATATATGTTTACAGCATACAATGTTATGTTTTGACAGGTATACACTGAAATGAATAAATCAAACAAATTAATCAGTTCACATACCTTTAAAACAGATTTTCTTTTTTCTTCTTTTTTTATTTAAAGAAAATTTACTTGTAGATGTACACAATACCTTTGCTTTATTTTTTTATTTATTTTTATGTGGTGCTGAGGATGGAATCCAGTGCCTCACACATGCCAAGCAAGTGCTCTACCACTGAGCCACAACCCCAGCCCCCACACAGATTCCCTTTTAAGTAAATTGAATCCTATATAAAATAGCTAGCTTACCAACAAAGGAATTCTATGAGAGTATTTATAAGGGAGCTTCCTTAGCTAAGAACTGATTGCTAATGTTTCCTTGTTAAACATATGGATTTTCTTATATTGGATTTGGGAATTACTCCTAATCCACTTAAGAGGGCTGATAAAGTCTTTAGGCTAATTTAGTTTAACAGTTCCAATCTATTTCAACAAAGCAAATCTATGAACTTATAAAATAAAGAGACTGTAGTGAGGAACAATTTCTGTATTTATTACAGTAGGTAAGCTGGATTTGATCTCAGGTAACAGGGCACACTATTTTAAGGAATAATAAACTGAAATATCTAAAAAACAACAGGACAAACTAATATCAGGTGTTTTGGGGAATGACACCATGACAAGGCATCACTTGTGAACAATCAGACAAGCCCCCATTGAGAGCCATTCTGCAGAACAAATGGCCTGTCTTCTCCCCAAATTGCAGTCATAAAAGACCAAAATCAAAAGCAACCCTAAGGAAGTATTTCAGATTAAAGGAGATGATGAAATATTCCAGATTAAAGGAGATGAGGAGATATGCATGTTGTAAATGACAATATTCACATAGTTGGCAAATTCTGAATAAGGTCTATACAGTAGATGATATTGTCATTAATATAAAATATCCTTTAATTGATCATTATAGTGTGGCTATGGTTAGATGAAAGAATTCCTTATTGTTAAGAGGCAGAGGAGCTAGACACAGTGGCAGGCAGGGGGATCGAAAGTTCAAAGCCAACCTCAGCAAAAGCGAGGTACTTAGCAACTCAGTGAGAGCTTGTCTCTAAATAAAATTCAAAATAAGGTTGGGAATGTGGCTCAGTGGTTGAGTGCCCCTGAGTTCAATCCCCCAGTACCTCCCCCAGAAAAAAAGAGGCACAGGAAATAAGTAGACATAACATGTATATACACATATTAAGGGAAGAAAAGAGAAAGAAAATGGGTCAAAATGTTAACAATTAGTGAGTTTACATGAATGAGGCATATACAAAATCATTGTTCTATTCTTGCAAAGTTTGAAATTTTTTCAAAATGAAACGTTTATAAGTCTAAAATCTGAAAAAGGCACAGATATTAAAGCAGGACTTACCTTCTCTTTTCTAAAATATGAATGACTTCAAAATTAAATATATCTTTAGATTGACCTAAAATATGATCATTACTTTTGCTATTTTTTAAATTATGTTTACCTTGAAAAAATAATTATAACATTATTGACTTGGGCAAATAATACATAGTTTTTAGCCTACAGGTCACATAAAATTTAGCCTTTTATAATTTTAGGTTTATAGGGCCTAGAAATGCTTGGGATAAGAGATGTTTAATGATTTTTAACTATGTTCATATGCTATATGGCAGGAAATATAACAAAAATATATCTAAATAAAATACTTACTATTAATACAAAATAAATACATAGAAATGTTTTTGCTAATCAAGAGGATCATGCCCACAGCATATTTTATTATCAGAAACCTGATTAACTGTCGGGCACGATGGCATATGCCTGTCATCCCAGCAGCTCAGAAGGCTGAGGCAAAAGGATCCCAAGTACAAAGTCAGTCTCAGCAACCTAGTGAGGCCCTAAGCAACTTAGTGAAACCCTGTCTCAAAATAAAAAATAAGGGGCTGGGGTTGTGGCTCAGTGGTGGAGTGCTTGCCTACCATGTGTGAGGCACTGGGTTCAATTCTCAGCACCACATATAAATAAATGAATAAAATAAAGGTCTATTAACATCTAAAAAAATTTTAAAAAAATAAAAAGAATCAATGTAGCTCAATGGTTAAACACTACTGGGCCCCTGGTATAAAAAAAAGAAACCTGATTAGCCAAAATTGAAAAAAAAACAATTTTAAGAGACAGATGCTTCTGTGCCCAAAAGAGGGCAGGTGTTTCCCCTGTCAATATGATGATATATTCACTATAATAATATTAAATGTACTTAAAAATACAGAATTTTCACTGAAGAGTCTCAGAGCACAGTTATTAACAGACTGGCTCTGGGAGGCCAACATTACATAGCTGAGGATCTTTAGAAGGAGCCTCCAAAAGCAAGAGCTCTGAAATGTCATCTAGACTTCCTGTCATGCCTATACTTTCTATTTACAGTTGCCTCTTTAGCATTAACTTCTGCTGGCTCAAATCCCTTATTACTACTTGGACTCAGTTTGCAAGGGATAATCTCAGTTGACATTTGATATTTTCTTCTCTTCCTCGCCATGGCCCAACCTCAACTCTCTATCTCTGTAGTATCTGACCTTAATCCAATCCAAACTATATTTGGCTTTAGCCTTCTCAATTCACAGGGACCTGCCTTGCTCATCAAATGAGTTATAGCAGTTGTTCAGCTAGAGAAGCAGGGCACTGAGGAGGTTTAAGAGCAAAGAGGTATGAGCTGGAGGTATAGCCCAGTAGTAGAGCACCTGCCTAGCTTATGCAAGGTCCTGGGCTCAATGCCTAATTTAGCACTGCAAGGGGAAGGAAAAAAAAAAAAAGAGTGAAGAAGTCTGTCAAACATGGTGTTTGCTAGTTGGCCAAACAACTAAGAAAACATAGGACAGACACATAATTCTCCTTTCCCCACCAACTTTCAATCTCTTGTTTACTGAAAGTTAAAATTTTGTTATTTAAAAATGTATTATTAAGTCAACTTTGAGACATAAAGAGAGAAAAATATCTGCCATCCTAAAAAGCCAAGTACTTCATTTTTCCTGTTTCTTTTCTAGTTTATCTAAATATAGCTTTTACATGGTTGTACCCAGAGTATGTATTCTTTTGAAATCTATTTTTTGCACTTAATTCATAAATAATTTTCCATATATTCTTATATTTGTTAATTCAATAATTGTATAGCAATCCATTTCTAACGTTCATAAGACCATTCCACAGTTCAAGCTCAGGGTCCTCAACTTACTAAAAAGTTACTTCATCTTCCTTATCCATAAAATAGGAATGATAATGATGATAACTTCCTCACAAGCTTGCTGAGAAAATAAGATGCTGTCTCCCAGGAATACCTGGGCATTAGCAAGGAGAATGAGTGTCAGCATTATCATCAGGTGATATTTGCTAGGAAGAATCATGTTCAGGTCACCCTGCAGAGTCCTTTTGTGGTCTAGAGGAGCAGCATCATTGTTAGGGGCTTCCCCAGAATTCAGAGGCTCCGAGAAGTCTCCCTGAAGTGACCTACATCTTAGTGAGGCACTACCTATTGCTCACACCATATCACCTCTAACAGCTGCAGCCTGGAATGATGGCTGAAAAATTTTGAGTGGGTGTTATGGTGTGGACCTGGAACATCCCCTAAAGGCTCATGTGTTCAACACTTCTGATTCCCAGTGCAGCAATACAGAAAGGTGGGAATTTTGGAAATGATTGGATCGTGAGGGCTCTAAGCTCATCAATCTAAATAGACTATTGGAAGGTGGTAGAAACTGTAGGAGGTGAAACCTAGTCAAAGAGAGTGGGTTCTTAGAGGCATGCCCTTGGGAACTAGATCTTGTTTGTGGCTCCCTCCCCCTTTCCTCCTGCTTCCTGGCTGCCATGAAGTGAGCCTCTCTCCTCTGCCACACCCACCATGATGTTCCCCCAACTATGATGTTCTGCCTCACCACTGGCCCAGAATCAGCAAAACCAAGTGACCATGGACTGAAACCTCTGAAACACCATGAGCCAAAATAAATCTTTTCTCCTTGAAATTATTTCTCTCAGGTATCTTACCACAGCAATGAAAAGCTGACATAGTGAGCCATGTGACTTGTTTTGGTCAATGGCTAATGAACAGATGGAATGTACTTTATTTATTTATTTATTTTTTTTGGCAGTACTGGGGATTTAACCCAAGGTTCACGTAAGGCTGGATAAGTGCCTATGACTGAGCTACACCCTCAGCCCATGACATAGACTTTGTTGAAACAGAAACTCTCTCACTCCTTTCCTTCTACCATGAGAATAGTAGGTCCTAAATATAGGATGCTCCTTCAACTTCAACTGCAGAAAAAGATACAAGGAGGAGAGCTTCAGTAGGTGCCATAAAGACACCAGCATGTAATATAAGTGAAAAATTAACATTCAAAGTCCCAGAATTTTTGGATTGGTTGTTACTGTGGCCAAGCTGGCTGATACAGCAGTGATAGTAGAGAGAGACTAAACTGAGAAGGAAAGCCCAGTTTTTCTTGAAGGGCAACAAAGAGGCAAAAGTCAAAATCAGTACCTAAATACTTTGAGGAGGGCCTTGGCCTCTGGCTCTGAAAAGCACTATTCTCTCTTAGAACATTAGATCCAGATACCTGATGAAGAAGAGGGGGGCCTTTGTGCCTTTGTATACAATGCTATTCCACTCAATGTCTGGAATGCAGTGTCAGACCACCCAAGGGAGACTGAACATGTACTCAAGAGCCCAGCATGGCAGGGGCAACAGTGAGGAGGAAAAGTCCTTTTGAAATAATTTCCAATAATGTTCCAAACATTCCTTGTGGGAAGAATAAGAATTCCACTAAATTTCTTTAGCTTTTTGTTGGCTTTTGAATGACACTGTAGTTTTTATTCTGAAACACATATAGTGATGGTAGGCCCAGGAATCTGAGAACCTGGGGCCAGCATAAGCCTTAATGTGAAACCCTGAGCACTAGAGAGCAGAAAGGATATGGCCCCATGGGAATGATAATGCTGTAAGTGGCAGCAAAGATGCCAGTGTCAACAGCTTGATAGGCAGGTTAGCACTAGGAGGCCCACACACCTTAGTCAAGAGCTGGCCTACTTGATTCTGCTTCACAAGGCAGCCTAATTGCTGGGGCTGAGTATGGAATAATGACTGAGCGGTAACCTAAGGCAGGGAAAAGGTGGATTTTGGGTTTGAGTCACCAAATTTAAGGGAGGGCAGACTGAAGATAGAGAATGGTTCAAACACCAAGGTTTAATGGAACTTCATGAGGCAGGCAGGAGGATGAGGGTGATATCAGGGTGGGCAATGGAGAACAGTGGCCAAATCTTTCTTTGCTTCTATGGCTGAGCTATGGAGTAAATAGGCATGGCCAAAGTGAGAAGTGGATGTTGACTTGTTGAAAGCCCCTGTCTCAGGCTCTCCTTGTATTGCAGGATTGCAGGGTCCTGAATTTTTTTTATTTTTTTATTTATTTTTTTTGGTAGGGGATAGTAGGGATTAAACCCAAGGGTACTTTATCACTGAGCTACATCCCCAGGCAGGCATATATACACACACACACAAACACACATGCACATGCTTTTTATTCTGAAATATATAAAGGGATGTTAGGCCCAGTAATCTGAAAAAAGGGTCTCACTAAATTTCCCAGAAGGGCCTTTAACTTGTGATACTCTTGCCTCAGCTTCACAAGCTGCTGTGATTACAGGTTTGCCACTGTACCCAACCTTGATAGAACTTCTTATATGCAAGAAGTCATCCTATTAGCACATAGAAAACTATATTTCCAAGTGCTTATATAAATGTGTGTGTATACACATATACATTACATGTATATATATATGGAAAAAGAGGTTCTTGCCAAAGTTGCTGAAGGCCTCACTAAATTGCCAAGGCTAATCTTGTGATCCACCTGCCTTAGATTCCTCAGTTGCTAGGATTACAGACATGCCCCATGGCAGCCAGTTAGGCTTCTGAACATTTTTTTAAAACTAATACCACATGAAGAGCAAATTGATCCAGGTGTGCAGATATCAGGGTGACTGACAGAGTAGGGGCTCTTTTTAAAAATATATATTTTATTTTGAGACTTAAGTTGCTAAGGCTGGCTTTGAACTTGCAATCCTCCTGCCTCAGCCTCCCCAGCTGCTCAGATTACACATATGTACTACCAAACCTGGCACAAAACTTTTACTCCTAGGATGCATGAACAAAAAGTCCAAGGGCATTATTAAAACTGGCAATGGCTATGTATGAAAGATTATTCTATTCTTTCTACTTTTCTATCATGGAAAGAAGCAAATCAGCTGCCTCTAGAGATCAATGGGGAAACGTAATTTACCCAGAACAAATTTCTCCAGTTGTCCTATTAGCATCAAAGTTAAAAGGGCACTGAGCTCCACAGAAGGCCTCACTCACTACCCAGCACATCACCCCAGGCAGGAGTGACTATTTTCCATTATAATGAAGAATTTCAACTTCGAATCCTCAGGGATGACCAAAGCAGGGCAGGGGATAATGCAGACCCCTGTCTCTAAAGGCATTTCACTCTCTTCAGGGCATCATGCCCAGGCCTCCAGAGAAGTACAAATTTTAAACTGCCAGTTCCCACCCCACCTCCTTGCCTGGGGTGATGTGTTCTAATGAGGGAGGCCCTCTGTTGAGTGTAGTTTCCCTTTGATGTTAATATGATAATGACCCGAGAAATTTGGTTCGGGTAAAAGAGGTCTGCCCATTGATATCCAGAGGCAGCTGATTTTGATTCTGACAGTGATAGAAAGAACTGTGGAAGAATTGGTTTTTGACATACCAAGGTTTAAGCTGAACCAAGGCAGGGCAGAAGGAGCAAGACCTGGAACTAGATTAAACAGGAAGGACAAAGGCATCCTGGAAGCCCAAAAGGTCAGGTGGGCACTTTAGGTCAAGCAGGAAAGCAGTCAAAGCACCTGCCTTAGGAAATGGGAGTAGAAGACAGTCATGGGGACCTGCCCTGCTCCCCTCCTTCTGGTCCCAGTGCATCAAAATCACACCAGATTCACCACTGTGATTATGCTTGGTGAAATACTTCACTGAGTTTAGGAGAGATTTGTAATTTAGATTAAAAAAAAAAAAACACCTAAGGGGAGGGATAGATGAAACAAGAAAGGCAAAATGTTCCTAAAACTAGTGATGAGTATACATGAAAATTCTTATCTCAATTTTCTACTGTGAGACATATACATGCATGTATGTGCGCTCGCGCATGCTTGTGTGTGTGTGTGTATGCGTGTGTGTGTTGTGTGTGTGTGTGGTGTGCTGGGGATTAAACCCAGGGCCCAGGCATGCCAGGCAAGCACTCTAACACTGACCTATATCCCCAGCCTTGAGGCACACTTTAAATTTTCAAATAAAAAGTTTAATTAAAATTATAATGCTGTAACAAACTAAGGATATTTTTTCAGCTATAACCCACAATAATTTCTATCTATATGCTAGAGAGAGACAGACATATGAAAGCCAAGTTTTCTACCATATAGCAACAAAATAGCTTTTTCCCCACACTACTAATGTCTTCAAAGAATAAAATAAGTATATAATTTCACAAAGTAACTAGAAAAGTTTAAGAGAAAATGTGTCTGGAAAGAATAAAATAATCTGAAATATTTAGTTAAATGTAACAGCACATAGTAATTCTAAATAAAACATTCAATTAAAAAAAACTTACATCCTATTTTTGATTTTACAGAGCATAGGTACTTTTCATCATCTAGCTACTTGTTCAAGGAGAGACACACAAGATGACCTCTTATGCTGGATTCACACAGTCATGAGAGTTAGGAATGACTTACAGGTCAGCCAGATCAACCACACAGCATCCTCACCAATGGTCATCCAGTTGCTACCACAAACCTTTCAACATGGGAACAGCCTACATTCCCAGAAGGCCACATCTTTTTCACATAGCCATGGTTCTGGGATGTTCTTCAGGCTAAGCTATAAAGTGTCCTTAAAGTATTCACCATCTCTTGAGGGTATCTGCCCAGATAAGAGAATGCTAAAAATCCATCTCCATAAGATCATTCGAAGATCATTCGTCCCCATGAAGAACCAAGCTACTAAAAGTGGTCTGGAGAACCAGATTCCCCATTTAATTTGAGTTAAAACTGCAAATGGATCTGGTTGCTTCCTTAGAGAGAGCTAAGGTGGTTTGGCATTCTTTTGTAAAACAAATAGAAAAACTGGCAGAACCCACATGAAGGGAGCCTTTTCCTCTCCTCTTGTCCCACTTCTGTCTATAGACACGAAGGGAAAGCTGACCATCCTGACTGTTGAGAAATGCCATTTTGAGCTGAGTCTCTTTTTTGGATGGGCTAATGTGTTACAGGCCTGTCTGGGAGTGCAGAAAGCTTTTTGGTTCCTGACAGTCTCAGCAGGCTCTTTCCCTGGCAAGGAAGGAGGACATTCCCCAGTTTCTCAGCCTGCAACTGGAGAGGGAAGCCCTGTTAACCCAGCCTCTGCAGGCTCAGCTGGCTTCACTTTGGAAAGAGGAAGGAGGGAGGACAAAATTTCATTTTGGTCCCCGAGCCCAGCCAATGGGGCTTTCAAAGTTACTGAGCTGCCAGGAATAAAGCTAATAATTTGATTCTCTATGGGCTTCTCACAGGCCCTTTACCAGTAAGAACACAGACAAGGAAACAGTGATTAAACTGCTTTCTCAAACTCCAGATTTATGATATTTATAGTTCAGTTGATGATTTTAATCAGTGAAATTTGAAATCAGATTAAGCACCACTATTATAGTACTAACTAAACATATTCTCCAAATCGGGGGATCTACTTTACTTGGTATGCTAAAAATGGATAAGGAGAAATAATCATCAGCGAATTTGGTTATTTTTCATGGAATTTTATTTTTTATTTTATTTATTTCTTTTCTATTTTGCAGTGCTGGAGATCAAACACAGCCTCTTAACTTGTTAGGGAGGTGCTTTATCAGTGAGCTATTCTCCCAGACCTAGAGTTGAATGTTTTGAGTGATTTTTTGGTATTTCTGCTAATGCTCCAGAGTGAAGGTATATAATCAACATGGAATATACAAATTAAATTTTAAAAGTAAAATATGTTGAGTTAGTGCAATAATCTAGATATCTGCTCTAAAACCATAATGAAACTTAAGGAGAAATGCTGAAAATTTAATCCTTTTCTAAATATTTTATTTTGACTTATTTTTAGGGAAATTTTTGAGATTTTTGCAGTTTCTTGGAATGATTTATAATAGTAATGGAGAGACCGAAAAATTGCAGGATTAACCATCACAGGCACGTGTTACAGCTGCAAGGTGGAAAACCAGTAAGAGGTGTTAGCCTGCTTCAGGATACTAACTGCCCCCTTTCTTTTTTTATTCCCTATAAGCCAGCCTTAGACCCATTCCACCAAGCTGTAGGTAATAGAACCAGGATATTCCAGGCCACAGTCCTCTTCCTTAACCCAGATCCAACACTGTCTGCTCCCCCAAAGCTGTTAATCTCCACTGGGAAAGAGTGGAGCAAAGGTAGAAGTCCACATCTCAAAGGTACAAAGCAAAGGTTTGCTTCTTAGGAGCTCTGAGATACCTAAGAGCAGACAGATCACAGACAATACTTAGAGTCATTAGTAATGAAGAAAATTCAGGCTCAGCTGGAGTCATTACTTTTAAAGACAACTAAGCCAGGTGCAAGGTGCACAACTGTAACCCACCAACTTGGGGGACTGAGGCAGAAGGATCACAAGTTCGAGGTCAGCCTCAGCAACTTAGCAAGGCCCTAAGTAACTTAGTGAGACCCTGTCTCAAAATAAAAAATAAAAAGGGCTGAGGATGTAGCTCAGGGGTAAAATACCAGTACCAAAAATAAATAAAGACAACTAGTTATTTTAATAGATAATATATTTACATTTATTTTTGGTACTGGGGTTTGAACTCAGGAGTGCTTTACCACTGAGCAACATTTCCAGTCACATCCCAGTTTTTGTTTTAATTTTGAGACGGGGGTCTCACTAAGTTGCCAAGACTGGCCTCGAACTTGTGATCCTTCTGCCTCAGCCTCCCAAGTTGCTAGGATCATATTTCTATTCTTAACAAATAAAAATTATAAAGATGGACAGCAAGGCAACCTTCTTATTCCCCTTCTATCCAGTTCCCACCTCCCAAAGAATAACCAGAGTATTCACTTTTTGCAAATCCTACAAATACTGATTATGTGTGTAAATATGAATTTATATTATTTGTTCCTTTTTTACACAAATGGTAGTATACTGATACACTATTCCTATGCTTTTTAAACATAATCTCCCATTAAATTCTTAAGCCTAATTCCAAATTCTTAGATGCTCTATATCTCAAAAATATTGGAAAACTCAAACAAAATTAAGTCAAACCTGTCAGGACACATAGACTACACTGTAAGTGGATTACTCTCTTCAGAAAGATCATGTTGACCAATTTCTCTAAGCCTTATATTTTCCCCAGTATTACCCAGCCCTCAAACAACAGGCACACAAGCCTTTTTCTCCTCAGCTCTTTCCACATGCATTTAAGCATGGCCAGCCCTCTTCCACATGAAGCTCGGAACAAGAGAGTAACATGATTTGGTGAATAGTTCTCTTTACCTTGTCTCTCCTGCTCTGTAGAGGTGACTCAGCTCCCACTCAGCTCTCAACTCCCATCCTTTCTATTCCACTGAAATTTCTCCAGGTAATTGTGGTCTTTCCTTGTTACTAAGTACAAATGGACTTTCTCAGTTCATAAATTACTTGACCTCTTGAAAGCATCTGAAATTATTGACTATTCTCTTTTGAAAATAGTCTCCTGAATTCCATGACCCCATGCTATCTGTTTCCCCTCTATCTCTCTGACCATCCTTTAAATGCTGAGTTCTTTTCAGGGCTCTGTCACTACTCTATATTGCTGCCCAGATCTCTCCAGAGTTGCAGACTTGTATGTTCAACAGCCGACTGGACAACTCTTTGTAGGACTGCCTACGCATTTCAAATTCAACACCTTTATTATTTATTTATTTATTTATTTATTTGAGGTGCTGGGGATTGAACCCAGGGCCTTGTGCTTACAAGGCAAGCACTCTACCAACTGAGCTATATCCCCAGCCCTTAAATTCAACACCATTAGAAGTAAATCTGCTGGGTTGGGGTTGTGACTCGGGTAGAGTACTCGCCTGGCACGTGTGAGGCACTGGGTTTGATCCTCAGCAACACATTAAATAAATAAATAAATAGAGAGAGAGATAGATAAAGAAATAAATATGTCCACCTACAAAAAATATAGAAGAAGAAGAAGAAGGAGGAGGAGGAGGAGGAAGAGGAGGAGGAGGAGGAGGAGGGGGAGAAGGAGAAGAAGAAGAAGAAGAAGAAGAAGAAGAAGAAGAAGAAGAAGAACTGCTATCTTTCTCCTGAGACAGTTATGATTGTGGGCTTTGAATCTCTGGGAATGACAATGCCCAACAGTCTAACCCTGAAAGTTTAGGATTATCCTTAAATACTTTCTCCTTAACCTCCTGATCCCAGTCATCACCAATGTCTGGTCATCTTGATCTACTAAATGCCTCTTAAACCGACTATGATCCTCAATTACCCATCTATCTCCTTCCCCTTGCATAATTGCAGTAATTGATCTTTTTGTTCCTACTCTTGTATCCTTCAATTTAGTTTGCACACTGCAGTCAGAATAATTTTCTAAAACACAAACCTGATCACATCACTCAGTTGCATAAAACTTATTAAAGACAGAATTTTTTAGAAGACCCTAATGAGCCATTTTAAAGTTCATTTGGAAAAACAAACATGTAAGAATAGTTTGGAAAAAAAATCACTGAAAAGCAGCATGGAAGTGAATTTACCCTTCTGGTTTTTAAAAATGGAATACAAAGCTATAATACTTAATTAAAAATATGATACTGGTACATGAAAAGACATATAGATAATAAAAGGGAATAGGAAGCCTAAAAATATAAACAGGAGAATTTAATGTATCGTATACTAACCTCCCAAGTAAAGATGATTATTCAATATGCAGTATAGTAGAGATGATTTTAAATTAGTAAAGATGATTATTCAAAAAATTGTAGGGATAATGAGCTAGGAAACAAAAAAATATATAGAGTCATAGTCCATATCTTATATTAGTATAAGGTCCTAATAGAGCAAAGCTTTTGAATTTAAAAATAATAGCATAAAGAATTGCAAGAAGCAAGAGAAGACTATTTTCTAATTATGACAAAAAAACTTAAGATTCGGGATATAATTCAATGATTAAGTTCTTGCCTAGCAAGTACAAGACTCTGGGTTTAATTCTTGGCCCTGCAGGGAAAACAAGAAAAAACGTAGAAGCAATAAAAATGACATAAAACTTTAATACTTAAAAATTTTGATACATAAATTTTGACAAAATTTTACATGTCTGCTTGAAAAAAAATTCCATGACAAAGAAAGTCAAATGACAATGGCAAACTAGGTATATATTTATAACTCACATCACAGATGAATGGTTAATTTTTCCAATATTTTAAAAGTTCTTTAAAAATCCAAACTATTAGGGACAAAAGTTACAAACAAATTGTTCAACATAAAGATAATACAAATGTCTCACCAACAGGAAAAAAACCCCACCTCACTCATAAGCGAAATGCAAATTAAAACTACACACAGACATGATTTTTCAACTGAGATTAACCAAGATCAAAAAGTTTGACAAAACACTGAGTTGGGAGGATGTGGGCAAACAGGCATTCTCACAGAGGGCAGGTAGGAATGTAAACTGGTACAACTTCTAAGGAGGGTGAACTGATAATATGCAAAACTGTAAATGCATATATTCGTTGCTCCAGCAATTCCTCTTCTAGAAATTCTTGCAGCTATACCTACAAATAGATGCAGGTGCATGTATACAATGTTCATTGCAGCACTGTGTGTGTGTGTGTTTGTGTTTGTGTGTGTGTGTGTGTTTAATCTGTACAAAGAAAACTAGTTGAGTAAACTGTAGTAAATTCATATAGAAGAAGACTGTGTACTCATTTAAAAAAAATGGTAACAGTGCTTTTTGTAAACTGATAAAACAAAGATCTCCAAGGTATATTAGTAAAAAAAAAAAGCAAGGTACAGAAATGTATATGGTTACACCACCTTCTGGGTAAAAGAATGGATTATATATCCCCATCTGCTGATATGTACATAAAATATCCCTAAAGGAATAAATAAACATGACATTGGTTCCCTACAAGGAGTGAATTGGTGCTTAGGACAGAGATGAAAAGAATGGTTTAGACTACACACTCTTTTGCTTATCTTTAATTTTGAACCACATGAATATATGATCATACATATCTATCCAAAATGCATACAACTAAAATTAAAGTCAAAGACTATATTATAAAGCTACAGTAAGGCAAAAATATGAATAGATAGCTGTATCAATGGAACAAAATAGAAAAAGAAAAAAAAACCAAAAGAACCATATTAAAAATAAATCATTCAAAAAATTAAGGTATTAGTTTGGCCAGAGAGGGAATAAAGTGGGATCTCTGCTTCAAATCTCACATCAAAATAAATAAATAAATTCCAAAATCATAGTAGTATTAGGATAAAATATGGGTTAGAGAAAAAAAGGTAAACATTTGCAAAAATCTTAGAGTGATAAAGTTCACACTAAAAATACTAGAAACTATAATGCAGCAGCTACAAAAAAAATCAACACATTTGACTCAAAAAGAGAGCAGAAAACTCCTCAATATTATTAAATGGTGACAATATTTGGAATACACACGGAAGACTGTGGTGGACACACACTAAGGTGCCTCCAACATCCACACCTTTGCAGAATCCACTACCTTTGAGTGCAAGCAGGACTGCAACTTCCTTCTTACCAGTAGGTTACAGCAATGAGTGTAGAATGTCACTCCCATGACTGTGTTATGATATTTGTAAGACACACTAGCAGAGGCACTAGAAAGACGACTCTCCTCAATGGTTATGAAGAAGTAAGCTACCATGAAGTGAACAGACATACTGGAGAAGGTCACATAGCATGTGAGTGTGAGCAGCCTGTAGGAGCTAAAAGGAGCTGCCAGCAAAATCTGACCCTCAGTGTCACAAGGAAATGAATTCTGCCAACAACCCAAGGAAACATGGAAGCACATGTGCAGTGGAGTCTCTGATGAGACCACAGTCCTAGCCAATATCTGAATGGCAACCTGGTGAGACCCTGAAGCTGACAACCCAGTTAAGCCATGCCTGCGGACTACCTCCCCACTGAAACTGTGGATAATAAAATGTGTGTTGTTGTAATCCACCAAGTTGGTAGTAATTTAAACATGACAACAGAAAATGAATACACAAAAAGCTCATTTACTTAGCATATAATAAAAAATTCTTATACGGCAATAAAAAGATAAAGTACTCAATAGAAAAATGAGCAAAAAAGACTTTCAAATTCAGTCTATAGACAGGAAATACAAAAGGCCAAAGAAACAGAAAAAGATGTTCAACCTGACTTGTGCGCTAGATCACAGCAATTTAAAACAGTGTCAGACACACAGGGGTCATTCGGTATTTATTTGTTGAATGAATGAATGAATGAATGACACTCATAATAAAAGAAATCCCAATCTAAACAATAAGATGCTATTTTTTTTATAGATTTTGGCACAGATAAAAATGGGTATAACTTAAATAAGTATTTCTCCAAATATGATACACAAATGGTCAGTAAGAATAGAAAGAGATATTCAATATCAGTAATTATTTGAGAAATGCAAATCAAAATCCAAGTGAAGTATCACTTCATACCCATTAGGACAGCTACCATAAAAGACAACAATAGAGGGGCTGGGGAGATAGCTCAGTTGATAAAGTGCTTGCCTTACAAGCACAGAGCTCTGGGTTCGATCCCCAGCACTGCAAAAAAAAAGACAACAATAGAGCTGGGTGCAGTGGCACATGCCTGTAAATGCCAACAGTTTGGGAGGCTGAGGCAGGAGGATCACAAGTTCAAGGCTAGCCTCAGCAACTTAGTGTGACCCTAAGCAACTTAGCAAGACCCTGTCTCCAAATAAAATATAAAAAGGGCTGAGGATGTGGCTCAGTGGTTAAGCACCCCTGGGTTCAATCCCTGCTTCAAAAAAAAAAAAGAAAGGACAACAACAAAAAAAATACTAACAAACAAACAAAAACCAGAAAATAATAAGTACTAACAAATTAGGACCCTTAATCATTGTTGATGAGGATATAAAATGGTGTAGTTGCTGTGGAAGACAGTATTGCAGTTACTCAAAAATAGTCAGGCATGGTGGCATGTGCCTGTAGTTCCAGCTACTCAGGAGGGCCATGTAAGCCCAGGAGTTCAAGACCAGCCTGGGCAACACAGTGAAACTCCATCTCAAAACCAACAAACCTAAAAATAAAATTAGCATAAGATCCAGCAACCCCACTTCTGGGCATGTATCCAAAATAACTGAGTCTCAAAGAGATATTTCTACAACCATTTTCAAAACAAAACAATAGCCAAGAAATGGAAACAACACAAGCGTCCACCATCAGATGAATGGGTAAACCAAATGTGGTACATACATACAATGGAATATTACCAAGTCTTAAAAAGGAAGGAAATCCTGTCACTACAACATAAATAAACTTAGAGTACATTATGCTAAGTGAAATAAAACTGGTCACACAAAGAGAAAAAAGTATATGATTTAACTTATGAGGCACCTAGAAGAGCACAAAAACAGCAAGAAAATGGTGGTTACCAGAAGCAGGGGCAGGAGGAAGAGAAAACGGGAAGTTATTGGTTAATGGATCAAGAGTTTCTATTTTCCAAGATGAAAACATTATGGAGATCCATTTTGAATCATATAAGTATAGTTAACACTTGAAATGTACACTTAAAAATAATAAATATCTTACATCCCTAGTATTACAAATAATGATGATGATGATGATGATGATAAAAAAAGATGATCATGTTTTAAGTTATGTGTTCAATGTGTTTTTTAACCATTGTTTTGTTGTTGTTTTTGCAGTGCTAGGGATTACATCCAGTCTTTTTTATTTTGAGACAAGGTCTCACTAAATTGCCCAGGCTGGCCTTGAACTTGGGATCTTTCTAAGTCACTGAGATTACAGGCATGTGCTACCATGCCTGGCTGTTACAATTTTTTTTTTTTTTTTTTTTTTTTTTTTGCGGTACTGGGAATCAAACCCAGGGCCTTGTGCTTGCAAGGCAAGCACTCTACCAACTGAGCTATCTCCCCAGCCCCCACAATTTTTTTAAATTGGATCTATTCATTGATAATGACAATATGAAGAAACAGATACTCTCACAATGTTGGTGAGAGTAAAAATTGGTACTATCTGTATAGGGGATAATTTAGTACTATTTACATTAATTGTAAATTATAAACTCACTCAGCTCTTTTAAGAACCTATCCCAGAGACATCCTTAAATACCCCAAGATATAATAACAAAGATGTTTGCTGCAGTTTTGCTTTGTAATAGTGAAAAACTCAACAAAACCTAAATGTCCCTCAATAAGAGACTAGTAAATGATGGGACAACTAAATATACAGTGTTGCCATTAAAAAGAATATAGAAAGCTGGGTATGTTGATGCACATCTGTAATCCCACCTACGTAGGAGACTGAGGCAGGAGGATTGGAAATTCAAGGCCAGCCTGCAAAACTCATCAAGACCCTATCTCAAAATATACCTTGGGGATGGCTGGGGATGTAGCTCAGGTGGTAGAGTATATACTTAACTAATGAGAGGCTCCGGATTTAATACCCGGCATAATAAAAAAAAAAGAGTCTTGCTTAGTTGCTGAGGTTGGCCTCGAATTTGTGATCCTCCTATCTCAGCCTCCCCAGTCACTAGGATTACAGGTGTGTGGCACTGGTTTAGCAACAAACATGTATTTTTTTAAATTTGGAAGAATAAATAAATGAGCAAGCATGCAACAAATTAATAAATATTCTATTCAAATTCCTTAATAAAATATTAAGTTTTTCATGATTTCATTCTTGCTTTGCTCTCCAGCCTCATCTCTCACAACTTCCACATCACACTCAATATACATTTGAATCTCACCAAACTGGGTTCCTCAAATAGGACGTGCTTTTTCCTACATTCAGGCTTTCTATGCCAAAAGTTGTTTCTTTTGCTTAGAACAATCCCAACTCTGAGACAGCTCTTCCCCCAGAAAGCCTTCCTGGTGTGGCCCTAGCCATGGTATGGGTTAGGACCATGCTGATGTGCTCTAGCCACTCTCTGAACTCTTCTAATGTGGGCCTGTCACACGATATTACAACCATTTGTAAAATCATCTGCCTATAGCACTGGACTAAAGTTCAACCAAGCAGTGACCATGCGTGTCTGGGTCATTGTATCTCTAGCATAAAACAGAGTGTCTGCTACATAGATGATGTTCAATAAGTATTGTTAAGTTGAACTTCTATTAAAAAAGAAAGAGCCAATTTAGGAACATGAAAAAGGAGAGGGATTATACTCCAACTATTCAAACACAACGACTGTATCCAATGTTTTTATTTCCTTTGCGTGTTTTTGGTTTTTGTTTTTTGTGGTACAAGGGCTCAAACCCAGGGCCTCGCACATGCTAGGCAAGCACTCTACCACTGAGCTACAGCCCCAGTTCCCTGTACATGTTTTGTATAGCTGTATTCCCAAGATGAACATTTTAACAAAACCCTTCTGACAGTCATTTTAGTTAGGGAACATTTTGCTGCATCCTTGAAGTATAGGCTTTTTTTAAGTCAAAGAAAAGATCACTGTTTTTATCATCAAGTGATGTGTTCAACAGCCCAAAGGCAGCCCAGACCCATTCTCATCACTAACCTCTCTCTCATTTCCAGGGACTTTGTACTTCAGTAATTACTGGAGTGCTTGAACTCTCATGAGGATACATTATATAATAATATTCTTTAAAGCAATGAATTAATTTACAGCTTGCTGGGTTAGCATCTAAAATTTTCCCAAAATAATCATGATAAAGGAGTATTATTAGAACATTTAAGTAATGTGTAGGTTACTGAGGAAACCATAGGAATTTCCTTAAGGATGTCTTAACAGTGGTGAAGTCAAAGGTCAGAGATCAAGGGCTGGGGATGTAGCTTAGCATCCCTAGATTTGATCCCCAGAAATAAGGGGAAATTTTTTTAAAAGAATAAGAGATTATATTTACATTGATGTCCACATACCCCTCCCTACTTCCCACTTGAGTGACTACAAAGAGAAGTTCAAGAATTTGGAAAGGCCAGGTATGGTGGTACACTCCTGTAATCTCAATTACCTGTGAGGACGATCACAAGTCTGAGATCGGTCTAGGCAACTTATCAAGACCATCTCAAAACAAAAAATAAAAAGGGCTGGCGAGGTAACTCAGTGGCAGAGTGATTGTCTAGCATATGCAAGACCATGGGTTCAATCCCCAGTACAGGGGGTAAAAATAAATAAATTTTAAAAATTGAGAAGAAATCCACATAAGATGCAAGGGAGGGCTGGAGTTGTGGCTCAGTGGTAGAGTACTTGTATGTGAGGCCTTGGGTTCGATCCTCAGCACCACATATAAATAAATAAATAAAATTTAAAAAAAGATCCATTGACAACCAAAAAATAAAAAATAATAATTAAAAAATAAATTAAAAAAAAAAAAAGATGCAAGGGAATCCTTGAGGATCTCTGAGCCCTACATCATCCCTCACTACTCCTCAGTCCTTACCCCCAATGGGGGTAAGATGGCAATGGGGATGAGATCTGGGCATGGGATTACGTTCATTTCTTGACAATTTTTTTAGCCTCATTAAGAAATGAGTAGTGTCAGAGTGATAATGTCAAAAAGACACTAGAGACAAATCAGCTATGTCCCAACAGCTGGATGAAAACTTCATATACTCCCATAATCATCAGTTTATACCCCTTTTTTGTACCCCTTTTTAAATGTTTTGCTTAATATAATAATACAATTATTTTTTCACATAGTTGCAGTCTTTTCACTCATGAATTTAAGCTGCACAGATGTATCATATTATACTGAAATCAATTATATACTACAATAAATAATACTGAAAACCACCAGGCCTACACTTTTCATACCTTGAATTACTCTCTTAGGACAGAGTCCTAAAAGTAGAATCTATCAAAGAATATGAATATCTTAATATTCCTAATGCTAATATGAAGCATAGTCCTAAATAGTTTTTAAAAAGATGTATACCAATTTACAATGTCTGTAATAATGTAAGCAAAAAGAAATTTCATTATCCCCTCACCAACAATGAGTATTAATTCAAAAATTTTCTCTAACTTAATGGGTAAAAAGGCTAAGAAGGTTAATTTATTACTTTGATAATAACTAACTTTTTTTGGTATTTACAATGTTCTAGGCATAGTGCTAGATGATACACATTCATCTTTTTTTTTTTTTTGTACCAGGGGATTGAACCCAGGGATGCTCAGTCACCAGCCATACCCCAGTCCTTTTTTTTTTTTCCTGTGGTGCTGGGGATTGAACCTAGGGCTTTGTGCATGCAAGGCAAGCACTCTACCAACTGAGCTATATCCCCAGCCCTCCCCAGTTCTTTTTATTTATTTATTTATTTTTGCTTTTACTTTATTTATTTTTATTTTAAAAAATTCTTTTCCATACATGTATATAGGGTAATAATGCCTTTTTACTTATTATTTTGAGACCAGGTCTTCCTAAGTTGCTTAGGACCTCACTAAATTGGTGAGGCTAGCTTTGAACTTGCGATACTCTTGTCTCAGCCTTCCAAGATGCTGGGATTACAGGCATGTGCCACTGCACCCAGTTACACACTTATCATCTTATTTAATCCTCATGACAACCTCATGAAGTGGTAGTTATTTTCCCCATCTGTAAGAGACTAAGGCTTGAGAAGCTTAAGTTCTCAAATGTAAATCTCATGAAGTGTGGAGACAGCCTTTGAATCCAAGTTGTTTAACTCCTGAGAAATTATACTCTAATAATTCCTACCTCTGTGTTTCATTAGAATTTTAATTCACATGTCATTTCCAATAGTGAGAATAAACATACTCCCAAGTTTCTTTGCTAGTTTAGCTTCCTATTTTTTCTATCCAAAGCAAATACAAACAAATCAAAAGAGTCAAGGTAGCTTGAAAGTTGGGATTCAAGAGATAAGGTTTTGGGGCTGGGGAGATAGCTCAGTCGGTAGAGTACTTGCCTTGCAAGCACAAGGCCCTGGGTTTGATCCCCAGCACCAAAAAAAAAAAAAAAAGAGATAAGGTTTTGATAATAGACAAGACAGCATTTATAGCAAAAGCAGATCAGAATCAAGAGAACTTTAAGAGCCAGATGTAAGGCAGAGAAAATATAAAATAAGGGCCAAGTTTCTGGTCTACAACCAGCTTGAGAAATTCCTAAAGACCTTATCTCCAGCCAGGACCAGTGGCTCAAGAGGCTGAGGCAGGAGGACCCCAAGTTCAAAGAGGCCCTAAGCAACTAAGTGAGACCCTGTCTCTGAATAAAATATAAAAAAGGGCTGGGGATATGGCTCAGGGGTTAAGCGCCCCTGGGTTCAATCCCCAGGACAGAGAGAGAGAGAGAGAGAGAGAGAGAGAGAGAGAGAGAGAAGAAAAAAAGACCCTTATCTCCACTTCATTTTTGTGTGTGAAAGTGACAGCAGCTAGTACCAGTCCTAGTAATGTCATAGGGTTAACACATGAAGAAATCAGGAAATGGTTTCTTTTTTCTTCAAGAAATACTCTGGTTGAATTTCCTTAATAGGTTTCAACTTCTGCATTTAGAGAAAATAGTTCTGTTTTAGTAATACAACAAAAGAACAAAAAACTACTTGAATGATAACTGGTAATACTGGAATGAATTCCAAAATCAAGGAGCCCAGACTTCAAATCTGACTTTATCATTTAGGACTAGGTGGTCTAGGAAGTTATTTAATCCTTCTTGTCCTCTATCATGGCTTCTGTAAGTAGGGACAGTAATAATACCTACTCCGGGGTTACTAGGAGGACTAAATAATGTAGGCAAAGCATCTAGCATAGTGCCAGATATCTGGTACACACTGAGTACAGTGGTAGTGATAGAAATGGTAGTAGCACTAAATACTAATGGTAGAAACCTTGTATGAAAGAAAAGGAGAGAGAAGAAAATAAGAAAGAAATAATACTTTTTCTGTTCCAGTTAGAAACAAAGGCAAATATAGTGGTCAAATGGTCCACAGGGTTTGAAAAACTTTAAATTAAGTGAGTACTACATGAGTTCTATACTAGCCATTTATAAGCTGAATAACCTTAAGCTAATTACCTAACTTTTTGAGGGGGTGGGAGGACTTTCATTTTCTGACCCATGCATCCAAATAGCTACAGGAGGATCCACTCTTAGTCTACAAATTTTAATTTGTCTGCCAGGGCAAGAAGTCAATATGGAAAGATGTCTGTGCCAAAATAGAGCCATTCATCATTGGCAGAAACCCAGTCAAGACTATGTTTTGCCTCTCATAAATGCTTCCCTTTTAATAGTCTTCTCTCTGCTTCATTTTGAGTTACATTTTAAGCTATAAGCTGCTTCAAAACTTTTATTCTTTTAGCCAGGCATGGTGGCACACACCTGTAATCCCAGACACTCAGGAAGCTGAAGCAGGAAGATCATAAGTTCAAGGCCAGCCTGGGCATCTTAGCAACACCCTTCATCAAAATAAAAAATAAAAAGGGCTGGGGGTGTAGCTCAGTACTTGCCTAATATATATAAGACTCTGAGTTCAACCCCCAGTACCACCAAAAAACAAAAAACAAACAAACAAAAAACCCTTTTTTTAATTTTTAATTTTTTGGTAATAGGGATTGAACCCAGGGGTGCTAAATGACTGAGCTAAGTTCCCAATCCTTTTTATTTTTTATTTTCAGTCAGGGTCTTATTAAGTTTCTTAGGATCTCACCAAGTTGCTGAGGCTGGCCTCAAACTTGTGATTCTTTTGCTTCAGCCTCCCAAGTCGCTGGGATTACAGGTGTGTGCCACTGTACCTGGTTACATATCAAAACTTTTAAATGATAGTTCTAAATTAATTAACTATAAATGAACCTCAGAGACTGAACATGCACAGACTAGTAGAACATGTCCTTTGAGCAATTTCATGAATGACAAGATGGCAGGTAAGAGATACTAAGAAGAGATAAAATGGAGATTGAAAGCACCCAACAGTCAAAGCTTCACAGTCAGAGTGACGACCTACGTGGCTACATCTGCTCCTGTTGACCCCACCCTCACTGGTCTTATGATCTTTTGGACCTTGCTTGCCCTCCTGGTCTGGCTTGCTACCTTTTGTATTAACTGACCCCCTCTTCCATCTAAGCTGTAGCCTCTCGATTCCTACCTTTCCTGACCTAATTCCACTGTGAAATTCTAGAGAGTTCAGGGGAAAATTAAGACTAACCCAAGGACCAAGCCGGGCATGGTGGTACATGCCTATAATCCCAGAGACTTGGCAGGCTGAGGCAGGAAGATCCTAAACTCAAGGCAAGTCTTGACCACTTAGCAATACCTAGTCTCAAACAAACAAACAAACAAACAACAACAAAAAACTAACCCTAGGTCAAATTTCTTTGATAGTCAAGGGAAAAAAATTTGCTTAAGACTAAAAGTAGGATTACACTAACAAAAAGATTTCTCAGGGCTGGGGTTACATTTGTGAGGTGCTGGATTCAACCCTCAGCACCACATAAAAATAAATAAAACAAAGGTCCATCAACAATTAAAAAAAAAAAGAAAAAAGATTTCCCAGGGGACTGAAGGAGTAAAAAAACAGAATATAAGCTAAGAGAAAGAACTAACCCAAAGTGACAATGAACTGAGCTTCTGAAGGCCCCAAGGGATTAGAAAAAGGCATTTACCCACACTGAGGAAAAAGAAGGAATAAAACATCTTTCCTAACTGAAAATGAATTGATTTTGTGTGTATACTTGTTTAATTTGCTAAATAAGAGCAAAGGCCTGGGAAAGATAAACCTGGGTTAGGATTCTGACGCCGTCACTTGCCACGTACTTGTGTGACCCTGGGCATGCTACTTTTTAAGCATCAGTAAAATGGGGATGATAACACCTATCTCAGAGAGCTGAAGTTAAGATTAAGGGTACACAAAGCCCAGTTTTTGTTTTGTTTGTTTTGTTTTTTTTACCGTGCTGGGGATCGAACCCAGGGCTTTGAGCTTGCAAGGCAAGCACTCTACCAACTGAGCTATCTCCCCAGCCCACAAAGCCCAGTTTTGGTCCTTAGAGACTACCTGTGATCTTCTCATGAATGCTGAGCTCATGCCTCAGGGCTGGGGTGCTGCGCAGGGGTAGAGAATACCTAAGGCCCTGGGTTCATCTCCAGCACCAAAAAAAAAGAAAAGAAAAAAAAAAAAACAAGAAGGGGGAAAAATTTTAAACTTCCTAACTACTGTGGGGAAATATTTTCCTTGCACTCAAGAAAACTAGCATAAAAGAAGGTGGTTACTGTGGTGACTGCTTCTAGGAGGTTTCTAGGAGAAGATGGGAGGGAGAGTTTTCTGAATTCACATCCCAAGAGGTTGAGGGTAAACAGAAAAGAGCTAAGATATTAGCTATTTGTTGTCCGGGCAGTGAATTTCTATACCCCAGGAGCTCCTCAAAGTGCAGACCATTGTCTTTGAAAAGGAAAACCACTACAGGGTCTGGAATTAAGGTCTGTGTAGAATCTTCCACAGATGGCATTCTGATTCTTGGAATATGTCCAAAGTTATAATCAACAACTAAAGCCTTGCTTTAAAGTTTAAAGTATAAAAACTGACTATTTCATAACATAGAACCAATTCTAACTCCTGACTATTGTGAAATTTTGTAGGGAATTGGAACAAAACTCCCACTTGTTCAACTGCCAAAGCATGTGGCGACTTAAAAGTTTAGAGACAATCACTACTTTAAATGTAGTACCTCTTTTCCCTATCTTTTATGACCTGGCAGTCAGAGGCTGGGTTCAAGGACAGAGGCAAGAGGACTGCTTCATATTAATATGATTTGAATTTTGCATGGAATAAAAATGTAAGTAATCTGGAAACCTAGTTTCTGTCCTGGTCCTAGCTCTGCCTCTACCCAGGTATGTCTTCTCTCTGGGTATTTTCTCTGCCTCTCCTTGAAGCTGTTTGGTGTCAGGGCATTAATATACAGCCTGGCTGACCTCAGTACAGGCTGATTAAGACTTCAGCAAAAGTATTTTTATCCAGCCGTTGAGGAATTACTAAGATATAACTAACTCATATCAAATTTAAGAAGCTTTATATAAATAGCAAAAGCTTATTTCTCTAGTCCTACATGGGGTACCTGCATAGAAAGAAAGGAAAAATTGTATCAACATTTCACTGGAAACATTAGAAAGCTGATATTCCCAGTGTTTCCCTCAACAGAAGAGTTTGTACAGGAACTCTGCAACATTTATTGAGCAATAACTATGTGTTGGGCATTATTCTGGGATGTACATGTATTAACTAATTTAATCATTACAAGTTTATCTCAAGAACTCTTAGTAACCACAGCTTATGAATAAATGAACTGGGGCACAAAGTGACTAAGGATCTTGTCTAAGGTCCCAATGTTGGCTAGTGGAAAGCTGGTAATGAGATCCCCATAGACTGTCTTGATGGTACATTCGTGTGTGTGTGTATTTTTTAGTTGTAAATGGACACAGTACCTTTATTTTATTTATTTATATGTGGTGCTGAGGACTGAACCCAGCACCTCACACGTGTTAGACAAACACACTACCACTGAGTCACAACCCCAGCCCCTTAAGGGTACATTCTTGACCATCATTCTAAGACACCAAAGAAGAGAATGAAAACTGGATTTATTTTATGTACCAGATGGCAGGCTGAAAATACTTATGGAAGAGATTTACTGAAGTTGCTTTATCAAGAAAAGTACTTGTATGGTTTTAAAGATGTCTGAGAGACCCATTTTATTGAACTCCTAGGTGGTTTATAAGACAGTTCTTGCAGGAGATGTCAGCACAAATCAAACTTGGACCTGGAGGGTGAAAAAACAGGAACACTGGAGATTCATTCAAGGGCCTTTCACGTATTGTTCTGACTCAAACAAAACCTGTGCTCACTCAGATAGGCGGCCTCCAGGTGCTACACTCATTCCTCAGTTCAGCAACAACCAGACCTTGGGATCTGCAGAGTTGGTGGTCTGATAGGAAGTCACATGATTTCAAAAGAGCCTACCAGCTTTCAACCGTATGTATTATGCATCTAGCTTTGGAGGCTGCCTTTGGAGTTCACTCCCCAGAGGACTGAAGCATTCATCATCTGCCCTATTCACTGCACAGTTGAGGGAAGATGAAGCATGCTGAAAGCAAATTACCCACAGGGAAGACAATGTATGCCTGATAACTTAGAGCTGAGCCCATAAACTCCAGAACTCTTTTGAAATTTTGGATTATGTGGCCAGAGTCTGGGAAATGTTTGGGTCTACTTGGCTCTGAGAAAACACATTCTCTTTCAAGAATCTGCTAAAACCAAAGCTGAGAGCCACCAACAGTGACGTAAACTAGAAGTCAGGATTTAGAGCTGTCCTGACTAAATGAATGGCCTTCAGTAAGTTTTTTCATGCATAAATAGATCTATATTCTCATTGACTAGATCAATCCCTAATACTAGACCTCTACCTATATGAATAAAAAAGATTGCAAAACATCATAAAACAACAAATTAGTTAGTGTGAGGAAAACTATTTGTAAGACAACATGTATCTCTAATATTCAAAAAGCTCCTGCAACTTAATTAAAAAAAAAAAAATCCAGGCAGTCGCACACTCCTATAATCCCAGCTACTTGGAGACTGAGGCAGGAGGATCACAAGTTCAAGACCAGTCTGGGCAACCTAGCAGGACCCTGTCTCAAAATAAAAAAATAAAAATGCCTAAAATGTAGCTCAGTGGTAGAGCACAAGCCTGGCATGTATGAGACCCTGGGTTTAATCTGCAGTACTAAAAAAATAAGTAAAAAGATCACTCAGATGGCAGTGCTGAGAATACACTGAAAGGGGACAGGACTCTCCTAATGCAAGCCCAGTAGGGAGGCTATTGCAAGAATCCAGGGAAGAGATAATGGTGGGTTAGATCAGGGTGATCAGATTTTGGATATGAAAGCTCAGATGTGGAGTATGAGAGAATGAGAGGAGTTAAAGATGACTCCAAGGTTTTGGCCTGAGTAACTGGAAAAACGGAGTTGCCATTTACTGAAATAAGTGTCCAGAACAGAGGCTTCCTGACTGCAGGCACTGCAGAACAATGAGAAACCTAGGGTGCTCTGGAATCCAATCAGAAAGGCAATTTGGTGGTTGACATCAGGAAAGTGCACTGGACAGAGTTTCAGGGCAGGACTTCAGTCCCTGGGAGGGAGGCTGATAAAAACAAAGCACAGAGAAATGAGGCAGGTTACCATGGAATTCTGGCACGGAGAAATCAGACAAGAGTCCAGTTATCAGAGCTGAGGCACAAGGCCAACACAGTGACTTGAGGCCAAATTACAGAGTATGCAGCAGCCTCAGTCCCTCTACCTCAGATCAGACTGGAATCTACAGATGGGCAAAAGGATGACTAGTAAGGGGTGACCCAGGAACCTGGGGAAGAAGGCAACAATAAAAGCCTGAAGCCTCAAAGAATTGACTCCATCTTCTCCAGCATTCACACCACAGCATCAGGGTGATATTGGCATATTATGGATTGATACCATGCCTTGAACAAATCACTATATGAAAGGACTAGAGAGGCAGAAATGTGAGCCCTCCCAGAGGGGTACCATTTCATATGTCTGAGACCTTCAGAGGGGAAAAGATGGGTAGGGGATAGGAAGGGTTTGGGAGTGTCAGTCAGTCAGGGGACTGTAAGATAAAAGTAAGAAACATTTTGGGACCAGATGGGAGACAATGTAGCTACCATCATCTCCCTGACAGCAAAGGAAAGGAAAGTAATCTCAAGGGGAATGATTTTAAAAGTGGGGGAGGGAGAAACTACTCTCAAATTGGGGGCTGGCGAGGTGGGTGGTTTTTCTCAAAAGTGTAAAGTTAAACAGAAAAACTAAGGTGAAATTGGACTAAGTAATGCCTCTTTTGCCAAACTTTTTTTTTTAATTTCCAAGACATACTTTTCTATACCCTTTCTTTCCCACCTAGAAAATAAGGCATTCCCACTGAAATACAAAGAACTTCATTTTAAATTGAAGCAAGATAGGGGAAATACAGGGGCTCACTGTTTGATAATTTCACTAGTGGATTTATTTTTTGTTTTTTTTAATAAAGATACATCTATAAAACCATTTCATGATTTATTATGCAGAAAATAATTTGTTCAGTTGGCACTAAAAATGAAATTGGGTTTATTTTCTAGAAGTGACAGGTTAATACACAATCAAGCAATTAGAAAGCAGTAGACATCTGCAAACCTCTGGCTGGAAGTCTGTAAAAACTGTTTTTTTTTTTTTTTTTTCAGTCATGTTTCTACGACAGGCACAGATTTCTTGTGCATATGCATATACCATAAATTAACAGCCTCCTAAACTCTCACAAAATTTCTCTATATTCAAAAATACTAGGTTTTTCAGTTGATATATGACAGGTATTGCAGAGAGAGTTATGAAGCCCATTTGCTAGACAGTGTTGGTCACTCACCAGCTTCCTTGCCCGTGTGATTAAATTTTGTGCTTCAGTAAATATGCAAACTACTTTATGTCATGAACTTTGGAGTCATTCTTGAATAGTCAACACATACTTGGAATGTTAGATCTGAAAAGGCTAAGGATCTCCTGTTTTAAGGTCATAAATATACAAATTCATCAGTATAAAAATTTTGTTAAAGGGCTGGGGAGATAGCTCAGCTGGTAGAGTGCTTGCCTCACAAGCACAGGGCCCTGAGTTCTATCCCCAGTACTGAAAAAAAAAAAAAAAAAAAAAGAAAAAAAAATTTGTTAAGTTAAATATCATTCCCAAAAAGTAATGAAACCACATGTAGTAAAAACATTGCAAATATTTTTACCTTTGACTGAATAATTCTACTTGTGGGAATCTATGATCAGAAATATAGATGACTTATGCATAAATTTGCACGTTACTATATTATTTATAATAAAATATAATAAAGTGGCCCATGCCTATAATCCCAGTTACTTGGGAGGCTGAAACAGGAGGATTGCAAATTTAAGGACAGACTCAGCAACTTAGTGAGACTGTCTCAAAATAAAAATTAAAAAGGACTGGGGATGTAGCTCAGGGGTAGAGCACCCCTGGGTTTAAAGCCCAGAACCAGGGATTGGGGTTGTGGGTCAGTAGTAGTGCACTTCCTTAGCACATGTGAGGCCCTGGGTTCGATCCTCAGCACCGTATAAAAAGATAAATAAATATAATAAAGGCATTGTTTCCATCTGCAACTAAAAAAATTTTTTTTAAAAAACCCAGAACCACACACACACACACAAAAAAAATCAGAATCTAATGAGGAACAGTTGTAAATTATAAGTCAAAGATAGTGAAATATTATTAAGCTATTAAAATTATACGGTCTTTTAATGATGTAGGGAAATAATTATTAAATAATGACTGAAATAGAAAAAAAATAGATAAATAGGAAGAGTGAGGGCTGGGAGTGTAATTTTGTGGTAGAACACTTGCCTCGAAAGCTCCAGGCCTTAGGTTCAATCCCCAGGACCACAAAAAAGACATATATAGAGAGAATGATATCACCTATATAAGAGATACATGAATAATGACTAAAATAAAGCACTAAAATGGTAATTTCCAGTTAATAAAATATGTCTAATTTTTCTGTTCCTTTTTAATTTTAAAATATCTTCCAAATTTTATACAATGAGCACATATTATTTACAACAGAAAAACAAAGAATTAAAGATCAAGCTGTAAATGACTGCAATTAAAAAAGTATAAAAGTGGTAGCTAAAAAGGTTTAAAAAAAAACAAAAAACAAGAGTCAATGATTTTTTTTTTTGCTACAGTTATTATGTACATACTCGGTCTATCATATTTGACTAGAAGTTTCTTAAATCAACATTCTCTGAATTATCTTCATAAACTCAGTAATGCCTTACTTATAAGAGGCACTTGATATTTATTAATAAATAAATCCATGGTAAATTACAATAGCTATTTAATGTAATATAAAAAGTGATTTTAATAGTCAAAACATGTATTTTTTCTGGGATTTAGATATGTCTGGAAAAGAAAAGCATTTGAGCTTTGGAGGATTATGGTGCTTTGGTCTGGCAATCATGTGCCACATGGTTAGAGAATGAACATGGAAGAGCCTGAATAGTGTTTTGGTGGCAGAAATAACAGCATCCCAAAGCCTGAAACTCTCAAGCTTGTTTCCTGCCTCCACACAAACACTCTCCAGTAGAATCCTTGTCCCCAGGGATATGGCCAGGGTGTTGCCAATCCTCAGGGTACAGGATCTCAAAATGGAAGAGAAAAGCAATAATGTGATGGTGGAAACATCTTTGATTTAGCTCTAATTATTTTTTTAAAATAATTCTCAAGCACTGGTACTTCATTAATAAGAACAAATTATGTGTGACATAACTTACAGTGGAGTGTAACACTATAGTGAATCCTTGGTTGAGAGCTACCACAGTGACAATGATAACATCACCAGGCACAGTGGTACACACCTTTGATCCCAGCAATTCAGGAGGCTGAGGCAAGAGGATTTCAAGTATAAGTCTAGTCTGAGCAACTTAGTGAGACTCTGTCTCAAAATAAAAAATAAAAAGGGCTAGGGATATAGCTCAGTAGTAAAGTGTCCCTGGGCTCAATCGTGGTACCAAAAAGAAAAAGTCAGTGCAGTAAGTACTTCTTACAACAGGCACCATAATCACTTTCAAGCAAGGAGTTGGCCACACCAGAGTGTTAGACAGTCCATTTCAGGCTGGAGGTATAGCTCAGTGGTAGAGTGCTTACCTAGCATGTGTGAGGACCTCGATTCAATCCCCAGCACCACAAAAAGACTGAATGTTAAAACTGCCCATTTCATTCTCACCATAATTCTGTGAAGTAAGCACAATTAGATGTAGAAACAGAGGCCTAGACAATGAGGACACTCAGCTAGTGAATGGCAGCACTAAAACTCCAATACCTGGCTGCCTAGGCTGCAGTAGCAGCAACAGAGGGAATAATTACAGCAGAAGCAATTCCAATGGTAGTAGCAGGAACAGTAGTAACAATAGTAATCATGACAGGAAACGCCTCTAACCTCTTACCTTCTGCCTGTTCTAAGGGTGTTATATATGATAACATTTCATTTATACTTCAAAATAAAAATGCCAAAAATACTGGTATTACCACTATCTCCATTTTATAGGTGGGGAAACTGAGGTAAAGAGTTGCTAAGTGATTTGGTCAAGGTCAAACCAGAAAGTGAGATAGGCTGCATTTGAATTCAGTCTGACCTTTTGCCCAGCATACTAGGTAGCTTCTGTACTGCCCTACAGCTTTTATTTTAAAACCAAACGTATGTTGTTGCTTTAGTCCTGGTGATGTTTCTTTTAAAAGAAGACACTGGTTTTGGGACTGGGGTTGTGGTTTAGTGATAGAGTGCTTGCCTATCATGTGTGAGGCACTGGGTTCGATTCTCAGCACCACATATAAATAAAAGAACAAAATAAAGGTCCATCAACATCTAAAAAAATTATTAAAAAAAGACACTGATTTTATACAATGGATGGACTTTGGAGGAGAACTTCCCATCTCGTTCAACTTTTCTGGAATTGAGTTTTTAAATTAAGAGAACATGACTCAGTCTTTTTTCTTTTTTCTTTTTTTTTTTTTTTTTTTTTTCAGCTCAGGCTGATCTTAAATTCCTGGGCTCTAGTGATCCCCCTGTCCCAGGCTCCTAAGTAGCTGGGATGAAAGGCAGATGCCACCACAACTGACTATACTTTGTCTTTTAAAGCACACTTGCAAGTGATGCTTTAGAGAACTAAAGTACCTATGTCATCACTGACCCTACACTGCATTAACAATTGGAAGCATGTGGTAGGCAAATGAAAACTGCTATATTCCATTTGTTCAATGTTCTGGCTTAAGCTCTTATGGATACAGATGTTCCTAATTCAGTGTGTGGGGCCAATGTTTCCTTGCTCCTTCTATAATTGCAAATAAGGGCTTTATTCCATAGTACTAAAGATTCATGAGTTGTCTGTTTTCTCCCTCTTTCTGTAAGTCTTTTATTCAATACATATGGTTAGATAAAAAGGAAAGGGGAAAAAAAGCACAATTGAAATTGTTATTAAAAATATGACAAACATATTCTTGGTCACAGTTCCTATTTTGGGACAGATGTGCATTCCAAAACTATTAAGTAAATCACTAACTTTCTGTGCTTCTATTTCTTTAGGCAGCAGAGAAGAACATGCTGCTAGATGCAAGGCACATGCCTATAATCTCAGTTACTCAAGAGGCTGAGGCAGGAGGATCACAAGATCGAGGCCAGCCTTGACAGGTAAGCAAGACCCTGTCTCAAAATAAAAAACAAAAGAGCTGGAGCTCTGGTACTCTCAGTGGTAGAGTACCATGGGCTCAATCTCTAGTACGACAAAGAAGAAATTTTTTTTAGTACCAGGGATTGAACTCAGGGGCACTTAACCACTGAGCCACACCCCCAGCCCTTTTTTGTGTTTTATTTAAAGACAGGGTCTCACTGAGTTGCTTAATGCCTTGCTGAGGCTGGTTTTGAACTCACGATCCTCCTGCCTCTGGAGCTGCTGGGATTATAGGTGTGTGCACCCACAACATACTGCTAAAAGTAAAAATCAAAGGCAAATAGGGAGCAAATCAAACACAGAGACAGAAAAATCACATTTGCAAAGTACATACAGTTTGGGAGGTACAGACTCCTATGCAAAACTTAAGAGACAAGGTCAGAAAAATGTCATTCTCTGGAAAAGAAAGACACAACATAAAATAGATGATACCCATAATCAGTGGAAATCTTTCCTGGAAATAATTCATGCTAAAATAATTTATAAATGTGGTGTTCTGAGTCTCATGTAGAAACTCAAGGTCACTGCTCTATCTCATTTTATCTAATACTATTTGGATGAAAGAGTATTGTTTCAGGGTTGGCAGAGAGCATGCTGTACCCAATAGCAGGGCTGGCTAAGGTTTATGACCTTGGGAACAAAATTCCCTCTCACTTTTAAGTTTTGAGCAGATGACTCTGCCACAGAAGCCACAAACTATGACAAATGAACATACATAAACAAAGCCAGTTAGTGGCTTGGGAAATAATCAGTTATCTTTACACTCTAGTTCCCTTAACACACTTCAATTCCCAAATCTTTGGTCAAATGCCTCCTGTGTCTCTCCTGACCTCAGTTTATTCTACGGATGATTATTTTATCACTCCTACTTTATATACAAAAGTGGGAGAGTGCCTAGAGAGGTTAAGGAAATGCCCAAAAGCACAGATCAAAGAAGAGGTAAAGCCACCCATGTCTGTGTGACACCCATACTCATCATCACATCACAGGTCAACCTGGACAGTACAGAAGAAGCAGAAGCTTAGAGCAAGTCACCACCAAATTTCCAGGAGACCAAAGAACTACACGAGAGACAGTCAGGAGACATGAGGAACTGGGAGTCAACCCTACAGATACAGACAGACTTTCTGAAGACCATGAGATGGCACAAGAAGTTATTCTAAGGTCTCTGGAGAGACTCTGAGCTATGACTCAACACAGAACCACTTTGGGATAGTGTCCGAGATTCCAGGGTCATTAAGGCTTAAAGCAGAGCAGCCCCTCGTCAGTAAGGGGCAGTGGCTGGATGTAGGCTGCCTAGGCCTCTGATTCTGGACATAGAGTTGACAGTGTTAAATGAGGATTAATGGGGCTACAATCTTCTTCCATGGATGGGTCAACTTATTCATTTCTGTGTTTCCTATGCCTAATATGCCTAATATGAAGCCTGCCACCATAGCTGGTCCTTAAGAAACATCTGTGGCATTTTTCTTTCTTTAGAATGAAAGGGAAAAGTACTTAACTCCTCTCTCAGAGGAGGAAGGGAGCAGGAGAACAGAAAGCCCTCACAGGGGCAGTTTGCTCATCTTGACCACCTGGTTTTTGTGTGGGCTGATATACATACAGGTGATCCCTGCCATACCACCTTACAGAACCACTGCTACCCTTACAGTGTGACAGTTCACCAGCAGAGATTTGATTTTGCAGGTGTCTTCTTTTGAAATGCATGTACCTGAGAGTAGTTAAGTGGAGGATAAAAGTTCTTGATATGTAATTTAATCAAAACACTTACTAAACTAAGATATAGAAATCTGATTGGCTCAGCTGGGGTTGTAGCTCAGTGGTGGAGTATTTGCCTAGTATGAGTGAGGCCCTGGGTTTGATCCCCAGCACTGCAAATAAATAAACAAAAGAATTCTGTTAAAAAAAAAGAAGAAAACAAGAAAGAAATCTAACCGGCTGAAGAAGGAAAGGAGGGAGAGAAGTATCACCTAAAGTCCTTGGCTTTTAGGGGAAGGTGAGTACTTAATCTGTGGCTGAAAATGGGAACTAGAGTGCAGCATAAGAATGCTAACTGGGGCAGCTCCATCCACTATGGCAGCCACCAGGCAGCCACCAGTCACACGTGGCTTTATCAGCTCTTGAAATGCAGCTTATGCAACCAAGGAACTGAATTTCTAATTGTATTTAATCTTTCTTCCTTTCTCTCTCTCTCTCTCTCTCTCTCTCTCTCTCTCTGTCTCTCTCTCTCTCTCAATGCTGGGAATTGAACCCAAAGCCTTATGACTGCTAGACAAGAACTCTAAACTTAGCTACATCCCCAGCCCATTTTATTTAATCCTAATTAATTTAAATGTAAATAGTCATGTATGGCTAGTCATGAATATATTGGACAACACAGGACTTGTGGCGGGGAGTGAGGAAAGCACAGGAAAAAAGGAAGTAGAAAGTGATAAATACAAACTTTCTACTTCAAAATTATTTGTAAGCACTATTTGTATTACTATACTACTAACTTGCTTGGAACTTCACCGTTTTATAAGATTTGCATTCATTCTGCATTTGCGAGATCCTTATAACAACCCTATCAAGTAATTTTTATCATCATCATTTATAAATGAGGTTCAGAGAATTCTGTGATTTGCTTAAGCAGACTCAGTGGAACAGGGCTCTGGTCATTTAACAGCAAAGCTGTCCAGATGGCAAGAATTTTACCTCTTCCTTTAGGAAAAGGGAAGTATAGGATGGACAGGTAGGTGCCTGTCGATCTTATAACTTTGTCCTACAAAATCTGAAAATATTCAGTGAGAATCAGTCTCTTTTTTACTCCATTAGCTTCTCGCCTACTTGGAATTCAGTTCCTTGGCATTAGGCATATTAGGCTATGGGTGGGTAGAGATTCCTCCTCCAAACCTGTTTCTGCTCCCCTTTCCCAAACTTGGTACCCCCAGTAAGGAGGACAGAAGAGTTCTGAGAGGTTAAATTCCACTGTTGAAAACAAAGGTGTTCTCCATTATACATGTTGAAACCTTCATGCCACTTAGATTATAACTCTGAAATTCAAAATTGCAGGTCTCACATGCAAATATGAGTGCGGGACTGGATTTTATCATGAAGACACAGAGATTTCAAAGTCTGCTCGACAATTAAGGGGGACAATAACAAAGACAAAGCTATTTCAAATAACTCCTTTCTGCCTGTCTAACATTGTACCATGTTACTAAAATGTTTTCTGCAATTTTCCTTCAGATGCACTCTACAGAATCAGAAAGCAGGTAGAAAAAAATATAAGGGCAATGATTTTTTTTATATTTAATACAAATTTGTAAATGTAAATCATCCTAGGCCAAGGGCTCTTGCCATGAGATAATATATACACAAAATGAGTGTAATATGTTTGAAATTTTCCTTAGTGAAAGTTGGGGGCAGGGTACTGGGGACTGAACCCAGAGGTGCTTTACCACTGAGCTACATCCCCAGCCCTTCCTTTTTTTAAATTTTGAGACAAGGTCTTGCTAAGTTGCCCAGGCTGACATTGAACTTGCAATCCTCCTGCCTCAGTCTCTCAGATATCTCTTTACTTCTTTTAATATTGTTCTGCCTACCTACAACAACATTTGTTTTTTTCACTTTTCTTATTCACACTCATACCTTCTGACTTAAAATTTAAAATATTTAAAAATATTAGCTCAGCCATCATAGTGAATTAAAAATCTATAATTATGCTATACGGTCACATTATTATTTAACAGGAGTTTTTGTTTTTGGCAATTTATTGCTATGTTATTTCATCACATAAAAGTCAAATAATGCTATGACAATTACTAAATACATGTACCAACCCCCAAAGTGATTCTGTGAAGATTAAATAATGGATGTAGAAAACATAACAGTGTCTGGCACACAACATGAGTTCAGTAACAGCTGACCAGCAGTAGTAGCAGCAGCAGCAGCAGTAATAGTATTCTAAGATGAATATTCCTACTTTTTTCCATTCTTTTAAATTTTTCTTTTTTCCTTTTTTTTTTTTTTTTTTTCTGGTTAGTGGCACTGGGGATTAAACCCAGGGTCTCCTGCATGCTAGGCAAGAATTGTACCACTGAGCTACATCTCCAGCCCTCTTTTAATTTTATTTTGTGACAAGGTGTCACTAATTTGCCTAGACCGGCCTTGAATTTATGATCCTTCTGCCTCAGCCTCCTGAGTAGATGGGATTACAAGCCACTGCACCCAGTTCCGTTTTTTTATTGTTTTTGAACCTCATAAAAAATTTGAAAGGGACAGGTGCAGTGTTGTATGCCTACAATCCCAGCAACTTGGGAGACTGAGACAGGAGGTTCACAAGTTCAAACCCAGCCTTCACAACTTAGTGAGGCCATTAGCAACTCAGCAAGACCCTGTCTCTAATAAAATATTTAAAAGGGTTGGGGTTGTGGCTCAGTGGTTAAGCACCCCTGGGTTCAATCCCTGGTATAAAAAAGAAAAGAAAAGAAAATTGAAAGGAAATGCAATAAAGGGAAGTCACTGAGAGTCAAAGATTTGATTTTTAAGTCCTGCTCTCTAATATAATTGTTATGCAAACTCTGGCCTCATTATACCCATCTGTATTGGTAGTGAGCCTCAGAAAAAATCACCCTTCTGGACCTGGCCCTACAAGTCTTTGCTGCCATTCAAAAGAGCTTTCTCCCTTGGCCACTATATTTTTTCCTAAATTAGTCAGAACTTTTAAACCCTTAGTTATAAAAAAGATGAAGCAATTCTGTTAAAATGTAGAAGTTGGAAACGTAAAAACTGCAATTAGTTTTTGGTGATATAATTTGAAAGGACTGGATAGTTACATGAAGGTTATGAAAAGTTAACAATCATACCCTGATAGCCCTATGCAGAGAAAAAGCACTCAGTACCTTTCCCTGTGCCTGCCCAACAATCAGGACACAGAGGCAACAGGTACCCTAGCTGTTATTCAGGTTGGAATACACTAGTGGAAAGATTATCCCTCCTCTAACCAAAAGGGACAGTCCTAGCCCTCAGAAAGAAGATAATGTCTACTTCCTCCTCTGTGTCTTCAGTGGGCATGTCTTCAGGTGCTTCCTAGAGATCCAAGGGCTTTGACCCTAGCACCCCTTGACTGATGGCCTGCCCCTTACTAAAGATCCTCAGAAAACAGTCTGTAAATCTTACTTTTTTTAACTCATTAGTTAAGTCTGAGTTCTCTGTATAATAGCCCATTGAGTTAGAGGAAAAGAATGTGCTTTTAGATCCTCCATTAGGATAGAAAATTGGTCTTTAACCATATTAAAATAGTACTAAACAAACAATGTTATACTAAGAATCAAGTAAAACGAGTGTGGAAGTATTCTGTAAACTCCAAATGGTTTTACAAACACAAAGAAGTGGACAAGAGGAACAAGTTCACTGTACATCATGGTGACTAGAATTAATATAGCATATCATATTAAAACTTAAAAACTGATAAGAGTAAATTCTCATCACAAAATAAAGGATAAGGACTGAGTAAATGCATGTTAGTTTAATTTAGCCATTCCACTGTGTATACATACATCAAAGCATGTTGTATATCTTAAATATATATATGCAATTGTTTGTCTACTAAAAATAAATATAATAAAGGAAAAAATCACACAAAGAGAAGGATTGTGTACAGATAAATAATTAAATGCAGCTTAACTTGAATCAAAATCTGTGTTTCTGTACCTGTGTTCAGAATTGGAACCATTTTCAAGTCTGAAGACTCCATATTATTAAGATGTCAATTTCCCCGACCTATCTATATGTAAGCCCATTTAAAATCCCTACAGGTTTTTTAAAATGGAAATCAACAAGCTGATTCTAAAATTTTATGAATATTTACTTATTATAAAATACATAATAGCAACTTTAAAAAAGAACAAAGTTGAAAAACTCTCACCACCTTATTCTAACCTTCCTATAAAGGTACAGTAATCAGCCAGGCATGGTAGTGCATGCCTGTAATCCCAGCAGCTCGTGAGGCTGAGGCAGGAGAGTTGAGAGTTCAAAGCCAGCCTCAGCAAAAGCAAGGCACTATGCAACTCAGTGAGACTCTGTCTCTAAATAAAATACAAAATAGGGCTGGGAATGTGGCTAAGTGGTTGAGTACCCCTGGGTTCAATCCCTGATACAAAAAAAAAAAAAAAAAAAAAAAAAAAGGATGCGGTAATTAGATAGTGTAGTATTAGATTAGCAAAACAACAGACAAAGAGGCCAACATAACGGAAGATAGTTAAGTTGGCCTCTTTGTTAATTGATTTTCAACAAGCATGTCAAGGCAATTCAATGTGAAAAGGAAAGTCTTCTCATCAGATGGTGCCAAAACAACCCAAAATCACATCTGAGTGGTCTCATATCCATAGATAACTCATTATTATCTACATGCAAAACATAAAACTTCTAGAAAAACATATGAAAAAATCATGGTGAGTTAGGCAAAGAATTCTTAGATAAGGCAAAAAGAGCATAAGTCAAAAAGAATGAAATTGACTACCAAAAGTGCTATACAGATTCAATGCAATTCCAATTAAAATCCCAATGATGTACCTTACAGAAATAGAGCAAGCAATTATGAAATTCATCTGGAAGAATAAAAAACCCAGAATAGCTAAAGCAATCCTTGGCAGAAAGAGTGAAGCAGGGGGTATCGCAATACCACATCTTCAACTCTACTACAAAGCAATAGTAACAAAAACGGCATGGTATTGGTACCAAAATAGAAAGGTGGATCAATGGTACAGAATAGAGGACACGGACACAAACCCAAATAAATACAATTTTCTCATACTAGACAAAGGGGCCAAAAATATGCAATGGAGAAAAGATAGCCTCTTCAACAAATGGTGCTGGGAGAATTGGAAATCCATATGCAACAGAATGAAACTAAACCCATATCTCTCACCATGCACAAAACTAAACTCAAAATGGATTAAGGACCTCGGAATCAGACCAGAGACCTTGCATCTTATAGAAGAAAAAGTAGGTCCAGAGCTTCAACATGTCGGCTTAGGACCAGACTTCCTCAACAGGACTCCCATTGCACAAGAAATAAAAGCAAGAATCAATAACTGGGATAGATTCAAACTAAAAAGCTTTCTCTCAGCAAAGGAAACTATCAGCAATGTGAAGAAAGAGCCTACAGAGTGGGAGAAAATCTTTGCCAATCATACTTCAGATAGAGCACTAATCTCCAGAATCTATGAAGAATTCAAAAAACTCTACACCAAGAATGCAAATAATCCAATCGACAAATGGGCTAAGGAAATGAATAGACACTTCACAGAAGAAGATCTACAAGCAATCAACAAACATATGGAAAAATGTTCAACATCTCTAGTAATAAGAGAAATGCAAATCAAAACCACCCTAAGATTCCATCTCACCCCAATTAGAATGGCGATTATCAAGAATACAAGCAACAACAGGTGTTGGCAAGGATGTGGGGAGAAAGGTACACTCATACATTGCTGGTGGGGCTGCAAATTAGTGCAGCCACTCTGGAAAGCAGTGTGGAGACTCCTTAGAAAACTTGGAATGGAACCACCATTTGACCCACTCCTTGGCCTATACCCAAAGGACTTAAAATCAGCATATTACAGAGATACAGCCACATCAATGTTCATAGCTGCTCAGTTCACAATAGCCAGATTGTGGAACCAACCTAGATGTCCTTCAATTGATGAATGGATAAAGAAACTGTGGTATATATATACAATGGAATATTACTCAGCCATAAAGAATGATAAAATTATGGCATTTGCAGGCAAATGGATGAAATTGGAGAATATCATGCTAAGTGAGATAAGCCAATCTCAAAAAACCAAAGGACGAATGATATCGCTAATAAGTGGATGATGACACATAATGGGGGGTGGGAGGGGTTAGTGTTAGGGTTAGAGTTAGGGTTATGGAGGGGCAAGAATGGAGGAAGGAAGGACTGTATAGAGGGAAAAGAAGGGTGGGAGGGGTGGGGGGGAAGGGAAAAAATAACAGAATGAATCAAACAACATTACCCTATGTAAATTTATGATTACACAAATGGTATGCCTTTACGCCACGTACAAACAGAGAAACAACATGTATCCCATTTGTTTACAATAAAAAAAAAAGAAAGCCAAAATAAATTTTCCTCCTTAGGAAAAAAAAAATGAAATTGATAAATAGAACTCCATCAAAATATAAAAATCCTGCTCTCCAAAACTTTGTTAAGGAAATGAAAAAATAAGCCACATACTGGGGAAAATATTTGCAAAACACATATCTGATAAAGAACTGGTATCCAAAATATATAAAGAACTCTCACATCTCAATAAGAAGAAAATTAACAGCTCAATATAAAAACTGGAGAAAAGATTTAGAGACATTTTATTAAAAAAGATACACAAAAAGATGCTCACCATCATTAGTTATTAGGAAAATGCAAAATTAAAGACAGAAAGAGATACCACTACACATGTACTAGAAGAACCAAAATACTTAAAACTGAAATACCACCAACTCACCCCTATTAACGATGGCTATTACTGGGGTGGGAGGAACCAAAACATAAAACATAGAAAGTAACAAGTATGGGCCAGGATGTGGAGAACATGGAACCCTGTGTACTATGAGAGAGACTGTAAAGGGAAGAAGTTGCTATAGCAAACAAGGAGGCAGTTCCTGAGACAATTAAAAATTGTACTACCACATGATCTAGCAACCCTACTTCTGGGTATATCTCTAAAAGAATTGAAAGCAGACTCTCGAAGAGGTATTTGTACACCATGTTCACAGCAGCACTAATCACCACAGCCAAGAGGTGGAAGAAATCCAAGTGGGTGAATGTCTAAACAAAATATGCTAGATACACACAATGGAATATTATTCAGCCTTAAAAAGGAAGGAAATCCTGTCACATGCTACAACATGGATGAAATTTGAGGACAGTATACTAAGTAAAATAAACCAGTCACAAAAAGACAAATAGTATATGATTCACTTACATGAGGAACCTAGAGTAGTCAAATTCACAGAGAAAGAAAGTAGAATGGTGGTTGCCAGAGGCTGGGAAAGGGAGAAACACAACTGTTGTTTAATGAGTACAGAGTTTCAGTTTTGAAAGATCCAAAAGTTCTGGAGAGTGTTTGCACAACAATATGAATGCATTTAACGCCACTGAATTTAAATGATTAAGATAATAAATATCATGTTTTTTAACCACAATTTTTAAAAAAAACTGATACTGTAAGTACTGGAAAATATACAGAGTCACTGAAACTCTCACACCTTGCTAGTGGAAATATGAATAATATAACCACTTTATTTTGGGTTGGATGTATTTGGCTTTTTTGTTGTCTGTATGTTTTGTTTTAATGGTACTGGGAATTAAACCCAAGGGCACTCTACCACGGCTACATTCCCAGTCCCTTTAAAAAAATTTTTTTTGGAGACAGGGTCTCTCTAAATTGCTGAGATTGGCCTCCCCTTTTATTATTTATTTTGAGACAGGGTCCCACTAGGCTGTTGAGGGTCTCACTAAATTTTTGAGGCTGACCTCGAACTCATTATCCTCCTGCCTCAGCTTCCCAAGTAAATGGAATTATAGGTGTGTGCCACCACACCCAGCTATAGTGTCTTTATTCATTATAAAAGGTGGAAAACAATCAAAATGCCCATCAATTGATGAATGGGTAAACAAATTATACACATCCATATCACACTAATCGGTAAAAAAAGGAATGAACAACTGACAAAAGCAATGTAGTGGGTTGAATTATGTTCCACACCAAATTATGTTTCTAGAGAACTTAAATGTGTTTAAGTCCTAACCCCCAGAACCTGTGAAAGTGATCTCATTTGAAAAGAGAAACTTTGCACTGAGCACACCTATAATCTCAGAGACTCAGGAGGTTAAAGCAAGAAGATTGAAATTTTAAGGCCAGCCTTAAGTCACTTAGGGACACCCTGCCTAAAAAAATTAAAATAAAGCAGAGGGGGTTTCTACTGGAAGAAAGAAAGGAAGGAAGGAAGGGAGAAGGGAGGGAGAAATCAAACCTTTGTACATGTAATCAAGTTAAAATGAGGTCATACTGCATTGGCATGAGCCCTAAATTCATAAGAGAAGGTATCTTCATAAGAAGAAGAAAGAGGAAGATTTGCTAACAGAGACACACAGACACACGTAGAAGGACTCATGCACTTTTGATTGTCATAGGACAATCTGGAAAAGGCAAAACTACAGATCAGTGGTCTCCAGAGACTAAAGGTGGGGGTGGAAGTTGATTCTCAAGGGACAGAAGGAAACTTTCTGGGTGACAAACAGTTCTGTATCTTGATTATGGTGGTGGTTATATGGCATAGATTTGTATACCTAAAAAAAGTAAATTGTAAATTATACCCCAAAGAGATTTACTTTAAAAAAAAAAAAATCTGGGTTTCTGGGACTTCCTTTATTTCATCAGTATGTCAAGAATTTTTCTGTTTGGAAGAGGAACTATCAGCTTAATGAGGGATTATGTAAGCACTGAGATGAAAATAACAGTTATAGACTAAAATCCATTAAATAAAATAGGAAACCATAAAACCATACTGAAAGATAAATAAATAAAAGTAAATTGAAAGTTTAATGAATATCAGCAGAAGGTATCACTTCACGAAGATGTGCCACCTTATCACAAAGGGGAAGAGAATTACTTTAGAGTAGAGAAGTGTGACAGATCCACCTTAGGGGACAAAAAGGCACATCATCAGTTAACCACTCAAAATCAGGTGCCTATTGGATACAGTAACAACAGCACTTCTGTGTTATTCCTGCCAAAGAGGCATAATCTGAATCTAAACACAAAGACACAACAGACAAACCTCAACTGAGGGACACTCTGCAAAATAACTGGTGAGCAATCTTCAAAAGTGGCAAGATCACAATGGTCAAAATTAATTTTTAATGTCAAAAATAATTCTGCAATATGTATAATCAGAAAAATGAGACATTTACACTCTATGTATGATCTATCATAATGTATAAATGCATTCTACAGTCATGTACAACTAATTAGAACAAATAAAATAAAATAGGGCTGGGGATATAGCTCAGTTGATAGAGTGCTTGCCTTGCAAGCACAAGGCCCTGGGTTCAATCCCTAGTACTGCAAAAAATAAATAAATACATAAAATAAATTTAAAAAATAAAAGACTCAAAAACTATTCAATCGAAGAAGACTGTAGACAATAATAACTAAATATATGTGATTCTGAACTGGGTCTTATTAGACCCAATTATACAGGACAGTAAGAGGCGATTTGGTAAAATCTGAATGAGGTCTGAGAATCAAAAGGTAATAATGTATTGCTGTTAATTTTTTGGCTATATTTAGTTATACAGTACAATATCCTTGCTTGTAGGATACAACTGAAATATTTTGGAGTGATAGGGCATCAGGTCAACAACTTATTCTCAAAGGGAAAATGTTATTAAAACTGTACTCCCAATTTTTCTGTAAGTTTATAATTGTTTCAAAGTAAAAAAACAGTACAGGTTAAGTATTCTTTATACAAAATGCTTAAAACCGAAAGTGTCCAAGATTTCAGAACTTTTCAGAATTTAGAATATAAGCATAGATCTAGCCAGCTGAACATTTTAACTCAAAATTCTGAAATCCAAATGCTCCAAAATATATCTGATTATCACTGAAAAAGTGAGCCCCGTTTCTACAACAAAGACTGTGCTTTAAAAATGGACAGGCATCCAAAGGAATCAAGTTATGCTTCACCTTAAAGGCTGACACCAAATCTTAAGTTGTGTGACTAGAATGACAGGCTCCTACTTTTTCAGAGACTGAGATATCAGAGTGGGTCCAATTCAAATCTTAACAACAGGGGCTGGGGAGATAGCTCAGTCAGTAGAGTGCTTGCCTTGTAAGCATAAGGCCCTGGGTTTGATTCCCAGTACCCAAAAAAAAAAAAAAAGAGGTTCAAATCTTAACAACAGTACCAGGATACCAATGACTGAAACATCTATTCCACATTGTTTTGCAGAAGGCTCTTGAAGTAAATGATTAAAGCACATGATGACGCTGCACTAAGCTAGAGGCAATACAGACCATTTATCTATGCCTTAGACCTATGCCATCCAACAAGGTAGCTATTAGTCACATGAAGATAGGGAAATATGGCTAATCCAGACTGAGAAGTGCTTTAAGCTTAAAATACACAACACATTTCAAAGACTTAGTACAAAAAAAAAAGTTTGTGAAACATCTCATATTTTTATGTTGATTACATGTTGAAATGAGCATATCTTGGATGGCTTAAGTGATTATTCAAATTATTTAAATGATATTAAAATTAATTCTATAGTTTATTTTTCTTTAGTGTGGCTATTAGAAAATTCCAAATTACATTTGTGGTTAATATTATCTTTTATTTTTTGGCAGTGCTGGGGATGAAACCCAGGATCTAGTGCATGCTATGCAAGCACTCTTCACATTATACATCTACTGGACAGTGCTGTCTTTGGTCATTTGTAAAATAACATTACTTGTACTATAGAAACTACAAAAGAGAATATTGATAAAATTCCCAGAATAAGACTGAACTGTGCATAGGCCCAGTTTATCCTTCAAAATCTAATCTTTTTAGAGATAATCTTTGCCTATCTTTTTACAATCCATTCAGCGTCAAGAAAGTACATATCTGGAGGTACCTGAAACTCCGAAGCACTGTTCCGCAGTTGGCTCACATTTGGTAAGGATCCTCCATGATACTGTGTAAGGCGCAGTTGTTGAAGCTTCTGAAATTGAACCTGGAAACAGAACGGTTTCAAGACTGTTCAGAGATGACAGCAGGTATCAAAATGTGGTATTCTGTAGTGGAAAGGTCTAAGAATGAGTCTTGGTTTCAATTTCTTCACTACTTAAATTAACATAACCTTCAGGTTTCCGGTGCTTTCTGGTTTTTGATTACTTCTCCATTTTTGGAAAGAACCTACCCATGATCCAAATGTCCCACATGCCATGACAGTAAGGTACTCTTGCAAGGTCTTTAAGTGTGTATGTGCAGGCTTTCAGGCACAATCTTTAACAACAACAAAGAATTTCTTAAAAACTAAGCCACTATTACAACCCTTATTCTATGTTCTTTCCCAGTCTCCATTGACATTCATCTGTAATAACTGCATATTTGGGATCACAATTACAATCTTATGTGCTTACATTATAAGTCTTTTCTATACTATCACATAATCTTTTTTTCCCTTTTTTGACAGTACCACTGAACTAATCCTCAGCTTTTTTTTTTTTTTTTTTTTTTTTTTGAGACAGGGTCTTGCTAAACTGCTGAGGCTGTTCCTCCCACCTCAGTATCCCAAGAGTCACTAGGATTATAGGTATGCCCCTATATATGCCTGGCTACATAATCATTTTTAGTAGCCATATATTTCTTCTTCTGAATCACTGTCTTAGAACACATTTCAAAGAGCGATTGCTAAATCTCTGGATATGGGTTTTTTTACTTTTTTTTCACATTTTATTGGTGCATTACAGTTGTACATAATCATGAGATTTATTGTTACATATTCATTTGTGCTCACAATATAACAATATAATTTGGCCAATATCACCCCACAGTACTCTCCCCTCCCCACCTTGCCTCCCTCCACTTGGTCCCTTTCCTCTACAAATCTCCCTTTATTTTTATGAAATCTACCCTGAATATGGATTTTTTGAAGGAGGCCAAGTCGACAGGTATAAAACAGTACCCCACTGATTTAATAAGCCTTTCTTCTGTAAGTCCTTTCTTATATCACTTTTCAAAAGGCAGTAAACTAGTTACAGTTCTTAAAAGCTCCAAAGTTGTCCAGTCTGTCTTGGTGAGTTCTGTTTCTAAAATAATAAATTAGCTCTGTGGTTACATAAACCTTGGTACTTATAATTCATATGGGAAGAAAGGGGTCATAGATGAGAGCCTGAGTCAGATTTTTAACTCTTTCATTACTGTTTGTTAAAAATAATAAAAACTACCAGACCTGAGCTCCTCAGATAGATGGGGTGCTGTCCTCAGATGATTTTCCACTTCATCCCTAACCTTCCCTACAACCATGCCAGGGAGAGCACATTACTCTGTTTTTTACTGACCTGGGGTCCCAGACTCAAAGAATTTCAGTGACTTACCCAAGGTCAAGTCACAGCTACCTCACTCAAAGCCCACATTCCTATTTCTGCCACACTCTTTTCCTTTGTCCCATTTCTCCCTCAGCAACCACACTACTTACAGACTCACAAAAAGGTCAGTGAACTAAATGCACTGCTGAGCCTATGAAGCTCTCTAATTTTTTAAAATATTTATCACAAAAAAAATTGCAAATACATACAAAATAGAGATGCATATAATGAAATCCCACTTGTCCATCTTAAAGCTTCAATGATTACCAAGTTAGGTTCAATCTTATTTCTTCTTTACCCCTTCCACTACCCACTGAAAGAAATCCCACGCAGCCAGGTGTGGTGGTGCACACCCATAATTCCAGCAATGCAGGAGGCTGAGGCAGGAGGATTGCAAGTACAAGGCCAGCCTCAGCAACTTAGCTGTCTCAAAATTAAAAATAAATTAAAATGGCTGGGAATGTAGCTCAGTGGTAAAGTGACCCTGGGTTCAATCCCTAACAATCTCCCACAAAAAAAAAAAAAAAAGAAAGAAAAGATGAAATGAAATCCTAGACATTTTATTATTCCATATTTCAATATGTATCTGCTTGGAAATCTTAAAGGCATATAAAACCCTTTGGTGTCTTTAACTTCCTTATACCTACAGAATCTGATTTCTCCAACATACTCCAGAGGGATATGGTTATAATATATTAATCAAAACCCAGATCTCAGAGTCAAATATGAGAAGGAGGACATGACAAGCTCTTCCCCCTGTGAGCTGAGTTATAAGTCTCTCAGCCTTCAATCTGAACATTCTAAAAGCATTTACCAGAAGCATTTGACTTCATTCTTGAAATTCTCCAGATAAAACTCTTGAACACCTTGATCTAAAGCCTTTGATTCCTTCTTCAAAGGATCAATCAATCCATTTATTCACTTGTATAAAAACTTAATGGAATGTCAATAAGTAGTACACCAGGTATTGGCTTACTAAAATGATCATGTGCCAAAGTTCCTACCTCCAGAAAGTTCTCACAAAGGCTTCAACCCTTACCCAAAAGCCTCAGTACTTTAACCAAGCTAAATTCTAACTCTAGTCAGGGAACTGCCTTCAACTGAACTCAAGGCCCTCTCACCAGTGCCCCATACCTGCTCTCCCTCTCAAGGGACCTATTTCCAGAACCTTCAAACACTGTTGTCTTGTAGTAAAAAGAACACTGGATTTGGAATATGAAGACCTGACTTTGTAACCTAGAGCTCTCATGTGGTTGCCCAAATTATTCTGGTGCCTCCTTCATAAAGATGATGTAAGAATTAAGAGAGAAAAGACATAGCCAGGCACAGTGGTACACACCTATAATCCCAGCAGCTCAGGAGGATCACAAGTTCGAGACCAGCCCCAGCAACTTAGCAAGGCCCTAAGCAACTTAGCAAGATCCTGTCTCATAAAACTTTTTAAAAGGGCTGGGGATGTGGCTCAGAGGTTAAGTGTACCTGGGTTCAATCTCTGGTTCAAAAAAAAAAAAAAAAAAAAACATGACACAAGATAGTGATGTAGTGATGTATAAAATGTAAAGCTCTGGACAACATCTCAAATCATTATTATTTATGTAGACATTCTCAGCTACCTCTAAAAACTTTGAGTTATATTTTTATTTTCCTCTTTTGAAATTCAGAATCATTGAGCTAGAAAGAAACGTGAGTCTGTCTTTTTTTTTTTTTGGGGGGGGGGGGCAGTACTGGGGATTGAACTCAGGAGCACTCAACCACTGAGCCACATCCCCAGCCCTATTTTGTATTTTATTTAGAGTCAGGGTCTCACTGAGTTGCTTAGCACCTTGCTTTTGCTGAGGCTGGTTTTGAACTTGCGATCCTTCCGAGCCACTGGGATTACAGGCATGCGGCACCACACCTTGGCTTCAGTCTGTCTTTAACACCTTCATATTTACAGATGATAGAAAATAAAGACTAAAAATTGATTAACCTATGACAGAGGTCACAGACTGACAGCCTAGACAGAGTCCTACTTGAGCCACAAAATGCTGACCCACTCAATGTTTAAATTTTAATTTTAAAAAGTAGGAAACTGCATAAAAATCTAGACTTCCAACTTCTCTTGACTGAAAGATCAAACAACACTGAACCTATATGCTTGCATGGCAACACTGAATAGAGCCCCGAAGTATCAGGCCACTCAGACAGGGCTTGGGTTCTCCGATTGGCCCAAGTCCAAGGTATACTCTATTATTCCTTCACTATGGCCCAAGATCATCTACCATTTATCTCATTCCTGGCCCCTGCACTCATTTTCCTTACCAACTTCATCTTGTAATTTGAATTAGGAACCTTTGGCCTATGGTCACACACTTCAGCCAAATTTCTTTAAATACTATATAAAACGAGACAGACGCCTTCTGAATTCCTTTTTAGAAAAGTCTCACAAGAGTCTATACAATTCCAGTCAAAATCCCAGCAAGGGGGCTGGGGGTGCAGCCCAGTGGTAGAGCACATGCTTAGCATGCTTGAGGCCCTGAGTTCAAAATCCAGCACAAAGATCAAACAACAACAAAAAGCAGATCTTTCTATAGAAATCGACAAGATCACTGTAAAATTACAGATGTCCAAATGACCTAGCTAAAATAACCAAAGCAATTTTTAAAAAGAGCTAAATTAGAGGACAAACTGATTTCAAGACTTACTATAAAGTTACATAAGCAATCCAGATAGTGTGCTATTATCAAAAAGAGAGATCTATACACCAATGGAATGGAAGAGAGTCCAAAAATAGACCCTCACATATATGGTCAACTGATTTTTTTACCAAAGTGCCATAGCAACTCAACGGGGACAGAAGACTTCAATGAATACTGCTGATACAACTGAATTTCCTTACAGAGGAAAAAATATTTGCGTATACAGGCATTTAACATGACAGGCAGATTCAATCCCTAGTTCTGCCATTTACCAGCCATATAACTATACCTCTCTAAGCCTCTGTTTACTCCTCCACAAAACAAGGGAAGTTCTCAATACAAACCAGAGGGTCATTCTCAGGACTACAAGAGATAACACAAAGGGATTAGCCCAGTGCCCACCAAAGGAGAGCACTCATATATAGCCCAAACCTAATCTTCCTATCTCCTCTCTCTACTCTTCTCTCAGAAGCCTCACTATTCCACAATATTTCTATGGTTTATTTACCTTAATATAAAAATAATGGGTTTTCCAGCTGGACATGTTGGCCAATACCCATAATCCCAATGACTTGGGAGGTTAAAGCAGGAGGATCATGAGTTCAAAGTCTGTCTGGGCAATTTAGGGAGATCTTGTCTCAAAATAAAATAAAAAGGGCTGGGGGTGTGACTTACTGGTAGAAGGGTTCTGGGTTCCATTCCCAGTACCACAAAATAATGATGATGATGATGACCATGATGAATACAACAAAAGTAATAATAATAATAATAATAATAATAATAATGTTTCCAAACTATTCAAACCAAATTAACATTCTAGTTTGATGTGCGGAGTTTATCCTGTAGTTTTTTCAACACAAGTTGCCCTTCGAAGTCAAACTTCTTTAACAAGTTTCTAACCTATAACCATTTTCTCTCATCCAATCTTCAGAGCCTCACAATGAACCATCCATCAAGCATGCTGTGAATGCTGTGGCTCTCACCAAAGTTACTGGTGACCTCCACACGACTAGACCAAAGGACATATCCTCCTCATGTCAGGTCAAGCCAGCAACACTGTGCTCAGCTGGCCCATGATCCCTCCTCTTTGCAATAATCCTCCCAGTGTTTTTCCCCTGGCTGTCTCTGGTTGCTCTTTAGTCTGCTTTGCTAGCTCCTCCTCCTCTACTTCCCCTTTAAATGGTGGGGCTCCTGGGGTTACTCCTAGGTCTTCTTCAATATTTTACTTCACAGTGGGGAAAGAAATTCAAATGCCTACAGTTGCCAGGTAGAAAAGACAAGCAAGTAAAGAAGTCTGGAATCACTGAGGAATATCATAGGGAGTGGCAGGTACTGTGGCAAACTGAAGACCACATACATGCCCTATCTACAGGGGCCCCAATATTCAGCTCCAGCAATAGCTGCCATGTAGAAATGTGGGGTGTGTCACCAAATGACCTCATTTTTCAAAAAAAAAAAACAGAATCTAGATTTTAATGTAAAATCCTAATACTCATTGCTGGCCCTAATAAAAAACAAAACAACACACACACACACACACACACACACACACACACACACAGATCCACACATAGGGTCAAAGATAACAAAAACAAGATGCTGGTCACCAATTTGCAATATCTGTTTTACAAATTCTTCGTAGGCAGCTGAATCTCCTTCTGTGGCTATACACAAAGATTCCCAAAAGTGTATGGTTAACCCAGCATTTCTTTCTGAGCTCCAGGACCAGGTAAAAACCTGCCTGCTGGACTCTCTCCACTTACTGGCCTCACAGGCACCTCAAATTCAGCATCTCCTCACAGCCAAACTCTGCTGCCAGTGTATGCTTAATGAAGGACACCCAAAATAATTTATGTCTGAAGGCTAGGAATCCCCCCTGAGCCTTCCTTCTTTCTTATCTCCCTCATTCATTCACCAAATCTGGTCCTTTCTATTTGCTAAGTATCAATCTGTTCACCTCTCTACCTTCTTATCACTATCTTAGTGGATGCCAAAACATCTTCGGGAGGAATATGGTAGTTTCTCTGCAGCTGCCTCTTTCTAGATTCTAGCCACCATTATGGAGCTAGAGGGATCTTTGGAAAATGCAAATCTCTTGTTTCACTTCCTTAATGACCTCCCATTGTTCTTAGGATCAACTCCTGAATCCCATCTCTACATTCTGATCCCTGAAAAGTCTCCAGTCTCATCTCAAATCACCCTCCTCATTCCCTAATGAACCATTCTCTGTGCACGCAACACTCCCTCTCTTAACACATACACCCTCGAATGCCTTCCCCATGCCCTCTGATCCTTTCGGCCATCAAAAGAGATGAGGACTCCCATACCATACAAGCCCAGAGTTCCAGCTATTTCCCCTTTGTAACATTCAACAAAATGTGGCCTCCTTTGTTAAATGTCTTCCCCACTAGATCCTAAAATCCATCACCAGACTGTTTTGCTCACTCACTACTATAATCCCAATGACCATTATAACCCCTGGAACATACTAGAGACTCAGTATTTGTTGAACAAACTAATAAGATCTTTAAAGGGAAGCATCATGTCTTTAACCCCCTACACACACACACACACACACACACACACACACACACACGCTATTAACCACATAGTTGGTACTCGAGTGCTAACAATGAATACATTAATGAATGAACAACACAACAAATAGTCTTTCCCCTGACACAGCTGCCTCTACCCCCTTACCTCTCTTTATCATCCCAGGTATCACTTTGGAAGGAATTCTCCTAGCACTCCCTTCTTAAAAATCTCCCAATGAATCCTGATAAGGCTGAACCTCGAAAGTTGGAATGGAAAAAAAATAATAATAATCTAGTTCATCCCACCTACTTGGAGAATATGATTTAAGTCCAACTCTGAAGGGATTGGCTGTGATTACATGAAGACAGACACTTGAAATCCAACATAAGCTCACAGCAGAAATCGGAATATTTAGATCAATTAGTGATGTCCATTGACATTACTATGCCTGACATGGGTTAGTAACAGAAGTCAGGACACTGGCCAACCAATTTATGAACTAGATGGATTCTTCTCTAGTTAGTATCTTTGGATTCTTGGATGTTTATAGATATATGCTTGGGGAAGCTGAGTTTTCTATGAGGAGTACTTCAATTTTGTGATTTCTTTATGAAAATAACCCTTAAAATTTTTAAATCAGCAAATATTAGTAGATAAATTTAATGTTATCATTTGCACGTTTATGAACATAATGGGTCCAAGTACTATTACTTTTCTTGCAAGTGGCCAAGGAGAAAACATAAGAAGAATTAACATGTAAATGACTCTCTGTATTAGGCAAAGGGCAAAGTAACATCATAATTTTGTAGTAATTAGAATAAAGTAGTGACTGAATTATCATATGGGTCAGTTGTTTAGGCGTGGTAAATTCAAAATATTCACACTGATAGCTTCAATTCAGTGCAGCAAAGTAGCATTTATCACATTAGGGTTAATTTAGATATACTGCATTTGTAACTTTGAATTTATTTTGTATACACACATTTTGGTTTATGGTTGTTCACAGCTATAAGCAAAGGACTTTATATACAAGTTTATGTTTGAATATACAGGAGTAATATAATCAAACTAATTTAAGCGAACACAGAATCTGTGGGAAAAAAAAGTTGCCTATAAGAGTCTGATCCAGGTCAGGCACAGTGGCATATGTCTATAATCTCAAGAATTTGGGAGGCTGAGGCAGGAGGATTACAAGTTCGAGGCCAGCCTCAGCAATTTAGTGGGAATCTAAGCAACTTAGTGAGACCCTGTCTAAAAAAATAAAAAAGGCTAGAGACCAAGCTCAGTGGTTCAGTTCCTAGTACCAAAAAAAAAAAAAAAAAAGAGTCTGAGCCAGGCTCATGGGTACATACTATAATCCCAGTTCCTACAGAGGCAGAAACAGAAGGATCACAAGTTGGAGGATCAAAAGTTTGAAGCAACTCAGTGAGACTCAATCTCAAAACTAAAAAGGGATAAGGATATATATCAGTGGTAGAGAACTTGCCTGGCACATGTGTGAGGGCCTGGGTTCAATCCCCAGTACTGCAAAAATAAAAAAGAGAAAATCTATATATTACTCATGACCTCACCTATGAGAGGGGATTCATGAATTGGGTGAGAAATTGGTTACGGACACACATATTGCATGTATTTGTACATAAACAATATAAATAGCTAAACAACACATGATTTACAGGTTTCAACAATAATCCTCAGTCTTCATTCACCCAGTCTTTTCAATCTGCTCTAAACTTGTCAAACTCATCCCTCAATCTATCCAAGGTCACAAATGTAAAAACCTATGGATACCAGACCATAATAAATGAAGCTCATCAGGGCATGAGAAAAAATTTTCTTGAAATACTCAACCTTCTTTATCCATGGAGAGATACAGATGTTATTTTTTCTCATTGTGATAGAATATAAGTACAGAAAATATTTCACTTTCCCCTTAACTTCACTAAAACATAATAATAAATAAGATAAATGGCCTCAGCATGAGGGACCTGCTTGAGGGACTCAAACAGGGAGTGCTGTTAACTATAGCAAACTAGGGTTCATGCTCCATTTGAGGGGAACGACCACCACCCAGCTCCAGTAGGTGATTGTCACAGGAGAATTCAGGATTAGTGTTGTCAGCTCTCCCAAAATTTAATACAAATAAATAAATTTAGATTTTATGTAAAAATCTTCCAATGGAGGAGGGGAGGGAACTGGCAACAGATTCAAAGTTTTTTCCCAACTACTACGCTGACCAAAAAAAGTAACTCTTCAACTAAGAGAGTAGGAGACCACCAGTCTGCAACTCTGCGGGCAGTTCTGCTTTGAATTCCCCACTTCGCCCCCGCCCTCAGCATCTGTACATCCTCCCCCATCCTCCCTATGGTCCTTCAAGGTCAACACTCGATCCTCAAGGCCTGCACCGCTCATGCTGACCCTCCTCTGCAAGTCGAAGCGGACACTCCTGATGGTTCTCCATCTTCCACTGCTGCAATCAACAGTCATTAAACCTTACCAGGTGTTAGTCCTTGCTAGAGCCTTACTTATTCCTCTGGGTGCCTCATCAGTCATCAGCCACTGTGTGCACCTTGTCAGCCCTCACTAAATATCTGGTGCCCAACAAAGCGAACTGGACCTAATAAAACACCTCCAAGGCAAGGGAGGAAAGCCACAAACTCGACACAGACTCTCATCGTGGTACCAAGACCCCACGCCACCTCCGGGCGGGTCCTGGATTTACTGCTGTGTGCACCGAGCTTCCCTGATGGAGCGTGTGAGACCCTCGGGCCCCGCGGCCTCCCACGCCAGAGTCCAGAGAGACTGGCTGTGGTGGGTGACCGAGTAGTGAGAAGCCCCACTGCCCCGGCTCCGTCCGGCCTCCGCGCCGTTTGCGATTTCCTCTCCGCGCTCCAGGTCACCCTCCCGCTCAGGCCGCCCTCACACCGCCGCCCGCCTCCGCCAAGCTGGTCCCTTCCCCGCTCCCCGCACCCGGCCCGGCGACCCTCCCACCTCCTCGGAGATCGCAAATGGCAAGCGGGTGTGGGAAGGCGGGGAAGCGCCGAGGCCGCGGCCGCCCCGGCGCAGCCCCCGCGCGGCCCCGCAGTCGCCTCAGCCCCACGACCTCTCACCCGCCGCGCGGGTCCCGCCCGCCCCCGCTTCGCCGCGCCGCCCGGGCCTCACCCGCGACAGGGTGAGGTCGGTCATGAGCTGCTCGAAGGCCCGCGTCTCCTCGGCCTGCCGCTGCGTGTGCAGCGCGATCTTCTCACTGAACTTCCGCGGGTTGGCGCTGCCCGAGCCCGGCGAGGCGGCCATGGCTCGGGCTCCGCGCTGGCAGGAGGCGAGACGGCAGGCGCGGGCCTGCGTCTCGACCCACCCGTCCGTCCGCAGGCCGCCCAAGCCGCCGCCCGAAGCCCGTCGACCGGCGCGACCCGGCAGAGGAGCCGCCGCGGCCCCGGAGCCAGCGAGCGGCTGCGAGCGCTCCGAGGCCCGCCCCGCGCCGGGCCCCGCCCCGCCCTGCCCTCGGCGCGCCCGGCCTCCCACCGCCCGCCGGCCTCCCGCCTCCGGCCCGGCCGCGCGCCGCCAACCCGGCCCTGCGCGGGCGACCGAGGGCCAACCCGGCGCTCCGGAGCCTGGCTCAGGACCCGCAGGCTTCAGAAACCCGGAGAGCCGAGCAAAAGGGAGCCGGTGTGCGGAAGCCGCGGGGTACCACTTCGCCGAAATGCCCCGGCGTAGGGATGGCCTCTGGATTGACATACCAGGTCCAGAAGAGTTTTGTCCGTACCCTGCCCCGCTCGGACGACCACGATTTAACTTCAGGGGTGAAACTTGGGCCACCTAACCTTGAAGAAGTCTTTGCCTCAACCCCCGCGTTGGGGGCGCGCTGAATCTGCCTGGGGCCTAACGTCTGCCGCCAGTCCTCCTCCCGTCCCCGCTTCCCTCGTCTGCTTCCCTGGAAGGCCTTCTCGGAGCCACCCCACCACCACCAAATCTTCCTCAATCTGGATCTCACTTTTGCAGGAATTACAGAACCCATCCGGCCCGGGTGCAACCCTTTCCCTCCCATTTCCCGACCCATTTCCCAGGCTCTCTCCCAGGTGACCCTGTGGCCTCTCCAAACCCCAGCTTCTGCAGGTGCCAATCCCACTTTTTAAAACCCGTGGCCTCCGTGGGTTTCCCCTTCTTCAGTTCAGAAGCTGCTCTCAGCTTAAATGTTGATGTGTATAAAAATGTCCTCGGGGTCCCTGAGTGTGTGTGTCTATGTTTTGTAAATTAGGAAGGATTAGAGTCATGCAGAAAAGTACAAAAATAGCATTAATATAACACCCACACACATCACTATCACAATTAAATACGTATCGACCCAGCTTGGTAACTGTAATCCCAGTGACTGGAAGAGGTTGAAGGCAGGAGGATCCCAAATTCGAGACTAGCCTGACAGTTGAGGCCCTGTCTCAAAAAATAAAAACGGCTGGGCATGTAGTTCAGTGGTAAAATGCCCTGGGTTAAATTCGCAGTACGAAAAATGAAATAATATAATACATAAACAGACATCAAAACATTTTTCTGAGGATGCAACTCAGTGATAAAATGGAGCCCTAGATATCGGCTGCAACACCGCAATAAATAAAAATGAAAGCCAGTCCCGGTGGCAAACTCTTTAATCTCAGCAACTAGGGAGGCTGAGGCAGGAAGATGGCAAGTTCGAGGTTGAGACCCTGCCTCAAAACAAAAATTA